>NW_027206512.1:42999849-44199849 GCF_024711535.1 Dipodomys merriami | reverse complement strand
ATGACAGAGTACTAGCCTTAAGCAAAAAGGTTTAGTGGCAGCATGCAGGCCCTGAATTCAAGCCTTAGGACTGGCACCAATACATATGTATGTACATTCATAAAGAAATATACAAACCAGGTGCCATTGGCTTTCACCTATAATTCTAACTACTCAGGAGGCTGAGATCTGAGGACTGTGGTTCAAAGCCAGCCCAAGCAGCAAAGTTCATGAGACTTTTTTCCAATTAAACAGCAAAAAGTCAGTAGAGTTGGGGCTCAAGTGGTAAAGCACCAGCCTTGAGTGAGAAAAGTTAGGGACATTGCCCAGCTCTGAGTTCAAACTCCTTTAACAACACATACACACACACACACACACACACACACACACACACATGCACACATATGCAATTTGACATATGGATCTTCAAGATAAAAAAAAAACTCAAACTTGAAGGAGATCCAAACCTATAACAACATTTATTATTTTTAGAGCATTACCTAGTCATTTTGATTAATTCACTTGGAGTGTTTTTCCCCTGAAGTTCCCCAGGGAGAGGCAGAGGGGAAAAGATGGTTTAAAAAAAAAAAAAGAAAGACCACAAATTTCTTTGAGTAGAGAAGTTCACATGCTCGGGACAGTAACATGGCAAATCATTGTGAAACCTTCTAATGGCTGCCAGTCTCATGCCAATCAGCATGGCACCCAAAGCACATAAAGAAATCATTGAAAGACACTGGCCGGTATCCAAAGCATCGGGGTGTGCTGCACCTAATCTCTCCCTGGCTCCCCAGCCCACTGCTGGCACCACCCACCGAACAGGCACTCCAGAGCTTCCTGGCAGCTGCTCGGGCTCTTTGCACCCTCTAAACCCTGGCAAAATAAGAATGAGGATGAAGCCCAGGGTACAAAGGGGAAGAGATTAGCTTGGAGCAGGAAGGTTAACCCTCCTCACCCGAAAGAGTTAAAAGTCCTGGGAAGGGGCTGGAGCTGGAGCTGACATAGGATAGGCCCTTGACCAGGGAAAGGCTCCCACAGGGCTGGAGGTGACACTGGTTCACTTGTGTCCCTCCTCCCTCAGCCACTTTGGGCTTTGGGGTGGGGGCGTGTGTGAGCTGAGAACAAAAGTTGTGTGGTGGTGGGGGGGGCGGAATGGAGGGGATGCTTATTTTGTTTTCCATTCTTTTTTATCTTGGCTCTATCTCAGGCACCACAAACTGAGGAGCTTTGGAGGCTAAGGGTGGAGTAGGGTGGGGTTTAGTGATTTCTTTTTTTCTTAAAGGGAAAGAACAGAGAAGTCTCCTTGAGCCTGGACAGTTAGCTCAAACATGCAATAAAGAACATTGAACAAGACAGCGTTCTCTCTCTCCCCCTCTCCCCCCCCCCACTCTGTCCTTTGTCTCTCCCCATCCCCCACTCTCTCCTCTCTCTCAAAATGGCATTTGCAAAGGTGGCAAGGACAGATCAGAAAGCAGAAAGGAATTCTGCTGCTGCTCAGGGAGGAATTTGGACCTGCAAAGATATTCCTGATGTTAATTATTGATGGTTTCAGCTGGCCTAAACTAGCTGTGAACTCCTAGGCAGTTATGTCCGGGATTAACAACAAAACCCATCCTGTATTGCTAGAAAGGGCTCCAACTTCAGCTATATTAGGACCCAGAGAGAGTCAACTTTAGATACAGCATTCCAGACAGAGAGAGGGAGAGGGGAAAGGGAAGGGGGTGGGGGGAGGAGAAGGGAGATAGGAGAGGCTCTAGCCCCAGAATTTTAGTTTCAGGCCTTGAGCTTCCTTCCTTCCTTCCTTTTTTTTTTTTCTTTTTCTTTTTTTTTTTTGGGGGGGGGGCGGGGTCTGGTCATAGGGCCTGAACTCTGGGCCTGGGCACTGTCCTTCAGCTCTTCAGCTCAAGGCTAGCACTCTACCACTTGAGCCACAGCACCACTTCTGGCTTTTTTCTTTTTTCTTATGTGGTGCTGAGGAATCGAACCCAGGGCCTCAGGCATGCAAGGCAAGCGCTCTACCACTGAGCCACCTTCCCAGGCCCCCTTCCTTCCTTCCTTCCTTCCTTCCTTCCTTCCCTTTTCTTTTTTTCTTCTATGTGCCAGTACTAGGGCTTGAAATAAGAGTCTCACATTCTCACTTGGCTTTTTTCACTTAGAGGTAGAGCTCTACCATTTGACCCACAGGATTTTTCTGCCTGGATTGGCTTGGAGCCTCAATCCTCAGATTGCAGCCTCCTAAGTAGCTGGGATTACAGGTATGAGCTGTACTGGCACCCAGCTCTAGACTCTTTGAACAGAGCTGCATCCTATTGTAAGAAAACACAGTATGTAGTATAAAGATTTTACAGGAAGATCTATTTAAGTAAAGCTGTGTCCCTAAGCCACTGGCTCACGACTGTAATCATAGCTACTCAGGAGGCTGAGATCAGAGGATCATGGTTCAAATCCAGCTCAGACAGGAATGGTGTGAATTCTTATCTCTAATTAAATCACAGAAAAAGCCAGAAGTGGCAGGGTAGGGTACTAGCCTTAAAAACAAAGAAGCTCAGGGACAGCACCTAGGCCCAGAGTTCAAGATTCAAGACTGGCAAGAAAAAAGAAAAGAAAAAAAAGAAAAGCTGTGTCCTTATTTTTTTATTTTTATTTTTTTTGGAGGGGGGTCTGGTCGTGGGGCCTGAACTCTGGCCTGGGTGCTGTCCCTCAGCTCTTCAGCTCAAGGCTAGCTCTCTACCACTGAGCCACCTTCCCAGCTCCAAGCTTGTCTTTAAACTAGGGATTAATGTGTATATTAACCTTTAGGGACCAAGGAAAGAGACTTCTCCAAGGCAAACATCACTCTTCATAGGAACTGACAGATTTTG
The DNA here is from genome assembly GCF_024711535.1 of Dipodomys merriami. Lineage (NCBI taxonomy): Eukaryota > Metazoa > Chordata > Mammalia > Rodentia > Heteromyidae > Dipodomys > Dipodomys merriami. Next base: position 44,197,009 of record NW_027206512.1, on the reverse strand, counting down.
GGGGTCACCTTCACTGGGGTTGTATCTCAGCACCATCCCCCATAGACAGTGACTAGGGTCCAGTACTTCATCACCCCTGTGAGCCTCAGTTGTGTTATATGTAAAGTAGCTATTTTACACAAGCTATCATTTGCATGTTATTTAAATGAGCTGCTACTCATGTCCATGAGTGAGTCTTGGAGTCCTAGCAAGTGCTTGGTAGCTCTTAGCTTCCTATGCTCTTCTTCCTTCCCACCAAGAGACCACACAGTACAGCTCAGGAGCTAAAGAAAAATCAGCCCTTCTTGGTAAGTTTTTCTCAAGTAAAATATAACCTCAAACAAATAGGGCCCAGACAGCTTATAGCTGTTTTCCTCTCCATTGCTTATTTATTTTAAACAAATACTTACATAGCACTTGCTATGTGACAGGGGCCTTCTAAGCACTTGACAAATACTGACTTGTGCAATCTTTCATGAGAACCCTAAGATAGGTAGACGCTTATTATTCCTATTCTACAGTGGAGGATACCAAAATTGGCCCATGGAAGTGGCCAGCCAGGACTTGAGCCCAGGTAATGGAGTCCATTGCCTCTGCTTCACGAGGTGTCATGGGCTTGTGTTTCTCTGGCCTCCTGAGACCAAGGCAAGCCAGATGGAATCCCAGGGCCACTTCTACACTGTCCAGAAAATAATAGCTGTATTGAAGTTGTAAAAAATAGTCTCTGTTGATAAGCTGTCATAGCCAGAACCTCAGAGCAGTGAGACCAGATGAGGTCAGCTAAACAAGAGTCCCCTGGCCCCCTGCCCATCTCTCCATTCCCACCAGCCAGGAGGGTGCAGCCTCTGCTCAGGTTTCCTCATTCTTCCTCACCCCCTGGCCCTGTGAGTGTGCATTTGCCGACTGTTGCAGTCTGTGTAGGTGGAAGAGTGACTGGAGAGAGCAGTCTTGAAGGAGTCAAGAAAAAAAGCAAAACAACTTGTTTTAAACTTTCAATAACTATTTTTTCTCCTTTTCTATTAGTGCACATTACCCAAAATAATAGAGTTTATTGTGATATTTTCATCTATGCATATAAATATAACACTTATTTTTGGCAGACATTGCTAAGAGGCTGACTCAATCCCACTTCCTAGACTCCTCCCTTTCCCATGCCTAAGGTCACATGACACAAATCCAGCCAATTGGATTATGTCTGGCCTCAAGTTTTTTGATCCTGGAGCAGCTCTTTGAATATATATGTGACAAGTGGGAAGTAGGAAGTGGCGGGGACCACATTAAGACCATGAAAAAAAAAAAATCAAGAACATTTCAGACCTTCATTCTGGCATTGTCAAACTGCTGAACCACTGGGCTTTGGGGTTTTATTATTTGCAGCCAAGGACAATCTTATTTATACAATCTTCATTGTGGAAAAATGTCGAAGTTCAACAAAATAAACAGCAGGAAGCGGGTACTTGAAAGGGGTAGGACAGGGTCAAGAGGAAAGAGGTAGAGAGAGGTGAAGAGAAGAGGGGGAAGAATACAGTCAAGAATTCAATGTATATCCTACAAAATTAAGAAAAGTGAGGGAAGGGTAGGTAAGGAAGGGGTGGGTGAGAATGTTGAAAGGGGTGACATTGATCAAGATGATTGTATTCATAAATTGCTTTGTTAAATGGCAACTCCTCTGTACAACTACTTAAAGATAATTAAAAATGTAAAAATAAAAATGAAGGGTGTGGTGGTGCATCTAATCTAAGAACAGCAGGTAGAGACTAGCCCATGCAAAAAGTTCCCAAGACCCTCTCCTCAACAAATAAACTGGGTATGGGAGCCCATACCTGTGATTCCCTCCTAGAAAGGAGGCATAGATAAAGCTGAACATGGCCCAAAGTAGTACAAAGGGCACAAATTCAGTTATCTAATCCCATCAATGTATCTTCCTTCTCCATAGAGTGAAATTGTGACATCACATGGTTAGTTTAGAGCAAAGGCATCGTAATTGCGCAGCTGCTGCGGTTAACATGAAGTCCCTGACCATGTCCTAGTATGGGCCACAAAGAACCTTCAAGAAAAATGAGTAGGTGGAGAGATGGGAATCGAAAGTTTTATTCAGGCTCACCTACTGTGTGTCAGGTGCTCAATGAGTGTCAGCCATATTTTATCTTCATTAAATTTATGTTTCAGAACGAGCTTTTAGGAAACCATCTGCTCATGAGATAAAAGCATGCTTCTGGAATTAGGATGACCTGAATTTCGACACTTTACAGCTTCATGTTTTTAGACAACTTAAATATCTTCCTGAGTCAGTGATGAATAAAAGAGCTAATGTACATAAAACACCTGGTGCCTGATAGGCGCCTAAGAAATGTGGTTTTTGTTCCTTTGTTTCTATTAGTAGTTCTTAAGCTTTGGTTGCACACGAATCAGGCAAGGAGCCTTCAAAACATTCTATTAAATAAATCCTTTCTCCAGAGATTTGGATTTAATTGGTCTAGGGCACAACCCAGACATGGGCCGGGGAGTTTTAAATGCTCCCTGGTGAATCTCAAAACAGCCAGGGTTGAAAACGACTTGTCTTAATTGAATCACTCAGCATCACACAGGGAGCTAGTGAGTGATACACAGTAGTATTGCTACTTACACTGGGCAGAGTTAGCTGAACTGGGAGTTCTGAGAACCCGTGGCCTGCCTCTGCCATTAAGGAAAAACTCCCCACAAGTGTGAGTGTCACTGTCAACCAAAAGTCCTCAAGGCTCTAAGGCACACATTCATTTAGATGAGGGTAAAGCCAATTTTATCTGAGCAAGGACCATCATTTGGGGGAAGCCAGTTCTTTAGCACAAAGTGAATGAATTAAAGAGTCTATGTGTGTCATTCTTCAAGCTGATCACCTGTTCCAGAAGCCAAGATGATGGTTTTAATTCTGCTGTGGAGGAAAAGCTAAGATTTTGCTATCTGATGCTTCAGGAAGGCCCTTAAACCCACTGAGCTTCAACTTCCCAAACTATTAGGGATATGCTCACTTCTAAGAACACTCTGGAAGCTTGTTCTTCTCAGGAAAAGAATATGCTATCTGCATTCATACCCACGATTTTTATAGGACTGCCCCTTCTCCACAGCTCTACTTTCTATGGTTTCCATTACCAATGGGCAACTGTGATCACCTGAAAACATAAAATGAAAATTCCAGAAACAACTCATGTGTTCATCATGTGTGGTTCTGAGTTTTGTGGTGAAATTGCATGCAGTCTTATTTAATCCCATCAGCACAGGAGTCTTCCCTTTATTCAGGGTATCCATGCTGTATAGACCACCCATCTGATAGTCACTTAGTAGCTCTTTTGGTTTTCAAATAGATTGCTATGGTCAAGAAACATACATTCGTTTATTTACTTAATTATTTATGTGGTACTAGAATTTGAATTCAGGGCCTGCTGTTTGCTAGGCAGATGCTCAACTGTTTGAACTAGAATCCCATGCTCTTAAAGTAACTTTTTGGGGGGAAGGATTCAGAGAAAGACTATATTGTCATAATAATTCTGTTTTTATTATTTTATATCATGAATCTACTATGGCTTGCTTATTAGTTAGGTTTCATCACAGGTGAGGTGAAGTATATGTAAAGTTTGGTACTATCTGCAGATTCAAGTGTCCACTGGGGATAATGGAATGTAAACCCTGCAGATCCAAAGAGACTATGCTATGTACAGTTTTAAGAAGTTCATGGGCCATGCTAAATGTGTCTTAATTAGTTAAATCCTAAATTTCTTCTAAGTTTGTAAAACTATTTTGCTCCTTTCAAATACGATAAAGGTTGTACCCTCTAGGTGGGCCTCTACTGTGAGGTTGCTGGAGAGGGCGGGACTTCAGGGAAGCCAATAGCTGAGCAGAAAATAATGGAGTGGATCTTGGGAGATTTAAGAAACCTAAGAACAACAACAAAAAAAGTTTCATGAAAAATAATCAGGCCAGAGAATTGCCATCCTAACTCCATTGTCTCTTCTGGCATCTTAGTACCATCAAAATCCAATGTGGAAAATGCAGCTCCTCCAGAGCTGTGTGGACCAGTCACCAGACTGGAGGTGGGAGCTTGGCCTGGAAATCCACCTTCTCCGGCCCTCCTCCTGCAATCCCATCCCAAGCAAGTCTCTTCACCTCTCAGTGCCCTCGCCTGTAAAATGCAGATAACAGCGCTAACCTCACAGGGCTGGTATGAGGAATAGCTAATAAAATGTGATAGTGACACGCCCAACTTAAATGCAAACGGCTGTAAAACAACAAAAAGCATATTTAAACATTTCCACTACTAGGAGGTGGGGTGGGGGAGACAATAGGGCTTTGAGAAGAGAACTTTTTTTTTTTTCTTGTAGTGTGCACTTCAGTTAAGCAATGCATGGTTATTGTTTTGTGCATCTACCCTTTGTTAGGCTTTTGGAGCTAGAAAACTGGGTTGGTTCTCATGATACCTGCAGGTACCCATTTAAAAATATTCTAACTCATAGCTCCCTCATTTTCTTTTTATGAATTTACCAAATTAAGTCTGCCTATGTTAGTGCTAGAAAAAAATGCAAAGACTATGAAACATAACATCAGTATCAACTCAAGGCTAGTGCTCTAACATTTATTTGAGCCACATCTCCACTTCAGGCTTTTTGGTGGTTAATTGGAGATAAAACTCTTCTGTACAGGGTTAGCTTTGAAACTTGATCTTAGTCTGCTAAGTAGTTAGGATTGCAGGCATGAGCCACCAGTACCTCACTTATGAGTTGGTATCTTAAGAAGGCATATGGAAAAAGATAACTGGTCTAAGTTACATGGCAACTGTAGGATTCCATGTCCAAAGAATTCAACTAGCTAGCTCTCTTTTCTGCTTCCTTCTTACCCTCTAAGAATCTCATCCAAATCCAACTATGTTGTTGGCAGACTTTTATTTAAGGGAATTTTTCTCCTTTCTTTTTAAAAAATTAAGTAGTATTTCACTGTACATGTGCAAAACCAAATATAATCCATTCATCTTTAGACATTTAGGTTGTTTGCATATCCTGACTTTAAGACTTCAGGTATGTCTTTGAAATACTGATTTCATTTCCTTTAGATATATACCCTAAAGTGGTATATATAATAAAGAATTTCTAGATCATCTGGTAGTTCTTATCATTATTATTTACATTGTTATTATTATTATTAGCAGTACTTAGGATTGATCTCAGAGCTTCATGTATGCTAGGCAAGTACTTTACTTCTTTTGGCATACCCACAGGCCTCTGTGTGTGTGTGTGTGTGTGTGTATGTGTGTGTACTGGTACTAGCAATTGTCTTTTTATTTTCCTATTTTTTCATAAATAAAATATCTTAATTTTGATGAGATCCAATATAGTCATTTTCTTTTCTTTTCTGAGTAATGCCTATATTAAGATTCTCAAGAGCCAGGCGCTGGTGGCTTAGGCCTAGCTACTCAGGAAGCTGAGATCTGAGGATCATGGTTCAAAGCTAGCCCGGACATGAAAGTCTGTGAGATTCTTATCTCCAATAAACCACTAGAAAACCGGAAGTGGTGATGTGACTCAAGCGGTAGAGCACTTGCCTTGAGCTGAAAAGCTGAGAGACAGTGCCCAGGCCCAGAGTTCAAGCCCCATGACTGACAAAAAAAAAAAAGATTCTCAAGAAACAAAATCAGTAAGACACACACACACACACACACACACACACACGCACGCACGCACGCACGCACGCACGCACTTCCTATTGTTAATACAGAATAAATGATCACAGTTACCTTTAGTGTCCTAATAAATCTATACCTATGTCAATATGTTCTCTATGTTTTGTCTTTTCTTTCTTTTCTTCCTACTTCTTTCTTTCTTTTTTAAAATTTCCCTCCCTCCCTCCCTCTCCCCTCTTTTCTCTCCCTTCCTCCCTTCTTCCTTCCTTTTCTTTCTTTTTTGAGACAGGAGGATCTCACTGTGTAGTTCAAGAAGACATGGTACCACTCCTGTCTTCACCTCCCAAATGCTGGAAATGTGCCACCATACCAAGTTACTTTTGTTATGATAAATGGTTTTCTAAAATCATTTCTTGGAAAGACTATCTTCTCCTTACTTATTATATTAATATTAACTCTGTCCCTGGCAGAATCAATTGAATCTGTGTGTGAGTTCTGTTTCTAGATTTCATTGTTTTTCATGCATCTACTTGTCAGTTCTTACATCAATGTGACACCATCATGTAGGTTAAAAATTTATCTTTATATTCATTAACTTTTGCCGTATAACAAAATTACTCAAAAGTCTACCAGTGATTTACTTACTATTTCCCATTGTTTCTGAGTGCCGGGATTCTAGAGCTGCTAAATTAGGTAGTTATATCTTGGGGTCTCATAAGCTGTTGGTCAAATTTTGCAGCCCTCTGGAGGCTAGGCAAGGACTAACCGCTCCAAACTCTAATGTAGCTGATGTCAGAGGTGTCTGTTTCTTGCTTACTGTTTGTCAGGGGCATTGGTTCTTTATCATGTGGCCATCTTTATTACAGAAGATCTGGCTTTCCTCAGAACAAGTGTTCAAAGAGAAAGATCATGAGAGAGAGACAGAGTGAGAGACCAATAAGGGGATTGTAATGTCTTTTATAACATAGCCTCAGGAGCCACATATCACCAATCTCTGCCATATTTCATTAGCCACACAGACCTATCCTAGCAGAGTATGAAAGACCCTGCACAGTTTGTAAACATCAAGTGAGGAAAATGTGGCCATCTTACTATGGCTTTAAGAATCACATGGTGACTTAGCTGAATTTGTTTTCAATGTCGTTTTGGCTAGTCTAACTTCTTTGCATTTTCGTATAACTTTTAGAATCAGCTTGTCAATTTGTTTTTCTTTAATCTTGGTAGACTTCTTATTAGAATGGCAATGATAATGTAGGAAGTTTGACTGATAATTGAAAATGGTAATGTTCTTTAATTTTCAATGTAGAGATACTGCTTGTCTTTCATTAATTCATTCCTAAATATCGTTTGTTCTCTCACATTTAAAGAAAATTCCAAAGTTTGTTGCTGATACATAGAAAGTAACATAGTTGTTGTTTTTTAAATACAGGCTTTGTATTTTACAAGTTGGCTAAATTCTCTTACTAGATCTAGAAGTTATTCTGTGAGTTCGTCAGGATTTTCTATGTAAGCAAGAAAAAACCATTTTTCTTCCTTTGCATGGATAGTTATACTTTTTACTTCTCTTTCTTGAGTTCTTGCATCATCTAGAACAGGGGCTGGCAAGCACTTTATGTAAGGGTCTCAGAAATAAACTGTTTATCTTTTGCAGGCTATAATCTCTGTTACAGCTACTCTGCTTTGCTGTTGACCTGCAAAAGTAGCTCCAGACAGAATGTAGATAATAAATGGCCCTGATAAGATTTTATTCCCAATGATGGGTGACCAGGTTACATTTTACCCATTGAAAAAAATTTAAGTGAACTAAGCTCATAAACATTAGGAAAAGACTTAAGAATCGCTCCAATGGTTCCAAACTGAAGCAAAATGAAGAGACATGACACATCAATACATGTGTGGCCCTGGACCGGGTTCCTTTAATATACAGGACTCAGTTATTAAGATAACTGATGAAATTTGAGTGGGCCTGCAGATGAGCTGGCACTGACGTGTCAGTGCTAATTTTGTGATTTCTATTGCTGTCTTGTAATTATGTAGGAGCATGTCCTAAATCTATTAATGTCTTAAGAGAAAGACTGATTTTTGCCGGGCACCAGAAGTTAATGTCTCTAATCCTCACTACTCACAGGGCTGAGATCTGAGGATCACAGTTCAAAACCAGCCCTAGCAAGTAAAATGGTGAGATTCTCATCTCCAATTAAACCACCGAAAAAGCCAGAAATGGAGTTGTGGCTCAAGCGGTAAAGTGCTAACCAGAATCAAAAAATTTCAGTGCCCCCCAAACCCAGAGTTCAAGCCCCAGGACTAACACCAAAATAAATAAATAAATAAATAAGAAGGATAAGGGCTGATTTCTATCATTATGGTGGTATGGATCTAATAAGGAAGCCAAAAAAGAATTCTATACTTATCAAAAAGGAAACAGTCAGTTGGAGCCCTCTACCTGAATAAAATCAATACCAAAAGATTAGCCTAGGGTTGAAACATTGGGCCAAAGACAAGGCTCTGACCCCTGTCCTTTTACCCTAAGACTATGCAGAAGACAGTAAGCCCCAATCACTAGGTTGTAACTCTAGGAAAGATGATTTAGTTATCCAGAGACTTAGGTTCTCCTTTGTGAGCCTGTTCCTAGCTCCTTGGGACAAGCACTCTTGTTCCTACTTTCAAATAAGATATAGCCCTTATCTAGGACTCTAGCACAAATGCCCAGGGGTCACCGGGCAGGAAAGTGTAGATTATTCCCAGGACAGGGCCCCTTCCCAGCTGTCTCTCAGCTGGTCTGACCCTGTGAAGGGTGCTGGATCTTTTGAAGGCTAGCTGAGTTTTGTGGTTGATTTTTTTTTTTTAATCAGACTTCCTGAACTGAGGAATAATTATTTTCATATGCGAACATGGAAAAAATGTAGATAGTGACGACAATGGACAAATGCAGGTTGAAAGTAAAATTTTCTTACTGCCAAAAGAATTCTTCCAGTGTCCTCTCATGTTTTCCATGCGTTTCTACAGCAAAAAGAGCTTAAGGCAAGTTAACCAAGACAGAACAAATAGCACTTCAAATTTGCTAAAATTTGCCTGGATTCCAAATCTGTTATTATGTAAAAACTCCAAGAGGTCTATGCTTTCCTCTTAGGTCTTCAGCAATATGTATTATGCTCTGACAAGTGTGTGTGTGTGTGTGTGTGTGTGTGTGTGTGTGTGTGTGTGTGTGTGTGTGTGTGTGATTGTACGCAGTGTGTGTGTTTTACTGGGCTCAAAGATGAATATTTGAAGATCGTTGCTTATGTATAATACATATATACTGATTCTTATCTGATTTAGAATTGTCAAATAATTCAAAAACAAATGATTTGCTTGCATCCAATTTGTCCCAATTGACTTCCTAGATCTAAACCCAGCCACTCAGTTTCTCCTTATATCCTGTGATATGTGAGCAGAACTAGATGAATTCTAACATGGTATTAATTTCTTCTGGAAATTTATTCATTGCTTGCAACACGAATTAGTTATATTCTTTAGATGTGGTACTCGGTTCTGTCAAATAAGCTTTGTTTTCTGAAATTGTTCTCTGTAGTAACCAAGTTGAACTGAAACCCTCATTTATTTGAATAATTTTGTAAGATACTACTTGCAGTTTTTGTAATTATGTCACTCCATAGTTTGCAAGGAAGACACACACACACACACACACACACACACACACACACACACATATACACCCACACACACATACTCAGTTCAAAGCAACATGTAGTTACTGAATGCTTGAAATGAAGCTATTGTAAATTGAGGAGCTGGATATTTTATTGGATTTGTGTCTGTGTGTGTGTGTGCACGCGCCTATGTGTCTGTGTGTGCCTGTGTGTCTGTGTGTGCTGGTACTGGAGCTTGAACTCAAGGCATGGGTGTTGTCCCTTAGCTTTTTCACCTAAGGCTGCTGCTCTACCATTTAAGCCACAGTTCTACTTGTGGCTTTTTGGTGGTTAATTGGAGAGAAGAGTCTCATTAACTTCCCTGCCTGGGCTCGTTTTGAACCTCAATCCTCAGATCTCAGCCCCCTCAATTGCTAGGATGAACCACAGGGACCCAGTCTGAATTTTTTTTTTAATTTGAACTTAGCCAAGTGAACTCGTGGCTCTCCCACGTCCGTGGAAGCTCTGCCGCTGCTGTTACACGTGAGTGGAATCCCACAGGCACCAGGTCTTTGGACTTTTCTAGAGAAACTGGAAATCCCAATTTTTATGAGAACTTCACAATTCTTTAACTACCAGATCAGTCCAAGCAAATGCAAGTGCTTCTATTTGGCCTTCTAGTCTGTCACTCTAGGTCTATTCTCCTCCTCTAGTTCCCTACTGTGGTCTAATTCCTATTTTTCCTATTTGCCTTCAGTGGCCAATTGTATCTCAGATTTTCTCTGAACTCACAATGTGGAAACATCTATCTCCCAGACTCTGACCTTTGACCTCAGGATTGTCCTTTGACCTCACCTTAGAACTCCACCCTTATTAACAAGAAAGAGTAGAAGCACTTGCTCCCAGAGAATTGATCCAGTTTATGTCTCCTCAGAAGACCTCCCCACTCCCACCTTCCAGATTATCTGCATAAAGCTCCCTAAACATTGCTGAAGCAGAGTGCCAGTGGCTCATGCCTGTAATTCTAACTACTCAGGAGACTGGGATCTGAGAATTGCAGTTCAAAGCCAGCCCAAGCAGGAAAGAACATGAGACTCTTATCTCTAAGTAACCAGGAAGTGGAGCTGTGGCTCAGGCTCAAGTGGTACCATACTGGCTTTGAGCTGAAGAGCTGAGGGACAGCACCCAGGCCCAAAGGTCAAGCCCCACAACTGACAGAAAAAAAAAAAAACAACACACATTGCTGAGACTTGGTTGTCATTTTTTGTCTCTGTTTAAGGGTAGAGAGAATGTTGTGGTTGGTACTAGACCTTATATTGTTCTACATGTTTTAGAACATGATCTCAGGAATACATTTTACATTGCAGGTTAGTATATGTGTTCTGAATACCCATACCTTTAGAAGCACTCCTTACCCTAATTCTGTGTCGTATTTTAAACTTTTTTCCTATTTTTTTAGTTTTCTGATTCTTTCTCCATGGATGGGTCCTAGTATATAGTTTTAAACAATGCTCTTGAAACGCAGCCCAGGTATGATGTCTAAGCAATGTTAATGGACTAACGAAGACCCTTGGTCATTTTCTCTCATCATCCTCACCCTCCTCTGCCTCCCGAACTCACAGGCTCCACGGGAAGAAACACATCAGAGTCCAGCATGCGTGGAATTCTTCTCTAACGCTCAGGGGGTCTTTGTAGTCTGCACTTATAGAACCTCATTAGAGTCAGATTGTTCTTCATGGGAAATGATTTACATTTTTAAAAAATGATCAAAGGCTACTTTCCTTACACAGTATATTACTCCCTGTGATTTCAAAATTCTTTTCATGGGTAAAGGTCACTTTCTACTTATGTAGGGCAGCTAAGGGTTATGCTGAAAAGGGTATGGCTCTCAAAACATGAATTCGGCCTAGAGTGTGAATGCAGAAACTTAGAAAAAGCTATAAGAGGGAGACACAGGAAATAACATGGTGAAAAGATACACAAATATCACCAGAGACCCCATAGCACAAGCACAGCTCACCTTTTTTTTGCCCAAGAAAATGAAAGAGGCATATCTATAGGATTTCTAGCACTCTTTTATGCAATACTTGGGACAAAAACAAAAACAAAAAACTTGTTCTGATAGGAACAGAAACAACATAGAACCAACCTAAATCATATGCCTATTCTTTTCACCCTAATGTAGTGAGTTACAGCTCAAACACAGGATCTAGTTGTCTGGATGTTTCCCAACTCTTATTAAGTGTGTGACTTTATAAAAATCACACTCACTTTCTTTTCTGCACCACTGTGACTCAGCCAGGCACTGATGGCTCACACCTGTAATCCTAGCTACTCAGGAAACTGAGATCTGAGAGCCACAGTTCAAAGCCATCCCAAACAGGTAAGTCCAGGAGACTCTTATCTCCAATTAAGCAACAAAAAGCCGAAAGTGGTGGAGCTGTGGCTCAAGTGGTAGAGTACTAGCCTTGAGTACAAAAGCTCAGGGACAGTGTCCAAACCCTGAGCTCAAGCCCTAGGACAAGCACAAAAATAGATAAACAAACAAACAAACAGAGTTGTAGCACACCATGTTTATACTGTTGTTGTGGGAATTTGTTAATATTGGGAAAGCACTGAGTACCCAGACCACCTGTATAGCAAATGCAGTGTAAACACTTCTTCAATCAATTGTCCAGATGAAATCTGACCACTCTTTTATCCTCCAACATCAGGGCAGGAGGAATAGAAATCAACTTTAGAACCAGGGTTTGACAAAGTCACCTCTCATGCTATCCTGCTCTACCAGGCAGATTTGATACCCAGGGTGACAACGTAGAGATACCATCTACTATGAAAAATAACTAAAAGAGAAAGCATGGGGACTAACATCTCAGTCCCTAAAAGGGTATGTAAGAGAATTGTGTGAAAAACATTGAACAGAGCTGCTGGAGACACCTCAGGGCCAGAAGTGTTTGAGAGACCACCCAGTGTCAACCAGGAAGAGAGGGGAGGGTGAGCTAGAAAATCCAGCCCCCTGGGAGCATCCATGTACCAGAGACGATCTGGGGAAGAACTATTAGAAGCCACACAGGCAAGGAAAAAAAAAAGTTTTAAACAAATTTCTCTGGATAAAGCTTGCACAAATGAATGATTGTAAGAACAAAAGTCAATTGAAAGGGATAAAATTAAGAACAAAGTCTCAGTTAACTAGAAAGCTAAGAATTACAACTCATTGCTCTTCAAAGGGCTAAATTAAAAAAGAATAAATCAAAATAAAAGAGTCTATCTGGATTTATTGAAAAATGCCCTGAAATGGTTTGTTCTTGGTTTTGTAGGAATCTGACTGTGTAGGCGTTGTACGAGCATATAGGTGTACATATGCATGCAGATCATACACTATCATTATACTCAATACATATCAGTTTATATTTAAAAATAACTTTCTCTCTCTTTTTTTCTTTTCCTTTTTTAAGTTCTTTATTTAGTAGTGCTGAGGATCAAGCCCAAGGCCTGGCACATACACTGAGCTACACTCCCAGCCCTTAAATTCTTCATTAAGTAACAATCAAGTAAAAATCAAATTGGTACCAAGTGATTATTAGCATTAAACTAAATAATCCACACTCTAATGATCAGAAATGATCTATAGATTAGGGTCTTAGCCTCTGGTCCCTGAAGAAAACTAGTTCAAATAATTGCAAAATCTGAGGACTGAAGTTCAAAGTCAGTCCAGGAAGACAAATTAGAGAGACTCCTATTGCCAATAAACTAGCAAAAGGCTTCAAGTAGAGGTGTGGCTCAAGTGGTAGAGCAAGCATTAGCTCGGCCATTGGAAGAAAAAAGCCAAGAGCCACGGAGGCCCTGAAATCAAGCTCCCAGTTCTAGCACACGCAAAAGAAGTATAAAAAGTGATTTTTTTTTAAAGTATAAAAAGCCTGATTCTAGAACTAGGGCCTGAATTTGAGCTGTGAATATCCTGGGTTGCAGGGAGTCACTTTGAGGTCATTATCAGCTCTGGGTGAAGAGAGTAAAGAAAACTCAGTTCTGACCCTGTGTCTCAGGCCCCTTCCGGCCATTGTCAATCTGCAAGGGCAGCTTCCACTGGCCAGGGCAGCAGTAGGGGTCTTGGATCACTGGCCACAGGTGGCCTCCTGACTGTCCAGGTCAGCTCTGTAGCCAGCAGCGGTTATGGAGGGAGAAGAAGTTTCTTTTCAGGCCCAATACAAGCTTTCTCATTTTGTTTCTCTTCTTCCCCTACTTTCCCTCCTAGTTCCCTTCATCCCACACATTGCTCACTTTCTTTCGGATTCTTTCCTGGGAAGGTCTATCTCCTTGCATCTTGGCAGTCTCACTTTATCAGTCCAGTTTTGCTCTTGTCCTGTTCTCTTCCCCCACCCCCACCCCTAGTCCCTGACCTTCTTATTCAGGACAACATCTCCAGACTTTGCTAGCTCTCTCCGATGCAGCAGCACTCCAGAATCACAAAAGGTGCAGAGGGCCAATAGCCACAGTCAACAGAATTTCTTTAGTGCCAGAGGAATGGTATTCTAGACGTGATGGGTGATGTTCCAAGGGCATCTTGGTTCTCTTTCTAATGTACTCCTGAAGCTTGATGTAGGATTTCAGGCTGGAGTGTCTACAATGAGGGCCTTCTTGCTGGCAAAGTCCTGAGACAGTACAGGGTATTATATGGTAAGAAGGACATGTAAAACAGACCCATTCTTGAGAGAACCCACTAATGCACGCACAGTCCCACCGAAACATGATTGGTAGCCCCAATGGAAACGTGAATCCTCTTGAGCCTTGTGTTTCCTTCATTAAACACTGACAGTGCCAGGCTCCAAGCTGTCCCCAACCCTGTCTTGTCTCATGACTCGTTTTTCCTATGGAGTCCGGCTTATGGTTGTCACTCTGACATTCTTCGGTCATCACGTTTCCTTCTATGACTCTCCTTTGATTCTATTTCTATATAATCCAGGAAAATCTTCCCATGTAGGGGTTCTTAATCACCTCTGTGAAGCCCCTTTGTCCATATAAAGTTAGACAGTCATAGGCTCCGGGGATAAAGATGCAACCATGTTTTGTGTGCAGGTGCTGGAGAGGTCATTCTTCTGCCCATGAATGTTTCAATATCAGAATCCAAAAGAATAAACCTTTAGGTTTAAGTCTTTGCTGTCTATAAAAGAGAATTAAGGGCCTAGAAACTTGTAGAGACATGAAAGAGCCATTTCCTACCCAGAAATTTCTACAGGATTAATTTCATTGTCCATTTAGAACTAATAATCATCTTGAAATCCCAATGTTGTACACATTTGCTAAGGCTGCCATCACTAAGTGCCATATATTGAGTGGCTTAAGCAACAGAAATCTATTCTCCTACACTTCTGGAGACTTGAAGTCTGAGATCAAGATGTCACCAGGGAGGGTTTGTTTCTTCGGGAACTCTTTCCTTGGGTTGCACATGTCTATACATCTCACATGGTCTTCTTTTGTGTATGACTCTGTCTTAATCTCTTCTTCTAATAAGGACACCAGTCAGAGTGTTAGGGATCACCCAGACAAACTTACTTTAACTTAGTCACCTCTTTAAAGATCTTTATCTCCAACTACAGTCACATTCCTAGGTTGAAGACTGAACATAGGAATTTGGTGAGAAAAAAAAAGCTCAGTCCCTAGCAATGTTGAACTTATCTGAACTGTAAGAATTTAAAACAAAAAAAGAAAAAAAGAAAAAAGAGGTCAGAATAACTTTCCTAAATTCAAAGCTCATTCATCCTCAAGGCCCAGCCAGTGTCTTTCCTGGTTACTGTGCCCACTTTCTAATGGGACTGTATCTCCAAGCATGGGCACATGTCAGCTTGTGCAAGCCTTTTAACTACATCTCTAAAACGTTTCTCATGAGCTTTGTACAATGCCAGAAAGCTTCTAGAACTTACTTGGTGCAGATACTTGCTTGAGTAACTGGAGGAAAATAAATACCTGCCCCCACAACTTGCAAAGTAAAGGTGAAGCCATTAGGGATCACGTTGCTATCAGGGCCAGCAGGCAGTGTACCAAGTCTTTTTATCAGTAAAATTCTGTGCTTCTAAGAACACAGCTAGGTCCAAAGCATACTCTGTGAAGTGTGTGTGTGTGTGTGTGTGTGTGTGTGTGTGTGTGTGTGTGTGTGTGTGTGAATGTGTGTGAATATATATGTGTGTATGCCAGCTTATACTCTAGTATACACATCAGAGGTCATATTGTGTGTGTGTGTGTGTGTGTGTGTGTGTGTGTGTGTGTGTGTGTGTATGTGTGTGTGTGATAGGTAGATAGATAGGTACTTATCTATAAGGCTACAATCTTATTTTGGAGATTTTCAAGAAAGAAAACAATCACAGTGTGTTGATGTTGCTTGACAGGCAAGGGACCGAAAAAAATTAAATAATGAACAGGCCAAGGGCACCGAGGGCAGGAATCTGAAGTCTAAACCTTCAGAGCAAGCACTTTGATAAAGAAAACAAAGGCTGCAGAGGAAAAGCAATTAATGGAGAAAGAGGCCAGGACAAAAAAAAAAAAAAAAAACAGGGCCAGGGCAAGCTTCTGGGGGACAGGAGGAAAGGGGAGCTGACTGGAATGGGCGAGCAGTGAGCTAGCCGGGCTGTCATTAGTCCAGAATTATCAGGCACCTGAAACAACAAGGTCAAGAATGTGACCTGAAGGACAGATGAAGTATTTGTTTAGGAAACTGCATGCTGAGAGAAAGGCCCCAAGAGTTAAATTGGAGCACTTACCTCTTCTGACTGCACTCTGCAGTTAGAACAAGAATTGAAGCAAAAGGCTCTGGGACCAGGGAAATTCTTCTTACAAATGTACTAAAGGAAACTGATCGGTGTCTGAGGGTGGAGAGGAGGGGGGCCCTGTCCGATCTCTTAGCGTGTGGGGCACAGAGGGCACGCTAGGCATGCAGGGGACAGACAGGCTGGGCCTCAGCCCCTCCTGGGCATGGCCAGCAGCCCCGCCTGCTAAGGCATCCGGATTCCAGGCCTCCAGCACAAAGGCCCTCCTCCCACCCCCATTTCAGTCTTCCTGTTCCCTGGGATTGTGTGGCTCCACCCTTTGATCTAACTAGGGCATTATGTCTACAGACAACTGCTTTAAATATCAAGGTTTCAGGGCTGGCTCTCTGGCTCTCTCTCTCTCCTTTTGGTGTTCATCATCAAAGCGATCATGTCTGGCTCTCAGGGTTACTTGAAGCCGTCAGGACTCTCAACTTGGCTTTCTGACACTGTCCCAACTTCCAAAAGTATTGTTAGAAGATGAGCCCGGTGGGTGAGCCCTGAACATAAATCCCAGCTTCGCGTTCCTGGTGGTGATGGCTTAAATGCTCTTGTGCTGTTGTGGAAGAGGATCTGTTCTGAACTAACAAGGTATTCTTGAAGGAATGAACTACAAGCCAGGACCCCAGGATGTCTAAGAGTACTGCAGCCTACTTGCTGGAACATTCATTCTGTCAGCTTCTCTGGGTCTAAATTCATTCTAATTTTTAAAATCATAAATTTGAACCCACCACGGTGGTGGCAAGCCAACTAAGCCCAGTACTTAGGCAAAGGAGGCAGGAAGACCACAAATGTGAGGCTACCCTGGGCTTCATACAGAGTTCCTGGGCTACACAGCAACATCCAGTCTAAAAATAATAATAACAAATAGGGAATTCATAAACATGGAAATTTTAAAGTTAAAATCTGACAAGCTTTGTTATCAGATTTTAAAATCCTATAATCCCTTCACTGTTATATATGCCCTAGAAAGAATATTCTGCTGTATCTCACAATGATAGGTCCTGTATACTTCATCACCATCAAGAAATAGGTAAGCAAAAGCCAAATATCACATGTTCTCACTGATTTGTGGGGTGTAGACCTAAAATGATGATGATGGTGATGATAAATAATAGTAATGGACATGAATGTAAAGAGGGGAATGTCTAGGAGGGGATCAGCAAAAGGGTAAAGGTAGGAAAGGAGTCTAAGGAGTAATGATACACAAAATATTTTCTTAAAAAGTCAGGAGCAGGGAAGGAAGAAGTAGAAATATGGTAAAGAGGATGAATTTGTTCAAAGTACTGTATGTTATGTATTTGGTTAGTTAGTTATATTACAATGAAACCCCCTCATGTTACAAATATATATTGACTACTAATAATTAGCTAAATGGAAAGAGGAAAATGCAAGTGTTTCCGGTTCTAGACTGATTGTTTCTCTTGCCTTTTGCCCTATGGACCACTTCTCTTTCCTAATCAGAAGAAAGCCCTTTCCTTAGATCAGCAGTAAGAACAGTGCAGAAGGTACAAGATGAGAAAAATAGATCAACTTCAGATCTATTGACAATTGCATAATATTTGTTATAAGATTGTAAGACATTTGGCTATCTGAAAGTAGCTTTGCTAAAGAATGACTGAATTAGATACATTTGGAAAAGTGCTTAAGATTGTCTTACAGTTATTGTATCAGTATTATTGATGTTATATTAACATGTTTTCTATTACCTGCACTCAATGGGGGATGGTGTGTACTAAGCTGATGTAGCAGAATTTAAGTAATCCTGGAATTCATACTCAATGTCTTTTCACATATGGGAAAAGACATCAGAATCCCAGGTTTCTTTCATTCTTTTCTTGATTTCTGTTTTTAGATTGTTTTTGAAACATGCTGTGTGCAAAAATAATGCGGTAAGACCTTGCCAAACACGTTAGTCAGCTCTTCTGTCACTATAAAAGTACTAGAGATAACCAACTTTATAAAGAGAAAGGTTTATGTTGGCTCAAAGTTTTAGAGGTTTCAGGTCATGATCAGATTTGGATCAGGATTCGGGCCACGGGCAGGAAGGAGCACATGGTAGAATAAAACTGTTCCCCTTTTGTCCAAGAAGTGAGGAAGCAGACAAAGTGAGAAAATGGCCAATAACAAGGAGACTAAGGTCCCATATTCCTTTGAAAGCAAATCCAAAGGACTTAAAAACCTCCCACTAGATCCCACCTCTTAAAGTTATATGAGCTCCTGAGAGCATCAGTCTGGAGATCAAGGATCTAACAAATGGTCCTTTGGAGTACTTAGATATATGAATTCATTTTGGAGAGCCAAAAAGGCCTGCAAAGAGGGGAAGCCAGCAAAATATAAATAACCCAACAAGGAAAGTAAGTGACGAGAAGGAGATGATAAAGAAAGTCCTTTCTTGATGGGCACTGGTGTCTCACATCTGTTATCCTAGTTACTCAGGAGGCTGAGATCTGAGGATCACAGTCTGAAGCCAGCCTAGGCAGAAAGCTCATGAGACTCTTATTTCTAAGTAACCATCTCAAAGCCGGAAGTGGAGCTGTGACTCAAATGCTAAAGCACCGTCCTTAATCGAAAAGCCAAGTAAGATCTCAAGGTCCTGAGTTCAAGCCCTAGTACCAAAAGTCACACCTACAAAGAAAATCCTTCCACTGCATCATTTCTGTAAAAGATTTCCAGAAAACATTCTTTATCCATAAAGGTACTCTGTTCTTATGACTCTATCCTGCCCCACAGATAAAAATGAAGGAACAGATGCTTTGATCAAACAATAAGCTCAGAAGACAGACCCCAAATATTAGTACAGAGACTAGAACAAAAGGGTTTGTGAAGCAGCACACTTAATCATATTAATTATTGCACATAATAGACAGCAATGCCAAAAGCACCCCTTGTTGAGTTTCACATCATTACCCTAAAGTAATTAAACTGCTGTCAATATCACACATCACGTAAAGCAATTCTACCTAGAGTAGCTATTAGAGTTATACTCATGCCCCATTTGAAGTCTCGCCCTTATGAATATGATCGAGAGCTTGTGGAATGAGTGAACATTTGTCTAAGGATTCAGGAGAAGAAAGAGATAGATAGACATGCTGCTGAGGGCAGGCGTCAATCCCTGGGCTACAAGCTCCAGTCCTCTTTGCTGACTCTTAGAAATCCAATACACAATAAGTCCCTTATCCATTTCTGAGCTATTTTAGAAAAACTTGCATTAAGCTGTGATTTCCATTGATTTCCCATTCCTTTTCCTCTTCCAGTTACTCCACAATAGTAGTCCATACTCTATCTAAAATGTTTAAAAGACAAAAAGGGGAAAGGAATGATGGTATTGACTTCTCAGACTCTGGATTTCTGTTTTCCTCCATAATCTCAAGTGATTCTTGATGCACACGCTTTATTTATTTATTTATTTATTATTTGTAGTGATTTGGTTTTACATATCTTTGAAATGACTTTAAATGACACAAAAAACAGATGCCTAGGTTTCATCAGTTTTGTCAGATTCATTCTGGGGGTTAGAAAGTACATTTGTTCTTGAAAACAGATCATGATTATTTCAGAGCAGGCTGCCAGCCAAAGGAAGTAAGCTGTGCCAACATGGCAGCCTCTCTTCAGACATGAAGTAAACCAGCACATTGGGCTTCTGAAAGGCCTAGAGCACGTCACAGCATGTGGTGCTTACTTGAACATGCTGTTATCCTAGGAAACCACTCTCATGAGTTTTTTCACTAGGGTACCCTAGTGTACCCTTCTTCCCCAGGTATCCCAGATTGTACTGAGTATTGGTTCGCCAGCCAAAAGCAACTAGACGTAGGTGAGACATAGGGTAGCTTTGAACCCCTCTCCATAATATTGACAAAGCCTGCCTCTTAGGATCATGTGTCAGGAAAAAGAAAATCACAAGAACACAAAAACACATAGCATTAATGGGATCCAAGACAGGAGCAGAAGTAGCCCCCTCTGGGATCAATAGGAAATGATTTAAAGAACACAGGGATTACTGGAGTCCCAGAATGGCTATTATACCATACTCCTTACATAATTGTGTCTGGATGTCTGCTTCAGAATGCTTCCTTGTTCCCTAAAGGTTTTTTTCCCTTGAGTCTGTGCGGGTGTTTGACTTATAGATTAAGAATATGGAGCAGTTCCTGTGAAAGTGCCTGACACTTGTTCTATACAGTGTTCATCACCAGTGGACAAAGGCAAGTGCATAGAATCTGAAGGAGCCATTTGCCCTAACTTCTGATCTCATTGGCCAGTCTTGGTATACTCTGGAAGAAATAGTGCCAAACTAGCAGAGGTGATGAAACCAGACAGAAAATCTGTTACATAGCACCAAAGGTGGCTGGCATGAAAGGTAGGACTTCTAGGCTTCGCACATGGGGAGTAAGATGATGGCTTGGGCTGAATTGTGTCCCCTCCCAACATTTGTAGGTTGATGCTCTAACACCTCAGACTTTACAATGTGACTAGATTTAGAGAGAGAGAAAGCCGGGAAAGCGATGGTAAATTAAAATGAGGCCATGTGAATGTGCTCGTATCCAGAGTGACTTGTGTCCTAATAAATAGAAGTGATTTGAATCTATGAAGAAATATCAGCATGCATATGAATAGAAAGAGAGTGATGATGTGAGAATTCAGCAAGAAGGCTACTTACAGAGAGACCTCATCAGAAACCAAGCCTGCTGATACCTTGGCCTTGAACTTGCAGCCTACAGAACTATGAGAGAAATTTCTGTTTTATAAACCCCCAAGCTTCAGTATTTTGGTATCGCAGCCCGAGGAAACTCATCCAGGTGGTAGATAGAGAAACTCATTCTATAAGGAGTTGGAAATGTCTAAGATTTGCCTGTAATATACTTTTTAATGTGCTGCTACAAGGGCTTGAACTCTAGGCCTCATGCTTTTGATTGGCTTTCTCGTTCATTGCTGGCACCTCTCCCATTTGAGCCATATACCCCTGCCCAGCTTTTTGTCGGTTAATTGAAGATGGGAGTCTCATAGACTTTTCTTTATGTGCTGGCTCTGAACTATTCTACGTCTCAGCCTCCTGAACCACCAATGCCCAGGTTACCAGGATCTTTTTTATGAGAAGAGGATATTTTTATGAATAGGCACTTTTGAGTGCTTACTGTATACAGCCAGAGAAATGGACAGGACATCAAACAATGGGGCAAAATGAGATTTAGCACATGGAGAATCTTGCTGAGTTTGCCAGAGAATAGATGGTTGTTTCTGGCTACAAGGCAAACACAGAGCCATCTTCCAGGAGCTTCTAACAGGACAGAGTCTGTAGCAAAGCAGACTCCAGGCATCTGGGGCATGGTCAGTATTACTTAGGCTAAAACATGCCAGGGGCAGCACATGTGAGGAAGCGAAGTGGCTCAGTCCCTGAGCTTCTGGATACAATCAGAGCTCTGCCAACCAATGAGCGGAAGTCATTGCTGCTCCATGCTTTTACTTATGCAAGAGTAAAACCTCTTAAGACTTCACAGGATTGTTGAGAAAATTCGATGAAATAATGCACTTACGATATTTTTCATAGGATGTTTTAGTGTTCTCCAGAGAAATAGAACAAATACAGCATACATATAAAGTGAGAAAGAGATTTCCTATAAATAATTAGTGATTGTGGGAGATTGGGTGAATCCAAAGTCTAATAGAGGAGAGAGAGAGCTAGAGGCTCAGTTGTAGTCCTAGGGCTGGAGAACCAGAAAGACTGCATGTTGTAGATGAAGTTGATGTTGCAGATGGAGTCCTGTCCACAGGAGGTCAGACTTTGGTCCTATGTAGCTCTATAAAGATTGGGTGAAATCTACCCCCATTATGAAAAATAATCTGCTTCACTCAAAGTCCACAGTCTAAATTGTGTCCAAAAACAACCTCACAGAGGTATGCTGAACAATGTTGGACCAGATCTGTGGGCCCAGAGGCTCATCCCAGTTAACATATAAAATAAACCCTCACCCAGTGTTAGGTACTTAGTAAATGCTAACTATGACTATAGACAAAAATAGAGGGAAAACAATCCCTTCTTTTGCAAGCTCAAATGGGGTCAAACACAACTGGCACCATCAGGGTTAAGGAGGGGGAAACAAAAAATGGTCCAAAGGGAATGAGACAGAACTGAACGCACTGTTATTAGACCAAACCCTGACTGGAAACCTCTTTCTATCTCAGAAAGTGAAAAGGCAGAAGGGTTGGGTGAATAGTAGCCGTATTCTGCTCTGTCTGGGAAGGAGAGAATCAATGTCATCATTACCAGGTGCATGTGAAAAAGGACATAACTGCCTTTTCGATTGCAAATAGCTCCATATTTTCTGAGATGACTAAAATGTGGTCAAACTTTACCTCAATGGGGTGCTTTGAGCAAAAAACTTGTCATTTATTGCCCTCCATAACTCTCACTGCAACTGAAAGTGAGTTGGAGCAAATAACGTCATCTACCCTGGGAGATGTTAAAGGAGACACATCTAAAGATCAAAGACAGGGCCAAATAGGCAGGAGTTAAGTTTCCCACGTTCTCTAAAGAGTTTTCTTCCGTTTAAAATTTTGTTCATGTGGAGGGATTGCTGGGGATATTTTTTAGAAGAATTTTTGTTTATTAATTTTTGGTTCAATGTTTTTCAAAGAGGACAGTGCTGGAGAGTGAACCCATGGTCTTGCGCATGCTGGGCAAGCACCCAGCTCCCACAGAGCTACATCTCCAGCTCTTGTTTTCTTGAAATGGCGTCCTAGGTCATCCCAAACTGGCCTTGAACCATGATTGTAGCTTAGACTGGCCTTGAACTCACAATCCTTCTGCCTCCACATCCCAAATGAAGAGATGGCAGACACGTTCCACCACATCAGACTTTTCACGTGTGTGTGTGTGTGTGTGTGTGTGTGTGTGTGTGTGTGTGTGTGTGTGTGTGTGTGTGCCTGCCAGTAGTGGGACTTGAACTCAAGGCCTACCACTCTCACCTGGCTTTTTCAATGAAGGTTGGCACTCTACCACTTTAGCCACACTCTACTTAACAGCTTTTTGATAGATAACTGGAATTAATAATCTTATGGACATTCCTGTCTGGACTGACTTTGAACCTTGATCCTCATATCACAGCCTCCTGAATAGCTAGGATTTCAGGTATGAACCACTAGCATCTATCTAGTTTCACCTTTTTTTTTTTTGTCAGTTGTAGGGCTTCAACTCAGGGCCTAGGCACTGTCCCTGAGCTTTTTTACTCAAGGCTAGCACTCTACCACTTTGAGCCACATGGCTACTTCTGGTTTTCCGGTAGATAACAGTCTCACCGACTGTCCTGCCCCAGCTGGCTTCGAACTGCAACCCTTAGATCTTGGGCTCCTGTGTAACTAGGATTACAGGTGTGAGCCATTGGCACCTGTTTTTGTTTCACTTTTTAATGAACAATATTTGTACTTATTATTGGGTACAGCATTATCATTTGATCAATAAATACAATATTTAAAGATCAAATCAAGGTAATTTCTACTTCCAACTCCTCAAATATTAATGTTTCTATATACTGGAATCACTCAGACTCTTCTAGTTATTTTGGAATTTATAATTAATAGTTGAAGGGCATAGATATAGTATCATGATATGTTACAGTAATACTAATTCCCCCAGATTAGTTTGCATTTAGAATGTTATATGAATGGAATCTTCCAGTACATACTTGCTTTTTTTCTGTCTGCTTCTTTTGTTTTTTGTACTCTGGCTACACTAACCCAAAGTAACTATTTTAAAATCTATCTGTATTGTTGTATGTTATGATTCCTTTTAAAACAAGTTTGTATAGTTATGTCACCATTTATTCAGCCATTCACCTCAAGGGACATTATAATATTTTCAATATCTGGCTATAATACATACAATGACTATAAATGTGTATATCAGCCTTTCTTTGGACATATGTGTACCTTTCTCTTATATAGCTAGTAATAGAATGGCCAAAGCATGGGGTAGCTATATATTTAACTTTTTAGGAAACTGCTAAATTGTTTTGCAAATTGGTTAGTCACCAGCAGTGAATGAGAGTTCTAGTTGCTCCAGTGTACATGTCAACACTTGGTATGGTTGTCATTTACTTTTAGCCATTCTCAGGGGTGGGTAATAGGGTCTCATGATTTCAATCTGCATTTTTCCTATGGACTAATGGTTTGAACATGTTTTCATGAGCCTACTTACCACCCACATGCAATATCAATCTGAAACTTTTGCCCAATTTTAGGTCAATTTTTTTAGGGTTCTTTATGAATTCTGGGTACAAAGCTTACTTACCAGATATGAAGTTTTTGAATGTTTTCTTTAAAAGCAGATATTTGTCTTTTTTAAAAGCCGAAATGCTTCATTTTGATAAAACTTAATTCATCATATTTTTCTTTTATGGGTTTGTGTGTGTGTCTGTGTGTGCCACATTTCAAGAACCTTTGTTCAACTTGGGACACAGATATTTTCTCCTATATATTCTTCTAGACACTTCATAGGCTGTTGTAGAGTTAGGCTTAAGTCCGTTTTGAGTTGATCTTTGTCAGCTCGAGGTCTAGATCCATGGGATGCTTTTGCTGCTTGTTTTTGTTTACAGAGAGTGAGGCTTTCCAGCACCAGTTGTTGAAAAGACTGTAATTTCCAGACAGTGTATTCTTTGACATTTTCAGTAACTTCTTTTCCTCAGCCTGTGGTGGTTTCTTTCCATGTATGCCCTGATCAGGCCCTATACATAGCCAGAGGGACCAGGGGACCTCTCTTCTCTCTTTCTCTGACCCGTGAACTTCACCATCTTGATATCTCTGTGATTTAGGAAAACTACCACTCAGTTCTTCCCAGGTTCCCATCATTGTTCTGTGATTTAAAAGCTCTTTCCAGTCAGTTGTTCCTCATTTGTCTCTCCCATCTAGAATCCTTAGGCATTTGGACTGTAGTTTGCTGGTAGAGCAACTGCTTAACATAAATGAGACTCTGGGCCCAATCCCCAGTGAGGAGATCAGAGGTCCCAATCCTTCATTTCTGATGCCCAATATTCCATCCAGTTCTATTCCTTCATGTGTATATTTTTGTCTTTGTTGATCTAGTTTGCTCGAAGTAGAAGATTCTTCTTTGTTTTTAGGCTTTCACTGGAAACCAAACCCAAAGCTTCTCACATACTGGGTAATCATGTTACCACTGAGCTATATCCAAGCCCCTCTATAGCTGTAGTTAACCTAATATTTCCCTTTAGAAAGTCTAACTTTTCCTTTATTCATCCTAAGCATTTAGTGTTCTAATGAACACTAAAAATAAGCCTCACAGACAGGAAGTAGTTGGCTCACGCCTGTAATCCTAACTACTCAAGGGGTTGACATCTGAGGATTGTGGTTCAAAGCCAGCCCAGGCTGGAAAGTTTGTGATACTCTTATCTCCAGCAGAAAAAAAAGCCAGAAATGGAGATGTGTCTCAAGTGGTAGACAGCTAACCTTTAGGAAAGAAAGAAGGAGAAAGGGGGGGGGAGGAAGGAAGGAAGGAAGGAAGGAAGGAAGGAAGGAAGGAAGGAAGGAAGGAAGGAAGGAAAAAAAACAGCAACTATGACAACTCAGGGACAGTGCCTAGGCCTTTAAGTCCCAAGACTGGACTGGCAAAAAAATATAGACAGATAAATAAAAATAAAAATAAAATAAACCTCCCATTACTAATGGTTTTAAATTTAAAACCATTATTGCCCCAAATGGTCATCTACCCCAATAGTGGACATCCCATAGAAGAAGCAAAACTAGCTAAAAGTGTTTGCTTGGACTCCCCCACCCCCTCACATCCCTGCTCCATCATACCATGAAAACAGACAGCTTTGGAAGATATCAGTGACCTCTTTGTATTATGTGTTATTTTTTAGACCAGAAGTAAGAGGAAGTGCTGGTTTATGGCAATCATGTGCATATCTGTAGAAAACCTAACCTTTGGCCCAGTCCTGACCTTTGGAAGCAAGCTCACCTGAAGAAGCATTTGCCCACGACTGAGTCAGAGCCAGGAACCCACCTGCATGGGAGGTGCCCCTGCTAGGGAAAGCAAAGGTTCTCTGCGATGCTGACCCTCCACTCCCAGCTCCTCTGCTCTGCTGGTGACCAGTGCATAGGTGTGTGGTCTGGACCTATGCAAGCTTCAAGATGCTGATAGTGTGCAGGAATTTGCACACGAGGAAGGGAGCTGCTTCATTCCAATGAGGTCAGGCCAACCCTTCACACGAAGTAGGCTTTCAGTGAAACACAGAACCACAAATTCCGTATTTGTGTTGCAGAAAGGAAGTTGGAGATCAAAGAGGATGAGCTTCGATCCATGAGGACTATGACCCACAAGGCGGAACTAGTACTTTCATCCAATCTTCTTGTCAAGTTACTCTCCAGGATTTGCTGGCTTCCAAACGAATCTTAACTGCCTGAAAACCAGCTTTGAGGAAAAGACCAGGGAGCAGCTCTTTATTAATCATTGATTTCATTGTAGTGATACTACAGATCTCAAGTATAAATGGTCTGAAGTGTGTGGAATTAAAAAAAAAAGTATCAAAAATCCAGGCACTGCACTGGTAGCTCAAGCCCATAATCCTAGCTACTCAGGAGGCTGAGGTCTGAAGGTGGTGATTCAAAGTCAGTCCAGGCAAGGAAGCTCATGGGATTCTTATCTCCAATTAAGCACCAAAGAAGGCCAGAAGTGGAGCTGGGCTCTACTAGTGGAGCACTGGAACAAAGAAAGCTCAGGGACAGCACCAGGCCCTGAGTTAAGACCCAGGACTGGCATAGACACACACAAAGCTGTGTGACATTAGTTGTGTGTTAATGTTAGCAAAACAACAACAACAAAAACCAGTTGAGTCTACAGAAAACCAGGGAAGAGATTTCTACCTGCCAATGGGATTAGAGATCAGATATAAGTGTTCTAAATCTTTGTTTGTAAAAATAATCTTGAAATATGCTTCTCTTGCATAAGAAACTTTCTGACTTTTAAAAACTACCTTGAAAATAAAAATCCTTGAGTCCAAATAGCATGAAGACTGAATCCTAGGTAACCATTTGACCAATTTCCAACTTCCTGCATGACCTCTACAACCTGCTGCTTTCGCTGTGAAACTTTTCTGTTGTTTGAGGAAGTTGATCTCACTTTAGCAAGGGGGAAAATTTGTGTAGGGTCAAAGGCATGAGAACTTCACAAGTGGTTTTTTCTTTCTTGCTATTGTTTTTAATGTACTTATAATGCACTGTGTGATTCTTTTGTTTCTTTTGTATGTTCTTTCCCCACAGTATATAACCCCTGTTTTCACTGTATTGATTCCAGTGTCCTGCATCGTATAATCATATATATATATATATACATATATATATATAAAATTTGGGGAGGGGAAGGGATACAACAAAATGCTTAAATAAGGATAACAATGAGATGTGAAAGATACTATGTTGAAAATGAACTTTACAATTTCAGCATGGTGGGGGTCGAGGAGGGGAGGGAGGAGTTAGAAAAATGGGGAGGGAAGGGAAGGGATGGTAGGGGGAAAAACAAAAGAGGAGGTAACAATGCTCAATAGGAAATATACTCAATACCCTACTCATGTAACTGTAACCCCTCTCTACAGTATTTTTACAATAAAAAATATATGTGAAAAAAAAGTATGAGAACTGGAAGAGCCAGACATCTTCTAGTACCTGGTAGTGAGCTGTATTAGAGTTCTATTTCTTTTCACCAAAAGAGTTCAATAGCTGCAGTTTCAAAAAGTTCAGTCTAAGTATCTCAGTATTACCACATAATCCAGAAATCCCGCCACTGTGTGTTACAGGAACATATCTATACCCACGTTTACAGCAGCATTTTTCACAAGAACTAGCCTTGGAAGCAACCTGAGCATGTTTTAATAGATGAGAGAGAAACAAAACACAGTATATACCTGCACCAGAAGATGATGCAACCTTACAGAAGGCAATTCTGTCATATTCTATCATACAGATAAGGCTTGAGACATTATGCTAAAATGAGATAAACCCATCACAAAAAGACAAATAGTGTATCTTTGCGAACTTGCATGAGAACTTAGAATAGTTAAAATTATAAGACAGAAAGTACATTTATCAACATCCAGCAGCCAAACAGTGGGAACATGGGAGGTGTCCCTGGGCAGGTCTAGGAGGGAGGCCTGCACTGTTTTTGCTGACATTTCACACCAAGGAAACCTGGAAAAGAGATTCTCACCATGTACCATGAAAGAAAAGAAAATAGATCAGTGACCAGATAGCTATCTTCAACAGAACTCAATAGGCCACCAGGTTAAATCTGAGAGCAAGAGGCTCACTGGCCTTTAGAAAATCTCTCTGTTTGGTACCTTAGAATTTAAGCAAAGATTTGGAGAAGACAATTTTCCAGGGGGACTCAAGAGTATTTGCATCTGGAGGAAATTGTTTTGTGTATGTGCCAGCACTGGGGCTTAAACTCCGGGCCTGGCCCCTGTTCCTGAGCTTTTTCTACTTAAGGTTGGTACTGCACAACGTGAGCTCTATCTCCATTTCCAGTTTTTTGGTGGTTAATTGGAGATTAGAATCTCCTGGACGTTCCTGCCTGGACTGCCATTGAGCCTCAGTCCTCAGATGTCAGTTTCTTGAGTAGAGGATTACAGGTGTGAGCCACTAGCATTGTTAAGCTATTCTGTGATCCAATTTTAATGGTGGCCAGTGAAAAGAACACAAAACTCTACCTAATCCATCTGTGACTTGGGAAAAGTTTTAACTTGGCAGAAATTTAGACCCCCTTTCTATAAAACGAAGATTTTTTTTTAAATTTAGTTTTTATTGTGAAAATACTGTACAGAGGGGTTACAATTACATGGGCAAGATAATGAGTACATTTCTTATCAAGCGTTGTAGCCTCCTCCTTTGTTTCCCCTTCCCATCCCATCCTCCCTCCACCCCCCCCACCCAACCCTCCTTTCCCCCCTCCCACCAAAGTTGTAAAGTTCAAAACAAAGATTTTTTTTTAAGTATGTAATTTTACTGGTTTGGGGACAATTATTGTTACACTCATGGGTTGCACACAATCATGAAATTCAACTAAATGGTTATCTAGGTTGTGTCAAGAACTCCCCACAAGGCTTTCCAGAGCAGCTCCTTCAATGTCTATGCAGACTGAGAGCCAGCTATGTTCTTTGTCTTAACCAAAATCTGTTTTCCAGTTGAGTCCTACTTCTAGCCACTGAAACCACTCAGACCAAGGTGAGTCACTCTTCCATGTGCCAGTTCTTCAGGCACTGAAAATAGCCCTCCCCTCTCCAATCTTCTCCACCAGGATCTCCAACTTCAAACCCACTGCCATGTGTGTTGCTCTTCCTTGAGACCCTCTGCAAAGATTTGACAGACTTGGAGTACAATAGCATCAGCCTCGCATTTGTTTAAGAAATGTGTTGATAGGCCTGAAAATGTGGCTTAGTGATAAAGTACTTGCCAAACATGAGGAAGGCCTAGCTCATACCTGCAATCCTAGCTACTCAGGAGAATGAGGTCTGAGGACTGTGGCTCAGAAAAGTCCGTGAGGCTCCTATCTCCAATTAACCAGCAAAAAGCCAGGAGTGGAGGTATGGTTCATGTGGTAGAATGCTTGAGAAAAGAAGAAAAAAATAAAAGACTCAGGGCCAGTGCCAAAATTCTGAGTTCAAACCCCAGGACCAGTACCAAGAATAAATAAAAATAGCCCAGGGGGCCAGGCATCGGTGGCTCATGCCTATAATCCTAGCTACTCAGGAGGCTGAGATCTGAGGATTGAAGTTCAAAGCTAGCCTGAAAAGGAAAGTCTGGGAGACTCTTATCTGTAATTAACCACCAGAAATCCAGCGCCTCAAAGTGGTAGGACATTAACCTCGAGCGCAAAAGCTTAGGGACAGTGCCCAGGCCCTGAGTTCAAGACCCAGGACTGGCAAAAATGAAAGCCCTGGGGTCAAGGAGAAATAGGAGAATGGAAAAGCCCCAGTGAAAGAAGAATCACTGCTTACATGAGTTATTTTTTCTTTTGTGTTTTCCTCTCCTGTGATTTATCCCCTGTTGCCACTGTATTTGATTTTGGTACCCTGGGCACTGTATGTATGTTTATCTGAATCAGGGAAGGGAAGGGGAACATCAAAATGGTGAGCAAAGGACAAAGGAGGAACCAATGCAACAGTGATACTCGCAAGACAAAAATCTGTTCAAATGGGGGGGCGGGTGTTGAGGGAGGGAAAGTGGGAGAAAAATGAGGGAGGGGGTAACAAGTTTGAAAAGAAGTGTACTCACTACCTTACTTATGTAACTGGAACCCCTCTGTACCTCATCTTTACAATAAAAATAAATTTTAAAAAATGGTAAGATAATTTTTTTAAAAAAGAAGGGTCACTCCTGTTCTATGAGAAAGAGGGAGATTATCCAAGCCAAACAGGAACTTCCCAACTCGAATTTCTGTTCTATGGCCTTCAGAGCAACATGCAATTTCATTCGGAAGTTCCCAAAATGTCAACAAGTGAAAAAACAAAGTAAACAAATTGGAGAAAATAAAAATTTCAGATTTGGAGTGGGTTGGGAATAATTACTGAAATCTGCTAAATACCTCTCTTGGTTTCAGGGGAGGTACAGGTAAGATTTCATTTTCATATTTCATTAACCACAAATCACTGAAAAAAAATACCAAGAAGTAAAAGTTGATTTAGGCTAAATGTATAAGCACCCCCTCAGCTTTTAAGAAAATTCAAATATCTCCATTTGGAAGGAAAATTTTTTTTCTCGGTTTGGTTACAACAATCAACCCCAATAATATTGTTGATTATTATAACTCTATGCATATGACCTGGTCAGTCAGACAGGATTGCTCTTTCTTTAAAAAAAAAAAAAAAAAAAAAAAAAAGGATGCCGTAACCACTCATTTAATTGCTTTTACCGAAGAGAAGGAAATGTCAATGTGATCGTATCTACAGTCTCCATTATGAAATTATGGTAACTGAAAAGTAGCAAGAAGCAACATCTGAAAGTATCCAGTGGGCCAGGTTGGAAGACAGCTAGGATGAGTTCAACTCTATAGCCTTATATAAAGTCCTGTTCTTACCAGGGCGCTGGTGGCTCACACCTGTCATCCTAGCTACTCAGGAGGCTGAGATCTGGGGACTGAGGTTCAAAGTTAGCCTGGGCAGGAAAGTCTTGTGAGACTCATGTATAATTAAACACCAAAAAGTCAGAAGTTGCCCTGTGGATTCAAGTAGTAGAGCATCAACCTTGAGTGAAAAAGCTAAGGGACCGTGTCCAGGCCTTAGTACTGACACTAAAAATAAATTAAATAAATGTTCTTCTATAATACTTTCAGGAAAGAACAGTGATTTCAAATCTGAAATCATATTTAGTGAGAACATTCCCCCCTGAGCAAAAAAAATGAAAGAAAAAGGTTATGGAATTTGGAAATGAATGGCAAGACTTTAAGGCATCGGTTCTGTGAAACTGCTTTCTTTTCCTCTTTCTTTTCTTTTTTTTTTTTTAATTTTTCCCAGAGAGGTAATTCTCAGTAACCTCCTTCTAGAAGGAGCTTTGAAGTCGTCTGCACACCTGTGTAGATTATAAAGAACGGAGGCAGGTCTTCCACACCCAAACTCTAAATTCACAATGCAGCATGACAGTTAAGACATGCCTTGTAGCATCTTGTGTAAAAGTTAACCCCACGCTTGATAGCATCTCCTGAAGTAGTTAATCCTTGCCCAGCCTTTACATGTTCTCCCCAACTTGGAGAAGTCTAGTTCTTAGTTAAAACACTGTCTTCAGAATCATACACCAACTAGGAGAGTAGGCCTTTGTGGTAGAGACTCCCAGCACAAGATAGAGACCATTTGACTGTCCCTATTTAAGAATGATAGAAATATATACAAATAGGCTCCTCCACCCCTTTCTTTGGATTCTCAAATTGTGTGTGTGTGTGTGTGTGTGTGTGTGTGTGTGTGTGTGTGTGTGTGTGTGTGTGTGTGTGTGTGTTATACTCAGGCATTGCACTCTCAGATTTCTTGCTCACAGCTGGTACTCTACCACTGGAGCCACACCTCTAGTCCAGTATTTTATGGGTTCATTGAACATGAAGTGTTACAGAATTTTCTTCTCCAGGTTGGCTTGGAACCTTGATCCTTAAAGTGTCAGACTCCTGAGTAACTAGAATTATAGGTGTGAGCCACCAGTCTCCAGCTGTTTTCTTGAGTTTTGAGTTAAAAGATTCTTGGCAGTATCAAGATTAAAAGGAAGACATTATTTCTCTTCTTAGATTTTCTGAGTCACAGCATTAATCTAACTCAATTTCCCCCCTCCCACCCTCCAAACCCCTAGTCCTAGTCCTGAGGAGAGCATTTGAGAAAAGACTGTTTCTTGTTATTGGTGCTAGCTGAGACTGCACAGGTCAAGATACCTGGTTAGGGCCTGGGTTGGGTTGGGGTGAGGAAAGCATGCATCTGGAGGGCAAAGAGCTGGCCACGCTGGCTGGGCATAGACCAGGGAAAGCACCAGCAAGGAGAACTTGAGTAGGAGCCAAATGCATGCCCCAGGCAGGAAGTGCCTCACCAGCTTCCCACTGGGTGGGACCAGCCCTGACTTAACCTGTGCAGGCCTTGCAGGTGTGGGCAGGGAAGTAGCTGCACCTGGCTCAAAAGGGCGTGTCAGAGGAGACTACAACAGCACCTGGTTCTGATTTGTGCCACTCCCTGAGCCCATAATTATCGAACTCCCTTGTTCCTTCTTCAGAGTGTAAGAGTTCTCTTTTCAGCCTAGTGCTCAATATGGCCTTGATCTTGGGGTTCTGGCCCCGCCAGCTTTCCTGGACTGTGTCCAACCTCACCCTCCATGTCTAAGGCCAGTTCTACTCCTGCTCCCAAGAAAGCTGATAATGAACCTGAGTCCCTCTTGGCTCCTGAACAAGAATAGTTATTTCCTCTCATTTCAATGACTAATTAAACTGAATCTCTACATGGTAGAAATTCCTTGTTAGCAAGAATACTAGTTTCTTTAAAAACAAAACAGAAAAGAACTCTCTTTTTAGTCCATTCTTTTAGGCTCTGGTTCTGGTCTTTTGTTTTTGGTGGTGGTGGTGTTCGACGGGGGCTGGAACTCAGGCCTGGGTATGGTCCCTGAACTTTTGCACTCAAGGCTAGTACTCTACCACTTTGAGCCACAGTGCCATTTCTGGGTTTTCTGGTGTTTTACTGGAGATAAGAATCTCACAGACTTTCCTGCCTGGCCTGGCTTCGAACCTTGATCCTCAGTAGCTAGGACTGATCCTGAGTAGCTCAGATTATAGGCAGCTGGACTGGTTCTGGTTTTAGATACAAGAAGATGTCAGGATGTATAAGACACTTAGCTTGGCTTCTCATATGCCAAGGAAAAGTCCCCAGAGGATACTCAAGGACACCTTTGCATTTGTCTTCCTGCCCTTCCCTGGCCTTCACCCTGGTGAGTTAGATTGGACCTTCCAAGAGCCTGTGGACTCTCACATAGAGGCAGCCTAACAGACTTTCTCTTGAGTTCTTTTCCTGATTCCAGATGGATTCTAGACCCTCTCCATGGGGCCTGCCTGGCTGGACCTACCCATGAGAAGGACTCAAACCAGAGACTGCAAAGAGAAAAGTAAACTTACTATGTCATATATGATTGTTTACTTAAAAATTGTATTTCTCCATTCATGATATGTTCTACTCCAAGACTTGTCTATTTTCACACAATCCATTCTCTATGAGGCCTAGAATTTCTTAGCTTTGTAAGTGGAATTTCTCCTCCCAGATTGAGGAAGAAGAGAAGGAGAAGTAAGAAGAAGAGGAAGAGGGGGCAGAGGGAAAAGGAGCAGCAGGAGAAGAAAAGACACAGACATTTGTTTATGATCCCAATGTGCTATGGAGTTCCTGAAGACCTTTCAGGAACCCTGAGTGAAGACTGCTTCTGAGGTTAGCATGTGTCTTGACAAACTGACTGTCAGTCACTTTCACCACATCTTTTCTGTCTATTCTGATTAAAAAAATTTTTTTCCAGGAAGTTCTCTTGGCTGCCTCTAGCTCTCCCTTCCATTGTTAGCTTGAATGCCCAGCGTGCACTATCCTGTTACAAGACTCCGCCTTTACCTCAATCTTCCTAGGGCATGCCATAGCAGGGGAAAGCCAAGCTCCATTGACTTGAAGCTTAAAGGAACTTTTTAAAGGAAGAGATGACAAAACAGCATCTATTACAAATTAAATATGTATTATATTATGTTATATTATGTTATATATATATGTATATAGATACCAAAGACACCTATATATAATCTATGCAATCCTAGCTACTCAGGGGGCTGAAATCTGAGGATTGTGGTTTGAAGCAAGCCTGGGCAAGGAAGACCATGAGGCTCTTATCTCCAATTAACCACCTGAAAACCAGATGTAGCTCTGTGGCTTGAGCACTAGCCTTGAGCTGACGAGCTCAGGGACAGCGCCCAGGCCCTGAGTTCAAGCCCCACAGATGACAAAAAAAATAAAAGAAGTGTTCATACAAAGCAAGAAGCTTGACGTTTAAAACTCATTAGCTCCAAGACATGTCCTCATGAACTTGAAGAGGACACCCCATATGGCTCACCGGAAAGATACCTCTTCCCTCTTCAGAGATTCACCATCTATCTGGAGGATTGGGGACTTTTTTTCCTGTTCTACATGCAATGCCAGAGTTCCCATCACTTTGTGTTCTTAGAAAAACCACTATGATGAATACAACAGTAATAGCTTATTTCAATTAATTAAATTTTTAATTAATGCCCATCACTTAATTAAGAAGAATCTCTTGGAGTGAAACTCTAAATAAATATTCTTTCTTTTCCTAATCCTCTCTGCCTGATCTCAGAGAAAGAGCAGTAACAAAGGCGTGTGCTGTTGGTTTTTATTATCCCAAGAAGTTATAAGGATTATATCCGAATAGATGGTGATTTCTTCCTAGAAAGCTTTTTCATTCTCTGGGACTTTTAATGCCTTTTCACAAGATGTCATTTCCTTTTTGTGTAGAGCAGCAACGTCTCCTGAGAAGCTGCGCATGCTGGTCACCACAGCAGGCATCCTGGAGCCACAAAGAACATGCTCATGTGTCCTGCTACTCCAAGGATCCCCAATCTCAGAAGGCTGGCAATGTGCACCAAGGTGCACCAAGCCCATTAGTACAAGTGAAGTGATGAAGAGCAAGGCAGCTGTGCAACATGAGCAGCAATGCGGCTGGGAACAGATCTGATGATAGTTTCCCAAGTATCATTCCCAAATCTGGTTTGAACAGTCAGGTCGGCATGGGCCAGTACAGTGCTGGACACTTTGGCTACTTTGCCACCTTCTTAGAATTTGGAGTAGAGGACAATGAAGACATGAATATCTTGTCTATCTGCCTCAGCCTGGCTCCACGCCTCCTCATAATACCTGTTGATTGCTGTGTGTGTGTGTGTGTGTGTGTGTGTGTGTGTGTGTGTGTGCTGGTACTGGGACTTGAACTCAGCTGAGAGCTATCCCTGAGCTTTGGTGCTCAAGGTTAGTGCTCTACTTGAGTCACACCTCTACTTCCAGCTTTTTGATGGTTCATTGGAGGGAAGAGTCTCACAGACTTCCCTGCCTGGGCTGGCTTGGAATTGTGATCCTCAAATCTCAGCCTCCTGGATTCTAGGCTTTGTGTAGTCTTTCAGTGTTTTTCTCATTGCAGGTTCCCCCAAGGAAGAGACTGTGTCTCATCTTCTTTGCCACTAAATCCCCAGACCTAACACAGGCCAGCACAAAAGAAGACTCAGATAAATAGATGCTGAACAGATCAAATAGGATGAAAGAAGAGAGGAGACAGGGAGGTAGGAAAGGTGTTTAAAAAAAAAAAAAAGGTAACGGTAGGAAGGAAGGAGGAAGAAAGGAGCTTTAAATCTGGGAAAACCACAATCCTATCTCGAGTCTGACCTTGCTTTGTCCTTTCCATACTGGGTTTCAGGGTCATCAGAGTGTGTGTGCAGCCCTTAAAAATGATGTCTGGGGGCTGGGAAGGTAGCTCAGCGGTAGAGTGCATGCCTTGCAAGCATGAGGCCCTGGGTTAGATTCCTCAGCACCACATAAACAGAAAAAGCCGGAAGTGGCGCTGTGGCTCCAGTGGTAGAGCACTAGCCTTGAGCTGAAGAGCTGAGGGACAGCGCCCAGCCCCAGAGTTCAGGTCCCACGACCTGCAAAAAAAAAAAAAAAAAAAAAAAAATGATGTCTGGGAAGGAAAAGTCTTGCCATGTATAACTTATTTGAGGATGCTTATTCTTATTCCAAGATGGTGTGAGTGAGTAGTCCAGACCCATGGCCTCTAGAGACCCCATGCCACGGGGTCTCTGCTACCCCACGTCCCCAGAGCTAGGGATGGTCCTGTCCCAGCCTTCCTCTGCACTTGGCCTTCTGAGAGATCGAAGCTCTGGCTACTAAAGTAAATGCAAGAGGAAATTCTTTATCTTCTTGGTCCTCCCAAATCAAACTGGCCAGCTCCCTGAAGAGTGACTAATGAATCTAACAAAGGAAACCTGAGAGTGGTTTCCCAGAAAACTGAAAGTAGAGGAGGTTACTGAGTCTCTTCTGCTAAACATACTTGCCTGAAATGAGACCGATTACACAGTGTGAGATAAATTCTTACATGTTATTCCTTTGCCCTGTATAAGAGAGCTGGATGCTAAGATAAAAAACATTCAGTTTATTGGAGGGATTTTGTTTTTGTTTTTGTTTTGTTTTGTAGATTTGGTGGGTGCCCTGGCCCTCCTGTTGGTCCCCAAACTCTTTATTCAAAAGAGAAACAGCTTGTTCTTTCGAACTGTTGTCCATCCTCTCTCTTCCCTAGGTGGCTCTGTCTGGATGGTTCTGAGCCTCGGTGTTCTTATACCCTGGGCCTTGATCTGATTGGTTGCTTTTATTATAATTAGACGTTTGGGGAAAT
This sequence comes from Dipodomys merriami, assembly GCF_024711535.1. NCBI lineage: Eukaryota > Metazoa > Chordata > Mammalia > Rodentia > Heteromyidae > Dipodomys > Dipodomys merriami. The sequence goes on along the minus strand of NW_027206512.1, from coordinate 44,160,020 downwards.
AATACTTTATTGGTCAGGGCCCACAATATTCTGATTGGTTATTAATTCCTAATCAGGTCCCTTCCCCCCAACTTTCTTCCCAGGTCATGGGAAGGCTATGGAAACTAGCAGGGGTAGGAAGAGGCAGAGGCAAAAATGTTTTGAAAAAATATCTTCTTTTTGGTAGCTAGTTTCAGCTTGCTGGGCCAACTGTCCAGGGTTCCTTGGTCCTAATTAATTTACTTTTTCCCCTCTTAAGCCGGGATCTTGGTTTGAATGGCCATGTGGTTGTAGGGGCCACATTGCCTTTTATGTGACAGAATCTAATTATAACATGCTGTCTACCAGAGGACTTGTTGTGCCTTCATTTTTAGGTCTTCTCTCCAGCAGCAGCTCCTTCCACTTCCTCTCTTTTCTGAGGGCAGCAATCAGTGGACAGCTGGCTCTCAGGGCAGATGCTATTGACTTTCCTTCAACCAAATGAAAAGGGGGAAGCCTTCTTGTCTTGCATTCATAGCTCCACCCACTGCTCCAACTTTCGGCTCACCATTTGCCTTTGAAGCTCCCAATGGAGGACTTACTAATGAAAACACTTGACTACCTGAGTTACAGTTGTATGCTGGGTACCAGTGGCTCTCACCTGTAATCCTACCTACTGAAAAGGTTGAGATCTGAGGATCATAGTTAGAGGCCAACCAAGGCAGGAAATTCCTTGAAACCCTTATCTCCAATTAATCAGCAAAAAGCCATAAATGGAAATATGGTTTAAGTGGGAAAACACCTTGAACAATAAAGCTGAGAGACAGTGCCTAATGCCTTAGTTATGCCTAGTATTGGCACACACACACACACACACACACACAACACACACACACACACTCAGAGTTACACTTATTTTTACAAAGAAAAACAATTTCATAACAAAATGAAAAACTAAAGTATAATTTCTCAGTTTTTTAAATTATAAATGTATATATTTTATACATACCCATATATCAATGCCAAACATATATCCATATATGTAACATGTCTTAGATTGTTGTGACTATATATTCATTTAAGCATAACAGTTCTATAAGGCACGTGCTCTGTTATAATTCCTATTTTTCACATGAGAAAAATGGAGACACAGAGTGCAATAAAGACAACTTGCTAAAACTCACAGAACAAGGGACAAGAAGAGAACATGAGCGAGTGCTCACCAAATCAGATGCTCTGCCAGTGGGACCAGCAATCCACATTACTAGCTGTGGCGGTGTTCACACTCCAGTTTGGGAATTTGTTAGCACGTGGCCAGTGCTTAGAGGACCGTGTCTGGCACACCCTCAATGCACCCTCAATCCAAAACCGTACTTTTAGCTGCAGGCCCTTTAGATCTTCCGCTGTGTGTTTGGCACCACCTAGGTCTTGCCTCAGTTTCCTGAGACCCTAAGGTGGTCTCCACCCTGACCCTGCAGGTTGTCGCTCGCAAGCACGTCTTTGCAGGCCTTCGGTAATCAATCTCCACAGACCAGTTTGCCCTGCACAGGGAGGTTTGTAGTCCCAAGTGTCTGTTGGGCCTGCAGTCTGCCCAGCAAACTGGGGCCACGCCATTCTCACACCTGTCTTGGCGGAAAGGATTTACTTTGAAGCAAATCTGGTGCTCACCTAGGCTTTGTTTGAAACAAAAACAAAAAGTCTCCTAGTAAAACTCTCTCCTTGACCTAGAGAAGAACAAGGTCTACCACTGTTATCAACTGTCTCTTCTGCGTGTTCCCAAAGTTGCATTGTTTTTGTTCTTGTTTATTGCATGCATTAAGTGAAATAAGTGGATGTGTTTTTATCTTTTTGCTCTTTGGAGAGACATCCAAACCTTAGGGGTTGGTGGCATGGCTCAGTTGGTAGAGCGCTAGCTAATGAGCAAAAGTGTCAGGAATCAAGTTTGAGTTCTGGTCTCAGACCTAAAAAAAGAAAAGAAAAGAAATAACCAAACCCTAACTCAACAGAGGGTCAGTCATGGTGACTCTGGGCCAGTTCCCTAACTGTTCTATGCCTCACTTTGCTCATTGAAAAGACATCAAAAGCAGGGGGAGGGGGAGGGGGAATAGTGTGAGATTCAAGTGGGGAAATAAGTAGAGATCTCAGGGTAATGCCCTTTGAGTAGTGATGTTTGGAGAAAGTCACCTCTAAACACATATGGTAACATTTCTTTGTAAATGGTCTGCATACTGAGAATATACCAATAGTAGAAAATTGCTATCATATTACACACACACACACACACACACACACACACACACACACACACACACACAAATGCTGGCAACTCTGACCTCTCAATTCTAAAGGCGGATCTCTGTGAAGTAACCTCATCTGATAGCTGCTGGTTAAAATGTTCTGTTGGGTGTTTTGTTGTTGTTGTTTCTTGTAAATCTACAATAATAGAAGCCTAGACTTTTGACCCAACAGTTGAAGCAAGCAGAATTCATAGAAGAAAAGACAAGGGGTAACAGGAGGCCCAAGAAAAGCCATTTAAAAGGTAAAATAAAAATCTTTGCTAAATAAAAATTGGCTGGGACGGCTGGACAGAGCATGGGGTGCAGGCGGCTAGGGCAATGAAACCATTCTGCATGGTCCTGTCAGGGGAAGACACGGCATTCTACACTAAGCAAAACCCAAACGTGCTCGGCTTCAAGCCCTAATGTAAACTGTGGACTTTGGATAGTAGCGATGTGTGCCAGTCGAGGCTGACCCCAGGGTGTGGGATAGCAGTAGTGGAGGAGGGGTGATTGTACAGAGATGAGGTGTACAGGAACTCTGTGCTTTGCATTTCAGTCTTGCTGTGACCAAAACACTGCCCTAGAAAATAAAGTTCATTTATACTGCTGTTCAACCCGAGGGTATATTCTTTTCCCTCTAGCTGTACCATGGTGCCTGCAATCTAAGCCCCCTGAATATATCTGATAGAGAACTAGAAGTGAGGAATTTTTCAGCTCCAAACACAAAGCCATGCTAAATAGTTAAGGACATGGAAATGCTAACCACCCTGAGCTGGTCATTCCATATCAAACAGAATCATCACACTGTACCTCATAAATATATACAACAATTGGATGCCAAGTAAAAATAAAGTTTAAAAGAAACAAAAATAAGTGTATCTTATTGACTTGGAAAAATTAAAACCCTCCCACAGTCACCCACAGTAGGACTTCAGGTCTCAGGCACCATTAGGGTAAATTGTTGGGCAAGACAGAAGCCATGTGGAGGATGTTTACACTGCTCCCTCCCCGGAAGTTCCCTGAGGAGTCAGGCTGATGAGACTTCAGATGTGCTGGGTGGCCATCCATTAGGCTTGTTAATCATATTATTTATGGTAAGGCTCTCTGCATATTCATGTGGATGACAAGCTTACTACTGATACAATCTCTAGTGATCTGGTGAGAACATTTTAAAAGGCACTATAAAGCTTTATAGACATAAATATATGCAGTGTCTTATAGCACCTAACTGCTAAATGGTACAGATTTTAAGAGGTACCCAAACTAAAACATTAATTGATGCTAAAGTAAAAACAACCATGCTGGCAATTGGAAATCTTGGTGAAGTAGCTTTCCAGTTCCCCTGGGACCCTGGGCGGGCACCCCTAAGCACTATCTACAGAAGATAAGTGACTCAGAACCTGCCTAGCCAAACCCTGATTCACAATCCCCCTTCTCCAACTCCACCCTTCTGCCCCCAAAAGAAAAAAAATCAGAATTTCACAAAGCACAGCTCACCAAAGCTCAACCCTTGAGGGGAAGGGGTGGCAAAATGTCAGCCTGTTTCTAGCTAAACTCCCATATCCTAGAGCCAACCAGTCTCACTAGAACTAATGGGTCTTCTGGATAAACCTAGATAGTTCTCTGAGATAGAGAAATATCGAACCAGTAAACACCAAGTCAGTCCAAGACATCTGAGCTAAAGGGGAGAAAATAACACAGACAGACACTTGCATGTGGCCACATTGATGATCATACCTTCCATCATCTGCTGCCTTTATCCCCATCCCAGCTCAGATCAACCATGGGCTACTTTTTCCCTGTGCTATATTTTAAACAATCATGGCGTGAATATGGCACACATACTAACCCATGTCTCTCACTGATTCTGTAAAACTCACATGAGGAAATGAATATAAAAATGATCAGCACATGTAATACCGAGCACGAGAAGATACGAAGCAGAAACTATAGGTTTACGCTGGAAAAAAAAATAGACAAACCTGAACAAGAAAAGTAGACAGATATACTTTTATGGTTGGCGGCTTCTATATTCCTCTACTAGTAACTGACAGATGCAACAGGCAGAAGAAACCTAAGTAGCACTATTGATCAACTTGATCTAATAGACACTTACAAAATAGTCTGCCTAACAACATTAGGACACACATTCTCTTTAAGCTTATATCATACCTATGCTAAGATAGACCACATTCTGGGCTGGTCACATGGAGTTTAAACATTTTTTTAAATTCAAAATACATTCACTAAGAGAAGAAATGACACGAACCTTTTCTTGCAAAGTTATGGAAAATGTTCTAGGCACTTGACACATACTAGCTGGAATCTTTATAAACCACCCTCTCAAGATAAATGTTGCTGTGCTTATTTCCCCAAATTCAATATTAAGGAATCCACAATACATATGAGGCCGCACTCTATGGCAATGTTTCAGTAAGCTATTTGACCATGTTGATGATGATAGTAAAAACATTGTTACAATAAATGATATTTTAACCACTTATCCTGTGCTAGCATCATTATGAGGATTTACATGAATTACTCATTGAATCCGTGTAGTAATTTTATCAACTAGATGTTATTATCATCCCCCATTTTACCAATGAGGAAACTGAGGCCAGAGAGGTTAATGAGCTCCTAAGTTGCAGATCTGACTTCCATTCCAAGCAGTCTGGCTCTGGAGTCTGAGCACGTAATCTGACAAGAACAAAACCAGAAACATATTTCTGCTTTTCTTTTTTCACTACAGTACTGCTTTACAGAGTGAAAACTCTACTCATATATTAGGAAAGAACAGTTCTTTTTCCTTGGCATCCTTCCTTCTGAGAACCAAGATTCCTCAAGGAAAAGTTCCTTTTATTTATCCTCTGTTTTTTTTTTAAATCATTCTTCCTTTCAAGCTAGGGTTGTGTGTGTATTCCTATAAATGGCTACTTGAGAAAAATCTAAGTAAATCAACTCCTTCAGCTCCCATTCATAATTACTTAACACTTTGGTAAGCCTCCTCCTTCAAAGAATGCTGCTGTTACCCAGTTGGAATCATGTAAAATATTATGTACTTTCCAAGCCAGACATGGTCTTGTAGTCTTTTCTGTTTGACATCCATATCTACAGCCATTTACTCACAGACATTTTCCTAAGCTGGGCACCAGTGGCTCATGCCTATAATCTTAGCTACTCTGGAGGTTGCGTTATAAGGATGATGGCTCAAACTTGGCCCAGGCAGAAAAAAGTCTATGAAACTTTTATCTCCAATTAACCACCAAAAAACTGGAAGTGGAGTTCTGGCTCAAGTGATAGAGTGCCAGGCTTTAGTGAAAAGCTAAACTCAGTGACCAGGCCCTGAGTTTAAGCCCCAGGACTGACATACACATATACACAAAAAAGTAGCTGACATTTTGGAAGACCAAGCAAAAATTCCCTATTTGTGTTTGTTTCTCTCTTCAACCAATAGTGATGTCAGTCTTTTCTCATTTTTAGCAGTGACCTATTTAATGGGAGTAAAAACAACAACAATAACAATGAACTTTTGTAGAAGAGTCAGAGCAGGCCAACTTCATCTAGAAAGAAATGACACATAGAAATTCTGCTTTAAGACCAACCTCCTAAACAGGCAGGTCCTCCTCCTTCACCTTCCACTCCCAGGACTTGTATCCTGGGAGATCATTGCTAAAATGTCTCATTTTCTCCTATTTTCTATTGCCCCAGGTCCTTATTTATGTTAGAACAAAGTTTATATTTGCCTCGAGTCAAGTTAAAAAAATGACCAAGTCTTGTTTTTCATGTCGGGCATTTACTTGGCATGGAATCACCTTAACACTTGACTTTCCACCAACACGTTGTGGAATCACTAATTAATTACCCCACCAAGAACAATGTGGAAAACATGTACTAAGATTCAGCAGATAATCGAATGACGAGACTAAATTTAATTCTGTCTAGATTTCTTTTCATTTATCATTTATGAGTCTCATTCTGACTTCCAAGAAGGTCATAAAACAAGTCAATTAAACAAATATAAAAAAATTAAAAAGTAAGAGATTACACACCCTGTGTGTGGCATGATGTAAATAGTACACTGTTGATCAGATTTGGGGCCAACTTGGGCTATGGTTTTTAGGGAAGTCAAACACAGTCCAACTGTGGCACACAGTCTATCATGGAAAGCTGTAGTCCCCACACCTCATTGTCTATGATAGTGAGCAGATAGGCTTCTTCCTACAAATGTCTAGCTGATGCCCCAAAGAACCACTCTTGTAAAGCAGCAGCTAATTGGCAGGTGTTCTTGTTTATGGCTCTCAGACTGCTTCACTTTGCTTAAAATCGAGTTGCCTGGCCACAGTCATTTAGTGGGGTGCGGCCATGCCAATAAAAAGTCTTGCACTGGAGAGTCTACCACCAGGCCCAGCCCCAGCCCAACCCAGCCCAGCCCCAGCCCCAGGCCAGGCTTGGCCTGGGCCCCACTTAATCAAACTACTGATTGTGTTCAGGGAGGGACGCTGTGCCAAAGCCTCCTCTTAGGACCTGACGCTTCCTGGGACTTGTCTCTTGAGGCTCAGAGATACAATTAATCACAGCAGCTGTGGCTTACGGTGGCCCCAAGTATGGTTGATCTCAATGGTAATGACAACAATGGGGGAAATATCAATGTATCTCAGATGCTCAAGGATGTCTCCCCAAAGGTTTAGCTGACTGTGGTTTTTACCCAATCATGCTGGGATCACATGAAAACCATACCAGTTAATTTTTAAACAGAAACAATGACCGTTGATGGGCATATAATGAATTTTTGGTCAAAAATTATATGTTGTTTCTAAGTTCTTATTTACTTCTTTCAAAATTGCTTTGAAATAAGTTTATACTTTCTGTAACTCATAATGTTTAATGTAAGTTGCCTGCTTTAATCTTGAAGTAGCACATTGTTTCTATGTATTTCTACAAGCTACATGCATATGTGAGGTTTAATTGAAAAATATCACATAATGCATCATTTGGAAATGTTTGAATAGGTTAAATGTTTAAATGTTTGATAGGTTAAATATTTCATTTAACCAACCCATGCCAGAGATTGGCTAGATGCCCACCAACTCATTTTCCTCCTACTCCTAGACACAACTGGACTACATTTCCCAGACTTCATAGCAGGTGGTTGTGACCACATGACTAGGAATAACTGCTCACCACCTCCAGGCCTGATCTGGAGGCCGTCCATGTAATTCCCTATGCTCTTTCTCTCCTCCTTCATCTCTTAGTCAAATGCTGAGGACACAGTGGAGGACTCGAGGCTGCTAGCTATAAAGCACAGTTCCTGCCTGAGGGACTGACTGCAATGTGAACATGAGTTACATCTCTGCAGGATTAGGCTCCTGGGATATGAAGCTTGTGAATTAGCTTCTTTTTAGGTCTACTTATATTCATTGAGGAGTCATCCCTTAGGATGCTGAGTACAAGAAACACAGAAATAAATGGAGAGGCTTCATGTGATAGGGCAGGGCTCCATTACTAGCCACAGTGTGATATTACTGCAGTCAAGGGTTGTAATACTATCAAGTTGTTCTTCAAAAATTTGGTTGCTGTACATGTTAGCATCTTGGCCCAGTGGCAAAGCACTTGCCTAGAAAACACAATGTCCTGAGTTCAAATTCCAGTATAAAAAAAAAATCTTGTCTGGCAAAGAACAAATGTCTCCATGATGTTAGAGCAAAACTATTAAGATAAACAAACGTACAGCTATTTTATAAAATAGCAGTAGTAGTTACTAAGTGTAGTTGTAGCATTTTTGTTTGAATAATAAGAAAATGTTTTATTTAATTCAATGACAGGAATCGTAGAACTGTGGTGGACCATCTTCTCTCAGACCTCCTCACGGTCCCCATGAGAACTTTCTGCATGTTCACCTCTTCGATTACAATCTATGTGTTGGTGATTCTCCAGCTCAGATCTATATCTCAAGTTGGGACTTTTCTCAAGATTTAAACCATCTACCCAACTACTTGCTGAGAAGTTTCACTTGAGTGCCTAACATAACAGGCATTCAAATGAATGAGTCATTGAACTACAAAGGTCTAGTAAATGTTGCCTTTAGTGGATACTGTAGGCTATCTCCTCAGATCAACCCTTTTTCTCCACCCCCTTTCCTTTCCAAAAAGAACCCAGATTTGATTCATGTGTCTTAGCTTCCCCACCCTAAGGGAAGCTAACCCCACTTTCAACTCCAGGGGTGGTCTGTTTGGGCCAAGCTAATCTGATTGGTTCAGATTCACTATCCATGAGACAGAGAATTATCTTGTAGGAGAGTACTGGAAATGTTTTCTTACTCCTTTGAGAGAACTACAGGAAAAGAAGGCAAAGGAGGGTAGAAACTAACTAGGATAAGCAGGTATAAAGTAGAAGCCAAACAGCAAGTCACATACTATTGTTGAGAAAGAGTCTGGGTTTTAATATCCCATTCGGTAAGCACATACACTTTCTCATATGTCTTTCAATGCTTGAGTTTCTCATCTGCAATGAGCTATGAGGGAAAAATTAGTTAATGTATGTAAATACTGGTATAGAGTAAACCCATACACATTTTGATTATCATTAAATTGTTCCTCATACCATCTTGCTGTCAGCCAGAGGATGGTGTGAATTCCAAGAATGAAAACAAATTTGAAATAAGTTTATTATCCACTGAAGAAAAAAAAAGGAAGAAAGAAGGAAAGAAAGAAAGAAAGAAAGAAAGAAAGAAAGAAAGAAAGAAAGAAAGAAAGAAAGAAAGAAAGAGGGAAGGAAGGAAGGAAGGAAGGAAGGAAGGAAGGAAGGAAGGAAGGAAGGAAGGAAGGAAGCTGAGTCTTCAAGGATGTATGTGTGTCTGTGTGTCTGTGTGACTGTGTGCACCAGTATAGGAGCTTGAACTCAGAACCTGGGCACTGTTTTTCATCTTTTTTGTTCAAGGCTGGTGCTCTACCAATTGAACCACACCTCTATTTTGGCTTTTCCATGGTTAACTGGAGATAAGAATCTGGAGGATTTGTCTGCTTGGGCTTGTTTCAAACTGGATCCTCAGATCTCAAACTCCTGAGTACCTAGTATTACAAGTATGAGCTCTCAGTGCCCAGCAAGATTTTTCTTTTTTAAATAATGTTTCTATTAAAGAGTTATGAAACTAAAACATTGATTTCATTTATTATTACTGCAATTAAACCACTAATGAAATAAAAGTTAATTGGAATAAAGTTTAAGGAAATGAGCTAACTTTACAAAAAGATGGGGAAAAATATAGTTGTCACTTCTCCCTTTGACACTGGAACAAATGTCCATAACAAATGTCCTCCTAGCAAGTATATATGGGTGTCTTTAGACAACATAGCAAAAGAAAAAAAGAACCTGGATTCAGAAATGGCGTCTCACAAATTTGAGCCAAAGAACAGCAGTGTCACAAAATTGTCATCATCAGTTTGTAGAACTAACTAAAAACAAAAAATTCTCAAATTGACATAATTTGTTTTTGTTTGTGTGTTTATTCCAATACTAGGGCTTGAACTCAGGACCTTGTACCATTACTTGGCTTTTTCTACTCAAGGCTGGCTCTCTATCACTTGAGCCACAGCTTCCTTTCCAAATCAAGATGCATTGTACTCATGACTGGAATTAAAACCACTTTGTACAACAACTTAAAGATGATTTAAAAAATTTTAAACTCTCAAATGCCACAGGCTTTTAGAGAACAATTGGACTCTATCAGTATTAGTTGCTTTCTTTTCTCAATGGCCAATTTTTTCTTTCTTTCAAGTGTAATTATTTTTCTTTTTTGTTTGTTTTGGTTTTTGAGGTAGGGTCTGGCCTAACTCATGATCCTCCTGCTCCCCACATCCCAAATGCTGGGATTCCAGCAAATACCAATTATTTCCAAATTCTCTTTTGTGGGGTCTTTGTGTTTCACAGTAAATTTTGGGGGCCCTTGGGAAGACAAGGGATGGAACAAAGACAGGACTAGCTCTGGCCATGATTTTATTTCAACACAAACATCTCTTTTCATTTGTTTGGGGGTAAGATTTCACTTGAAAAACTATTCTGCTAAAATACATACATATATACATACATACATATATACACACACATACAAACATATACACACACACACATACATACAATTGGGGTCCTATGGACTATTTCTATCTCTAGTGAATCTAACTCCAAGTCCCTTACAGACAGATTCAGAAAAGGGAATTTCTTTCATGTTTCAGAGATTCCTTGACCTTGTTTCATATATTAGACAAACCTTTGATGCGGTGACAAATGCCTGAGAAATCATGTAAAATCAGAGATAGTTTTGGCTTACAGCTTCAGAGGTTTTAGATCATGGTCAGCTGACTCAGTTGTTTTCTGGCTATAATGAGTCGGGCATCATGGCATGGCAGAGACAGTAGAATTCAGCAGAACTATTTACCTCATGGCAGCCAGGAAGTACAGAGTCAAGCAGGAGACAGGGACAAGATACCCTTCAAAGGCAATGCCAGTGATTCATTTTCTCCAACCAGCCCCACCCCCAACAATGTTTGCCTCTGCCCCAGACACCACCAGCCAGGGAGCATCTCTTCAATCTCATACCCTAAGACAATCATTTAGGGAACTCACATTTTAGCATATGAATTTAAGTAGGGCACTCCAACATTTTAGGGTTTTATTTTTTTTCTAATTAAAACAGAGAAGAAAATTGAGATTTCATTTTGAACTGGCAGATTACTCCCATTAAATAAAAAAACTTTACAAAATAAATAATTTACTCTCAAGTCCCCTATGCTTGTCTCATGAGTAACTGTGAAAAATAATCAGAGCTCTTCTCCTCACTAGCTCCCATAAATCCCACAGCCTGGCCACTCCCATGATGTCATGCAATAAGGAATCTACTTAATTTTAATAAGCAATGTTCAAGACACATGAGGGTGGTAAATCCCAGAAAGCTACTGAATATGGTGGTGCCATGTTTGGATGTGATTTGTCATGCAAGGTGTGCTAGTTCCTGGGTATTCTTTTGCTTCCTATATGAATAGTACTTTCCCTCTCTCCTACCATTGTGAGGCCTCTGCTAAACATCCTGACCAGAACTGGGCTGATGCCAATGCCATGACCTTGAAACTCCAAAACCATGAACCAAATAAACCACTTTAATTGATAAAATAGCCAGCTTCTGGTATTTTGTTACAGTAACATAAAACAGACTAATAGATGTAGAAATAAAGTATACCTGAAGGAGAACTCAGTAGTCAAAAAGTTCCTGTCTTGGCTGGCTAGAAAAATCTACAAAAGTATATTTAAAGCAAGGCATCAATGGTTTATGATCCTAGCTACTCAGAAGCTGAGATATGAGGATCACAGTTCAAAGTCAGCCCTTGCAGGAAAGTCCATGAGAGTCTTCAATGAGCCACCCAAAAACCAGAAGTGGAGCTGTGACTCAAAGTAGTAGAGCACTAGCCTTGAGCAAAATAGCTCAGGGATAGCACCTAGGCCCTGAATTTAAAACCACTACCAACAATAAAACAAAGTTCCTGCCTATAAAGTATCTTTTGAGAAAAGCAGAACCAAAGAGATCTATAGATAATGGGAATTCCACAGAGGAAACATTTTCATCTAGAAGAGGACTGTAGTAAAATGTAGCCCACCTAGACTCCATGCTCTTTAAGCCAACAGCATTCTATCCATTTTTTTATGTTTATCCTGGGCAAGCATTATGTAACATCAAGTTCCTTTTCTTTAGTGTGTTTGCCCTTTTTCATGAGGAAAATAACCCAAGTTAATACAAGAGAATTTGGGAAAAAATAATAGTAAAGAATAAATCACATACAACTCCACTACCCAGGTGACTATTTCAGTGGTAGGTTTTGAACCCAGGGCCTCAGGATTGCTAGGCAAGCACGTAACAGTTGAGCCATGCTTCCAGCACAGACTAGTGGACAAATTGCCTTCCAGTCTTCCCTCTCCATATATAAAATTTTGAGGACTTTTTAGTTTTGCTTTCTACAAAATAGTCTCTCTGAATGCTTCTTCACTTTTTTTCAGTTAAGATCAGATCATGGCTGTATGCCTGTGTGGTTATGCAGGCTACCTAAACCATGTGTTTCCTGGCTACAGGAATCTTAATCCCTGGGATAACTCCTCCCCCCAAACCCAGCCTTCCCAGGCTGGCTCCTCCCACAGTCAGCTGCTCTGTGCTTAGAAAAGGCAAACTCATTCTATTCTAAGGCTCCCCAGCTCTGCATCTATTACACCCCCCTGCCCTCCTAATGCATTTCATTACCTTCCAATGATCAGTTTGGAATTATTCACATCACTGCCCTTAATTATCCACCTCATTGCCTTCCTCATTAGCATGGAGGGAGGAACCAAGGCTGCATTGCATTCTCTCCAGGGTCCCAGTCACTTCTGATTAGTGAGCTGCTTAGAAAATGATCTCAGCTCAAGCAGGCCTCTACCAGTGAGTGTCCTTTACCAGCAAAGCATTCATTTATATTCTGTCTCTGGGTCAGCAGGGAGACAGCAGGTTAGTGAGGTGAAGGATGGGGCAGTAGGAGACAGCCAGTCCTAATTGCAGCATCAGTCCTAGACTCTCCACTTCCTCTTGCCCTCTCCTCCCTGCCCCCAGAGCGCTGGCTCTGCCTCTCTCTCTCCTCATCACACAGCCTCTCTCTCTCCCCTCTCTCCCTTGTCTCCCTCTCCTCAGGAGACAATAGGCACCTGCTATCCTATAATACTCATCATTCCTCCATCTCCTGTCCTCCCTCCACTCAAGATGGCCCCTAACAAGAGGCCCGGGTTTGACCCCAAGGCGCCCAAAGCTGATTCAAAGCAGGGATTTGAATTCATTTAAGCTAAGCGAAACCAATGACCACAAAGCAACCACACTCAATTTACTCACCCGTAAGTCAAGCAGAAACATTTGTTTTTTTCTTCTTTTGTATATTAAAAACAAAAACAAAAACAGGAGTCAAGTTAACTAGTATCTTGGATGTATACAGGAATTTTTTTTAAGCTTGGACAGACCCTCCTTCAACGTAAGACAATGTCCCACCATTATTCAGCGTGACCTCCTGCCCAAAGGACTTTATTTAGAAATGACACACCTTGGCAAACACTCCGGAACTTAAAAGGAATTCCTGACAGGCATGTTTTATCCTCTTAAACAGGAGCCTGGAAACGCTCTTGCTGAGACTGGCAATATCAGAATCTATCCATTCACTTCCTAGTCATTGCTCAAAATGATGTAGAATCCCCGGGAGCTGGGACAGCCCGAAGCTGTTTGCTTCCCAGTCCCCAGAGAAACAGAGGTTCCTATGTCAAAGCAGCCAGCCAGGAAGTGCCAGGCACTCTCCTGCAAATGTGGACACTCCCCAGAACCAAGTCCAGAGGATAAAGGCTGAGCAGAGGGCAGGAGGCCAGGAGGCCAGAGAGCTGCAGCACACAGACAGCGCTAGGCTGCCTGGGCCCAGAGGGGAACTTTCTCTCCTTAGATGGAAGGAAATGGCTGGGGTTAGAGGACAGAATATTTGATCCTCAGGACAAATAGTCTCAACAATCCTGATTCACCACCAGCTAAAAGGAACCACTGAAAGAAAAACCCAGCTGCCATTGATTTCACTGGAAAAGGCATTTTTTTCCAGCCAATATAGTATAATGTATACTAGTATAATTAGGTATACTATGAATATATTTATATACTTGCTTATTCACTTTTTAAAGCAAATCTTTAGTAAGTGTCAACCCTGTGTTAGGCTTCTTGTTAACCTAGAAAGACAATAGGGAACAGAGTTAATATGCCAGTGGGCCTGGCAGAGCATCGACATTCTGTCTCATTCTGTGTGTGTGTGTGTGTGTGTGTGTGTGTGTGTGTGTGTATGTTTCTGTGTTGTCTCTCTCTCACACACATACACACACACACATGCCTACATACATACTATGTTCTATTGTTTCCCCCCCTCCCTTAGTATTGGGGGTTTGAACTTGGGGTTTTCAAGCTCTCGCTTGGCTTTTTTTGCTCAAGATTGGCACTCTGTCACTTGAGCCACACCTCTAGTTCCAGCTTTTTTTGCTGGCTAACTGGAGATAAGAGTCTCACAGAAAATCATTTAAATAGGGATACAGGTGGACCCATTGCAACAATGAGATGTACAAGTCGTTATGTCGAAAAACAAACTTTACAATTTTGGCCAGGGAGGGGGGGAAGGGGGGTATGGATGTAGGGGGGCAGGATATGGGAAGGGATAGGAAGGGGAAACAAAGGAGGAAGCAACAATGCTTGTTAAGAAATGTACTCATTATCTTGCCATGTAATTGTAACTCCTCTGTACGGTATTTTCATAATAAAAAAAATTTTTTTAAGAGTCTCACAGATTTGTCTGCTGAGGCTGGCTTTGAAACCCCAATTCTCAGATCTCAGCCTCCTGAGTAGCTAGGATTCCATCATGAGCCACCGGCCTCTATCACTTTTTTCAATTATTAACTAGGCAGTAGGTGCACCGCTGAGCACTTACATGATATCTGATTGTTAAGAAGTCAATGAAGAACAGTAAGCCTCATCAGCCCACCCATTGGAGGTATAAAAACCAACAAAATTATTGACATAGAATATACATGACAAGGGAACAAGACTATTAGGGCTGGGGATGAGGACAGCAGATGGGAAGGGGCTACAAGAGTCTTCAAACATATCATTAAAGCCATATGCCAGTGGCTCACACCTGTAACCCTACATACTCAGGAGGCTGTGATCTGAGGATCGCAGTTCAAAGCCAGGCAGGAAAGCTTATGAGACTCTAGTTGAACTGTGGCTAAAGTGGCAGAACAGTAGCCTTGAGCACAAAAAGCATAGGGATGACTCCCAGGCCCTGGGTTCAAGCCCTAAGACAGATAGCTACACACACGCACACACACACACACAGACACAGACACAGACACACAGACACACACACACACACACTCAAGGCATGCTAGCATGGTGGTTCATATCTGTAATCCTAGCTATTCTGGAAGGCATAGAGAGAATTGCAGTCTGAAGCTAGCCAAGCAAAATTACAAGACTTTATTTGAAAAATAAACCCCAAAGGCTGTGTGATACTACTCAAGTATTCAAGTAGAGAACTTGTTTAGCTAGTATAATCTTGAGTTCAAACTCCAGTTGCACAAAGAATAGTTATCAGTGTTATTATAGAAGTTGTTATCTATTGAGTACCTCTTTTGCATTTTGTTTCTGTAACTATGCTAAGCAGTTAAGTGTAAACTCATTTTGCAGATGAGAAACTCAGATTATTTAACTTGTCCCAAGCTACATAGTTAATAGATGCTAGGGTTAACTAGGATCTTAACTTGTGCCTTATTTATCTAAGGCACAGATCCTCTATTTTACTTGTCAGTACAGAAATTCTCATTCACAAGCACACACTTGCGTGCACACACACACATACACACACATACCACTTTCTTCTTGACCACTTCTAGGTCAATATCATTGAATTTTAAAAAAATCCTCACATAGTAAGTTTATTCCAGCTAGAAGAAAAATATGAGTAGCTTACTTTTTTTAAAAAAAAAAATCTGAAAAAGCTGTGAAATCCATTTCACAAAGCATGCAATGTTTTTCCATTTGGGCATCTGGAGATAAATGCTTTCACCTCAACAAAAGCTATGCAGTGTCAAAGTGAAATGTTCTCCATCCTTGCTAGGAAGTGAGAAGCATGCGCTCTACCTGACACCATGCGCTCTACCTGGCACCAAGAGACCTTGCCCAGCCTGTGACAGGACAGAATACAAAGTACCTTAGGGTACTTACCATCCTGCCCCAGCCCCTGGAGGACCTGCACCTAAGCTCATTCTTCAAACGTGGAATGATGGCCTCTTCATTCGCTCCTTCCATAAGGAACAGGGTCAACCAGCAGCTCCATCACAGAGGGAGAATGCTTGGGACCATCGCATTCCAGCTCTGGTCTCAGGCCACAATGTGTCTTGTATGCTCCACTGCCTGCCCACTGTGTCAGTTCATTTGTAGAGATGTTCAAATACCAACCCCTTCCAGGACCTCGGGATTCTGAAGCTGAAGACTCTACCCATCACAAATTAGTCTTATTCTTCCCTTTTAAGATATGCTCTTAGAGGCTGGGAAGGTGGCTAAGTGGTAGAGTGCTTGCCTTGCATGCCTGAGGGCCTGGGTTCGATTCCCTAGCACCACATAAGCAAAAAGAAAAAAGCCAGAAGTGGAGCTGTGGCTCAAGTGGTAGAGTGCTAGCCTTGAGCTGAAGAGCTGAGGGACAGCGCCCAGGCCCAGAGTTCAGGCCCTATGACCAGATCCTCCCCCCCCCAAAAAAAGATATGCTTTTATACTGTGTGACCTTGGGCTACCAAACAAAATTCTAAATTTTGTAGGTATACTTTCATTCACTTGTAACATAGGCTATTAAGAAACATTCCTTTCCTCCCCCGTGGTATAACCCCTGCTTTCACTGTGTTTGCAGTTGGTATAATTTGTGGAGGGGAAGGGGAAAAAACAAATCATTAAAACAGGGATACAGGTGGACCCATTGCAACAATGAGATGGACAAGTCGTTATGTTGAAAAACGAACTTTACAAATTTGGTGTGGGGGGAGGGGGGAGGAGGACTCGGTGGGGCACGGTGGGGCGGGGGGGGGGGGGGAGGATGTGAAGGGGAAACAAAGGAGGAGGCTACAATGCTTGATAAGAAAGGCACTCATTATCTTGCCCATCTAATTGTAACCCCT
This sequence comes from Dipodomys merriami, assembly GCF_024711535.1. Classification (NCBI taxonomy): domain Eukaryota; kingdom Metazoa; phylum Chordata; class Mammalia; order Rodentia; family Heteromyidae; genus Dipodomys; species Dipodomys merriami. The sequence goes on along the minus strand of NW_027206512.1, from coordinate 44,143,035 downwards.
CTCTACAGTATTTTCACAAAAAAAAAAAGAAAGAAAGAAAGAAACACTTCCTTAACAGGGTACTCGTGTTCCTATCTATAATCCTAGCCACGGAAGAGGTTGAGATCCTGAGGATCAGAGTCCAAAACCAACCAGGCAGAGAAGTCTTCAAGACTCTTAACTCCAAAATAGCCAGCAAAAAGCTGGGCTGGAGATGTAGAACACCAGCTGAACAAGCACACTGAGCAAGCAGGAGGCTTTGAGTTAAAACCCAGGTAACTTCCAAGAAACACTTCCTCACACACATAAAGAAGCTTATCAATCCTAAAACGTCACCTGCCGAGAGTCCTGCTCCAATGAGCAAAACATTAAGTCTTCATTCATGGTGAAGCTGTATTAAAAGAAAATGCTACCTATTCTTCTCTGCTGACTGCCTCTTAGCCAGCCTTAGGAGTGGATTATGTTGATCTGATCATAAATACAGATAGATAATAACATGTTCTGGGCTATGGAGATCTAGAATACTGTATGTAATGAAGACTTTGTGATTGATTTATTGATTGAATATTTGAAGCACACTGTCTGCCAGCCTTGTTCTATCCTGTACATTGGGTTTGTGATATTCAGTCTCATAATCATGTCCCTCCCCTGGCACTTTCTGCTCCTAGATCCCTAGTTATTATAGTCTTGTCATGATAAAGTTTTGAGGTAGGCAATAAGCAGTTAAAAACAACAGAATAAAAAAATCTCTAAGCCAGAGGCTGGTGGCTCACACTTTTAATCCTAGCTACTCAGGAGGCTGAGATGTGAGGATCGAAGTTCAAAGCCAGCTTGGGCAGGAAAGTCCTTGAGACTCTTTTTTTTTTTTTTTTTTTTTGCTGGACCTGGGGCCTGAACTGTGGGCCTGGGTGCTGTCCCTCAGCTCTTCAGCTCAAGGCTAGCACTCTACCACTTGAGCCACAGCGCCACTTCCAGCTTTTTCTGCTTATGTGGTGCTGAGGAATCGAACCCAGGGCCTCATGCATGCAAGGCAAGCACTCTGCCACTGAGCCACCTTCCCAGCCTCCTTGAGACTCTTATTTCCAATTAACTACCAGAAAACCAGAAGCGACACTGTGGTTTAAGTGGTAGAGAGCTCGCCTTGAGGTTTGCCCTACAGATAGGACAGAGCCCAGGCCCAGAGTTCAAGCCCTACAACTGACCAAAAAACAACAACAACAAAAAACACAACTCTTTTTTTTCAAAAGCAACAATAACAAAGGAATCCAGGAAAAAACAATCCAGCCAGCCTTCCACAGAGTAGTGTGCTGATACTTGAAAACACCAAGAAGAGTCCAACTCTATTTTCCCCCCACTCAGAATCAAACCACAGCTTCCAACAGTCACTCTGAGGGACCACAGAATTGCTAACACTGACATGATGGCCTCTGGCCCCTCATACCCTTCCCCTGGAAGCAACATCCTCTGAGTGAGGCAGTGTGCGGGGTGAACTCTGAGTCATGGTGGGGCAGGGAGTCCTCCGGTGCAGGCCTGGCTACAGAGGACTGCTTCCTTCACACGGTCCTCATGGAGCCTCAGAAAAAAGTCACAGAAATGTTACCAGGGATCATGAATAGGCAGCTACTGAGGGGCTGGACATGGCCAGATTCACTGAGAGAGACACCGTACCCTGTCCTTGGTACGCACTTCAACCAAGTGCAGACTCTGACTCCAGAGAGCTAAGATCTCGGAACAGCAGGAAACCAGCTTGGTTCTCTTCCACAGGAATGAAAGAACTACAATAGAAGTGACCTGGGCATATACAGTTATTACAAAATGTTGACACTTAAAGTCAGAAAAACTGAAATATAATGAATTCCTCTTATGGAATGATAGAATAGAGTCAGAATTGGCCAACTATGGCCGGCGGGGGGTGCGGGTGGGGCAAATCTAGCCTTCCACTTATTTTTAGATTACCCACTAATGATGAATGACTGCTAGGTTTTTAAATAGTAGAGAGGAAAATGTCCAAATAGATTGGAAGACATCTGTGACTATTTACTTATATATTATTTATGACTGTTTTCACACTTTGAAGGCAGAGCAGAATTATTGCCATAAACATGGCATGGCCCATAAAGCACAGAGTATCTAATCTCTGGGCCTTTCCAGAAAAAGCCAGCTGGCCCCTGAAATAAAAAATAAAAATAAATAAAAAATAATTGGGTGCCAGTGGTTCACACCTGTAACCTTGCCATTCAGGAGGCTGAGATCTGAGGATCATGGTTCAAAGCCAGTCTGGAAAAGGAAGTCCGTGAGACTTTTAATTCCAGTTAACCAACAGGAAACCAGAAGTGGAGCTTTGGCTAGAGTGGCTAAGCACTTGCTTTGAGCAGAAATGCTCAAGGACAATACCCAGGCCCTGAATTCCATTCCTAAGACCAGCACAAAATAAGTAAGTAAATGAAAAGTAAAACTAAAACAACCAAAAAAATATCCAGAGAAAATAAATATGCTAGTCTATATATCTGTATAAACTTTCAATCTTTTTTTTTTTTTTGGGTCCGGTCGTGGGGCCTGAACTCTGGGCCTGGGCGCTGTCCCTCAGCTCCTCAGCTCAAGGCTAGCACTCTACCACTTGAGCCACAGCGCCACTTCTGGCTTTTTTCTTTTTGCTTATGTGGTGCTGAAGAATCGAACTCAGGGCCTCAGGCATGCAAGGCAAGTGCTCTACCACAGAGCCACCTTCCCAGCCCCTAAACTTTCAATCTTTTAAGTATGTATTTTTTCTGTTTTTACAAAATAGAGCACATGCTGTTTTGCTTTCACTTACATTTCAATTATGAATGTTTCCTACAAATTTTTGATCTTACCAAGAGAAGTCACATTTTCTCTTCCTTTCTTGAGTCCTCCTATGATCTATTTTACCACATCTAAGAGGGTCTCCTTTTTTTTTCCCCAGAAAAAGAAAATAGTTGTTGCTAGCTTCTGTGATTATAAACTTTGCTGTTCATTAGAGTTACAAGATTCTTTATGTTTTGTTTTCTACCTCTTTGAAGAACTAAGACTTTTTCTGTAATAAGCAAACCATTCAAAACAAATAGTACTAGAGTTCTCTGGGTTTTTTTTTTAACCCAACAGAATGAGAAGCAATTGGGATTTTATTGGGTTATGTTGCTAAGTATAGTATTTCTGCGTGTCTATAACATCTTCCCTGTATCTGGACAAGAACTAATATGAAACATAGCCAATGTTGAGGGGGGGACAGTCTTTTCTGTAAGAACAGCTGGTGAAAAGCATTACTAATTACTGAAAGGGCCATGTTATTTTTATTATCAAAGTGCATATATTGGCAATAAAAGCTGCTTTGAAACCACACCCCAGCAACAGGTTGTGGTAATACATAACGATTATCTTTCATCCGAGTTATTTCCTTAGGTTTAAGTGGCAAAGATTCAACATGAAAGATTAAAGGAGAGCAACAAGGGCAGGAAATCTATACCGCCTTGTGTTCGCTTTCCTTGCTATCACTAAAGAAAATTCCTGAAGCTGTTGTTGGAACGTAAGCTGCACAAAAAGGAATGGTTTCAATTCTACACATGGCCTTTATTCCAGGCAGAAACCAGAGAGGCCTTTGTTTTCTGTTACAACTTTTGTCTCCAGATGGTAAGAGGAATACAGTACCAATCTTAAAAGCCCAAGTTTTTACTGTAAGTGATGCATGTCAAGTCGATAGGAGTTGGTTGTGGATAACCAGTGAGGAACTGAATTCCTGTAGTTCCTTTAACTGGGCAACTAGTCTGGTCACCATAGAGATGAAAACCAGGGGTTGGCCATGATCTATAGTTTACTAAAACCCATAAACCTTTAGGCTGTTTTTGCAATCACAGTGATTTACATCTGAAGAAACAGGGAAAGCAAAGAACACAAAAAGAAAGGGGAGAAGAAAGGGAAGAAGGAATGAAGTAGACAGGGAAGAGAAAAGAAAAGAAAATTAAAAAGAAGGAAATAGAGAAAAAATAAAGAAAAGCTATCTATTGTTTTTATACTGCTTTTGTTAACATCTTCTGTATTCATAATGGAGTCTTTGCAGCTGAGGAATTCTTCAATGATTTACAGCCAAAAAGATGGCCATGGAACCCCCTGTGGGTTTAAAATATATGCATGCTTCAACTACCATAGGTTTTGCTGCCAGATGGAGTGACGGAGTTAGGAGATAATTCTTTCCATGAGGAGGAATCAGGACAGGGAAGCTAATGCCTTGAGCTGCATTAGGAGTTACCACAGAACTGTGCTAAATGGTCACATTGTCCTTTTACCAATCAAGTTTACCATATCACTCTGGAACAGTGGAGAAGCTGGAGATGACGAAAGCACTGGGCACACAGTAGATGCTCAATAAGTGTGTCCTTGAATGGAGGGTGTTCAGTGAATCTGAAGTTACCTGAAATCAAAGGAATTCCTTTGGGGCCACCCATATGGAAGACCTGGTATTTTATATGCCACAGCCCAATTACCCTCTAGAGAGGTAGCTTCTTCTTTCAAGTGCAGGTGGTTTACAGCCACATCAGACTACACAGTGCTCTCTAAGGAGGCTGTGAATTGGTGCTTCTGGAAGGAAGACACTTATTTATCCCATTAGAGTTCGTGCTTGCATTATTAACCATCCTCATGAAACAAAGCCAGCAAAAGACAAACTGAGTGATGGTAAAAAAAAAAAAAAAGAAGAAAATTATTTTCTAATAATAACTAAATGGCTAAGTTCAGTGTAACTATGGCTGGCTCCTATGGTGAGCTGGACAAGGGCAGGCTATGGGGAATAGAAGCAGATCCACTGAGTGAGGAGCTGGCTGATTTCAGCCGACTTCCACTTGAAACTGGATGGCTAGATTTGGGAGATGGAATGTCAGCCTGGGCACAGTGAGTATTACAGGTGAAATCAGGCACTCTTCCCATCTTCCAAGCTATGGTCCCCCTTCAGCTGGCGGCTGGAGGAAGAAATTGTAGCTGCTGCTACCTCTCTTCTCCTAGGATTAATGTGGAATTAAGACTTTCTGGTTTTCATTGTTGGTAGGTAATTTTTGATCCTTCAATACAAATCCTAAGCAGATTTCCAAACATGAGCCTGTGTGAATGAGAATGACAGACTCAAGACCCGGGTGTGCTGGGCATGTGGTAACATAAGTGTCCCCAGCCTTCAGGATCCAATCATAGCTATGGCTACTGAGCATTTGCCAAGTGCTTTAAACATGCTCCTTTTTCATTGTCATACCCACTCTATGACACAGCCTTTTATTACTCCCCTTTATCAGATGTAGAAATGGAGACACAGAATTTAATTCATCAGATTGAGGTCACATAGCAGGTCATAGTGTTAGAACCTGTGATTGTGGAATGGGCATAAGATCTCTTAAAGATCTCTTAAAATAAGCACAATTGTTTCCTATCTTCCTTGCTGTCAGGCCTAGACATAGAACTAAGATCTGGCCAATGAGCTATGAGGTGAAATTCTCGTCTCCACCGCACCCCCCCCCCAACTTCACACAAGATAGTCAAGAACTCCACCATTGGGCAACCTCCTTAGCCTTTTATATTTTATTTTGAGATAGAACCTTACTTAAGATACTCTCATTGGCATGGAACTTGTGATTCTCCTATCTCAGCCTTCTGAGGACTGAGATTATAGCAGTGAACCAGCCGGACTTGCTTTCAAAGGGAAAGGAGCTCCTTCAACTCCCCTTCCTTCTACAATGCTGCCACTTAGCAGGGTGATAAAGATAAGGAGCAGGACCATATTGGACCTTATTGTTGAAGGCATCATCTTATGGGTGGTATAACAACCAAGTTGAAGGAGCTGGATTGCCATGTGGTATGAGACACTTATCCCAGACATTTATCCTAACTCAGACTGTAACATAGGAAAAAAAATAGTCTTCTAGTCTGTTGGTCCTTTATACATCACCTATATTATTCCTTAACTTAATTCATAAATGAGCTCAAATTTGAGCTGGTTCTCCTTGATTGCAAACCATAATTACAAGTACAGGCACCCATTTCAGAACAGTGCAAAAGGCCCAGTACTGTACGTAGGCGGAAAAAAAATACCTTACTGACACCAGCATCATGCTCTTAGACTTCCTAACCTTTAGAACTATGAGCTACATAAACCTCAATTTCCATATTAGCCAAGCTGTGGCATTCAATTATAGTAATAGAAAAGCCTGATCTAGTTGATGTGGGTCATTTCCATTGGCCACAACCCCACCTGGCATACTTCCTTTTAACAGTGACCCTGATGCTTGGAGCGTGGACTTTGCCATCTGAGAACCTAGCTTTGAACTGAAACTACCAGATACTAGCAGTCAATGTAGTGAAGCTCCCAATGTTTCAGTCTTCTCCTCAATAATACAGGGACATATCACAGGGCCATTCGAGGAGATGATCAATGAACATAAGTAACATACTTAGAAGATGAACATTCCCTAAAGGCTAGTCATCATTATCGTCCATGGGCTGCCAAAGCAGCCCTCCAGTCAGACCCCGCCAAAAGAGATCACAGACCCCACCAAATAGGAATAAAGTACTTCCACTCCTCCACCTGATGACTTTCAAGGTTGCAAAGACATTTAGCTATCTCTACTCTCTACCTGCACTGGTCTCTATCAGAAGAAGAAAATGCTTCAAAAGGCTTCCTGATTTTCATGAATGATTAAAATTGAAAGAATGTTGGAGGAATGCAAGGAAAATTTGGCCTTCTAGAAACTCCCCTGCCCTAGATATATCTATCTTTAGCTATCATTCTTGACCCAGCTAGTTGAGCAATGATTTCAAAAACAAGTTGAATCCATGTAGATAAATGAGCTAGCTGTAGACTACAGCCTATTTGTCCAATAACTGTTCTCTTTCATTAAGATAGCAGTTGCTGATTGTGACAAAGTTTCCATACATTTGTCTTATACTTCCCAGTTCTAGTTTGTATAAGCTCACTTTTTATTCATGGCTTCCAAGAAACAGCACCTCTCTTGAAAGACAAACTATTACTATAAACAGACCTATCAACAATACAAAATTCTACTCATTATGAAGTTACCCTATTACACTTCCACTTAACTGCACCCAGCAGAGCACTGTACCATTAATATGGCACTGTGTACTAAAATAAAAGCTTTTGAATCAAGCATGGTGGTACACGCCTGTGATTGCAGCACTTGGGAGGCTGAAGCAAGATCTTTAAGTTCCAGACTGGGTTATAGAGCTCTTACCTCAAAAAACAAAACAAACAAAAAACTCACAATCAAACCTTTTCCTGAGTTGAAAACAAGCTTTCTGGATTCAACTAAAACTAGTCAAAATTTGCTTGTTTTATTGCAAATTACAATTGGATATTTCGAATGAAAAGAAAACAAGCTTAGGTGAGCATCATTTGCTAACATATGTCTGGTTTCATGCTATTTAAATCATAGATAAGCATAAAATTTAACTAATATTTATCATCCACCAGCTAATGAAGTCTTGTCCTTTCAAACAGCAAGTCTTTCAACTTCTAAAAATGGTTATCACTGTTTTTCTTTTCTATTAACAGACTTTCTAACTCTGCAGCAGTCATTGGTATAACTTCTTCTCCAGTGGGAACCTAGCCAGGTATGAGGTTCGGGAGCCCAACACAATTCAAAATAGGCACTCCCGCTGGGCTCTAGAGGCTCACACCTATCATCTTAGCTACTCAGGAGGCTGATCTGAAGATCACCATTCAGAGCCAGCCAATGGAAGTCTGAGACTGTTTTCAGTGAACCATCAAAAAGTTGGAAATGGTAATGTGTGGCTCAAGCGGTAGAGCACCAGGCTGCAGTGTAAAGGCTAAGGGACAGCCTTGAGTTCAAGCTACAGTACTGGTATACAAACACACACACACACACACACACACACACACACACACACACACACACACACACACACACACACACACACCCTAAGTCTCTCTAGTGACCAAAGATTTCACATTTAGTCAGTTTCCCTTTGCTCTCAAACCCATATCTCCTTTCTGCACTTTTTTCTTATTTTACTCAAATCAGAAAGTATTCAGGTTACACCAGAACTTCCCCGCTCTGATAAGGAAGACAAGGCAGTCAAGAGAAACTAAAAATAGGAAAGGGGAAAACTTCGAAGTACTCTGGTAGGACCACCTCTCCCATCCCCTAGGGAGATGACCACAGTTGCATTAGCTCCTTGGCAATGGTGCATTTAGGAAGTCTTCATCCACAACTGTATTCTCTTTAATATCCAAATTCCACAGCCTCTGAACTATATATATAGAGATATATATGTATATATATACATATATATGAATATATACACATATATATGTATATGTATATGTATATATCCCTCTTCTCTCTCTATTCTTGTTACTCATAAAACAAAATGATTCAAAGGTGGTTTCTATAATTTCTTTCTTCACAGAAGTAGGTATCAGGAAGCATGATGGCTTGCTCTTCCAAGCAGACCTGAGATCAAAGGGTAGTTCCGTTTCTCTTACTAAGATTAGGAACAGAGGTGTCAAGGGTAATAATGCTGACTTCCCTCTCAAGCACTTGGGCTCTTCTGCTGACCACCTTTCCCCCATGCAAATGTAACCAGTGTTCATTAGGAAGTATTAGTTCCCTTTTAACCTCCAGCACCAATGCCATTTGTTATAGGCAATTGCTATAATTAGGCCCTAAGCTGACAAAACACCAATCAAGTCAGACTTTGCTGCATGGGTGTGGTCCTCGGGGTACCTACCCTCTGAAATTCCCACCAGTGAGAGGTACTTTCCTTGCATTCTGTTTTGGGTTATTTTTGAACTGATTAAAGCTTTCACTAATTATGATATATGTCTCTTAATATTTTACCTGTATATCACATTTACTGAATAAATAAGATATTAATCTTTGATCTTAGATAAAAGAATTCAGACATTTGCACAAACATACCTTCCAATATAAAGATATGTTTTTGTTTTTTAAGTATACACACACACACACACACAATTAGTCATTGGTGTCTAACCAATGACTAACACCTGTAATCCTAGCTACTCAGGAGCCTGAGATCTGAAGACTGAAGTTTGAAACTAGCCAGGGCAGAAAGTCCATGAGTCTTATCTCCAATTAACTACCAAAAAACTGGACATGGAGCTGTGACTCAAGTGCCAGAACAACAGCTTTGAGCGGAAAAGCTAAGGGATGGTGCCTAGGTCCTGAGTTCAAGCCCCAGTACCTATATACATACCACACACACACACACACACACACACACACACACACAAAATATGGTTGTCAGAAAGCATCATTGGCCATTTTCCATCTAGAGATCCTCTTCAATTCCTTAAATTATTGAAGAAATAGGGACGCTTGAGGCTTCTATTTCAAGTTAGGCCTCATTACTGCACCAGACTGAGAGATACTGCTCTCCCAGTACTCAGGCTTCACTCTCTAACATTAGAGTTATTGGCTAAAATCAAACATCTGATCACATCACATCACAACATTCTGTATCTCTACATGGCTTCCACTTAATTGCAAAGTTTTCTTTCCTCACAGGTGTCCTACATTGAGTTCATGCAAAACCACTGAACCTAACTCACTGCTCCTACTTGTGTATTTCTTAGGCCTAACATTTTCTTCCCTGTAGTCTACTATCCAGCCAGTCTCCTACCAGTCAAAATCGACAGGATTCTTCAAGATCAATCAAAATGCTAATTCCTTTCTCAGCCTGCCAAAGGTCCTTTTTCTCCTTTCTCTCTCTCTCTCTATTATTCACTAATAAATGTATTTTTTTCTAGACCTCCAGTTTTTTAAAAAATCAATTAAATGAATGGTCCTCAATGGGATGACACACACACACACACACACACACACACACACACACACACACACACACACACACACACACACACACACACACACACACACACACACACACACACACACACACACACACACCATGGAGACATTTGGCAAAATCTAAAGAGAAATTAGGTTACCTTGGATAGTTTACAAATACCACAAGGTTGTTGCTCCATTTCCAGAAGCTGGAGAATCCTCCTGATTCTGCTGGGCACGTTCCTAACAGCTTCTCTCCATATCCTCATGCTCAGAATGTAATGAAAAATAGAAGAGCTGGAAGTTGGCTCAGTGGTAGAGCGCTTGCCTCACATGCATGAGGCCCTGGGTTCGATTCCTCAGCACCACGTAAGCAGAAAAAAGCCAGAAGTGGCGCTGTGGCTCAAGTGGTAGGGCGCTAGCCTTGAGCTGAAAAGCTGAGGGGCAGCGCCCAGGCCCAGAGTTCAGCCCCCATGACCGACAAAAAAAAAAAAAAAAAGGAAACAAAAAGGCTAACAAGCTAACAGGACACCACTCTCATGCATGAAGGCAATCACCACCGATAGACTCTACCTCTTAATACCATCACATGGAGGGGTACAAGTCAACATAGGAATTTTTGTGGGACCCCTATAGTCAGACCAATGCAGGACCTATGGGCTAGGTAAAAATTTACTAGAGACAAGAATAAGGAGAAATCAGCTGGATTTTTAGCAACTCTTAAACAGCTGCTCCTAAGCTGACAAGAGCTAGTAACACCCACCTCCATCCCCAGGGGCTCCCATTCATCAGCAGATTCTCACCTACCTGCCAGCTCCTCCCAGGGGCTGTGCATAGAGGGGTGGGGAGTTTAGAGAGATTACCCCTGAGGAGAAACAGGGCTGAGATGTCTCCCAAGCTCTCTGAGTTCATCAAATCCTGAGATGGGGGAAGGCAGGGAAGGCCCTTCAAAGCACTCCTGACTTGTTCTCAGAGTGCACCGCAGCCTCCAAGGGCTGGGACAAGACAAAAGGTCACACAGGAAGAAATCTTTGAAGACACAGAACACCACAAAAGAGATTGATCAGCAAAGAGAAAGAACTTTCAGGCTGCTCAAAAAGCTGGCAGCTGGGCTACAGGACAAAAGAGTCACTCACAGTTCGGAAAGTTGGCGCATTTTGGCTATGAAGCATAAAGGGATTACTAGACTGTCACAGGCGCTGGGGATGGGGGGACAGAGAAATCCCCAGCTTGTCTTCATGAAATATCTGATAGGAAGACAGTAGGTGACTGCAGCCTGAAGATACTTAAAACTGAGCCCAACCCAGAGCAACTACACATTAGACTAACACTACATGCTTGCTTGCTCGCTCTCCTCTCTCCTCTCTCTCTCTCTCTCTCTCTCTCTCTCTCTCTCACACACACACACACACACACACACACACACACATCTGCCTGACTGCTGGATAGCCCTTGTGGGGAGGCATTAAATGAAAATATGTGATTGCAAGACATTTGCATTGTTGCAGAAATAATACTTGAATGTAGACTTTGACACTTCGAAATGTCAGACATTGGAGTTATTGGAGTTATTCTAAGTCCTACAACAACCACTAAAAACAACAACAACAACAACAAAAAAAACCCAAAACACGAAGAGTTGGAAGCATGACTCAACTAATAGAGCACCGGCTAAGCAAGCAAGCAAAGCAAGCTAGAGGCCCTGAGTTCTAATTTCAGTATTAGGCTACAAATTGGGACCCTGCCTCAGAAAACAACAACACTAAAAAATGTAAACAATTGAATTAAAAGGCAGAAATTATCTGGAGAGCAAGTCAAGATCCAACCACATACTTTTTACAAGGTTAACATTTTAAATATGAAGAGGTAGATGTTTTACATATAAAAATGAGAGAGTAGAGCTGCGAAGGTGGCTCAGTGGTAGAGCGCTTGCCTTGCATGCCTAAGTTCCTGAGTTCGATTCCCCAGCACCACATAAGCAAAAAGAAAAAAGCTGGAAGTGGTGCTGTGGCTCAAGTGGTAGAGCGCTAGCCTTGAGCTGAAGAGCTGAGGGACAGCGCCCAGGCCCAGAGTTCAGGCCCCACGACCGGAATCAAAAAAAAAAAAAAAGAGAGAGTATACACTAGTCATCAGAAATCTGTATTAATATCACACAAAATAGACGTTAGAGATAAAGATATTTTGTAATGATTCTTTAAAAAATTTTAAAAGTTCTATGTACCAAGAAGACCTAGCATCCTAAATATAGATGCAACTAATCATGGGGCTTTGAAACTCATGAGAAAAAATGGAGAGAAGGGAAAAATAGATCAATCCATACTCTCAGTTGGAGATTTTTAACATTGCTTTTCAGCAACGGATAAAACTGGTAGACAAAAAAAAAAAAAGCAGAAAGGCTAGAGAAGAGTTGATCAATTTGACCTCATTGTCCTTGTGGAAAACCACATCAAACACCTGCAGAATTCTTGTGTTTAGAAAAGATTGGGGGAGGAAAGGGAGATGATCAAGGAGCTAATGGCTGAAGAAGGAATTAATTGGCTGGAGGTGTTGAAAACTAAAGGAACAACAGAGTTTTGTGAAGTTGTCTGGTACCTGGTATGCAATGTAAAGCCTCTTCCCTTCTCCTCATTATAATTGACATGATATGTTTGATAGGATGAGTTTAAGTTTGGAGTTGTGAAAGGGCATAGACACCTGTTTTGTGGTTGGCTGGTGCTGAAGCTAGAGACTTCCTTTCAGCAATCAGTCATACTTTGGGGATCATTCTGAGTCACACCAAGGGTATATAAGGCAGAGAAGCCAACTTCAGCTCAGAAGTAAACCAATAGACACCACCACCAAGGTCCTTGTCAGGCTCAGGTGACAGACAGATGGAGTTATATAAAGTGTTGGAGTGAAGAAGCACACGACTTTAGAACCTAGGCCTGTTTTGTAATTGGTAGATGCTGGGTGAGGCTTTCTAAAATCAAGGTTATGGAGTGGGGTTGTAGAGAGGCATGGTATTTGTTAAAGAAATGAGATCAAAGCCGGGTGTTAGTGGCTCCTACCTGTAATACTAGCTACACAGGAGGCTGAGATCTGAGGATTGCTGTTCAATGCCAGACCAGACAGGAAGGTCTTTGAGACTCTTATCCCCAACTAAATCACAGAAAAAGCCAGAAGTGATGCTGTGACTCACATGAATTAACTCAGAGACAGTACCCAGGCCTAGAGTTCAAGCCTCAGGAGAAAGAAGGAAAGAAAGAAGGAAGGAAGGAAGGAAGGAAGGAAGGAAGGAAGGAAGGAAGGAAGGAAGGAAGGAGATCAAAATGGACATCAAGGATTTCAGAGGTCATATACTAGGTGCTCTAATCTGTTTTCACTGTGGAGTTTTTTGTTCCAAACATCGTTTCTGTAGCCACTCAGAGGTTGGCCACTGCCTCCACCTCACTGAGGAAGAACTGAAAAGCTGGTGACTCACCAACTGCTGGGACTGTGTGAGAGAATGATCAGGTGTTCACTGTGATGTCAGCTGGACCGAGCATCTTCCCACTTGGAGTCTTTCCACACCTCCATTCTAGCTTCTCACAACCTGAGTCAGGACATAACAGGGTGCTGAGGGACACGGAGTGCAATCCTCAGGACACACCATGTCATACATCGAAAGAGAACACAAACCCAGGAAAGAGAGGCTGAGGTAAGGAATTGTTGCCTAACTATGACACTCAGCTCTGAGAGTGGACGGAGGCACGTGACAAGAGGGCAGGCTGGGGGCTGTGCCCATGCCACAGGCACACGACATCTTCCTGGTGTTACTTATCCCCCAACTGGATTACCAATCGCCTGGCAAGAATGAAGGGGTTGCTACCTATCCGGGCTGTGGTAGGGAACCAATCAGATAGGACATACAAGGGCCTTCCTGAACTCTTAACAAGGAAGCTGAACTCAAGAAGAGTCCACTTAGGAAAAGAAGGGGCGCGGCCTTCTCAAGTCTGAGAAGGATCTGTTTCTACATAACTGTTGTCTTTTCCATTTCACCCACTTTGTGCGAAGAAGATAGATCAGCCAAAGATAGCAGATATTTGCCCAACAGAGGATGCAAACAAACAAAAAATACTTACAGTTTCCCTAAGGAAACTCTTCCTCTTCCCCCAGGAAGGAGTCACTTTGGTTGAGTGAAGGCTTCACTAGGCCAGAAGAGAGCTTGAGTCTCCAGTAACTACAGATTTCCTGCATCTCATGATTGGCAACAGCAACACCAAACAGCTAAGTTATCCAGTGAACATGGTGAGGTAGGGGCAGGTGTTATTGGAGGAAAGGATCCAGAGGAAGTACCTGGGTAAGAAGGCCTATAAGGGACAAAAGTCTTAAAGTATCATTTACTGTTTGAGGCTTGAAAGAGCACCTGCTTCTTAAAAGTCCCCAGTAAATCCTAGATGGTTTTGTTTGCATAGTGGACAAAATGGAATGCTGAAAAAAAAGACTGCAGAAAAGAAGCCACCCACAGCCGGGTACCAGTGGCTCACGCCTGTAATCCTAACTACTCAGGAGGCTGAGATCTGAGGATCTCGGTTCAAAGCCAGCCCAAGCAGGAAAGACCGTGAGACTCCTATCTCTAATATACCACTAGAAAACCCACAGTGGTGCTGTAGCTCAAGTGGTAGAGCACTTGCCTTGAGCTGAAGAGCTGAGGGACAGTGCCCAGGCCCAGAGTTCAAGCCCCATGACTGACAAAAAAAAAAAAAAGAAGAAGAAGAAGAAGCCATTTACAATACACCAGATCACTAGGATCCACCTTGGGGAAGGAGAGTTACTTTTATTGTTTAACCACTGACTTTTTTTTAAAGGATTAAAAACAAAAAAGATCGATTGATTTTTGAAGTATTTAGCTTTCTTTTTCACTTCTGATCAAGACTCAGATAAAGCAATACATCAAATGCTGCCCCAAATTGAGACAATGTTATATCTCCTTGTCTCTATGGTGGTTGTCTGGGGTAGTTTTATATTACTGTTGTATCAGTAGTAGGGCTTGAACTCAGAGCCTTCAGCTCTTGCTTAACTTTTTCAATCAAGGCTTGGCGTTTTACTACCTGGGCCAAAACTCCACTACCAGCTTTTTGCTGGTTATTGGAGATAAGAGTCTCATGGACTTTTCTGCTCAGGCTGACTTTGAACCTCAATCCTCAGCCTCCTGAATAGCTAGGATTCCAGGGGTAAGCCGCCAGAGCCTGGCAAATGCTGGTGTTTTATTTACTTATTTGTTTGCTTATAAATTTGTGGAGGCTCAAAGTCATTTCTTTGAAGTCTCTCTCCTTAGTTTGGGGATGAAGACGGCTCACTCTTGAGTGTCTCTCGTGGTCTTCCTCTGGTCTCTGCATCCAGATTTTCTCTTTTTACAAGGACAGCAGCCATGCTGGATCAGGGCCCACCCCTTGAGTACATCATTACCCAATAGTGTTGCAGAGATCCTGTCTCTGAATGCAGCCCTTCTAAGGCACTAGGGCTTAAGACTTCCACATGAATTCAGGGAATGCATGCAGCCCACAATACCCTCCATGCACAGCAACTTCTCAATGCCAGTGTTTCTAGAAGAATGTTTTTCCCTAGGTCGTGGCACTGTGTCTGTTTCCTTTCCTGCCTCCTTTCCAGAGATTTCCCCCTATACAATTCCTTATTTCTAGAAACAATAAAAAACAAATCTCCTTCTCATTTTTAACTACTCAGGAGCCAGCTCTCCAGAAACATTTCTCCTGTGAAATGCATGCTCCCAACACATGCCACAGGGTGTATTGCTTTGATTTCAGTTAATCCTCGGGGAGGTTGGGGGAGGGGGCGGGGACGGACACCTAAAACCTGTCTATCAAAGAAGTGCTGTCTTCCATGTCTTTCTCAAGACCTTCTAATCTGTATGACCTTCTAGCCTCTGCCTTACCTTCAATCCAGCCCATTAAACAACACTTTGGGAATTTATCTGAGAATGCTCTGGAAGGCTTAGCACACACAGCTACACAATACTAAGTTCCAGCACATGGCCTAAGGAGGGATGAAGATGAGAAGTGATTTGCAGCTGGAAGGCCAGAAGAGAGAAGACAGCCAGAGCAGTGTCTATGAAGCAAAGATCTGAATGAGTGGAGCTTCCTAGAAATGTGGTCTGAGTTGTGAGATCTTTGTCAATAGTCCTTAACTCATGTGCTTCCTGATTCTTTGCCCTAGCTGAATCCTGCCTTCTGCCTGGAATAGTCTCCCTCCCCCAGGCTCAATCTACTGAAATTCTACCCACTTATGAACATTGAGTTACTAACGTTCTCACTGATGATCGGAGAGTGAAACAGTATCCACCCACCTATGTACTCTGGATATAGTTCATCCTCTAAAAATCCTCATCTCTCTCTCTCTCTCTCACTCACACACACACACACACACACATACACATACACACACACACATACACACACACAAATAGCAGATGATAATGATAAATATGCATTCTAAACATCAAGCATATGTTAATTGTTTATATAATTAACTAACACATGCTCATTTCTCATATACTCTTCACTACTCTTGAAAGTGGATACTGTTCTTATTCCCATTATATAGAAAAAGAATTACAACTCATCTATATTTGTCCTCTAGCATGACAATAGGCAGGAGTCAAATATAGATTTGCCTGACTACAGCATCTATGGTCTTAGCCATACACATGTCTAGATCATGAGATCAATGACAGCACTGACTGTGATCTTACAGAACTCAATGTCTCTGAATCTCAGTTTTCTCACCTGTAACATGGAACAAGATTCATTTTGTGGTATTGTTACCAGGAGTAAATGAAATCACTTGTCTAAAATATCTTGTTCAGGTAAACTCTCTCTAAATAGTGGTTGCTTGCTATTTTATGGTGCAAATAAATATAGAATGTAAGTCATTTAGTTTCCTTTTTCTCTTTTTTGTTTGTTTTTGCCAGTATTGGGTTTGAACTGATTGGGTTAGGGCCTCATCCTTACTAAGCAAGTGCTCTACCACTTAAGTCATGCTCTCAGCCCTTTGAATATAATCTATATAGAGTCCAAAGTGAGTCTTAGTCACCTGGTACGTTCCTCAGTTCCTATAAGAATTATTGGCTCTTAATACTTACCAACTGAATGTTTCATTATTCTCTTCCTTAATAAGCTGGGGGGGGGGGGCGTGTGTGTGTGGTCCTGGGGCTTGAACTATGCTATGCTGTCTCTGAGCTTTTTTGCTCAAGGCTAGTGCTCTACCACTTAAGCCAAGCTAACCTCCTGCTTTTTTGGTAGTTTATTGAAGCAAAGAGTCTCACTGAGTTTCCTGCCTGGGCTGGGCTAAAACCACAATTCTCAAGTCTTAGTCTCCTGAGTAGCTAGAATTATAGGCATGAGCCATCAGCATCCAGCTCATTTGGCTTTTATTTTTTAAATTAAGGCTGGTGTTCTACCCCTTGAGCCATTCTTTTATTCTGGCTTTTTGCTGGTTATCTGGAAATAAGAACCTCAAGGATTTATCTATCCAGGCTGGCTTGAAATCAAGATCCTCAGATCCTCAGCCTCCTGAGTAGCTAGGATTATAATGCCTGGCTCCTCAATAGGATTTAAGTTTCTCTGGGATAGATCATAAGCTGTGCTGTGCTAGAACCACAAAATCTTTTGTCTCCCTAAAATCTCCACCTCCAAACTATTTATGGAGAATTTTTCCCTCTTCCAGTTACTTTCTAAATCCCAAGGGAATTCATTGCCCTGGTCTCCACTTTTTTGTCTGGCTCAAAGCTAACGCTAAATAAGTTGACCAACCATATTGGTTTTAGCTCTAAAAATCCTCATTCTAAAGATTCCCTTAGTCTTGGGCAACCTAAGAAGCTAGGTACATTACAGTCACACAGAGATTGCTGAGCCGGGCACTGGTGGCTCATGTCTATAATCCTAGCAACACAGATGGCTGAGATCTGAGAATCATGGTTCAAAACCATCCCTGTGGCTGGGAAGGTGGCTCAGTGGTAGAGCACTTACCTTGCATGCCTGAGGCCCTGGGTTCCATTTCTCAGCACCACATAAGCAAAAAGAAAAAAGCCAGAAGTGGCGCTGTGGCTCAAGTGGTAGAGTGCTAGCCTTGAGCTGAAGAGCTGAGGGACAGCGCCCAGGCCCAGAGTTCAGGCCCCACAACGGGACCCACCCCCCCCCACCCCCCCAAAAAAAAACCCATCCCTGGCAGAAAAGTCCTCATAAGACTCTTATCTCCAATTAACCACTGGAAAACTGGAAGTGGTGCTGTGGCTCAAGTAGTAGAGTGCTAGCCTTGCACACAAACAGGCTCAGGGACAGCATCTAAGCCTGTAGTTCAAGCCCTACAACCGACAAAAAAAAAAAAAAAAAAAAAAAAAAAAGAAGCAAAGGAAAAGAAAAAGAAAAAAGATTGCTGATGATATAATAATAATAACTCTGTATTATTGAGTATTTGATACATATCAAGGTATGATACAAGTGCTGTATAGGTATACTTTCAAATAAATCCTGTCTCCCAACTCTAGAAGCTAACAATTCTGTAGAAGCAGAAGTACCGTCGAGGCCTTCAAGAAATCCTTCAGAAGAGATATTAAGCTTCAGAAAAATCCAAGTATTTTTTCATTGGCTCCTTCCTTTCACCTGTGGCTTTTGGAGGAGGCCCTGGTATTTGCGCTTGCTCTCTCCAAAAGTAACCGAGAGAGAAATGAAGCTTCCTGATGATTGCATTAAACTCCTTGACTCAACTACAAGTGACCTTGATTTACATAGTACCAACTGCCTGAAACCACACTGATCAATATTAATAACAGGAAATATGTTTGTTTTATATTTATAAACATTTATAATGTATAGTACTAAATATACTTTTTATAAATATATTATTTTTATAAATGTATAACATTTATATTTAATTGTTTCAAAACACTCTTATTGCCAAATATAAATAAGTACAGAAATTAAAATTATAAACTAATTGTATTTAGTAGGTGGCAACTTAAACATTAACAACACTGAGAATTAAAGTGTTTTATTTCTAGCAGGGTGATGGTGGTTCATATTGGTGATCCTAGCTACTCAGGAGACTGAATTGTGAAATCTGGCTTTGAGGCTAGCCCAGGCAGGAAAGTCCATGAGACTCTTGTCTCCAAATAATCACCAAAAAGCCAGAAGCGAAGCTGTGGCTTAAGTGGTAGAGCAAAAGAAGCTCAAGGACTATGCGAAGGTACTGAATTCAAGCCCCAGGACCTGCACACACACACACACACACACACACACACACACATACACACACACACACACACATATACACACACACACACACAGTATTTACTTTTTATTTATTTTTTGTTGGTTGTGGGGCTTGAACTTTGGGCCTGGGCGCTGTCCCTCAGCTCTTCAGCTCAAGGCAAGCACTCTACCACTTGAGCTACATCGCCACTTCTGGTTTTCTAGTGGTTTATTGGAGATAATAGTCTCATGGACTTTCCTGCCCGGGCTAGCTTTGAACCATGATCCTCAGATCTCAGCCTTCTGAGTAGCTAGGATTACAGGCATGAGCCACCGGCACCCAGCTAGTATTTTATTTCTTTAAAAAAAAATTTAAGGCCAACTATCCTTTAAGTTTTATTGAGAACACAGGAGAAAACTGTTACCATATTCCCAAAATACCAGAAAAAGAGATTACAATAGAAAACAATTTCCCAACTACTCTTCTTAGGGATTAACATAAATTAAGAAAATATTTCCCTTATCTTCCAGGTTAGACAAAGGCTCAT
The DNA here is from genome assembly GCF_024711535.1 of Dipodomys merriami. Taxonomy (NCBI): domain Eukaryota; kingdom Metazoa; phylum Chordata; class Mammalia; order Rodentia; family Heteromyidae; genus Dipodomys; species Dipodomys merriami. The sequence continues at coordinate 44,123,442 of NW_027206512.1, read as the reverse complement.
CTCTGCAGAGCCTGGATGAATGATAAATTCAAAACCTCTCTACCCTTGGATGGACACAGTTTCGAGGAGGCAGGCTTGAGGTGACAGCTTCTAGCCTCCAGTTCCCAGCCCTGTGAGCACTTTGGAGTCACCTGGCCGTCCTTTAAAACCACAAATGCCTGGAGGTGCCCCACCCCCAACATTTGGATTCCAGAGTAAAGCCTGGACATCAAAAGTCTTAAAGTATGAAGTGGAGAATGATAGCAAGATGCATTGTACTCATAAATGGACATGTTGAACTAAAACCCCTTTGCACAACTACATAAAAATAATTCTAAAAATTTAATGAAAACAACTTGAGGAGAAAAAAAAGGATCTTAAAATTTTCCCAGGTGAATCTAATACAGACCAAGAACCACAAGGCAAACTCATCTGGACAGAGCATGATAGGTAATATGATTATTAGATGGCGAGAACTTTTTACTTTTTATACTTGTGAGGAATAATGGCTATCAATATGAAATCAATACAAAGCCGTTTACTAATTAAAGACTACAAAAGGAAAAAAATAGTTTCAATTTATAAAAAAACTGCAAAATGATGGGATATGTGTGAATGTGTAAAATGTGTAATATGTGTTTGTAAATACAAATTGATATGCATGTTGAGGTTGATAGTCAATGAAGATTTCAGCTTTATCTGTGAGGAGAGTATATTGAAACGTTACTTCACAATTAAGTTGAGTCATCAAGCAGGCAAAGGTAAGGTAGGAGAGGGGAAAATACATACAAATTAACTTAATTTTGTTCCAGAATTTGGCATGGGGACAAAAGAAGAAGCCATTCTCTCCCGAGGGAGAGGACACTGTTTGTACCTCAAGAGACTACATGTCTTGTTCTCACTCAGGTCTTATCTGTTTTGTGGGAGAGATATAAGCTGATTGTTTTTTCTCAAGCATTATGCAGATTTTATTTCATTTATTTATGCTGGTTCTGGGACTTGAAATCAAGGCCTGGGTTAAGCCACAGCTGTACTTCCTTTCCGCTTTGTGTGCCAAGTACATTCACGGAGTGTTCCATTGGGACTAAGGGCTGTTGCTTGATACTTGAGCCAGGACTTGAATTCTGTCACTATAGTATGGGTCCTTTCTAGGACCTTCCTTTCATCCATATCCGAGGTCACCATCGAGTCCACAGGAAAATGCAGATAACCCCCATGCACACCCCAAGACCACGCGAAATCCTGAACGGTCACTTCATCCGACCTCTGAGCCTGTCCCTCAAGATTACTGCATCATTACTAGTTCTAGACTCTTCTTAGTCCCCAGCCACCTCCCGATCTTCACAGGCAGGTGCCGAGCACCCAGGCCTCATCATTTTCCCTACATCAGCATTAGAAGGCAAGGTGAAACCTTTGGTTTGGTTACAGCTGGCTTCCTGGCGCTACTTTCTGGGGGCATACACAGCAGATTTGATTGTTTGATAAGTATGTTGGAAATGTCACTTCAGGGTTTGTGTGTGTGTGTGTGTGTGTGTGTGTGTGTGTGTGTGTGTGTGTGTGTGTGTGTGTGTATTACCTTTTGTTTTGGAGAAGAGGGTAGAATTTTTTCTGCATGTTTTACATGAAGAAAAATCAAGTTCCCAGCTGGATTCCAAAAGGAAGCATAAAATAAAAAGGGTGCCACAGAAAAATCCCTACCAATGCTATGCAAAAGAAACTGAGCTATGCAACTTGTGGGATGGGAGGGGGGGGAGAGGAATAGGGGTAAAGGAAGGAAGGGGTGACATTGTCCAAGACGCATTGTACTTCTGACTTGATTTATGCAATTGTAATGCCTTTGTACAACCCCTTAATAATAAATAAAAATATAAAAATGTAAATTAAAAAAAAACCCTTACAGTCCTGTCAACAGGTCTACAGAAGAACCCAGGCTTGCTTTCTTTTCCAGGAAAATGACAAGTATGAGCTTTGGAAAGAAGCAAAATACTTCCAAGGGACAGTCAAGCCAGCCGTCCTTTCTAGCTGCCCCTCTTCCCCAGCCCCTTGTTCCTCTTTTCTCCCCTCTTTCTTCCTCCTTTTGTTTCTCATCTCCAGTCACCATCTGCCCTATATCGGAAAGGGGGGACCTAACCCAGACCAGCACCCTTCTCAACCTCTTATGAACCAGGAAAAAAAGAAAGAAAGAAAAACCTATTTAAAGAACTCCAATCCATGCCTGCCCGTGTCCAGAGCCCTTTCCAGAAGGACTCTTGGTGTGGACAGAGGCTAGGAGTTGGCGAGATGGGCGGGTAGTCCCCATGGGGAGCTGGAGACAGGCTTGGGGTCAGGAGTGCAGCGTTGGTTACCCTGCTGTTGAGTCAGCGCTCCTCAGACCACAGGGAGGTCAGGCCTCACTACACAAAGTGAAAGTGCTGAATTAGACTGAAACTACACAAAAAAAGCAAGCCAACCCAGCGTCTCATCTAGAAGGATCTGCTCTGCGAGTCTTGTTTTGTGTTTTAAGCTGGAATTACAGTAAATTCATTTCAGAGTGGTTGAGGCATGTGGTATTCTGAGTGATTTTACTCTTCCACTTAATTGCAAGTTACCGCACTCTCCCTCAGGCCCCTCCTCCTGGCCCTGGCCTTGCCTCCCCTGCTAGCTCTCCTACAGGCTCAGCTACTTTGAGGCTGGAACAACATGCCAGTGATTCCAAGGCAGGAAGGAGGTCAGTAGCCCAGGATGCACCAGGGTGGGCGTGGCTTCATCCAGTCATGAGGTCCAGAGCTGGATGGTATGCACCCTGGACAGCCCAGGAGCCCCTTGGAGGGCTCCTGCATACCCTGTGTGTGACGAGACCATCTCAGCTTCAGCCTTGGCGATGGGTTCTCGTTAATCCAGAAACTTTGGCTTGCCCGCAGGACTGTTGAGAAGATGGAGCTCACAAGGTAAAATCATTTCCATAGTCCAGGCACTCCATGAATGTGGGTGCTCTTCTTGGGCCTTCATCCATTCCCCAGGTCACAGCCTGCTCAGTGTTCTGGACCTATGCCCCAATCTCTCTTTCTCCTCTGGTCTTTGCTTGTCCCATACCTACCTCTTCTTCTGGAGAGGGTCATTCTCTTCCCCATTGACTCCCTTGCTGACTTTCATGCTCTGTCTAGTATCCTGGCTGACTCCCAGTTGCTGGATATACTTGTTTATGCCAAATGGTGCCAGTGCTGGTATAGACTTGGCTGGCATCTGTGCTGTCCTTGGACTACCGATGCACTGGTGACTGCCTGCCCTCCCCAGCCTGGCCTCTGCAGCCCCAGCAATCACCCCGTCACTTCTCAAACCCAGATGTCTTGTCTCACCTCCTTCCCAACCAACTCCCCCACTCCAGGTGTGACCTCCTGCTCTGAAGCCAGATCTGCTCCAAGGTGCCCTCCGTGGTGTCTAATTTGCAAAGAAGTAAAACTCAGAAACACGCCTATGTCTTGAATAGGCTGAGTCTAACCATCTTTTGGGTTGTGTGAAAGGTATCTCAAGCCCTTAGAGATCCTTAGAATTGTTCTCCTATGTACCAAGCCTTCTAGATGGACAGAGGGCAGAGTTAGGAGATTAATCTGAATATCATGTTAGTTAACTTCTGTGGTCCTCTGTTTCTTTGTCTCAAAAGAGGACAATTATATGGACCTTGTGAGGTTTCTATGAGGTCTAAAGGTCATAGATGTAATAGACTTGGTGAATTTTTAAATATCCAATACCACTCTGATACTTACTGGGCTGTCCAGCTCCCAAGGAAAGTAAGGAGGGACCCGGTGCCATTCTCTGGTGCTACCCTATTTGTGGTCTGGCTCCCCTGACAGGCTATCAGCTTCTTGAGGGCAGGTGCTATGTCTGGTTGGTTACTAAGTGGATCTGGGCCAGCTCTAGCTCAGGGCCTGGCGAAGCAGGCTTCCCTGCATATATGGTGAGCACCTGCCCCGCTCCCTGTGACTCCGGCCACATGCGGCAATCAGGTCTCCACAGTGGTGTTGAGGGAGGTGTCAGCACAGCCTGGCAGATGATGCATTTCTCCTCCTCCTCCCTACAGCCAATACCATTAAGGCAGGTAACTGCAGAGCAATACATCAAGTCCTGGCGTCCCTGTGGGTTCCTCAAAGTTACACTGGGAGCCACTTCACAGGGCACAGCCTGGCAGAACTGCCACTGGCCCACCCTGACCTTTTTTTCTCCCAACTCAAATCTCTACTGTCTGGCCTTGATGCTCTCTCCTTACTGTGTTCCTGAGAGTCCAAATTAGAAGGAATATTACCTTCCAAAAGGCTACTTGGGGAGACTGGGCATGGTGGCATCCTATAATCCTAGCACTCAAGAGGCAGAGGTAGAAAGATCTTGAATTTGAGGACAGCCTAGGCTGCATAGTAAGTTCTACGTCATCCTAAGGCTCTATAGCAAGACCGTGCCTCAAAAGCAAAACGAAGCAAACAGCAACAAATTAAAAAAAGAGAGAGAGAGATCACTTGGTGAGAAAAATGAGGCTGTCATTTATTTATCATTCAGCCAATCATCCTGCAAACATTAATTGACTGCCTACCATGTTCCAGGAACCATGCTAAATACGGAAGGGGCAGAGTCCAAGCCCTCAAAGAACTCTGAGATTCCAGAGACACAAGATAAGAGAGGGTGATAATGCAGTACAGGGAAGCGGTTGGAAATCACAGCTGTGAGAACCGAAGTGGGGTACAGTGCAACAGAGCTCTGGGGAGGAGGAATTTGGCCCCTTCAAAGGATGGGCGGGGGGGGGGGGGGAGGGTGGAGAGAACACAGCAAGCCACTGGGACGAAGGCAGCGGCAGGGGCAGGAGATCCAGGGAACAGCACAGGGAATCTGTAGACTTGGGCTCCACACTCCAGCGCATGACCTATGGCAGGCAAGTGGGAGGTGAGGTAAAATCTTTCTTCACTTTCTGCTTTACATCTGCACACAGTGAAGGCTGGAGAGGAGAGAGCATATAGCAGGGGATCAAAGGCTGAAGGGAAAAAAAAACAAACCTGACTTGTTGAATGTTCTAGAAGCATGGTGGAATTCACCTTCCCACCTGCTTCCTTGTGGTGAGCTTCCTTCTCCAGTGTGGGAGATGGTGAAGATAGCCACTATTCATGTTAATTTTCCTAAGGGATGTGGTTGAATAAAATACAATTTTAAATGAAAATATACTTTCAAGTATTGTTTTTTTTTCTTCTCACAGGCATAAAATATAAGTTGAAATAAGTTGAAATCTTTTCCTAAATTATCTTATCGTGTTTAAAACTAAGAACACATAAACCTTGACTGACTTGGTTCCACATATTGCAAGGTTTAATACATTAATTCATTTATTCACTCACCAAGGATCAGTTGTATAATATGTGAGATTGTGTACAAATGAAAACAGAGGGATCCTGGTTCAAAACTTAAGAATTTCAGCTGGTTTGCTGGTGGCTCATGCCTGTAATCCTAGCTACTCAGGAGGCTGAGGGCTGAGGATCATGGTTGGAAGCCAGCCCAGGCAGGAAATTCCAAGGAATTCGTATCGCCAATTAACCACCAGAAAACTGGAAGTGTCTCTGTGGCTCCAAGTAGTAATGTGCTAGCCTTGTGCAAAGGAGTTCAAGAACAGGGCCTAGGCCCTGAGTTCAAGCCCCATGACTGACAACATTGGCAACATTAAGCCAAGTCCCTGTGAGGGACACCCTGGAAATGAGCCAGGCACGGCCTGGTCTGCGCCCTCCCTCTCCAGCGTAGAGCGGAGGTGTGTGGTCCACAGTATCTGTCAACTACGATGAGAACTAAGCTAAGTCTTGGGTCATCTGAGAGCTACCTTATCTCAGAGGTCAACAAGGACCTGCCTAAAGAAATGAAAAATGAAAAATAAGGATGCTGCTCAGAATAGGAGGGAAAGTACTTCAGGCCAAAGGAAAAGCCAGTACGAAAGATTGGAGGAAAGCTTAGAGGAACAGGCACGCCACAGCCGTGCTGTTAGTAGCTAAGGGAGGGATCAGGGAAGATGGAGATCAGGTTTTAATCTAATCTAGAGGCAGTGAAAAGGAATTTGTGATTTTTTTTTTAACCTTTTTTGGTCTTCACCCAGCTGCCCAGTGAGCCAGGAGAGAAATCTACTGGGGTGTCAGTGGAAGAAAGCCAAGCTACTCTTCCTGGTTCCTCTTGAAAAGGAAGAGAAAGAACAAGAAGTTAGCCTGCAGTGGGGTATCAGCAGGAAGCCCTGCTTGACGAGTCCTTCAGCCTTTGGTCAGGGCCATGGAGCTGGCCCACGTGGGAGCTGTTGCTGCTTCCTACGCAGGGGGGGGGGGATAGGGGGACAGCCCATGTACTCTGCACACAGGTCACCGCTGTGTTCCCTGAGGCCTTCTGGTCTACACCCACTGCCCCTGTGGGCAGCTAGACCTTTATGCTTTGCCTTTCCTCCCAGACCATCAGCTGCTCGAGAACAAGAAATACGTTGTGTGTGTGTGTGTGTGTGTGTGTGTGTGTGTGTGTGTGTGTGTGTGTGTGTGTGTGTGTGTGTGTGTGTGTGTGTGTGTGTGTGTGTGTGTGTGTGTGTGTGTGTGTGTGCGTGCCTGTCCTGGGGCTTGAACTCAGAGCCTTGCACTATCCCTGAGCTTTCTTTGCTCAAAGCTAGCGCTCTACTACTTAAGCCGTAGCTCCATAGCTTCACTGGAGATAAGAATCACAAAGATTTGTCTGTCTAGACTGGCTTTGAACCTTGATTCTCAGATCTCAGCCTCCTGGGTAGCTAGGATTACAGGCAGGAGGCACGTGCACCTGCCCTATGGTCTTACTAATTTTTGAGTTCTAGTTTATCTCACTTCAGATGCATTGCTTCCAGGTTGGACTGTCTACACTCTAGAACGGTGAGAAATTAATTTCTTTTTAAATTGTCTAGCCTATAGTACCGTGTTAGGGCAGTGGGAAACATGTCATATGTCGGTAAATTTAACAAAACAGAGTTGCACCAGGGTACTACTCCCTGGGAGGAATCTTACTTTATATCAAAGATACATAATCTCTGATGAGCACTGATGGTTCACAACTATAATCCTAGCTAGTCAGGAGGCTCAGATCTGAGGATTGAAGTTCCAGCCCAGGCAGAAAAGTCCATGAGGCTCTTATCTCCAATTAACCACCAGAAAACTGTAAGTGGCACTGTGGCTCAAAATGGTACAGTGCTAACCTGGAGTAAAAGAGCTCAGGGACAGCACTCAAACCTGGAGTTCAAGCCCCACAACTGGCAAAAAACAAAAAACAAAAACAGGGCTGGGAAGGTGGCTCAGTGGTAGAGTGCTTGCCTTGTATGCATGAGGCCCTGGGTTCAATTCCTCAGCACCACACAAGCAGGAAAAGGCGGAAGTGGCGCTGTGGCTCAAGCGGTAGAGTGCTAGCCTTGAGCTGAAGAGCTGAGGGACAGCGCCCAGACCCAGAGTTCAGGCCCCATGACTGACAAAAATAAAAAAATAAAAACATAATTCCTGTTAGAAAAAAAAAACTAATGAGTTCCATCCCACTGTCTCTGAAATACATTTTCATTTTCAGTGCTAGAGTTGAACTCAGGACCTAATTCTTCAACCACATATACATGCTCCATCGTTTCATTTTATTTTTTGCTTAGTTTACTTTTAACTTAGTTTTTTTCCGGGACTAGCCTCAGACTGTGATTCTCCTACCTACCACATAGCTGTGTTCCAATGCACCAAGCTCATTGGTTGAGATGAAGGTCTTGTTAAGTTTGGCCTGGACAGACTTTGAATCATGATCCTCCAATCTCTGCCTCCTAAGTAGCCAGGTTCTAGGCATGAGCCACCATCTCTAGTCCTAAAGTACACTTTTGAAGCTCCAAATTTTTCTAATTTGGGAGTTATCCACAAATGATCAAAGCATATGTCCATTGGACTATAATAACCTTAACAGACAGAACAGTGTGTTTTACAACTTTGATCTCCCACAGGGCACAGCCCACAGTAGTCATTATGCAGTGGATGTGGAGATCTCTCTGTCTCTGGCTCTGTCACAAACACACACACAGAGGATGTTTTTGTACTATTAAAGGATTTTACAGGCACAGATTCAATAGTTGAAATGCATAATAGTAGTATATATAGCTGGGGACTGGTGGCTAACACCCGTAATCCTAGCTATTCAAGAGGCTGAGATCTGTGGATCTGCGGATCTAAGGAACTAAGATTGAAGCCAATTCAGGCAGAAAAGTCCATGAGACTTTTATTTCCAATCAAACACTATAAAGCTCAAAGTTGAGTTGTGGCTCAAGCAGTAGAGATATCCTTGAGCAAAAAAGCTAAAGGACATCATCCAGCCCCTGAGTTCAAGCCCCAGTACTGACATCAAGGAGAAAGGGTTCGAAGAAGGCATGTGAGAGTACCATTGTTCTATATATCAAAAAGGCATAAAGGTGGATATAATAATATTGACCACATAATAAAACCATTACCTCGTGTAATCCTTAATAGAACAGCACATAAGGAAGGAAATGATATGAAATGCTATCTATTTTAAACTTTAAAAAGAAATGTAAAACGATTTCAATAAAAATGCTATCACTGTAAAATCAATTCAGGGAGGAAATGTTTCAGGATAAGTGATTTTCAAGAAGTATAATTGTATAATCTGGCCTCTGAGGAAGAGTTGAACAAATGGAAGAATTGCCCTACTGCGATGGGGGGTGGGGGTGGAGCTAGTGGATCCCGGAGAGCCTCTGGAGAGCCTTTGGAAAAGGGGGTGGAGCGTCCCAGGAGCCAGACAGCTGGGATTTTCTCAGCTGTGTTTGCAGTTTCCGCTTAGGCATTGTTCAAAGTCAATTTAACAGAAACAGATGTGATTTTCCTTTCAGCCCTTGAGTGTCTAGAATTCAAATTCCCCATCTGACAGCCTTAGGAATCCCTTCTTCCTCTCCTTGGGGGTCTCCAGACTCTCCCAGTTGCCCTCACTACCTGGTAACTCACCCCTACCCCTCCACTATTCACTTGAAAGCAAACACTTTCATCTTAGAGTTCATCTGGCCACAGAGACCAGGAGACTCAATGTGACTTCTATGAGATCACAGAGCTGTTTTAACAACCCTAACATCTCTATGTCTAGCCCAAGAGCAGTAGGTACAATCGGCTTCCTGAAGAGAGTTTTCTAAAACATTGTGTATTAGTCACTGAACTCTAGACAACTTGAAATCCCATCTGGTGCTTCGATATTGCTACTAGATATAATTCTAAAGCTTCTTGGTCTTGACTAATGCTTATGCATGCATGCACAGAATTTTAACGTCAGTTTCACCCGCATTTGTGTTGCTTTTTGTTTTATTTGAACTGTCTTGTGTGAGCCCTTTCCCAGCTTTGCACTGCAGAGCTGTAAGGGAGAACTTCTTATAACAGGGCTCATCTCCCATACTGTGATGATCACCACAAGTCTGGTCTCTGTCATCCAGACTGTAAGTGATATTAAAAGGGAAAAAAAGCTCACAGGTAGACACCAGTGACTCATTCCTGTCTAGCTATTCAGGAGGCTAAATCTGAGGATAGCAGTTTTAGCCCAGGCAGGCAAGAAGTCTGTGAAACTCTTATCTCCAATTAACCAGAAGTGGTACTGTTGCTCAAAATTGTAGAGTGCTAGCCTAGAACAAAAATGTTCAGGAACAGCATCCAGGTCCCAAGTTCAAGCCCTAGGACTGGCGTAACAACAACAAAAACGCTGAGCCAATGCTGATGGCTCATGTCTATAATCCTACCTACTGAGATCTGAAGAATTGCTGTTCAAAACCAACCCAGGCCCCCCCCCAAAAAATCCAAAACATTCTATCTCCAAAACAACCAGAAAAATCTGTGCTGGAGTTATGGTTCAAAGGGTAGAGTATCACTGAGCAACCTGAGCAAGCATGAGTCCCTGATTTCAAATCTTAGGACCTAGAAAAGAAAAAAAGAAAACTGAAAAAATGTAATGTTCTTATTTATTTAAAAATTGATTCATACTGTGCAGCAATGGCTCACACCTGTAATCCTAACAACTCAGAAGGCTGAGATCAGAGGAAGCCAGCTTGGGCAGGAAAATCTATGAGACTCTTATCCTCAATGAACTACCACAAGAAAGCTGGAAGTGTGGTCGTGGCTCAAGTGGTAGTACTCAGGGACAGTGCCGAGGCCCTGAGTTCAAGCCTTAGAACCTGTACACGCCCCCTCCCCCCCCCACCCCGGGAAAAAAATCAATTCATTTATCAGGATAGTTTCCTTTCCTTAGACCTTCATTTTTGGGGACTTTTTATGTACTACCTTTAAAATGAAAAAGCAAAGCAAGTTGAATGCTACGCGGTCCCTGACCCCCAGCAGCAGGCTTTGACCTTCATGGGTCCTGAAGAGTGTGCTCCCTTGCACCTTTGCAGAGATTCTGTGGGCCCAGTGAGATCTCAAGTTCTGCTCTAGCACCTTTCTGTACCTGGAGACGCATGACACCTTCTTCTCATTGATTTTCACCCCTTCAAGAATCACTGAGGGTTCACACTGTGTTTGTCCACTTTGGGGTGCTATCATAAGATACCATGGGCGGAGGATTGATAAGGAATGGCAGGATGTTAGGCTCATAGTTCCAGAAGCTGAGAAGTCCAAGAGCACGCACATGCTGGGTTCGTCCCATGCTGGAAAGCATTGTAGGGTGAGGGAGAGAGCAAGGTGGGATGGCAAGGGGGAGGAACTGAAGAGGGTAGATGGAAATGGGCTCATCCTTCTGCCAGGAGCCACCTCTGAGAACTGACCCACTCTGTGATCAGGGCCGTAAGTGTGAGGGAGATGCACCATCACCCCCATGTCCCCCTTTTTAATGACAGTACTGGGGCTTGAACTCTGGGCCTGGGCTCTATCTCTTATCATTTTTGGCTCAAGCTTGAGCTACAGTTAATTGGAGATAAGAGTCTTACAGACATTCCTGCCCAGGCTGGCTTCTAACACCAATCCTCAGAGGTCAGCCTCCTGAGTGGCTAGGATTACAGGAGTGAGCCACCAGGGCCTGGCTCCATCCTCCTAAGGGAGATATTTCTTAACACAGATGCACCAAGGATCTCTGGGGGGCAAATTCACACCCCAGCATGGGACATGGTTCATCTCAATGTAGCCAACAATCTGTGATTTAAGTGAGATGCATGTGACTTTAAAAGGTTCTAGAGAGTTCTGCTGCATATCTGCTGGATTTTACTCCCTGAATAGAAGTCATTAACCTCATAGCCCTGTACCCTCCAAAATACTAAACCAGATCAGCCCCTCCCAACCTTTTAATTTGGCACCTAAATTTAGTCGTCATTAGTTAACTGTTACAAAGAATGTAAAATTTCTGGCATATCATATATTGACAAATTTAAACTTACTACAATAGTCTCTGACATATAGCTAGGGGGTACAAATGCCTAATAGCCATCAATACAAAAAGAACACAAAAAGTCCTTTCTTGAACAACGACAAATTTGACCTTATTGTGCTTCACTGTGAACTTGTTCCATTCCCTTCCCTGCTGAAATTTTATCTGAATATAATATAAATGTGTGCTTGTGAGTCTTTTATTGATTACCCCATATTGTGACTTTAATTTTCTTATAAATAGGATTTCAGATATTAAAAACAGTTTCCTCTAGTTTGAGGTAGTGATAATATTGCAAGATCTATTTTCAAAGAGATCTAAAAATTTGAAAAACACCATATGTAAAAAAAATAAAATTCTACTAGAAACTACTTAAGGAAAAGGAGCAAGGACTTTTCAAACATTGTGCTAGTATTTATGGTACTCAGTAATTCATTATATAACTGCTCACAATGAATAATTTCATTAAAGAATTCAAACAGAAAATAAATAATAATGAAACTGTATTTGTCGATATGACAGGTGACTTGATCTTTTTAAATTTTTTTTAGACATGTACACTCTAAAATTTGTTCACATATTGTAATCATATGGAAATGGAAGGTGTGTTCTTTGTTTGTTTGTTGCTGTTTTTAGGCAATGTTTCTCAATTCTTCTGTGTTAAAAACCAAAGCTCTGGTACAACTTCTTGGAGGGAATCTTACTTTATATCAAAGATGCATAATTCCTGAAGGGCACTTGGTGGCTCACACCTGTAATCCTAGCTACTCAGGAGACTGAGATCTGAGAATCAAGGTTCGAAGCCAGCCCGGGCAGAAAAGTCCCCATGACTCTTATCTCCAATTAACCACACAAAAACCAGAAGCGGTGCTGTGGTTCAAATGGTAGAGCACTAGCCGTGAGCACCAAGAGGTTCAGGTCCAGCACACAGGCCCTGAGTTCAAGCCACGCAATCTGAAAAAAAAAAAAAAAAGAAACAAAAATTAAAATAAAAATTTAAAAAACCAAAGCTCACATTTGATTACTATTAACACTTCTGCAGTAACGCCCTGAGATTTGGTTGGAAGAGAGCTGGAAATCCCCAAATCTTGCTGTTAGGTGCCCTTAGTAAAAGGTTTCCTACCTGGAACCTTGCTGCTGTACTCCAGGAAAGACTGGGTGTGAGAAAAGTCTGTCTTTCCTCTTGTAGGAAGAAGGTTGAAGGTGAGAGATTTCTGAGCCCCAGGCGATCTCTTAGGAAAGAGCACATACCTAGGGACCTGGGAAATTCCCTTGAAAACATTCATGCTCACAGACACTTAAAAGGTCTTCCCCTTCTGAGGTCCATACAACCAGGCCAGGGTTTGAAGGTTTCTCAAGTGACTCTGTTAAGTGTGGTAATCCTTATTTGAGGTTAAAAGGAGACCTCATTTTATAGGATGATATGGCATCCTGGTACTGGTGGCTCATGCCTATAGTCCTAGATACTTAGGGGGCTGAGATCTGAGGATCATGGTTCATTGGCAGCCTGGGCAGGAAAGTCTATGTCACTTTTGTCTCCAATCAACTACAAAAAAAAATTAAGAAGCAAAAACAAACTGGAAGTGGAGCTGTGGCTCAAGTGGTAGAGTGCTAGCCTTGAGTAAAAAAGCTCAGAGACAGTGCCCAGGCCCTGAGTTCAAGCCCCAGGACTGGCAAAAAAAAAAAAAAAGACAAATCAATAATGAAGGTTACGAGAAGAGGAGAGGAAACGAGAGGACAGGACAGGACAGAGAAGCATCTGCTTTAAGATAGACCCAGAAGAAGGCAGGAATCGAGAGAAGTAAGACCAGCATGTAGGAATGCTTTCATCACAGGATGTCTTCCAATGGGCTACTCTCTCAGCCTGAATGCAAAGGCACACCAACCCGCACACAGATGCAGCCAAGGTTCCCATGCATTGGGATCCATAACTTCCATCAAAGTATACTTGGAACACTTAGTTTACTCTCTCATATCATCTAGTGTTTCCAGATTGCTAAGTATACCAATCTGATATGCAAACAAATAAAACCTGCTTAAGGAGAAAAATAACATCTCAAGCCTCTATTACATGTTTGAGACATAATCAAGAATGGCTGGGCACAAGAAAAGATCATAACACCATGATCAAGAGCCAGCAGAAATAACAGACAACAGAAACAGACCTGTGGAGACTCTCATTTCAAATAAACAAGGCAGATTAGAACAACTACATTTACTATGTTCAAAGCAATAACAGACAAGGTGCAAAACTGTTATAATGATAGCTGAGAATAATAGTACATACCTGGAATCCCAGCATTGGGAGGTTGTGGTCTTGGGATCACAAGTTTGAGGCCAGCTTAGGGTATATATTTAGTAGTTTATTTTAACCAATAAATGATAAAAATGACATTGTGTATATGAGAGTACAACTAAGTATAGTACAGAATTGAAAAGGTCATGGCCAAAATTAAGAATTCGATGGCTAGGGGCTGGTATGTAGCTCAGTGGCAAAGCACTTGCCTAGCAAGTGCAATGTCCTGGGTTCAATCCCCAGTACCAAAAAAGAAAAGACAAATTAAAAAAAAGAATTCCATGGCTAGGCTTAAAAGCAATAATAAATTTATAATAAAATATTTTTTAAAAAAATTAGTGAGCTAAAATACAAGAATAAAATGTCCAGAATACATACAGAAGCCAAAGGTTGAAATAATAAAGACAAACAAGGCATGTAAGATTCAGTGGGAAGTTCTAATAAATACTTAGTTATGGTCATAGACACACTACCAAGTCCTGAGCAGAAAAAAGTTATATTGTAATGGAAATTTAAAAATTCCCAGAGCTGAGGACAAATGTCTGTATCTTCAAAAGGCCTATCAATCACAACTTTAAAATGTCTAGATGTTCCTAAACGGTATGTACCCAATGCTCTGTTCCTTTTCCTCCTTTCATTTTTTAAATTGTACTGTTTATTCATTGTTTATAGACTGTTCTTGCTCAGCTGCAACCTTTGAATGCCACCTCCGCATGGGCAGAGGTTAGGTCTAGCTTATTCGGCATGTGTTTCTCCTGGTCTCTGGGCTGGCACTAGTGTGAGACCAGCGACACATCTAGAGGCTGGATGGAAAGAGGTCTCACTGGCTGCTATACACTTGTACCACAACAACAGAGTAGAAGGTGGAACACAAGCGCTAGACTGATCAGCTGATACATGAGAAAGAGTTTTTTAAATCAGCTGTAAGCAACCATGTCCTGTTGTTGCACATGCAATTTATTTCAGTTGTTTATGAGGTGTTCTATCTCTCCTACCTATGAAACATTGGTAGCTCAATCATGCCTTCTTCGTTGTTGGACTGGGAGTGTTCATCGGGATGAATCAGCAATAACCATGAAGCTGCGATGTTGAAATCATTTACTTGTGTGTGTGTGTGTGTGTGTGTGTGTGTGTGTGTGTACGCACATGCATGTGCTGGGGCTTGAACTCAAGGCCTGGGCACTGTCCCTGAGCTTCTTTTGCTCAAGGCTAGTACTCTCCTGCTTGAGCCATAGCTCCACTTCAGGTTTTTCTGCAATTAATTAGAGAGAATTGCTTCACAGACTTCCCTTCCCCTGGGTTGGCTTCAAACCATGATCCTCAGATCTCAGCCTCCTGAGTAGATAGGATTACAGGAGTGAGCCACCAGCGCCTGGCTTAAAATGTTTTCCTTTGGAAAGTTCCAGGTGACCAAGGCAAGCTTCCAGAGGTTTACCTCAAAACTCTCAGTCAAGTGGCAGAGGAGTGAGGAACTCCGTGCGATTGTTCAGAGCTCACTTGAAAAAGCGTGTGGGTTTTGCTGTCCATGAGAGTGTGTGTGAGACATTCCTCTCGCCACGCACAAGTTCAAGTACATCAAGAAAGGACCCACTGGTCAGCTCTGCTCTGGCCTCTGCTTGTAGTTACCTGGAGAGGGTTGGGGAGCCAGAGAGAGAGGTGTAAGTGTGAACTTTATACAGGGTTAAGAACAGCCAGGCAAACAGCAGATGCTTTCTAGATTGCTTAAAAGGACCACATATCACTCCAATATCAAACTATTAAGAGTAACTAATCTCCCAAGCTGGATTAGAGCTGAGTACTATGTCAATCAAAACCACAGCCCAGAACATTCTCACATGCAGCTTCAGAATGGATGCTGCAGACTCCGTGCCTGATAAGTTGAAAGCTTGTGTTGTTTGGGTCTTTCTTTTCCTCCCATGCTCTTATCCCACCCTGGAGGAGCTGGTTACTGGGAGGAAAATAGAGATGAATCTGAATGCCTCTAAACGGGCCCCTGGGGAACCAGAAGATCCTCTTCTCTGCTCTGGGATCTTCTGCTTCTTCTGTTGTTTTTTTTTTTTTCCTCCAACCCATGTTCCTTCTAATTATTTGCCCCTTCATCTTTGTTGTAAATACATTTTTATTGCTTTGTATCAGTTGTCAGGCTTGAACCCAATGCCTGAGCATTGTCCCTGAGCTTTTATCACTTAAGGCAAGCTCCATTTCCAGCTGTGTGTGTGTGTGTGTGTGTGTGTGTGTGTGTGTGTGTGTGTGTGTGTGTGTGTGTGTGCAAGCACACTCGTGCACATGAACTTAATTGGAGATAGATAAGAGTCTCACAGACTTTCCTGTCCAGACTGGCTTTTACCTGTGATCCTCAGATCTCAGGATTATAGGTGTGAGCCACTGACACCCAGCTGCAAACACATTTTTTGTCAAAAAGACAGAAATCACTCTGAATATTTAGACCAGAGGAAATTTAATGTCCTGAGATGAAAGTAACTCAGAAAGCCAACCAGGGACAATGAAACAACCCTGAGGCTAGCAACAGCAAGAAGTTGCTACCACTCCCAGATGGAAGGGACAAAGCTGGGAGTGAGGGTACTAGAGTCCAGGAACCTAGATTAGCCAGAGGAAGTTGTGATCACAGCAGGCAACTGGTGAAAACTGGAGCCATGGGAGAAAGAAGGCCATTTCCACAGACACCAGGCTGGAAGACGGAGAGAGGAGGAAAGCTGGCTTGACCGCTCCCTTCCTCCAGTGCTCTATAACTCTCTTGGGAGTTGGCCTCCCATTGGCCAATCCCAGCTGGATGCTGGGGCAGCAGAGGGTGGGGTGGGGTGGGGTGCCTGCAGACCTCAGCCTACAGGGTCAGGTCCATGGTACAAGCCCCGGAGAAAAGGGAGAGGGTCTCCGGCTGACCCCTCGCTTCCCAGAACCTGCATGTTTCCATGGCAAATGTCATATGCAGTCACTGGAATTCTAGAAAATGCAGATAGGCAAAGAGAAAAGGGTGAGAATCATGACACTATTCCTTCTTAAAAGGTGAGGTTAAGTCACCCAGTGCCAGTGACATGGACGGCCACCTCTTTCTTCTGAGTCCTTGAGCAATCCACATCCTGGTCCTTGCTCTATTAATAGGCCAAGCACTATAGCAATGTGACAGTATTTTTATATGTACCCTAAGAAGTGAAATTTGTCCTGTCAAGGCAAAGGTGAGAAAATCCATTTTTAAAAAGGTAAGAAAGTGTTTTTTTTTTTCATCCAGTAAGCTGATTTGCTACTTTCTCCCCAATGAAGGTGAATCACATGATTCATCAAGTATCTTTTATCCCCTGTCCAAGCTACTAAGAAACTCAGAGGTTTATGTCATATTCAAGTCCAGCCACTTAGGGTTGGGAAGTGGCTCACGTGGTAGAGCACTTGCCTATCAGATGCACAGTTCTAAGTTTGCTCCCCAGTACCCCCTAAAAAGAGACTATTGTCTCAAATGTTGTCATATACTTCTTCATATTGTAAATTGTATTTTTATCATATCAGCTCTATATGAGAGAGAGAGCGAGAAAGAGAGAGAGACAGAGAGAGAGAGAGAAATACCTAGAGTTGTTTCCCAGAGGCTTCCTGGGCATCTTTTGTGCTGTCCAGCCTGGTCCACTGTAATCCAGCTGGCCAGCACCCTCCTCCACAGCAGATGGCCACCCTGCACTCTACATCTTACACCATTTTGATGGAAACCCCATCCACCACCCAGCCAGCAAACCGCTAGGCTCTTCCTCCAGTTGGGAAGGCTGAGAATAAGGCCTGTGTGCCAATGGACTCCATGGAGTGGTTTATCAGTGAATGGGGCGCTGGCAACAGAAAGGGGTGGCACAAAGGGCCCTAGGTGGGATTACTATTCAATTCTTATTCCATGGGCATTTGAGTTAGGCTGGGCATAGCTTTTCCAAGCATTGCCCCACACTTCTCCGGATGGCTTAGCTTCTTTGACTCACCACTCATTTCCTCTAGAGATGCTTCTCTCGCACTTTGTTTATTTCAGGCTGATGGTCTGGGCATCAGGCCTAACTTCATATAATTTTCACTGTTGCTACTGCATCCCCAATTCTATTGAGACAGTTATTAACATTGTTGTCTAAGACACCTCACCATGGCAATTACCCATCACCCCAGCCCAGCCACAGACCCCACACACTCTCTATTTCCAGTGTCAGGGACCGCATGGATTCCTGATTCCATCATACTGCCAAATCATCTATCTAGATGATTTTAAATCCTAAAGTATATCTGTGGACTGAAAGAACATGGGAAATCCGCACCCCCCGACACACACATATCTGCTTTCTGCATTCTAGAAACCCATAAGCTACTTTGACAATTGCCCTTCCTAATTCTCTTTGAAATCATATTAGTCTGTATCTTCTTAACATATACTTGTCAAAGGTATTTCACTGGGAAGGTGGGAGACCAGAACTGACTCCTGTGGTTAGAATTGAGAGTAAGCAACAATAGGATGGATTCTGTGTGTATATATGTGCATATATGTGTGTGGTCCTTTCTTGGTTTTAGGGCAGAGCTGGGTCAGACACTTAGCATGACTTACAAATTCAGGTGTTGAAGGTAAAGGATATAATAATAACCCACTTCAGGGTGTGGACATTCGCCAATAGACACGCACTCTGGCATCTGGCCAAAGCCTGAGGTAGAGCTCTGGCCTGGGCTTGTCCATGGGTTCATGCCTTCAGCAGGTAGGGTCTTTCTACAAAATTATATCATACCCACAGTGAGACTGACTGGGAAAACAAAGCAAATGTTTTAAATGTTTAAATGCATTCCCAAGTATTCATCTTCCAAATATTTAGACTCTGAGCTGCTTGGGCTCTCAGCCCAAGCTTCCTGTGCATACTGGATAGTTCCAGCAATCTCCCCAGCATCGGCAATTCCAGAACAACTTAAAATAGCATCCTCTTGGCCAAAAACAAATTCCCAAGGTATAGCTCCAGGAAAACAACTAAGTATTTCTATCCAAAATACTTCTTCCTAATATCTACACGAGTAGATTCATTTTTTTTCTTCAACCTAATAGACTCCTACAAAGGCCTTCAGGAGACCATGATGTGTCTGTGTCCATTCTGGGGGTTCGACATAAGCAAGAGTAGGAACAGAGGTTGGAGAGTAGAGAGGAGATGGGTAGGGAGAAGGAAGGAAGCAGATAGAGATAGAGAAAGCAAAAAAAATCAGCCAGAAGAGGGATTCCTAGGCATGGAAAGCTTTGGTGCCTGGACCAAGTTTTAAAAGGTAAGTTAAAGTAAATTGAGGGTTTTTAAAGGGTTTTTTTTTCAGTCTTTTGATTTTCTTAAGGGGCAAGAGGGTGGATGGAGGCTGATTTCCTTTTATATTTCAATTTCTCTAAATGCAGTCTCCTCTTTCCAAAAATATCATACAGAAACTTCCCCTTCTTCTTTTCTAAGCTTCCAGAGTTAAAGATAAATAAATAAAATCCCAGCCCAGCCAAGGAGTTTATTGACTTCTGGAGAGACACCATCTCATGTTCATCTAAGAAATTCCACAAAAGGAAAGAAATACCTTTAATATGGACGTTTATTCTAGAAGGTTCCTATGTGTATTTGGTTCTGGGACCAGTTAGAATAGTAGAGTTGATTCTTACCCTTATTTAACTTTGGTCAGTTCAGTTACAACAGCAAGAGAGAATACAAGACCATCCACGAATGAATCTTTGCCTGTCTCTAAGCCAAGAGACTGTATGCTTAAAACACATGCTTTGCATATTCATGACTCTAAAATCCAAGCTCCCTGTTCTGCTACCCACAACAAGGACACAGCCCTCTGCTCCAACCAAACAGAACAACTGACGAAGATACGGCATACCAGCCTCACACCAGAGGCTCAGGACAGTTGATTATCTGTGATTTCCATTCTGGGCAGACTTTAAAATCTGAAGCTTCATATCAGATAGATCGCTTAAAGTATTTCCCCCTTGGCAGTAGCAAACTATAATGTAAGTGGGGTAACTTTTCTGATATCTATGAATTTATGCCAGAGCTAGAAACTTTACTTTCTCAAATTCCATACTCAGCAGCAAAACATATGGCAATATCCTTTGTCTTCCCCTTCTCCACCCTCCACCCCCTGTGCCAAAATGATACACACACCACGAATGGTAGTGCACTCCTGTAATCCCAGCTACTTTGGAGGTGGAAGCAAGATGGCTGGGAGTTCAAGGATAATCCAGGCAAAAGTATCAGGGAGACCCTATCCCCAAAACAAAAGGGTTGAAGATACGGCTCAAATGATAGAATGCTTGCCTAGCATAAGCAAGGTCTTGGGTTCAATCCCTAATAGCAAAAAAATAGAAAGAAAGAAAGAAAGAAAAATACCCAAGGTGTGAAGAATAGAGCCGTTCACTCATTCATCAAAGATTTTCAGTGTGCTAACTACACATCAAGCACAAGATATAGCAGTGCACTCTGGTCAGACAGGAAAAGGATTCAGTCAAGCCAGCTTTCCCACAATTCCTCCTCACAGTGTACATCATCTTTTCTCCTCAGCTGGAGGAGACGTTCCTGAAGCTTCTGGAGGACACAGACAAAATGAGGGCTTTCTCTCTAAATCTATTTTCCTATCATTTTCCTGTTGCTCAGGCCCTATAAGGGTGATTCAACTTTGGTGTTATTGTGATTAAAGCAATGATAGCTACGGTGTGGACAAACCATATGGAGCCAGATATCTTGTATGATTACTCACACTTTCAGATTGTGCAAATGCTTCATTTTCAATGACTGTATCATTTGTAATATGGTTTTGGGTTGTATCATCAGGCATGTAGGCCTGCTCACACTTAGTTACTGGACTTGGCACGATACTGGTTTAAACACTAATTATCCTTGTCCAATCTAACCTTGAACTGGATCACAATTCATCCCTCAGAGGTAGGGATGAATTCTATAAAATGTTTAAGTGTCTCTATTAAATCAGGCAAAGTTAAATATTCAGTCAATAAATAGACATTGGAAGAAGGCCCGTTTCCTCAATACTTGTGTTTTTAATTCACTCTCCAAGTGTCTAGAAGACAAAATGGAAGTACACAATTTTTAGAAATAAAGGGAAAGATGGCAGAAAAAATGGCACAACACCTGAACTTGAGTCCCAATTTTGTAGATTACTAAATATTTGATTCCATAAAAGGTACTTGCCACTTTATATTTTATATTCTCCAGGAGGTAATTCTGGATTGCATGCTATACATCCCATCAATATGACAATCTGTATTACAACAAACCAATTGTAAAAAGCTATAGTAAAGGTGTCAGCAGCTCCCACCTTTAATCCTAACTACTCAGGAGGCTAAGATTTGAGGTTGGTTTGAAGCCAGCCTGAACAGACACATCTGAGAGACTCTTATCTCCAATCAGCAAAAAGTCAAATCAGCAAAAAAAGGTGTGGCTCAAGTGGTACTCTCAGCCTTGAGTAAAGTAGTAAAACAAGAACATAAGACCAATTCAAGCCCCAGGACTGAGAACCCCACCCCTCCCAAAAAAAAGTTCCAGGACTCATTAATGGAAGGTAAACCTGGCATTCAAATTGGAACTGATATCATACACTGATCCTTGCTACAAGAATATACTACAAAGTTTGTTTGTTTTTTTAATGCATAGAGTGGGGGGAAATTTTCTTCCCCTTGCCCCACTTTGACCGAAATGCAGGATAAATCTCTGAAATAGTTTTAGTGCTTTCTATGATTATGATGACTTTGTTAGTTAACAACATCAAAATGAAAAACAAACAAAAAAAAGAACATTAAAATGTTTTGCTCCATATTTTTCTTACAAGGTTAGAATGCTTTGGAGCCATTGGGTTTTAAAAGTATCATGCATTTATGCAACAATTCCACATTTCTCTCCTAAATTTTCATGCCAATGAATTTAAATATTTTTTTAAATATCATAGAACTACACATTGCTGGACTCCAGGGAATCTAGTGTGTCTCTTGCTTCCTGCCTGCTTCTGAAGCAGGCAGAAACTTGAAAACTAAAGCCACCCGCAACCTTCCAGCAAACAAAGGCAGCCATTATGTTTTCTGAACTTAGGAGCTTTCACTCTGCCAGTCAGATACAGAGAG
The DNA here is from genome assembly GCF_024711535.1 of Dipodomys merriami. Classification (NCBI taxonomy): domain Eukaryota; kingdom Metazoa; phylum Chordata; class Mammalia; order Rodentia; family Heteromyidae; genus Dipodomys; species Dipodomys merriami. Next base: position 44,101,681 of record NW_027206512.1, on the reverse strand, counting down.
CACTCATCTCCTTCCAACTCCCAAATCTCTTGACTTCCTCTTTCTCCTTCTCGCTGTCCAGGGCCTTTTGAAAGGAATGGCCAATAAGCCCCTTGTTCCAAATCTCTGCAGGAACAAATGGATGTTACTCTCAGCATCCCCTAAGCCATAAGTCCTTTGAGGATACAGGAAGACGTCCACCAATCTCAAGAAGAGGATATCTGCATGCAAAGTAGGTGCCCCCACCACCTTCTTTATAAAAATGACAGTATCTCAGAGATGGTAAACAGTTTACTCATGCATGCTACATGCTCACCAAAGGCTTAAAGAGATGTACTCTCCACTTAATGTTACCTTTTAAAATGGCCATATTGTACAATAAACCCACTACAAGGGTACTGAGACACATATTCTGTCTCTGACCTACTAGCCACTCTATAATAAGCTAGTTGGAGGACTTGAACCCAGGCTCAACAAATTTCAAAGCTCTTACCCCTTTCCTAATAATAGACTGCCTCAGAATAAATTCCAGAAATCAAGTAATAGTCACCTGTGATCACATTGTTTACATTCTAAAATATGTACAACTTGACACTGTCGGGAAAACACAAAAAGATTAAAAGAGAATGGGGAGGTCTTCTCAATCATTTCAGATTTTAATCAATAAAAGTAATACCTCCACTCTATTCACTGAAGGGAAATATTCTTCTCCTGGGATTTTCAGTCCCACCCCCCCCCACCCCCTACCCCCTAAGGTTTTTTCCTGGTCCTAATGGCTAGGAAGGAGGAAATGGATAAATCAGAGAGCTATTAACAGCTGACTAGATCAACATAGAAGAGAAACCCGAAGGTAAATTGGTTGAAGTTTATAAAGCCATAGTAGTCATCTTCTTTTTAACATGTCAGCACATGTCCCAAATAGTGTCCTCCAACCTATAATTTGCCTGTGTGGTCCAACAAAGAAGGATTTACCAAAGGTACAGGGCCTTGCTATTGTTACCCCTCTTGCCAACACTCCCTTACTCCTCCTCCTCCTACCAAGCCAGCAGAATTCACTCCAAAGATGGGAGTTTAGAGTCAATACCTCTGGGCTGGCCCTGGCAATTCCAACAACCTAGCAATCTCACCTCATTCCCTCTGCAGAGTAAACCTTCTTAATCCATTTATAAGAACAGGGTCCTCTCTGCCAGTTACTTACTAGTTCAAAGAATGAGCTCTGCAATACAAGCATTCAAGGATAGCTTGACTGTGAATGGGAGAATAGGGTGGGGACCTTGGTTTCCTCCTTTACCATCTGGAAGAGGAGAAGACCAGTTTAAAAACATTAATGTTGTCTAACAAGTCCACCAGAAATTGGGAGTGGCTAATCCTTGTAGGTAGACTATCATTAGTTATTCAGGAGAACAATATGGGATGTCAGTACCAGGTCAGCTGGCCCAAAACACACAAGTCAATTAGCAACCTGACAAAGATGACATGAGACGTAAGTGATACCCAAAAGAAGGTGACACACCCAGTGTGGCTGGATACAGCACAAGCCTCCTGATAGCTGAACATGTTTTGAAATGACTTGTAAACTCCTTGGGTAAGCATCTCTGATGGTATTAGATGGAAAATTTTCTGAAATCACTAACCTAAAACACTATAGATGAAAAAGTAAAAGGTCCACAATAAAGAATGACCTCAGAGTCTCTTTGAGTTCTGCATTTCTATATTTGGCTCTAGTCTGCATTAAAACCAAGGAATTTACATTTGGATTAATAAGTAGAGTTCATAAAAGTTCACCTTTGGACTGGAACTCTTTCAGTTTCAGAATGGGTGGGAAGAATATGGGTCATTTCTGATGTTTGATGACAGTGTTGAATGCTAACAAAACTACTACTTGCTATGGACGGATTTCTTTACACCCTAGAAGACAAGAGCCTAGAGTACTTTTGATAGTAAACAAGAGCAAAAGCAGCCACAAAGTGTGACTTTGAAATTTCCTTTGGCAAACCTGCGCTGTGGATTGATTATGTGGTAGAGAGCAGTTAAGCAGGAGGAATACACTGGAGAGTAAGATGGAAGGCCTGGGCTAGGAGGAGATCCAAGGCAGAAAGTAGTAAAATCTTCCAGACAAAGGCTGAGTCCCAATTCCTTCTACTCGTGGAAACTCAGGAAGGCTTCAATGAAGAGATGATATTTAGCTGAACCTTCATAAATGAATGAAAAACCCAACAACTGGAAGGGATGGTGTTTAGAGTAGAGCAAGACTGAGAACTCTTAAATTGAAGGGCCCAGGTATTTGGCAAGAGTGCTAGCATTCTGTCCTTGGGAGTGAGGCTAGAGGCTGGAAAGATGGGATGGGGGTGTCCAATGGTCGGGAATAGTTGCTACCATGCACTTAAACTTATTGTAGGCCATAGCATTGTAAAGCTTTTACCTAATACTCTTTTTTGGGCGGGGTGGTACAGATCCTAGGGCTTGAACTCAGCTGGGCACTGTCCCTGAGCTTTTGTGATCAAGGCTAGCGTTCTACCACTTGAACCAAAGCTCTATTTCTGACAGTTTGGCTTTTGTTTTGCTTTGTTTTGGGTAATTAATTGGAGATAGGAGTCTCATGGATCTTCTTGCCTGTACTGGCTTTGAACTGTGATCCTCAGATCTCAGCCTCTTGAATTACTAGGACTACACGCATGAACCACCAGTGCCTGGCTCTATTTAATACTTTACATCCTTATATTTACAGAAGTTTTTTCTGGCTATTAGGTAGAACTAAATAACACAACACAAAGAAGTACTTCTATTAGTACAAATTACCTTTTGGTAAACTTTGCTTCATTGTTATTATAGAGATGATAATACACAGGGGTTACATTTGCATACATCAGGCAATAAATACATTTCCTTTCATACAGTGTTATCTGTTGTCTTATTCTCTTTCCATTCCCTCCCTCCCATCCCTACCCACAGGTTATACAGTTCATGTTCATCAGTGTCCTGTAACACTGCTGTGCTTTTTTACCCTTTTCCCTCAGATTCTTTGCCCTCTGCCCACCCTCTCACAGATATACACATGAATACACACAGTATATAAGGTACAGAATATAGAAACATCAGAAAAAGAAAAAATAAATTTTTTAAAAGTCCTTTGTTTCCTTATCTTTGAAGTTCTTTTTTTTTTTAATTTTTTTTTTTGGGTCCAGTTATGGGGCCTGAACTCTGGGCCTGGGCGCTGTCCCTCAGCTCTTCAGCTCAAGGCTAGCGCTCTACCACTTGAGCCACAGCACCACTTCCGGCTTTTTTCTTTTTGCTTATATGGTGCTGAGGAATCAAACCCAGGGCCTCAGGCTTGCAAGGCAAGCGCTCTACCACTGAGCCACCTTCCCAGCCCCATCTTTGAAGTTCTTTCAGTAAGTATACTATTTTATATACATATGAAGAGGTGCTTGGGTATTGCACCTTTGTGATTTTCTCCTAAGACTATCCTCTTGTGGTTTCACTGTAGGTGAGTATGTAATCCTGTGTAATTAATACAAATGATCTTTATAATTTCAGCTTTATTACCTTGGCTTTTTCTTAACCAATAAGCACAATTTTTGAGCGTTTTGCGCACTGGTCAGTTTGGATGGGAAGAAAATGAAACAAGTGACATAAAACCCAACTCCAGCTAATCCAGGCACAAAATAATAGTGGCAGAGGAAAACGTATTACTCACATAAATCCACAAGGGGTTCCAGAGTCAGTTAGTGGAGAAATTAAAAGAACATCAGCAAAGCTTCTTAGTTCTAAGCCCCTCCAGGGTGGCTGCTTTTATTCATAAGCCCCAGGGGGCTCTGGGATCATCTCATCTTTCCTTACTACAGTCTTCTTCCCTACAGAACTCAGCCCAGTCCCAGAATCAAGTTTTCTAACTTCAACCAGATGAAGGTCCATCCCTGACCTTGTCACCGTGCCTATGACAAAGCTGACTAATCAGCCAGGGCCTGAGACTCCCCAAGGCTTCACACACTGAGAGGAGATGGGATCATTTCCCATAGAAAGATCAACAGGCAAGTCTGACAGGTAAGGTCAACAGTGACTACTCCACTCTTACGGATACAAAGATTTTAAAGGGGTGACAGTTGCACATTTATATGAATTTCTGATGCCCAATTTGTCCTTATGTTTTCATTTGATTATTTTATGTGTGCAACACTGAGAAAATTCTGGCTCCTATAAATGAGCACTTACAAATAGTAACTGTAAGATGCAAACCCATGTGAATTTAAAACTGGACACTAGGAATCTTCTTTAATCAAATTTGTGCCAAGTTTAGAAATAGGCTGCAAGTGTAATAGGAAATTTTATTTCAAAGTTTAATTAACAGGCTACCGGTGTAGCTTGGTGGTAGATCACCTGCCTGGCTCATACAAGGCCCTGGGTTCAATTCCCAGGAACACCTCCTCCTCCATGAAACATTTAATTGCTGGGCACTGGTGACTCATACCTGTAATCTTAGCTACTCAGAAGGCTGAAATCTGAGGATCATGGAAGCCAGAAAAGTCCATGAGACTCTTATCTCCAATTAACCTCCAGAAAATTGTAAGTGGAGCTGTGGCTCAAAGTGATAGAGCACTGGCTTTGAGAGAAAAAGCTCTGAGACAGCTTCTAGGCCCTGAGTTCAAGCCCCATGAACAACAACAACAAAAAGACCCAAAACAAACAAACCATTTAATTATGTAAACCATATAAACAGTTTCCTTTATTTACTGGGAAGATATTTTTTTAAACATAGCTGTAATAGCTAACCAGAAATTCTACAAAGTCATTTAATGTGACACTCAGATATCACAATAATCACAGCTCCAAGTTTGACCACAGTAAAACAAATGTTTTAAATCAAAAGATGAATTTCAGCTTGCCTACTGGTATGTTATCAACACATGTAGTCACGTGTTAACATGCACAGTGATAGAGAAACTCCTCATTGCCAAAGTGAACTCATTCAGAGATGCACGCTGATGCAGCTCTGTTATATCACAATGCTATTTCCTAAGCACATGTTGGAAAACATAACTAGTGATTTCTTTTCTCCTGTGAAACAGTAGTAACAATACCTTGCCTTTAAAAAAGGCAATAAAGTAACACCAGGAAAAAAGTCAATTCTGGAATTAACTTCCATGACATTCCAGAAAACTTGGCAGAGAGTGAAATTTAAAAATCATTAGGTCAGACCTGGCAGCTCACATTGGTAATCCCAGCTACTCAGCAGGAAATGATAAGGAGGATCTCAAGTCAAGGCCAGTCCAGGCAAAAGGTTGGCAAGATCATATCTCATCCAACAAGCTGGGCACGGCAGTGAGGACATTTCTGTTACCCCAGCTATGTGGGAGACATAAATAGGAAGATCATGGTCCAAGCTGGCCTGGACAAGAATGAGAGACTCTATCCAAAACATAACTAAGGTAAAAAGGACTGGGGGGATTAGTGGAGTACCTGCCTAGCAAGCATGAAACTCTGAGTTCAAACCCCAGTACTAACACACACACACACACACACACACACACACACACACACACACACACACACACACACACACACACACAAACAGTTATATTAAACTGATAACATATAGGGCACTACTAACCACAACTTGAAAATACACTTGTATCCCTTCAGCTTCGACTGCTTTTCTCTGCAACTTTCTATGTCTTACTTAAGCCAGGCACTGTGGCTCATGCCTGTAATCCTAGCTACTACCTAAGTACTAGGATCATGGTTCAAAGCCAGCCCAGACAGTTATTTCCAATTAACTAGCAAAAAGCCAGAAGTGGAGCTGTAGTTCATGTGGCTCAGCGGTAGAGCGCTTGCCTTGCACGCATGCGGCCCTGGGTTCAATTCCTCAGCAACACATCAGCAAAAAAGAAAAAAGCTGGAAGTGGTGCTGTGGCTCAAGTTGTAGATTGCTAGCCTTGAGTTGAAGAGCTGAGGGACAGCGCCCAGGCCCAGAGTTCAGGCCCCACAACCGGACCCCCCCCCCCAAAACAAAACAAACAACTAAGGGACAGCCAGGACCTGAATTTAAAGTAAATAAATAAGTGAATGAAATCAGTAAGAAATTATGCCACACTCTGTATCCCCACAGCTACTCTGCACTGCACGATCTTTTGGACTGACCGCCTCACAGAGCCTGCAGCTTTTTCCAGGTGTCACGTGCTTTCTCTCACTGAGCTTAGTAATACACACTAGCTGGTTTCAACAGTACTTGACAAGAGGTGGGATTCTAAATGTTTGATGACTAAATATGGTTTTTTTAATAGTGTTTTATTAGCAATCAAATTAAAAATAAAGTCCTTGTTTCAAAAGTTATCAAGAGCAAAGCGTTTTATATCTTTTAATAATCACAAATGAAAACAAACATTTTATCTCCATTAGAAAAATGGGCTCCAGTTGCTATTTCGGCCAGTAGGATGTTCATGATCCTTACTCATTCATCAACTAATAAGCACCTTCTATGTGTTGTTATATGTTCATAGCATGTGTGTTTGTGTCTGTGCATGCGCACGTGCATGCATGTGTGTGTGCTAAAAATGGGGCTTGACCTCAGGGCCTGGGCACTGTCCCTGAGATTTTTCCCTCAAGGCTGATGCTCTGCTATTTGAGCCACAGCTCCACCTCTGGATTTTTGGTGGTTAACTAGAGATAAGAGTCTCATGGACTTTTCTGCATGTGCTGCCTTGAACTTCAATCCACAGATCTCCACTTCCTGAGTAGCCAGAATTGCAGCTGTGAGACATCAGTGCTTGGCTCTGGAATTTTCTTTTCTTTTCTTTTCTTTTTTTTACTATTAAGTGCTGTCCTGGAAATGACATTAAACACAATCTAGTCGGGGAGGATCATTTTTTTAAAAGCAAGTCACTAATGTCACGGGAGATGGGAGGAGGCAGAGAGATGAATATTGCATGGCATTGTTAGCTGCTTTCAGGTAGCCATGAAAAGAGATGTGCTCTGGTGACTTGGGTCAATGTGGTTCATTGTGAGGGCACAGGAGGAAGTAGCAAGAACAGGAAGCCACTTGAGCAGCTGCCTGGCGGGGCCTGGCAGCGCTAGGAATGCCATTCAGGACACAGTAGACTTCCAACCACCTATTCTTCTTGACAGCCCTCTGGCACCAGGCATCTGCTGCTCCTTCTCCAGTGCTCTGCCAGGATGGTTACTCAGTTAGATTCTGAGTAGCACCTCCCCCGCCCCATACCCGCCTCTGCCTGGGCCTTCTCTACTTTATGAATCCTGCTCTTTGTTGTGACTCCACAGACCAAGTCTCCTAAGGTTTCTGTCCACTTTTGCCTAGCATTTTGGCTTAGACACCCCTGAGTCTCAAATCCAAAGTGTGTGAAAATGCTTTGTTGGATTGGCTGGTATCACATAGGGTACACTGTGCTCTTGCCTCAGCCCCGCATTGGCCTCTGGATACTCCATGCATTGACTCAGTTTAGTTTGCTGTAGCCAGGGAAGTGGGGTCCTGATACAAACCAGGTCAGCCTGTGCCAAAGGCCCTAGGGCAGCAGCTCAGGAGGAGCGTGGCTGAGACTGCAATGTTCTATCCTAGTGTTGACCACCTTGACTTTGGCTAGATTCATCTTTCCAGATTTAGTATAAATAATCTCAGAGTTATGACAATTTTTTGAAAATGCTTTTTTTTTTTTTTTTTTTGGTCAGTCGTGGAGCTTGAACTCTAGGCTTGGGTGCTGTCCCTGCATGTTTCAGCTCAAGGCAAGCACTCTACCACTTGAGCCCAGGGCTACTTCCAGTTTTCTGGTGGTTTATTGGAGATAAGAGTCTCACGGACTTCCCTGCCCAGGCTGGCTTTGAACCGAGATCCTCAGATCTCAGCCTCCTAAGTAGCTAGGATTACAGGCATGAGCCACGGGCACCCAGCTGAAAATGCTTTTTAAAAGGTATTTAAAATGGGTGCAGGGCACCCATGGCTCAAACCTGTAAATCTTAGGAGGCTGAGATAGCTGAGGATCATGGTTTGAAGCCAGCCCAGGCAGGAAAGTCCATGAGATTCTTAACTCCTATTAACCACCAAAAAGCCAGAAGTGAAGATGTGGTTCAAGTGGTAGAGAGCCAGCCTTGGGCAAAAAAGCTAAAGAACCCAAGCAATGAATTTAACCCCCAGGAGTGGCACACACACACCACACACACACACACACACACACACACACACACACACACACACACACACACACACACACACCACCACCACCACCACCACTACCACCACCACCACCACCACCAATACTACCACCACCACCACCAATAATAATAATAATAAGTAAAATAAGTAGCCCAAACTAAAACCACTTTTGTATCAGGTAAGAGGAACAGCTGAGTAAATTATCATCTATTTCTAACAAGGAACATTATACAACTTTCCCCTCAAGAAATAATGATTTAGACAAAGTGATGTGGTAAAATGCTCAGTGATACAATATCAAATAAAAATTGGTATGCACAATTTTATATACTGTCAGCAAATCAATTATACACACTCACATGTAAAACTATACATACAAAAGGTATGTATTGTTAGTAAATTTGTTATATATATATATATATATATATATATGTATTCACACACAGACTTAAAAGAAAATACACTGAACCCTTCTATATAACCACATAAGGATAACTTTTTAAGTTTAAAAAGAGAGAAAGAGAGAAAGATGGAAAGAGTTAGAAAAAATAGTCGCCAATGACCCTAGATGGTCAGATGATGTTTGAGTCTTATATTTTTTCCTGTAAATTCTTTTTCTTTTTTGATTTATCTTCTTAACCTTTCAAGTAAAAAAGCCTCAGTTATAAGATATGTAAAGCTATATGAAAGACTCCCCTTCTTGGTAGGCAAAGTCCATAAATGGTTCGAACAACCACAACAAAATACACATAACTTTGAATTCCACATCAAGTAAAAATAGCCTCCTTTCTTATTCGTTACCCATAATAAGAAAGAAGACAAGGATGACAATGAATTCACAGCATGACCGAAGAATGGACACTCTGTCTACACATGCATGCTGCACTCTGTTCTTACAGGGCATCTGGGTTGTCAAAATACAGATTCATTCTGTAGATTTTAAAGGGGGTGGTGCTGGGAAGGTGGCTCAGTGGTCGAGTGCTTGCCTTGCATGAATGAGGCCCTGGGTTCGATTCCTCTGCACCACATAAGCAGAAAAAGCCAGAAGTGGGGCTGTGGCTCAAGTGGTAGAGTGCTAGCCTTGAGCTGAAGAGCTGAGGGACAGCGCCCAGGCCCAGAGGTCAGGCCCCACAACTGACAGAAGAAAAAGAAAGAAAGAAAGAAAAAGGAAAGGAAAAGAAAAAGATGTGGTCTTTGGACAGCTCTAGTCCAATAAGGGGGAGAGGGGAAGTAATAGCAACAAAACCATACAAAGGAAAGTGAAAACCCAGAAGACAATAACTCTGTCTCTGAGAGTGGAGTGAATTCAGAACACCATCAACATTGAGCCGAGCCTTAGGTATGCAAGTTTTCAAGGGAGTTGAAGGAAAGAAAGAAAAAGTTTACTTTTTTTTTTTTTTTTTTACAAATAAGGCAGATGAGAGGACAAACCTTTCACTGGCCAATCTGATATCAAAAGAGAAGCCTTTATTACTGAGGAAAGTGGGTTCCAATGCTGAACCCAGAATAAGGCAGGTTTGTCCACCCCATCACAAAAATTCTTAGGAAGTAGTGGGCAATCTAAAGGAGAGAAAACCTCTAGAAAACCCCCACCAAAAACAGCATGTTCTGTGCTGGCAGGCTCACACTTCAAAACTAGAGGAGAAGGAGACGTAGGGTACCTGTGCTCAGTGCAGTGTTGGTTGAATCTGGCCCCACACATACATCTACCCAAATCTGTGGACATGAGCTTGCTGAGAAAAGGGTTCTTCAATGATGCTAACAAGCTAAGGATCTTGAGATAAGGTCATCCTAAGTTAGAGTGGACCCTAAATCAAATGGCAAGTGTTTTTAGAAGATAAGGGCAAAAGACGGGCAAGGAAGAGAAGACAGACTGGAGTTCGATCTACAAGCCGAGGAACACAAAGGACCTTGGGTAACATCCCCAAACCAGAAGTGCATCAAAGATTCTTCCTCAGAAGCTCCAAAAGGAGCCAATCCTGAAATCACATCTTGATTTCAGATTTCTGGCCTCCCCTATCACAAAAAAAAAAAAATCCATATCTGTTGTTTAAATCCATATAATCATTTGTTATAACAACCACAAGATACTCATACATTTAGTTTCTTCCAAACTCAGCAGTCTATGTGGAAAGAAGAGAGACAGGTGAAATTATTTCCCCTAATGGAGTTTCATCCATATAGACAGAGATACCATGGGTAGGGAAGACACATTTCCTACAAGAAGAAGAAGAAAGAAGAAGAAAGAAGAAGAAGAAGAAGAAGAAGAAGAAGAAGAAGAAGAAGAAGAAGAAGAAGAAGAAGAAGAAGAAGAAGAAGAAGAAGAAGAAGAAGAAGAAGAACAACAACAACAACAACAACAACAACAACAACAACAACAACAACAACAACAACAACAAGAAAAAGAACAAGAACAAAAACAATGTAGATGAATGGATCAAGAAAATGTGGTATATATACACAATGGGATTCTATGCCTCCATCAGAAAGAATGACATTGCCTCATTTGTTAGGAAATGGAAAGACTTGGAAAAAATTATATTAAGTGAAGTAAGCCAGGCCCAAAGAAACATAGGTCCCATGGTTTCCCTTGTTTGCTATGACTAGTATATGTCTAGGACAAGCAGAGAAGGTCAAAGGCTATGTACATATGACCACATGAGATAATGTTAAGCAAAATGAAGCCCAGGACAGGGACACAAGTGGTGTTTTCTTTCTTGCGAGTGTTTTAATGTACTTACAATGCACTGTGTGATTCTTTTGTTTCTTTTGTTGTTCTTCCCCCATGGTATAACCTGTTTCCACTGGATTTGATGCTGGTGCTCTGCATCTTGTATATACATTTTTGTAATTTGGGGAGGGGAAGGGATATTGGGGAACACTTAAATGAGTTGCAAGCTGACCCACTGTGAGGACGAGATGTACAGGACACTATGTTGAAAACCAACTTTACAATGTGGGGGAGGGGTGGTGGGAGGAGTTGGGGAGGTGAGTAGGGAAGTGATAATAAGGGGAAAACAAAGGAGAAGGTAACAATACTTGCTACGAAATGTACTCATTACCTTATTCATGTAACTGTAACCCCTCTGAACAATAAATATATATATATATATATATTAAAAAAAGAACAAGAACAAGAACAATAATCTAGTAACATTTCTTGAATGTTTGCTATCCCAGCCATTGTTTTGAATGGTTTCCTAAGAATACACTACAGACTTGGTAGAGGAAGGGGATGCTAGCCGTGGGGAAAGTTCCCTGGGGTTTTTCCCAACCCTATACAACTTCCATTCTTTCCAGGGCTGTGATGATTTACTACTTCAGGAAGTGTTTTGTCTGAATTATAAAAAGTTTTAAAATATGACACTGCTCATGAAAAACATGGATATATTGGGGTTCATCACAGAAAAAGACCAATAGGATGTCTGTACATATAAATACACCATACACACACACACACACACACACACACACACACACACACACACACACACCATTACTCCAAACACTTCATTTGAATAGTATTATAGCGTTAACCCTTTGATGATTAGCTTATTGAAGTCATAATACTCTCTTTAAGGTTCTTTCATATTTTAACATGTGATAGGATATCTCTGGGTTTTTTGTAGGCTGCATAATATTCTATTAAATGTATATGCTGTATTATATTGATCTTTCTATCAGTCAGTGCACACTAGGGTTGCTTCCTTCCAGCTCTTAGCTATTGTGAATAGCATTGCCACAAACACTGATATGCAAATAACTGTTCAAATCCCTGATTTTGATTTTTCAGTGTATATACCCATAGCAGAATTGCTGGCTCATATACTTATTCCTTTAATTTTGAGGGGAACCACTGTTTTGTTTTTTGTTTTTTTGGGGGGTCCAGTCATGGGGCCTGAACTCTGGGCCTGGGCGCTGTCCCTCAGCTCTTCAGCTCAAGGCTAGCGGTCTACCACTTGAGCCACAGCACCACTTCCAGCTTTTTTTCTTTTTGCTTATATGGTGCTAAGGAATCGAACCCAGGGCCTCATGCATGCAAGGCAAGCACTCTACCACTGAGCCACCTTCCCAGCCCAACCACCATACTGTTTTTTACAGTGGCTCTACTGTTCAATGTTTTATAGTCAGCATTTTAAAACTTTTAACAGAAGATGAGGTCAGCACTTACCTAAGAGAGCCTGTTATGTATACTAATACCTAGATCATTCAAAAGTAAGAAAACAAGCACTCAACAAGCAGCCAAAATAAATTACAGATACTATGAATTTGGTTATCTAGCCTAGAAGAAGCCATTTTACCCAGATATGCTCCCCTTCCTTCCTTTTTCTTTCTTTCTTTCTTTCTTTCTTTCTTTCTTTCTTTCTTTCTTTCTTCCTTCCTTTCCTCCCTCCCTCCCTCCCTCCCTCTCTCTCTCTCTCTCTCTCTCTCTCTCTCTCTCTCTTTCTTTCTTTCTTTCTTTCTTTTGTTGATCATGGGGTCTGAACTCTGAATCTGGGCACTGTCCCTCAGCTCTTCAGCTCAAGACTAATGCCCTACCACTTGAGCCACAGTGCCACTTCCGGCCTTTTCTGCTTATGTGGTGCTGAGGAATTGAACCCAGGGCCTTGTACACGTGAGGCAAGCACTCTACCACTGAGCCACCTTCCCAGCCCCCTCTCCTCTTTCCTATAGTGTCACAATGTTAGGGAAATTAGTTCCAGCTCAGGAATGGATCTGATTGGTCTAAAGAAAGTTCCACTGCTCCTGTCAAGTACTAAGCCATACTTACACAAGTTTTAGCAATGAAATGAGAGGGGTATCTTGTTGAGAATTCTACAAATGTTTTCCTTATCCTTTAAGAACAGATTCTCTTCCTTACACACTGTCATTTCTGCATATAACTCCTAGAGTTGCCTCAACCAAGCTGCCATACCTGAGAATAAGGCCAACATCAATGATGAAACAATGGAGAGATCCTCTATGCTGATGCCACTGAATTGTTGAACTGACTCACCATCTACAGCCCACCATATGTGCTTGGATCTATTTGATGACAGAACAAGCTAAATAAAACAGTTGGCTTTCCATTCATTTTTTTTTTAAAGAAAGAAAGAAAGGAAACTAGCAGGGTGCTGCTGTCTCATGCCTATATTCCTAGCAACTCAGAGGCTGGGATCTGAGGATCATAGTTATAAGTTAGCCTGAGCAGGAAAGTCTGTGAGTCTCTTATCTCCAATTAACCAGAAAAAAAGCCAGAAGTGCATATGTAGATCAAGTGATAGGGCGCTAGACTAGACCAAAGAAGCTCAAGGACAAAACCCCAGTCCTGAGTTCAAACCACAAATCTGGCACAAAAAGAAATGAAGAGAGAGAGAGACAGGAAGGAAGGAAGGAAGGAAGGAAGGAAGGAAGGAAGGAAGGAAGGAAGGAAGGAAGGAAGGAAGGGAGGGAGGGAGGGAGGGAGGGAGGGAGGGAGGGAGGGAGGGAGGGAGGGAGGGGAAGAGAGGGAGGGAGGGAGAAAAAGAAAGGAAGAAAGGAAGAAAGGAAAGAAAGAAAAAGAAAGAAAGAAAGGAGGGAAAAAGGGAGAGAAGGAGGGAAAAAGGGAGAGAAGGAGGGAGATAGGAAGAGAGGAAAGAAGGAAGACAGAAGAAGGAAAAGGAAAGAAACTAATTCTGCTCAAAAATCTGTTTATGATATGTGAAAACAAGTGGGGCCTGGCAGATCACATCTGTAATCCTAGCTACTCAGGAGACTGAGATCTGAGGATCTTGATTCAAAGCCAGCCCAGGAGGGAAAGTCTATGAGACTCTTATCTCCAATCAAGCACCAAAAAAATCCAAAAGTGGAGCAGTAGCTTGTGGTAGAACACTAGCCTTGAGCAAAAAAGCTCAGGAACAATGCCTAGGCCCTGAGTTTAAGACCTAGGACCCACATACACTCCCCCCCCCCCCCCGCAAAAAAAAAACCATGAAAACAGAAAAGTACAAAGGAGAACAAACTATAAATGACTCACAATCCTATTGGATTAGAATCCTTGGTTATATGCAACAGCTTCTGGTTGTAAGCCATCAATTCTGACCCACTTTAGCAGAAAAGGCATGTAACAGGTGTATCAAGTAGCTGACCCAAGCTGAAGCGGGAGAACCAGAGGAGCCAGAGCCAAGCTCACCCCAAAATTCCAGGTGCTTCCATCAGAACCAGCAGCCCCACCGCCACCATGACCATGCTACTGTTCCTGCTGTCAATACAGGGTCACTGTCATCAACCCACTGCCATGTCCTCCAGCACCACCATGAAGTTCCATTGCTGATCTTCCAACATCCAGACCTGGACTTCAGCTTGAAGAGATGAGCTGGCAGCTAAGGGCAGAATACTTACAGGTTAAGTGATGTTCCCAAAGCTGAACAAATGCAGATTAGCACGTGAATGACTGAGAGTAAACGCCTCCTTCCACTTCACACCTGCACATACTCAATGCTTCACTTGTCTCCTGCACCATCACCCAAGATCTGAAATTCCAGGTGTGCAAGCCTAGGGCCTATGACCACACCTAACTGGCCAAGCAGCAAGCTATGAGGGGGCTTCCCACTCTCTTTCCACAGACAATAGGGACAAGGCTCTCTACTAAAATGATGCACAATAGAAATTACCCCCCTATGCAGCAGCTAATCCAGAAATCACCATAGTTAGTAAGGTTGGGGGGAAGGGGCAGTACCTTCCCACCCCAGCTTTCTCCCATGTATAATATTCTGGATAGGACACAAACATTATTTTATGTTTCTTACTATTGCTATTTGGTTCATAGAAAACACCCAAAATTCTTACCTGAGATTTATTCTAAATGTCTTCCCAACCAGCATTAAGCCCTGCTGGTCTAACCCATGCCATTAGGCAGCTCTAGAGAAAAGAATATACTTTAAACCACATGCTACACTTATATTTTTATTAGCAACTTTTGAACACTGACCCATTGACTATTCTGGTGTTTTCTAGAGTCACTGTGGTTGATTGTGAAAATCCTGTTGTGGACAGGCAAAAGGAATGGCAGCCCCCAAATCCAAATAGAAAATCTTCCCAAAGTATCAGCAACCCAATCCTAAAGAAACCCCCAGTGTGGAATCTGCTAACTGGAATCACTGGCTGATTTCATCATAACAGTGATCTATACAGAAAGAGGAAAAGCTTTTGAAGTGTAAGCAGTTTCACCAGGACAGAAAATAGATATTCAAACAAATCCTAAGTGGAAGGAAACTGTAGAACAATACCATTTTTAAACTTGCCTGCCAGTGTAACTTCTTTTTTTCTTTTTTAAAATCTAAGTAGTTATGTGCTTAGTTTGATCTTTCTCAAAGTATGGCCAGAAGTTGCTTTTTTTTTAAATTACCTTCCATATAGGCAAAGTAAGACGCTCAGGGCCTAGATACTGTGCTTTTGCTATTCCATTCAAAGCTAGCGTTCTATCACATGAGTGACAGCTACACTCCTGGCTTTTTGGTAGTAATTGGAGAGAATAGTCTTACGGATTTGCCTTCCTGAGTTGGCTTCAAACTGCGATCCTCAGATCCCAGACTCCTGAGTAGCTAGGATTACAGTATTGAGCCACAGGGACCCATCTGAGAAGCCCTTTTAACTTAAGACTTTCTAGGAAAATGATCCTTCCTGTGTCACATCTGTCAGTCCAGGTCAAAATGTGAAGAAAAGAACTAATAGATATGTGAGGGTTCTTTCCATTCAGGACAAAAGACCCTGTAAGCAAGAGCTCAAAGCTTCCTGGCTGGTGGCTGGTTTTTTTTCCCCCTTCCCTTTTCTCTTTGGCTAAGCCATAAAACTTAGTCTCACTATTCCTGAGATTTAAAGAAATATACTTTCTATTACATGGCTCAAGTAGCAGTCAGATTAAGAATGGGTTGGGGTTTTTTTTTTTAATGGTTTTGACTTACAGCTCTTAAAAGTCCACATCACCAAATGAATTTGTGTTATCTTTGCACAGATGTTTATCAGCTATTATTATTGGTTTTTGTGACTATCCTATTACTAAAGAAATCTGTAGATAATAGGAAATTCAGAAAGCTAAATCCAAACATACTCTCAGCCTAAGGCTGCTTGCCTTACACTCATTGCTAACCTGATCTTTTTTCTTTTCTTTTCTCCTTCTCTTCCTACCTCCAAAGCTAGTAGTGATGAAGTCCATGGTCAGAACTTTTAATCCATCTCTGCTACATTTATCCCATAGAGGAATATGGGACTCATGGGCGTCATGAGACTCAAGAGCATTATTGCAAACATTTCTTAATTGCATTTCTTACAGGACACACAAAACAGAGACATTCTACTTTTCTTTATTGGATTTTGTCATCTGTAAGGAAAGCCTGAACCTGTCAGAGACATCTTGTCTAAAACATGGACAAAAACCGGTATGTTGGAAATAACAGAATGGAAAGTTAATGAAAAGAAAAGACCCTCATGGCATTGCTAATCAGTTGAAATCACCTTGGAATAACATTTCCTCCAAATGCCTTATTTTGTGAGATAATGCATCTTTATTGTTTAGACAAGTTATCATTTGAGTTTCTGGCACCTGAGGCAGAGGCATGCTAATTGATTATGGATATTGCATCAGTGGCCACTTCTCTCTACCACTCCCCGTATGGTTGGCCTAAGCCATCTAACTTCACCTCTTTTTGTCCCTCTAATAAAGCCCTTGGATCTGGGCTAGGCTTGTGACATGTATTGTGTAATCGAACCGGGCAGAAGAACATTAAAATGTTCAAAACAAGCTCCTCAAGAGGCTTTGCATAATTCCTTCCTCACTTGTACAATTCAGATACCCCATACAAAAAAGCTGGGCTAGAAAATGGGGAAGAAACATGACCAGGTTTTCCCAGCCATCTCTGCTGGGCTCTCAAACCAGTCAGCCCAGCCCTAATCAACTCCTGGCTGATCAGAACCCTGTTGTAAAGATCCAGATCAGCCTGAAAACACCAGAACTACCCAGGGATTCCAGGCTACAGTCTCCTTCCTTTCTTTCTCTTTCCTTCCTTTGTTTTTGAGAGGGGGAAGGCTGGGGTAGAGGATGAGATAGGGTTTCACTCTGTCAGGCAGGCTGACCTCAAACTCATGATCTTCCTGCCTTGTCTCCCAAGTGCTGGAATTTACAAACATGTGCCACCATGCCCAGCTCTAAATTCCAAACTGCAAAACTGAGAGTTAAAGAAGTTGTCATTCTAAGCTACTGTGTTGTGGATTGTCATATGGCAATAACACATGGGTTATTTGTAAAAGCAGCTATGCTTTACTACATGTATCATTATGTGATCTTTGAATATGTATTTATCTTGACATGGGAAAGAGATATGCCTATTTAGTGTCAAAATTATGTTACTAGATATAAAATGATCATGAGAGTCTTGCACCTTGAAGACATGGAATACCAAAGCTATGGCTGGCACCATCATTCCAAGTGCTTGACCTACTGTCAAACCTTCAAGGTCACTACCATCAGGTAGAGAAGATGATGCACTTACCTAAAGAAACTTAAATTTTCAAATAGTAGCCTGTATACAGGAGAGAGAGACAGAGACAGGGAGGGAGAGAGAGAGAGAAAGAGAGAGAGAGAGAAATTGAGAGAGAGAGAAATTTCCAATGGTGGGAATAGGGAAGAGTGACATTGCAAATGGTCCTTAAACGATGGATATGAATTGAACCATGGAAGGAGAAAGCCCAGGTGAAGAATAGATTGTGAATATTGATACAGAGATAGGAAATACAAGTCCAATGTATCAAGAAAATCACATACCTCGAGCTCTTGTTTGTTTTGTTTGGTTGGATTTTTGTTTTTTTTTTGTCGGTTGTGGGGCTTGAACTCTGGGCCTGGGCGCTGTCCCTCAGCTCTTCAGCTCAAGGCGAGCACTCTACCACTTGAGCTACAGCGCCATTTCCGGTTTTCTGGTGGTTTATTGGAGATAGGAGTCTCATAGTCTCTCCTGCCCGGGCTGGCTTTGAACCGAGATCCTCAGATCTCAGCGTCTTGAGTAGCTAGGATTACAGGCGTGAGCCACCAGCGCCCGGCTGGTTTTTTTGTTTTTACTCAAGGCTGGTGCCCCACAACTTGGGCCACACCTCTACTTTTGGCTTTTTGTTGGTTAATTGAAGATAAAAAATCTCATGGTCTTTTCTGCCCAGGCTGGCTTTGAACCATGATCATCAGATCTCAGCCTTCTGATTAGGTAGGATTACAGGCATGGGCCAACAGCACCTGGCCTGGTAATACTTTTTAAGCATTTATACACTGAACATTCTAGATTTTTCCTTTTTACCTCTCAAATCTGCCCCTTTGTGGCATGCCCATTCAAAACAACTGCCCCAACCTAAATGTAGGGCATATCTCTGACTTCTTTCCTTCCCTGAAACTCACACCAAACCCTAATCAAGTCTAGTCAGCTCTGACCATTAAGATGTGTCCAGACTCCCACTCCTTCTCACTCACCAGTCACTACCAGCTGAACAGGGTCCATCTTCTCCCACAGCCACTTTCTTATTTGCTCACTACCTCTACTTTTCACCTTCTCTTTTCTTTTTTTATTTCTATGCCAGTCTTGGGTCTTGAACTCTGGGCCTAGGCATTGTCCCTGAAGCTTTTGTGCTCAATCTTTTTTCTTTTTTCAATTCTTTCCTTTTGTTTTTTTTTTGTTCTGATATTGGGGCTTGAACTTAGGGGCTTGGGTGTTGTCCCTTAGCTTTTTTTCATTCAAAGCTGGTACTCTACCACTTGACCACAGCTGGTTAAATGGAGGTAAGAGTCGCACAAGCTTTCCTGCCTGGGCTGACTTCAAACCATAATCCTCAGCTCTCATCCTCCTGAGCAACTAGGATTACAGGCATGAGCCATGGTGATGGCTCCATTTGAAATCTTACCACGCGATCTAATATACTCACAGAATTCCAAGATTAGACTACAGACAGCTTAGGAGAGAGGACATTATCATGCCTCTACTCATCAGAATGTCAGTCTCATGAAAGGCCAGAAGTGGGGGTTCCCCACCTTTCTCCTATGCCTCGCACGTGGCAATATGTATTGCTTCCTATTTGTGGAAAGAATTAAATAATTAATAGGTAACAACTCCATAATTAATAAATTAAATAATCAATAAAACAAAGTTATCTAAGAACTTCCCGTGCCTGATTTCAATCTGATGATTACAACCATGAATCAAGAACAATGACTCTCCTCATTTTCCATTTGAGGAAATAGAAGCAAAGAGAAGCAACTTGCATAAGCTCCCATAATGAGGGAGTGCTAGAGCAGCCTGAAGCAGAAAAATCTCTAAGGCCTGTGCTCTTCACCACTGTACACACTAAGGGAGTCATGAAAAAGGAGAGGTGGGGCCATTGGAGAATTATCCCTGAAAAAACCTGAGCCTAGGAAACTGCCTCCTCAAACCATGGCCCTCTGGCGCGAGCGGTGAAGACAAGCTCACGCTGAAGGCGAGCATATTTCCATCGCTTAGCCAGGTCTGCTCTTAGGCCAGCTAACCACAGCCACCCCCGCGTTCCTGAGGATACTTCCAACCACATTCAAACTCTCATTTTTCCTGCCTAGGCCTTGGGCATTGTGTCTCTGCTTTCCTACTGGACTGAACCTTGAAGGAACCCAGGGGCCATCGTCACCTCCCTTCAACGCAAGAGCAGAGCCAGCCCTGCGGCCCCTCTCTGCAACTCCCCTTGCTCTAAAGCTCAGCACCTAGAATGCTCCCCCAAGGAGTGTAAGTGGTGGATTTGCATGGTCATTTTCCTCCAACCCCCCCCCAATTTTCAGCTCCCCAGCCCGGAGAATGGGTGGGTGAGGCACTGTAGTAAGGGGACCCCATTGAATATTTGATGAATACCAGGGCCCCTCCCTCAGGAGGCTGGGAAGGAGCCTGGAGAGTGGGTGGCCCACACACAGTACTTTTCTTTTGCTAACAACTAATCTAGAAAATGGATAATTCCCACAAACATAATCAAGTTAGCAATCCATGTGTAATTTAGCAAGATGCTTACCAGCCAAATAACAACTTTAATTGCTTGCGGGAATTGTAAAGGAAAATGTACTTAGTTCCTTTTAATAAGGTTATTTCTTGGAGACAGTTTCCTTTTTTTCTTTCTTTTTAATCTTCTTCGAAAAATATAGAAGCCAATAAGACTAAGGTCAAAGTATGATCTCTGGGTCTCTGTCTAAACAGCTGTCTAGAATACATTATCACCTTATAACAGTCTAGTTACACACACACACACACACACACACACACACACACACACACACACACACACACACACTTCCTCCTTGTATTTCCCAATTGTCCAGGAATCCTCCCAGCCCTTCTCCTGCAGGTCCTAGACCTGTCTAGACATCATTCAACTTATATAAGGGCAGTGCTGGACTCATTGAGTACTATTCAGTGTCAGGAGGGTGACTTTCCCCTAATGTGTGACATCATGTGAATGCACCTCTCCAAGGCTTTTTCTAGGTCTGCAACTAGAATAAGAACAGTATCTATCTCATACTCAAAGACAAGATGAACTTCCTGCTCTTGGAAAGCTCATTTCCTATGGAAGAGGAAATGGATCTCAAACAAGAAAGGAAGAGAATTTCATGGAAGTTCTATTACAAAGTAAAGCACAGCTGGGTACCAATGGCTCACTTCTGTAGTCCTAGCTAACCCTGGGGATCAAACAAAGAAAGTGTGGCTCAAATGGTAGAACACCAGCCTTGCAAGAACACAGCAAAGCAAGAGGGGGAAGTTCTGAGTTCAAGCCCCAGCACTGGTACAAAAAGAAAAGGAAGTAATATACAGTAATATAATAGAAATATAAGAAAGTATGTGGTATGCAATTTCAAAGAGGGTCACCAAAGAGACAACTGTATACCCAACACACTTATAAGACACTAAGCCAGAATGCCACTCAAGCCACTCTGGAGCTCCTGAGTTGTTTCCTTCTTGCTGTTGTCGCTTGGGTTTTTTGTTTCTTGCATTTTGTTTTGTTTTGATTGCTGAGGATCAAACCCAGGGCTTTGTACATGCTAAGCAAATGCTTTACCAGAGTGCTAAAACCCAAGCTTTGGCTGTTTATTTCTATTATTAAGTTACTAAGATTGTTACACAGCAAAAGACAACCAATCCTGGAGTTTGGGATTGGGTATTTGGAGGCTTCAGTGAGCTTCACTGAGCTCATGTGAGGATTAAACAGATTAGGTGTACCAAGTGCTTAGCAAGAAGTCCAGCTTCTAGCACCCACTCAGCAAACCTTCCTATGGTTTGCTTTGATTATTTGTAGTGAAGTTAGTTTTCATCTAATTATACATGAGGACCTTAAAAAATGTAGACATGTCAGACATAGTGGCAGATGGCTGTAATCCCAAATCTTAAAAGAATGAGGCAGGAAGATCTCAAGCTCAAGGGCAGCTAGTGCTACAGGTTAAGACCCTGTGGAAAAGAGAGAAAAGGAGAGAGACAAGACAGACAAATAGACAGAGACAGGGACAGGGAGAAACACAAAAAGACAGGAGAAAGAAATAAGAGGAGGAAGGGGAGAAGGAGGAAGAGGAAGGAGGAGGCAGAGGAGGAGGAAGGAGAAAAAGGAAATGGAGGAGGGAGAGAGGAAGAAGGAAGAAAGGGGAGGAGGAGGAGGAATAGAAGGAGGTGGAGAAGGAGGAGAGGAAGAAGGAAGGAGGAGGAGGAGGAGGAGGAGGAGGAGGAGGAGGAGGAGGAGGAGGAGGAGGAGGAGGAGGAGAAAGTTGTTCAGACATCTGCCTTTACCAAACAAAACAAAAGTCAGCTAAGTGAGGCAGGTTTGAATTCCCCTGGTAAGTGAGTCCTTCTTTCTTGCCTCCTTGTACAACAGGGTACTGAAACGCGAATGTGTTCTATGGACACAGATTCAGACGCTGCTGAGTCTGCTCAGGTGCCCCTGGAAGTGTAGACAGGCAGGAGACTAGATCCAGGAGACTGGATGTGGTACACCTGGGAGCTGCTATTCCTGGGACCCTAGAGAGGACCATAAACCCAGGCCAGATTAGCAGTTCTGAGTTTCTGTGGTGAAAGGAAATCCTTTTCCTTGCTAATTGCTGTTAGGAACCCAACAGTTAGGTATTTTTCCTGCTAATCACCTCAAAGGCCTTAGGGAAAAGGAAAGAGAAAGGCAGATTGTCTTTAGGCCCTGCAGCCTATCTGTTCCAAAGGATCTAGAAGAGGCTGGTGTTCTCTGGGGTCAGGGATGCAGCCCACTTTCCTCTGCTCTTGGCCACCACACCCATCCTCTCTACCCCTAGGAGCAGCTGTGGGATGGAAAATGTTCCTCCTTCCTCTTTGCATCCTTCAGAGAGAAGCTTGGAGCCCTTACTTTTATAAGTTCACAGCTCTATAAAAAAATAGTCAAGAAAGAAAATAAGTAGGAAAAGTTACAAAACTGCATCATTGGGGCAGCTGCAGCCTCTGGGTTGCTCCTCATGGTGTACAGAGCAAATCCCAGGCTCCTAAAGTTCTTCAAGGTTCTGCTTGAGTTCAAATCCCTCCTCAGCTTTGGTTAGCTGTGTACCCTTGAGCAAGTTAATCTTTATGCCTTTCTTCTCTCACAGGGAAAAACATAAGACAATTGGAGAGAAAACCTTCAATAAACATCATGACTGCTACTGTTATTAGCAACAACTCTGTGAACTAGTCTATGACTTCCTGTTCCACACTTGCTTTTTGTTGTTGTTGTTTGGTTGGTTTTGTTCCAGTTCTGGGGCTTGAACTCAGGACCTTGTACTCTTACTTGGCTTCTTTGCTCATGTGGAACCACAGTTCTACTTCTGGCTTTTGTTTTGTTTTGTTTGGGGTAGTTAATTGGCTATAAACCCCAATGACAGACTTTTCTACCCAAGCTCGTGTGGACCTGCAATCCTCAGAACTCAGCCTCCTGAGTCCCTAGGATGACAGGTGTGAGCCACGGGCGCCCGACTTCCATGTTTGCTTACACAGCACGCTGTCACTCACATCCATGGTTTCTTGCTCTAGTGCCCTTCCCCAAGCCCAGCTCCCATGTACATCTAGCAAGCATCTTCCATGCAAACAAACCTTCTTTGGAAGCTTTCCATGACTGTGGTGTCATCACCTCAGCCGGCTACGGGTCCTCTCCTCTGCACCCCTATACCATCATCTGCAGGCCCCATGGTTATCTGAGATGCATGCACTACACCGTGAACCGCTGCGTGACAACCTGCCTCAAATGCACAGCCTTACCATGACCATTCTATTCCCAGTTCTCTGAGTCAAGAATGTGGACGCGGCTTGGCGCTACTCAGCTAACAGCTAGCCTCCATGCAGCCTGCGTGTGTCCTTTTACGGGTGCAAGGACATCTGCCTAGCATGTGCAAGGTCTTGAGTTCAAACCTCATTCAACAAAAGAAGGAGGAAGTGGAGGGGGAAAAAGGGAGGAGGAAGAGGAAGAGAAGGAGGAGGAGGAGGAGGAGAATTTTAAGAGTTATTCTCTCAAGGCCCAGTCTCAGAAGTCCCACAGCATTGTTCTACCACATTGGATTGGTCAACACTAGTAACAGGGCCAGCCTAGACTAAAGGGACTGTGACCATCTTGAAGCCACCAGCCCAGCTTCCTGTCCCAACTGGTTAAAGGCCAGGGCAGAATTCTGTTAGCCTTGGTTCCCCCGATGCCTCGCTGTAATGGTGTGTGGTGTAGCACAGGAGCGCAACGAGTTGTGGGACAGGACTCCTTGGCCCACAGGAAGCTGTAGAAGAGGATGAGCCATCCCAACAAAACCCCCACGGCAGCTTCTCTGGGAGCTGTCCAAAACCCCGCCCACCACCTCTGCTTCCCATCAAACCCATCTTCAGCTCATTCCTGGCACCTGGTACGTAAGCAATGCCAAAATCACTGACAGAGTACCCTTGTCTCCAACTGGCTTTCACACTGGTAACGGGCAGACGTGGACATGGTTAATGGAGTTGGAATGTTCTATGTGCCCATCTGAAGAACAGATGAAAATATGAAGGGTATCTGTATAAACATTTCCCACTCTAGCACTGTGGAGACCAGGCTCACCACAACCAAGATGACTCTCAACTCTCCTTATTTGGGGGAAAAAGAAAAAACCCTCCTTGAAATCACAGGCAAACAGCAGTGGAGCCAATGGCTAGATCCCAAGGCTCACTCTTGAATTCCCTAGAGAAAGTCCTGTGGATTTTGCCCAGGGCAGCAGCCTGAGATTACTACATAATGCTCACCTCCCAAGGCTCAGGCTATGGGAGGTGAGGCTGCGGGTGAGTCGGCTCAGACCACCAGCGATGTGTGTGCAGTCAGCATCCTGCCTTGCCTACAGCCGCCATGGGCACAGAGGATCAACTCTTAATGAGGAAAACAAGTGCAACCTTTGAATATCTGAGGATGCAAGTTCACTTCCATGTTCATGGACGAGGTCCTTTCCAGCACGTAGAAGGCAGAGAGGCAGGAGGGTCTCAAGTTCTAGGTTAACCTGTGCCTCAGGGCAAGACCCTTGCCCCCCCCACCCCTGAAAGGGAGAGAGAATGACTCCTTCAAGCAAAAAATGCTGCTTTGAATGACCTGGGCTTTCATTGTTTGTGTGGAGAGATCTGCAGTGATTCTAATTTTTTTTCCCGTTGTAGTATAGCTCCTTCTTCATTTTTGCTGCATGCAGGATTGTTTCCTTATTATTCAGATCTATCATTTTTACTATAATGTGTCTAGAAGTGTTTCTCCTGGGGTCTTGCTTGTTGGGTGTTCTATACGCTTCTGTAATGTAGTTAAGATGGTCCTTTTTGAGGTGGGGAAATTTTTCATTGATTATCTTGTTAAATAGGTGTTGCATTCCCTTGCTCTGGAATTCCTCACCTTCGTCCACTCCGATTATGCGAAGGTTAAATTTCTTGGCATTATCTGCTTGCTCTTGAATTTCCCTTTGGTTTAATTTGAGTGATTTTTCCATATCTGTCACTTTGTGGTCCAGTTGGTGTATTCTGTCTTCTGTATCTGACACTACTTTCATTCACTCTGTTGACTGTGGCTTCTATTGTGGTTTGCATGGAGGACATGGATCCTTTATGGATTCAATGTTGGTTCTCAGAGTACTGATCTCAGTATGTATTACCTCTAATTTGGCGTTTATCTCACTTCTGAGGTTTGTGCAGCTTCTATTTTTGCATCCAACTTTTGTTTGATATCCTGTATCTCTTTTGATAGTTCATCCTTGTGCTCTTTCAATTTCTGATCAATTTCTCGCTTTATTTCTTGAGTCATTGCCTCCAGCAACCCTTGGATGTAGCTTTTGTCTTCCATTCCTGCTTTGCTCCCACTGGGGCTCTCCCCTGCGTGGCTGCTGGCTTTTGAGGTGAGCTTGCTGTCCTGGGTGGTGGTAAACCTTGTGATTTTTCTCTGTGATTTTCGCATGGGGGTTCAGGAGACTGCTCTGCAATTTTGTTTTGGTGTGTCTGTCTTTGCTTGGTTGCTGATTCTGTATTGGTAGAGAGAGTCTGTGCCTGATCTGGGTTCTGTTGGGAGCCTATTTCCAGCTGCTATTCTGACCTACTTAGGATTCTCAGCTCTCTGCTGTAGATTGCTGGCAATTCCCGCCTTTGGAAGGGTTGAGCAGCCTAGACTGCTTGTGTTTGCTCCTACGGGTGCTCTTGGGAAGATCAGATGCTCTGGATGCACTCTCCCAAATACTGGAGTCTGCTATGGGCTCCTGATGTGTTCTTGTTTGTTTGTTTGGGGCTGGTTGTGGGCTTGAACTCTAAGTTTGGGTGCTGTCCCTCAGCTCTTCAGCTCAAGGCTGGCACCCTACCATTTGAGCCACAGCACCACTTCTGACCCTTTTTGCTTTTGTGATGCTGAGGAATCAGATCCAGGGCCTCATACATCCAAGACTATCACTCTACTGCTGAGCCGCCTTATCAGCATGAGCTCCTGCTTTCTATCAGGTGCTGGCAGCCTGTGTTGCCCAATTTCCAGCCTAGGGTATATGGGTGGAGTTTTGGTGGGGTTTGGGCTTCTCTTGTCCTGGGTCTCCAGGTCTTTTGTTTCACAGGCGTGCTTCCCAGGGAGTGCTGTTTCCTGATTTTCTCCTCTCTGTTGAGGCGTATGCTCAGCTTTTTACTTCAGTTGGGAGGAGTTGGTTGTGTTGTTCAGGCGCCAGATCCCTGGGCCTGGTTCCGGCCCCAGCCTGGAGCACGCTCGTTAGGCCTGTGCTGATGTGTATACCACCTAGGTTATGCAGCCTGGGGGACACAGTTCAAATTTCTTCTACTGTTGGTAGTCTTGACCCAGGGGCGCTGTTCCTGGCTTGGGCATTTAAGCTCCCTTCCAGGGGCACTCTTGCTCTGGTCTGGCCAGTGGAGTGTGCTCCACGGGCTGGTGGAGCTCTCAAACAGTTCCCAGTTTTAGTGGGTCCTGTGGTCCGGGTGCTGGGGTAGGGAGTCTAGGTCAGGGTCTGGGGATTCCCTCCAGCTCTGGTCTCCCTTGAGGGAAGCACTGTACCCTGTGGGGTACTCAGCCTGGAGCTGGTTGTTTCTGTGTGGTGTAGGTCATCAGTTGTTGTTGCAGTCCGAGTTCAGTTGGGGTGGTTGCGGGCTGGGCTGGGCAGTGGTGGCTCTGTGTGATTCTTTTCTGTCTCTGCCTCTATCGAAGCTGTCGGGTCCACAGTGTCCACGCTCAGGCGGCTTCTGCGCGGGTGATCTGCGGGCAGCCCCCTGTGCCCCTGGGCCCTGGGCGGCCCCCGCCGGGGCGTTGCCTGACCTGGGCTTTCATAATGACACTCAAAGCCATAAGTGAGGGGAGAAGAGCGGCAGGTAGAAGACACATGAGCACATACGTTTGTTGTCTATGAAGAACAGAGAAAGGGCCAAAGTGGACACAGATATTCTGTCTCACAGTGAGGTTACTGCTTAATAAACGCATCATCATTTGAAAATACCACGTGTCAGCCAAGGGCCGGTGGCTCAAGCCTGTCATCCTAGCTACTCAGGAGGCTGAGGATCTGAAGATAGTGACAGGAGCGTCCATGAGACTCTTATCTCCAATAAACTACTCAAAAAAGTCGGAAGTGGCGCTGTGGCTCAAGTGGCAGAGAGTAAAGAGGCTCAGGGACAGCGCCCAGACCCAGAGTTCAAGCCCCAGGATTGGCTAAATCAATCACTCAATCAATCATATGTCAAAGATACACTTAATCCACCTAACTTATGATGCACTATAGCTTAATAACCCATTGTACTACAGATGCTGCCTGTTTCTCTCTGTGATCGTGTGACTGGCTAAGAGCTGCAGTTCCATGACCTTCTCACTAGCTCCAGACCATATCTGTGTAAGTCAGCTTTGTGTCACTGTGACACAATACCTGCAGTAATAAACTTTAAAGCAGAAAAGGTTGACTTAGGCTTATGGTTTCAGTCCATAGTTGCTTGACCCTAGTGCTCTGGGCCTGTAGTGAGTCAGAGGATGTTGACAGGAAACATGAACATGCGTTCATGTCACTTAATAATCTATATTGTAAAAAGTATTAGATATATGTATGGAACAATAAAGATTGTTGATTTGGGAAAGGGAAGGAGGATGAATCTAAGAGACCAGGGGACCGAACTCAAGCCCTGTTATAATCAGCATTAATCCACTCGTCAGCATGGAACGTCCCTGATCTAGTACCTTCCCATCCGGCTCTAATTCAGAATACTTGCATTGAAGGCTAAGTTACCACCACATGCTTTTGGGGGGAGATGTTCAGACCAAAATGATATGAAATTCAGTTACCCATTTACTTGTTATTTAAAAAATAAAATCTACCTGGATTTCACTCAATAAGCAGTTGTGTGAGGAGCTATGAAAATGTCATCTTTTCCCCTTCAACAAAGTTGGTACTGTGAGTGAAATCTCCAAAGTTCATCTTTGTTAAAAAAATAAAAGAATACACTTTTTAAAAAAGTTTACCCATTTAGGGAAAATGTTTAAATCAAACAGATTAAATACGATTTCCTGTTCTAATAATGGAAAACTGGGTTATTCCTGTGCTAGAGATCAAACCCTCGGCCTTGTGCTTCCTAGGAAAGTATTCTGTCACTCAGCTACACCCCAATCTTCACAATTTATTTTATTTCTGAACTTAGTAAATGGGGGAAGAGGTACAGAAAAACAAGAAGACTAGACCACATGAGTGGAAAACCAAGAAAATACAGCCATAAATCACAGAAGCTCAGATTTTTTTAGATGTAAAACAATATATTTTTGAAATATTTACTAGAGCAAGTATGTGTAGGAAGGAATCATGAAGTTTTAAAGCAGTTTTGTAGTATTTTTCCCTTTCTCCTAGGAAACTTTGAATTCAAAAAAAAAAGATTGATTTAGACACGCTTACCTGGAAGGTACCCGGGGTGTTTATCAGAGCACAGCCCTGAGCTCAAAGCCCAGTGCCTTCTCCTTCACAAGGTAATAAAAATCAAATTAAAATTTAAAAAGATATACGTTTAAGGCTAAAATGAATTGATTATTAAAAATACTATCCTTAAAAAAGTACTCCAAAGACAAAGGCATGTGTCGGATAGCTGTGGATTTGCATAGCATGCCCTCTCCCTGTATTTTCACCCCAAAAGGGGGTCTGGCTAGCTCTCTTTGGTCTCTTTTATTTTTTTAAGGTGCTAATTGTACTCGTGAGGGCTCTACCCTCATATCCTAATAACCTCCCAAGGGTTCCACCAGCACTTAGAATTTCAACACATAGGTGTTAAAGAGACTCACCTGTATCAGAATAGTCACTACTCTGTGTATAAATTCCATGCCCTGCTCAGCTGTGTGATGATGGGCAAATGACTTAACTTCTCTGGGCCTCAGTTACAAAATGCAAACAATGTGAGGTTGACATTAGATCCTGAAGGGTTCTAACGTGCGCATACTTCTCCTTTCTCCCAAGAACTGTACAGAAAAGATGAGATAGCATTCTCCCCAAAGTCTGGACTCTAGGCAAGAGAAATTCAAGAGATCACTGAGAACACAACAGGCATAAGAGTAGAAAAGAGATTTGGATGACCAGAAGAGATGAAAGGAACAAGGTCAGAAGGGGAGCGTGACTTGGCAGCCCTTGAGTTCCCGTTCTTTGTGATGGGAGACCCGTTCCCATGTCTCTAAGAGTGAGGAATGATGGTGCCAGACAAGGTATTGAGTCACTCCTCTTCTGTGCGCATGTGCGCATGTGTGCGTGAACCCACACCCCAGGAAGAATGCTTTTATAAAAAAATATATTTATTGTTATTGTAAAGTGATGGACATAGCAGTTACAGTCAGGTTACATAGTCAGGCAGAGTCCATTTCTTTTTGGACAATGTCACCCCTCCCCTCTCTCTCCCAGATTTTCCTTCCCACCCCCACCCACAAGTTGTATGGTTCCTTTTCAGCATGGTATCTAGTGAGCACCACCGCTGCATTTGTTCACTTATTCCATCCACAGTCCCATGGCACTCTGTAACTTCATCCTTCTAGCTTAGGAATGACCACCAATAGTTCACGGCACTTCTGCTCACTTCCCACTATCCTCTGAATTTCTGGAAAACGAAGAGTTTTGTTCATCGTGGAGCAAAGGCACGTGGCAAAGTGTGTACTACAAAGACCCTCAACACATTTCGAATTCCTGAGCAGGTGTAGCTGCGTTTGTAGAAGCCAGAACCCTGGAATTACCCAGCCACCCATGAACACCTCCAGTCCACACTGCTCCCACCGCACCTACACTGTTGTCTCCAAATTCCTCCCAGAGGCACATTCTTTAGCGTCTCTGACTTCATCCCCAATATTCCCTCTGTTGCCCCTTGTTAAGCTGTATGCAACTCCCATGTTCTCCACACAAGGAAGAGCTGGGTGAAAGTCGATTCTTGACAGGAACTGGGGCAAAATGTTACTGTCCTCCTCCAAAGGTGGCCCCTCTTCTAAGCCAGCGTCGGGGAGGCTGGCTCCGTCCTGCTCTCTGCTCAGACATAACACGCTGACTCATCTTTGCATCTTTCCAACCTCACATTCCATCCTTCAGGAAAGCTTGCCAGCTCTTCCTTTCAAATATTTAGAATCTGGTAAACCTTAGACCACGCTACCAGCATGCCTTGCTTAGATTACTGTATCCTGTTTCCCTGCTTCCATCTTTGCCCTATTGGATTTATTTAAAAGAAAGAAAGCAACCAGAAAGGATGTTCCCATCTCATTTGTGAAACGTTCTAGGAGCTCCCCATCTGACTTTGGCAATAATCTTCAGCCTCCCCAGGTCTGCTGGGGTTGGGGCTCCTCTTCTGACTCACCTCTCACCATTTACTTTGCCTCCTCTGTCTCCTCTAGCTGGGAAGGTTCCTGGAGTCGGAAGCCAGATGCAGCCTCCTCGCGTCTTCATTGTTCTTTGCAGCCTTTTCCAGTCCTGACATACCGCAGAAGCTATTGATTTCATCATAGGCCTTCCTCTCACCCAGAGTGTACATTCTAAGAAAGCAAGAGTTTATTTGTTTTGTACATTTTTCTATCTCTAGCACTTAACTACAAGCGGCTGAAAAGAGGTAAATGGTGGTGTCGAGTACAGAAATAAATGTCAAATCCTTTACTTATCACGAGGGAGAAGAAATGTAGATGATAAATGAGCAACATGCCGGGCATGATGGTTTATGCCTGTAATCCCAGCATATGGGAGACTGAGGCTGGATCTCAAGCTTGAGGCCAGTCTGAGCTCCAAAATTAAGAAGGAGAAGGAGGAAGGAAGGAGAAGGAAGGAAAAGGAAGGAAGGAAGAAGGAAGGAAGGAAAAGGAAGGAAGGAAGGAAGGAAGGAAGGAAGGAAGGAAGGAAGGAAGGAAGGAAGGAAGGAAGGAAGGAAGAGCCCCAGTCTGAAAGAGTTGCCAGGCTGGTACCTTCCTTGCAGCACAGAACACATCCTTGCAGAGGTCACAATAAGTAGTTAGAACCAGTCAATCAACACATCCTTACATAGGTCACAATAAGTAGTTAGAGCCAGACAATCAACCATGCCAAATAGCTGATTGTATTGCTTTTGCCAACTCAGAATTTAGTCGATTGCCTTGCTTCTAAAATTTGACATCGTTTTGACACAGATCCATTTGCTAGAGCAAATTCAGACCAGAACATTCCAACACCGGCAGATTTTTTTTTTCTGTTCTCTTGTGAATGTGAGGGTTTTATGCAGCCAGGTCCGGTCTGACAAAGAGCCCAGGGTTTCCTAGATGTTTGAGTGACACACCACCCCTCTCCCACCCACCCTCTCAAAACTCCCCTCCAACCCGGCTCCACAGAACCTGCAATTGCACCATTTACAATTCATTGACCTTTGAAAAAGCAAGTCACGCCCCAAGGAGCGCTGCAGACAAAAGCGTTCCCAAGCGGGGACTCTTTGTTGACACTGGTCTCTGGTTACACCCCAGGCTTGAAAAGGGAGGAAATTCTTCAAAGCCTGCTTTCCCCACTTTTGTGTGTCCCTAGCCCAATCCCTTCCCCCACCCCTCCTCCCTAAGCGACACAGTGGAAGTTCAAAACCTCAAGTGCTGCCTGGGGACAGGCATTTTCAGATCATATATTATATACTATTACATATTATATGTATATATTACATATGCATATATATTATGTATGTGTCTGTGTGTATATATGTGTATATATACATATGGCTGCAGTATTTATAGTCCTATCTTGTGTTACTTGTCTTGGCAAGGGTTTAAATAAAGCTTTACACGATTCCTCTGAAGCATACCCTGTTGTGAATCCCCTTTCCCATCACAAACTTCCTTGGCCCCCTTTCTTCTTCCGTCTACTCCTGGCTCACCCTCTTTCAGCCTCCTTCCCAGGTCTGCCCTGGTGTATCACAGGGGTCTTTGCTCTCACCGTCATCAGCTTTTCCTGCCTTTGGTGCTCTAGGCCAGAGTCAGAGGGGACAAAGGAAAAGGCCCAGAGGTTATACCGTTGGCCTACCAGACGCCATTCGCTCCTACTTGGCACCTATCCTCTAGACCACTCATCCTCCACTTAGCCCTGGATCTGGGAGGGGGGTGGGATGATGAAGTGGTCCTGCTCCCTTCAGAGAGAGATTCCAAAAGTAGAAGCTAGGGACTAATAGCCAAAGAACCTGTTAGATTGCGAGCAGGGGGCCAGAAACTCTGACTGGCAGACCCAGACTAAGCTCCTCAAGGACCAACCACTTCACTTAGTTCCCTCCAGGTTTCCTCTTTGTGTTGCTACCTTGTGGCTCCACATTTTGAGTCTTGCTTACTGCCTCCTGGGTTCCTGCGGCTCAGTCATGTCCGCAGGTGTGTTACATTAAGCCCAGCCCTGTCCTGCTTCAGCCTCAGCCCTCATGCCAGGCTCTGACCATGCCGCCACTCCCTTCTAGCCAGGTGTGGTGGTGACACTCCTTAAAGCACAGCTGTGCACAGCATCTTCTCACATCATCTGGGAAGGCGGCTTGTTTGCGTGTGGTTTATTTTGCAGGTGCAAAGATTGAGATGACAGAGGAAGGTGGGTAAGTGACGAGGCCCGGGGCCTAGCCACTTCAGACTTCATTTCCTTCTCCGCTTCCAAGGGCCACCTGTTTTCACTTGTCTCCAGAGCACCATTCCCCGCCCCCCCTAACCTCTTCCTCTACATGGTCATCCCTGGGTTTTAGCCACATGTCCTTTTCAAGTTCTCTAAATGTATGCATTGGTTATGTTTTTCCCCCTAGATATCTCCATGCCCACATGGCACCCCAAGAACCTTAACATCACCCTAAAAAAAGATTCTGAAATCATATCAGTCTGTAACTAAGTCTTGCCTCTGGCCTCTTCCCTAAAGTGAGACTTTCAACCAAGTATTTCACCTCTGAGAACCTCGGATACCTTCATCTATGAATAGGGAGTATAACTCTATGTTTCCTGGGGCCACTGAGAGGATCAAATAAGAGCACAATGTCACATAAAAGCACTATACTGCCCAGTACCCATAGCTCATGCCTGTAATCCTAGCTACTCAGAAGGCTGAGATCTGAGGATCATGGTTCAAAGCCAGCCCAGGCAGAAATGTCTGTGAGACTCTTATCTCCAATAAATCACCAGAAAACCAGAAATGGTGGTATGGCTCCAAGTAGTAGAATGCTAGCCTGGAGCACAAAAGCTTAGGGACAGCTCCCAGGCCCGGAGTTCAAGCCTCATGACCAACCAAAAAAAAACAAAAAACAAAAAACACTGTAGTTAGTGCTGTGTTTAATAGTATCTACCTTCAGTGGATCTGGATTTGCCCCAGGGTCCATGTGCTAGTGGTTTAGTCCTCAGCTGAGTGCCATCGATAGATAGTAGAGACTCTTGAGGAGGGCAACCTAGAGAGAGGTCTTCCAATTACTGGCGGGGGGAGGAGGTCCACCTTTGGAGCAGGACCCAATCTCTTCCTCTTTCTCTCATTTGCTTCCTGGTCATGAGGTCATCAGCTTTCTTTGGGCACACAGGCCCTGCCTCACCATGGGCCCCAACACAACCAGGCCAGCCAACCATGAACTGAAACCTGGCACACTGAGATCCAAAATAAACCTTTCTCTCATAAGCTGGGTGCATTTGTTGTAGCAGGAGGAAGCTGACTCCATGAACACAATCATCATCCTGAACATCATCTACAGCTCTTGCCTCCTCATTGTGCTTTTACCCCCCCTCCCCCCCAGGTGCCTCCCTACAACCTCCCAGCGTACCTTTCATAATATAGATGTGCCCAAGAAAAGAAAAATGTAGTAAAATCTGCTGGAGGCATGTACCCCTGTCATGCCAGCTATGCATAATGTGTAAATAGGAGGATTACATTCCAGAGTAGCCTCACCATAAATGTGAGACCCTGTTTGGAAAATAATAAAAATGCAAAGGGTTAGGGGTACGGCTCAGCATGTACCCCTATGGGTACATACATAAGGGTAGGGTATACAACATCTGCCCAGCAAATGAGAAGCCCTGACTTCCAACTTCAATACTGCTCCTCCCAGAAAACCTTAACATCCTACTACACACTCTCATAACTGCCGCACACCACACCTTCCAGAAGCAACCCACGGTCCAACTAAGTTTATCCAATAGAGCCAAACAGAGCTCCGCCTCTCTGCAGACAGACTGAGAACCTGGATATAGGGCTCACATTTTGGTATTACCACTTACAGGCTGAGTAACTGCAGGCAAGGAGCAGCACTTGCTGCACTTTAATATCCTCTTGATTTGAAAGAAAAAAAAAATCGCCAGGTGCTGGTGGCTCACACCTGTAATCCTAGCTACTCAGGAGGCTGAGATCTGAGGATCGCGGTTCAAAGCTAGCCCGGGGAAGGAAAGACTGTGAGACTCCTATCTCCAATAAACCACCAGAAAACCGGAAGTGGTACTGTAGCTCAAGTGGTAGAGCACTCGCCTTGAGCTGAAGAGCTGAGGGACAGCGCCCAGGCCCAGAGTTCAAGCCCCACGACCGACCAAAAAAAAAAGAAAAAAAATCTGCCCTAAAGAGTGTTTGTGAGAGTAAATCCTCGTGGGACAGTTAGCCAGTGAGTGCACATCACATTCTCAACAAGTACTAGACACTCTTACTCATAGTAGTTTTTCCCTTTGCCTGGACTAGTTCCATAGGCTCTCATCTGAGCACTTCTTTCTTCCTTTCTCTAGATACCTGCAAGATAATTCTCCAATGGCACCTCTTCAATGAAGCCTTTCTGGACTGCTTGTTCTGAATTCCCATTGGGGTAAGCGAATCTCTTTTCTACAGCCCTTTCCACTGACTATTGGCATTTATTTGCCTAGAGGTATGGTTGACTATCTTATGACCATCTGGAAGAAACCAAATCTCATGTCCACTGAAAAAAAAACAAGAACACAATATCAGGATGCTGGCCCACATCTATAATCCCAGCTACTTGGGAGGCAGAGGCAGGAGGCTCAGAGTTTGAGACCCATCCAGGCAAAGTTAGCCAGAACCTACATCAAAATCACATTCAAAACACATGAGCTGGCATGTCTCTAGTAGTGAAATGCTTGTCTTGCATGCCAAAGAGAAGTACCAATAGGCAATGCCTGTGCTGAAAATGCTCCAAACGTGACAGCCAAACAGGAAGTGCAAGGATTCTATGGACCTATCAGGCCCCAGTACTGTCTTTAAAAGATTTAAGAACTCCCTTTTACATTATGTCATCAGCCCCACCCCTCAATTCAGAGTCTGTTTTTAAAGGGAGGATGCTATTTTGGCCACACCTTTTCCTGATTCTCTTCTTTTGCAATGGTTTTGCAAAGAAATTAAATTGGTAACCTGTGTGAGTTTATCAGATCTGTTCTTCTTTACTCAAAAACCTTGGCTCTCAGTAAGGCCCAGTGGCTTGGCAAAGCACATGCCATGGAGGAAGAGCCACCAAAGCTAAGCCTAAGATGACCATCTATGCAAGGGCCCGAATTTAAAAGCTGTGACATACACAATGTGATGTTGACTCTAAAGACTGGAACATTTTATTGCCCATTTATATAGGTTCTTGCCCTCCATCATCCCCACTAAATTAATGCTTTTCCATAATTATTTAAAAAATAAAGCTGGGTACCGGTGGCTCATACCTGGAATCGTATTTAGGAGGCTGAGATCTGAGGATCACAGTTCCAGCCCAGGCAGGAAAGTCCATGAGATAATAAACTACTCAAAAATAATACTCAATAAACTACTCAAAAAAGGTCAGAAATGGCACTGTGGCTCAAGTGGTAGAGCACTAACCTTGAGTAGAAGAAGTTCACGGACAGTGCTCAGGCTCTGAGTTCAAGCCCCAGGACAGAAAGGAAGGAAGAAAGGAAGAAATAAGGAAGGAAGGAAGAAATAAGGAAGGAAGGAAGGAAGGAAGGAAGGAAGGAAGGAAGGAAGGAGGGAAGGAAGGAAAGAGGGAAGGAAGGAAGGAGGGGAGGAGAGCAGAGCCTGACACTGATGGCTCACCTGTAATCCTAGGTACTCAGAAGGCAGAGATCTGAGAATCGAGGCTTAAAGGTTCCATCAGGGAAACTCTTTTTTTTTTTTTTTAATTGTATTTTATTTTATTTGAGAACATACTGTACAGGGGGGCTACAATTACATGGGCAGGATAATGCATACATTTCTTACCAAGCATTGCAGCCTCCTCCTTTGTTTACCCTTCACTTCCCTTCCCCGCCTCCCCCCTCCCCCCACCCAATTTTACCCCCTCCCCCCACCCAATTATACCCCCCTCCCCCCCCCCACACCGACATTGTAAAGCTGGTTTTGACATGACATTTTGTACTTCTCATTGTTGCAACAGGTCCATCAGGGAAACTCTTATCTTCAATTAACTACCAAAAAGTTGGAAGTAGAGA
Organism: Dipodomys merriami; assembly: GCF_024711535.1. Classification (NCBI taxonomy): domain Eukaryota; kingdom Metazoa; phylum Chordata; class Mammalia; order Rodentia; family Heteromyidae; genus Dipodomys; species Dipodomys merriami. The sequence continues at coordinate 44,065,197 of NW_027206512.1, read as the reverse complement.
TGTGACTCAAAAAGCACCAGCCTTGATCAGAAAAGCCAACCAAGAGCCTGAGGCCCTGAGTTCAAACCCCAGTAACAAGATATAGTTTATGAGGGAAATAGCATTTCTTATGCATTTCACAAAAGAAAGAAAATACATTTATATTCTCTATTGTTTGTCATGGCATAAAAAAAAAAGGGAGAGGTGGGGAGAGAAATCTAAATTCTGCCCTTTTAGACCTGGAACTTAAAGGACAGGCACCAGCTTCCCATGGTACCATGGGCGCCTAGGAGAAGTGGCCCTGTGCCCAGGTGGGGGACAGCTGTTTTAAAAGAACCAAAGCAAAATTGGCAGAATCTCTCCAAGGCTTTGGACATCTCAACTGCAGGAAAAACTGTGGTGTGAAAAGTTCCAGGTACTTCCAGGAACCTGAGCAGCTGGAAGTACAGAGATCTCTGCCCAGAACCTATGAACAGGGGGTCCAGTGCAGGCAGGCGCCAAGAATGCAACAAAACACAATTGATGGGAGCCAAGCTTAAAACCAGTGTGGTCGAGGGCCAAGAACGCAACAAAACGCCACTTGGGAGCCAAGCTTAAAACCACAGCCCAAACTTGAACATAGGAGAGACAGCAAATTCCACAGGATGTAGGCAGAGAAAAGATTTGCCATGTCTTTCCCTTAGGAGTTGATGTAAATCACATCGTATTTACTGCTCATGGAGAACGTTTTTATGACAGAATCAGCGATTCAGAAACGAGATTCTTCTGCCTAGAATTGAGTTTTCCAAACATTCTATCACACTCAGTCTTACCTTCATCAAAATAAACAGATTTATTCTATACTTGAATATTTAAAGTCCAAGTATAATATGAAGCATCCAGATAGATCCTAACACTAAAACATTATCACAACTTTATATAGCAATTTAGCCTATTTTGATCCTCAGATTGACTTGCACTGCTAGAAAAAATTTTGGAGGATGTAAAATATCTTTAAAAGCCTTTACAATGCCTGGACATAACTGAGATACCTTATACAAATCACTGATTCTCATAACAGTCCCTAATAGGGTACTATATGATTATTTATCATAGATGGGGACACCTGAAGATGAGGACAAAGGTAACTTTTCTATGGTCACACTGCTAATGAATGGCAGAGCTGAGATCCGAATCTTTATGAATAGGGTTGTTCCTTGTTGCATTTAGAGGGAGCCCAGGTACATTGTCACAGAAAACAAGACTTAAATCTTGATGCTAACAAAGGTGATTTGTGGTCATCAGAGAATTGCTTTTCTTTCTTTCTTTCTTCCTTCCTTCCTTCCCTTTCCTCCCTCCCTCTCTTCTCTTTTTCCTCTTTTTTATTTCCCCCCTCCCTCCCTCCCTCCCTCTCTCTTTCTTCCTTCCTTCCTTCCTTCCTTCCTTCCTTCCTTCTTTCCATCCTTCATTTCCTTCCTTCCTTCTTCATTGCCCTTGGCTTGAACTCAGAGCCTTACACTCTTACTTGGCTTTTTTGCTCAAGGCTGGCACTCTGCCAATTGAGCCACATGTCCACTTCTAGCTTTTTGCTTGTTAACTGAAAATAAGAATCTCTCAAATTTGTCTTCCAAGGAGGCTTGAACCTTCCATCCTCAGACCACAGCCTTCTGAGCAGCTAGGATTATAGGCATGAGCCACCAGCTCTGGCCTGTATTGTTTTTCTTATATGTCAAAAGTTAAACTTGTAATTCGTCACTGAATTTGTAAAAAAATGTAAAATGTAAAAATGTAAAAAAAGATACTCAGGTCAAAAGAGATTACTGGCACATTTTCACATCTTTTTTTTTTTTGAATGACAAAGTCTGAGAATGGAAAATAAAAAGGCATAACCCATATTTCAAACTTTCTACAATTACCAGTGACTCTTACCCTGATCACACAAGTATGAGAAACCTCTAAAGCAAAACTTCAGTTTTGAAACATATCCAATGAAATCAAAGGAAACTAGCCCCTACTGGATACTTTCTAGAAAATATCAATACTTTTGATAAAAAACAGTATGACTCTATTTAACCTGGAAAAAAATATGGCAATAACCTAATCAGATCACTTAGAGAAATAAATGCCTCTCTCTGCCCTATTCTGAGATCATAATGCTATTTAACCTGCTTTTAAACAAATAAGAATTTTTCAACATTTTCTATCCTTTGAGCAAACATTTTTTGCTCGGCTTGATAACAATGTTTAAGAAATGCCTACTACAGAAGCATAAAAAAGAAGAAAGAGAAAGAGGGAGAGAAGAAAGAGGGAAAGAGAAAGAAAGATGGAAAGAAAGAGGGAAAGAGAACCAACGAAAGAAAGAAAGAAAGAGAAAGAAAGAAAGAAAGAAAGAAAGAAAGAAAGAAAGAAAGAAAGAAAGAAAGAAAGAAAGAAAGAAGGAAGGAAGGAAGGAAGGAAGGAAAGAAAGAAAAAGAAAGAAAGGAAGGGAGGAAGGAAGGAAGGAAAGAAAGAGAGAGAGAGAGAAAGAGAGAGAGAGAGAAAGAAGCAGCCCTCGGCAACATTCCAGAGAAACCCTGCTTGATGTACATATACCAGCCAATCAATGTTCAATGGCTTTTGGGTAAACCTGCTGGCTCAGTCTGAGCTTGAACAGGATCTAAAAAGAACAAAGGAAAAAGTGGTAAGACATTTTCCTTCTTGTGAATCTGAGCTCACTGCAGCAAGTTTCCCAAGCTGGGAAAGTAGATGTGCACAGGGTTAACTTACCAACTCTGCCCTGGGCTCTTACTACGTTGAGTCCCTGAAATGCATGTATAATTACCCTGTTTGTCTTTTCATCCTGTAAAATGTGCATTAGCATTGGGTTTGCTTCGGACTGTATTTGTTTAAATGAATGCATTCTTTCAAATGACAGCTTGGTGCTTTCATAATGAGAATGCTCTAGATTACACAAAACTTAGTATTTTTTTCTAAAAAAAAGGCGGGGGGGGGGACTGAATGGTACAAGACCTCTTCAAAAGGTTTCTCCAGCATAGTCATAATTTGCTAAAACTATTAACTTCTCCAGCTATTTATACAAGAATTTTACCCAGTTCAGAAGTAACCAGTGTAAAATAGGATCCATTTCCTTGCAATGAAGTGAAATGGATGCACATTTTAAATATTTTATGCCTCTTTGAGACTTCTTCCTGGGATGAACATTTTTCTACTTAGAAAAATAAAATGGTTGGACATTTTACCAGGTTATTAAACTGTAGCTATATATTTGGCCCCAATTCTCTCCCTGGGCCTGAGGGAAGCAGGGCTGGGCGGGGCTGGCACTGGGTGTGGACTGAAAGTTTGCGTGACCTTAAATGCCCAGCCTGGAGGAAGGCCAGGAGGGCTTCCAAGGTAAAATCGTGTCCTTTCTGCGGAGGACACTGTATGGTCCCAAAACTGGACCTTCTGTGCAGAGGAGAAGCCCTGGATATTACTGCCAGGCCTGGGAGAAAACCTAGGCCCTGGGAGGGGCTACAGGCCTGGAAATTGCCTCATCTGCCCCTCCCATCCTCTGTCTGCCAGTTTTGGTTTTGAACAAAGTCATTTTCTGGTTCCTGGGACCAAGAGTCAGCCATTGGCTCAGGGCTTAAAATATGGACTTCGGATGGATCACAGACATACAAGAGCAGGGTGAAAGGGAAGGATTCATCATACAACTTTAATAGTTAAATGTAAATATTGAAAATATACTGTGTTGGCTGTGACATCCTCTTGGCGTTTCCTCCTCCTCCTCCTCCTCCTCCTCCTCCTCCTCCTTCTCCTCCTCCTCCTCCTCTTCTTGCCCTCCTCCTCCTCCTCCTCCTCTTTCAATGCTGAAGGCCTCAAAAAAAATAGAAGAGACCCAGCTCTCTGCAAGGCTCAAGTCCAAGTAAGTCACATAGTCTACTAGATAAAGGTAAGATATTTACAAAACCTTAACTGCTTTCAATGCCCATCTGCTGGGTCAACCCCCAGCACAAAACTGGTAAATCTAAAGCTCTCTTTGGCCCCACCATGCTGGCCTGCTGGGCCTCCATAAAGAGGAACAATATTCCTGAGTTCCATGTGTTTCCCTCCAGACCAGTAACAAGCACATTAAAAATACACATCATGCTGGGGGCCTGTGGCTCATGCCTATAATCTTAGGTACTCAGGAGGCTGAAATCTGAGGTCATGGATTCGAAGGCAGCGTGGGCAGAAAAGTCCCTGTGAGACTTGAATCTCCAACTAATGATTCAAAAATTGGAAGTAGAGCTGTGGCTCAAAGTGGAAAAAGGGCTAGCCTTGAGCAAGAGAGCGCAGGGACAGTGCCCAGGCCCTGAGTTCAAGCCACATGACCAACAAAGAAAAGAAAAATACACATCATTTTCTGTGAGATTAAAAAAAAGACCTATTTAGTGATATTGTGCATACTCTAAAACTTGCTTTATTTAAGCAGCAAGGTTTTGTAGCTGACCGTGGATTTAGTTCATACTTTTGATTGCTGAGTAGTATTTTATCATTTGAAGCTCCCCTCTTTGTTGAATAATTTCCCATTCACAACAATTGTCTGTGGACAATCTGGTACATTCTTTCAATACACTTAATCTTCTCCTTTCTAAAACTCTGACCACACACTGCTGCTTCTTATTTCATGTACATGAAAAACAGCAGGTAACTCTCAGAATTCCACAGTCAGCACTTAGCACACATATGTAATAATTTCATAAATGAATGGACTTTGAGCTTTGACTCCAGTGTGAGAGCAGTTTTAGGCTCAACAAATTCCAGCTATTTATCTCCTTTCCTTAAAAGAAAAGCTTTATATAGTCGAAAGCAAACTAAAATCTACTTTCTTGATCTAGATTTATGGAGGTCAATATTTCTTTAAGATGTTCAAAGCCAAGGCACAAGGTGATAGAATGAAGTTTGTCCTAGGATAGAGACAGAGGTGCAGACATACAGACTGAAAGACAGAGGATAGAGACAAAGAGAAAGAAAGAAACAGAGAGACAGACAGACAGACAGAGACAGAAAGACAGAAAGAGAGAGGAGAGAGAGAGAGAGGGAGGGAGGGAGAGGAAGAGAGAGAGAGAGAGAGAGAGAGAGAGAGAGAGAGAGAGAGAGAGAGAGAGAGAGAGAGAGAAGGGTGTGGGAGGAGGAGGAGGAGAAGGAGGAAAAGCAGTGGGAGGAGGAGGAAGAGAGCAATGGAGCCAAAACACGCCTTGGGGTGTGGCCCTGTGGCCCAAGCTGGCTTGCAGGCCAAGCCAGGCACAAAGGATTTATTCTCTTCGCAAATGAAAGCTGGAAAAGAAGCACTTTTTCTGCTTTTCTTTGAAAATTCTCATCTTGAAAACTTTTACTTTACACTTTCAAGTTGCTCCTGTTTAAACAAAAAAAAAAAATCTGTTTTTGTGCCTTTGGAAACTATTCTCTGACACTACATCTCCTGAAAAAGCAAACAAACAAAATCTTTGTAAAGGATAAAGTAAAAATGCAAGAAAGTGCAAAGGTCTCTGCCCCTCTCCAGGGATCCTCCAGACCGTCCACGCAGACCCTGGGTTATGTCCTAAAGAGCTGGCTAGAAACCAACAGAGCCTCACCAAAGACATTCAGCCATTATGTCCTCCGTGAGAGGAAAGTCCTGGTGGTTTGTTGGTGGAATTTCTAAAGCTGCTGGATAGACAGGTATTTAGGGATCTCCAGGTCCATCTGGAGCCATTTTTCATCTTGTGAAGTCATTTTAATTTTTTCCTAGTCTGAAACTCCCTGAGCCTGATTTTTTTGACTGATTCTTTTGCTCTGGACAGCCTCACCCCCACACAAATATGCTCACAGTATGCAGTTCTACCAAGGCTTTCTCTCTCTTCTTTTCCTTTCTTTTTTCCCCTTTCTTTTGCTTTTCTTCCTTGCTTCTTTCTCTATCCTTCCTTTTCTTTCTTTTCCTTCTTCCCTTCCTTCTTTTTTATCTCCTTCCTTCCTTCTTTCCTGCTTTCTTCCTCTCTTTTTATCTTTCTCTCTGACTGGGTGCTGTCCCTTAGCTTTTTCACTCAAGGCTGGTACTCTACTACTCAAGCCACACCTCCACTTCCTGCTGGCTTGGAACTGTGATCCTCAGATCTCAGTCTCCTGAGTAGCTAGGATTACTGGTGCCCAGCTTTTGTCAAGGATTTCAAGGACTACAAATCCCCTTGGACCTAGACAGCTCAGGCTGAAACTTAAACTAAGGTGGGCCTGCCAGGAATCCAGATCTCTGTGTGTGGGCACTGGAGATCCTGTATAGTTCATCCTGACTCTGTATAGTTCATCCTGACTGACTTGGTCATTTCAGATACACTTGTATATATCATGTACACAAGAGGAAAAGGATGCCACCAATTCACCATTGTCACTGGATACAAAATACAGTCTGCAAGGTAAGTGAGGCTCATGTCACAGGACCATATTGATAATAACATTTTCTTCTCAAAAATACCCACTCCATGCCAGCTCCAGTGGCTCACACCTGTAATCGTAGCTACTCAGGAGGCTGAGATCTGAGGATCAAAGTTTGAATCCAGTCCAGGCAGGAAAGTCTGTGAGATTCTTATCTCCAATAAACTACCAAAAAAAAAAAAAAAAAAAAAAAAGTAGGGCCATGGTTCAAATAGTAGAATACAAAAAGAAAAAAAAAAAAAAAAGCTCAGGGATAGTGTTCAAGCCCTGAGTTCAAGCCTCAGAACCAATACAAAAACAACAAACAAAAGAATACCTATATCAGCAAGAAGTACTAGAAATAAGAGAATAAATGATCTTGCCCAGTGGGGCACTCAACTTGTTTTGTTTTTTTTGTTTTGAGTTTTTTTTAATCACATCTTGCTTTCAGCGACTTAGTCTTCCAACTTCAAAACCTTCTACATGTCTCTTCCTCACATGTAACCTATTAACCTAAGCCTTACAGTCAAGATTACTGTCATCACAGTGACTTGCCTTGCTTAGAGTGACTGCTGTGCCATAGCAGTGCATACATAATGCATGTACCGCATACATGCATTCAATCTTTACACAATCTTGCCTCCACGAGAACAGTGTTCCTTTGGTGGGGAGGAGGGGAGTAGGCAAGTGGATTATTGGGGATGCAGTATCACCTCAGACTTTGCACTTGCTAGGTAAGTGCTCTACCACTTGAGGTATGTCCCCCAGTCCATTTTTGCTTTTAGTTTGTTTTTGAGATAGGGTTTCACACTAATTTTGCTTGAGCCAGATCCCAGTCATGAGTAGAGGATTACAGGTGTGAGCTTTCATGCACAGCCTTGCCTTTCCTTTCCTTTTTAGAGATCAGAAATCTAAGGCCTAGAGAAAAGTAATTTGCTAGATGTTACAGAGGAAGACATTGAGAGAAGAAGGCTCAACTAGCTTCATTTGGCTGTAAACTCTTCACCTTGTTTATGATGCCTGGTGACAAAATTCTGTTGTTGTTTTTTTTTACCCCAGATTATTTATTTATTTATTTATTATTTATTTATTTAGGTCAGTCGTGGGGCCTGGGCCTGGGCGCTGTCCCTCAGTTCTTCAGCTCAAGGCACCACAGTTCTTCAGCCACAGCACCACTTCTGGCTTTTTCTGCTTATGTGGTATTGAGGAATTGAACCCAGGGCCTCCTGCATGCAAGACAAGCACTCCACCACTGAGCCATTTTCCCAGCCCCTCAAATAATTCTTTAAATGCTAGAATTCTAAGTTTATACTTGTTGTTAACCTTCTTTGGTTCATAGAAGATGTGAGCAGAAGACAATCTCAGAAGCAATCTTGCATGATTGTCACCTTTTGCAAATAAGGAAATGAGACCTGGCTAGTGTCAGGTTCTGATCCAGCAGTGGCCTTCTTGGTTCTGAAGGGGAGGAACTTCACCCTTTCAAAAGGTCCTTGCATGCTCTTCCACCACAGCTCCGAGGACAACAGAGTCTCCCATATTTGGTGACCATTCCACAAGGAACAGAAACTTAAGTCCAGGACACCTGAATGAGCAGAGCAAAGGACTGTCACACTGTGCTGGCATCTATCATAAAGCATAGCATCACAAGATGGGCCTCTCCTTGCCTTTCTTCCCTGCCCACGGGAAGCAAAGATGTGTCCAGATCCACCAACTGAATGCACCAATGAAAACCATGCAAAATCAGAGCACAAGAGGTCTAAGGAACAACACCAGGACCCTGAAGCCATCTCTAAGGACGGCCATTCCATGTAATAGATGAAGCCCTTTCAGGTTCAGCTCGAAGTAGCTGAAATGAAAGTAGAAATCGGTGCTCATGACGGCCTTAGGTTTGTTATCAAGCTACGAAAGCAAGTACATTCTAAACACGTTTCAAATGTGTTTAAAACAGTCCCTAATCAGATGCACTGTCTGTGCCTGAGAAGCAAAAACAGAAAAGGAAGAAATAATCTTAAGAGCAATGTATCTCCACGCCCCAGTGGCTCATGTCTATAATCTTAGCTACTCATGAGGTTGAGATCTGAGGACTGCGGTTCAAAGCCAGCCCAGGCAGGAAAGTCCATGAGACTCTTGTCTCCAATTAAACACCATAAAACTGGAAGTGGCACTGTGGCTCAAGTAGTAAAGCTGAAGAGCTGAAGAGCTGAGCTGAAGAGCTCAGGGACAGCACCCAAGCCCAGAGTCCAAGTCCCATGACTGACAAAAGAAAAAAGAAAAAGAAAAGAAAAGAGCAGAGGAGAGGAGAGGAGAGGAGAGAGAAGAGAGCAACGTATCAAGGAAACAGATCAGTTGAGGATATGGGCTGTGGGTCCTGACTGCTGGTCCTATGGCCTTTCCCTGTATGACTATAGCCACAGCTGACAAACCTATTCACATAAGCCCTGGGTTTGATCAACCACAAAGCTGGGCTTGGTGGAACCTGGAATCCCATCCCAGCTAGCTGAGAGGCTGAGACCCCCTTGAGTCCTAGAGTCTGAGGCCACCCTATGCAACACAGAAAGATCCTATGTCTTATTAGATATACAGAGAGAAATAATAATAGAATAAAAATTAAGCTGTATGGCATGCATTTGCACTTACTAAAGACGGCAGTTTGGGCTAGGCCTAATGATCTTAACTTTAATTTTTGTCACTTTATCACCTTGTGATGAAGGGGACACTAGCACTCCAAAGTGTTATATTTAACATATTACATAGTACACAGACAGGAAACACCAAAAGAGTCAATGAGCTGGACTTGTTCAAATTAACTTGGAGTCACTTCACAGACTCACGCTTCCCTGAGCTGTTTTGTAAAGTAGCTATTTTATAAATTAGTACAGTCAAATACAAGGTGATCCATAGACATTCAATGAAAGCAAATGTATACCCTCATAATCTACAAATATACGTATATCTGCACACTCAGGTATGTACATATAGAAGCGTATATATGCAGGTGTGGGCATATAGGACATATAATATACTAAGACCAATCAATATCACCAGGTACAGAGACTACCCTCCAGCTGAATGTTAGTTCACGAAGTGTTCACAGAATAGATCCTGAGCCCTCCCAGGGCACCTGACTTGTTTGCTCAATGTGTAAACACGTAATTATTCAACTTGCCTTCTAAAGTAACACCACACCCTGGCTATGATGCAAAACCCAGTATTACAAGATAAGCTCTGTCTCAAGTTTCTGCTCGCTGTAGTGCCTGGAGTATTTGCTCACATGCCCAGGGCCTGAAGCAGAAGTAAACAGTCAGGCTGGTGCTGTAGGGACACCTCTGTTACAACACCTACTTTCTTAGATTGTGAAAGCCAGGGATGTGGCGCAGCAGGACTCCTGTAAGAACTGCCCATCCACTCCACAGCTACAAGACTTTAAGCTTCATGCTTCCTCACTGTCCCACCAAGCCCAAGTCTCCTTTCCTCCCTTTCCAGATGCAAGCTCAAGTCCTCAGCCATGCCCTGAGCTTTCTCCTGGTATCTTGGCTTCCTTCACACAAATCAACCTTTCCTTTCCAGGTCTCCAATGAGGCCTTTGCACAGTTCGTTTAGCATACCTGAACTTTCGAATTCAACACAAAAGCTCTCTGTGATTCCTTCACTGCTCACATAGAACATGGTATGCTAGCAAAGAGACTCTACTACAAGTTTGCACCTTGAATAGGTTTGATTTTATTTATTTATTTATTGACCAGTACTGGGGCTTGACTCCAGGGCCTCATGCTCTTACCTGGCTTTTTCATTCAAGGCTGGTGTTTTACCACTTGAGTCACAGCTCTACTTTTGGCTTTTTGATGACTAATTGGAGAGAAGAATCTCATAGACTTTTCTTCCTAGGCTACATTCAATTCATGATCCTCAGATCTCAGCCTCTTGAATAGCTAGGATTACAGACATGAGTCACCAGAGCCTAGCTAGGTTTATTTTCAGTATCTGCCGCACCCCCAAACACACACACACACACACACACACACACACACACACACACACACACACACACACACACACACACACGACACAGCTGAGTGGCTAGGAGCAAAAATTTGGAGAGCTAGACAGCCAGAATTTGAATCTTCCTCCACCACATATCAACCATGTCTACCTTTCTTTGCTTGTAGAGAAATGGATGGATGGTTGGATGGATGCATGGATGACCAAAACACTTGGATTAGTACACTAATGGTGACATAAGTACAAGCACAATAAATGTAACAACAAGTGACAGTCCCATCTGTTTCAGGTTTGGGATTGATGTGTTACCAATGTCCTATCCCCAAATATACACAGTAGGCTATGGATGATGATATGTTAGAGTATCTTCAGCTATGTTGCATTGTGCAGTTGTCTCCATGAGGGAACAAAATCAAGAGAAGACAAAACTCTAATCTCTAGATTTTTAAACAGCTGGTTTACATTTTGAAATATTTCTGTTTGAGCCACAGGATGCATGTGCCTAGTTGTAGATAGATGTCTTCAATCACCATTGAGTGACCCCAGATATGTTTGAGTCTCCAGGGTATGTATTTATTTTCTATACTTGTTTTTTAGTTGAATGCCCTGGACAGCAGAAAGCTCACAGAAGGTGCTCAGTTAGAGCCCACTGACCAATGGATTGGTTTAGTCATGAAAAAACACACCAGTAGAACTATCTTGGAAAAAAAAATAATGAGGAACTTAGAATCTGCAACCTTTCCTGCCCTCTCGATGGTCTACCTTCAGTTTAAGTCAACAGTCAGAGCTTGGAGAGACAAGATTTGTGATACAGTCTCAGGACTAAAGATACTTGTGGAAGACATAGAAATACAAACAAGAACACATTTTGCAGGGCACATGGACAGACGTCATGTCCTTTTACAGCATGAGAAGTGATTGAAGAAACATAATGGTACTTTTGAAAGGGTAAAGGAACAAGGTAAGGAAGATGAAATCACTGCTTGAGAAAAATCAAAGTTAAGAATAGATCATAAGTGGCACCAACCTGTCTCCTGCGCCTCTCAGCGTCAAGTGAGCTGGAAATGACAGCTCTTGTTGTCTATAAAAGGAGGTGTACTAATTTTACACTTAGCATATTTTATCACCATTTGTTTTCTAATTTCTGCAGCACATAACAAAAATCAGTATTCTTCCATAAACTACTGACTTTAAAAGTACAGCATTTCACCAAAAAAGTAACTGCTTGGTTATATTCACATAGTCTATTAAGCTAAGAGACAACACAATAATGAGTTAATAGGTTGGCATGTTTAGTGAAGACAAAAATGAAGAATTAGCATCCAGTTGGGAAAGATTATACAGGAGGGCATTAGAATTTTAACTTTTTGGGGTGTACCAGGGTTTAAACTCAGGGTTCTCAAGCTTGTTCAGTTGGCACTCTACCACTTGAGCAGTGTCTCCAGCTTGGCGATTTTTACTGGTTCTTTTGCAGATGAGGATCTCAAAGATTTTTCTGTCTGGGAAGACTTTGAACCCTAATCCTCCCACACATTGGCTTCCTGAGTATCTAGGATTACAGTTGTGAGCCACTGGCACCTGGCTAGACCTCTAATTGTGAAGAGAGAGAGCAACACCTCCCTCTGAGTAAACAGAATACATATCAAGTTCTTTTTTTCTTTTCTTTTCTTTTCCTTGGTGCCATATTGCCATATTGAGGCTTAGAACTCGGGTCCTGGGCACTGTCCCTGAGCTTTTTTGCTCAATGCTGGTGCTCTACCACTTGAGCTACAGCCCTACTTCTAGCTTTTTGGGTTAAATGAAATTAAGAGTCTCTCAGGGGGCTGGGAAGGTGGCTCAGTGGTAGAGTGCTTGCCTTGCATTCATGAGGCCCAATCGAACCATGAGGTTCGATTCCTCAGCACCACATAAGCAGAAAAAGTGGTAGAGCGCTAGCCTTGAGCTGAAGAGCTGAGGGACAGCACTCAGGCCCAGAGTTCAGCCCACGACCGGACCCAAAAAAAAAAAAAAAAAAAAAGTCTCTCAGATGTATCTGCCCAGGCTAGCTTCAAACCATAAAAAATATATTTTAGTACAATATGTTTGTGTTGGATTAAAATTAGAAAATACTGACAAGTTCTTAGGAGGAGAAACAGTCATTTTTGATAACCAAGGAAACTTTGTTGTTTGTTTGTTTTTTTGGTCCATCTTACCAAGTTCTTTTTTTTTTCCCCTTGGTGTCATATTGCCATATTAAGGCTTGAACTCAGGACCTGGGCACTGTTGCTGAGTTTTGTCACTCAAGGCTAGTACTCTACCACTTTGAGCCACAGCACCACTTCCAGTGTTTTTGGTGGTTAATTAGAGATAAGAGTCTCACCAACTTTCCTGCCTGGGTTGGCTTTGATCTGTGATCCTCAGATCTCAGCCTCATGAGTAGCTAGGATTACAGGTGTGAGCCACGCTAGCCCGCTCAAAGGAACCTTTTGATGAATGATTCTATCAAACTATTTTTAACACATCCTTTATGATTGGGCTTGTATGAAATTTCTCGTATTTGAAGAAAATGTTTACACTACACACATCTTTCATTGCATTCCTTTTGTTTTGTTTTTGGGTTGTCTTTTTTTGGTGTCCCTGGGGTTTGTACTCAGCCTCATGCTTGCCAGGGAAGTCCTCAACCACCTTGAGCCAATCACCCTCCCCACAGCCTTCACTATTTTATTTTTAAAAATGCTTATGGCGGAGCATTGTGGCTCATGCCTATAATCCTAACTACTCAGGAGGCTGAGATCTGAGGATTGCAGTTCAAAGCCAGCCTGGAAAAGGAAAGTCCATTAGACTCTTATCTCCAATTAACCACCAGAAAATGGGAAGTGGTGCCATGGCTCAAGCGGTAGAGTGCTAGCCTTGAGCTGAAGAGCTGAGGGACAGCACCCAGGCCCAGCATTCAAGCCCACAACCAACAACAACAACAACAAAAATCTCACAAGTAGAATTTATGTGTTGGACAATATAGCTGTACAAAATCAGAATTAAAGAGATAGCCCAACTCAGTCACATTAAATTCATTTTCAGGTGTTTATAACACCTCCAAATTTAGTAAACTATGAAAACAAAACAAAACAGCTTTCATTTCCATATCATTAGGTCTCTGATGCTTCCTATAACCCCACCAAATACTGACAGATAGCAACAGCATATGGCTACAGACATTCTGTGAGAGCAAACTAGTTTCCATTTGCAATGCAACAAATATATCAACTGTCTGATCTCTGAATTGGAATGCTGAAACAGAAAACCAATCATAGCAAATGAATTTGATACTGTGTAACATTCACCACTAGGCAACATACAGAATAGCTGAATGTTCCTTTATTTATTTTAGTACTAGTACTAGTATTTCAACTTGAGCTCTCCCTTAGCTTTTTCACTCAAGGCTGGTACTCTACCACTTCAGCCACAGGTGCACTTCCTGCATTTTGCTTCTTAACAAGAGATAAGAATCTCTTGGATTTGTCATCCCTGGGCTGACTTCAAAACAGGATCCTCAGATTTCAGCCTCCTGAATAGCTAGGATTGCAGACATAAACCACCAGCACACGGCCCAGTTATGAACAAAGCTACAGTCTTTCTGGTCTCAGTAAAAAGACACAAGAGCCAGACTTTCCAGACTTTATAGACTTACTAGAGCAATCAAACTAAACAAATCAAGAAGGCACCAACCACTCACACAGGGTTGCCAAGGAAATGAAAACACAAAACATCTCCTACTAGGGTATCATTCATAAATAACATTAAATGAAAGGACCAAGTCATAGTCCTGAGTCAGAAAGTAGCATTCACATTCAAAGTTAAATCCTGATGTTAAACAAGCTGCTCTATTGCTTATATTGTTCTGATTTGGCCTAGACTGTGAAAACTATACTTAATACCTTGGGGCTTGGCTGAAAACACCTTCTAGATAACTCCTAAATTCTGTCCAGTTCTAAAATGCTGGCATTTTATGGTTTGAAATATTAGTTGAGCTTCTATGTCAAAAAGTAACTTGTGCTGAGCTCTGTTGGTCACCCCTTTAATCCTAGCTATGCAGGGAGGCTAAAATCGGAGAATTGTACTTCAAAAACAGCCTGTGCGGGCAACTCTGAGTCTCTTATCTCGTTAGCCAACAAAAAGCCAGAAGACAAGCTGTGGCTTGAGTGGTAGGCATTAGTCTCGAGTGAAAAAGCTAAGAGACAGCACCCAGGCCCTGTGTTCAAGTCCAGAAACTCACATCGTGATGATTTCTGGGAAGGACAGTCTATAACTTGGAAGCTTGCTGAAGTTAGGGAAGTGGCCTCACCAAGGAAGACTTGCACTGCCACTTTACAAATGGATTTGACCACCAACACAGGAGATCCTTGAAGCAATTGAGTTAGAGGAGACAGAGGCATTTCCCAGACTGTTGCTTCTCCTAGCTCAAATTCTAAAATAGTGCTTCTAGTTGAAAAGGACTTCCAGGTCAGGAATTCCTGTGTTATCTTTGTTTTTGAAGAATGAAGATAAATGCAGAACCAGCTTGTTGAAACAAGTTCAAACAGCATGTAAGTACAAAAAAAGAAAGAAAGAAAGAGAGAGAGAAAGAAAGAAAGAAAGAAAGAAAGAAAGAAAGAAAGAAAGAAAGAAAGAAAGAAAGAAAGAAAGAAAGAGAAAGAAAAATAGAAAGAAAGAAAGAAAGAAAGAAAGAAAGAAAGAAAGAAAGAAAGAAAGAAAGAAAGAAAGAAAGAAAAGGCTAAGAGCATGGCTCAAATGGTAGAGGTGTCTAACTTGTCCTAGGCCCTGGGTTCAATTCCCAGTACTGTTACAAAAGAATTATAGTATAATGAATATAGGAAATCCTACTCTCCAGAATTTATCACTATTACAAGTTTCATGTAATCTATGTACATTTTTCTAAGCATATACAAATCTATTCCTCATTAGAGGAAAAGAAAAGGCATTATGGGAAAAATAAAGTTGAGCAAGCTGGGAAGGAAGGGGGAAGGAAACACTGGCATTCATTGTATGTTAAAGAACTAGATTGGGGGAACTGAAATAAAGGGGTGTCATGTGTCCTCATGACGTTAAATATGGTTGAGAAAATGCAGCAGAAAGTGACACAGGAGAATACACTGTGCAATTTGTGAGTCCCTAGGCCATCAGGCCACAGCCAAGCCTTGAAATGTCAAGTCTATACATGGGAAAAAGAAGTAGCAGTTTGTTCTAATCATAAGGAAGAGAAATTTGTTTTGGGGTTCCTCCCCTCTCTCCAATTCTTAGAATCTATAGCCTTTGGAGCCCCATAAAAATGTAGAGGGGGACAACAGAGTCCTCTCACTCTAGTATTACATCTGAAACTTCTTAGTCTTCTGACTCTGATCAAAGTCCTGGACTGTGACTTTGAAATAAGGTGCCCATACTTTCCATAGCTGGAGGTTCTTCCATTTCTCTCAGTCTTAGTTTACTCATCTACTAAATAACCAGAAGAATGCTACCGACCTCATAGGGTTCTTAGCAAGACCAAGCAAAAGAATTCACTGGAAGCTCTGAAACTGCTTCCTGGCACGAGGAGCTGCAGTATTCACAAAAAGTCAGACTCTGGCAGCCCAGAGGAAGCCTTTGACCTTTATTCTTACTTCCCTTTGACACACCCTTCCTCATACTCCTTCCATGGTCTTTCTGAGCTTTTGGATCTTAAATCTTTCCTGAAGGCCCATGTAGCAAAGGAAGGCTTGCTCCCAAACATGTTATTATTAGGAGGTGGTAGAAATTTCAAGAGGTAGGCCTAAGGGAGGTCTCTCTGATACTAGGAGTCTTGAAGGGAACAGAGGGGCCCAGCCCCTTCCTCCTCCTCTTTTATGTCCTGGCCATGAAGGAAAATGCCTGGTTTCAGCAGACCCCTGCCCTGATGTATAACCTTGCCAAAAGCAACAAGGCCAATGAGCCAGAAACTTAAACCATAGATGGAAACCTCCAAAAGCATGAACCCAAGTCACTGGTTCCTCTCTTATAAACTGATAATCTCAGGGTGTTC
Source organism: Dipodomys merriami (assembly GCF_024711535.1). Lineage (NCBI taxonomy): Eukaryota > Metazoa > Chordata > Mammalia > Rodentia > Heteromyidae > Dipodomys > Dipodomys merriami. The sequence goes on along the minus strand of NW_027206512.1, from coordinate 44,048,798 downwards.
ATTATGATAACAGGAAGGTGAAATAATCTCCACTTGCTCACTTGTTGTTGTTGTTGTTGTTTTGTCTTTTCTTTCTTGGTAGTGGGGAATCAAACCCAGGACTTTCATAGTAGTTGTTGTTGGTTTCAAACTCAATTTCATTTTGGTAAGAGAACATATCGTGATATCAACACGTTAAACTTATTGGGATGTTTTATGATTAACATTTGGTCTCCTTTGGATCCTGTCCCATGTGATCTGAAAAGAATGTAGATTTTGGAATCATTAGAAAAAGCCCAGTGAGGTTCTGTTGATTGCCCATGTTATTCAAATATTCTATATCCTTGTTGATTTTCTGTCTTCTTTATTAAGTGAAAATTGTTGAAACCTCAAACTGTAACTGTGGATTTTTAAACCTTCATTCTGTTAGGTTTTGCTATATGTATTTTCAAGCTTTATTACATTTTATATTCTAGGACTTCCTGATGAATTTAAACCTTTACCATTATGAAAGATCTCCCCTTAGACTTAGCAATGTGCCCTTTTATATTGTTTGCTCTGCCTGATATGAACATAGACAGTTCATCTTTCTTATGATTAGTGTTCACATAGTGAATCTTCTTCCAGCCTTTCAGTTCTAATTTATCTACTTCCTATATCTTGTATATAGGATGTACCAAGGATCTTACTTGTTTCTAGCCAGTTTGATGATCTCTGACTTTGGAGTATTTAGACCATTTACAGTTAGTGTAATTATGAATACAACTGCATTTAAGCCTACTACTTACTGTTTGTCTTTTTCCTTCTTGCATTTTTCTTCTTTTCCTGCTTCTTGCAAATTAATTAGTACTTTAAATTTTTTCAATTAGTGTTTTTTAAATCTGCATTATATCTATTCTATTTTATACTGTGTACACACACACACATGTACACACATGTACTAATGGTCCTTATGATGGTTCAAATTACAACTTTTTTCTTAACGTTAGAGTAGTGGTAAAGCAATATACATTCAATAGAAGCTACTCTTGCAATTTAGAATTTTGGTTTTTTCCCCTTGGCTAGCACTATGTGGCATTCCTGTATGAGGGAAGGAAAGGGCTCAAGCTACAGTTTGTGATGGCCACAATGGGAGAGAAACTGCTCTAAAATGAGCTGTGTTGTTAAGTATTTGCAACTTGGTGATAATATGGGATGTAAGCCAATCACATTAAGGAGTTATTGTGTTTATAAACCTCTTTATTTTAAAATGTTCTTTTTTCTTTGTGTTGGTACGGGGCTTAAACTGAGAGCCTTGAGCTTCCCCTTAGCTTTTTTGTTAAAGGCTGGTGCTGCAACTTCACTTCCATCTTTTTGCTAGTTAATAGATGATTCTCACAGAATTTACTAGCTGGGCTTTGAACCTCAGTCCTCAGATCTCAGCTTTTTGAGTAGCTAGGATTACAAGTGTAAGCCACCAATGCTCAGCTTGTTTTATTTATTTATTTATGTTGTCATTTTTATAACTGTTCTACACTTTATACACTTTAACTCATAACATATATTCAAACAACATTATGCCATTTTATGTATAGTGATAAAATAATTACAACTACTGACAACTGTACAACTGTAGACTTGCATTTCTTCCCTCTCCCAGTATGTTTAACATATTGTCATACATTTTGCTTCCACAAATTTGATAAATCTAAAAAATGAGTTGTTGCTGATTTTGCTTTATGTAGTCAATTAACTCTTCAAAATGGAGAAACAAAACATTTTCTATTTCCCACACATTTACCTATTCTGCTACCCCAGTGTTTCAGGCTGCCATCTGCTCTCATTTTGCTCTGGCTTAAATAATTCTCTTTAAATTTCTGTTTTCTTATTCTGACAATAACACATACCCTTGATTTTTGTTCCTTTGATAAAGTTTTTGTTTCAGCTTTGTTGGCTTTTACAGGATATGGAATTCTAAGCAGACTTTCTTCTTTCAGCACTTTAAAGATAGCCTTCCATTGTTTCTTCTGGCTTGCAGTTTTTCTAAGATGAAGCCTATGATGAAGACTGTTTTTCTCTAACTGCCTGTAAGATTTTTCTCTACAACCACATCTCTAAAGATTTTATTTTCTTGCACCTTATTAGAAAATATTTCATAAAAATATGATGAATCCATTTGCTAAAAATCAAATATGTAGTCAAGCCAATGTATAGTTAAGCCAAAGGGAAAATAAAAGGAGAAAACTGGGGAAGATAACATTGAAAATGTGTAAAAGAATAAGAGACTTAAGAATCAAATAAAGAAGTAGATGGATAAAACAATCAAAACCCAAAAAGGGAAAGAAAGTGAGTTGCAGAAAAAAGGGAATTGGAACACAACAGTACCAGATTCATAGTATATACTCAATGAAGGTTTATTAAATTGATAATTAATGGAGAGGTGGGTGAGTGCATGCATGAATGGATGAGTGGACAGATGATGGATGGGTGAATGGATAGATGGATGATAGACTGTAGGAAGCACATAACAGAAAGGACTAGATGTGATGGCTCAGGATGAGAATTTGATCTTATTAGTGCAAATAATTACCTCTTTCCCCCTTTCCACAACTTAACTCATATTTGAAACCTCATATCAAAGACCACTTCCTTAAAGAGCCATTCTCTAGTCATCAACTTAATTAGTCTATTTTACCTCTATGGCCATCTGCATTTTCCTTCATAGTACCTATCAGGATTTTAAAAAATGATTTGTTGTGGGAGCTTGTTGACTCATACCTGTAATCCTAGCTACTCCAGCAGCTGAGATAGGAATTTTGTAGTCTACTAAAATGCATCATTTAGATATCTCTGTTTGGTTTCCGTTCTAGATTTAAAGCCATTCGAGGACAAAGACTTTAAAATAATATTTAATTCGAGACCAGCAAATTATAAACAGAGTTTTAGTTGAATGTTTGGAAAAAAGCACTGTGGGCATTTGTTCCAACCCTACCACTGTACAAGAGCTAGAGACTGGCAAATCTAAGTCTCTTTAACAACTCAGGTGCACCTGTCCTACAAACAGTGGGAAGTCCATCCCTGCAGCACTAATGCAATGACAGGGAAGTGATAGCACCAGGACATACAGCCTTACCACTCATGTCATTATAGCAGACCCACAGTATGCCCTGGGTTTGGATAATGCCGAGTTGGTCAATGCCAGGGATTTCCTTCCCAAGGCTTCCATACCATTCTTTCCTCAAGCTGCTTCCTGATAAAGTGGATGCTTACTTCAGATAACCAAACCACAGGAGGATTCAGACCACATTCCATGGACTTTGGCAAACACCTCAAGTGTATTAAATGCAATCAAAGGTAGGAGAAATACCATAAGGAACTAATTATTGATGGGTTTTCTTGTTTTGATTTTTACACTGCTAATGATTTTTTTCTGATTCACTTGATATGAAACAAGAGTTGGTATAAGGAAAATTCTTTGTTCTGCATTCAATGCAAAGCCTTTCAAAAAAGTGAATGCGATGTTCCATGGTTGCTCTCCAACCACTTGAGGTCATCTTCTGGTCACCTTGAAAAGTCACGTTACGTCTCTGGTCATTGAATTACATCCAAGCACTAATGATAAGCAGAGAAAATTGGGACCAGGAGAGGCATGTGAAGCTCACATAGTGGAGGGTCACTGTCTGGCTACGTCAGCAAGCACACTCATTCAATTCAGTCTAACTTTCTCTTCATCACTATGTCATGTCAGGTATTTTGTGGGGAACTTTTCATCATTACAATTTAAGTATTGTCTTTAAACTATAAGGCTCTAAATAAGGCTATTTTAAGTACAAGAATATGTCAAAGATATTCAAGCAAAGGATAGCTAACCATGTATAGAATATAAAAATACAAACTAAGCCAGAAGTGGAGCTGAGGCTCAAGTTGCAGAGTGCTAGCCTTGAGCAAAAACAGCTCAGGATAGCACCCAGGCCCTGAGTTCAAACCCAAGGACCAGCACAAAGGAAGAAAAAGTCATTTGTATGAGCAAGGAAATTAACTGTTTGAATAAAACAGAACTGACCAAGTATAACGAATTGGAAGAAACACTACCGAAAAAAAAAAATCTCTTGCCCTAGTTAGCTTATAAACAATCTGTAGAATTGCAGCTAGAATTCATAATTTGAAGTATTAAAAAATTAAGAAGGTTTTGGAAGAATTCTAGATTTGAAAAAAATGGAATTGCACTGCTTTAAACATCATTGAGACAGGAAAAGTTTTCTTTAAAATGAGCTAAGTAAACTTCGCCTTCATTCCCTAGTTTCTAAAACTGAAGAAAAAAAATATTTCAATCTGGAATTGGAATAACATAATCCATTGTTATTAGGGACACAGCAATTTCTGTATCTGAATTATACAGTGTATCTTTGTCAGGTCATCTGCACCAAATGGTCAGATTAAATCAACTAAGGAGGGTTTTATTTTGTTTTGGTTTTTCATTTTTTTTTTGTAAGAATACTTTTTCTCCAAGTACAAAAGGAAAGAAATTCATTAAGAAATGTGAGTAACTTTATCATAGTAAAACTGTCCACATCACACTCACTAAAGAGATCTTCAAATACAGCCCAGCAGGAAAGGGCTGGGAGAGATGGTGAGAGAAAGACAGTGAACTGAGGGACTGCCAAGCTCCAGGACATGGTAGACAATCTTCCACAAGATTTGTCCTGACCTCTCCTCACTCTTGGGACCATCTTTAAGATGTTTAAGGCCTTCTTAGCACCAAGTGGAAGAAATTCACCAAGTGAATTGTGTCTGGAAACTTTGCTCCATAAGAAAATAAACAGAATGGATGTGGGAAAAGAATGATGGGAAAGGAGACATTAATCAAGACACATGTACTCATAAGTTGTCATACTGAATTAAAATCCCTTTGTACAACTACTTATCGATAATAAAAAAGAACATACTTGGTTTTTTTTTAAAGGGCACGTTAAGTAAAATCCAAAAAAGGAAGAAAGGAGGGAGGGAGAAAAGACAAAAAGAACATGAAAACAGAGCCAAATTTGTGCTGACCTGGAGGGAAAAAAATCTTTGTTTTTTAGAAATCTACACAAACATTGAAAAGTCTACAATGTCAACATGAATTTCAGAGCCGATCATCAAGAATTTCTGCTTCTCCCCCTCCCCCACCCTTAAACCCAGGCCTTTCCAAAGCTAGGCAAGTACTCTACTACTTGAACCACACCCAAACCCTAATTTCTGCTTCTTCCAAATCTTCATTTCTCTTATCTTCAGCACAGAAAAGGGAAGTGAATCGATAAATTACTGAGAAGCAAAACTTGTATTCAATGAGTTTTCAAAATGTTTCCCTCTTTGTGAAGAAATGATATTTTCTTTCCATTTTCGTACAGCATTTCTTCTTCTGGGATGACGCCAAGACTACTGCATAAAATTATGTGTTCAGCTGTGTTGGAGCACCAATTACTTTTCTTGATATTTCCAAACCCACACAATTTGTGCTGTATTCCACAATGTTTCATAGTTAATAGAGCCACCCATTTGCTTCGGTGAGAAAAACAGAAATGTACATCTAGATAGTTCATAATCTATAGCTGGGATAGAGTTGGGATTTTGAATTTCCCCAAAGGCCATAGGTTTAAGGCTCAGTTTTCAGAGTGGCATTACTGGGAGGAGTTTGAACCTTTAAGAGGTGGGACCTAGTGTGAGGTCTTCAGGTCACTGGAGATATAGCCTTGAGAGGGACTACAAGACACACAACCCCATCTTCACTGGTTTTTGCTACCTAAGCATGAGTTGAACGGTCCCACCATGAGGTGTAGCCTCAGCAAGGCCAAAAGTGAATGTGCCAAGTGATCATGGACTGGACTCCCCCAAAACTGACTCAAAATAAACCTTTTCTCTGTATAAAGTTGGTTGTCTCAAGTACTCCATTATAATGACACAAAGCTAACAGGTCATATAAAATTACTAAAATCTTTCTTAAAATCTAATAAACTGAACATCATATTGATGTGAGCATGAATACCCTGTAAAGTATAAGCTTCTTTTTTTCTTTTGTGCCAGTCCTAGGGCTTGAACTCTGGGTCTCAGTCTGTCCCAGAGCTTTCTTTGCTCAAAACTAGTACTCTATCACTTGAGCCATACCCTCATTTCACCCCTTTTTTGTACTTATTTGGAGAAACGAGTCTCACAAACTTCCTTGACTAGGCTGGCCTGAATCTCAGTCCTCAAATCTCAGCCTCTTGAGTAGATAGGGTTACAGGTGTGAGTCACCAGAATTCAGCTGTCCCTGAGCTTTTCAACTCAAGGCTAGTGCTCTACTGCTTTGAGCCACAGCTTCAATTTTGGCTTTTGGATTAGTTAATTGGTGATGAGAGTCTCAGGGACTTTCCTGTTCAAGCTGGCTTTGAACCATGATCCTCAGATCTCAGCCTCCTGAGTAGCTGATTTACAGGCATGAGCCACTGACACCTAGCAGCTTTTTATTCTTATAATAACCAGGTAACTTTATACAGGCAAAGGCTACTAAAAATCTCCTGGACAATGTTCAGATTTCCCCTTATGTTCATTAGTGTCTCATCATTGTAACAAACACCTAAGAAAAAGCAACTTAAAAGGAGGAAAGCCTTTGTTTGAATCACTGTTTCTGAGGTTTCAGCCCATGCTTGGTCCCATTGCTTTGGCAAGTGGAATAACATGGAAGAAAGGATGTGATGGAGCAGGCTGCTTACCTCGTGGCAGCCAGGAAGCAGAGAGCAAAGATAGGACTGGGACACGAAATAAACCCCAGGATAAGCCCCCAGTGACCTGTTTCCTCCATCACCTTCCAATGATGCCATCCAAGTTTGCTATCAGTAGATGAATCCATGGATTAGGTCAGAGTCTTCATAATCCAATCACCCATCAATGATTGGATCTACAGCTGGCACCAATCTCTCAATGGGGAAGGGAGGAAACGGTAACAGCTCTTACTTCCTTCTTAACATATTTCCTTTTTATCCTTCTCTATTATCTTCAAGGAAAAAGAAAGACAAAACACTGGAACATTTACCTAAACCTATTTTAAATGTATTTAAGAAGAAGAAAGCATAATTCGATAAATTAAAACCTGAACAGTTGCAGGCCTTGTTTGGCATGAGCACACATAATAAAAACAAGTTAGAATGAGTTGAGGGAGAGAAGAAAAGCTTGGCTGAGAGGACTGGTATCTGGGTGTAGGGGGCACAAAGTCAGGGAGTAAACAGGATGCTGGGAGGTGAGAAATAAGGGTGGGGAGTAGTAGACCATCTCAAGAGGAACTGACAAGACCTGTTGCTTATAGTTACCCAGAAAAACTTAAGAACAACAACAAACACATATATCCAGAAGGGAAGCGAGCAGCCTTCCAGCTAGGCTGACTTGCCAGACACAATCTTAATGTTTGGGGAGGGCTGCAGGTAAGCTCCCTCATACTCTTGCCCTCAACAGCTGGCTTTCCTGCCAGGCTGCGACTCAACAGACTCCAGCCAAGGACCTCGGAGAGGAGGAGGAGTGAGCCTTGTGTTCCAGGAAGTGCGTGTCTCCATCTTGAGAAAAAGGAACTTGGGCTCTATTTAGTCTAGTTTTCTGGTTTCCTCTGGTTTTCAGTGTTTTCTCTTTGTAGAGGTTTTCAAGTAAAAAGATATTGTTTTTGAGGAAGAATTCTAGTGTTGAGAAGCTGCACAGATCCAATACCCAAGTGGCTATTAAAAAGCCAAAGAGAGGTTGGAGATGTGGCTCAGTTGGTAGAATGTCAACCAATGAGCAAAAGTGTCAGATACTGAGTGCTGGCCTCAGACCAAGGGAAAGAGAGTGGGGGGAGGAAGGGAAAGAAAGAGGGAGAGAGAAAGAGAAAGAGGGGGTGAGAGGGAGAGAGGGAGAGAGAATAAAGGAGGAAGGGAAGAGGAGAGGAAGGGAAGGCAAGGGCCAAATAATCAATAAAAAGAGATGTCTGTCTCCTCCCAGGGACTGCACCTCTCCCAGTCTCCTCCTGTTCATCCCTCATACAAATGATCACGTAGAAGGCAATATCTGAGTCCAGGGTGATGCCAAATTGTGCATGAGATATTGCATTTCATCATGCAATTCTTGCTTGCTTGCTTGCTTATAGTTTTCTTTTTCTTTTGGCAATAATGACACTTGCTGTGAAACAACTGTGTGAAACACACTCAGTTACGCTAAGCTACATTTTTTTTTTTTTTTGGTCAGTCATGAGGCTTGAACTCAGGGCCTTGGTACTCACTCAGAACGAGCTACCACTTTAAACCACAGCACCACTTCCAGTTTTTGAGTGGTTAACTGGAGATAAGATTCTCATGGACTGTTCTGCCCAGGCTGCTTCCACCTGCAATCCTCAGATCTCAGAATCCAGAGCAGCTAGGATTACAGGCATGAGCCACTGGTGCCCAGCTTCTAGCTGCTTTCTAAAACATACATTCCAGTTGTTTCTAAAGGAAACCATATTCATTAAAGAAAACACACAGAAATATATTGAAAGCAAAGAAAAAGTATCACCCTCACATGTGCCACTTTAATAAAGCATTATTATCACCGTCATAACCTTCTCAACAGCCAATCTTTTTAGTTCTAAAATTGATCATGACCTCACTATTCATAAGGCCAACCCTGTGCTGCTTGGAGATTTTGCTGATCTGTGGATGAAAACCAAGTACTATACATGTGGACTGACTAGGATAGTAGTTGAAGGAACAAGGGTTAAGTCCTGACTTTACAGCCAAGTACCAGAAGGCCTGTCAACTCACTGCTACTTGAAACAAACATATACATATACAGGGTACAACCTATGATGGGTTGTCTTAATCTTTTTTTTTTTTTTTAACTTTTTAATGCTATAAAGGTGACACTCAAGAGGCTGGGAAGGTGGCTCAGTGGTAGAGCGCTTGCCCTGCATGCATGAGGCCCTGGGTTCAATTCCTCAGCACCACATAAGCAGAAAAAGCCAAAGTGGTGCTGTGGCTCCAGTGGTAGAGTGCTAACCTTGAGCTGAAGAGCTGAGGGACAGTGCCCAGGCCCAGAGTTCAGGCTGCACGACTGGACCAAAAAAAAAAAAAAAGTGATGTTCAATTGGTAGAAACTTGAGAGTTTCAATCTGATCTTCTCTGAGCTGGTGACATACGCTAGCCATGCTGGGCAACTCCTGGTCAGCCTTGTCTCTGATTCTAAGGGTGACCCTTCTGTCCCCCATGGCGACTATGTTGCTAAGCTACAATGCTTGGTGCTTAGCTATGCTCACTTGCACCTTCAGCTTATGGTGTTTTCTACATCTGATGGACTTAACAAGATGGAACCCCATAAGAAGTCATGGAGCTTCTGTATGAACCACAGTTGCTACTTCTTGCTTTGTACTGGTAAGACTTTAATGTTCATTTGATGCCATTTTTTAAAAACATGGTAGCATAGCATGAAGTCCATCTGTTGAAAAACCAGGGTTAACCAAGGTTAACTTCCAATTTCCTGCATGGCCTCCATGGGCCTGTCTACCTCACACCACACCTACAGAGCCCATGTTCCATTCGGCTCTTTCAGGCCCCCTAATGGAACCTGTAGCCCCTTCTTCCTTTGGCAATAAAGTTGTAACACAGATCTCACCTCCTCTGTGAAGACTTCTGGGGATTATCTGGCCTGGTAGGATGTCACTTTTCAAGACTGGAAGCTCCTGGAAGACACAGATCAAAGCTGTGGATGAGGTTGAGGGGGGGGTCCCCGGAAGCTAATCTCCATTGTGAGGTGTGAAGAGGCTGGAAGCTTAATCCCACGAGGGAGTTTGGAGGCAGGACCTTCGGGAAGGGGGTAACCATTCGGGGAGGTCATCAGGGTAGGGCTTTCATCGTTAATCGGGATGGCTTCACAAGAGGCACAGACCAGAAGATCCACACATCCTAAGATCACACGCCACCTCTGCACATCCCCAAATGTGGTCCCTCCTCCTTGTATTTTCTTTTCTTTGTATTTTACCCAGCCCATCGCATGGTGCTAACTCCTATATGATTGTCCCTTAAATTTTTTTTACTCACTATATGTTGTATTATATATATAATGATGAATAAAGCAAAATGATCTTGAAAGTCAGAGGGGACGTGAATCTTCTACAACACCTTGGTCTTGTGAGAACTCAGGCTTCAAGAAAACTGATGTACCCCCTCTGAGGGCACATACCCCAAAGACCTAAAGACCCCTGGGTCCCTATGTTCAGAGATCCCACTAGCTTGTAACATCAGCTCAGTGCAGACTAAGCTGCCAACATGGGAACCAGTGGAAGCTCAACTACAATAACTAGAGTCTGTAGAACATGGGAACAGTAACAAAGAACAGTAACAAACAGCCAACTCCCACCTCAGCCATGAGCTGCATCTAAATCTTTACATGTCTAAGCAATCGATTTGGAAATTACACATCATTTTCCTTTGAAACAATATTAAGCACGATGTTTTCTGATCTCTGATGTTCCCCAAAGCAGGCTTAAGCTCTCAATGATGTATGTACAATACCACGTGTGCAATAAAAAGTGAAAGATAAAACTATATGCATTTTACAAGAAAAAGAACCAACAGCTGAATATAAAGGATTATTTTTAGTTTGAATGATCAGGAATTTAACTACAGTAAAACTCCCAGTGTCCTGGACAGCCTAAATCTTACCTCTTCCTTCCTTCTGGCCACAGTTCCGAGTTGTTTCAGGATTCAAATGGAACCATATTGGATCCCCCAGGCTACATCTCTCTTCTTTGTCTTCAAGATCCTCTCCACTACCCCCCACCCCCAATCTTTCACCTCTATAAGCAACCTCTGGGCCTGAGGACTGCTTCACCCCTAGATGTCAAACTCAAAGGTTCCCCTCTCTGAAAACTTACCCCCAAGCCTTCTATAGCATTCATCATGTCATTCCCAATCCACCCGTCCTGTCAGCTACTTGCAGTGTCCACCTGATCAGTTCCTCTCTGCAAAACCTCCTTCTGCCTTACCTAAGACTCTAAGATTTCAACTATCTTTGTGCCATTGTCCTTGGGCTGCACGATCCAGTCAAACACCACCCAGGACAACGATCCACCCTGTACTGGACATGCTGGAGCTCCGGGATAGGGCAGGGTAGGGAATTTACACCAAGTCTAAGTCTTCATCAGAACTCTTGGTCATCCAATTCAACCTTGGTATTTCCTGGCAATTCTAAACTGAACAGATAGACAGATGGATGATATAAGAACTTGAAGAGATGCCAGAATCTCCCTTTCTTTTGTGATGCTTTAGACAAGGAGAACCCTTGGTGCACTTCCAGCTTTACTTTAAAACGCACACAGCTGTAGCTGCTCATAATCACGTGGTATTTTCATGCCTTTGAACCTTCAGCCATCATCAAACTAGAAGAGCCTTTTTCTGGAGAAAGAAAAGCTCTGACTGATACTCTGGGAGAGAAAAGTCCAAGGACATCGACTTCTGCATTAGAATAATTGTCCGTGATGGCACAGAAGAGGGAGTGAGGGACTGTAGTGCTGAGTGCCCCTGATCTTATCAATGTCAACATGGTACTTGGTCTCGTGGCCACTCAGTGTCACCCATGAATCCATGAACACGCACGGAACATCTTCCGGCTCAGCTTAGAAAAGCAGAGTGAATGAGAAGGGCCCTGCTGTTAAGGAGTTCACATCCCAAAAAGGATAAAATGGTAATACATACATTTTTTAAAAATTGAGCAAGGCAATTTTAGTTAATGACAGGTTTCAAAAATAAAAAAGAAAGCAAAACAGGACAACGAATAGGCAATGAATGGAGGAGATATCTTCAGTAGTCATAATAGAGAGGTCATATTTGAACTGAGAACTAAAATGGAGAGATCAGAACCATCAACATGGAAATCCAGAGCCTTGGCTTTCTCCTCATGATTACAAGAAGGCTTGCTGAAGCCAAGCATCACTGTCCTCACATCACATCTTTCAAAGGAGTCTTGTGAGTTTCCTGTAATGAGGAAGAAAAATATCTCCCACAAACCACAAGCACACTTCCCCTCACATCCCCAGGGCCAGAAGCAGGTCACATACCTACTTTCCAAGCAGAAGGGTGGGACCAACAGTAGCTCTTCAGAGAATGTGAAGGGGCATCCTTACTTGACCATCAGCCAGACAGACACTGGAACCTAAACCAGACCAGCCTGCTGTCAGCCAGGGGAAAGCTGACACACCAAAGGCTAAGGTGGAGAGATTTCATGTTACGGGACTGACTGAACTTCATCCTAAAGGAAGTTAAGTCATTGAAGGGACCTTCATGTGGAAGGCTGCAGTTTAGAAAAAGCCCTTGCTCTCATGGCTTTCCCACTCTTGGACGAAGCTAAGCAAGATGATGCAAAACCACTGTGGCCACAGGATGGGTTAGGCTAGTGGCTAAGGTGTGGCCAGTGGGACATTTATCCCAGCCTCTTTGACAGTGTCCTGAGAAGGAGCAGGAGCCATCAAGGTTGACTTCAGGGGGTCTGGTTTGCCACTGGCTCTCACTGAGCCAGTGTACTGCACACACGCATTTGTATTCATTTCCCTCCAGCTACCTACCACCAGGCATTGAACATGGTCTGCTCATAAGTTAACCTGCTAGAAGGGCTCTCTTCTCTCTCCCCATCAAACCCTTCTTTTCTTAAAATCCTACATCACACTTCACTCCAAAAGACTTACTTTTGTCTTCTTCTTTGGGTCTGTATCCCACATGCAAACATGATACAACCACATCCCCCCCAAAAAAGTCCCATGGTTATAAGCTTCAAGATTACACCATCCCATGTCCTTGGTGAGAAACCTATAATTTTTGAGCACCTACTATACTCCAGCATTACCACGCAAACGATTCCTTCCATCCGTCATCACTAAACTGGTTTCTCAGCAGATACACACCTGAAGTTATCCATGCAGATCTTCAGTGATTACTGTTCAATAAACTGGAAATTAGCCATGGACACAAATCCAACTTTTCCCTCCTTTGCATCATTTCTTTTATTCCTTTATTTAAAAAAAAAAACTGCCCAAGACCTTCACCACTTCACATTTCAAAGATCAGTCATATGGGGCAGGCAGCAGGCAAAGGACATGAACCCGCCTCAACTCTGGGTGTCCGCCATGTGGTTTTGTGCGCACGCGCACGTGTATGCGTGTGTATGTGTGTGTGTTATTTACACTGCGTGCAATTTCACCGCTTGAGGTTACTGGGTAACTAATTGTATAATACCGTGAAGCTACATGAAGGGGCTAGGAATTATCTGGATCACTCCGCTGTGCCCGGGTAAAGCATCAAAGTGAGGATGGTGAACTTAAAGAGGCTTTAAAACATCTTGAAGCAATAACAAGCTACAGACCGAAGCCGGGCAGTTTTGTTTTTTTTTTAAACATTACACAGAACTTAAACAATTGAACCAATTTGTCCTTTGTTCTTTTTTTTATTGCATTCCTTATTACATTAATGCTGTTTTTAAAAAAGGATCTCAAAAGGCATTGCACTCAGGCACCAAGCTCCATACACCCGGTCCTCCCAGGGGCCTGGTGTGGACAGGACATGCGTTTCCACCGCATTGGTCGCCGGTGGTGGTGGTGAGTGCAAGGCCACCGAGCTTGCCCGCGCTCCGTCCCCCCAGCAGCCACGTGCAAAAGGGAAGGTCGCCCGGCCAGGCCTCGGCCAGCCTGCGCCCTGGCTGGGGGGGGGGGGGGAGAGTGGATCTGACCCAAGTTTAACAAGTTTTCCGGCCCGTGGGAGTAGCGTGCTGGGGCGCGGGTGTGTATGTGTGTGTGTGGAGGGGGGGTGTCTCCTGGCTTTCTAAGAAAAGTCCCCGAAGGCGATGGGCCACCAGACCGTCCTCCGGCAGGGGGACAGGTTCAGGGGGACCCCAGGGCACAAAGAAAGCGCGCCGCGGGGAGCGGGCTGGCCTGGCCCCCACGCGCGCTGCGCGCTCCGCGCCCCACCCGGCCCCGGCACGTCGGCTCCGCCACCACCGGCCGCCGATCGGGTGTGTGTGTGTGTGTGTGTGTGTGTGTGTGTGTGTGTGTGTGTGTGTGTGTGTGTGTGTGTGTGTGTGTGTGTGTGTGTGTGTGTGTGTGTGTGTGTGTGTGTGTGTGTTCCCCTCCGGGAGCGGTGCGCTGGACCGAGGAGGGGCCTCGCCGCGGCTGCTGGGCCGGGCCCTGCCCACCGCGCCCAAGGGCCGCCCTTCCCGCCCCGGCGAGTGATTGATGGCCCGAGCTGCCCCCGGTCCCCCCACCCCCACCCCCGCCTCCCAGCCCCAGCCGCGGCTGTGTGTTTTGGACGCTCCGCAGCAGGGGCCGCGAACGAGCGACGCCCGTGGCGGGCAGCGCCGCCCTTCCTTCCCCTGGGCTCGGGCGGCGGCGCGCGGGCGGGGACCCGGCGGGGCGGGGCGCGGGCTCCGGGCGGGGCGCGGGGCCGCCTGGGCGGAGGGCCCGGGTGAGGGGGGGGGGCGCACGGAGCACGCCCGGCCCCGCGGCTGGCCGCGCCGCGCCGCGCCTCGCGGGACAGGTTGGGCCGGCGGGGCGGCGCCCGGCTCGGGGGAATAATGAGCGACTGTCGGGCTGTCCCCGGGTGACGGGGCGGGGCGGGGCGGAGGCGGCGCGGGAGGCGGGGGCGGCGGGGGAAGGGCGCAGGGCGGGGTGCGTGTTTGCGCGAGTGACTCGGCCGACCCCTCGGGCGGCTGCCTCCACCCAAGTGGGTGGGGACCCGCCCAGCCCGGGCGGCCGCGGCGGCTCCCTCTCCCCTCCCTGACCCTCCCACCCCGGGTCCCAGCCTCTACTTACCCCGCCAGCCCCGGGAGGCTCGCGCAGAGCGAGCGGCGCCGGCGTCATGTGACTGCCCGGAGTTGGTGCCAGGAGCCAGAGGCGAGCCAGGCGCGGAGCCGCGCGGAGCCGGGGCCCGAGCCGGAGCGCACCGCGCCGCGCCGCACGCGCGCCCGTCCCCCGTCCCCCGCGGCCGCCACCGCCACCCGCGCTGGAGCGCTGACATCGCCGCCTCCGGGGGGCTCACGGCGGCCGAGACCCGGCCTTCCTTTCCCGTGGGCAGCGCTCGGCGCCGCGCGTTGCAAAGTAAGACTCCCCCCGCCCGCACCTTTCCTCCTCGCCCTGGCTTTGGCGCCCCCCTCCCCCTGACCCTTGGCCAGGCTTCGTTTTCCCACCCGTGAAGAAGAGGCGCCGGGGGAATGGGGTCGGAGCGCCGCGGGGGCGCCTGCGGGGCTTGGGAAAAGTGCAGCGGCTCCTTGCAGCCGGGGGTCGGGGGGGGGCGGAGGAAGGCGAGGGGGAGGGAAGACCCTCCTCAACACACCCGGGTTCGCGGCCCGAAGTACGAGATGGTGGGGAAGACACGGTGAGGATCCCGGGGTGCGGGGCGGGCGGGGGCTCACCTGTGTGGTCCCCCTCCCTCCCTCCGCCCGCCCGCGGGCTCGTGATTCCCTCCCGAGCCCCCGGAAAGCTCCGCGCCCTCCGCGTGCGGCCGCGTTGTATGGGGAAAGGTAGCGCCGAGGCCGCGCGCTCCCGCTCCTCCCTCTCCCCCCCAGCCCCCCTTCACCCCCACCCCGCTCCCGCGTCCTCCCCTCTCCGCCCTCCGCCTGCGCCCCTCGCCGCCCCCCAGCGCGCGCCCAGCCCTGCAAACTTGGAACAAGCTCCCGGGCCCTCGGGGAAGAAACTTGGGGCCCCCGGGACTCGGAGGAGCATCTCGCTCGCCCTGGATCCTGGAGGTCGGGAGCTGTCCGGGCGCCTGGCTCCTCCGGGCGCCGGGCAGGAGTGTGTGTAGGGAGAACCAGGAGGGTTTGCCGAGCCCTCCCGGGGGCTAGCGGAGAACCTGCCGCAGTGCCTGGAGCCAGGATTACAGCGTGGCTGGTGGCAGGGAGCGCCGGGGGCGAATGACTGCCTGCGGCGGTTAGGGACTGGAGCTTGGGAGGGTTTGGAGGGCTGGTGGGTCGCAGGATCGGAAACCTGGGGCTCTACCTACAAGTTCAGAGGAACGGGGTACATCTTGCTGATGGGAAGGATAAGACCACCTAGATCTGTCCTGGCTGAGTCCTTGGCAGATAGCAGGGAGAAAGTCCTGGCTGCTTTGAATTTTCCTGGATGGGCAATGTGAATGAGACTTACTCAAAACAAGTCAGGTTCAAAGGAAATTAGAAATTGCTCATCTTGTATTAAGCTAAAATAAACATTTTGCACCAAATCACTGAACTTTTTCTTTTCTTAAAAAATTTCCACTAACATTACCCAAGATACTTTAAATATGCAGATTATACTCTCACAAGAGTCTGGTGTATGAGGGCAAAAGTATGAAGTGGGAATCGGAGTTCATTTAGATTTAGTACTTTGTTATTCAGCAAAATCAAGTGGGGGCATAGGTTAGTTGTTCATTCGAGTTTTCTGTATGAATTTGAGGAGCATTTGTGTAAGAGAATTCCATCTGGATGATAATGTGTCCCACCCTGGGGGAAGTAAAAAAATCTTAACATTTTGCAAGCTTGTAGTATTGCTTAAAAAAAAAGTCCTCGAGTGATTTTCTTGGATTGAAACGTGAGGTATGTTAGTTGACCTTAGGCTGCTAATAGAAACTTGAAATAGAATGTTTGATTAATTTATTCTCTCTGGAGGAACTAATTTTCCAGTTTCTAGTTAGTGAGGTTTGCTGCTGTTAGAAGAAAACAGCCTAATGTGCTGTTGGTTGAGTTCCGTAGAAAAGGACTTAGTGTAAAGAATATTTTGGCTTGCACCAATCCAAGTGTGAGAATAACAAAGAAAAAGTAGCTGCTTAGACCACAAAGCCTTGTCAGGTATAAACACCTTAGCTTTAGAGAAAGCTATTTTCCTGACTACAAAGTTTCTAAATTAAAACTCAATCTTGTTGCTATGGGCACTGCTGATGCTTTTTTTTTAACCTTTAGTTCTGTTTCCACACCAATCTTTATACCTCTGATCATGAAAAGTCTGCATTAAACCATTCTAACAAAATAAAGAGAAATAACTTGACTGGTACTGCAAATGAACCTTTACTACCTTAAAAATAACTAAAGAAAAAAATAGATATCTATTAAAACCTGACACTCTACAGACTAAGATTTCGGGGCTCAGTGTGCCAGGGACAGAATCCCCTTCTGAAGAGGTAGGTGAGTTTCTGTGGGTGTGTGTACCTACAGAGGCTTCTGCCAGTGCGTCTGCCTTGCATTTGAAAAAAGCCCAAAGATTTCTGCTCACTCGATGCCTGCCTTGGATTTTTAGCTCTGTAAACCGTGACTATGGCAAGCTTCAAATTGGTCCAGTTTAAGTTATGTGGGGTAACTCGGTTGTAAGCTGAAGTCTTAACGGCAGTGCTTTATCCTGATTTTCTTCATGATGCATTGAAACTGAATGGTAATCATTACCCTAACCTAGCATTTGGTCAGGGTTGGGTACTCGCTGTTGGGATAGAACAGAAAGGAACAAAAGAAACCAGAAAGGCTGGTGTTAATTTGAAGGGTCTCTGCAGCCTGAATATGATAAAAATCACACGTGCACTTACCATGTTTACTGTATGTGGCAGCTCTTATTTGTAAATAGGGCAGGTCCTCTGCATAAAGCTGGTGTTATTATTCACACCCATAGAACAAACACCTCCACCCCCCTGTTGTTGTCTTAAAAAACTCCAGCTGCTCATGAATATAGGGTCAGGGAGGGCCGGCTAAATGTTTCTCTGTGCTTTCTCTCCAGCACAGCCAGCAGAGCTGTTTCCTGTTCTTTGTTTCAAGGCTGGGGTTTGCGTCATACATTCCAAGTGGCATATGTGTGCTCTTTCCTGTTTCAGGCTGTTTTCTGGTAGATCAGTAGCCTGGACCAGGCCACAGTCCCTGCCCCTCTACTCTGGATCCCCACCCAGGGAGTTATCTTGTCTCTACACTGAGCAATTGCCTAAGATGCTTGTGTTATGTCATAATGAGAAGTCAGTTAACCTTTTTACATACAGCCTTTGCTCCTGAGTTTAGATGGGCAAATCAATACCCTTTACCTTTTTTCTTTTTTCAACATTTTGATTGTGGATTTTAAGGAATTTATGTTGTGTCTAGTGGCAAAGAAAACTGAAGGAGTTTGCTTTTTGTTTGTGTTTGAAGTCCTCATGTGAAGGTGGGTAAGGTGTTTCAGATAGGCATTTTGCCCTGAAGCTGTCAATTTTGGATCAGGATTAACATCCTACAGAAAGATGTGACCATTCTGTCCACTTCCATACTGGCTGCCCAAGGCATGCTGGGATGCAGGGGGGCTGGGGAGGGGGATGTCTACACAGCTTGATGATCTGGGTTGAAGAAATTAATGTTGGGAAGAAATCTTTAGGCAAATTATTTAGGCAAACATACGTGTGTGTGTGTGTGTGTGTGTGTGTGTGTGTGTGTGTATAAGAATTTTAAGAATAAAAAGCTTAAGGAAAAGGAGAACAGGTAATAAGATTCATTTAATGATAGGGTGTTTTTAAGTTTATATTTTGAAAATAGAAGAAAAACACTTTCAATGGCAAACTTGTCATGTCCCAATTTTTAAAATGTCCCTTTGATGGGTTAACTTTAAAACATACAGTAGCCTTATTTTTCTCTTGATTCTTCAGAAACTGAATTTTAAGAAAATGGTTGGCAAAAAAAATTTTAAGGGGGGAGGGAATTATCTTTTTAAAACTTACTTTAGATTTTTTTTGGGGGGGGTCCGGTCGTGGGGCCTGAACTCTGGGCCTGGGCGCTGTCCCTCAGCTCTTCAGTTCAAGGCTAGCACTCTACTAGTTGAGCCACAGCACCACTTCCGGCTTTTTCCTGTTTGCTTATGTGGTGCTGAGGAATCGAACCCAGGGCCTCATGCATGCAAGGCAAGCGCTCTACCACTGAGCCACCTTCCCAGCCCACCTTTAGGATTTTCTGTAAAATTTAAAGAATGGTCTACAATGTCCCCTGATGGAATTCAAACATTTGCTGAGACATTGGATTCTGAACTCTCAAATATGGATAGACAGGGATTTAGTTGGGAAGATTTCATCCACATTTTTGCTTTATATATAAAATGAAGGCATAAAATTTGTTAAAGTGAGTAGAATCAAATAGTTGGCTACTGATAAACTTTTCTTGAAAAATGATGGAAGTAATCAGGCACCAGTGGCTCTCGTCAATAATGCAACTCAGGTTTGAGATCCGAGGATCATGGTTCAAAATCAGCCCAAGCAGAAAAGTCCATGATGCTCTTATCTCCACCAACAAAGAGCTGGAAGTAGAGCTGTGGCTCAAGTGATAAGAGTGCAGTCTTGGGTGAAAAAGCAAGCAACAGTGCCCAGGTCCTGAGTTCAAGCTCTACTGCTGGCGTGTGTGTATGCGTGCGTGAGCCCGCGCGCATATACACACACACAAGTCTCCAGAATGTTTCAGCAAGAAATGTTTCTTTCCTCCTTGGGAAAAGCAACATGAAATGTTAAGCTAACTAGTAGAGCAAGGAGCCTTTACCCTGAAACTCATAAGTAACCCAAATAGAAGCAGGTTTTTGGATTTAGTTCCAAAGTTGGTGATCCAACTAGATTTGGTAGACAGAATCATGTGGCTTTCCCATTTCAGTGGAGATGGGAGAGAGAGAGCTGGTTAATATAACTGATTAATATATCAAAGAAACTTCTCGAGCTTTTAAATAGTTGAGGGAAATTATACTGATGGTTACTGCAATTCTTTAAAAATGAGAATAAAAGTTTTATCTCTGGACCATGTAAGTCATTATTCCTAAGTTAATTGCATTGTCTCCATCTTCTCTTTGGATTTTTTACCTTCCTAATATTTCTCAATATACTCTTTTGCTGTAAATGGCAGCTTTTGTAGACAACATTTCTTGCTGTTTTTATATCCAGTTGCATTGAAGAAAAAATAAACATAAGCAACTTTGGCCTTTCAATACTAGGAATTATCCTGGAAGTTTAAGCTTTCAATACTAGGAATTATCCTGGAAGTTTAAGCTTTCATACAGGCCTCATTTGTCATTGGTTCTAGCTTTATTAAAACAAACAACCTAAAGTCTTAAAACAACTGATACCTGATTTGCTAATACACACTCTTCTGGTTTAGATGCCTGTTGAAGTAACTTGGGAAAGAATTGTGATGAGGATGGTTTTCTATGTTTTCAAGCTTGTCCTGTCTCTTCCTTGGGTGCAGACACCAAACCCCCCACCCCCCAATCTTTAGTAGTCAGCCAGGCCCAGAGACAGGAAACCAGACAGAGTCTGCCTGATAAGGGAGAGCTTTGTCTAAAGGAGGTAGCCCTGGGCCCCCACCCCAAACTCCCCTTAAAGTTTAGCAGTAATAAAAGAGACACCACTGTAGATAGTTTCTGAAGCGGAACTAGAAATGCTTTCTCCAGGGTATGTCTACCCTTGACCTGGCCAGCCTCTCATTGGTTCTGGAATGTCACCATCTTGGATGGCACAAGGAAGAAATGATTTTTATGTTTTGTAGTTATCCCTTGGTCTGAGTGTTAGTATATAGTAAAGTTCTTTCTTTAGCTAAACTGACTCCTGGATGTTTGTGGAAACTCACTCCATTGTGTGGATGGGCTGAATCATGATCACTACCCCAGCTAATTATTAAGAATGAAGCAAGTTCCATGGCACTTGAGCCCAAGCATTCTGGTATCCTTGATCTCCAGGAATAGGGTGCCCCTTTCCAAAGGAGCTTTTTTAACAGCCTAACTTAGCCTGGGACATTCTCAGGGAGATTGCCAATTTGTGAAAGGTTTGGGGACCCTGCCAGGCAAGGATGACCCACAGCTGGTCTCAACCCAGATCAGTGCGATTTGGCCAAATCTAGAGAGAAGAGATGGAGTGAGGAGGGGTTAAGGTCAGAGTTTTCCAACCTGGGAATCAAGTAGAGGCTTTTCTCCGTTGGCCTGTGTGCCATTCTTTCAAAGAACTCCTGTTCTCGGAGTGTAATCACTGCAGTTTACTCCTTTATCTGCCTCCTTAACCTCCCAAAGTTTAGCTTTATACCCCAAAACTCCTTGGATTAGTAAGATGAAGTTCCTCTTCTGCTTAGTTCTCTGAACAAAAGAACTCTTGCAAAGTTTCTCACTGAATTGAAGGTAGTTTCTCAGTCTAGCTTTGCTGGCCTCTGGACCAATTTTTCTTGTGAGACTCTTGCCATCCAATCATCCCAGGGCTCTTCTGACCCTGTATTTTATCCTAGCAATAGGAGAGGTGTCATTTGACATCCGTTTATTTATTCATCTCCCAACTATTTATTGAGAACCTACTCATTAGAACTAATCTCAAATTATGTGCAATCGTTATTCGGAGTTATGCCACAGGATGGAGTAGGTCTGTAGTGATCTAACCTGAACAGGCATTTTGAAATCTTTAATTGTCCAATGGACCCACCCCAGGGCCCTGCTTAGCATAAGGGAGTGTGCATACCACACCCTCTGTGCCTGGGGTGACCCCAGGATGGAGCATTGGCACAGAAAAGCAGGTCCCACCTCACGGGCTCAGAAGGAGGACAGAAACATCACTGGTCTGCAGCAGGACCACTTCTGTTCTTGGCTACAGCTCCAAGCAACAATGCACATTCAGGCGAGTCATTTCACCTCTGTTCCTCCATTTCCTCATTTCTAAAATGGGGACAAGGACCTGACCCTGCCACCTTTATAGAGTTATTAGGAGGATTTCCGTATTTACTTCGATCAAGCTGCCAATTTTTTCTGAGCAGTTTTATGGACCATTTGCAGGTGCATTGGCAAGGAAGAATAGCCTCATCTGGGGCCTGCAGAATGTGGGTTTTGATCTGAAATCCAAGCATGCTTGAAAAGGGAGTAGACAGGAGGGAGCCAGTTGAGAGGAGAGGGGTTAAAAACCGCTGCTGTTGGCTACTGTAACTGCATGCCTGTGGTCCATATTCCCCCGGGACCAGTCTGGGACTGGACTCTCCCTCCCACTAGTGATATGTGGGTATAATGTTTAGTTCTCGTCGGACAATGACATGGGTTCAAATCCTGGCTCTTCTGCGTAGCAGCTGTTTGATCATGGCAGTTTGTTTCAGTCCAATGAGAAGGCAGTGCCCAGTGTCACAGGCCTTCAGTGACAATCCTCGAGCAGAACAGAACTTGTGCTCACCAGTCAAGAAGGTGGAGCTGACCAGCAGGAAGTGTGACCTCACTTAGTCCCTAGCTAGCACTGCTGTACAGAAGTGGCCTTTTAAAAAGCCTGCCGTCTCCACCCCGTCTTTTTCCCCTGGCCGTTGTCTCTTCCTTCTTCCCCTTTTTTCCTCTTGTCTTGTATATCATCGTCACTACTTGAGGTGCTGGGGATTGAATCCAGGACCTGCCTGTGTGTGCTAGGCATCCATCCTCTGTGTCCCCCTCCCACCAAGTGGTGGGTAGTAACCGTGGATATTAATTCTGTGAGGACGGTGACCTGGAGGACCTAGGCAGGCAAGGTGAAAGTCCGAGGCAGTCACTCCTTTCAGAAAGTTTTGCTCCCTAGGCTTCCTGGAAGGAGGGGGGACCCTGCATTGCACCCCCCACTGCTTGCCTAGGGCACTTCACAGTGCCATCAGAGGGAGAGATGGCAGTAGAATTCTCTGTGTGTGCTTTTTGGAGGCTAGGTCTCTGAGGTCCTTAGGTCTGATTTTCAAAAATGTTTCCCTCTTCTCCTTTTTTTTGGGGGGGGGAAGGGGGTGCCTGTCTGGCCTCGAAGATCCCACTACTGGTGGTGATAAAGAGATATACTCCCTTTGGGGAACTAAAGCAGGCTCAGCATCTAGGTGAGCAGAGGTGGCCTAGGATCTCCCAGGGAGCAATCAGCTGGCGCCCTGGCTGGGGTGGGCAGGGCCTTGAGCTGGTCTTTGAAGAGTTAGGAGGATTTAGATAAGCCGGAAGGGGGGGCATTCCACACTGGTTGCCCAGCATCTGGGCCAAAAATGAACAAAGGCGCGGGCTGGAAAGCGGGAGGCAGGGCGGCCAGCACAAGGGGCGCTTGGCTGGTTAGAAAGGGGTTAGCTGGGCATGGCTGGTTAGAAAGGGGGCACAGACACCTGAATCCATCCCAAACCTTCAGGTCCCCTTGATGCTGTGTGAGCTTGAGGGAGGAAAGAGCCAAAGGGGATCAGGCTGCTTTGGAGGGTCCAAGGGCATGGAGTGGGCAGCCAGAAAACGCAAGGAAAGCTCCCCAGGACACAGGCTGGAGGCCCGGGTGGCAATGGTAGAAGTGGAAAGAAAAGGGATGAGGAAGGCCTCACCGCTGACCTTAGGTTGCCATGGTGAAAAAGCAGAAAATAAGGCAAACTGGAGGTGGGGAGGGGCTAAAGAGGGGCTGCCTTTAAGAGGCAGGAACACTGAAGAGGAGGAGGAGGAGGAAGAGGAGGAAGAGAAGGACTGAGGCTGTGGCCCTGGGCTTTCGCCTGGTTACAGATGCTTTTCTGTTTCTGCCTTGTTTACTTTTGAAGGGAGAGGGCAGTGTTACCAGCCTAGGCTTTGCATTTAAAGGTCCAGAGATCTCCAGAATCAGCCTTGGGGGGAGTGGGGAGGGACTCCTCGGGAGCAGAGGGGAGGAGGGAATGGCTCACTGCCACCCTGATGGCTTTCTTCTGGATATTTGGAAGGTTCTAGCCATCCTTGCTTAGGCTGGAATTTCCAGGAATGGCTGCTGCTTCAGCCGGGTCACTCCCGCCCAGCCTCCCACGGCCTGCAGGGTGGGGCCCCCTGGGCGGAGGCCCTGCGGGGTGGAGTGGGGTGGGTCTCCAGTGATAGGGAGGGCACCCCAGGAAAGGAGAGGGGATGAGAGGCCACGTGGCCTTCCCTGCAGCCTTTCTGGATTTGATTATATAACGCCTCCCTGTTCCCTGGGAGGGACGGCTTAGGCAAGGCCTGGTGATCCGTGTACACAGCCGGATTAAACATTGTGGGTATTTTTTTTTCCCCAATTTCTCTTGGGTTGCCTGCCCTTAAAATGAAAACAACAAAATTGTCACTGGACATAAAGAGAGGAAAACAAGTGTGTGATCTTGGTTGGGGAAATGACTGAGTTTGCTAAACATTTCTTTGAAGGAGGAGGTTGTGGATGGTCACTCACTCCCTACATGCCCTTGAACTTGAGTTAAGTCCAGCACACTGCGGCTTTGAGTTTCCCCACTCTTGTTCTGCTGGGCACCCCCAGTCTGGAAATGTGGGGCAGGGGAGGGGGGAGGGGGTGGCTTGGTGGTTACCTTTGCACCTGTCCTTACTATTTACATGCAGAATCAATTGCTTCACTTGGTCTTTCCGCAGTACAGGGTGTGGGCAGAATCTTATCTGAAGCCATGTCCTGTTTGGACAAGTTGGACTCGCCCTGGCAACTCTCCATGGGGTGGAGCAGATGGGTGGAGGCAGGAAAGTAAAATTGGGTGGCTTGTTCACCCGGGACAGGAGAGGGCAGAGCACTTGCTCACTGGCTCATTAGATTTTCAGATGAAACAAAATAAGTATCTTCTACCATTTTACAAAACTCATGAGTGCAAAGTCATCTGAATTTATGAGGGGCAAAGATTAGGAAATATTCTGTGGAAGTTTTGTTTTTTTTTTCCTTTCAAAGCCAACGAAAAGAAGACTTAAGGTAGGTGAACGGGTGGTGTGGCACATCCATGTAGGGGCACGCACCAAGCTCTCTTGAATAAAACCATCTAGCTCTAAGACAGATGCCGGCTCACATGAGTGGCCTGTCCCCTCATGCGCCTTGCCAGGGAAAATGGTATTAAATAATGCTTGGCCTATGGGGAGCTTTTGAAGAGCTTGTGGAAAGAAGTGGGTAATGAAGAAGGAAGGTTTTTCAGAAGGAAGTTTAGCTACAGGGAGGTTGCTTGCCTGCCTGGACCCTACTTCTGGCCAAGAAACACACACACACACACACACACACACACACACACACACACACACACACACACACACACACACACACACACACACACACACACACACACACACACACACACACACACACACACACACACACACACGTTGTTTGGGGAGAAAAGGGTAAGGGAAGGGAAACACTTGGGAGAGGGGAAAAGCGCTGGCTTAATGGTGCTGTTCTCTGTACACCTGGCCCGGGTCTGCTAGGAAACAAAGGTTTGCTTTGAGGGATGCAGATAATTGGGAGCCATAGGGGTCAGGCTGAGTTGGGCGAAGATAATGCCAGGACCTTTTTAGAATCAAGAGTTAGGACATGAAGGGAGACCTGTCAGGCTAGGCTAGCCCTGCTTTAACCAAAAGGAGGGGGACTCTGCCCCCACTCTGTCTTTCTCTTTTTCCCCTCCCACCCCTTCTTTGACTCCGCAGCAGCTCATTGGTCCCCTTTCCCTCTGAAACAGCTGTGCTGTTGGGCCTCACAGACAGCTGGATAGAACTCAGAAGCAGAACTTTCCTGGAAGTCATGTATATGACTCTCCATGCTTTTAATGTATAATCACACTGTTTTGCATTTTCACAGAAATCTGACCCTTACTTTGACACCTAAAGTCAGAAGTGGAGGTGGGGGAGGGATGTAAGAGACATCCATTTCTTTATTGGAGAAAAAGCAAGTTTCATGGGCTATCCCAGGGAAAGAACATAGTTAGTACAGGTATAAGAAGCAATTCTGGCAGTGGTGATATTCTTATATTTTTATTAAGCACCTCAGTAACTCAGAAGTTGTTTTTGCCTTTTCCCCCCTTCTATCTCGTTTTAAATGCTTTTTTGTTATACTGAGATAGGTTAGCTCTAGAATGTTTCTAAGCTATATAGAGCTAAAGTGTAAATATATTTATGATTGGAAAATAGTACGAAAAAAATAGAACCCCCTTGAGGCCTCTTCATCTCTGTGATATCGCACAAAAGTGGCCAACAGAATTCCTCAGCCTGGCTGAAACAGATACTGGTTTTTTAAAACTCTTGAGATAAACTGGGATCTAAGGTCTGTGTCTTCATCGCTAATAATCTGTTTTAGTGCGCCACCTACTGGTTCTACTGATTGCTTGCCAGAGTTGTGTAATTGATTTCTACAGCATTTGTGGTTTAAAATTCTTTTTAAATTACGATAAATATTCCCAGGGTTTGCGCTGCTCTCTGGTAACAAAAGCCATCAAGTTTATGGACCTTCATTCTTCCGGAACTTAGGGCTATTTTTCAGTTCTGTGAAAGGCATTTTGCTATTACAGATACTGTTCTCATTCTCTGATTCCAGAACCCATGAACAGTAACAAGTCTTTGATATGTTAGGACATAGATGATTTTTGAAGCTAAATAAAACATGATTAATGTTTGTGTTTGGTTCTCTTCCTGAATATTGAGATCCTTTCTACCTTTCATTCCCCCAACCTCTTTTCTTTCTTTCTTTCTTTCCTTCCTTCCTTCTTTCTTTCTTTCTTTTTCCTTTTTTCTTTTTTTTCTTTTCTTGTGTGCCAGTCCTAGGACTTGAATTCAGGACCTGGACCTTGTCCCTAAGCTTTTCTGCTCAAAATTTGTCTACCATTTTAGCCACAGCTCTACTTCCAGTTCTTGGATGGTTAGTTGGAGATAAGTCTCGCAGACTTTCCTTCCTGGAGCTGGTTTTGAACCATGATCCTCAGATCTCAGCCTCCTGAGTAGTTAGGATTACAGGCATGAGCCATTGAAGCCCAGCTGGTTTTGCTTTTAATATCTGATTTAATCATAAAACCTTCAGAAGCAGGTAAGGTAGAGGCATCTGTGTGGCCCATGGCCAGTTGGTTACAGTCTAGAAAGTCTTAAGACCAAGGTTCAAGCCTTGTTCACTAGAGAATGAGTGTGCTTTTATTTAGAAAGATTCACATCAAGATAACTTGAGTGGTTATCACAAATCTGTCGGAGCAAATTCAGTTTGTAGGAGTAGGAAGTGTTGGTGGGAGGCTGCGGTCTCGCTGGTCTGTGTAGGTCTCTGGCTGGAAGGTTATCTGACCAAATCTCCCAACTCTTGTTTACAGTAAGCAGGAACTCTTACCTTTCTTGTTGATTGTCCCACACCAATCTGGGACTCAGTCCCTCTAGCCAAGGCTGTCAGTGCAGCTGCTAGGCTGGGAGTGCTTAGTAATCCCGAGATACAAAAGGGTTTTCATCCTTCCTTCTGAAATCATCCATTTTTCACTGTGTTGGATACAACACCATGGATTTGAGCAGCCTGGTATTGTGCTTGCAGATTATAATGCGACCTGCTATATAGTAGAAGTGTGATTTTTGAAGTCAGGGGCTTCACGTTGAGTTGTGGATGAAATTCTCAGGAACCACATGGTACTCAGAATACTTCCTGAAGGTACTTTAGCATAAGACATAGAGAACATACCCCGGAAGATTTGTATCTGGAAGCTGTGGGGGGAGGGGTTTTAGTACTGGAATACCAGAAACAATTAGGAGTAGGGACTTCAGCTTCATTAGGTAGAGCTCAGTCTAGAAGTTACAGCACTCTACAGAGCCTGGTTGATAAAGACTTTGCCTCAGGCCAAAACTCTTTTAACCAAATTGCAAAGTATCTGAAGCCAGTTGCTGAAGATCTGAACCTTGTTGAATACATGCCCTGAGGAGCGGCAGTTGACTTGCTGTTCATTGGAAATGAACTGGTGTGAGAGTCCACCAAGGGGGAGGACTCCGCCCATCTACTAGAGTAATTTTCTAAGAGCTGTGAAAACAAGCTAATAATCATATAAAAAGTGCTAGTGGAGGGGCGCTTCAAGAATAAGCATTTCTTAAAGTCATAAATGTAAATTAAGGTGAAAAGAATTCAACCTCAGTTAAATTTAAAATGACCATTTTGAGACCAAAATCTGTTGGAAAAGCCGGGGTGTGGCTCAGTGGTAGAGTAAGGTTAATGTGTCTCCCGCACCACCACTACCGTGTGTGTATGTACATATGTATGTACATATACACATGCATACATACATATATATGTGTGTATATGCCTCTCACCCAAGAAGTCTTCAGAAAGTTTACCTTAAAAATTAAGGAAGGAGCGGTGTGTTGGTGGTTCATTCCTATAATCCTAGCTTCTCAGGAGGCTGAGATCTAAGGATGGCAGTTTAAAGCCAGCCCAGGCAGGAAAGTCTGTGAGACTTTTATCTCTAGTTAGCCGGGTAAATAGGTGAAAATGAAACTGTGGCTCAAAAGCACCGGCTTTAAGTAAAATAGCCCCAGCCCCAGTGCCCCCACGCCACACATGCGCGCACATACACACACAACCTCCGTTATGAAGGAAATGCAGGAGGCTACAAGCACACAGATCTTTGCTGTTTGCAATGGTGAAAATTTGGGACCAAGCTGTGTGTACAATAAACAGGGAGATGTTAAACCGATCTCTTCACACCTTGGCATGGCGACTTTGGTGTGGAATTCTAATTGAAAGACATTAAGGGAAATGAGTATACTGAAAAAAAGGGGGTGTTAATGATATGGTGGCTTCTGTGTTTTCTTTTTGCTTGTCATCCATGTCTCCCTAGTTTCTCCATGATGAATGTAAGGGGAAACGCAGGGCGTTTAACCACCAGGTATAATGCTGCTTCTATCGAGTTGTACCACAATTTTGAGCAAGCTCTCTGGCCACAAGGGGCTGGACTGTACACACTGTACCAGAAATATCAGGGTTTATGTATTGGGGTTTAGAAAATCAGTTGGTTCTCAAGACCCTGACCAAGGTGCCTGGTTTTAATTCTATAATCTGGCATCTTTTGTAGGTAAGGGAAACAGTTCTGGACATTCTGGGGGCAGGGGAGGAGATGGGAAAGGACAGGATATTCGTGTTTGCTAATTCATACCTCATGTGGCCTCAGGACTTAGATGGACACCTTGTTTTGTTTTCTAGGCCACAACCACCAGAGCACCCTAGAAGGCTTACCGAAAAGAATGCTCATGTTTGATCCAGTCCCTGTCAAGCAGGAGGCCTTGGACCCCGTCTCGGTGGTAAGTCCTCCAGAATTGAAACCCTTTAGTGACAACATTGTGTGTTGTGTTGGGCTCTGAAGTTCCTTGTTATTTGACTTTTTTGAAGTCCAGGTAATAAACGAATGCTTGTGTATCTACCCTCCCAGCAACTGCATTGTCCCTTGACCAATGGAACCCAGGCTTTCCCACACCCCCAAGACACAATCAGCAGGGAACTCTGGTTGGCCATGACTGAAGTAGATGTGCAGAATACTTCCATCCATTTGTTCTTTTTCTTCTTTTTTGCTTTTTGTCTGGGCCTGAGTAAAGGGATTTGCTTCAAAACTGTTAACATCTACCAGGGGTTGTGAGTAAAGTAGGAGAAGCCAAGGAATGACAGAACTTGGCTGTGCTGACAGTCTCCTTTTGCCTGGAGTTGGAAGGTGCCATGCTCATTTTCCTTTTCAACAACCTCGGTGCTAAGCTGAGCCCCCCTGAGCTGGGCTTCTAGGTGCAGTTGGGCCACCAAGGACCTCGTAATGACCCAGGTGTTTGTGTGGGCCCAACACCAGTGCCCGGAGGAAGCACTAGTGTCAAAGAAGTGTCTGGCCTCCAAGCAGGCTGGGTGAGGATGTGAGGGCATCTGGCTTATAATACCAAATAACAACAAGCCCTGTTTTCTCTTGCATCTTTCTTCCATGGAACTGGAAAACACTCACCAGGGGAATGACTGGGCCTGGGCTTTGGATCTGAAGGTTAGGGATGACACATTTGCAAACTTAGGTCATCCATACACTTTGGCTGCAGAGGTTCTTGCCAAAAAAAGACTTGGGGGGGTCACTCAGAGGCCATTGGACTGAGTCGCTGTAGATGTGGCTGAGCCCGTGAAGTTCCGACCAGTGTGTCTGTAAGGAAAGGTTAAATCAGAGTTGTCTTTCAGCAAGTAACACGTACATTATTATGGCAGGATCACTGGATAAAGCGTATATCTGCATTTGAGAGTAGCATAGCGAGGCATATTAATCAAAAAACTAGATTTCCTTCTCATGTCAACCCCAAGATGTCATTCTTCCACCCCTTTCTTCCCAGCTATTGCCTGATCATCTTGGAGGAAAATGAAGGTTTTTTTTTTTGTTTTTATGTTTGTTTGTTTGTTTGTTTTAAATCCCCAATTACATCTTTGAAATGTGAATAGGTTTTCAGTACCAGAGAATACAAT
This sequence comes from Dipodomys merriami, assembly GCF_024711535.1. NCBI lineage: Eukaryota > Metazoa > Chordata > Mammalia > Rodentia > Heteromyidae > Dipodomys > Dipodomys merriami. The sequence continues at coordinate 44,018,724 of NW_027206512.1, read as the reverse complement.
GAATTTTATGAAGGGTGCAGAGCCATGGATGACGCATTTCACTCTGCGCTCTGCTTCCAGTGCATTTAATCAAGCATGAAGAGAGAGCTCAAGAGCCTAATTTCAAGCTAAAATGCAGATCCCCATTACTAAATTGGTATGAAATAATTAAGTGCACAGAAATGCACTTAGCTGCAAAGAATGGGAAGTAAGAGGAACTGGAAGTAACCTAAACTTGTAATGTTGTTCGTTGGAGTGATACATGAAATTAAAATGACGGAGAAGAGTTGTTGAGGTCCATGATTTCTTTGCTCCCTCTCTCCCTTCGATGACGCTTACCAAATTTGATTGGATAATTTCACCAAAAGTTAATGCCAGCCCCTTTGAGGGAACGCCATTTTTCTCTTAGCTCAGTGAAACCTTAGTTAACTGAAACATTTGAGGAATAGGGAATTGTAATTGTTATTTTTTTTTTTACTTTTTAAAAAAATTACAGAGTTTTGGTTTTCAGTCTTAAGTCTTCAAATTTTGTCTTCCTTATTCATAGGCAAAGTATGTTGAATCTAATATATTGCTCTTTTCAATGTCACTCTGACTGTTCTGAGGGCACAAAAAGCTGGGGTGTGAACTCAGAGCCTTAAGCTTGTGTTTTATTTATCACTTGGGCCACATCCGCATCTCTTTTTGCTGTAGTTACTTTTTTTGCCCATGGTCTGGGACAGTGATCCCCCTATGTCTGCTTCCTGCATAGCTGGGATTACAGGCTTGTACCACCACACCCAGCCATATGAGATTTTTTTTTTAATCCCACACATAAATATACTGATGACAGCTTTTCCCCACCCACTTTTTAAAAGGAGAGAGCCCAGCAGATAGTCTTCTTAGTTTGTATTTTGTCATAGCTTGGAGAAAGTGAGGAAATGCCATTTATCCATTACTAAAATATAAGCCTTCATACTTCACTCTGTCAAACCCTGAGGGATGAGAGAAAACTCTCCCGCCAGGTCTGTGCCCCGGAGCCTGGCTGTGCATCCTTCCCACCCTCCCTGAGACTTCCTGCCATAAGGTTATAAAATATGAAATGGCATGTATGTAAAGTGGTTTTACCTGTTCTTAAAAAAGCCTGAAAATATAAAAGGATTGGATTTAGGATGTCAGAAAACAAATTGTAAAACAACCCAAAAATCCTCCAGGATTTTAGAAAATGTCCTTTCTGTTCCTATGTATAGAAGATTGGTTTTGGGGAGAAAAACCTGTTTTTATTTTTTTGTGGATCTTGTTATCTAAAGGACCTGTGAAAGAGAAATACTTAAAATAGTCATTTCCTCTGGAAACCCCTAACAGCTTCTCAGGGTTTCTCAGGGCCAGGTGTTTTTGTTTGCTGGGAGGGGCCAGGCACTGACTTCCTGTTCCTGGGGCCCCATGGGTCTGAGGATTCTAGAGTCCCAGTTCTTTGTAGCTCCTTTTTTTTTTTTCCTTTTAATGAGTAGTCAAGTAGAGACTTCCCATGTTAGTCACCCCACCCACTTAAGCGGCGTCTTGTTTTGGTACCGTCTCCAAAATCCTTCCTAAGGTAATGAGAAACTATGGAAATTCTTTCTTTAGTATGATAGTTTATACGTCTTAGAAATTACCCAAATCTCTAGTCTTTTTCCTCATTACTTTTCAAGATGTAGAAGATATATTTCTAGCCTGCTCCAGAGTGCAGCCATGTTGAGAACTTGTGAGGCATTCATTGAGGGTTTACTGAGCACCTCTGCTATCTCCTCCCTCACCACCCCCATTCCAATGAGAAGCACCTACTGGGGGGGGGGGGCAGGGAAAGATGTACATCTCATATATACTCACAACAGAAAGAATGAAGTTTCCTAAATAAAATTCCCATGGTAGGGCAGGTAAACCCTTACTAGTGTCCTGTCTTGGACACTGTGCTTTTATTTTGTCAGTTCTGGTGCTTGAACTTGGAATCTGAATGCTGTCCCAGAACGGAATCTGAATGCTGTCCCAGAACTTTATGCTCGAGACTAGCACTCTACCACTTTGAGCCACAGCTCCATCTCTGACTTTTTGGTAGTTACCCAGAGAAAAGAGTCTCATGGACTTTCCTGCCCGGAGCTACTTTGAACCTAGAACCTCAGATCTCAGCCACCTCGGTAGCTAGGATTACAGACGTGAGCCACCAGGGCCCAGCCTGTGCTTTGTTCCAGAGCATGAGGGGACATTGTCTGTTCCATCCATGACTAGAGAAGACTCTTCATCAACTCTTGCCTCTGATTTGGACTTGAAGCTTATTTGCATTTTCTATTGGAAATAGAAATTGCTCACCCAACCAACACACACACACACACACACACACACACACACACATAAATGCTCACACAGACACGGATCCTGGTACCCTTTCACACTGTGGAGTACCAAATTGTTGCCAGCCTTTGCAGTGGCTTGTGTGCTCTGCCCAAATAAATAATGCCCCTTCAAGGAGGTTCTGGAATTCACCAGTATGCTAGTTGGAAGGACATTTCTATACCCTGTAATGTGGCGGTGAGTTTGGAAACAGCTAATTACACACTCCCAATTGGGTATCTGTCCAAATGTATCTCCCTGTGCTTCACTGGATACCTTAATAAATATATACCCTTCTAGGGGCTGGGAACGTGGCTCAGTGGTAGAGTGCTTGCCTTGCATTCACGAGGCCCTGGGTTCAATTCCCCAGCACAACATAAGCAAAAAGAAAAAAGAGCCGGAAGTGGTGCTGTGGCTCAAGTGGTAGAGCTCTAGCCTTGAGCTGAAGAGCTGAGGGACAGCGCCCAGGCCCAGAATTCAGGCCCCACGACCGGACACCCAAAAAATAAATAAATAAATACCCTTCCAATATAGAGGAGTTTTCATTTAAGATCCAGCTATCATCTAAGTAAACTATGCATCACGTGTGTAAGGCTTAGCTTATGTGTGCCTTTTTTTTTCCCCTGATGGCGTAAGAAAAGAGTATATTATTAAATTTGCAAATCAAGGTTCTGAATTCCTACTTGCTTTAAACTCTGGCCACAGATACAAAATTCCGGCCATGAATGACAGCAATGAAAATACGTCCTCATTTTGCCCTCTGTTTAACTGCCAGTTACCATTGGCCTTAAAATCTAGGTCATGAGAGGCCTAGAAGAATAGGGATGACAATGAGGGAGAGGTTACCTCTTGGAGAATCAGAACTCCTATTTGCTAGTTCCAGAACTTCTGCTCTTCCCTCCCTCATGTTCCTAAGGCCATGATGCGCAGGTGACTGAGCATACACAGACACTGCCCACAGTGTTATTTCTTACATAAGGGACAGAAGGGACTCAGGACAGCCCTGTGGGTCAAGTATTATGTTAAGCTCATTACATTCGTTATCTCATTTCATCTAGCTGTCATTTTAACCTCCTAGCCTTCCAGGTGGGTACTCGGGACCATGCTGACAAGTTTACACCCCAGCCTCAAGTACTTGCACTTAGAATATATATCTTCTTTTCTCGCCCTTTGTAGAATTGCTTTTTTAAAAAAACATAATAAAACTATTCTTTAAAGGAGCTTTGTATCACTACTGATTTTTTTCTTCTCAAAAACAAAAGACTTTTTTCCTTTAACATACTTAAATAAACATACTTAGTTTAAAGTAATGTGTGTTCGTAGTAAGCTAGTGGGTATCCCAACAAGATGTAGTTGAGCTGTGTGAGTCACTGACTGTTCTTGCTTGGAGGTTATATAGATTACAGGGATCTGGATTTAAAAAAAAAAAAAAGATGGAGGAAATCAAAGCATATGAATTTTTTGGCTAAGGAGTCCGTGTGGAAGCTAGATAAAAGTTGAAGAAAAGTATCCCTACGTGGTTGCCTACTCTGAGGCTCTATAGCCCTGCGGTAGAGACTAAGCATGTGGAATGTAAGAGCAGACGATCTGGATGCATAGCCAGATGGAGATTCAGCCCTTCAGACCCAGAGAGAAAAGGGTGTGATCCAGGAGCAGTCGCAGGCAAGTCCCCTGATGCCTCAGAATTACTGTGACACATGAGAGTGGCCACCCTGGGAAGCCAGGGAGGTTCAGAAATGAATAGTGCATATTGGCCCCTGGAAGCACTCCTGCAGTATCCATTGGCATTGCCTCCAAAGCATAAAAGTTGGGGCCTTCTGGGACATAGGCAAACCAGTTTGACTGGCACTGGTTTGTCTGAAAGCAGACTCAGCGGCAGGAATGGATGGCCAACATAAATTCATCTAAAACATACCATGTAGTCCATTTACCCTCTTTATCCACAAGCCTTTATCTGTCTGCCTGGGTTAAAGATGCTAATGTTAGAGAACTCTTCCTACCAGTCAAAATCTTGTTAGTTAGAAAGGCAGCCAGGCTGGTGTGGCTTGGCCAGTGCCTGGTGATACCTGAACAATGACTCTTACTGGTAAAGCCACAGCCCTGTAACATAACTTGCTTAAAACTTTTCCAGGTACCAACCTTTATGTTGGACATGGAAATTATAGAGTGGGGGTTTTAGATTTTCCCTGTGACCCAAGAATCCCCTTAATTCTAATGGTTGCTGGATCATCTCTCTCATAGCCTTTTGGGGGATAAAATATCTTTCTAAATCCAAACTGATTTTGAAAGCCTGTGTAATTAAAAGTTTCTATTTTTTGTCTCGGTTCATGTTTTGAGGAAATACATTTCTCATTTGCTCATTCATCCCTTTCTCTTTTTCCTTTCCAATAGTCCTACCCATCTAATTACATGGAGTCTATAAAGCCCAACAAATACGGGGTCATTTACTCCACGCCACTACCGGACAAGTTCTTCCAGACCCCAGAAGGCCTGACGACACATGGAATACAGGTGGAGCCGGTGGACCTCACCGTGAACAAGCGGGGTTCACCTCCCTCCGCGGGAAGTTCTCCTTCCTCGCTGAAGTTCCCATCCTCACACCGGAGAGCATCACCGGGGTTGAGCATGCCATCTTCCAGCCCACCCATTAAGAAATACTCACCTCCTTCTCCAGGTGTGCAGCCCTTCCCGGTGCCGCTCTCCATGCCGCCCGTGATGGCCGCGGCCCTCTCACGGCATGGGATCCGGAGCCCGGGCATCCTGCCTGTCATCCAGCCGGTCGTGGTCCAGCCTGTCCCCTTCATGTATACCAGCCACATCCAGCAGCCACTCATGGTCTCCTTGTCGGAGGAGATGGAAAATTCAAACAGTAGCATGCAAGGTAAATCCACACTCATGGCACTGACTTTCTTGGGTTGGGTTGGGTTTTGAAGTATGAATAATGGAAGAGATTCCAAATGGCTACTACCTCGAGGCAGTTACTTTCGTTTTGTCATTTTCAACTTTAGAAAGCATCTTGACTTTGATTGATTGATCGATCGATCGATCTCTCGGTTGATAGGATTGTGGTTGTCAGGGTGGGACCCAGGGCTTTGTGCTTATAAGCTCAGTCTGCTGAGCAGGCTCAGTCTTCTGGTTCTGTGTTTTGATTTGGCAAATACCAACATGGTTCTGAGTACAAGAGGAATCTCACAAATATTTTCTTGGAGTGGTCTATCACTGGAGCCTCAGAGCCACTTCCAGCTTTTTCTGAGCAGTTTACGGGACATAAGAGTCAGGTGGATTTTCCTGCCTGGGCTGGCTTTGAACTGCAATCCTCAGATCTCAGCCTCCTGAGCAGCTAGGATTACAGATGTGAGCCATGAGTGCTTGACACTAATACTTTTTAATCATAACTAAGGGTTCTTAAAGGTCAACTTGCTTGCCAACTGGTCACAGGCAGAAGATCTTGGGGTTAAAAGAGAAACCAAATTTGTAAGGAAGAATCATTTCTTGTGTCTTAGAAGTCCAGGACATACTATGTTGGCCTCTAATTAGCCAAGTAGTGAGCTTGAGAAAAGTAACAAGCAGAAGAAAGGAGACTCCCTCACAGACTGGTTCTTGCTATAACCTTGCCAAAAGTGAGTACACATTCACTGTAATAGGTAGGAGCTGTATGATGAGCTTAATTTTAGAGCTAAAATCAGCACATTGCACATAGTGACTTTTCTGGTTTTTTTTAATTTTTAGTACCTGTCATCGAGTCCTATGAGAAGCCTATATTACAGAAAAAAATTAAAATAGAACCTGGGATCGAGCCACAGAGGACAGATTACTATCCTCCTGAAGAAATGTCACCCCCTTTAATGAACTCAGTGTCCCCCCCGCAAGCACTGTTGCAAGAGTAAGTATACTTAGTTGTCCCGGGCATTTGTGCAGTAGAGTGTACCCGAGGACCTGGAACAGAGAAGATCTCCAAGTGTGTTACGTGCTGGGATGACTGGGACTGCCCCGTAGTAGATGGCAGCCACTGGGGGAAGGGAAAGGGGCAGGCCCACTACCTCTGGCCAAGATGGGAGAATCTCCACAAACAATGAGCTTTCTGTTGCACAGACAGATCTCTCAGCAGAGTTACGTCAACTTCAGTGAATTAGCCACCACTGATGTTCCATGTTGCACAGAGATCGTGGACTTTTTTTCGTCCTTCAGCTGGGCACATGTCGTTTTGCCACATACGAAGTGACACTGGTGTCTCGATGTGCCATGGAAGCTTGGATTGTATCACATGCACCTACAGCTGTCACTTTACTGTCGCTGCGCCTGTGGTGCCGACTGTCTTTAATCAAAGTCTTCAGGCCAGTCACGTGGATGGTAACAGAAGGTTGCCCACGCAGAGCTCCAAAGTGCAGCCCTAAAAGAACTCTTTATCCTTAATTATACCTGCCCTCAGTGTGGGCACCCTCCTGTCGAAGTGCTTTCTGGGAGACAGGTTGTATTGCATCAGTCAGCACCCAAGCAGGTGCTGTGATGGGCTGGGGTCACGCGTGTGGCTGGCCACTGTGGTTCTCCTAGTGGTGACACTGGAGGCTAGGCTTGCAGTAGGTGGGAAGATAGCCCTTGGATCCTGGCTCTGCATTCCACAATACGCTGCTGCCTTCCATCGTGGAATTGTAATGATTGTTGTAATCTCAGGACATGTGATGTTCTAACCATTGGGTGCTGTGGCCACACCCCCACAGGGCCTCTCACCCAGCTCTTACCCCCATACCACCTTTTCTCAAGTTGAATAAAGGTTCTAGCCACCTTTCCACTTCATCGTCTCCACCTCTCTCCCAATACCGCTGAAGAATGTGGGAGTCAGAGTAAATAAAGAACTGGATTGGGTTGTTGTCACAGTCACACTGTAGCTGAAGGGACCTGAGTTTGATCTGCCTCTCCATGAGTGCTCACTCCTCCATCTTTTCTGTGGCTAACTGATTGCATCTGCTCATGCTCTCAGGCAAAAGGCAAAGCAGCATGGCGACTCCCAGTCAGACACTTCTTACAGCTCACAGTTCCTCTTTGTTGATGAAGGGTGTCCACTGGCAACAGGATGTGCACTTGTGATTGTTTCTTTCCAGATGATGAACAAGATGCTCTGACACTAAAGAAAGCCTAGTTAGGAAGGGATCCCATTGACTGGAAAAGTATTTGCTTAGAATCTAGGTCGCTGTGAATGACAGTGTAAAGCATTACACAACAATATTGGAGGCAATATCCTATCCTCTGAATATCCTTACGAGAAAAATGTTTTCTCTGTGTTTTAAGTAATACTCCTTTGGTGATCTCATGCTTGGTGGCTTTTAATGCTTAATGAATAATGTGTTTATTTTAAGGCTGACCTAAAAAATGCACTTTACTTCTCAGAAAAATGCAACAGATTAGCCACAATGGGGACATGTGCTGTTTTAAGTCATTTTCTCAAGGATGTCATTAAGTACCAACTTGGAGTGGGCCTAGCAGCTTTATAGGAAACCAGCTATCCAGGAAAGGAGCTTGACACAGCCAGGGCCATGGCAGCAAGGCCAGGCCAGTAGTCCTCACCTAGGAAACCTCCTACCCAGAGGCCAACTTTGAAGTACTTTGGCTTGATCCTTTAGTTGAGTTTAGGAATATTATGCAAAGGTATATCAGGTGTCTTCTGTTGTGTATTTATGTGTGTGCAGCTGTATCTAGAACAAAAGGATCAGGTTTCTCTGTTTAGTATAGTAGCAGCAAACTTAGGAGGAGCAAGTTTAACTTAAGACACTGTCTGGAGATTTAATCTCTTGGTTATAATGATTCCAAATTATGTCTTTAAAAATGAAAAGTGAGATGACAAAACATGTGACAATCCCAAGACCCTTACCTCTAATGAGCCCCAGCCTGAGCCAACATCTGGATCTGTAGAAACAGGGCTGCTGCCCGGCCTCACGGTGTTGCTACCTTTCCAGGTAGATAGATGCTCACCTGAGTAGAGTCTCCCCAAAATGGCTCTGAATCACTGCTCAAAAACTCCACATGAAAGTTTAACTACTGCAGGGTGCCAGGTTCCAAATGGAAAGAGCATTTCTGAGCCTTGAAAAATTACATAGTAATTTACCTCTCAACAAATAGTGCTCTCGGATGCTTTTCAGGTACTTGCCCTCAGTAACTGACAGAATGTTACCAGTTCCTGTAACCACTTAAGGTAACATTATCATTCTCCTTTTATAGAGTGGAAACTGAGGTACAGAGAGTTTAGTGTACCAGCCCCAGGATCACAGAGAAGATGTATACCAAGCCAGGATTTAAAGTTGGAACCCACAGATCTTTATATGTAGAAAATACACAGTTGGAAAAGGCAGTCATAATGACTTCACTGAAGTGATTAGATTCTCAGTCTACAACATTCAATAATTGGGAAAGATTTCTAGTCACACATATCCTTGTAACTCACCTAACACACTGCTTCATGTTTACTTTTCTGAACATGCTGATAGATAAAACTGACAGTCAGTGCTAATAGAGTGTGGCAAGTAAGTAAATTCATATAGCATAGGCTTACCTTGTATTTAGTTCCTTGTTTCTTAGCATTGTCTGGAAAAAGTCACTAAGGATGTGTATTCATATTCTTAGCAAGACCCCTTCCTCCCCACTCCCCCACCCCCGCCAAGAAAAGTTTTCATTCCAGGCACTCCCTTTTGGTTATCAGAGCTAAGTTTTGTTTATTGTTTTTACAAGCTTTACCCTCATCATTTTTTTTGTCTTCTTGTCAATCTTTTCTCCCCTACACATTTTTAGAAAACATACATAAAAATGGGGCCATCTTAGAAGCTATAGATTGGAAATGAAAGAGAAAGATGTCTTTCCAGAGTAAGTTTGAGGTCAACTGCCATATCAAGCAGTTCATCGGGAAAGTGAATGACCAGTGGATTAGACCTTTTTAGTGATGCACATTAATCAGGAGAAGCTTGAGAAAACTCTGCATACGTCCCAGCGTATCCCTTCCTCTTTTTCTATCACCTCCCTTTCTGAGACGGTGTTCGTGTTAACCGTGCATAGCAGGATTGGTTTCCTCCCTAGAAAACCTGTGTCATCTGTGACCTCCTACTAAACTGCTCTGCAGCTCTTCTTCATGCAGGAACAGTTTAATGGCAGTAAAAGTTTGTGTTCGTGAAGACAAAAAAATGCCAACTTTTCTTTGGAAGAGCCAGCATTTGAAAATTAAATGTGAATTGGCAGTCTTTTTAAGAGACAAATGAAAGACTAGTTATGTGAAGGATAAAAAGATAGATTTACTCAACAATCTGGTCACCCGAGATATAGGAATTTGACCTTTTTCATTTTTTCTTAAAGAGTAATGAAAATCAGTACAGCCTGTGGGAATTGGAGTACTCTTTAACACTGCCTAGTACCACAAAATTGTCCAGACGGACCTACTTTTACTGTGGGAAAGCATCTGCCCCAACACATGGCACCTCCCTCTAGCATAGCCCCGACCCCTTCTTGCTGTCATTACTTATCTCCATGTCTGTCTCCCCCTAGACTGTGAGCTCCTCGAGGGCAGGAACCCTGTTTTTATTCATCTTTGTGTCCCGGTGCCAAGCACAGTGCCTGGCTCATGGTAGGTGCTCACTACGTGTTTGTTGAATGGATATAGCAGTGCTTCTTGGGTTGATCAGCTAGTTTCTTTTTATTTTTTGGGGTTTTTGTATGTGTATGTGTATGTGTGTGTGTGTGTGTGTGTGTGTGTGTGTGTGTTTGTTTTGCCTTATGTTGTGAATGCTTTCAGTAGACTGAAGAAAAGGAAGCCCCTTTGCTCAACATGTTCAATTTACCTTTGGCTTTCATAGGAATCACCCTTCAGTCATCGTGCAGCCTGGGAAGAGACCTTTACCTGTGGAATCCCCAGATACACAAAGGAAGCGAAGGATACATAGATGTGATTATGATGGGTGCAACAAAGTGTACACTAAGAGCTCCCACTTGAAAGCACACAGAAGAACACATACAGGTAGGAAAAGTGCCAAACCTCACTTCATCTGTCCTAAGGAGTGCCACTATGGAATGCTGCAGTCACCAGTTCCAGCTTGAAAGAGTTATTAGATATTAAACATCTGTAATCTCAAAATCCAAAGTGCTCTGACATATTATGAGTCATTTTTCTTTTTTGTAGCATCAATTAGTTGGATGTGGGATTTATTTCACTTTGACACACCCAGATACATGTATGCACCTTGATTGGACTCACCCCTCTGAAACTTCTTGATTACTAACATGACAGTAGGAAGGCTTTGGATTTGAGATTTCCAGATTAGGGACTAGTGAACATCTGTGTAGGTAGCCCCAAATGTGAAAAACTCTGAGACCTAAAACAACACTCCTGGTTCCAAGCATTTGCATAGGAGTACTCAACTGTGAAACAAAAAGCTTTCCAGGCATCTTGGTGGTCTACGGATGTCTCTGAGTCATCAGGTTTTGATAAGGGTTTGCTTTGTCATAAGAAAAGGTTTAGGTCCCTCAGTTTAGGCCCCTTGCAGTTCTGTCCTCTAGGAAGGGAGGAGGAAGGGACAGCACCTCTATTATAAACTTGATGATGGCAAAGAACAGTTCTTACATAGAGCAAATAAGTGCAATTCAAATAAAAGAAAAGTGAATACACTTGGGTAATGTCTATCTTATATAAGATTGAAAGAATTCCTGTTTCATTGTATGCCGTATTTATTCCAGAAAGTCTTCCTTAATTGGTATTGAATATAGGGTGGAGCAGTCAGGTCATCTAGACATTGTCACATAGGTAGAGAAAAACGCATAATTGATTGTTCCCAGTGCTCCTTCATGCTTCCATAGGAAATCTTACAGTAATGTTGCAAATGGCCTGATTGATTGCAGTCAGTATTGATGATTAATGTATACAGACAGGCTCATCTTATCCTCAAAACTTTCAATGTGAAATTGTTGTTTAACAGCCATTCACCTGTGTGTGATTTTCCCGAATTCAGAATGTAGATCCTTTTTCTGAGCCTGGTATCATAACTGTTGTCGTAGATAATCTGCACAACCAAGGAAATCATACAAATCCAAGTAAATTGCTTAATTAATTAATTGGCTTATAATGAAAAAGGAATATTAAGCAGGAACTTGTGACACCCATTACCTACGATAGGCAGAGTTACCCGTATTTGAGCTGCTTTGGGGACCAGGAATTTCTTTGGTTTCAGAGGAATAATTTCTGTGAACATGACATGTCTTGAAGGTAGCACTCATGTCTAAACACAAAATTTGTTCTATGTATACAATATGCATAACCTGAAGGTAATTTTATACCATAGTTTTTACATTTTTGTCATTTTATACAGGAAAGGAGTCTCATGAAGAATGGCCCATTTGTGGCATTGTGTTAGGTTCAGTTTCAGGCCTTGCAGCCCTGTAGATTTCAGATCTTCAGATTGGGTGGTTCAACCTATATTACTAATTTGAAGCATTTAGATGAACATGAACAGCTATTTTATTTATAAGGGCGTTCATTTTTCTGTAAACACCTTAAAATATCCTCCTCGGATAAGAAGGTTAGAAACCTGGCTTCTGGCCAGGAGGAATTAACTATATCTCAATATTTGTACATCTAAAGCATTATGTTTGGATATCATTGTCATTGACTAACCAAGAAAATAGGAATTCCAAATTCCCTAGCAAATGTTTTAGTTCATAGAGACTTCACATTTTCAGCAAACCGTTGGCATGTATAATTACAGATACCCCACAAGCTTTTGCTATGTAGATTTACTAAGTGCATAGGACTGCATATAACTGAGCTCTAGAGACAGACACAAATACCAGACGCCATGTGTTTACTTTTGGTATTCAGAAGAGGTTTCAAGGCAATATGCTTTAATAAGAACTAAATCCTATCTTCAACTACCTTGCTTTGTTTTTTTTTTGGCAAAGAATCAGTTTGATTCATGCTTGTCTTAAAATGGGTTGTTGTTGTTGTTGTTATGTGCATGTTGTATGTGCCAGTTACGGGGCTTGAACTCAAGGCCTCCTGCTCTTGCTTACCCTTTCTGCTTGTCTAGTGCTCTACCACTTGAGCCAAGCCTCTCTTTCCAGCTTTTGGCTGGTTAACCAGAAATTCCTGGACTTTTCTGCCTGAGGTGGCTTCAAACTACTAATCTTAGCCTCCTGAGTAGATTTCAGGCATGAGCTCTGATAAGAGCCCAGCCTCTGGTGGTTTGGGAAGGCACTATGTTATTGATGTATGAATCTTATCTTGAAAGTAGTATACTTCAAGAGGATTAGCTCAAAAACTTCACTGTCTCTAAAAAAATTTTTTTTTCTTCTTTGCAGGAGAAAAGCCCTACAAGTGTACCTGGGAAGGATGCACGTGGAAGTTTGCTCGGTCTGATGAACTAACGAGACATTTCCGAAAACACACTGGAATCAAACCTTTCCAGTGTCCAGACTGTGACCGCAGCTTCTCCCGTTCCGACCACCTTGCTCTCCATAGGAAACGCCACATGCTAGTCTGAGCACCTCCGTCTCCCACGTCAGTGGCTCAGCAGCTCCCGTTCTCCTGGCTCACCTCGATCGGCTCTCTCCTCCCTCCCATTATCTAACTCAGTTTTTACATGAACATTTTAATTTTGATTCAGCTGGTCTGGATCTCTGAATTTATATCATGCAAAACTTCCATATGGTCAGTAGTAGATATTCTCTAATCCTCCCTCTCCTTACCACGGGTCAGACCTAAAGAATGTGAACTTTTTTTTTTTCCCGGGGTTGCTAAGCAAACCCCTTTTAACAGATATGTTTAATGTAACGCGAACAAGGGAACATATAGACTAACCAATTGTCAATATCTCCGTGTACTCCTCAAAAGAATGTCAAAGTAAATATTGACTATAGTATCCAGCCCATACCTCTGTGCCCCACCATCCCATTTTCTGCTCTGTAAGGGAAAGCAGAGTGGTCTCAGTCACCTGTTAACAAAGTATACCATCAAGACACCAGCTCTGCCATTTACTGCACTTTCCATCCTGCCCATCAACGACCTGGACTACCACTTCAGATTGATCAAGTCCATAGCCCATCTTTGTGCCTCAAGCTTATGCAAAAGACGTTGTCACCACTGGGAGGTGAGCCAGAGCTGCTAATGTCGCAGGTTTCGGACAGTTCAAAGGGTGCATGCTGTGCTTCCAAGCATGGAGCAGAAGCAGAAGGGCGCTGTGGGGAACCACTGGTGATTCCTCCTGGCCAGGGATTGTCAGAGGGGCATCACACATTGAACAGTGCATTCATCACATAGTGTGTTCGAGTCTCCATCCATACTCAGCTGTGCAGAACACGCTACAAGTGGAGTCGTCCAACCAAGTGTTTCCTTCCCTAGGCTGTCTATCTTCGGTATGGATCATCAAGCATTGGAATCCACCAAAATAGCTGCCTGGTAGCAGCAAAAAGATCTTTGAGGTCAGAGTCTGGATGGTCTTTCTTTCGCCCAACCTGCTTACAGCTTTTTTTTTTTTTCCCTTTCAAACAGGGAAACATTGAGTGGTACTTGTATTCCCAGATCAAACCAGTCACATAGCTTTTCTATGAAATGCTTCTGTGTGAGCTCTAAGGTGCCAAACTGGCGATATTTTTTTTGTGTTCCTAACACATATCATAAATGAGTATTTGCTAAAGCTTCAGGAGATTTGTTCAATTAGACCTGATTATACTCTTTGTAAATATATCTAGTGTAAAGCACATATATCTTTATTTTGAGGACAGATTTTTTTTTTGAAAAAGTAGAGACAAACCACAGTTCAGGGATTTATACATGTAGCTTAAAAATTCCCTAAAGTTTACTGCTAAAGCTATTGATTTTCTGTCGCTATCAAGAGAACCCTATGAGAAGACCAAACTGAAAATAATGACTCGTGTTTCTTTTGAAGATTAATAGCACCATTATTGGGGGATGTTTTTCAAAAGCAGGCTTTTGAGCAACATAGTCTAAATGCTAATTAAAATAATTCACACATAGAAATGCTTTGGTCGTAAGTTTGAAGAAAAGAGAGAAGCGGCAACCATTGCATATAACCAAATGCCCCTTGAGTCCCTTCACAAAGGATAGAGGAGAAGAGATTCATCCCAGCCTAACTCAGGATCCAACACAACCTTCACTGGGAGAGGGATACATGACTTGTTTGAAAATGTCAATGAGGCCTGCAAGTTGAGGAGCTTTCTTTTTCCATTTGGCGGCATTGGGGGTTGAACTCGGGGCCTTGTGCTTGCTAGACAAGCGCCCTACCACTTGAGCTACACCCCTAGGCCAGGAGCTTTCTTTAGTGGCACTATGTTAAAAGGCTGTTGGGACTGTACTCCTGAGAAGTCAGTCCCACTCAGCCCTATGTGAGCCAACTGGAAGGAACTGTAGGTGAAAGTTGAGAAAAGAAATGTTATCTTAGCACTTGGGTTTCTTTTCTTTCCTTTTGTAGCACTGTTAAGTTTTGTTTCGAATGTTAAAACATGCTGACTGGGCTGCTTTCCACTTTGCAAGTATGAGTGATGTGAACAGAAAAATAGAAATGGCTCTTGGGAAAGGCAGGTTTCCTGTGTGTTGGCAAGGTTTAATCTCTTTCATACCAATGTGTTCATGACGTCCAATGCTTCTTCTATGGCACAGGGGAGAATCAAGTTGGAATGCAAGGGATTGTTCTTGTTTTAGTAGAGACAACCAATGGATAGGTTCTAGCCCATATAGAAAAGGGGGCGGGGGGGTGAGAAAGGCTAGAATTTATTTCTGAGTCAGCTTTGCCTCTGAATGTAGTTAGTAGCTTCTGTAGTTCTGAAATTTGGAATTTGCTATTGCCCATTTAAATGTTGTTGAAAAGACAGCATGACAATATTGTTCTGCTTGCTTAGATTGTCTTAACCATTTGTAAACAGATGATTTGAACTCAAAGGCAACGAGAGTCTGTTCTCTGTTGCCATGCTGGTCTGGTTTTCTTCAGTTACCAATTGGCACCGAAATTCCCATCCATCCATCCATATACTATGACAACTGAGAAAGACTCGGTCATTTTTAGCTGTTATGTGAAGGCCTCAGAACCAAGATAAAATGCCCTTAAAATATGGTTTAGTGAATGATGTG
Organism: Dipodomys merriami; assembly: GCF_024711535.1. Lineage (NCBI taxonomy): Eukaryota > Metazoa > Chordata > Mammalia > Rodentia > Heteromyidae > Dipodomys > Dipodomys merriami. The sequence goes on along the minus strand of NW_027206512.1, from coordinate 44,003,288 downwards.
CCATATAACTTATCAATGGTGACTTACCTGCACTATCTTAAATTGACAAAAAAATGTGTAGACGTGAAGTTAGTTTATTCAATTTTTTTTTACGTGTCACCTTGGAAGGAAGTCATAAAAATGTAAATCTGAATCTATCCTATATGTTAGGGTCTTAAAATGTGAATTGACATCATAAATCAGTGGGCATTAGCATTCTAAACAGCTTGGGGAGAATGCTTGCGACATAGCTGTATTCAATTAAGGAGATGCTAACTACACAGAAGTTTCAAGAGCCTTGGAACAGAATCACAGGGACACTCTGTGGTTATGTGTGTTTTATTAAACCAGTCACCTGCACTCTCAGTATTGCACTAACACTGAGTTTGAAAGATTATATTGCTGATACTGTATATCATCAATAAATCATTCCTGATTAGATTATTTTAAAAGGCAGTTCTCAAAAGATCTAAGATTTTTGGAGTAATTTGGTTTGAAAATAACACCATTGTTTGGGTTTTTTGTTTTGTTTTGTTTTTGAAGGACTTGACATGAAGTCACTCAGAGTTGTCTTGTTCTCTTGTGGGTCAAGGTTAATTCTAAATGATTACAAATTCACTTAATGCATTTACAAAGCCATCTTCCCTGCATTCAATGAGGGCTACAACATGTTTTACAAATACTAGCACTTTTTTTTTTCTGTTGTATACTTAGTGTTGAGGGTCAAAATAATCTTTCTGCTTTGCATCTCTTAAAACCATACCTGCAAATATAGCAGGATTTATTACATTTACAGTACTTTAATACTTGTATAAACTATGCAGAAATTTTTAATAAAGTGTAATATATTTTATAAGCTAATAAGACTGAATGGGTAAAGGTTTTTAGCATGCATTAGTATACTTGCAAATACTGAAACATTTTGGTAATCTTTCTTACTAAAGATGTGAATGTTTAATGTACCTTCGCTGTTTCTACTCTGTAGTCCAATGGGAATTCAGTAATGACATTTTGTCATGTCAAACTGTGAACATAAATTTGTACTGTACAGTCCTCATATACTATATACAGTATGCAATATATGTATTATATACTTGTTAATAAAACCATCAGAATATTACATGCATTCATGCGATTCATTATATAGGCAGTGGTCACCAGAAAAAAAACGAGCCGTGTAAAAGACACTGCTTAGAAATGTTCAAGTTAGCCACACTGATGGGCAGTCATTGATAGAAAGCAAAGCAGATCTAACTGAAGGTGCCATAAAGGAATTAATTAGTTCCCCTAAAACTATGATTCTGGTTTTCTGATACCTGCCAGGAGGAATGTACCCAAGCTGAACCCATAAAGCAGTCCCGTGCAGTCCCTTGTGTGAGTGTGTCCTGTGGGAATACCTTGACTCCTCAATAGAGGCTGGGCCACGAATAGATTGATAGTGCTCTTGTGTGACAATGTATAGGAAAAGGATTGGCCTAGTTGCCTCAAGAGAGCTTGTTACAGGGTCTGGGGGTATACCTCCTCCACACATGCCTTTCATCCCTCTGATTTCTACCATGTTAGGAACCAGTATAAGGCTGTATTTTTAATTAGCATACCTTATTAATAGAGTTTTACTAGAGCAGTTCTATGCATACCACTTCCTGGTATTGCTACAGTAACAAATTACACATTGTGTGCTTGTGTGTATGTGTGTGAGAGAGAGAATCCTAGGGCTTGAAATGGCCTGGGCACTGTCCCTGAGCTTCTTTTGCTCAAGGGTACTACTCTACTACTTGAGCCACTGCTCCATTTCTGGCATTTTGGGTAGTTAATTGGAGATAGATGTCTCATGGACTTTTCTGTCTTGGCTGGTTTTGAACCATGATCTTCAGATCTCAGCCTTCTGAGCTGCTAGGATTAAAGGTGTGCACTCTGTGCCCAGGTTTGAGCTCACAGCCTCATGTTTGCTAGGCAGGCACTCTTACCACTGAATCATGCCTCCAGCCCTGCTTTTTGCTGGTTATTTTTGAAGTGAGGTCTTGCTTCCTGCCAGAGCACATGTCTAAATCCATCTGCCTATTTTTATCTTCCTGCTGTTGGCATCACAGTTATGCTCCATCATGTCCAGCTTAGAATCACAGATTTTTCTACCTGAGCTGATTTGGAATTGTGATCCTCTCATCTCAGCCTCATGTGTAGCTTGAGATAACAAGGGATGTACCACCGAGTCCGGCTCTGGGTTAAAAAGGGGTCTCCCAAATGTTTGTGCCTGGCCCTGTCTGTCCTTAAACTGCAATTCTCCCCTTCTTAGCTTCCAAAGTAATTAGGATTACAGGAATGACCACTGGTGCCTGACTACTTTAACTTTGCAACCAGGATAAAACAAAGCTTAAAGCTTTGGGAGTTAGGAGTAGGACAGTAACTACATTCAACACTTAAATAATTCTGGATAAGCAATTTCCAAGCCATTAGTGGCTAGGTCTGTAGACATTGCCATCTTTATAACATCGCAGAACAATAGATTGTTTATGATGAGGATTTAAGAGTTCTTCCTCTGTTTGAGGTTTTTGTTTTGTTTTTATTTTTGTCTTTGTTTTTCTCTTTGCGAGTACCAGGGTTTGAACTCAGGTATTGGACCATTGGTTTCATTTTTTTTGGGGGGGGGATCCGGTCGTGGGGCCTGAACTCTGGGCCTGGGTGCTGTCCCTCAGCTCTTCAGCTCAAGGCTAGCACTCTACCACTTGAGCCACAGCACCACTTCCGGATTTTTTTTTTCTGCTTATGTGGTGCTGAGGAATCGAACCCAGGGCCTCATGCATGCAAGGCAAGCACTCTACCACTAAGCCACCTTCCCAGCCCCCATTGGTTTCATTTTTATAACACTCCAGGACCTTTTCTTACATTTACTAAGACTTGCTTTAAGTCCTAAAATATTGTCTTATTTGGAGGAAAAGTTCCTTGGATTGCTGAGAACAATGTATATTGTACAGATGACGTACTCAGTTAAGTTCATTTGGTCTGTGGTGTCACTAATTCTCACATTTCTTGGTGGCTTTGTTGCTGTCTGGATAACCTATTTGTTGGTAAGAGTGGGGTAAGAGTCTGATACTATTACTGTGCTGGTGTTTATCAGAGGTGTTCAGCGAATCTAGATGCACTACTCTGTGTTAACAACTAATTACCTCAGTCATCTTACCTCTGCCTCTTGAGTAAGCAGGATGTGCTACAAAAGCCTGCCCAAAAAATTCTGTTTCCTTGCACATTCCTTTTAGGCTCTTGAGCTACCCTCCAGAGAAGGTGTCTCTTACTGATTCAGAGATGCAGCAGGGGCTAGTAAGAGTCCTGAGGTCGGATTGCTGCTGGGCACTGAATATTTGTCTTATAATTTTGTTGTTGTTGTTTTTAACCCAAGAGTTACTTATTAACATCCTATTCACTTCCCACACAGTTTGAATTTTGGTTCTGTGATATACTAAAGTAGGTAAAGGTAAATGAACTCGTAGAACTGAATAGACAAGTTAGAAGTCCCTCTTTGAGGTTTTGGTGTGAGATTTCTTTTCCCCACAAGGCTGAAAGTGTATAAACTGTATGCAAACAAATCCATAAGTTATAGATTTGATTATAGAGAACTTCATTTCTTTCAGCAAGCCAAGTTAGTGATAGCTAACAGAACAAGAAGATATTTCTAACATCTGTACAGTGCTATACAAAGGATTCATATATTTAATAGCAATAAGGCTCAAAATCTATCTGTAGTCTCAGTTACTAGGGAGCTGGAAGGCAGGAGGATTGCCAGTTTGAGGTCAGCCTGAGCAAAGTTAGTGAGACCCTATCTTGAAAACAAAATATAAATAAAAGGGATGGAAAGGATCATTTAAATACTAGAGTGCTTGCCTTGCAAACTTAAGGCCGTTAGCTTAACTCCCAATTCTGAAAGAAAAAGGGAAGGAAGGAAGGAAGGAAGGAAGGAAGGAAGGAAGGAAGGAAGGAAGGAAGGAAGGAAGGAAGGAAGACAGGCAGGCAGGCAGGCAGGCAGGCAGGCAGGCAGGCAGACAAGCAAAGAAAGAGAGGCAAGAAAGAGAGCAAACAAGCAAGCTCAAAAATAGACTTGCCTGAGATAAATAGGGAATATGTCTTTCCAATAAATTAAATATATGTACCATACAAAATGAAGTTGCATGTTTTACAAAAAAGCCTGCATATTTAAAGTCATAAACACCTTAAAGTGGGTATCAATGGGGGTAGGAAAAGGGAAGATGGGATTAATAAAGGTCAAAGTTGAAAGACACATACTTCAATTTAGATCATCATCTATCCCAGAATAACCCAGAAAATTAGGCTAGAAAACATCTGTGAATGCCCAGCTCGTCTGTCACATGCTAGCTGTATAATTATGTTTGCTGCTTTCCCTCACCACTACCTTGAAAAATCCATGTCACATTGCACAACCCACCCTAGGTTTGCTGATTTCTCTTTCAATAAGCAAAAAGTTTTCAGGCTTACCAGAATTTTCTTTTTATTAACAATAAAATGGCTGAGCAAAATGCAGAACTGAGTATTGGAAATGAGAAAGGAATTATCCGGCTAATTTCTTTTATAGGCTTCTCCTTCCTAGTAAAGAACAGAGTGAACAATTGGTCATATTGGAGTTTTTAATTAGATCAGATTTAATATTCTTACAAGCCTTTTGTCTGCCAGCCATTGCCCCCCCCCCAAAAAAAATGCTGCTGCTGACTTAACAAGAATTTAATACATAAGAAGAAAAGTTGGCTAGGATTAAATAAGAGATTGTGACCTCCCCCTTCCCCGCTCCAACAAAAAAAAAAAAAAAATGAAGAGAAATACCACCATTTTGAAATGGCTGGAAGGAAAGACAGATGGCTTGTAACTTCTAGGGAAGAGCTCAGAAATGCCACATGATTTAGTCAGGGATAGGTCTGCCTTTGGGGGACCTGACAATCACCTATTGGGTGTCTCATCGTTGAGGGGGGGAGTTTAAGAAAAAAGAATATATTCCAATATTATTAGATGATCAAACATGTAACCTTGTACTTTGGGCTTTTGTGGGACCACTGTCAGTTTGTGTCCTGTAACTCTAGAAATTCCGATAGAATCCATTTCCTGTGATTCTGTCCCAAAGGAAAAACAGATGATTCATGTGTAACTGTATGTGTTACATTGTTTTGTAAATTCACTCAGGAAAGAACTATTTGTGTCAGATGTGGATGATAACTGAGTCCCCTGCTTACTAATTTGCATGTTTGATGGCAACTTTCTAGGAGCTAGCCTCTGACTCCACATTTCCAGCCTTCTTTCTCTTCCTTTCTCTTCCCTTATGCCTTTGGTCAGGTGCCACAGGACATTCTTTATCTGAAAGGAGTTTATTTTAGAGATTACCTCAAGAAATATTGGAAAGAGAGTAGAAAGGTGAGAAAGGGAAGGAAAAATAAGCCAATTAAGGTTACATTGTTGCCAGGAGTTGATGGTTCATGCCTATTACCCTAGCTGCTCAAAACCCTGCCATCTGCGGCTCCCCCATTCCATGACCAGCTCCGGCAGTAAAGTCCAGGAGACTCGTATCACCAATTAACCACCAAAGGCTGAAAGAAGAGCTGTGGCTCAAGTGTTAAGAGTGCCAGCTTTGAGTGAAAAAAGCCAAGGGAGGGCATGAGGCCCTGAGTTCAAGCTCACACACAAACACAAGCGTGCACCACACACACACACACACACACACACACACACACACACACACAAAGGAACACTATCAATTAGTCACTTCTGTGGTCAATGAATTGGAAAAATAAAACAAATTTATGTGGTAATCAGATCCCCACAGTGGTAGATTTCATAATTCCCTGAGATGGTTCCTAGAACTTCCAACAGCTTTTATCCTGCAATTACATCCTCACACCACAGACTTTTATTGTGACACAACCTCAGGCCCCACAGCTCCCAGGCTCTGCCAGTCAGGTACAGTGGGGATGGGGGGGGGGGTGGTGATAAGAGGGTTCCTGGAAAGGTTCCCACACTGGGATGAACAGACAGAACTTACCAGGAAACCCAGGCCTAGAATCTACTAAGCCCAAGTGGAAGGACGTTTCCCAGTTCATATTCCTCTAGGTGATCCCCCAAAGTGCCCACAGCTGCTCCAGACCTATCAACATGAAGGGAAGCCAGGTCATGGAGATGGCTGTTCTCATTATGCACAGCTGAAATACCCTATGTGCTTCTAAAAGCTCCAGCATGAGCCGGGAAGCACAATACAGGGGGGTGGGGGAGAGGTGTCTTCCCAGGGACCTGGCGGGGTGGGGCCCTGAGACTGAGCTGCACTGTCTCCATAGGAAATCCACCTCTCAACCCACTGGGGCTGCACACCTGGCTCATCCACAACCCACAGGAGAGAAATCCCCTGCTGGACATTCTGCTTCCACAGAGGAAAGGGGTGCCAAGTGGGTGGAGTAGGGTGGGTGTGAAGATGGCAGGGGAGGAGAAGAAGGGGGGAACATCCTAGGCCCTCTGAGAATCTTCTAGGCTTCCAAGGCCAGCTTCTCCAAATTGCTGTTGCAATTTGGAGATTAAGTCTGGAGCAAAACCAATCCACTGGGATGTGCAACTTGTCACAGGGGACTGCAGGTCTCTGCTCTTCTTCCTGTGCTGCAGAATGCAGGCAAGGATGCTTCCACTCATCTCCAGGAAGGACAGCTCAGGTGAGGGCTCAAGTCTACTCCATCCACTTGCAGTTCACGAGAAGCTCCATGAATCTGAAGGATAATTATCCATCTACTAGGCAGACCTTTATTTCTTCACTTGATATTCATAACTATCCCCCCCATACTATTTGCACAATCAAGCACCAGCTACATTATGTTTGAATTTTTTATTTTTAGTTCTGTCCACTCTGCTAAGAAGGATAGATAATATTCTTAAAACAAGAGCCTTGTGCATGTTCCTAATTTGTCCTTGGCTACTTGTGGCTACACTTGTGATAAGCTATCCAATCTCTCTGAGTTTCAGTTGTTCTATTAAACAGGAGCAATTCACCTAGCTGCTAGGATTGTTGGGAATCAGTGAAAAGATGCTTCTAGGCTAGGTGCCAGTGGCTCTTGCCTGTATTCCTAGCTACTCAGGAGATCTGAGGATTCAGGTTCAAAGCTAGCCCAGGCAGGAAAGTCTGTAAGGCTTTCATCTCCAATTAACCACCAAAAAAGACACAAGCGGAGCTGTGGCTCACGTGATAGAGTGCTGGCCTTGAGCAAAAAGCTCAGCGACCATGCCCAGGTCATGAATTCAAGCCCTAGGACCAGCGTGCACATGCACGTGTACCTGCGCACACACACATTAAGTGTTTGTAAAGAGCGTAATGCAACATAGTACTTGGCCCAAGTCACAGTTATTATTTTCACACTATTACTATGTGTGCTTTCAGAATGAACAAAGACATGCAAACGAAAAGAAAAAGACCCAAAAGATGCTATGGCCAGGACATTGTCAAACACTTGTACTAGGGAGACTGATAAAGGACTTTTAGAAAGTAATTTAATAGTGCTTATCAAAATTTAACGTGCACATATCTAATTTCTATGGACCTATTGCAAACTGAGCTAAAGTAATTTGACTGGGCAACACAACTGTCAGGTTCTCCTGATAAAATCCACCTGACTCCAGTGAAGAAAGGGAGAAGATCTGACCTTAGTGTAAGGACCACACACTTCAACGGGAGGTGGCTTCAAAGGCTAGCCCACAGCCCTTAGGGTATGGACGCAAGGCAAGTTGGCATAGACTCTACCAAAGAGCAAGGTGGGTATGAGGAGTTGGCTCTCTGATTCATGCCACCTCTCCAAAATGCCTTTGTGGGATACATAAAATCTCTTTCCTTCTGCACTTTTAGGTTCTTAGTTGGGGCTCTAGTAACAAAGGCATATTAATAAGAGAAAAGAAGATCTTATATACACATGAGAGAAACTCCTTAGTGTAACCTAAACGGGTAGGTAGATCTTGGGTTTGTACTGTACCTTTAAAAACCAACAGCAAACAGGGATACAGCTTCAGGTGGCTGAGCGCTTGCCTAGCAAGTACAACTTACCGGGTTTGCTTCCCAGGAAAGTTTATTAGGTGGAGTTCTCTGATGCCATCGGCACTAAGTTATTGGTGATTAACTTCTGTACAACTCTCTGTTTCTGGGAAATGGAAGAGTAGGGATTTTGCTCTGTATCTGAGTTTTCTCAATTGCCTTCAGCTAAAATAACCCATATGCCAAAATGACACATTCTGCTGTTACCTGTTGGCTTCCTGCAATGCTAAAATTACCTTTTTTCTTTCTTTCTTTCTTTTTTTTTTTTGTCCGCTGATACTGAGACTTGAACTCAGGACCTGGGCATTATCCCCTTGGCTTTTTCACTCAAGGCTGGCACTCTACCAACTGAGCCACAGCTCCCCTTTCATCTTTTGGGTGGTTAATCGAAGATGAGTCTCACAGACGTTCCTGCCGAGGCTGGCTTTGAACCTTGATCCTCAGATCTCAGCCTCCTGTTTATAGGCACAAACCACTGGTGCCCAGCTGAAAACTACCTTGTCTAGACTCTTGTGCAGTTATGATTTGGAGTGAGAATTAAGATTCCACCAAAACCATGTCAGATGAAGTCCAACATATCCCCCTCTTTGTGGATGGAGGCTGCAAGGCAGGTTTAGTGTGAGCTCTGGGAGGGGCCTGAACTGGAAGCCAGGATCTAACCAGCTTCCTACCCTACAGGGCTTCCCTGGGAAGAATGTGCGAGGTTGGAGGATCCTAGTAGTGCACAGCACGTGCAGAAGCAGAAGAGACTTTTCAGACTGCTTGCTTTCTCCCAGGAGGGAAGCAAACCCTCTGGGAAAGGCTGAGCAGAGCAGATCCTGTATTGTTCTCAAATTCACCAACCAGGTGAAGCCACCTCCTTTCTCTCAGAAAGGGGGAGGGAGGGAGAGGCCCCAGATGCCACCACTTCTCCTGAAGGAGGAGAATCTAGCGTGAAAGCAACCAGGAAGTCTTGAGTCAAGGGGCAAAAAGAAGTTCAGGGTTTATCCCACATACTCCTCCTACTCCCTTAAACGCGTTCAGATGAAAATACCCTATGTGGATGCAACTTGAGTAATTAATAAAAGACACCAATGCACATGAAAGTAAAAGTCATGTGACTTCTACTTCTGCGTAGGATGGAGTAGCCTACAGCAGACCAGAGCTTCTGCCAAGAAAAACTGGAAAAACTAGATACATTGAAAAGAAAGAAGGAAAGGGGGAGGGGGGAACACCCTTCAAAAGCATCAGCAGATGAAGCAATAGGGATTAGGGGTGGGGGAGCAGATTCTGGATGAGACTCCTAGCAAGGTGAGCTGCTAATTGGCCCTTACTTTGCCTCTGGTAACTTCACAGTCTGCAGAGAAAAAGTCCCTTCTAAGCCTGGCCCCATGGGAAGCATTTCTCCTCTGGGCTCTGGCTCCAGTATCTCATGGCTTGTGCTTGTGGTTTGTGATTTCATGTCAGTTTCCTTGGTTTTCATCTGTTTCTCCCTCTACACTAAAACCTCATGTGGCAAAGGGAGTCTGTCTTGTTCACTGATGCACTCCAGGCCTGAGCTTGAGACACAGTGGGCACATAGGAATATTTGTCAGGTTGAATTGGATGGAGTTGACGCATTGAGAAGTTTCTGGCTCCTTCCCATCTCCTAGGTTCCAGAGGCACCTTTCCTCTTGCAGACTTAGTTCTTGGAGGATGTGTTCATGGGGTGAAATCGCAGCCCTTTCCCACCTGACTCCTCAGCTCTGCTGTGCTTCTAATACCTCCCGGGTTTGAAAGTGGGTGCGGTTGGAAACCTTATCTCTCCAAGTCCAACTCCTGGGCTGCACCCAAGCCCCACCCTGAGGGCCCTTGACCTGGTCTGTGTAAACACAGAGGGTTCTGAGGCCCTAGGGGGCATCTAGTTTTCTCTAGAAGCCACCTTGCACAACCTCTCCAACTTCCTGTCGATTTGATACACCTGCTCTCAAACACCGACCCTAAGGTTCTAACACCAACTAGTTAGGCGCAGAATGACCATCTGGCCTAGGGTCACAGCTCTTCCCCACAGCACCAGCAAGCTTCTGCAGGCTCCAAAATAATCTCATTAGTGGTTTAGGCTTTCTGACCACCTGATTCTTACTAAGTCCAGGGCCCAGCCCACTGCCTGGTTACAATGCACTCTGCATCTGAGTAGAGTTAAATGGAACTTTCAACCAACTCAGTAAGTCACAACACTCACCTCATAGACTACTCAATAAATCTCTGCGCTCTCTCTCTCTCTCTCTCTCTCTCTCTCTCTCTCTCTCTCTCTCTCTCTCACACACACACACACACACACACCACACACACACAATTGGTCAATATATTTTTTCACTGCCCTCTCTCTTCTTTCTCCTCCCTCCCTTTTCCCCTCCCCCTTTCTCTCTTATCCTCTCTCCATTCACTCCCTCCCTCCCTCTTTCTCTCTTTCATGAGCCAGTACTTGGGTTTGAACATAAGACCATGGCTAGCACTCTACATTTGAGCTATGCTTGCCTTCAGTTCTGTTTTTATGTTGGTTAATAGTAGATTAAGAATATCTCAGAATTGTCTGCCTCAGCTGGCTTTGAACCTTGATCCTCAGTTCTCAGCTTCCTGAGTACTTGGGATTATAGGTGTGAGCCACTAGTAATCAGATTTATTTAATTTTTTTGTTCTTTTCCTCCCCCTCTTTCTTTTCCTTTAATCCCATTTTATTTTAATCCTTCCTATTATTTATTTGTACATTAACAGATTTCATCATATTTCCACACATATGTATACATATAGGTATATATGTGTGTATACACATATTCACACATATGTGTATACCTACACACATATGTTACAATGCATTCAGTAAACATTTCTTCAAGGTAAGTTGATCAACAAAAGAGAGCAAGGCCCAGTGATAGGGACCCCAGAATTTGAGATTCAGAATCAGGAAATCCTGGGACCAGTCTCAGCCTCGCTTTGTTTCTGTCCGAGCCGCAAGCTTCCCAGTGCAGAGGACCTGTTTCACAAGATCATTACCGGAAAATGACATGAAATCACACCCGGGCAATCTACGGCAGAAACTGCTCCCCTCCTTCCACAGTACCTTGCGCCAGAAACAGTTCCAGAGTTTTCTCCTTTGATCTTTGTTTAAGCTAAATGGGAAAGAAGGCCCTCTCGCATGCCCCTCTTCTACAGATAAAGAGGTGGAGGAACAGAGGGGTTGGGCAACTCTTCAGTGGGAAAGCTAGGGGAGTGTGGGCTCTGGGACTCACAGGCAGCCTGTGATCTCAACCATGGCCTCCTCAATGGAGACCACGGTGGGTAGTAAGTCCTCAGCACAGGTGTGCCCTTGTGCTTGGTGGTTGCGGAAGATGAAGGCCATAGTTACTCCACAACAATAGCACTGAGACCCGGGCCACCAAGGCCCAGGGATCGTTTCTTGGCCTTTCTCCCAGGCCTGGCTCAGGCAGCCACACCCAGAGTTCTCACCACACCCGGCAGTTCTCAACACCCAGAAGTTCTAGCCACACCCTGCCTGCTCCCGGAAGGTAAACAGGGCCTCCAAAGAAGGGCTGCATTGTTAGGCTTGCCCTCTTGGCCTCCCTTCTGGAGGCCTCCCTTTGACTTAGAAATGCCACAAATCAATAAACGGTAAAGTCAAAATGGAGGCCCTCCTGAACTTCAGGTCACCTCAACTCCACAAGCTGGTTAGTCCTGAGGACATGAGGCCAGGAACTTGATTCCGGGAGAGAAGACTTCCTTATAGCATCGGTTGCTACCTCGAAGGAAGGTGTTGGGACCTGGCAGGGGTAGCAGGAGTGTCCACTTCCTTGTGGAAGACAGGAAGTCTTGCCAGTGCCCAGAGCAGAGGGAATGCAGGAGCACTGGTGAAGACCACCATAGTGAGAGACTGTAAATCCCTTCCCTGTCCAGTGTAGATACCTTTCATCACAAATCCCTTAAGGTATCCAGTACCTCTGCACACCCGGCGCAGGGCCTCAGCTTTTATGGGCATTCATTTGTTAAAAACACTCAGCCCACTGTGAGGCAGAGATCATTATTGTCATTTGTCAGATAAGGAGGTCACTAGACCCAGCACAAAGGGGCGATGCTGCCAAGTCACCCTAGGCCCCCCAACCTTACAAACCAGCAGGGAGGTTCCATAAAATCAAGGGCACCCCATAAGGGGGCCAGTTTTAGTAGCACGCAGCCTTGTGTGATGGATACAGCTTACCTAGTCAGTCTACCCAGGTCAGACTGAGGCCTAGACCAATCTGGTTATCAGTGCCCCCTTTGCAGGCCCTCCAGGAAATTTACAAGAATATTCCTTTGATTGTTTCCATGTACTGGTTTGTTCCTCTAAATAAAGTTTTAAATACTTCAAAAATGGAGAGACAAAAGTTTTATAATCAAGTCTTTGCGTATAAAGAGTGAGGAGTTCCAATTTTTAAGAAGAACTCAGAAAATGTAGGCTGTGAGTGCCCCCTGCTGGACAGAGAGGCCTAGGCTGAGGCCAGGTCCGGTCCAGGGCCAGGGTATCTTCTGATTCCCTCCTCCTGTCAGCTCATTCTTTCCCTCATTCCAGGACTGAATCAACTTGAGACTATCCCTAGCTTAATGATAAAGAGGGGGACTGCCTGGGGTCAAAGCCCAGCTCTGCCACTGCTACTATTTTGGCCAAGTTACAACCTCTATTATAAAAGTAGGACAGGGGCTGGGAAGGTGGCTCAGTGATAGAGCGTTTGCCTTGCATGCGTGAGGCCCTGGGTTCGATTCCTCAGCACCACATAAGCAAAAAGAAAAAAGCCAGAAGTGGCGCTGTGGCTCAAGTGGTAGAGCACTAGCCTTGAGCTGAAGAGCTGAGGGACAGCGCCCAGGCCCAGAGTTCAGGCCCCACAACTGGACCCAAAAAATAAAAAATAAAATAAAATAAAAGTAGGACATTACTGTAGCATCTATGATGCATACATGAAAGAATACCTCAAAACCTTGAGGCATAAGTGATACGCTACATAAAAGAGTGCCCATCCAGAGGACAGCAATCACTAACTACAAGTGTCAGTTGTTGCTACTGTGGATACAACTATCAATATTGTCATTATCCATAATATCTTTTCTAATATCTTTCCCAGATGTTCTATGAGACAGCCAGAGTCAGAAGGGAAGTCCTTTGAGATGAAGTCACCCCACGGCAATTTTCAAACCTTTCCATGTTCTCCCCAAGGTTCATGTATGAACAGCTTGGTAGTAACGGGAGGTAATGGGAACCAAAGGGGTGGGGCCTAAGTCTCTAAGCCTTTACAGGTGTGCTTTTGAAGTGGATTGTGGGAAACCCGCCTCCTCCGTTCCTTTTTATTTTAATTTATTTTAATTAATTATCTTTAAGAAGTTGAAGAAAGGGGTTCCAACTCAACAAGATATAAGGCACGTATCTTGATGAATGTCACCCTCTCCGTCATGCTCCCCATGTCTACCTTTCTTTGCTTCTCCACTGTGAAGAGCTTTCCTCTGCTCTGTGTTCCTTCCATGATGTGCTGCCTTACCACAGGCCCAAAGCAACTGCACCAACTGCCAATACAAAATCTTGCAAAGGAAGGACAACTATTCCAGAAGATTGTACCTCAAAGAAGCTGAGTGACCTGCTGGAGAGTAGCAGGGCCAGGCTTCCATATCTCCCATGACTACTTGGGAAAGCTGAAATGATGAGGTCCAGGAGAGAATGTCCTTGGTTGCTTACTACAGAGGTTCTTGTTGCTATAGCAAACATTGAAAGTTGTAAATGTTGTAACAATAGGAGTCTGTTTCTTTCTCGTATAGAGTCTACAAAGGTGCTCCTGATGGCCAGATGGCTGTCCTCTAAGCAGGAATAGGGAATCTTCCATCTGTGGTTCCATCAGCTTTAGCACGTAACTTCAAGCCACCACACCCATCTGCTTCCAGCTAGCAGCCGGGGAAGGAGCATGGAGGATGATGGGAGATTTTGTGGTTTAAACCAGGAAGTAGCACGTGGCACATATCATCACCCCTTGGCTAGAGCTCAGTTATTGGCCAATACTCTCCAGAAGATATAACTTCAAGGGAGGCTGAAAAACAGAAGGCTGCTCTGTGACCAGGAACAAGAGTCAATGAGTTTGGTGAAAGTGAGCAGTCTCTGCTATGGCTCCCATACAACCAACAACCATCAGGAGCCTGAGGTTCCAGAACAGAGCAAAATGGAGCAAAAACAAGATTAAATCCCAACTGCTACATCACTTCTGCGAGTAAGCCTGGGGGAAGCCGAAGTGAAGTCCCAGTGTGTCCAATGTCCCCTTGTGGTGAACACTACTTATTTTCCCTCCTTTCTCTTTATAGAGATCCTGAGTGCACATGAGCATTTTGAACACACAGAGGAGGTGATCATCAGCAGAAAGAATAACTTCCATTTATTGGCTATCTACCCTCTCAGATCCTGTTGTCAGATACTGTTCTAAGACACATTAACAGTCTGATCTCATTTCTTCTAGGAAGGAAGAGTAGTGTGTTTTGATTTTAAATCAGTTAGCACCTGAGTTTGAGTCTTGGTTCTCAGTTTACTAGCTATTTGGTCTTGGTCCTGTTAGGTTCCATGCACCCTGTTTTCTCTCTGGAATCCTAACTTCTGATTCCTGGAATTTCTTCTAAAATAACACAATGTATACCATTTGGGTAGTTTTATAGGAAACCTTCCAATAAAAATAAGTAGCAAGTGTTACCACTTCTATCTATCGATAGATAGTACCATATGTTCTTTAGAATCACTCTGCTGGGTGTATATGTGTATGTGCCAGTATTGGTACTTGAACTCAAGAACCTTGTGCTCTCACTAGACTTTTTGGCTCAAAGCTGGTGCTCTTCCACTTAAGCTATACCTCAGCTTTCTGCTTTTTCTTCTTCTTCTTCTGGTTAATTGGAAATAAGTGTCTCAGACTTTCCTGTCTGGGTTGGTTTTGAACTGTACTCCTCTGATCTCAGCCTCCTGAGTAGCTAGGATTATAAGGCAGGAGCCACCAGTGCCTGGTCCCACCTACATTTTACAAAGAGACTTAGGGCAGAGAAATTCCAGTGACTCACCTAAGATGTCCAAGCCTGGGGTCTGCTGTAGGATTCTTAGTCTTTGTTTTCACACTATGCAAAACACTTGAATACATTCTTTATAACAGGGGATCTGATTGGTAGAGGGGAGGGAGTATTATTTAGTCAACTCCTCCAATGAATTCGGATTTGGGGTGATGCTATAGAGAAACACCCTGAAGAAGGTTCTGTTCTCCTAGCCCCAAGGCACTGAGGTCATCCGTTACCTCAGGGCTGACACAGTCCAGACAGAGGCTGAATAACTGACACAGCCGTCTAACTCATTTTTAATGATCTAGCCCAGTAACCCTCCCAAAGCCTCCCTCCCCTTCATGAAGAGTAGTTCTGTTTTTCCACTTATTAAGCTTATTCACTGGGCTGGAGAAAGAATTCTCTAGTTCTCAAAAACGTTCCCGTCCATTCTTCTCATTCCTTTTTTTCTACAGAAAGTAGTGTGTGTGTGGGGGGGGGGGGACCTAGAGCCCAGCGTACTGTGGTTTCAATAGGAGCCTGTTTGGAGCCTGCCTCCATCCTGTGGGGATGGGCCCAGAGGCCTCTGACTGAAGAAGAGGGGCCGGGCTGGCTTTGGGTTTGGCTCAAGTCTGGGGGTGGAGGGTGGGAAGGGACAGGCTTGTGATTGGACACTCGGTTGGGCTTGGTCCTGGGCCCCATTCCTTATTCAAGCCTTCAGGGAGCCTTGCTGAGGTTGCTCTGCTTTGGCCAGCGTTGAAATGCATGAAATTCCTTGCTCCTAGGGAAGCACGCAGTGGTCCCAAGGGCTTGTTGAATTCCATTCCCTTGGAGAATGTTTCTCTTCACAAAGTGCTCTCTCTCTCTCTCGCGCTCTCTCTCTCTCTCTCTCTCTCTCTCTCTCTCTCTCTCTCTCTCTCTCTCTCTCTCTCTCTCTCTCTCTCTCTCTCTGGGCTACCACATTAACCATATGTTTGCTGACTGATTTTTAGGACATTTGTGATAATGTATTTATTACAATTTTAGAAATAGATAATCCAAGTATTAGAGTTGATAGAAAAAAAGAACTAGGGAAGAGTAACATCACAATTGTCATCCTGGGTATTGGACAATGACCATGAACAATGACTTAACCTCCCTGTTCCATTTGTAAATTATGTAAGCATCATTATGAGACAGAATGCATTCTCATACATATAAAAATTCTTAGAAAAGTGTCAAGCAAGTTACAAGGAGTAAATGTCATCTATATGATGATAAGCTGATTCAATTTTGAGATTAGTATGCCAAATGGACTGTATTCTACTCACTATAGATAATGAACAAATAATAAAATTATGTAATTTTAGAGTTAACATTGTTATCTTTTATAGTAGTCTAGAAATACTGTATCCAAGAATAAATCTAGCAAATGACCTTTCCATGACATTTAAGAAGAAAATGATAACACTTTATTGAATATAATTGAAGAAGACTTAAAATAAATTCAATTATTCTAGGCTCACCAAAGGAAAACCTTTAGCTTTAATCTTCGTTTTGCTCATAGTTAACTTTTTGCCTCTCTAGTCCTGGGACTGAAAGTCAGGACAAAAATCTCCCTCCCCCTCCCTCAGCAGTTCTACATCTGTCGCTATGGCCTTGAGCAGTCCAGTGTGCGGACCTCTAGACATCACACTGCCATGGCCAGGGACCCCTGTGGGTCCCTGAAAGACTGGCTTCTGATTGGGCCTGGGGTCTGGTAGGGCCCACAGGCCATCCATTGATCTTGAGAGTCCTGTATCTCTCTCCTAGAGACACTTTATTAACCCCTGGCATGATGTACCCCAGGACCCCTACTGTCTAGCAGAAGCTCTGTTTATCTTTTTCTCTAATAAATCTTTGCCATTTTACTTCTTCCTCTATGTCTGTGGATTCATTCTTTCAGATCATAGAGACAAAGGACCTGATTCAGATGATGCAGTTTTTAAATATCAAAATATCCCCCAAAAGAAATTCCTTGAAATCCCTTGATACAGTGCCACCTTCAACATGGAAAATATCAGCAGCTCTTCTGAGCGCGGTTGAAACTATGATGGCTAGGGGCCACTGTGGGAGATCTCTGGGCACCAGCACAGTGCTCATCAGTTCCCTCCAGGGATGCATGAACTTGAACCACTTTTCTGATACCTAACCCTCTGCCAAGTGCATCTGCAACAACTGAAGTACCCACAAGGTGTCACTGTGTCCAAAACTTTCACGCGTCCCAAGTTTCTGTGTGTGTGTGTGTGTGTGTGTGTGTGTCTGTGTCTGTGTGTCTGTGTGTGTGTGTGTGTGTGTGTGTGTCTGTGTGTTTGGAGCTTGACCTCAGAACTTGGACACTGTCCCTGAGTTCTTTTGCTCAAGGCTAGCGCTCTACCATTTGAGCTCCATTCTCTACTTCTGGCTTTTTGGTGGTTAATTACACATGAGTCTCTTGGACTTTCCTGCCTGGGCTGGCTTTGAACTTCAGTCCTCAGATCTCCTGAGTAGCTAGTATTATAGGCATGAGCTGGGTGCCTGGTTAAATACTTTATTTTTTTAAGCTTTAAAAAATTATTTTAAAATATAATGACATTGTAATTATTCAGGTGCTTGAAAGAGCTGAACACTTGATTTTCAAAGCCTTCTTTCTGCACCTTTCTTAAGCTTTCCTGCGTCTTGCACACTAGAAAGGTTCTCGTTAAAACACAAGTCTGGGGGTGGAGGCTTACGTTTTTCAAGTGTTGCAGTCTGGTTGCAGGCGGAGCAGAGTCTTCAGCATTTCTCCTTTGTTTTATTTCTAACTTGGGACGTGCACCAAAATGAAGTAACCTGAAAGGGGCTACAGCCTACAATTTTAACAGACAGTGAAGAGGAAGAAGAAAGACACATGAGAAATGAGTTTTCTCTGGTTATCTCAATCCTGGAAACCTTCAGTGCTGCTTCCGAGCCCTGTCTCCACCGAGCAGGTGCCCTGGCTCAGGCTGAGTATGCTGACCCTGGGTGGATCTTTTCGTGGTTCAGATTTTCTCTGCAAGTGCTTGTTTAGAAATTTCTTACGGAACTTACAAAACACCAAGTATCCAGATGCTTCTCAGCTTCCCCATAAAAGCCAAACCAGGGTTTCTAGCAGAGGATTTAGCCTCCGAACAGAGAAGTAGACAAACAGGAAGAGCCTCTTTGCTGATGGAGTTGCTCTTGCATGCACACTCGATCTATTTTAATACCCTGAACTTCTGCTTTCCACAGTATGAAGGACTTGTGGGGAACAGCCCATGAAGTGAAACCGCTTCTAAATCAATGGGGCTGTTGGACTCCTGTCAGGCCCTTGCTGGAAGGGAACATGAGTCCTACAAAATGAGAAGTGCATTTGATCTGGGCCCGGGCTCAGCCACAACTGCTTTTAGTCTTGGTGCTTGTTCTCAGACACACACACACACACACCCCCCACCTCCATTTGATTTGGCTTTTTCTTTGCAGTGCGCTTCTGTATCATTTTGGCCCTTTACCCTTGAGTAAAGGGTCAAATATTAAGAAGGATATTAAGAACTTATATTTCTGACTATTAAGAAAGATAAGTAATAATTTACAATAAAGTTATACTATGGTTCACACCTCTCATCCTAGCTACTCACAGGAGGCTGAACTCTAAGGATCCCAGTTGGAAGTTAACCCAAGCAGAAAAGTCTGTGGGTCTCTTCAGTTAACCAGCAAAAGGCTGGAAATAGAGGTGTGGTTCAAGTGGTAGAGAACCTTGAGAGGAAAAAACTAAGGTAGGTCACACACACACACACACACACACACACACACACACACACACACACACACAGCATTTGGCTTTTATCTGTGTATCTGTTCAGTTTAAAGTGTATCTGATTTCCTATTCAATTTTTAATTAAAAAGAATGGAAGGTCTTCCAGTAGCCTTACTATTAGAGGTGTGAGAATTTGCATGACCCAATCTGTTGGTCAGCTTTTTCACCAGATCTCACCACATCATTCATTAGCCCCCCGAGAGAAGAACTGTCCCATTGGCAATGACTCCCTTGGAGCCTGAAGTCATTGTGCAGCCAAAACATAAAAATGAAAACCAATGTCTGTCTGTGTGCCTCTCTGTATCCATTCAAATATTCTCCTCTCAGGGCTGTCCCAAGACTTCAAGGGGTCCTGAGGGAATATTTGGTTTTCAGTGCGGAGCTCTTGTCTATAGAAATGATTTGATTCAAAGGTTTTCAGACATGAAAAAGAAGGAAATTGCTGGGCACTGGTGGCTCACACCTATAATCCTAGCTACTGAGGAGTCTGAGATCTGAGGATTATGGTTCAAAGCTAGCCTGGGCAGAAAAGTCCGTGAGACTTTTATCTCCAATGAACCACTAGAAAACCGGAAGTGGTGCTGTGGCTCAAGTGGTAGAGCGGTTGCCTTGAGCTCAAGAGTTCAGGGACAGCGTCCAAGCCCAGAGTTCAAGCTCCACGACCACAAAAAAAAAAAAAAAAGAAAAGAAAAGAGGAAATCATGTCATTTGCAGGGAAATAGCTGGATCTGAAGATCATCCTGTTAAGTAAAATAAGAAAGAACAAGAAAGTCAAATATTGCATGTTCTCTCTTGATGGCCTTTCACTACTTTTTTTTTTTTTTTTTTTTTTAAATACTGGGTATTGAACTCAGGATCTCACACTCAATAGCTGACAATCTACCAGGACCCTTTCCACTGGCATTTTTGGGTCAGTCATGGGGCTTGAACTCGGTGTGGGCACTGTCCCTCAACTTTTTCACACAGGGCTTGCACACTACCACTTTGCACACTACCACAGCTCCACCACAGCTTTTCTGGTAGTTAATTGGAAGTGAGAGTCTAATAGGGACTTTCCTGCCCAGACTGACTTCAAACCATGATCCTCAGATCTCTGAGTAGCTAGGATTACAGGCATGAGCTACCAGTACCAAATGATGTTTGTTTTTGAAATATAATTTTGCAAAATTGGAAAGTGCTTGTTCTCTGTCTATGATCTGTGAGATGAGAAAGAAGAATCAAGCACAATGAGTAGAAGAAATATACTTGCAAAATGGTCTTTATTTTTCATTTTCTTGCAAAAGAAATACAGATTCAGTCCAGATAACTCAAACATTATGGAAACATATAGAAGAGAAACCAAATCTCCCTGGAAGATAACCAGACCCAAACCACTTTTACTATACTGACAGAGATTATTTTAGACTTTTATTTATAATATATATGAATATAATTTTTCCATACTAGTAAACATAGAACTACCTTACCCTTTTCATGACTACATAATATTCGACTACATGGATATACTATCATTTATTGAGTCTATCCTTATTTTGTGGATAGTAGGGTATTTTTCAAATTTCCACAATTATATACAATATTGAGATAAATACCTTTTCATGTGAATTATTGTAAACTTGTGCAGGTGTTTTAAGGATACATTCTTAGTAATCTTTAGGAACTAACATGATGGGAATGACTAATATTTTCATTCTGATAGATATTGACAAATTCCCATCCTAATTTGAGTATCCATTTACATCCCAACACTGAAAGGGGTCCCCAACTTCCCTGGGGGCTGGAGTGGGGGTTTAGAGGCAGTCTGTTCTTATCAGAGAGATGGTGGATCCTCGTGGAGACTCTTGACTTAGCTCTGTGAATGTCTGAAGTGCATGCATTTGTCTAGCACCTGATAAATTAATATTAATAGCAGCTCTAAGGTTTGCCCAAAAAAGCCCACATTTACGCCTATCCTTGGGCCATTCCAAGTATGCTTTTTTTTCCATGAGAGCCTTCAGCCTATGAAACCTGGCAGGAATACAGTACATGGGAATGGGTTCCAGTAGGATCAGAATGACATGATCCAAATTTTCATGAAGGAGGCTGTGGTGGGCAAAGTAGAGCTCATAAGGATGCCACTCACGCCGGACAAAGTTGGGCGATAAAACGAAGATGGACTTCTGGCTTCTCTCAATGCAGCTCATGATATTTTCATCCATGCTCTTGCCAGGGTCTGCCTGTCTCTCAAGCAGACAGATCAAGACAGAGCCATCTTCTTTCTCTAGACTGGGGATCAATTCGTTCTTCACCCAGGGAGAATCATGTTCACTGTATGAAATAAATACATGGAACTGGGCGTGTCTCTCGGGCTGCTCTTGCCTTGTTTTCCTGGCCTTGTGCTGTGTCCATTGGCCCAGCATCCTGACATACCAGAGCAGATCAAAGCGCAGGCAGCAGAAGGCCATAGCCATCCCCAAAACTAGCATGATGGCCATGATGGTGACAACCAACAAAACGATGTTGCAAGATAGTTCAGGGAGATA
This sequence comes from Dipodomys merriami, assembly GCF_024711535.1. Taxonomy (NCBI): domain Eukaryota; kingdom Metazoa; phylum Chordata; class Mammalia; order Rodentia; family Heteromyidae; genus Dipodomys; species Dipodomys merriami. The sequence continues at coordinate 43,981,888 of NW_027206512.1, read as the reverse complement.
GACATCTTTTAAGTGAGTCCCCTTTAGACTCAAGGGGTATTCACAGGTATATGAATCTGACCATCCAACTACCACACCTTCTGAATGTTTTTCAAAATGGATGAACTCCCTTAAGTCACAAGTACAGCGGAATGGATTTTTCCCCGCGTTTAGAGTCTTAATTTTATGACAGCTCTGAAAAAAATCCAGAGATGGACTGACGATTAAATTCATTTCAATGTTTAGTACTGAGAGTCCTGTGAAATGATTGCACCCAGGGAGATCGGTGAGAAAATTCAATGCAATATTTAGCTCTCGTAATGCCTGCAGATGAATCAGCTCTTTAGGGATGGCTTGAATTTTGTTATTATTCAGGTCAAGTATTTGAATACTTCTGGGCAAGCACCTGAAGACAGAGTCAGTGAGTTGATTCGATGACAGATTCATGGTGGTCAAGGTTGCTGGCCACATGCAATCTTCATCCTTTTCATGTTGTAATAGATTTTGGCTCAAATCCAGCTGCATCAGTGGTGTGTTGTTAGCAAAGCAGCTCATTAAGGAAAGTGTCTCCAGCTTGTTGCCCTTCAAAACGAGTGTTTTTAAGTAAGGCAATTGGGTAGGGGTCTTAAAGAGATCATCGTTTAGGACATTATTGGCAAAATTTAAATACTGGAAGTGTCGAGGATAATTAGGGAAAAGCATGTGTGGCATTTGTGCATCTGATATGGTCAGGTTTTCCACATCCATCTTGGTAAAAAGCAAATAGATTTTATCCTGTGGAATAGAAAACATTCTGAAATGTACATGCTCCAATTTTATAGCTTTCATGGCGGTATTTGAGTAATCGAATGGATGGTGGTCAAGGTAAACATGACCACCCAAAATCACATTTTGGATCTGGAAATATTCCACAGATGTATGCCAGACAAATTGGAAGATAAGCAGAAGGTCGTCCCAGAGCAAGTCAACTTTATTCAATAAAAGAGTGGATGTCTTGGCACTCTCTAGAGTGAGTGTTGGTAGAGTTCTGTTCCTTACGAATTGCCTCTTGCCATCTATGTTAGTCATTTCTAATATTTGTGACGTCTTAATTCCATCACATAAAAGAGCCCAGAAATTTGTGTTCATTGGTAAAACGATGTGAAGTTTTGTTGTGTTTAAGATGGGTAGGCTACCTTCTTCATACTGAGAAAGAGTTCTCAGGCCTAGGAAGACAGTATGGAGATACAAATGAGCAATTTTCTGGAGATCTGCTCTTTGTATTGTTGCTGCACTCAAACCCAGAGTTTCCAAATGTGCCATGTGCTTAAAATCATTAAAAGGCATGGTGTCAAAATCATTAAAAGAAAGATCTAAATGTTTGAGACCTGCCAGTGAATACCAAGTTATAATCTTCAGTCTATTGTAAGACAAATCTAAATATCTTAACTCCTTGTTCAGTGCAAAGATCTTGAAATCCAGCTGTTGGATTCGGTTCTGGCAGAGAATCAGAACTTGCAGTTTGGACATAGAATGAAAATCTGAACTCTGGAGTTGAAAGAGGAGGTTATAGGATAAATCCAGAGTGATTGTGGCTGGGGCCAAGTTGGAGGGAACTTTCCTTAGGGACAAGTTGGAGCAGTTAGTGGTCAATTCCCTTTCTTCAGGCAGCTTTGGAGCCCAGCTCTCTACTGACATGACGAGCTTACAAAATACGTAAATGTTTATAGCAAGCCCCATTGTGTTTTCAAGGATTTTATCATTCCCTTTCTCACATGAATGATGAATGTCCAATCAAGCCCCTAGAAAGACAGTAAATAATATCAGTGGGGTTTTATTGACTTAAGTCCTGTAGGATTTTTAATAATACTAATAATAACGATGATGATGATGATGATGATGATGATGATGATGATAAAGCTAACATCTAAGTATATTCACCAAGAGGTCAGAATAGATTCCCAACCCATATATAATGACTTGATCTTAGAGCCAAGGCTGGTGACCTCCCAACCAGCTACCATGTCCCAATTGTTGAGGCCATCAGGTTTCTCAGACACAGGGCTACACATAGAGAGGCACTTCTCTCCTGCTCAGCCTGGGAGCTGCTTTGGCAGGGTAGACTCCATACCCTGTCCTCACCTCTTCTGATCATCTCAAGGCTTTAAGAAGATGGAAACTAATGTCTTATTGACAAATATTGTGGTCCTTGAATTACTACCATGGAGTTGCTCTTCACCTTTTGCCTTTAAGGATCCAGAGAGTTCCTGCAGCTACTACCTGGCTTTCAACAACACTTACCCATGCACTTGCACAACCCAAGACAGATGCAGATGCTTCTTGTCATGTCCATGGGTCTTTGTATGTCATCAGGTTGGTGATCAAAGCAATCTGGATCACTGTCAAATAATGATGATAATGATAAAAACTCAATTTCCTTTTCCTGGTTTCCATGCATTGAGATACAAGTGTATTCACTCACTTGCACACCTATATCAGTGTTTACACACCCCCTCCATAAGGGCAGTATTTCTACACAGGAGGCAACTCACAGGTGGAAAATTGTGAGGACTTAAGAAGAAGAGTCAGGCTTCAAGTGGTTTGACACACAACAGAGGTATTTGGAGAACGGACATTGTCACTATATTCATGTTTAAGGTTTGTATTAAGTACCTGTTCTGTCAGAAAGTGTTCTAGACATGAGAAATATCAGGGTGTAGAACAGAAGACCGTGAGTCCCTATATCGCTCACACTCTAGGGAAAGCGTAAGTAAAGAGAGACTGCTTAGTGTTCTCTAAAGTTTTTGATTCTGTTTTGTTGGTTATGGGACTGAACTCTGGGCCTGCATGCCATCCCTGAGCTCTTTTTACTTAAGGCTAGCATTTACCACTTTGAGCCACAGGGCCACTTCGGTTTTCTGGTGGTTACTTGGAGATAGGATTTGTTTTTGAGGCAAGGTCTTGCCATTTAGTGTAGGCCAGCCTTGAACTCATGATCCTCCTACCTCAACCTCCCGATTGCTGGGACTACAGATATATGTACCACTACTCCTAGCTTAAAACACCAACTTCTAAAAATGTGGACTCAATAGTTTGTAATTTCTTCAGCATTACAGTATTACAATATCTTCAGTCTCATTGTGCTTTCAAGGATTTTTCTTTGCTCGGAATTTAGTGCTTCTCTAGAATGAAGTATATACATAAACATAGCATATACATAAACATAGTATGTCGCATACTATGTTTATATTAAATTTAGTATAATAATCAGAAAATGCAAGTGAATATACTATTTATTTTCTGGCAATTTTTCAAACTGTTATATATGTAAAAATTAGTTTTCCAAGCCAGGCACAGGTGGCTCATACCTGTAATCCTAGCTACTCAAGAGGCTGAGATCTGAGGATCACAGTTTAAAGCCAGCCCAAGCAAAAAAGTCCATGAGACTCTTATCAAACCACTCAGAAAAAGCCGGAAGTGGCACTGTGGCTCAAGTGGTAGAGCTCTAGCCTTGAGAACAATGAGACTCAGGGACAGCACCCAGGCTGTGAATTCAAGCCCCAGAACTGACAGGAAAAAAAAAAGTAAGTTTTCTAAATATCACCAATAGAAAGCCAATTTCCTAGAGGATTAATGATTGGGTCCATAGCACATAGTGTGTAAATGTAAAATTTTTTTCTTTCCATTGCTTTAAAACTTTGTATTATCATTGACTCAGGAGGTGAAGTTTGAAAGGATCACAGATCAGAACCAGTCCAGGCAAAAAGCAAACAAGACCCCACCTCAACAAAAAAAGCTGGGGGTGGAGGGTGTAGTTCAGCTACACATAATTAATAGATAGAAAAACGATTGTGTAAGTCTATCTGAAAAATAGCTAAAGTAAAAGAGAGTTAGAGTTGTGACTCAAGTGGTAGAGCACCTGCCTAGCAAGCAGAAACTCTACTTTCAAATTCCTGATCTTGACTTCTGTGCCACTATATGTAAAAAATAATTTTCTATGCACTTGCTCTTGCTTATGAATGTCCACTTAAGCAATGAATTTTTTCCCATTTGTCTATAGACTCTACCCCTTTCTTCATAAGAGCTGTCCACCTTACTCATCCATTCTCTGCACAGGCTCAATAAATAGTTACTAAATATATGTATGTGTGAATAAAGGACTTCACCTCTTTATCCCCCGAGCCCAAGATGGTACATAATACACTCTAAAAAACATGTGGGGAACAAGTGAATTCATATTGTGAATTCCCAATATGGCTCAGCGCATCACAGTTCAAGAGTGGGTCTGATGATGGAATCCATAGATCTGTGTTCAAGTTCAGTGTTAACCACACGCTAACTGTGTGCTATATCTTCTCAACTAACCTCTCAAAGTGTCTATTTCCTCTTTTCTACAGTGGAGCTTGTGGATAAAATTATCTAGTACCATGACATTTAACCAATGGTACCACTTCTTAGGCCTAAGACGGGGGTAAGGGAAGGAAGATAGAAATTTTAGGGGAAACATGAGTTCAAGGCCAGCCTAACGGAAAGTAGCAAGATTCTATCTTGAAAACAAAATGCAAACAAAAGGTTGGGGCATAGCTCAAATATCAAGGCACTGGTCAAGCTGTGACAAGCCCTGGGCTCCATCTTCAAAGAACTCATACTCAAGATAGTGTTTTAATTTCTACTTCTGTCACATTTTAAATTTCATCTTTTTAAATTAACTTTAAGCAGTTGCACAAAGGGCTTTAATTCAACGTGTCACTTTATGAGTACAAGGCATATTGATCAATGTCCCTCCTTCTGCCTTTCCCCCCATCTCTCTCGACCCCCTCAATTTTCCTAGTTCCATTGTCACGTAGTACCCAGAATACGATGACTGCATTTTCCCACCCTCCCTTTCTTTATTCACCTGCCCTCCTCTCTTCGGCCTCCCCCACCCTGACACCTCAAATTCCAGCTTCCTGGTATTCATTTTGTGAGACTGTAGGTTAGTCGTTGAAAGGAGTTATACCATTTGAATTCTCCCCTGCATATGCCATACTTCAGTTAATATGTTTGTATATATAGGCATATGACCCTGGATATGTTTACATATACATTTAAAATTTAGCTTTAACCCCCACATCTGAAAGATGTGTCCTTTGTCTCTTTGGGAATGACTGCTTTTTTTTTTTTTTTCAATTGTGGGGTTTGAACTCTGGGCCTGGGCACTGTCCCTCAGCTCTTCAGCTCAAGGCAAGCGCTCTACCACTTGAGCCACAGCACCACTTCTGGTTTTCTGAGTGGTTTATTCGAGATAAGAGTCTCACGGACTTTTCCTGCCCAGGCTGGCTTTTAATCGAGATCCTCAGATCTCAGCCTCCTGAGTAGCTAGGATTACAGGCGTGAGTCACCAGCAGTGAGTCACCACTGCTTTAAAAAAAAAAAAAAAACTGAAAATGGACATAAAATCTACATTAAACAAATATCAGACTTTTTTTTTTTGGTAAGGACAGGATTGGCATTACTCATTCATTACCCCTATACCAGGTTCCAGTATGACTTGTGCTGTCAGCTGTAACCATTATGAAGATAAAGGTGATTTCAAGGTCATCCCCTCACAGGGTACATTCTTCCCTTGAAGCATCTAGGCCAGGGAGCCATGGCCGTGGAACATGCAGATTCTTTGTCGATGATTTTCTCTGGGCTAGAATGTCAGGGTTTCCATCTCCCACCTCTGCTTCCCCCTGCTCAATACCACAATGCTATCTGAAACTATAATGAGAGAGGAACTCTCTTTAGACTTCTCTTAATTTAAGAAAATATGAAGGTCCTGTCTTCTCAGGAGTACACGTACATTGTAGTATTTGATTAAAGCTTTTTTTAAAAAAAGTATGACATAAACTTCGTTGTTACTGTTTTGTTTTGGTATTTGGGATTAAATCCAGAGCCTTGGATATGATAAGTACATGTTGTACCACTGAACCAAATCCTGGCTCCAAGATAAACTTTTAATGAAATATGTAGTCAGTAAATAATACATACTACTATTATATTCCTACCATTTCTACTGTGCTGAAAACAGGTAAAAAAGCAGAGAAAGACTTTCGAATAGCTTATGAGTTAAAAGTCCAAATGACAATTGGTGCTTTACCAAGGAATATATACTTACTCACCTAATTTCTCTTTTACTAACAATTCAGAGATGTGGGGAAAGGTTTAAAAACCCACTAAACATTGAATGAATTTGTGAGTTTGTTGTATGTCTGACATGGAGCTATATATTACCCATACATTATCTTCTTGGATCCTTTCAACAAGCCAACAAAATGGTGGCCATTATTATTTCTATTTTATAGATCTAGAAGCTAAAACACAGAGATGAATTTTCCCATGATGACCCAAGAAACTTAAAACCAAATGAAAGACATCTCAAACCCTGAAGTGCAATGGCTTAGATTGTAGAGGCTAGAGGTCCATTAACCCAGCCCACAGCCATGATGGTCTCTTCCTTTCAACCCCATGCCTCTCTCTGAATCAGAATGGGACTATTATGGATCCCACCAAATTTAAGAGGCTTTGCTTATGTGAAAATATATTCTTAAATTCAGAAAAATTGAAATAATACTCAAAATGTACACAACCTTAATGAATAGCTGAGTGCAGGCGATCTGTGAGAAAGATCTCTTCAAGGACTCAGACTTAGAGGTTGTGACCCGTATGGCACTGGACAGCAATCCCAGTGGTCATCTCAGGCTACTCTCAATTTCTGGAGGAAACTGAGCAAGAAGTACAGTGTTCAAGATCCCTCAGATCTGCCCCATAAATGCACAACTTTTGAACTAGGAAAAGGAACAATTTGCTTGAAGTAGCCAACTGATTTCAGACAGCAGATATTGTTAACATGTATTACAGGGAAACAAAAGCTACAGGAAACTCACCGTGGTTCCAGCTGGCCTAACTTAATCTGTAGTGCTAGAAAACCCTCAGCCTGCAAGAACCTGCAAGATAATTTCTCAGCTAAGTCACTCCTGGTCACTATTCACCAATGTTTAGGCAAAGCAACAAATACTAGAAAATCAGAGTAAGCCCACTTTCCTCCCATCTATATAGCCCCAATTGCCTTCTCTCTAGCCAAAACCCAATCTACACCCTTATTTCTTTTTTTAGCCAGATTCAGAACAAAGTTCTGAAAGTTCAAAACGGTTCTTACCATCACCCAGCTTGTGGTGTCACAGCAGAAGACAAGGTGTGTGGAAGACTCATTGACAAGGTCAGGATTAGCTGTGGGGGTGTATTAGAACAATTTAAGTCATCTTCCTGTGACGTTGAAAGCCTTTCGCCCTCTACCGCAGGCTAGTGGCAATACATGTTAGAGCAATCCATTAGCCAGCCTCTTAAGGATACAGTCAAGGCCAGTTTGAATAAAAAGTTAGTGAGATCCCCTTCTCAATATCATTTTCAAGAATTTCTGATTATAAAAAGAAACACTAAGCTTTCATGTTGTTTTTGTCACTGTGTCCCCTGGCAGAGCAGATTTCTGCTGCCAAGTTGGAAGCTGAATTTAAAGACCCTGATTATTGGTTGTGATGAGGGATTATTGCTTAGTGATTTTTGTAAAATTGGGCATTTCCTTCCACATATAATGACCTCTGGTTTTTCTAGTTCTAAGGTCCAGACTAGCAAAAATGGCAAGTAGGGGATGGGCATGGTGACTCCTACCTATAATTCCAACTCTTTGGGAGGCAGCGATAGCAAGATCATCCTTCAGATCAGCCTGGACAAAAGTGAGTAAGACTATCTCAAAGGTAATGATTTGTGTCTGCAATTTCAGCTACTTGGTGGGGAAAGACAGGAGAATCTTGGTCTGAAGCTGCTTCTAGGCAAAAGTATGAGACCCTACCTTAAACCCAAGCTAAAGGGCAGCAGGCCTGGGAATATGGCTGAAGTGGTAGAACACCTACCTATCAAATACAAGGTTTTGAGGTCATTTCCCAATAACACACACACACACACACACACACACACACACACACACACACACACACACACACACACACACACACACACACACACACACACACCTACATGCACATGACAAGTAAAATGTCCAGGCTCTACCCATTAACCTGTCCTCTATGGTCTCACAGATCACTCTGTGACCCATTTGCTCCAGAACTTTCTAATATGTCTACTGGTTATCTAGATTTAGAACCAGCTTATGCCAGCCCATGAGCACCAATTTTTTTACCTTCAAGGATTTAATGAATTGATTTCTAACAATAGCCATTATTAAAAATTAGATTACATCTACTTGCATTTAAATAAATGATGTTAAAAACAACAGTAGCAAGTACTCTGAACTTATTGTGTCCTAGTTATTTACTGTACATGTACTATGTCTGTTGTATCCACACTAAGATATTCATGTGTATCTCTCTCCAAATCTGCCTTCAACCATGTTGTACCAGCACCTAGAAATTGGCCATGGTGCAGGAGTTACACAACACTGGCAGTCACATAAAAAGGACTGTATTCATTAGCTTGTGAATTTTCTAGACCTCATGAAAAAAATGTATGAATTTATCAAAGCTCTTTTCTTCTTTTTCAAATCTGTTATTAGGTATTTACCAGCACACCATTGCATCCAGTGTCATTTATATTTGTCTAAAACAACAACAACAAAAACCAACAAGCCAGACAGTGGTGGCTCATGCCTACAACCCTAGGATTACTAAAGAAGCTAAGATTTGAGGATCAAGGTTTGAAGCCAGCCTAGGCAGGAATGTCTGTGAGACTCTTATGTTCAATAAACTACTCAGAAAAAGCCAGAAGTGGTGCTGTGGCTCATGTGGTAGAGTGTTAGCCTTGAGCATAAGAAGCATTTAGCAATCTAAATGTCTTGGCTAGTTACTTTAGGGGCATATTACATATTACATAATGAAATCAAGGTTTAGGAAGTTTAAGTATTTGTCCAAGATTATCTACAAATAAGTAGTGACAAACCCCAGACCTTCTGGCCAAGAGCCTGCTTATTTACTCCTTCTCACAAAACTAGGAAATTGTTGGTATTTCCACTGCTGAAGGTCCAAAGTCCTCATCCCTCAACTTGAATTTCTTTGGCAGAAGACTCCACCAATGCAAATGCAATGTTTTAGCAACTTCCTTAAAACCACTTTGAGATCAGTTGTGTGTGTGTGTGTGTGTGTGTGTGTGTGTATGATTAACTTCTCAAAGTCTTGAGATTGTTAAATTCTAAGTGACTTTCTGCCTCCCTATAGAAATTATTTTTGTTACACTTATAAGGTTTGATCGATTGAATTATGTCCCCCAAATTCATATGTTGAAGTTTTGAACCTCAGTCTCAGAATGTGACCTTTTTTTTTGACAAAAGCATTGTTGTAGATGTAATTAGCTAAGGTGAGACCATTCCAGTGTTTGTAGGACCCACATAAGGAAGGAAAATTTGGACACAGAGACAAAAGAACATGGAGGAAAATGATCAAATACAAGTAAAAAAAGAAGCTTCGAGCAGATCCTTCCCTTGCTCTTTCAAAAGGAGTCATCCCTACACACACCTTGGCTTTGAACTTGTAGCTTCCAGAACGGCAAGACTATATATTTCAGTTGTCTAGGTCCCCTATTTGTGGCACTTTGTTACAAAAGTCTCTGAAATCTGACATGTAGCTGCTTGCTAAACATTTGCTACTTGATTGTGAAATCTTTTTGAAGTTGAATACGGGAAATAAAAGTTACCTTAGAGAAAATGGGAAAATGTAGTTCTAATAATGGCTGTAGCTTTAGTACAAAACTAGGAGTTTTTACAATTTAACATACATTTTAGGGTCCACATTTGCTTTCTACTAGTATCCTTCATAGAAATTCAAGTTCTAATTCCATAGCTGGATGTCCTGTATGATTTTTTGTTTTGTTGTTTGTTTTGTTGGTTATGGGGCTTGAACTCTGGGCCTAGACAATGTCCCTGAGCTCTTCAGCTCAAGGCCAGCACTCTACCACTTGAGCCACAGTGTCACTTCCAGTTTTCTGGTGTTAATGGAAGATAAGAGTCTCATGGACTTTCCTGCCAGGACTGGCTTTGAACCATGATCCTCAGATCCTAGAATCTTGAATAGCTAGGATTACAGGAGTGAGCCACCAATGCCCAACCAATATGGTGCATTTTTATGTTGCTGTTGCTGTTGTTATATTTGAAACAGGATCTCACTATGCAACCCAAACTAAAATATATATATGTATTTATATAATATATACTATAATATATAATGCATATATATATATATATATATATATATATATATATATATATATATATTTGAACTGGGGTTTGAATTCAGGGCCTCACACTTTGTAAACAAGTGTTCTACTACTTGAGCCAAGTAGTGCGTTGTAGTTTTGACTAGGGCTGGCTTCAGAATGTGATCCTCCTACCTAGAGCCTCCTTACATACTTAGGATGGCTAGCACTTGCCATTACATCAAACTTCTCTGTTTAGATAGGACTTCACTAGCAATTTTTTTTTTTTGCCTGAGCTGGCCTTGAATGTGATTCCTTGAACTCTGCTTTCATTTCATGAGTAGCCAGGATTACAGGTACAAGCCAAAATATGGTCTTAATACAACTGTCCTGACTTATACAGTGTTGTTGTTTTTTCACATACCTCCTGGTCTAGACAAGCTGGGATACTAGTTCCAGTTTGGCCTAGGTATAGCTGCCATTGCTCTCTTCATCTCTCTATTGGAATAGCATTTCCATTTCTCATCATTACATATTGAAAAATCCAAAATCAAAGTCTTTTTTCAACACCCAATGGAACCCCATTATTTCTAAAGTGCCTAAGCTAAATGATCTCAGAACTTTGATTTTATGTTCTTATTTCACTGATACTCATTTATCAGGGCTCAAGAGTGAGGGGATCGAGAAACATAAAATCAGGAATAAGGGAGAGACAACCTAAAGTGAATTAAAGAACTGGTTACCTTAAGGGTAAATAAATCTTTTGATTAACCGTGCATACCATGCCTCTTTTTTTTTAACCCAAGATTAGAAGAGATTTATCTAAAGGCTTTCACGTTATGGTGGTCAAGAGTCACTTTCGGGACTATCTTGTACTTCTTTTTTTTTTTTTTTTTTTTTGGGGTCCGGTCGTGAGGCCTGAACTCTGGGCCTGGGCGCTGTCCCTCAGCTCTTCAGCTCTACCACTTGAGCCACAGTGCCACTTCCAGCTTTTTTCTTTTTTGCTTATGTGGTGCTGAGGAATCGAACCCAGGGCCTCAGGCATGCAAGGCAAGCACTCTACCACTGAGCCACCTTCCCAGCCCCAATATCTTATACTTCTAATCCTGTGCATGTATCAGAATAGTTGAATAAGTTTCCACAGCCATCTCATGCAGTGGTATTAGTGAAGTCATTCAGGAATCAAGGGAGAAATGGTGTTGTTATGACAAGATCCAGTCAAGCTACACTTCCCCAGATCTGCCTGTAAGATAACAAGGCAGATGAGAGGATGTGCTGGATATATGAAAACTCTGATATAGCCTAATCCTTGCTTAATAGTTAGCCTTAATTGTCAGTATTTTGGAGTAAGAAGTGCCTAGTAAAGGCCACTTAGCTCTGTGTGTTCCCCACAGACTATTAGGTGACATGGGCTCTGACACAAACTCTTAATGAATTTAAAATATGATGACCTTTTGAGTCAAAAGTAGCAGGTGGGAACTTTGGAGGAAGGAAGTCACTGGGGTTATGTCCTTGGGGCTGCCCCTAGTTCCATCCCTTCCTGGATTCACTTTCTGTATCTCGGCCTCCATGATGTGAACTGCCACCATACCTTCCCTACCATGATGGATGGAATCCTTGGCAGTGTCCAGCCTAAATACATCTTTGCTCCTTTAAATTACTCTTCTCAGGTATTTGGTCAGCCTAGCTAATACACCTGATCTGCTCTTGCTCTCTTCAATAGCTCCCCAGAAAGAAGACATAACATTTCAACTATGTTCCTCCTTCCAAGCAATAAGGAGAACAGCATTGGTGTATGCCACTTTAGACAACTAGAATTTGAAAAATATCATTGGCCACAAAAAAAAATCAGACTCAGGATTTCCATTTAGATTGAAATGAAACATACTCTTGATTTGGGTTCCCTAGAAGCAAACTATGAACCAAGGTACTTACCACAAGTATATTTTTTTTGGAAATGAGTTTTCAGGCAATATCCATAGAGGAATCAGAAAATGAGGGGTAAAAGGGAGAAAAGACAAGGAAAAATACTTTATCAGTCCATTTCTATGTAGGGCAACAAGAATTTAATCCCACTAGGAATCATGGAGAAGGTAAAATACATTCTATATTTATCTTAAAAAAATAAGAAAGAAAGAAAGAAAAGGGTAAAACATTTGAGATAAGCACCAGTGGCTCCCATTTACAGTCCTAGTTACTCAGAAGACTGATCTGAGGATTGTGGTTCAGATCCAGCCCAAGCAGACGAATCCAGGAAACTTTTACATCCAATTAACCATCAAAAAGGCAAATAAGAACACGAGGACCTGAGTGCAAGGTCCAGTATTGGCAAAAAGAATGAGAAAGTTGGAGTATTTATCCACTAATTCTGTTTTGGACACTGGTTAAGGGCTACTTCTAAAAAGTTTCCATCACTTATGAATTATCCTGTGTATGAGCATCATGTCTAGGAAATAGCTTTTTAGGAATGGAATCTAACATTAGTGAGTATCCTTCAACATTTAGAAACAAAATTCTGAATAGAAGTTCAGAGGGAATTGATAGCTATGGAAATCTGCTGTAGAAAATCAGCCACCAGGGCTGGGAATGTGGCTTAGTGGTAGAGTGCTTGCGTAGCAGGCATACACCTTGGGTTCGATTCCTCAGTACCACATAAACAGAAAAAGCCAGAAGTGGTGCTGTGGCTCAAGTGGTAGAGTGCTAGCCTTGAGCAAAAGAAGCTCAGGGACGGTGCGGCCCTGAGTTCAAGCCCCAGGACTGGCAAAAAAGAAAAAGAAAAAAAAAGAAAATCAGCCATCATAGGCATCTATCTATCTATCTATCTATATACATACATACATATAGATATATAGATATATAGATATATATATAGAGAGAGAGGGAGAGAGCAACATCTATAGATATACATAGATATAGATATAGATATAGATATAGAGGCCATGGTGTTCTCTAATATTGACCCTTACAAACAGAAATACACATCACTGAAAAAAAAAGTGCTTCTCTTGAATTCATGATAAAGTCAATGAATTTAGCTATAGCAGTGAAACAGATGAATCCCTTGTATATGTGAAATTGTTTAAATTCAAATTATATCATACCATGTAAAACTGGGGTCTGAACGTACACATTAACTGTATCATAAAGTTTAAAGTGTTTTTAGATTTATGTTGATGCAAACTAGCTTCATTATTGTAACTTCAAAACTTAGCAACATTTTTAGTTCTAAGTATAATTCATTTCTTTTCCTTGTTCCATCAACTTGACATTAATGCATGCCCTTAGATTGGCCCAAAACAATCCATGTTTGCTATTCTCCTTGGGCCATTCCAAATAAGTCCTCTGGGTCATGAGAGTTTTGAGTTTGTGGTAGCTGCTAGGAATGGAGTAGTGTGGGATGGGTTCCAGCAAGATCAGAATTAAGTTATTAGATCCTTCATGGAAGAGATTGTGGTGGGCAAAGTAGAGTTCATAATGGCACCACTCACTCTGGACAAAGTTGGGAGACAAGACAAAGATGGACTTGTAACTCTTCTCAATACAATTGATGATATTCTCCACAATGCTCTTGCCAGGAACAAAGTTTCTCTCATGGAGACAAATCCTTGTACCTTCTCTTTCTAGATTTGGTAGCAATTCACTCTTCACCCAGGCAGAATCATGCCCACTGTATGAAATAAAGGCATGAAACTGGAGCGTTCCTTGGAGGTCCTCTATGGGAACATTCCTAGTCCTGAGTCTGGTCTGGGTCCACTGGCACAACATCCTGAGATACCACGGCAGATCCAAGTAGAGGCAGAGGAAGGTCACTGAAGCAGTCAACACCAGCATGGTGGCCCCAATAGTGACAATGAGCAGAGCTGTGTTACAGGATAAGGGGGACATGTGGAAGTCCTTTAGTGGGGTCCCTTTAAGCCTTTCAGGATAGTCACACATATAGGAATCAGGCCAGCCCTCTAGCACTTCACTTGATACTTGGCCTAGGTTTCTGACAAATTCTCTTAACTCACATGTACATTGAAATGGGTTGTTTCCTGCATCTATTGACCTAATCTTGTGGCAGCTCTGGAAGAAATCAGCTGATGGGTGGAACACTGAGTTGTGGTTAATGATGAGCACAGAGAGGCTGCTGAAGGAACCACATCCAGGAAGGTCAGTTAAAGAATTGAAAGCGATGTTGAGTTCTTGCAAAGCTTCCAAATGGGTGACATCCTTGGGGATGTTTGTTATTCTGTTATTGTGAAGATCAAGCACCTTGACCTTGGGAGGCAGACATCTGAAAACAGAGTCAGTGAGTATATTGGAAGACATATTTAAAATTAATAAAGTTTTAGTCCAAGAACAAGCAGTTACATCTTCATCATACCTTAGAGAATTCTGGCTAATATCCAACTGTTGTAAAGATTTCATCTTGTTGGTCATATTCATTACATATGCAAGTTCTTTTAACTGATTCATTTGTAAACTAAGTGTTTCCAACTTAATTAGGTGCTCACAATCCACAAATACCATATCTGTCAAGAGATTATTGGAAAAATCCAAATGCAGAAAGGGACTGGTTTGGGGTGGGCAAAGCATGTGGATCATGTGTGTATCAGACACGGTGAGGCTTTGGATATTCATATTAGCAAAGATTCTATAGATATTACTTTGTGGGAAACTGAACACTTCACTAACAACGTGGTGTACAGACAAAGCCTTTAGGGATGTGCCTGAATAATAAAACTCTCTATTGTCAAGCTGACCCTGGAGTTTCACATTTGAAATTGAGAAATACTTGATGGTTGTATGCCAAACCGATTGCAGGATCTGAATGAAAGAACCCCAAGTTGTTTCAATGTTGTTTAAGGTGAGATTTGATAAGCTTGGATTCTTTTGAAGTTTTGATAAGACTCTTAGGAAATAAAAACATTGATTATTATCTACCACACATTTGATGTTAGAGAGTTCCAAACTTACTGCCATGCTGACTGACACATCCAAAGTGAAGTAGAATTCCTTCTTAGTGGGGAATACTATATGTAGACTTTCTGTATGGAAGTCTTGAAGGCTCTCAGGGTCTTCTTTTCCCCCATAAGTTTCTCCTAAAACCAGCAAAACCTTACTGATATTCAAGCAAGCAATTGGTCGCACACTAGACTTTTGTAACTGAGCAGCGCTCAACCCCAGAAATTTTAGTTGGGACATATTGCCAAACTCATTGCATATGGGAAGGGCACCAAATGGATTAAATGAGAGATCTAAGTGCTTGAAGTTCACTGTGGGGTGGCAAGAAACCATCCTCAACTTGTTGTGAGACAAATCTAAGTACTCTAATTCTGTGTTGAACTGGAAAACTCTGATATCAAGATACTGGATACTATTGTGAGATATTATCAAAGCCCTCAGCTTTGGTAGTGGTTGGAAGTCAGAAGTCTGAAGCTCAGATATGTTGTTTTGTGATATATCTAACGTTGTTGTTCTCACAGGTAAGTCTTGGGGGACATGAGTAAGGTCTGCTTTTGACCTGTCAACTCTAAATTCACTTTCATCAGATATTTGCATCTTGAGAAGTATTAAGACAAAGATAATGACACAATAGAAGATGCCAGGCTTCACTGTAGACATTTTGGAACACTAGGCCTTCCTGAGGTGGTTGCTGTTCTTCAGCGCATCTTGACACTGATACAAATCCTAGGAGAGAAATCTACATTTAATGATTATATTAAACTGGGCATGGCTGAAATCAACATTTCTTATTAGAGGCTCAGAAAATGAAGGCTACATTCTTTAGGTTTATTTAACCTAAAACTAGGTAAATAGACAGACAGGAAGATGATTATGTGAGCTCTAGTCAAACAGCTCTTAATATGAATGGTATAATGGGTTGAAGTGTGGTTCTTCCCAAAAGATATGTCTATCCCCTAACTATATCCTAATCCCAGCCCCCTCCCATCCTATCTTCCTCTTTCCCTCCTTTCTCTCTCCTCTTCTCAGCTCTCCTCTTACTTCCTCTTCTCTCCTATTTTCTCCCTACCACAGTGTGTGTTCCTCTGTGTGTGTGTGTGTGTGTGTGTGTGTGTGTGTGTGTGTGTGTGTGTGTGTGTGTGTGTGTGTGTGTGTGTGTGTGTGTGTGTGTTCCCAGACTTGAATCCACTTGTCTTTTTCATTCATGGCTAGTATTCTAACACTTGACCCATGCTTGCAGTCCAGCTGTTTTACTGGTTAATTGGAGATGAAGCCTCAAGAACTTTTCTTTTTGGACTAGCTTCAAACCACAACCCTCAGATCTCAGCCCACCAATACCCAACAAAGTTAGGGATCTTGAGATGAGGAAGTCATTCTTGGTTACCCAAGTAGTCCTTGAATCTAATGACAAGTGTCTCTATAAAAAAGAGTACTGACAGATGAAAGAGGAGGGGAGAGAAATACAGTGGGAAGGCCATGTGAAGGCAGTCAGGGCTGGAGCGATATAGCCACAGGCCAGGGACACCAGTAACTGAAGGAGGCCCTGGAGAGACTGCAACCCTGCTCTCATCTTGATTTAGGACTTTGACCCTCCAGCATTATTTGAAAGTGAACATCTGTTGCTTTTTTGCTACCAAGTCTATAACAATGCTTTACAGAAACTATAGAAATTTAACACAGCTGGCTTCTGGAAATTTCCTCCAATCACCACCCTCTCCAAAGTTCATTTAGAACTCAGGGTTAGGCTCAACTGGTATGTCCTTCTTTGATATAAATAGCTTCCATGATTTTCTGGAAAGTTCTCCCATGTGGCTGGTTAGGATTATTCTCATATTACCTATTATTACCTACATATCAGGCCGGTGGAGGGCAGAGGCAGCCCAGAAAAGCCACTTCCTTGTTCACCACCTGTCCCAACCATTCTTTGGGGGCACTGGCCTGAAACCGCTCAAACTTGCAAAACAAGTCACATGTTAAAAGTTCCTGCTGACCCCAGCCATATAAACCCTGCTACAACCAGACTCTGGGCGACCTCTCTGATCCTGACCAGGGAGATCCTGACCTAGGAGCATACCCCAATAAACTTTTCTTTTATTCACCTTTACCTCCTGCTGTGTCTTCTTTCCTTGCCTAAAGCCTGACAGTCTGGGCCTAACTTTGGTCATATTTGAAAAGGTAACTAAAATTACATCACAATAAAAGGTATTTGAGCAGATCTATTCCTTTCTCCATGATGATTAATATTTACTGGACATGTTTTCGAATCTGCACCCAGAGCAGTGAAGAAGACAAAGCCCTATTTCTCAAGACAAAGTCTTGTTCATGAGGGATTAAACTTAATTTCATTTAATAATCAGCACCCCATAGAAAAATGAAGCTGAGGTCATTGTAGGTCTGAGACGGTGCTGGGTGGTAGTTGGTTTTAGTTGATTCATTAATCAAGACCTTTTTGAGAAGCTGACACTAGGATAGATGCAAGAATGAAGTAAATGAGTCACACCCACAGAAAGATGAGTACTTGAAGCACTAGGATAGATGCAAGAATGAAGTAAATGAGTCACACCCACAGAAAGATGAGTACTTGAAGCAATGGAAAAACCAAGGATGAAAGTCCTGAGATGGAACTCAGCTTGGCTGATCTTTGGAAACGTGAGGAAGTATTAGCATGGGATAAATGAAGATGAAAAGGGTTAGGGACATTACATGTGGCCTTGTAGATAATTATAAGAAGTTGGGGTTCCATTTCAAAAGTGATGAGGAAGTGGGGGTACTGGAGGATTAAGGATGGAAGTTTTTTCTTCCTCTCTCATATTTACAATACCTTGTATCATTCATTCGCCAAGTATGTATTTTTCCCTCTGGAGTGTTAAATATTGTTCTAGGTTATGCCTATTACTCTAGTTATCAACTTACACTATTCTATTATCCTGTCATCACTATTGTACTGGCACATGAAACATGAAGGCATTGTGTTGGAATAATATATACTTCACACACACACACACACACACACACACACACACACACACACACACACACACACACACAGCACTTTTAGCTGGTGTTGCCCATAGCTCTCTCAAGGAACTTAATTCCAAATCCACAGAACAACCTCAGGCATAAAGCCATCAATATCAGCCACATGCCACATTCCTCTTAACATGCCCCTACCCCAGCTCAAAGGATAGTTTGATCTAAATGATTCAATTCTTCCAGAGACAACCCTGTGTTACAAAAGTTCTTCAAGTTATACATGCAATTCTGACTAATTTTCAGACTTACCTTTTTGTAGGAATGCTCAATGATGCCTTGATCATCCTGACTTCTTCTAACATTGGATAAAGTATTGTCTCCACCAACAAATGCATTCATGAATATTCTGAGCAAGAAAGATGATACAGAGGTCTTTAGTTCAATGTCCAGTAAAAAAAAAGTAAGGAAGGAAAGGAGAGAAAAAGAAAGGAACTGAAGGTAGGAAGGAGGAAAGAGGGAGGGAAGGAGGGAAAGAGAAAGATGATACAAATATCATGCTAAATATAAATGTAGTCTTTTATGATAATATTTTTGAAAGATCCATAAATTTCTTAACTATTCTTTTCCAACTCCCCAAAAGAGCTAGTTACACAAGTGCACATTCAAATAGGTGCTATGGACTGATTTTTTTTTTAATTGTGAAAATATTGTACAGAGGGATTACAATTACATGGGCAAGATAGTGAGTACATTTCTTATCAAGGATTGTAGCCTCTGGACTGAATTTTTGTGCCTCCTAAAAATTGAATGTTGAAGCCTGGTGCCAGTGGCTCATGCCTTTAATCCTAGCTACTCAGGAGGTTGAGATCTGAAGATCGGAGTTCAAAGCCAGTCTAGACAGAAAAGTCCCGTGAGACTCTTATCTCCAATTAACCACTAAAAAACCAGAAGTGATGCTGTGGCTCAAGTGATAGAAAGCTAGCCTTGACCACAAAGAGGCTGAGGGATAGTGCCCAGGCCCTGAGCTCGAGCCCCACAACCAACAAATAAAACTTGTATGTTGAAATCTTCACTTTCAATGTGATGGCATTAGGAGGCGGTCCTTGGAGAGGTTCTTTGGTCATAAGAGTGGAGGTCTCATGAGTGGGATTCATGCTCTTATGGAAGGGACCTCACAGAGCTCTCTGGCCTCTTTCATGGGAGCATAGAAGAAGGTGGCCGTTGGTAACCAGAAGAGGTTCTCCCCAGAACTAAAAGTGGCACTGTGACTTTCGATGTCCAGGCTTCAGAACTGTGAAAATAAAGTCCTGTTGTCGATAAAGTACTCAGCCTATGGTTCTTGAGATGGAAACAAACTGATCAAGATAATGAGAATCAAACTAATACCCAGTTAGGCCTGAGCCAGTCTTACAAGCTGGGTCAAAGTAAAAGTAGTTGGTCTTAAGACTCAAGTGGGGCTCACTACTCAGACTCCAAAGTTCTGTGTTAAAGAGTCCAAATCAGAGGCTTTTTTATCTGTGACCAGCCCAAGACTCCAAGGAAGTGGTGGTCAGCATAGTCAGGCATGCCATGTGGAGCAGGTCCCAGAGATCAAAAGCAGATGGCTGCTGGGTAGGGACCTTGGTGCTCACCCACCCAGCCCACCCAGAGCCAGAAGAAGAGAACCATCCTTGTTCTCCTAATAACAATGACTGCCATGAAAACGTTCATCCTGCCTGTCCCTAAACATGAGAAAATAGTACATCTTCAGTTTTATAACTTGCTATATTAATTCATTCACATGCCCAGACCCCATTTTGTCCTTTTATTTAAAGTCACATAGTTGAGGTTCTCAGATTATAAAACCATTTCCATTTCTATACATTCAAAGAGGGGGAATAAAAAGGATTTCTGGGTGTCAGTGACTCACACCTGTAATCTCAGTTACCAAGGAGGCTGAAATCTGAGGATCACGATTTGAAGCCTGTCTGGATAGAAATGTCAGTGAGACTTTCCAATCTCCAAGTGACCACCAAAGAGCTTGAAGTAGAGCTGTGGCTCAAGAGGTAGAGCACCAGCCTACAGTGAAAAAACTAAGGGACAGCTCTTCAAAGCCTGGAGTTCAAGCCCTAGACCCAGCATGCATATGTGCACGCGCATACACACACACACACACACACACACACACACACACACACACACACACACACACGATTAATTTTTAGGTATTTGCAGGATTTGTAAGTCTTATATACCACACTTGCTAAAAATCAATGACAATCAGAGTCTCTATTCCTCAAACCAAATAATTTTTTTAAATCAGTCTTAAAGATCATCACTAACATCCATCTTTATTAAAATCTCAAAACTATTTGATTGCCTAATAAAAGGATTATTCACAAAGTTGAACAGAAAAAAGATATTGAAATTTAAAAGACTAAATTCAGAATAAACAAACAAATAAATACATAGAAAGAATAAATTCAGGTGCACTTGTCCATCTGGGGGACTGTGGTGATAGTTCTAGCTTCCCTGATTAGACACAAGGAACTGGTACATTTCAATTGTCTTTGTTTAGAGTTTCTGGGAACAGAGTCATGGTCTGACTGGTCTTAATGGATCATATTTATACTATCAACCTAGCTCATTGTTAAGTTCAGCTCTGAAAACACTTATTAAGTCATCTCTATATGAAAACAACTATTAACTTCAGGTTGAAAGGACTGAATGAATTCAGGGCTCTCTGCTTGGTTTCCTTTTTTTGTTGCTGTTATAAAGAGACATTCACTTTTACATCTTCTGCACACATTGCATGTGGCTTGGAAAACAGTTTTTAAACTTATAATTTCATCTAACTTCAAGCTTCCCTGAACAGATTCAGTGGTCTGAAAAAAACATGCAAGAATATCTGATGAGGACAGGCTAGAGGAAAAGCTAAAATAAACTGGCCCATCAAAACAGAGGAGCTACACCACAGTGCAGAAGAAATAGATTGATCCCTTCTATCCATCTGGCTTTTGTAAACAGAGTGAAATACCTCAGCAAACTGCTTGGTAGAGAAGAGATGACATGTATCTGGCTGCATCTGATGATGGTCTTTTTGTAAGAGTTCCAGTACAGCTCAGGGCGGCTCGCAGCAAGAGGTAGGAACACACAGGTCTTTCTCTGTTTGCTTTCTTCATTTTTCCTTTTGTGTTGGTCATGGGGCTGGAACTCTGGGTCTGAACTCAGTCCCTGAGCAATTGTGCTAAAAGCTTGTGCTCTACCACTTGAGCCACAGATCCACTTCCAGCATTTTGTGATTAAGGAGAGGTAAAACTCTCATGGACTTTTCCTGCCTGGGATAGCTCTGAACCACAATCCTAAGATCTCAGCCTCAGCTAGGATTATAGGCGTGAGCCACCAGTGCCCAGCTTCTTATAAAGCTAGTAGCGTTCAATCATGGAGTTCCATCCTAGTGACTTTATCTGACCCTAGTTACCTCGTAGGGCCTCAGCTCTGAACACCATAGTCAGATTGAATTTCTACCATCTCACCACACAATGGGGATTAAACTCTAACTCATGAACTGGAACAAGTCCTGGGTTCCTGAATATTTTCATATGAATGAAGGGGCGAAGTGGAGAATAATGTCCCCCGCAAACAGCAATTAGTAGCTCTGTGAGAAACCCAGAAAACATCTGTGACACAAATAGTCATCATACATGAAGGGAGGGGAAAAGCAAACAAACAAATAATTTCTAAAAACTTCACTCTGCTTTGATTAGAATTAGTGGCTGATAAACAATAGTAGTTTAAACCACATAGTAAGTATATAGCAGAAATACAGCCCACCAGGAAAAACTTCCAGGACTTACTCATTGAAAAATTTGAGGTTTCTGTACTCAACAACTTAGATAAAGTATTCTTTTCTTTTGTAGAAGAAAATAAGATGTTGCTTACCAAGACAACTTGCCTGTCGGTTCCGTTAGGCAGTCTGTAAGAGAGTCAGTCACGCACCTCCTCCAGTATTTATGTCAGTGGTAACCTAAGTTAGTGTTGGGAGAAAAATCTGCATTGCGCCACCTACTGAACGCCACTGGAATTGCACCAAACAGTAATGACAATTTTCTCCCATTCATAAATGGGCCCCGTGTATTTCAGTAATTTAGCTTTTCCTCTGGCCTTTTGATCAATCCACTTTCTCTGTTTGCTTTATTCCTTTTTTGTGTGTTGGTCATGGGGCTTGAACTCTGGGCCTGAACTCAGTCCCTGAGCAATTTTGCTAAAAGCTTGAGCTCTACCACTTGAGCCACAGATCCACTTCCAGCATTTTGTGATTAAGGAGAGATAAAGCTCTCATGGACTTTTCCTGCCTGGGATAGTTTGAGCCACAATCCTAAGATCTCAGCCTCAGCTAGGATTACAGATGTGAGCCACCAGTGCCCAGCTTCTTATAAAGAGTAGAAAGGAGAAGGGTCAAAGTTTTGCTAAATACACCCATAAAGAGGAAAAATAATTCACAGGAAAATATTAGACTGGGTGCTACTTTTTTTTCCTTATTTTTATACTTCTTGATGAATTTTTTGTTCATGTCTTTTTTCACTACTTTGTTTCCAGATCTGATTTGGTATTAAATTTTTCCCTATCAATATTTGCCAAGTTTCCTCAAAGCATACATTTTCTTTTCTTTTTTCCCCCAAGTGAGATAATGCATATCTGTTATCCCACCTCTTGGAAGGCCAGGGCAGAAGACTCATGAATATGAGGCCAGCTAGGTCTACATAGCAAGAATCTGTATTTTAAAAAATAACTACAGGTATGAAAAAGACTCTCTTCTTAGATAAGGTCCTAGGATCTTCTGTAGGTTGGTTTTAGTCATTAGGCTTTAGACCTTTAAAACAACAACAATAAAAATAATAAGGTAGGTGGACAGATAAAGCATAGGAAAGACAACTATCTTCTTTGGTGCTTTTCCACAACCTGATATTGCATGAGGAGATGACAAAACTTGATCTAACTCTCCAATTCTCTGTTATTATCAGTTTTTCTCTTCTTCTCCTCTTTTATCTTCTTCCTCCTCTTTTTTCCTCTTCCTCCCTTTCTTCTTCTTCTTTCTTTTTAATGCCAATATGGGCACTTGAATTCAGGGCCTAGGGTTTGTCTCTTGGATTTTTCTGCTCAAACCAGTTCTGTAACACTTGAGTGTCAGATCCACTTCTGGCTTCTTCATGGTTAACTGGAGATAAATGTCTTACAGATTTCCCTAACCAGGCTGGCTCTGAACTAAAATACTCAGATCTTAGCCTTCTGGATAGCTAAGATTATAGGCATGAGCCACCAGTGTTTGACTTATAGTCAACTTTTCTATTGCACACAGAAAGCTTCAGTTCCCCAATTTAAGGATTTTGTGCTTTTTTAAAAATCTACAATAATCTCTGATTTTGTTCCTCATCTCAGCATTTGTTTAAATATATGTCTGAAAATGAAAGAATAAAATCCCCCACCCTCCTACACACTATTTCTTTCCTTCAGCACATGGTTGGAGTCGCATGAATTTAGCTGCTGCCACCCCATATCCTGGGCCTTGTGAGCCTGGGTCTGGAGAGGATACCTGGGATGGAGGAGTAGGCAGGCATCAGTCAAAACACTTCTAGTGTCCTGATGCTCTGAGTTTCCCTCTTTATCTTCTTTTCTCTCCTTTGCCCAACAGATATCCCTGAGCAGACACCCACCCACTCATGGATATGCTTGCAGCCATGCAACCACACCTCCCATGGAAAATGAATTCTCAGAGAATACATTCTGTAACATTTTTGGATACATTAATGTATCCAAAGTACTGTTTCAAGAGGAAATGAACACAAAACATTATGAGATATGTTTTACTTTTAAAACATTCTAAGTCTTTAAAGTGTAGTGGGCGTTCAGTAATCACACAAAGCCAGAGGCTACCATGGTGGACAGCACAGGTGTAAGGTAGAGTTGTCACAGCTATGTGAAGACATGCAAGTCTAAGTGAAGTTAAGAGTAGCCAAAAGGGCTAATTCAAAACAATGTTTCATAACTTATACTGGAAACAACCCCATGCTTCTCTCAATAGCAATTTCTCAATTTCTCCATCTACTCCTTTCCTATATCCAGGCATTACTTTTTTCCAATGCAAGGCAGTAAACATAGGCTGGCAATTAGATGTGGTCAGCAACTAGTTGAAAAGAAAAGTCTTATTGAAATATAATTGGTTTTTAAATAAAAATATACAAAAAAGAAAAACCAAGCAAGAGTACAAGGTCCTGCATTCAAGCCCCAGTACCAGCACCAAAAAAAAAATAAAAACAATAGTTAATTAAATTAGTAAAAATGTAAATAAATTATGAATGAACATGTGACTTAGTCACACATGCCTCTGTTTACCTCACCACCACCCATATCTCTTTCCTAGCCTGTCACATTCCTCCAGCCCGTTCTCTTTGCCTCTTTTTCTTTTCTTTGCACCACTGATTTCCTAAGATATTTCTTTCATATTCTTCCCTCTTCTGAAAAAGGCTTTTTCTTTTTCTACTGCCACACTCGGCTGAGTCCTCACACCACCAGAGGTTAAACAGTATCTCACTGAACGTGGAAAGAGTCCAGTGTAATCACGCTGTGGATAAAGATGAGATCACACAGGGTCAGGTCACATGGAGACCTCAGTGTTGACATTGCTATGATGCGGCCTACCACCAGGTGTCCAAGGCCAAGGACAGCAGCTCACCAGGCAGCCTGGGCAGGGAGCAGCTCACCAAACCAGCAGCTCCTCATGGACCCAGCGCCAGCTCCCACTGGTTATGCAGACAGATATGGCAGAAGATCCAGGACCTCAGCCTCATGGCCAGTAAGAGTACTTACTCATCCAGGGTTTTATGTGTGTTCATGACAGGCTATGCAGTATCTAATCAGCCCCAGAGAGAGGCAGGGAACACATGGAAAAGGTTCTCATTCTCTAGGAGCTGACATTCTAGTGGAGGGAAATTGATAATAAGTAAACAGATCATTTCAGATGTGAGGTGTGCTGTGACAAAAGCTAATGGGAGAGATGTATGGGAGAGGGACTGGGGAAAGGAGACTTAATGGTGTGAGTAATGGCCGCACCTGGCTCCCCAGGTAGGGACCACTGTGATGTATGAGGATCAAGTGTGGAGTAATCCAGGTAGGTGTGGAGTAATCCAGGTAGGACCCAGTGCAGTGCACTTGGAGGATGAGCCAGAGGCAACCGAAGCTGCCATATTACCAAGGAGAGAAAGGGGGTGGGGTAAGAGTGAATGAGAAGAGAAGACAGATCCTGGTGCATCATAGACTGCAAGGAAGAGTTTGACTTTTGCTCTGACTACAAAGGTAGGTCATTGAGTTTTAAATAGTGAAGGGCTGAAGACAACTTATGTCTTAGAAACTGTCATTCTGATTGCTCTTTGGAAAGCATGTGAGGCAGAAGGAAGAGCAAGAGGCCAGCTGAAAGGCGAGAGATCTGGTACCTGACATGATGAATGCTCTGGCTCAGGTCACACAATAGAACATGTACTCTCTTCCCTCCTAATAAGTGGACACAGGTAGGACATCTCAGAATGCTACACCATTACTCTGCCTCGTAGTACTGACTGAGACACTATACCAAAGGAATCCGTAGGAGAGGGACTTAAAAAGGTGGAGGTTTGTTTCACTTTCAAACACAGAGGTAAGCAGCCCAGACAATGTTGAGAGGCCGGCTTGGGTAATACAAAGTAGGAGAATGCAGAACCCATCCTTCACATATGATTTTTCATCTCCAGGTTCTAAAGGTTTCTTTCCTCTGATTCTCATCTCTCATCCAATGGGAAAGTAGAAGAGGAAAAGGAGTCCACCCTCACCTTGCTTAGAGACATGGCCCAGAGTGGCATGCAGGTTCCATCCACATCCCATTACTAAGAAGTGAGTCATATGTCTACACCAAACCACAAGGCAGGCTGGGAAATATAGTCTCTAGCTGTCTTGTCAGGTGCCTTGAGAAAAGAAATCAATTAATCTAATACTAAACGAGGGGATAATAGTTACTGGAGACAACTAGTGTTCTGTCACAATTTTAACATTATAGACTGCACTGTGCTCGTCTCCTAATTTATATGTTGAAGCCCCAATTCCCAGTCATTTAGGATGTGACTATGTTGGAAGTTAGGGCCTTTGAGGTAGTGATTGAGGGACCAGTGGCTCACACCTGTAATCCTACCTACCCAGGAGGCTGAAATCTGAGGATCATGGTTCAGAGCCAGGCACCAGCTTCCGTGGGAGTGAGGGCCCAGGCTCCTTTGCTACTATGCTCACAGCCCTTCCATGTGCCATTGGAAGAAACTACAGCACTTCCCCAGCACGGAGAACCTGCACTTACTGATCCTCTAACCACACTTTTGAATCTAGCCTTCAGGAGATGGGTAACGGGGATTGTGGACTATTCCCTTTTGTGTTCGTTCACAAAATCCAGCCTGGTTGTGTCTGGTACCTCTGTTTGAAATGAGGGAGCATTTATTGGCTTCTGTCAACTTTGAGCATTAGCTAAACTTCTAAGGCAACCAGAATAATTCCATTCAATATCTAGTTCACATAATTTTGGCTCTGAGTTACCTTGGCAATCAGGTGTACTCATGTGTTTCACCACAACAGCCTAGGATTACAGCTACATTTCCATTTGTATTCAAGGTATTTGTATTGTATTACAAGGTAGTTACATATTTGTGTAGTCAGGTCAAAACAACAATAATCTATTACACTGATGGGGCAAAAGTGTCTTTTTTGTTTTATTTTGTTTTGTTTTGGAGGGGAAGTTTTGAACTCAGGGCCTTGCATTTGCTAGGCAGGTACTCTACCACTTAGGTCATGGCCTCAGCCTTTTTTGCTTCAGGTAAGATTTTTTTTTGGGGGGGGGGGTCCGGTCTGGGCGCTATCCCTCAGCTCTTCAGCTCAAGGCTAGCGCTCTACCACTTGAGCCACAGCACCACTTCCAGCTTTTTTAATTTTTGCTTATGTGGTGCTGAGGAGTCGAACCCAGGGCCTCAGGCATGCAAGGCAAGCACTCTACCACTAAGCCACCTTCCCAGCCCTCAGGTAAGATTTTTTTTTAAAATGGAGTCTTACATTTTCTGACTAGGATTGGCTTCAGACTTTAAACCTCTTGAGTAGCTAGGATCACAGACATGCACCACTATGCCTGCTTTATTGACTGAGCTTTTGTTTGGGCTGGCCTGGAGCTATATTCTTCCTAAACTCTACCTCTCTAGTTAGTGAGATTACAGGTGTAAAGCACTGTGACTGGTCAGAAAATGCTTTCTTAAATCTTTGCCTGGCTTTTTTTTAACCCCTAAATCTCCAAAGTTGGCCAGGATGAGAAAGTTCACCTATAGGCCAATGAGGAACCTTAGGAGCTCCCCACACCAGTGTCTACAATTCTGAACTTGATCCTTCCCATGCTACATGAAAACACATAGACTCCTGGGAAAGAAGAGGGAGATCTTCTCCCTGAAAAACTGAGCATTTAGTAAAAAAAAAAAAAAAAAGTCTGTGTGTGAATGTGAAAATATATCTTTTAGGCCAGAAGAGACTGAGCGGTCTCCAACTGGCAATGTGAGCACCATTGTCACCTCTCAACCTAGTTCTGTGGTTCAGTTAAATCAAGGCTTTAATTAAGTCTTTTCCAAAGAAGCTTATGTTCATCAGATTTGTATTGCTGTAAGAAGACACCTTAGATAAACAAGGGTAAAAGGTTTATTTTCATTCATGGTTTCAGTACAAGTGTGTTTGGAGGCCATTGCTTTGGGTCTGTGGCAAATGGGAGTATATGGCAAAGGAGGAGACTGCTTACCACATAGTGGTCAGGAGGCAGATAGAGAGAGAGAAAGTGAGAGAGAGAGAGAATATGAAAATGAGGGAGAGGCCTGAGACAAGATATCCCCTTCAAACACATGCCCTCAGTGATTTAGTTCCTTTAACAAGCCCTCCCCTCTAAATAGCCCATTAAGCTGTGACTCCCCAATGAATTAATCATTGATAACACAGTCACTTTTAAATACTACCACTAACCTTGTCCCTTGTTATTTCAGCACATGAGCTTCTGAGGACATTTGATATCTAAATGATAATAGAAACACCTCTAGGTAATAATCGAAGGTCATGGTGCTCACAAGTCAAGGTGATGACAGTTTCTTAGGTTGAATTTCCCAAAAATTCTAATTTTTCATGTCATTCTTTTCAGCAATGAGTGTTAATTCTATATTAAAAGCAGCTCTAATGTTTGCCCAGAAAAGTCCATGTTTGCTCTTCTCTGTGGGCCATTCCAGGTAAGTCCTCTGTGTCATGAGAGCCCGCAGTTTGTGATACTTGCTGGGGATGCTGTTCTGTGGGATGGGTTCCAGCAAGATCAGAATTAAATTATTAGACCCTTCATGGAAGAGATTGTGGTGGGCAAAGTAGAGTTCATAATGGCACCACTCACTCTGGACAAAGTTGGGAGACAAGACGAAGATGGACTTGTAACTCTTCTCAATGCAATTGATGATATTCTCCACAATGCTCTTGCCAGGAACAAAGTTTCTCTCATGGAGACAAATCTGTATATTTTCTTTTTCTAGACAAGGAACTAACTCATTCTTTACCCAGGCAGAATCCTGCTCACTGTACGATATGAAAGCATGATACTGGAAAGTTCCTTGGAGGTCCTCTATGGGAACATTCCTAGTCCTGAGTCTGGTCTGGGTCCACTGGCACAACATCCTGAGATACCACGGCAGATCCAAGTAGAGGCAGAGGAAGGTCACTGAAGCAGTCAACACCAGCATGGTGGCCCCAATAGTGACAATGAGCAGAGCTGTGTTACAGGATAAGGGGGACATGTGGAAGTCCTTTAGTGGGGTCCCTTTAAGCCTTTCAGGATAGTCACACATATAGGAATCAGGCCAGCCCTCTAGCACTTCACTTGATACTTGGCCTAGGTTTCTGACAAATTCTCTTAACTCACATGTACATTGAAATGGGTTGTTTCCTGCATCTATTGACCTAATCTTGTGGCAGCTCTGGAAGAAATCAGCTGATGGGTGGAACACTGAGTTGTGGTTAATGATGAGCACAGAGAGGCTGCTGAAGGGATCACATCCAGGAAGGTCAATTAAAAAATTAGAAGCGATGTTGAGTTCTTGCAAAGCTTCCAAATGGGTGACATCCTTGGGGATGTTTGTTATTCTGTTATTGTGAAGATCAAGCACCTTGACCTTGGGAGGCAGACACCTGAAAACGGAGTCAGTGAGTATATTTGAAGACAGATTTAAGACCACTATACTCTCAACCCAAATGCAATCTTCTTCATACCTATGCGATTCCAACAAATTCCAGCTCACATCCAGTGTTTTGAGAGATGGCATATCCTTAGTCATGAGAGACACTTTGAAAAGACTTTTTAACCCATTCTTTTGTAAAATAAATGTCTCCAATCTCACTAAATTGGAGCAATTTTGAAAAATACTATCTGTGAACACATTCTGGGTAAAGTTCAAAAACTGAAATGTGCTTGGTGCCTGAGGACAAAGCATATGAATAAAAGCTGTTTGTGATATGGTCAACATCATAATGTTCATCTCAGCAAACATGCTGTATAATGCTGTCTTTGTGAAAAGAAAAACCTTGTTTGTTACATGTTCTATTTTCAGTGCCTTCAACTTTGTTTCTGAATAAGTAAAACCTTCTTCATTAATGTTTTCAACTATAGTTAAATTGTATATATTGAGATATTCCACAGGTTTGGACCAAAGGAATTGAAAAACACTAACTAAACATTTCCAAGTTGTTTCCACATTGTTGAGGGTAATGTTTATTAAGGTTGGACCTCTAGTAAGTTCTAATAAAAATTTCATTAAAACATGGCAGTTTTCATTATTCAAGTTAATATTTGTCAGATGCAAGTATCCCAAAGTGTTAACTTGGATGTTTACTTGGATAGAGAACAAACTATTTGGTGGAAAGATGAAGTGAAGTGTTTTTGTGTTCAGAATTTGAAGATTCTCTGTCTCATCTTCCTTCACATAGTACTTTCCTAAATCCAGAAGAATGTAATTTAGATATATGTGAGCCACTGGTAGCAGATCAAACTGTTGGAACTTTGTAGCACTCAGTCCTAAGAAATCCAATTGTATTAACTTGGAAAATTCAAAACAGACAGGAAGGGCACTGAAGTCATTGAAGGAGAGGTCTAAATGTTTCAGGCTCACCACTGGATAGCAAGATATGTTTTGCAGGTGATTGTGAGATAAATCTAAGTACTCCAAGTGCCGGTTAAAGTTGAACACATTGAAATCAAGCCTCTGGATTCTATTATGGGAAAGCCTTAAAACTTTCAACCCTAACAAGGAGCTGAAGTCAGAGGTCTGAAGCTCAAAAAGGAAGTTCTGAGACATATCTAAGACTTGGACATGTGGTGGTAAGTCTCTGGGAACATGAGTCAGGCCGGTTTTTGACAGGTCCACTGCAAATTCACTTTCATCAGAGAACTGGATGAAGACTCCAACAATCAAGGTCGTGAGATAAAGACAATAAGCTTGTCTGATGATAGGTTCTTTGTCTTGGGTCATGATGCAGTGGTTTCCCAAAAGAATGCCAATGTCCTTCAGAGCATTTTGAGTCCAAGTTCTAGAAATATAAAAAACATTACAATGAATGCTTGCTTTCAAGCTTCCATTTAGTAAGGTCTCAATGATTTCTTCATTGTCAATGTCATTACTGTCCCATAATTGTATGTCATTTATTTCCTTGTTACATAGCAGCTGATCTTAAAAGGTACAATGCAGATCTTTTTTTTGGTTGGTCATGGGGCTTGAACTCTGGGCATGGGCCTGGGCCTGAGCTCTTCAGCTTAAGGCTAGAGCTCTACCACTTGGGCCACAGCACCATTTCCGGTTTTCATGGTTAATTGGAGATCAGAGTTTCATGGACTTTCATGCTTGGGTTGGCTTTGAACTGAGATCCTTAGCTCTCAGCCTCCTGAATCACTAGGATTACAGGCGTGAGCCACCAGCGCCCAGCTGGTAGCTTATGTATTTTGATCTGTCTAGTGGTTTTCTGAGGGAGACTTACCTTCATTTATATATTTTAGAACTTTTTTTCTTTTTTTTTATTGTGAACATACTGTACAGAGGGGTTACAATTACATGGGCAAGATAATGAGTACATTTCTTATCAAGCACTGTATATTTTAGAACTTTCTCAAAGCTGTTACAGCCTGGAGGTGATGTTTATCTAAAAGATTTAAAAGTAAATGTACTAGGCTCAGCCACCCAGAGAAAGAGCTGACACAATGGTTAAGCAGAAGACACA
Source organism: Dipodomys merriami (assembly GCF_024711535.1). Taxonomy (NCBI): domain Eukaryota; kingdom Metazoa; phylum Chordata; class Mammalia; order Rodentia; family Heteromyidae; genus Dipodomys; species Dipodomys merriami. The sequence continues at coordinate 43,950,469 of NW_027206512.1, read as the reverse complement.
CCAACATGCCAAGGAAGAAAGAGACCAGGAATAAAGTCTCATGGAAGAAAAGGGCTTTGGAAAGCCTCATGTATAGCAGAGTCTAGACATCCACACACAGGCCCCCAGATGGACGCATGCTCAAATCAGGCATGGGAAAAGTCTAAACCTTTGGCCCTGGTTGAACAATTTAGGCTCTATGCAAGCAGAATATGTAGATAAAGGTAGAGTTACAAATAGCTTGGAAGAAGTGTTCCAACATACAACCAATTTGTAAAGACTGGGAATTTGGGGATTTTAGTTGTTGTCTGATATCTTGCTTGGTTTTGTTTTTGCTTCAAATGTTAAAGAAATAGCAAACCACTAGCTGACTGCTGTGTTGTCATAACGAATTCAGCATCACCGATGATACATAGTCCTTATAAAAATAGTCTAGAAAAGTCACTACAATAAATAACTACAACCTGCAAGGAACAGCAATAACAAACCCAAAAGACAGGAACAAATCTGATTTCTATAGTTAGCACATTATAATATTCAAAATACCTGATTTTTTAAAAACCTTATAGTATAAAAATGAGAAAGCAGTTCCTTGTCACAGTCAGTGAAAAAATAATTAAAAGAACCAATTCAAGCCAGATGCCGTGGCTGACACACCTGTAATCCTACCTACTCAGATCTGAGGATCAAGGTTTGAAGCCAGTCTGGGTGGAAAAGTCCATGAGACTCTTATCTCCAATTATCTACCAAAAGGCCTGAAGTAGAGCTGTGGTTCCAATGACAGAGTGCTAGTTGTGAACCGGGAACAGCATCCAAGCCCTGAATTCAATCCCCAGGACTAGAAAATACACATACAAAAACATAACAAAGTCAAAAAAATTAAACCATCCAACATCATGATTTACTCCAAAGATACAATAGTAAAGACAGTGTGATATTGGCAAAGGAATAGACACATAGATCAATGGGCCAGAATAGAGAGTTTAGAAATAAACCCACAAAAATATAGTCAGCTGACTTTTGACAAAGGAGTAAAGGCAACTGAACACAGAAAGTATCATCTGTTTACCAAACTGTGTTAGAGCAAGTAGACACCTACCTGCTCAGAAGGAGGCAGAGGAGAGGGAAGAGGAAAAGGAGAAGACAAATTTAAATATAGACCTTACAATTCTCCCCAAAATTAGCTCAAAATGGATCACAGATGTAAGTGTAAGATGCAAAATTGTAAAACTTCTAGAAGATAACATAGGAGGAAATGAAGGGGACTTTGGGTCTGGTGATAAGTTTTTGGTACCACATCAAAAATACAATCCAAAAGAGAAAAAACTGCTAAGTTATACTTCATTAAAATGTTCTGCTTTGTAAGCAATACTGCTAAGAGAGAGAAAAGATAAGCCACAAACTGGGAGGAAATAGTTACAAAACACATATCTGACTAAGGGCTTTGTGTCCAAAATACAGGGAGAACTCTCAAACTACACAATAAAAAAAATGAATACACAGCCAGGTACCAGTGATTCATATCTGTAATCCTGTCTACTTGGGAGGCTAAGACCTGGAGAATGGAAGTACAAAGTCTGCCTGGGAAAAAAAGATCTATAAGACTCAATCTCCAATGAACCAGCAAAAAGCCAAGCTGGAGGCCTGACTCAAGTGGTAAAGTACTACTCACTATGAAGGGGGAGAAAAAAGCAAGAGCTCAAGGCCCTGAGTTCAAGCCCTAGTACCAGCAAATTAGACAGGTGACAGATAGATAGGTGAAAGGTAGAATAAAAAATAAAGGACTAAAACAAGGTCTTGCAAGTCTAAAGGGTAATTTGGTAATTAAGGTAAATTCCTTTGGAATATGTCTCCTTTTATTTTAGTAATTCCACATTTAGGAATTTACTAAAGAAATAATAAGAGGCACACAATACAGAAAAATGACTGTGAGGTTGCTTGTGATATGGTGAAAAGCTGCAAAATATCAGAAATGTTTATTGTAGCATATGGTTAACTCAGTTCTGGTGCCTCGATGGGAAATAGTCTCAAATATTACACTTTGCAAAAATCTGCAGCATCATGTTCAGTGAATAAAACAACTGCCAAACTGTATATGTACAGCTCTAATTTTGTAAACTGTGATTTGAACCCGAAAGACTCAAAGCCAGGGGAGGGAGGAGAGTGTGGGAAAAAAAACAAAAAACAAGCATATGCTACTAGTAGCTATCTCAGAATCACAGATGAATTTCTCTCCTTTACTCTCAAAAATTTCTAAAATTCTAAATTAAAACATCTTTGCGCATCTTAAATATTACCTTAAAACAATGTAAGGTGTGTGTGTGTGTGTGTGTGTGTGTGTGTGTGTGTGTGTGTGTGTGTGTTTGTATGTATGTGTGAACCACAATCCTCAGATCTCAGCCTTCTTAGTCACTAGGATTATAGTAATGAACCACCAGTGCCTAACCATAAGAGATGATTATAAATATAGCTAATGTAAAAATATTTTACATTAAAATGTATTTTGTTGTTTGGCATATTAAAACATATATTAGTGGCCACCAGTGGCTCATGCCTGTATTCTAGTTAATCTAGAGGCTGAGATCTGAGGATCCTGGTTTGAAGCCAGCCTGGGAAGGAAAGCCCATGTAACAATTATCTCCAATAGCCACCAAAAAGCTAGACGTAGAGGTGTGTCTCCAGTGGTAGAGTGCTAGCCTTAAGCAAAAAAAAAAAAAAAGAACATAGGGACAGCACTCAGACCCTTGAGTTCAAGCCCCAGTTACCCACCCCCCACAAAAGATATATAAACAGGAAGAATTTACAATAGAGGTAGATAATTAGATTTCATAAATGAGAACCCTTTGTATTGCTTCCCTCCCGGATCAGTGTCTGCCTCTGGAGAAACTGAAATTCAACACTATATTGAAGAGTTGCAAGTTAAACAATACCCTGCCACAGACAGCATGGCTCCTCTTTGGGCACTCCTCTAGCAATTTCTAGGGTGTGTTTTTAATGAACCACCCACAGTGAAACTCTCAGGTTTTTTTAAGGGTAAGGACAAAAGGAAGATAAAAATATAGAATTCAAGAGTTCACCATTTTTTAGAGGAAAGAAAAGAGATAGTAGATAAAAGTTCTCTGATTAGGGCTGGGAAGGTGGCTCAGTGGTAGAGCGCTTGCCTTGCATGCCTGAGGCTCTGGGTACGATTCCTCAGCACCACATAAAAAAAAAAAAAGAAAAAAGTCAGAAGTGGTGCTGTGGCTCAAGTGGTAGAGCGCTAGCCTTGAGCAGAAGAGCTGAGGGACAGCGCCCAGGCCTAGAGTTCAGGCCCCACGACCAGATCTCCCCCCCCCAAAAAAAAAGAAATTAAAAAAAGTTCTCTGATTAGTATATCAAATAAAAAAGGACAGTAGAGAGAACTCCCCACCCCCCTTAATGGCGGAAGGAACCTATAAAAGTCAAAACTACAGGCAAGGAGAGACCAGGAGAAAGTGTAAATGAAGTTAGTACAGAAAGAGTTCATAATCAAGACATCAAACTTGCAGGAACTACTGTGAGTGACCTGAAGAAAGGCAAGTACTGGCACTCAGCTGGACTTCCAGTTACAGAGAACTCGTCAGATACTTTCTCCATTTCATAAATACTTATTTATTCAGAGACAACTTGTGGCCTGTGCCTTACTAGATGCTGAGAATATACCCTTAAATAGGAGTAATATAATTCCACCTTTAAAAAAGCCTATGAGTTAGTGACAAATAGACCAGTAAACAAGATAGCATTATGTGACAGAGATCAAATACTTGCCTACAATTAAAAATGAACTATATGAGTGATCTAAACTGCTGTAAACATGATCCAGACAACAATCCAGAGAAAACATCACAGAAAAGCCAGAGGACATAAATGCCAGGTTTTTACCTAACAATCCTGCAAAAACTGTTTTGTATCTGCCATAAACACACTCCACTCGTACAATTCAAATGACATTAACAACACAAAACAAAACAAAACTTAAAATAATTTTGCAAACATTCCAAAGAAAGGTTACCTATTTTCTATACTATCATTAGCAGTTACTTCCTTTTTTGTTGAAACATTCTACCAAAGCCTTCTCACTTACCAAGATCTCTTTCTCAGAAGAGAAACTAACAACAAAAAATAAGGCAGGGTGTGGTGAAGCAAGGTACCCGGAGCTACAAGTGAAACTTCATAATAAAAACAAAACAGAACACATTGCTCACAGACCCAAAGCTCTCCAGGGTTGGGAAGGCCAGCCTGCAGGTCATATTCGACCTTATATATGTCAGGATAGATACGTGTGCTTCTAGTTGGCTTTCCTGTCGTCTGACAGCCTTGATAATTTCCTATTGCCCCACCTCTCACGGCCATGTTATATCTAAATTTACAAATGGTTTGGTGCCATCTGTTGGTCCTTACTGGAATTATTCCTACATACAAATTGGATCAGCGTGTTTCTCTGGCTTACAAACTAAGTCAGTAAAATATAGAAATGTTTAATCTCATACAAGCCGGTTATGAAAATTTCAGTGTGAAGATAACTATTTTTTCCTAAGGTAAATGTTATCTTTGAGAGTTCAAAGCCTGAATTTTAAATTGCTACCTCATGGACAGTTACTGACCTTTACCTGTTTGCTGGTCTAAACATCTTTGACATTTCCAGCCTTGATTGCAACTAAAAGTCAAGCAAGTTTCAAGTATATTCTGACTGAATGAGCTGCTTTTTAAAAAAGCAAGCTTAGATCCATTTGTTTTAAACCAACCTCTAAGGGAAGTTTAACCCCTGATCCACACTTAGCCACACCTGACTCCTCATATCCTCATTGGCATTTAATATTATCAGGTTTTAATTTTTATTATTTTTATTTTTATTTGTTGGTCGTGGGGCTTGAACTCTGGGCCTGAGCGCTGTCCCTCAGCACTTCAACCCAAGGCTAGCGCTCTACCACTTGAGCTACAGCGCCACTTCTGGTTTTCTGGTGGTTTATTGGTGATAAGAGTTTCACGGATTTTCCTGCCCAGATTGGCTTTGAACCTTGATCCTCAGATCTCAGCCTCCTGAGTAGCTAGGATTACAGGCATGAGCCACTGGCACCTGGCTTGTTATTTTATTTTTTGTGCTGGTTTTTGGGGCTTGAATAGAAACAACTGAGATGTGTGGAGCAGGCCCTGGAAAGAACATGAGCTGAATAATCATTCTATAATTAATCTCATTGGCTGGCATGATCTTGTCTTCACAACTTGGCTAATGATGTTGGAACTATGAGTAAGAAGTTTCAGGAGGAAGGGGAAGAACCGTATCTTCCTCTTCATCCTTACTCACTAAACGTAACAGGACGCCTTCTCTGGCTTCGGGAGGTTCAGCCGGAAGAGATGAGTAAAAATGACACAGCTAGAAAACAGATTCAAGAGACATGCTGAAGAGAAATGAGCCAGCTGTGGCTGGGAGGAAATTTCAGACAATTCTCAACTAAGTCTTATGAAAATTCACCCACCCACAAATAAACACTCATCCATATCTCTACTGATGTGGCCACTTGACATGTGTTTTGTTAGGGTGTGGCATAATAATGCTGGCATCTGGAAACAAGGACATTCCTCTTGTTGAGACTGTCACAATGCTGAGAGAAGTCTTTATGGGGAAGACAAACCCCACAAAAATCAGCTAATAGGGAAGTCATATTTTAAACTGAAGGAGAACAAACAGACAGGCAGTACTGAGCTAAATTATCCACCTGGCCTAACTGTGGCATTGGACAAGTTAGTTAACTACACGGAGCTCCATCCACCCATTGACAGACGAGGCTTCATTTTACATCAGGAAAATACATCAGAAGAATACTTTCAGATCCTTCTAAAAAAAACCCGCCTCCTTGTACTTCTGCACCAGCCCATAGCCTCCTGCTCTTAGGTTCTTTTCACTAAAGCTCTTTGGGAAGATTGTTTCATGAGCTGCTTCTGATTGTTTTCCATCTTTTTCTCTTAAACCCACTTCAATCAGGTTTCCTTCCTTCCTTCCCCACTGCTCAAGAGAAACAGCTCTTCAAGGCAGATAACACTCCACAATGCCAATTTTCATCTCATTCCCATTATTGGCAGCATTTTTACACAGATTTCATAATAATTTCTTACTTGATTTCCCCTTACATCCTTGCCTCTTGCCCTGAGTTTCCTGCAAACTCCTTGGCATTTGTTCCCAGTCTCTTTCTGGGTCTTCTTCATCTCCCACATCAAATATTCAAGACTCAGTCTTCACTTCTTCTCTTCTTTAACTCCATGCATTTACAACCTGGCCCATGACATCCAAACCCTCTGCTTACTCATGGGACCCCAGTTACCATCTCCAGCCAGACTTCCTTCAACTCCAGATTTCTGCATTCAGCTGCTAGCTAAACACCTGCTAATTCTCTGTTCTTGAAAACTAGCCACTTAAATCCTCAACTCAGACTCCATCCTTCCTCATCTCAACCCGTGCAGTTCAGGGCCAAAACCCTTGAAGTATCAAGAATTTCTTTCTCTTTTGTTCAAAGCCGACATCTAATCCATGAACAAATTGGGTTGGGTTTTCTTTGAAATAGATCCTTTAAAAAACACACCTCTCATCCTCTCTGCCATATCCATATTGCTCAAAGACAACAGGATCTCACATGCACAACTGGTCTCCCTGCTCCACACTTCCTCCACCCATGGAACCCCAATCCACAACAACTCAAAAAGATTCAAACACTAAATCACAGTACGCTACAACTCAAAAGCTGCGAGGATTCCCTTCTCTCTCATGAAAAGACCCCATCTGAAATTCTGTGACCCTCCTTGAGTTCATCTTCTTCTTTCCCCATCCTCCCTCTGTGCCAGCCTCACTGGCTACCAGACCTTTCTGTAAGTGTTCTAGCTCTACTCTCGCCTTCCTCTCCCTGAGATGGTCCCCAGATGACATTGTTGTTCAACTTTAACTTAAAGCCTGGATGTTGTACCTCAGCTTTTTTGCTCAAGGCTAGTACTCTATCAATTGAGCCACAGAGCCACTTCCAGAGTTTTGATGATTAATTAGAGATAAGAGTGTCAAGGAGGGCTGGGAAGTTGGCTCAGTGGTAGAGCGCTCACCTTGCATGCATGAGGCCCTGGGTTCGATTCCTCAGCACCACATAAGCAAAAAGAAAAAAGCCGGAAGTGGTGCTGTGGCTCAAGTGGTAGAGCGCTAGCCTTGAGCTGAAGAGCTGAGGGACAGTGCCCAGGCCCAGAGTTCAGGCCCCACAACCAGACCCCCCCCCCCCAAAAAAAGAGTGTCAATGAGTTTCCTGTCTGGCTTTGAACTGTGAGCCTCAGATCTCAGCATCCTGAGTAGGCAGGATTCTAGGTGTGAACTTCTGGGGCTGGGCTACTGCTCCTCTCTTGCATCTTCAAGTCTACATTGAAATGCAACTCTGTCATCAAAGCCTTCTGCAACAAGAGTTTCACTTACCCTCCCAGTCTAGGCTCTAGCAATACCAAATCCTTCTTCATTTTTGGCCTGATTTGGTATCAAGCTAGCATCTTGACAGCAGAACTCGGCTTTGTTCCCTCAATACTGTATTTCCAGCTCTTAAAGCATTACTTGGTACATAGTACATGCTTTTCAATGTGTGTTTCATGAACAACTGAATCACACTGAAGAATAACAGGACAAGGTCTAATAAAGGCAATCCAGTCCTCCCTGGCTAGCCTGGGATATGAGAAAATACAAAGATGCCATTGTAGCATTAACTGTAATCGTGTGCATACTTAACACATTAGACACACGTCAAGTAGGAAATGGATCAATTGTGACATACATGGAATTTTGAAGACATTGACATGAACATGTAGAGCTACATATACGAACAAACATGATACTGTGTACACATGAGCGATTCTCAAAAAGCAAAACGTTTGAAAAGCAATTGAATGTTATCAATAAAATTTTAAACCACTGTGAAAGAACTCTATACATTTACAGGTGAGAGTATATGAAGTGAACATTCAGAAATATGAGAGGAAAGAATATGATACCCTTCAGGACAATGGTGACCTCCAAGAATGGATAAAGATAAAAGGAACAGACGTGTGTAACCTGTGTGTGTGTGTGTGTGTGTGTGTGTGTGTGTGTGTGTGTGTGCGTGCATGTGTGGGCACCCACATGCCATCCTGGGGCTTGAATTCAGGGCCTGGGTGCTGTCACTAAGCTTTTTACTTTTTGCTCAAGGCTAGTTCCAATACCAGTTGAGCTCCACTTCTGGCTTTTTTTTTCTCCTAGTGATTAAATGAAGGGTCTCACAGACTTTTCTGCCCAGTATGGCTTCAAATTGCTATCCTCAGATCTCAGCCTCCTGCATAGCCAGGATTACAGGTATGAGTTAAAAAGTCCTATGCTGGGTACTAGTGGTACAGGCCTGTAATCCTCACTACTCAGGAAGTTGAGATCTGAAGATTGAAGCCAGCCTGGGCAGGAAAGTCCATGAGACTCTTATCTCCAATTAATCACCAAAATAGGCTGGAAGTAGAGCTGTGACTCAAGTGGCAAAGTACTAGCTTTGAGAAAAAAGCTCAGGGACAGCACCCAGTCCCTGATTTCAAGCCCAGGACCAGCACAAAGAAAAAAGAACTAAATTCTAAATAAATATGGCAGAGCTAAAAATCTGCTAAATCTAAGAATTATCATCATATTCTATATCATTTTTACACATCACTTTTTCATGGTATTTTCTACTTTTCTGTCTACTTTACACAATTAAAACATCCATATTTTTCTTTCTACCGTGGCTTGAACACAGGGCTCCATGCTCTCAGCTTGCTTGCTCACAGCCTACACTGGAGCTGTGCCTCCACTACAGTATTTTTGCTAGTTAATGGCATCTCTCAGACTTCTCTATCTAAGATGGCTTTGAACTACAAGTGTCTGATCTCAACTTTCTGAGGAGCTAGGATTAGGCATGAGCCACCAGATCTCCGCTTGATTTATATATATATTTTTTAATTGCAAAAAAAGTAACACATCTGGGGGGAAAATGAGTGTAAGTAGTTACATTTTAAGTAAAAAGAGTATAAATTGGGGCTGGGAAGGTGGCTCAGTGGTAGAGTGCTTGCCTTGCATGCATGAGGCCCTGGGTTCCATTCCTTAGCACCACATAAGCAGAAAAAGCTGGAAGTGGTGCTATGGCTTAAGTGGTAGAGAGCTAGCCTTGAGCTGGAGAGCTCAGGGACAGCACCCAGGCCCAGAGTTCAGGCTCCATGACTGACAAAAAAAAAAAAAAAAAGAGTATAAATTGGCAGGGTATGATAGTACAAACCTGTCATGGCAGAATTTAGAAGACTAAAGCAGGAAAATCATAAGTTAGAGGCCGAGGCCAGTTTGGGCTACATTTTAAGACCTTAACTTAAAAGGGAGGGCAGGAGGCTTAATTTACAGAAAGGAAAAGAAGTGACCTTTGTTGCTAGGATCGTTAAGTTGATCTTCTGTGCTGGGTCAAAGGAGAAAAGGGAACTTTCCCTTTGAGAGGTCTGACAGGGCCTGATTGTGCTGTTGGCATCCACAGGGCAGGAAGGCAGCTGCAAAGGTGCTGGCTGGCTGCAGGCAGATGCCAAGGTTGCCTGTGCAGATGTCAAAGTCACCTGCACAGATGTTTCTGTCTGAGGAACACTGAAAGGCACCTGTCCCGTCTGGAAAGTAGAACACAAAACAGGTACAGGAGCCAAGTGCTATTTAGGGTTCTGACTTCTGGCTGAATTAAAAAAGGTTGATAATTCAAAGCAATTTCCACCCACTGCCATATTAAGAAAACTTTCTAGTTTTGCAAAACACTTTTTTAAAAAATTTCCTGTGGAAAAATATAAGGAAGAAACTGAAAACAAACTGTTTTGTTACTCATAGGTGAATTATGTACAGTATGATATAAACACACTATAAAATACAATACAGGTCTTAGAAGAATGCTTTTGATTACTGTGTATTAGTCAAGGAAGATGGAATATGTGTAAAAAATTAGAAAAACATGTCAAGAATGTTGTTGGTTTTTTGTTGTTGTTGTTTTTATTTGGTGCTTGTCCTGGGGCAACTCAGAGCTCCACTTCCAATTTTTTGGTGATTAACTGAAGACTCTCACAGACTTTCCTGCCCGAGCTGGCTTTGAACCGCAATCCTCCTATCTCAGCCTCCTGAGTAGTTAGGATTACAGGCGTGAGCCAATGGCACTCAGCTAATATTTTGTCATTTTTATAAAAAGTAGACAAAAAAACCCACCTATGGAATCCAAACCACAATGGAATCCAAACGCTATTAAAATGAATGACTGAGGTTGTTGATTTGAATTTTTTTTTAAAAATGAAGTAGGAGAAAATGGGCCTTAAGTGCAACATTCAGAAAGAATCGCTGTTTCTAAATTAAGTTTTTCCTGACTTTTGCATAAAGCATAGGTGCACAAATATAGTTAGAAAAAAATAATTCATAATCCCAGCATTTGGGAGGCTGAAGCAGAAAGATCTCGAGTTGGAGGCCAATCTGAGCATATTATATATACATATATATATAGTAAATTTGCCTGGATCCCCAACTTACTATATAGCCCATACGGTAAGGCATGGACAGCCTTCCATCCCTGTCAATGAAGGCCCATTTGTAACAGCCGCCGCAGACGCGCCTGTTCGGGAAGTTCCCGAGGACGCGTTGGCCAGTCCGGTGCCGGGGCGGGGTGGGGGAGCTGGGGTGCGCGGCTGGGGTGCGCGGCGGGGTCGGGGTGCGCCCGGCCTCCCCGCCGGCGGGATCGCAGCGCGGAGGCGCGCACCGGCGATCGCCCGCCCCGAGCTCGTCCGCCGCAGCCCCCCGGGCAGTGCGTGGGGGTCTCATTTCCGTGGTTCTGTTTTGTGGCTTGGTTTGGGGTTCTGTGTTTTAATCCCAGCCCGCGCCTTTCTGTTGAATTCAGACCCGGGAATCTCAAACTCAGCCGAGCCAGCGCTTCTCCGTCAAACTGCAGGGCTCTCCTCGCGCTTTCTGAAGGAAGGAAAGGGGTGCGGCGAACCCCTCATCCCGCCGCGCAACGGGGTGCCAGCGCGCTCGGGCTCTGCTCACCGCGTCAAGCCAAGTTTCCCTGGAGGGAGCGCCGCGCGTCCGGGGCCGGGCTGGGGAGCGGGCGCGCCTACCAGGGACTCTGCCCGGAGCCCGCGGAGTCCGAGCGCGGGGCGGGGCGGGGCGGGGCGGGGCCGGGCGGCCCAGGACTCCTCCCACAGGATGCCCTCGGCTCCCGCCCCCGAGACCCCATAGGACACGCCCCCAGGGTCCGCCTCCGTCTAGGACCCGCTCCTAGGTCCCCATCTCACCACGCCCCCAGGACGCCTCCGTCCTGGGCCACCTCGGGCCACGCCCCCGGGACCCGCCCCCGGGACCCGGACCCGGCCCCTTCCCGCCCGCCTCCACCTCCGCCTCCGCCTCCGGCCGCGTCCCCGCCGGCCCTGCCGACGTGGCGGGGCGGGACCGCGGGCGCTCGGCGCGCGCTCGGCTGCCACCGCGGTAAGAGCCCCGGCCCTTCCCGGTCCCCATCCCTTTCCCCGGGCGGGGTGTCCCGGAGCCCCTGCCGTCGCGCCTCGCCCCCCTCGCCCCCCGGTGCTGCCCTCCGCGCCCGCGCGAAGCCGGAGCGGCGGGTCGCGCGGCCGAGGGCCCTGCGTGGGTGCGGGCGTGTGAGTGTGTGTGTGTGAGTGTGTGTCGCTCCGGGTCCACGCTCATGCACACACCCACACGCCCGCACGCCGGGTCTGCCCCCTCGGCCGGCGGGGCCTCCGCGGAGCCTGCCTGGCGCCCCGAGCTCTCCAGCACGTCCCCGCGCGGGTCTGAAAAGTTTCCCCGGAGCCGCAGGTCCCCTTCGGGCGCGGCTGCGGGGCTCCGAGGGGGAGCCCCGGTAAGGCAAAGGCCTCCATCCCGGGGCGTGCCGGCCTCGGCCTTGACCCCCCCCCCTTCCGTCCCCCCACGTCGATCCTTCCCCACCCCCCATCTGCAGACCCTTGACCTGCCGGTCCTGCTGGCCCCACCGGCATCCAGAGCCGGGGTCCCCCCCCCCAAGCCCTGGCCCTCCTCAGTGGTCTCCCTGGAATCTGGTAAGTACTCCCAGCTGTCTGGAGTCCAGCTCTAGAGTGGGAAGACAGCAGTGAGCCGGCTGTGGGAGGGTAACCTGTGCCCTGCGGATCCCATTTGGTTCCATCCAGAACTTCCAGAAGGGTGCAAGCAAGCAGCCGTGGCTCCTTAAATCCGTGGCTCCTGAACTTCATAAGACTTCAGCCAACCTTCCCTAACTGAGAAGGGGGCCTCTGTCTGCTCTCTCTGCCTCCCCCGTGGTCCCTTCCCACCCCACCCATATTAGCCTTTCTTCTTCCTTTTTCCCTTTCATCAAACCTAAGATCCGAGAAGAATCTGATCCACTTCTTAGCTTGTAAGCCCTAAGCAAAGAATGAACTTTAGGGGTGGGATTTGAGGCACCTGGTGCAGGAGGAGTTTGAAGGTAGAAAGGGACCTTTCTGAATTTCAGAGATTCATGCCATATGCTTAGTCTTTTACGTATAAGACAAGACATACCACCTATTACTATTTTTGCCAGTACCAGAGTTTGAACTCAGTATTTTGTGCTAGTACTCCGTCACTTGAGCCATTCTCCTAGCCTGGCTTTTTGCTATTTTGGAGATACAATCTTTTGGACTTCTCTGCCTGGGCTGGCTTGGAACTTGGATTGTCCTGATGTCAGCTTCCTGAATAGCTAAGATTATAGGTGTGAACCACTGATGTTCAGCAAATAGTGTTTGTTTTAAATCACTGTCAAACACAATATATTTCAGTTCAGTAGATACTTACGAGTCAGAAATGAAAGTCAGAGCCCTGAAAGCAAAAATGACATAGAAACAAGTATTTTTAAAAGCAGTAGTAGAAATCCATACAAAGTCTTCCAAAAACCATAGCAAGAGGAACAATCCATTCTTTGGAAGTAGTGGGGAAGATTAGGGAACATTTCAAAGTAAAAGGTGACAGCCACGCTGCATCAGTTTGCCAGGTAAACAGAGGGAGGTAGCCCAGACAGAACCTCATAAATAAAGGCAGGGAGCATGAAGGGCTGTGAATTGTGTGAGCAATGATCAAGGTTGAGAGCCAGAGGTGTTGGGTGCCTTAAGAGCAGCAGGAGATAGGCAGACAGTTTGGCGCTGGATTCTGAGAGGCCACAGATGTCTTGGGAAGATGCTTACATCTAACACTTTTAAACAGGAGCCAATAGGTCTCAGAACAGTGCAGGGCAGACACATGAAGAGCCCGATTGTGTGCACTTGTCAGGCTGAGCAGGACCTGAGCCTCAGCCAGGGTTTATTCCTGGTTGTTTACTGACCAGCACTTTTTTTAAAAAAGGTGATCTCATACACAACTTATTACCATATTTCTATTTCTCCAAGGGAGGGCCTTTAAAAAATAATTCATCTGTCGTCAGTATGTTTTCATAGAATGAGAGACATTTTGACACCAAGAAAAGCACAGAGCTAAACATGCAAGAACAAAGGCAGAGCTTTATGTCAAGTAAAGTTAGATGTATGAAAAACTGGAAATCTTGTCCTTATTTTTCTCTGTCATGAGGGACTGGCCCAGTCCTGCAGTCAGGCTTAGGGAACCAAGTATACTGATCCTTTTGTTCATCCTGACTGTATAGATGAGGGAATGAAGGAAGACCAGTGAGAAGGGGCAGATCATTGGCCCAGGAAGCGCCATTGAGACCAGAACCAGAGAGAAGTTTTCCTTCAGAATCCCAGCCTTCTTCCATGTAGCCTGTCCTAGCCACATGGGCTCCATCCTCACTGCCTAGAGCTTATTCTTGGTGCCATGCATTTGCACATGCTCCCACCCACAGAAGCTGGAGTAAGACAAGCAGGTCAGACTTGTGCAGGAACATTTTTCTTTTCATTATTTAATATGCTTTTTGCATACCTTCCTCCCCACTTCTACCCCACCCCCACCCCACCCCTGTGCTGGCCATGGAACTCAAGGCTGCCTGCCTGCTAAGCAAGCACTCCATGACTGAGCTGCACGCTGTCCCTGCATAGCTTTTTTAACTTTTGTTTTTGCGCCTCAAACAAATCATTCATTTCTGAAGACGGTGACCTGCACTTATTTTGAGGAGCTGTGATGATGCTACCCCACCATTTTGCAAAGTTCTAGAAGCATTTTAGGTGATGAATGAATTTGCTCATGAAAAACTTAACTTATTCCCAGTCCACAAAGGCTTCTTTATCCACCACGCTTCCTCTCTTCGGGGTTTTCTGAAGCAGCCTCCTTGTTCCTGTGGCTTGAGTCTCCATTAAAGACATGGGCATGGCCGCATGATGATGTGCATTCCAAACCCCAAATCACAAAAGACATGACTGCTCATTTGACACTCAGGCAGAGATGTAGCCACCTCAGAAAACATCAGGTGGATCCCATCCGAAGTCCTACTGGACCCCAACAGCCCTAGCTCAGAGACAGCTATACATTTAGAACATGGTTTCTAGTGGTTTCAGACAAAAGTGCACAGCCATGAGGGAGATCCCCCATCACAGTAGTAGCTGGAGCCAATAGGAGAGGTAGATTAGAGAAAATTTAGACTAGAATGCCATAGAGGAGTAAACAGACTAGCAATGCACATAATTAGAAGTTACAGTGGGTGGACGCTAGTGGCTCACATCTGTAATCCTAGCTACTCAGGAGACTGAAATCCGAGGATCAAAGTTCAAAACCAGCGGTGGTAGGAAAGTGTGAGACTTATCTCCAGTTAACCACCAGAGAACCAGAAGTTGTGCTGTGGCTCAAAGTGGAAGAGTGCTAGCCTTGAGCCTTGCTCAAGGACAGCACCCGAGCCCTGAGTTCAAGCCCCATGACCAAACAAATTTTTAAAAACAGCAGAACTGACTGCATGACTTTTATTTTCCAGTATATGTGAAAACAATCCAGTCATCCAGTCTTGCTGAAGCATATATGTCATCTATAGGTCTTCCTTTTCTTTTCCCTCCCTTTTTCCCTCCCTTTCTCTTTGTCTCCCTCTCTCCCCCCCCCCCCCCCACCCCCGCTCTCTCTCTCTTCTCTCTTTCTTTCCCAGTCCTGGAACTTGAACTGTGGGCCTGAGTGCTGTCCATGAGTTTTTTTTAGCACTCTACTATCTGAGCCACATCTTCAGTTCCAGCTTTTTGCAGCTACTTGGTGATAGGAATCTCACAGACTTTTCTGCCTGGGCTGGCAGCCTCCTGAGTAGCTAAGATTACAGGCATGAGCCACTGGCACCTGGCTTTAGATATTTCTTAACTATCATTTAACATCTTACAGCTGAATTTTGTGGGGGTTTTTTTGGTGTTTCTAAAGGGATGATGGTTAATACTGCTGGTTGAATGCAAAGCAGTCACGGAGAAGAGAAGTTTTATTGTAGCCATTTTTCTGTCCTTCCGGTGAACTGACAAGGCAATTTGGCCATCAAAAGTAGGTGGGGTACGTAGGTTTGCTCTTTTATTCATCCCTGTTGTGAATCAAAGTTCTTTATGGAATGCAGCCACATATTCATGTGTCCATAAGCAACCAGGAATCATTCATTATATAGCCTGTTCTGGGGAGTTTGAAGTGTTACCTCACTATCCTATAGACCTTTTTTGACCCCTAGAATCAGGACTCAAAGCTGAGAGAGCTTTGGAATGTTGCAGTCAGGTACAAGCTCTAGAAAAACCCAACTGCAAAGTTCAACAGGCTGCTGGACTCAGTGTAATCTCATGCCCTGGACACAGGACAGAATGTACATTATTTCTCACCAATCTACATATCTTATGCACTTGCCATTTTAGAAGTGTAAAATGATTTTTAATACATCTTATGCTAATTAGCATCCCCTGCAGCCCCCAGCAGGGAAAATGGTCATTGAAACCTCAGCAGTGGTCACCCAGTTATAGATTTCAAATTTCTTACTAAAGACTCAAGGCACTTTAAGTGTTAACTGACCACCCTAGAGTGTAAATTAGCATGTTCATATTAACATGTACATATGCCATATGGTAAATACCCCATGACATAGTATTTTATTTTACATATGACCAATACAACAACATGTTTATAATTAACATGTGCATCAAAATATTTATAATGGTTTTTCATTTGCCATGAATGTTTATTGTAGCCAGATTGTTCTTATATTCCTGTTTATAGGAAATATTGCTACTTCTTAAAAATCCAGATTAATGATATGAATACTCAAATTACTCCACAAAGAAATATAAATATTAGATAAGTCTGTGACCAGCAATAGATTTAAAAATGGGAGTAGAAGTGATACAAAAGTATCATTTATCCATGAAACATTCTCATTACAGCTGTGACCCCAAGACAAGGATAAATTAGGACAGAAATCTGGGGCCAGGTATGGTAATCCATATTTGTAATCCCAGCTACTCAGGAGGTGGAGTTAGGAAGATAGTGGTCTGAGGCAGATCCTGGGGCAAAACAAAATGGTCTCAGTTGGAATGGGAAGGAGGAATCTTCCCTGAGACTATATAATTAGAGCTGGAAAGTAAAGGATGGGGAAGAGAACAGTAATAGAGGGTGAACCCAAGGTTGAAAGGCCATTGGGAACGATAATGAGGACCTGATAGTGAGGCTAGAAGTCAGAGAATAAATGTGGGTTCTGAAGACTGAGCCTTTAGGATTTGGCTCCTGGCTGAATGTAAGAGAAGAGGCAGGTAGCACTGCAGACAGGGCTCTGCTATGGTTCAATATCAAAGTCAGATTGGGTTCAAACTTTGAATCTGCCATTTACTAAAAGCATCACTTCTGAACCTTAGTTTCCTCATCTGTAAAATGGGGCCCAACATAGCTAACTCACAGGAAGTAGTTTTTGCTATTGGTTTTGCTATTGTTGGTACTCAATAAATGATATTATGTGTTTTTCAGAGGGTGAAGGTTCATTCTTTGACAGTTCATTTGGAAATCTAGGTATACAGTTTGATTTTTGATATATCTACAGAATTGAATAGCCATTGTCAGAGATCTCAAACCCATTAACAGTCACTCTCATTCCCCTGTTCTTCAGTTTTTTCTAAGAAACTAATAATCTACTTTTTGACTGTATGGAATAGAGGAAGATATTTCAGAGCCACAATGTAGAATGGCATGTGGACAGTAAAAGATGTGACCCTCCAAGGAAGAGCATAGCAATAGAAATGATCAGACACCTTGTGGAATGAATGGCTCTTTGAGGGGACAAGAGGGCTAGTGTGAGCCATGTGAACATGCCTGAGCCATCCGCTGTGAGCCATGTGAACATGTCTGAGCCATCCGCTGTGAGCCATGTGAACATGCTTGAGCCATCCGATGTGAGCCATGTGAACATGCCTGACCCATCCTATGGCCGTTTGTTAAATGGCTTCTCATGAGGTTTTAGCAGCAACCTGAGATTTGACCATTTAGTAAACACTGAGGCCAACAAAAATGTTCACTTGAGGGCTGGGAAGGTGGCTCAATGGTAGAGTGCTTGCCTCACATGCATGAGGCCCTGGGTTCGATTCCTCAGCACCACATAAACAGAAAAAGCTGGAAGTGGCACTGTGGCTCAAGTGGTAGAGCACTAGCCTTGAGCTGAAGAGCTGAGGGACAGCACCCAGGCTCAGAGGTCAAGCCCCACGACCACCACCACCAACAACAAAAATGTTCACTTGATTTTCCTAAGATTTGGCCTCTTATGTAATAAGAACACCATGTCTTCATTTTAGCCTAATAATATCATTACCTTGAATTAACCTTCTGAATCTTCGTTGTTCATAGAGGTATCTACTGGCCATGTGTGCCTGTGTTAATTTGAATTATTAAAAAATTTAATGTAATTAAAAATTTAGTTCTTCTGTTGCACCAGCCACCTTCCAGGTGCTCAAGTTAGTCACATTGGATGGGGTTAGTACAGAACATTTTTGCTGTCACAGAAAGTTCTCTGGTAGAACACCATTTCGTATGATATCACTAACATGTAAGCTTCCAAAGAATTTTCTGTGTAGTAGGTTACTTCGTAATGTCTACCTACCTCATTTGGCTTCATGGTTCACTTCTTTCCTTTCCATTTCATCTTTGTATTTCCCTGACTAGATTGTTGTCACACCAGAACCCAGACCTTCACCAGCTGGTTCCCAATAAATCATTTGTGTGTATATAGTATCTCATTGTGAATCTCCAGTTATATTACAAAGCTAAATATTTATAAACATATAAATAAGTATATAACTGTATGGGTGTATTTGTGCTAGTACTGGGGCTTGAGCTCTGTCTTTGAGCTCTTGGTTTGTTGGGTTTTTTTTTCAACTCATGGTTGATGCTCTATTACTTGAATCAGGCCTCCAGTTCCAGCTTTTTGCTTGTTAAATGAAAGTAAGTCTCATAGATTTGTCTGCCTGGGCTACGTTTGAACCACAATCCTCAGATCGCAGCCTCCTGAGTAGTTAGGATTATATGCATGAGCCACTTGGGCCTGGTGGAAGTTACCTTTTGATAAGCTCTTGAATATTTTCTATGTTTTTCTTATTATTGCTGCCAAAATAATGAATAAAGGTAGGTTAAGTAATTTTACAGACAAATAATGCTGTCAGTTCCCATATGTATATCTTTTTCAGGTCAGGGAAGAGCGTCTTGAATGTCCGAAGATAGGGCTGTTAGTTTGTATTACTTTCCTGTTGCCAATATATACAACACATTTAGTGTCTCATATCAGTTTTATTATTTTATGGTCAGTCCCTTAGCCACTTTTCCTGGATTAAGATTAAGATGCCGGCAGGGCTGATTTCTTCTAGAATCTCAAAGGGAAGAATGATTTCCTTGCCTTGTTCTGCCTCTAGCCTGGATTCTTTGGCTCGTGGTCCTTTCCTTCATCTTCAGAGCTCATCACTCCAATCTCTGCTTCTGTCACCACCTTACCTTTCCTTCTTGTAGTCAGATCTGCCCTCTGTTTCTCTCTGATGAGGGTGCTTGTGACTACCTTTTATACCCAAATTTCTAGATTTTTAGTCATCATATCTGCAGTTTCTCTCTCTGTGTAAGGGAACATTCATAGATTACAGAGATTAGGAGATGGGTATCTTTTGGGGCCATTATTTAGCTTAGTATAATGTTATAAAAAATATTTACAGATAAAAGAATATTTAACCCTATCAGGTTTAATTGAATTAATTGGAACTTTGAGCGATTGGTCAATAACACAGATTACAGCATAAAGTGTTTATACTCATGTTGACAGATACTTAAAATGTCTGATGATGCTGGTGACACCTTAACTGCTGGAGACAGAACAGATACTACTGAGATACCCAAGAATCATCATGCTTCACCTGAAGATGCAGAAGTGTACTGTGATCCAGCTATAACTTCAAATGATCCAGCTTCATCTGGCCCCAGAGGAGATTTGCAAGAGGATGTACCTAGTCAGAATGCAGAGACCACTGCTGATCCACACCCAGAACAATCCAAAGACCTTGATGCCATTGAAAGCCCACTCAACAGAGAAGGGGCTGAGGACACACTGGCTCAGTGCATTGATTCTGTCAACCTGGAGGGAGAACCCGGATCTGAAATACTTCTGAAAGAACAGAATGATCTGGTAAGAGTTGTCACTCAATTCATTTCAACATCAGTTCCTTCTGACACCTACTATCATAGACTGCTTTCTGTTGCTAGTAACACAGTTCCACAGACCAGGTAAGTTATAAAAACAAGAGAGGTTTATTTGCGCATCCACTAACTCAAAATCCATATTCCACTGATGAATAGATTGTATGTTCCCATTTCAGGCTTCTAATAAGTATAATATGTAGGATTGTCAATGAAGTTAACATAAATCAGTGTGCTCCTACCTTATCTGCTTTTATGAGTTGTTTGATAAGCTAGATGAAATCAGATAAATCCTGCTTTGAAAATACTGTGTAAGTCTTCTCAATGTCACAGTATTAGAACCTGCTGGCAGCAGATACACCCCTCCTGTACTACCCTGGGAACATCAAAAGAACTTTGGAAAGGTGAGCACTCCTCATAACGGAGCATCACAGAAGGATCTGGATGGAAGTACGAATCCTGGGGTCTATGACTCTGTATTTGTGTGCATTGCATCAGGAGCTCAGATACAATCTAGCCTGGGGAGAGATGGATGATCATGTTTGTTCCAGGAAGGGAAAAGAGCTGATAGGACTGGCAGCACAGGCCTGGAGAGGAGAGGATCTCTCCCATCTGTGTTGTATTTAAGCCTGCTGTGTAGATGTAAATTCACTCTCTTTTAAAGGAATACCAGCACAAGGTGGTCTCCTGCTCTCTCAGTTACCAATCTTAAATTAGTATGAGGTTAACTTTGTGCCTAGTCTTTTAGTATTATTCTTTTATTTGCCCTTTGACTCTTATAAGAAATCTTTTTGTGTTGATAACAACTATTCCTGTCAATTAGCAGATAATACTAAAAAAAATCTGGAATCCAAAGCTGGTCACTTGGATGTTGTCCTTAAGTTATGCCTAATTCTAAAGGAAAACAGCAGAACTCCAAAGCCTGTTTTGATCCCAGGTATTACTGAAGCCTGGTAAAATTTCATCACCCCTTTAGAAAGTATCTATAGGAAAAAACCTACTTAAAAATAGTCTTGTGAGGGGACTGGGAAGGTGGCTCAGTGGTAGAGCGCTTGCCTTGCATGCATGAGGCCCTGGGTTCGATTCCTCAGCACCACATAAGCAAAAAGAAAAAAGTAGGAAGTGGCGCTGTGGCTCAAGTGGTAGAGTGCTAGCTTTGAGCTGAAGAGCTGAGGGACAGCGCCTAGGCCCAGAGTTCAGGCCCCATGACTGGACCAAAAAAAAAAAAATAGTCTTGTGAGGAAGATTAGACTTAGAGGAAGTACACACCATTGACTTGCAGAGCACACACACACAAATGACTTACCCTTCTTTAAATGATTTGTATTTGCATAGTTACTTTGAATTTGGGCCCCCTTAAAGTCCATACCATTAGATTCACCTTTGCCTCTCAGAGTAGGCTCTACCTTGGTTGATAGGACAAGGCCAGAGAACAGGATGAGGCCAGCAGCCCAACAGACCCTTGCTTTGTAATATCACTCTGTTATGTATTAAAAGAAAGCATCTTTTTTTAAAGGTCATTTCTGTAAAACTCAGATGTCACAGAGTTTTTCTGCAAGAACCCACTTGCAAACATTTATAAGAGAAGGTCCCAATTCTTGCTTGAATGTTGATGTTTGGAACAGACTAAGACTGTATAATAACATTTATAATAATATAATAACATTCTTTAAATCTGGGAGTCTTAGTGGTATGACTGAGAATGCCTACAGTCTTAATTGTGGAAGCCAGTGTTGTATAAAAGTACTTCGAGCATTTCCTACAACACAAGAAATGTCTTTGATGAAGCACTGCAATCAGTCTTAAGGAGTCAGGGAAGGAAGTCTTCAGCCTCAATTCAGATAGGTTTGCTTTGGGTACTGGATGGGAATAGTATGTATACCCAGGGGCCTTTATTGTGACTTAGCCTGTCAACCCTTAAAAGATCCAACTTAGATAAAGTTTCTTTACATTCTTAACACCAAGAAATGTACCTAAAATTGAAAAAAAGTTATACTTGCTATATAACATCAATGCATACGGCCTATTATGGACAATGTAAAGAATTAAAATTTTACTACTATAAGTACTCTCATAAGCTCAAGATTGTAGACTGTCACCAAATACTTATCTTCCTAGAAAAGGAGAATGTTTAAGAATTGCAAAATTACTATGAAAGGATAAAAAGGCCTAGAGTCTGAAGATACACCTTGGATCATATATCCATCTAAAAAGATCAGAAAAGTGGTGGTTTTTCTACATTAGAACTTAAATCTAAACAAGCTGCGGTTTATTGCTTCCCATAAACTGTGAAACCAAGTCTCTCCACCCTGAGTGGAGAAGAGGCCCACACATAGTGTCAAAAACACTGAAATCAACTATTTATCAACTGAAAACCACCCTGCCAACCCATACACCAACACTGAGCCGTCACTTATTTTCATGAAGCTGAGTGAAGAAACCACCACCTGAAAGTAAAGAGTTTGAAGAAGTTGAAAATAAAGCAGAGAAGTTAGATCAAATAAATAAAGACATTGGAAGACACACAGAAGATTAAACCAAGGGGACTTATAAGAGTTCTTGGACTCTGTCAAAAGACAAAATGTATGACTGACAGGAAAAGATGAGGACAAAGAAATAAAAACTAAACATCAAGAATCTTCAATAATAAAATGGTAGAAAAGCTTTCCAATCTCGAGAACGAATGTTACCCATGTGTCTGAGGCTAGCAGAATGCCAAATCAGCAAGATCAGAAAAGGAAAATCCTTAAACTCATGATAGATTATAGTAAAAACACTCTTTCTATATATGTATGTGTGTGTATATATATATATATGCATATATATACATATATGTAAAAGAATACTGAAAGCTACAAAAGAAAGAAAAGTAATTTACGATGGCAATCATGTTAGAATAACGGCAGATTTCTCATGAAGGGAGGGCAAGGAAAAACATAGATTAGTAATAAATGCCAATATAGACTACTTTACTTAGTTAACCTATCAAAATTGGTAGTGGATTAGAATTATCCAAAGTGCTTGTTGAAAAATTCAGATTCCTAGGCTTTACTCTGAGAGATTACTATTTAAAACATCCTAGTGGAAGCTGAGACTGTTTAGTGAATGGCCTCAGATTACATTTTTGCAGTTAGTCAGTGGACCAGTGTTAGGGAATCACTAATACTAGGACAGTCAAGAGCTAGCTAGGGTGTCACGACCGCCTCGACCAGCAAGGAAGACGCGACACCGAGCTCTTCTCTCTGCAGTTTACTCAGGACCTTTGAGTAATCTTCTGACCCCAACCCCGGGGAGAATTCCCCACAGCCTTAAGTTCCCGCTGGGTAGCCAACCCTGATACGCCACGTGGGAACCACCAATAGGTTCAGGTGTGCGGAAGCAAGCCAGATTCTTTGCCTTAGCCATATAAAGAGTTGTTTACCACAGAGAGCACTTGCCATCGGGAAGGCGGAGGGCGGAAGCCGGCGCCATCTTCCAGGTGCGGCTGCACGCAGCTCTCTACACTAGGGTATGTGGAAGAATTGAGAAGATGGGACATTTGATATTGAGCATTCCATAGAACATCCAAGGACAAGTATTTTGTGGATAGCTGGGAATATATGTTTACTTGGTTGTTACATATAAATAAAGAAGAGAGACTACTGACTCAACCCTTGGGAGCTTTTGTGTTTAAGCCAATCCATTCATACATGTTTTGGGGTGAAAGGATAGTTTACTGTAACTAGAAATAAAATTGAAGTTACTACTTCTCCCTAGTGCTACCACCGCATTCTGTAAATGATGAAGTAGTTTCAACTCACATTGTACCATACTGAGATTTTAAAATAAAATATTAATATGAGAGTTAAAAATGGCTCATGAGAACTGTTTCCTATATGTTTGAGAACATAGCACAGTCCTGTCCTTTTGGGCCTTTTGTCTACCACATTGAATGAAAGGCTCACAGGACATCAGAGGTAAGGATTCTTCCCTAAGAAGAATTCCTGGCATCAAATAACCAGAATTCCCAAAGTTCAAAGCTGATTGGGGGACCATTTCACAGGACAGAAACCTTTATTATACCATATTCGGTAAATGTAGGAAGAATTTCTTAAGTTTACTGAACCATCTACAAGTCTTGAGTGCCTTTCATCTCATCTTTTTTAGATATTCAGAATGCTAAAAAGTCTACCATGTTTGCCAACTGAAGTCATTGCCATAATTCAGTATCTAATTAGTAAAGCATCAGGTGTTAATAGAGATGTAGATTATACAAGTACTCATTATAGTTGCTTCTAGAGTATGGCTTTCCTGATTAGAATGCCAGCTCTAGACTGGCCATATTTTATTAGAATGCTTACAGCACTGGATTGGAACTTAATCTAAGAAGTACAGATAATATCAGCTAAAGTAAATAAACTAAAATAATACCACTAAATGCTGAGCAAAAAAGAGTCCAAAGAAAGAGCTTAGACACTCCTGTGCTACAGTTTGAGTTTGTCCTCTAAAGTTTCATGTGTTACAAGAATGGCTCTCAGCTTGGTGATGTGGGGAGGCGGGACCTCTGGGAGGCAGGGTTTGGTGAGAAAGCTTTTTAGGTCACTGGGGAAGCTGTCTTAGTGGAGGAATAAGGAAGCTATCAGGAGATCCCTGAGCTCTCAAGCATCAAGCAGATTCTCAAATTTCTCTCAGACTTGTTTTGAGGAGTAATCTTTTCCCCACAAGTGCCCACCACTAGGACACCATCACTATGAGGTAGATAAGAGCCAAGCCAGTACTGGTGCCTAGCACTTAATTCTCCAAAACTGAAAACCAATGAGATACATATATTTATTTTTTTGGGGGGGAGGGTCAGTCATGGGGCTTGAACTCACAGCCTGGATGCTGGCCCTGAGCTCTTTTGCTCAAAGCTAGCACACTACTACTTTGGGCCACAGTGTCACTTCCAGTTTTCCAGTGTTTAATTGGAGATAAGTCTCATGGATTTTCCTATCCAGATTGCCTTCGAACAGTGAGCCTCAGATCTCAACCTCCAAAGTAACAGGGTTACAGGCATGAGCCACTGGCACCTGGCAAGTAGATATCTTTTCTTCATAAAGTTAACTTGGCCCCAGTAGTTGGCTGTAATAATAAATAACAAACTAATAAAGACACCAGGAGAATGGAGTATTTTAAGGATACTTTAAGTTTCAGATGATCTGAGAGGTCAGGTAATATGATCAAATGAGCCCATGGCTTTGACAAGGAAACCATTGTTGCCTTGCTTCATAATGTGGTGGTGGGAGTTGTGTTGTGTTGGGAAGAGTAATGAAGTCACATTTTTCTTCTTTTTTGTGCCAGTACTGGGGTTTTAACTCAGGGCCTGGATGCCATCTCTTAGCTTTTATTTCCTTCAAGACTGGTACTATCTCAATTGAACCACAACTCCACTTCTGACTTTTTGGTGGTTAATTGAAGATAAAAGTCTCATAGACTTCTCTGCCCAGGCTAGCTTTGAACTGTGATTCTCAGATCTTAGCCTCCTGAGTAGCTAGGATTACAGGTGTACACTGGTACCTCTTCTTAAGAGGTGAAGAAAAAAGATGTACAGTAGAAACCAGAAGAGTTTAAAAGAAACACTTTGTTGTGATTTTTATTTGTTACTGTCTGACAAAATGTAGAAGGTAGGAAATAGAGAAAAAGAAATAGAAAAGCCAGGAGAGGGACAATTAGCTTACCTAAGCCCAGATGATTCGGCTCTATCTAAATACTTTGTTTTTTCTAAAACATACTTCAGCCAAATTATGTTTTGTGCATAACAACAACTACTTGACATTTAATTTCAACAGTTAGTGTTCAGTTTATTAGGACTACAAATTTAAACAATTACTTCTTCCTTCAGTTTTATAATCAACTCATAAATCTTCAACTTAGAAGTCTAGTAAAATTGAACAGTTACCACCCTGTGGTTTTAAATTGATCTTTGGTCCTTTTTACAAACTTAAACACGTTCAAACATCTTAAACTGCATTTAAATGTGTTATATATTCTATTTCCTTTTTAAGTATCTCATTTATCTCCATATATAAAGTGTTGGTTAGTACTTAATGTTGCTATAAAGCTGTTAAAATAAATTTATACTGTGGACTTAAAGACCTCTTAAATGTTATGATAGTATGCATAAGCTTAGGAAGATTTCAGCTTAAAGTCCTAAGTCTGAAAATTCAACTATTTATTTTAAAGTGGTTTTCAAAAGTTGTCTGTCAAATTCCATAAATATCAGTATGATAGAAAAGACCCAACGTGCACAAAATATTAATAGCAAAGCTTTGATGTTTCAGACCTTACTATATTTAATTTTTAAATCTTCTCAGAGTTGAATGATATATACTTACCAAGGAAGAAGATCACTTGAAAATAACAGGCCATTTCCTGCCAGATATTTTGACAGATCTCCAGTCAGAAAAACTCATCCTCCCTTATCATACAGAATAGCATTGTCATGAGTTATGAGACTCAGAAAAGGTTTTGTCTCTGTGAGACCAAATCACACATAGGTCAAATCACCCACCTTGATACAACACCTTTATAGTACCTAATTCTCAACAACTCAAGGAACAGGACAGCCAGTTGATCTAAGCTTTAAAGACCTTTGCATTTGATGGAATTTCTAGATGTGTAAACTATTTTGTATCAAATGGGACCTTTGAACCTGAAAGCCTAAAACACGTAAGTTCTTTTATTTTGCTGGGGATGAGACCCATGGTCTCATGCATGCTAAGCCATTACTTATTACTGTTCCTATCACTGAGCCAAACCATCAGCCTCAATAAATGTGTATTTTAGTTAATGAAAAAGATCTTTAGACCATATAATAGATACATAGATGCATTTACTATTTATAACTCTGAACTTGATGGATTTCTGCATTTTTCATCTTCTTTGGGCCATACAATGGTTCTAGATGTTTAAATGACTTCTAGTTGAGTTTTAGATATCCTTGATCAATGTATGTCTGATTCCCTGTTACAGATAGTGTGAGATCGATGATTCTTCTAAGAGTGTATGGGGAGAAAGAAGGAAGTTGAGAGAGTTCCCATTTGATGACTTTTTCTTTCTCTGTGAGTTAGGACATAAAGCTTTCTGTTACAGGAGATGTGAGTTCCATGGCAAGAGGAAGGTGAGAGAAAAGCTTTAAAATAAGTATATTTGCTAATGGAAGATTTGACTTGATCCTTGTTACCTATTTTATAGTTCCATGTGTGACATTAAGACCATTTAAAGTGGAGATGATATTCACAATGAGACACATTTTTAATTCTTGTTTAATATTTAGTTTTTGTATTAAGAACATTTAGTTAGTTGAATATTTTCCTTTTTAAAAATGTTAAAATTTAGCCGGGCGCTGGTGGATCATGCCTGTAATCCTAGCTACTCAGGAGGTTGAGATCTGAGGATCTCGGTTCAAAGCCAGCCCGGGCAGGAGAGACCGTGAGACTCCTATCTCTAATAAACCACCAGAAAACCAGAAGTGGCGCTGTAGCTCAAGTGGTAGAGCGCTCGCCTTGAGCTGAAGAGCTGAGGGACAGCACCCAGGCCTAGAGTTCAAGCCCCACGGTCGACCAAAAAAAAGTTAATTTTATTTTAAAGGTGACATACAGAGGGGTTAGAGTTACATAAGTCAGGCAATGAGTACATTTCCTTTTGAACAGTGTCATCCGCTACCTCATTCTCTCCCAGTGTTTCTCTTCCCAATTTCCCTTCCCTTCAAGTTGTATAGCTCATCTCCGAAGTAGTGTCTAGTGGGTTTCACTGCTGAATTGGTTCACCCTTTGTCCCACTGTGTCTGTGCCTCCATTTCTCCTCCCTAAATAAGATAAATTTATATACAAGTCAAAGAGTAGAGAAATAAAAACAGCAACAGAAAAGAATAAATCAAAGAAAAAAGGAAAGGAAAAAACCCCACAAACAATATAATAAAAAATAACCTCCTGCTTCCATTTCTTGGGGTTCGTTTTTATAAGCATCATTTTATATGCTCATCTGCAAATAGCTATTGAGCCTTTGTGATCCTCTCCTAAGAATATCCTCCTTTGTTCTCACTGTGCAAATGTTTAGACTGCTGTTTAACTCATCATGTCCAAGTGTAATTATTTGTCTTTTATTATCTATTGGGTTTATTTGTAGATTTATAGGTGTATTCTTTGGTTACAAATAGTCTTTTCCTTTTTGATGCTACTGGGGTTGAATTTGGGGGCACTGAACTTGCTAAGCAGGTGTTCTACCACGTGAGCCAAACACCTGGCCCTAAGTTTTGCTGATTATTTTGGAAATGAAGTCTTTTTTATTATTTTAAGTAGTTGTACAAATGAATTGCCATTTAACAAAGCAGCTTATGAATACAATGCTTTTTGATCAATATCAGCCCTTTAAACATTCTCACACATTCCTCTCATATCCACTCCTCTCATTCTTCTTAATTTTGTAGAATATACATTGACTTCTTGACTGCATTCTCCCTCTCTTCAACTCTTCATTTGTCTACCCCTTGCCGGTTGATCCCACCTCACTCCCTTTCAAGTACCTGATTTCCTGTTGTTTATTTTGCTGAACTTTGACTTTGCCTTTCTAAGGAATTACACTATTTGAGATCTCCCTTGAATCTACTATATTTCAGTTAATACACTTGTATATACTTGTATACCACCCAGTGTATTTACTTACAAGTTTATAAGCTAAACCCAGCTTATACATATAAAGTAAAACATGCAGAAGATGGAATTTTGTGGACTTTTTTCCAGGCTCCAGAAGATCTTCCCTTCTGAGCCGCTAAGATTACAAGTGTGAGCCATGGGTGCCTGACTACCTATATTCATTGTAGCTGATGAAGAAGTCCCAGGTCAATGTCAAAAGATATTATTAATAAAGTAGTAGAAGTAGTCACTTATTACATAGCAAAAAATCCTAGATTCATTTAACATTTGTTTCCATTTGCTAGTCAATTACCAGCTGTCAGAACATATTAAATATTGTAAATTTGAGTCAGAAGCTGTCACCCCTAAGGATATTAGCTATTCCAAATTATAGATAGTGTTTTGTGTTATGGAAAGATGGTATTAATCCTCCTTACATTTGTCTTCATGATGGTATAAAATTACCAATAGATGCTTTGCTGAATGAAGTAAATCAATGTAGACACCGTAAATGAAAGCAGACAGTCAGAAGTCATGAATATTTCCATTCTTGTTAACAGGTTTCTCATTGCTTCTAGACAGAATGCAAGAACGACAGCCAACTTTCAAAGCTTTTCACTCCTTAGTCTTAAAAATGAAGTTTCTTGTTACTATTACTAGAAAACTTTTATGGAATATATGTTAAGTGCAAGAGACTGTGTTCACAGCTTTGTATCAATTACTTCTTTTAATCTTTATGGCAAATGTGAGGTTGCTGGTTCAAGTAGTTCATATACTTCCACATCTCATGTCTTGAAATGAGGAAACAAAGTCTTCAAAGAGCTTGACTTACTTGTTGCCCTAAACGTCAGAACCTGGACTCAAACCCTGGGGGGATGGGAGGAATATAATACACACACACACACTTTTTTTCTGGGTTGGGGAGTATTGGGGGTTGAAGTTGGGGCTGTGGACTTGCTAAGCAGGCACCCTACCACGTGAGCTATGCCCTAGTCCTCTTTGCCTCAGCTTACTTTTTAGTTAAAGACTTGTGCTTTTGCCCAGACTGGCCTCAAATCACAAGCCTCCCATCTCCCCTTCCTGCATAGCTGAGATAATAAGTATGAGCTGGCTCGAAGCAACTTAATTCTGCAATCTTTTCTATTATCCAGTTCTCTCTGCTAATGAATGTTTTTTGTGCTTATTTGGTTAATCAGTTAGGAATTTAGTTAGTGCAATTAACTGTAACCCAACATATAATAATTCCTAAATTGCAGTTTATATTTTCTCACTTTATGGAAAGGACAAGGTAGACAGCTACTCATATTGGTTTAGTGCTTCAGTAGAGCCATGACTAATGATTGCTTCCTTGTCCTTTTCCCTAATGACAACAAAAACAACTGCTTGAATTTCAAGCATTGAATCCACCACATTCAGGGAACAAGAAAGGAGAGAGTTGGCACTAGCCATAACTGTAATTTATCATAAAAGCAAAAATCCTCTCCGTTTGTTTCATTGGAGAAAAAAAGTTTCACACTGCCACTGCAAGGATGGAAAAGAGCAAGGGAGAGGGGAGCTAAGAATGACTGGTGGACCAGGCTTGGATCAAAGTTGTTGAATCCACAGCTTGTGGGAACTTTTCACATCCTCCTTTATTTGTCCTGGGCTTGAACTCAGGTCCTGGGCACTGTCCCTGAGCTTCTTTTTGCACAAGGCTAGCACGCTACCACTTGAGCCACCGTACCACTTCCAGCTTTTTCTGTTTATGTGGTACTAATGAATCAAACTCAGGGCTTCATGCATGTTAGGCAAGCAATCTACCACTGAGCCACATTCCCAGCCCATTACTTCTTTCTTTCTTGAGTGAATGGAGTGGGTGAGAAAGCTGATACACTTTACTATTTTTTCTTGCCTTATTTTCTAGATGTGTTCCTAGATAGAAGGAAAAACTTGTGGTTCCACAAATTGAGTCAGGGTTCATTGGATATAAGAAACAGAAACTAGCTGGACACTATCATGGCTCATGCCTATAATCCTAGCTATTCAGGAGGCTGAGATCTGAAGATATGGTTGTGAGCCTCACAACCAATTTAATATTTTTTTATTTTTTAAAAATAGAAAGAAACAGAAACTAACACACAGCTAACTGACCTCAGCCTTCTGAGTAGCTAGGATTACATGTATGAGCCACTGGTACCCAGCTCAGAATATTTTTTTAAGTATTAGGGATACAAAAAAGAAAAAAGAAACAACAACAACAAAAAAACCCCAACCAAGACTAAAATCAAAGAGGAGTACAGCAGAGCATCAGGAGAAACTACACGAGATTCAAACAGCCTCTCTGAGCATCTCTCCTTCATTCTGGTCTATCTATTTTCTCTTAGTTCTTACCATAGTATGTAGAACAAGGTGAGCCCACAGAAGCCCAAGTTCTCATCTTCTCTTTAAGCCAACAGTGCAGGTTGAAACA
Source organism: Dipodomys merriami (assembly GCF_024711535.1). Classification (NCBI taxonomy): domain Eukaryota; kingdom Metazoa; phylum Chordata; class Mammalia; order Rodentia; family Heteromyidae; genus Dipodomys; species Dipodomys merriami. The sequence goes on along the minus strand of NW_027206512.1, from coordinate 43,919,757 downwards.
CAGACTCTCTTAGTCCCTATTTCAGAAGCCTAGGGAAAAGAATTCTAATTCCCCCAGAATGTCAGGGGCAATCTTACCCCAGTGCGAGAGACATAGAATTTTAGGGGCATTTGAGGGGGACAGACAAGCAAATGAGAAGAGTGTCTACCTTGCCAAGTTCTCTGTGGCTGTGAGGTCTTTTCCTGACTCTGTCCATCATCCATGACAGGGCTGCCGGCTGAGGCTCCACAGGCTTCAGCCTAACTCTGCCCTTGAAGATCACATGTGTGTTGAGCTTTGTAAGAATTGCCTGGTCAGGGCTGATTCTAGCATTTCTGAATCTCCTTTGTGCTTTCCACGTAGTTCTCACCTTGTTTCAAACCAAGTCCTTAGGAGCAGACACCGCCACTGATTTGATTCCGTTTGGTTCCAAAGTATGTATTTTAGTGTGGGTTAAGATATTCTTTTATGATTGATCTAAACCAGTGAGATATGGTTGTTAATGATTAAAAACAAAACAAAACCTACTTCTCTTTGTTTCAAACCCATGGGTGTTTTTCTACTCAGGGCTAAACTGAATTGCTGACCTGCCGCTGATCTGTGGTTTTTTGATTTGTCTTTTCTCTATAGGCTGTGGATTCCCCTCCACCGGGAAGAAGCTGGGCAGGCTGGGGCTCCTGGGGCAAATCTCTGCTCTCATCTGCATCTGCCACAGTAGGTAAGCACTGGAATGAAAGGCTTTATTGGAATAAAGTTCTGAAGCCTAACAGGGTGTGACATGTTGACTCACTCATCTGAGGCTCAAAGTTGCCTTTGACCCCCACCGGAGGATGAGGCCAGTGTTTCTGCGTAGCTGGCTCCTGTGCTTTGAAGGAGTCATCTTTCAGAGGTCCTTGGGGGTGGGGTTAACAGAACTCAATTCCTTTCCATTACAGGACAGAGGTCTCCATTTCCTTGCTTATTGATCAGTGGTCACTCTCAATTACAGAACTGTTCTCAGATACTTCATCAAAGCCAACAGGAAAATCTTTCTCATACATCATGTTTCTCCTTTGGTTAGGGCCTACTATTTTATCAAAGCTTACCTGATATGTTCAAGACCACAGAGGCTGAACTCTTTTTTTTTTCTTCGTGGGGTAGGGGGGCGGGGAGAGTGGTCCTGGGGCTTGAACTCAGTCCCTGAGCTTCTTTTGCTCAAGGCAAGCACTCTACCACTTGAGCCGCAGCACCACTTCTGGCTTTTTATGAGTAGTTTATTGGAGACATTGGAGTCTCACCAACTTTCCTGCCCAGGCTAGCTTTAAACCACCGTCCTCAGATCTCAGTCTCCTAAATAGCTAGGATTACAGGCCACTGGTACCTGGCTGATGCTCTTTTTTTTTGGGGGGGGGGGACAGTAACTCAAATTCAATTGATTATGAACTTCAATTACATCTGAAATGTATGCCTTTGGGAGATCCTGTAACCCTGTCACAGCAGTGAAATCCTATTATATACCTAGTACTACATACCCTTCCAAAAGGAAGGGGATCCTATAAGATGGATGTATACACCTGAAGACAAAGATCTTATCTCCTCAATACTGCCTACCACACATCTCTATTCTCTTGGAAATCCTAGTCTGCTCTACCACCAGTTCTAGAAACTTCATCTTTTTTTTTTTTTATAGCTCTGCCAACATGCTAGAATTGTGAAAAAGGAGTAAAACTTGAATTTACTATTGTACTTAAAATGGCAAAGAATACTTGAGGAAGATCATAGGAACTTTGAAATATACTAAGAATCCCTGTGATTTAACTTGGGAAAATCAGATCCTGAATTTATTCACCACTATGCGTCATCAGTACCCCAAAGAGTACAGAAGAAACACAGCTGGATGCCATTCTTAAATTGCAAAGGCATATTTAGTAGACTTCATGTGTTATGACTTTGCATGATAACAGTAGTCAAAATAATAGCAATATGCACTCTAAAGCTAGCTACGTATCTTTGTGGACCTGATGTAGGAATGAAGCCATGTATTATAAGAAGAGATAGCCTTCATGGAATCCAAAGCTGGAAACAGACAAAATGTCTGGGAGTCTGACTCCCAGAAGGTAACAGGGAATCACTGCCTGAAATAGGGGTTGGAATGAGGTCAATCATCTGTGAAGAGAAACGTTAGAAAGTTGCCAGTTCCATCCTTGATTGTCATCTATGTTGAGCTGCTACCTTGATTTTGGGAAAGCTAGGGACAACTTTCATTACATTCAGACAGCTCGTTGATCCCAGAGCTTTGCAGTATTAACAGTTTCTCATCACAGGGCAAAGAGACTTATTGGAAAACAGTACTCACAACAGTAGACAAGCTCTTGAGGGTTTATAAATTGCCTGTGGAAAGTAAAGAAAGAAAATAAGCACACGTTCAATTGCAATTGATTTCCACTCAGAAACCTTATGTTGCCCCCAGGGTAATTCCAGTTGCAAGACAGGAGTGCACAACACATCGTCTTTTAACAAAACACAAAGCTGTCAATGGAGCACTAAAAATAGGAGCTAAAACTTCTTACAATTGTTAAAAAAAAAAAAAAACCAGCAATCTCAATAGTTGGAGCTATTTAGAGTTGGCAGGAGAGTAATTGGAAAATGAGAACATCTGAAAGGTGGTCCTGCCTTGGAATGAGCAATGTTCCATGAGTTCTAAGCCTGGGACCTGGTTGTAAGGGCTACAAATTTGTCATAACCAGAGATGGTCACTACCTAGCTATACCATGCACTAACCCTCTGAGTGACTCAGATTGTTTCTTTGGAAAAGTTTGCACTGAGAAATTTTGAAGTCTCCTTCAACTTCTAGAAATGATGATTCTATAGTCTATGGCTACATAGAAAAAGAAATAGATACTCGTAACCATTCTGCCAGATAGAAAAAAAAATGCAAAAGGTTGATTGGTCCTTCTGTGTCTCCTGTTTTCTCTTTTCACCAAATATGTTGACCTCAAGGTAAGGGGAAAACGAGAAGTGACCTTTCTAGAACATATATGGTATTTCTCAGCCAGCAGTTGCCAGACTGGTCTTCACTCTTGTATTTAGCTCATCCTAAGATCTGATCTTCTACCATCTAGGCCTTTCTATGAGTTCATAAAATGCAATAAAAATCTGCATTATTCCAGATAGAAACCAGTGTGGGAAATGTCAAAAATACAGAAAAAATTAAAAAAAAAACTTGATGACAATTTCAAAATGATGCTGTGTACCAGCTCTGTCCCCTCAAGCATCTTGCATGCTTCGCTTACACTTACATTTATTGCTAAGCTATGTGGTAGACGAATAATAAAATTAAAGTTGATCATGCTGAAACACATACAAGTGTTCCAAAGTCAAACCCTGGAAGTAAAACAGAGCAGTTTATTTCTAGATACAACCAAAGGCTTAAATGTTTATTTGAGATGGTTGTTTTGACATTTTTATGAATCTAAACATCTCATGCAAGAGGACTTGAGGTTGGAGATATGGAATATATCTTATTGTACATTCTTTCAAAATTACCATTCCTCCCCTTTCCCATCATCTCCTAAGCTAGACATTTTTTTTCTTTCTGCACATTTCAATGAAACTTTCTACCAGGTCCTGTCAAAAATGATGACAGTGTTTATTACAAAGAATAGCTAACTTGTCAAAATAGCACTGCCGCGAAAACTCTGCTGTGTAAATCACTCCCAGTAGCTCATGGGTTCATTTTGGAAGGCAACATTGCTTAACAATGGGATGATTCTCAAGAATCATCAGTACAAAAGCTAATAGGACTGGTACTTGGAGTTTGGCCATAATGCTTTGTAATCTATACATAGGCCTAGGGTTAATGAATTTCTTCTGGGCTATCAGCCAAGTATCGTCAGTTCAGTAGCCTTTGCTGTTAACTGACTCTGAGGGTCGTGAGCATCACTGCAGAGGAGAAGCCATCTTTATGGAAAGGAACAACTTTTAAAACAGGAAGGTGCCTGGCTCCTTTTATTCACTGCTTCATAGTTTGTTTTAGTTAATCTTGACAGCCTCAGCTACATATTTTCCTAAACAGCTGCCCTCTACAACGTGTGTGTGTGTGTGTGTGTGTGTGTGTGTGTGTGTGTGTGTGTGTGTGTGTGTGTGTGTGTGTGTATTAAGTACTAGGGCTTGGACTCTGGGCCTGGGCACTGCCCCTTAGCTTTTTCACTTAAGACTGGTGTTACACCTCTTGAGTCATAGCTCCAATTGCAGCTTTTTAGTTGCATACTGGATATAAGAGTCATATGAACTTTTCTGCTCAGGCTCACTTTGAACCAGAATCCTCAGGTCTCAACCTCCTGAGTAAGTAGGATTACAGGCGTGAGCCACTGGCGCCCAGCTGCTCTCCACATTTTTTCTTTAATTTTTAAGTTTTATGTTGAGCAATTGTACAAAGAGATTTCAATCCAACACATCAGATTATAAGTAGAATGCATCTTGATCAATGTCAACCCTTACATTGTTCTCCCCCATCTTTCCCAATACAACTTTTTATTTTACTTATTTATTTTTTGGGGTCTGGTCGTGGGCCTGAACTCTGGGCCTGGGCGCTGTCCCTCAGCTCTTCAGCTCAAGGCTAGTGCTCTATCACTTGAGCCATGGTGCCACTTCTGGCTTATTCTGGGTAGTTTATTGGCAATAAGAGTCTCACAGAGTTTCTTCCCTGGCTGGCTTCAAATGGCGATCCTCAGATCTCAACCTCCTGAGTAGCTAGGATTACAGGTGTGAGCCACCAGCATCCAGCTTCTGTAGTTTTAAAGCACACTTGTCCCAGCCTCATAGTTTTGCTGCTGGTCCTTTGCAAACATGAGTTGTATGTTCAGTCACTTGAGACAAAGGCCCCTCTCTAGTGGGGTTTACATGCTATTGGAGGGTAGTAAGTAATAAACAGTGCTCATCATGGCCAGGAAAGTCATATAGAGTGCCGGCAGATGGCAGGTCTATAAAAATAAGTTAAGTGCAACAAGATATGAGGAGTCAAAGGCTGAGGCAGGAGGATAGGGAGGTCAAAGCCAGCTTGGGCTACATAACAAGGCCTTGTCTAAAAAAAAAAAATATATTATAAAGGAGGTCCTACCTGTCCCATAAGGAGCTTGGAGTGTGGGATGATCCTTTAGAGTGACCTCTCATTAACACAGAACAGAGCCTTTCTAGCACAGGATGTCTGGTTGACCAATCATTGTAGCTCAGCCTTGAGGGGACTAACTCCCTTTGGCCAGCCACCAGGCCCAGGGAGTCTTGGATTGAGAGGTGTCAGTAGGCAGCCCTTCTGGCACCAGGGGTACTTTGTACTGTGATCCCAGATAGTTCACAGCACCCAAGCTGTCAAGCATGCGTGTATACTCCAGGTCCAGAGCACTACATGGAAGTGTGTGTGTACTGTTTCTTCCTGAAATGAATCACAAGAAATAGAGTTCTTACTTTAGGGGAAAAAGGGGAAGAGGAGGGGTTGAGAGGGGAGACAGGTCTAGTTCAAATCCCCCCCCCCTCATTTGGTGGTAATGGCACTGAAGTTTGAACTCAGGACTTACTCTTGCTGGACAGGCATCCTTCTACTTTAGCCATACCTCTAGCCCTTGTTTATTTTAGTGTTGTTTTTTTTTACAAGTAGGGTCTTGCTTTTGCGTGGCATTATGCTTAGACCATGATTTTCCTATCTGCACCTCCTGCAGTTGGCATTACAAGTTTATTCCCCCCATCCACCTTTATGAAAACAAGGTGCCACTATGTAGTCCAGGCTGGCCTTGAATTTATGGTCTCCTGCCTCAGCCTCCTATGTGCCAGGATTATACGTGTCTGCCACCATGCTCAGCTACTTGAAGGTTGGTTTGTTTTTTCAGTCCTGAGGTTTCATCTCAGAACCTCTTGTTTTTAGATGTCTAGCTCACCTGGTAGTCTACCACTTGAGCCAACAACTTTTTTGTGGTACTGAGATTTGAACTTAGGGCTTTGTACTTGCTGTGTAGGTGTTCTATCACTTATGCCTTCAACCCCTTTAAGCCTTTAAAATAAAGCCCCAAGCACTCTATTTTGAAAGTTCATACTGTATTAGATATATCAAAGTATACCCACACTCTCATTAAGTATTATTTATGTGCGTGAAATTCATTTGGGTGATACCATATTTGAGTACATGGGTGTAAATATTAATTAACCTCAAATTTGAACCTTTTTTCCTTGCCTTAGAAGCCAATAGTGTTTTTTTAAGCCTTACTTTTTCCTTTTTTCTTATAAACTCTATTGTCAATTATGTCACTAGATGCTATCTACATAGAAAGAGGTCTGTCTACTGTCTGCTGTGTTTGTTTCTGTAATTTTTGGATTTGCAAATGTTATGTGTTCATATCATCATCATCATCATCATCACTACTACTATTATTGTCTTGCCAGTTCTGGGGCTTGACCTCAGGGCCTGGACGCTGTATATGAGGGTTTTTTGCTCAAGGATAGAGCTCTACCACTTGAGTCACAGCTCCACTTCCAGCTTTTTTTAAATATATATATATATTTTTATTGTGAAAATACTGTACAGAGGGGTTACAATTACATGGGCAAGATAGAAAATGAGTACATTTCTTATCAAGCATTATAGCCTCCTCCTTTGTTTACCCTTCCTATCCCTTCCCAGCCTCCCCCCCCTGCCCCCCCCACCCAATCCTCCCCCCCCCCCACCAAAGTTGTAAAGTTCATTTTCGACATGACAACTTGTACTTCTCATTGTTGCAACGGGTCCACCTGTATCCTTATTTAAATGACTTGTTTTTCCCCTTCCCCTCCACAAATTATACCGACATCAAATACAGTGAAAGCAGGGGTTATACTGTGGGGGAAGGACATACAAAGCAACAAAGAAATAATCTTATAAATGCTTTAGAAACAAATGCATGAAAGAAAAAAAACATTTAAATACATATCTTAGGGTTCATTTTCCTAACATCACCTTATCTGACCTTTTCTGCTTGACTCATATATATATATATACTAGATATTGCAAATAAGGGAAACCATGGGACCTATGTTTCTTTGGGCCTGGCTTACTTCACTTAATATAATTTTTTCCAAGTCTTTCCATTTCCTAACAAATGGGGCAATGTCATTCTTTCTGATGGAGGCATAGAATTCCATTGTATATATTTTGGTCCAGTCGTAGGGTCTGAACTCTGGGCCTGGGCGCTATCCCTCAGCTCTTCAGCTCAAGGCTAGCACTCTACCACTTGAGCCACAGCGTCACTTCCGGCTTTTTTCTTTTTTCTTATATGGTGCTGAGGAATCGAACCCAGGGCCTCAGGCATGCAAGGCAAGCGCTCTACCACTGAGCCACCTTCCCAGCCCCCACTTCCAGCTTTTTTATGGCAGCTAATTGGAGATAAGAGTCTGATGGACTCTCTTGCTTGGGCTGGCTTCAAACCATGATCATCAAATCTCAGCCACTAGGATTACAAGCGTGAGCAACCAAGGCACAGATTGTTTTTACTTATTTTTGAGCACATGAAAAGATGCAAAACATCTTTTTCTCTAATTGTTGGAACACATTATCTGGGGAAAGGGACCCACCCAGATCAAAGGTGACAGTGACTGTATGTATTATTTCCTTCTTTGAGCACTAGATGTCAGACTAAGTAAAGCTTTAGAGTTACTCTTCAAAGTAGGGTGTGGCAGTGAGTAAACCTTAGCTATGAAAACTTACAGCTTATACATAAACGAAAGCTTAACTTTATATTTCTAGTAGAATACATTAAAAAGTGTGGTAAAGTGCATGCTAGCACTGAATCATCAACTCAGGGTTTTTGGTGCTGATCCTGAGCTTTTTTTCCCAACACTGTGATCTTCCACTTGAGCCAAAGCTTCACTTTATAGTGGTTAATTGGAGATGAGTCTCATGGACTTTCCTGCCCAGGCTGGCTTTGAACCATGATCCTCAGATCTCAGCTTCCTGAGTAGCTAGGATTACAGCATGAGCCACTGGTGCCTGACTAAGAAGTCCTTTGACTAGCTAAAATATTAGGAAAAGAATTATTAGTCAGAAAATAAAGTTGGAACTATCATCATGTCTGTTAAACAGATCCATTCTACACATAGGCATCTGCAAAGACTTTTTCCTTCCAGAAATGAAATGATGTTTTGAGAGGCAGATTGTGTGCACATACCCATGATCATCTATACTCTGAGATGGCAAGCAGCTGTTCTTTCCTGCAGAAAGAACCAGACAAGACTGGAGAAGGTGGGAGGCAGTAACGAACATGAGGTTAATTAAGCCCTAAAATGGTATCGGTAAGGACCTGTCGTTACCTCTCTTCTGTGGCTTTCAGAAGAAGATTGAGCATCTGCTATCTCCTATCCTCCTAAAACTCATTTATGCCTTGATTCTGGCTCTTGGGAATCTAGAAGAGGATTGTAGGTTGAGATTCAGATGTAGTCTTCTTTTGGAAAATACATATGTTTAAACAAATATGAAGAGACCACATATCTTAAGTGAATTAGATGATTACATTCTATGACGCAAATGTGTTCCTGAAACCTCAGTTAAGTTTTCATGGAAGCTAGAGACCCTTAATTGAAGTTTTGGGTTTAGTGGTTCAAATCAAAACTTCGTTTTAGAAGTTTACTTTTTTGAAGTCACTCCATAATGAGCTTGAACAGTATCTGCATAGGAGGAGAGATATACTTCTATTTGTGATTAAAGCTGTAAATGATATTTGTTAGTTTTCAAGGTTTTCTTGGTCATGTACGGTGACAGGTGTTTTCCACTGGATGTAATTGGTGAACATCACTGCCTTGCTTGTGTGGTTTTCTCTAACAAAATACTATTCTTTGAACTTGGAATTCATCCCTGTTTTTCTCATTCTGGAGATGGGTGCCAGATCAACTGGTAATTCAAACAGCAGTTTCTAATTCCAGATGGTTCTCTTTACTCTAAAACCCTACTGTGCCCGATCCCATCCTTCGAATTAACTTCAGCTTTGTGTTTTAAAAATCTGAGGTCCCTAGAGAAATCTTTCCTCTTTTTTTCTCCCTTGAGACCATAAGGGTGGTTGAGCTGTGAGGGAGGCAGCCCAGGCTGTTTAGCAGTCAAGCAGCCATGAAGGCCCAGGAACTCAGAAAGGCCTCAGCTCATCCTGGGGAGGCAGGGAGGAAGGATGCCTCCAGAACAAAATAGGAACAAGCCCATCTCCCCCTTTTGCAGGTACCAGGGTTTAAATTCCTGGCCTATACTACAGTGCTCTCTTTCTCTCTGTGTATGCTAGGTTAGAGCTCTACCACCTGAGCCATGCCTCCAGTCCTACTTTATGCTGATTGCCCAGACTGGGTTTGAATTACAATCCTCTGTATCTTAGCTCCCTTAGCATCTAGGATTACAGGTGGAACCCACTGGCATTCAGCAAATCCATTTCTCTATGAAGTCAAGCATTGGGTTTTGTTCAGTGCAGGTGGCAAAGTTATTTCTGTATTCACTAATAGAATTCCCCATCGTGCCAGGTTCTCAGGAATCATACCCGTTTGGATGGAGGTACAACCTTCAGCCTGAATTGGAATGTTATTGTGTAACATCCCTTGTCAGCTTTTGGGTAACCTTCCTGGTTTTTCCCACTGACCTTTCTGATTTGGGGATATCAGCTCAAGACCCTTTGAGATGACAAATTTCTGGTCTGGAATTCTCAGTCCTCCTACTTAAACCTCTCAAGTGCTCGGATTACAGGCATGAAATGCTATCCTCCACTGTATATTTTATTTCTCTACAGGTCATGGATTGACAGCAGTCAAGGAGAAAGCAGGAGCCACCCTACGGATTCACAGCGGCAATTCTGGATCTTCTGAAGGAGTACAACCTAACACTGAATGTGAGTGATGGCTGAGTGTGGGCTGAATGGGCTTTATTGCATTGTGTGCACAGTTAGAATGTTCCAAAGTCCAGGTCAGCAACATGACCTCTAACAGGATTGTTTTCTCTCCACAGCTACAGATGAGATCCCCGAGCAGGAGCCAACAGGGAGCGCCCCCACCTCCCCTTCATCAGGTTCAGGGTCTCGGGGCATGTTCTCAACCCTCACCAACGTAGTTCAGAACACGGTGAGTCCTGGCGACTTCCACTGTTTTTGTTTGTGTGAAGTTTCCGTCTACCAGTGACCCAGCTACATCAGAGAAAAGGCAGCTTTGCTCATGGCTCTGCCCTATGACTTTGCTGTGCTTTCAGCTACAGTACAGGGGAACCCATGGATCCAGCATAACAAGGGTAAAATGAAATACAGCTTATGATTAAAAGCAAGCAGCCATCAGAAGATGCATTTCCAACCAAGTTTCTCTGAAGACTGCCTGTGGTTGGGGAAGGAAATCTTTGGCACAGCTTGCTTTCCTGGATAATCTTTCTTACTGCTCTTTTTTTTTTCTTTTCTATTTTTTCTTTCTATTTTTTTTATATTTTTTGAAAGGCTTGCAATATAGAACCCAAGCTGGTCTCATACTCACTACATAGCCCAGGGTAGCATCAAACCTGGAATCCTCCTGTCTCAGCCTCTGGAGTGCTAGAAATAGAGACATATACCACCAGGCTCAGCTACTCAGGAGGCTGAGATCTGTGCAAAAAAGTTCAGAGCTAGGCCAGGCAGGAAGGTCCGTAAGACTCTTAACTCCAGTTAATCAATAAGCCAGAAGCGGCTACAGCTCAAGTGGTAGTGTGCCAGGCTTGAGTAGAAAAAGCCATAGAAGAGCACAAAGCCTTGATTGTAAGCTCCAATGTATACGCAAACAAAGTGTGAATTACTGACACACTATCATCCCCCAAAATATGTGCTTTTAAAAACTTATTCATGTGGGCTAGGAAGGTGGCTTAGTGGTAGAGCGCTTGCCTTGCATGCATGAGGCCCTGGGTTCAATTCATCAGCACCACATAAGCAGAAAAAAAAAGCCAGAAGTGGCACTGTGACTCAAGTGGTAAAGCGCTAGCCTTGAGCTGAAGAGCTGAGGGACAGCACCCAGGCCCAGAGTTCAGGCCCAAGACTGGACACAAAAACAAAAACAAACAAACAAAAAAACTTATTTGTTGGCTTGATTATTGGTTGGCTTCCAGATGAATATCAAAATGAAAATGAAGATGGCTAATAAAAATTAATTAATTCAGAAAAGTTACTATTTGATCATTACGAAGATTAGGAAAATATATAGAGATATAAAAATAAATTAATTTTTTCACATGAAATGGGGAAAGTATGGATATGATGACAGTTGTACAGTTGGTATGTGTACTGAAGAAGTTTGTGTGTGTGTGTGTGTGTGTGTGCGCGTGTGCGCGTGAGTGCACACGCCAGTCCTGGGGCTTGAACTCAGGGTCTGTACACACTGTTCTTGACCTTCTTTTGCTCAAGGCTAGCATTCTACTTGAGCCATTGCTCCACTTCCAGCTAATTGGAGATAAGAGTCTCATAGACTTTCCTTCCCAGGCTTACTCTGCACCTCTCTCCTCAGATTTCAGCCTCCCTGAGTAGATAGGATTAAAGATAGTGAAAAAGTTTTTAAAAATGTGGTTTTATTCATATGAGTAATTTATGTAAATACTGATTGTTTTAATTTTGTTAAAAGGAAAATAATGGCTGACAAAGGTATTTTCAGGTGATAACTGATTAATAGTTTCCCCAACTGGAAGTTCATGAAAATCAAGCTGTCTTATCATTAATATGTTAATTATATATGGCTTTTACTTGTTTCAGAATGTATTCATAAGTCATCTGAAACAGCCTGAGGCTCTTATATTCCAGGGCCCAAGATTAAAGAACTCCTGAAAATGGCAAGAGTGTTTGACATTTTAATAAACTGCTCCAAATAATTCTGCTACTTGGGTTAAAATTCCTTTAAGACAAAATAGCAGTTCATTTTATGTCTTACATACATACATTTCTATTTATATGCTCAGAGCCAGTAAAATTAATCTCTAATGTGTTTTGGTGGGTTTTTTCCTAAGCATTTTTAAAAATAATACTTCATGCCCTACGAATTATATAACATGATTTTTCAAGGAAAAGAAAATAGGTTAAATGGATGATAAATCTCCCAATGGGGAAAAGTGGTGGCTTTATATTGATTTTAATATTTGAAGATAATGCCAGTTACCTAGGATTTGCTGAGTGCTGCAGAATAGCAAATTGTGAAAAATAATCTGATCTCATTGGCAGGGCAAGAGCGTCCTCACTGGAGGTCTTGATGCTCTGGAGTTCATAGGCAAGAAAACCATGAACGTCCTTGCAGAAAGTGACCCTGGCTTTAAGCGGACCAAGACGCTTATGGCGAGAACCGCTTCCTTGTCCCAGGTTTGCTTTTACAACTTTTTCTTTTCAGTTAACAAAGTAAATAAACTTTTATTTACCTTTTTGAGTAGATCATTAAAGCATATACTCACATTCAAATGGGATTTCTCAGAGAAGACTTTGTACTTGCACCTTTGAGTAATGTTGGAGCAATCAGACTTTGGGGACTCTTGGAGATGGACCATGTTGGATTATTAGCTTCCCATGAGCCTTTGGGGGCCATGAGTAGAATGTTACAATTTGAATATGAACTGTCTGCAAGCTCATAGGTAGAATGTTTAGTACTTGGGGCGGTGGTGGAAACCTTAGGAAGTGAGCTTTAGGTCTGTGTTTGTCCCTAGCTCCTTTCTCTCTACTTCCTGTCTGCCAGGAGGTGAACAGCCTTCTCCTCCATGCATTGAGGCTTTGCCTCAGGCCCTGTGAGCATGCACTGAAGACTCTGAAACTGAGAGCAAAACAAATTCTTTTTTTTTTTTTAAATGAAAAGTCAAATGGCAAAAAAAATAGATGAGAGCAAAACCTAAGGTGCTGATACCCCATTTATCTCAGTCACTTAATGTCCCATGGGAGACAGTGACTTAACAGTTTCTTATGCATGCTGTTAGTTATCATCTAGTTATAGGTACAAATGGACACAGCTGTGTATAAACATATAGAACATATAGATATACCTGTCTGTGTGGATAGATCATGTAATAGAGAGATACAACAGAGATACTGTATATCTGATTCATAATTACATATGCTGCAATACATATAGATAGGTATATACATGCACACACATACTTTTTCAATTAAATGATAACATACTAATCATACTGTCTTATACTTTGTTTTATTCATTTAATAATGTCTTTAGGATCTTTCCATTTGTGCACACCTGAGCATCGTAACTCATAGGGCTCACCAACTCTGGCCCACCATAACTCTATTGACTTGACCTCTTTCCAAATAGTGCTTTTCATTCATTCATTCATTCAGCAAATACATTTGAATATCTGCCTTGTGTCAGACACTGTCTTTCAGAAGCCATAATGGATAAGAATTTCTGTCCTTGAAGAGGTTTTGTTCTAGAGAGGAAAGATGGACGATCAATCAACATTATCTAGAAGATGAGTGCTGTGGGGAGAAAGAACATGAGGCAGAAACTAAGGGATCTGCAGTGTGGAAGGGAGAGTAGTAAGTAGCTTGGGAGGGAGTTCATGGAAATGATGACATTTGAGCAAATACTTGAAGGAAGTGATAGTGTTGACTATGCAGACACCTGTGTAAAGCACATTCCGGGCAGAGGCAGGAGAGTCTGGTATGAACATGGATCAGCAAAGATGCCACATGGTGAGAGATGAGTGAGCTAGGATGTGAATTATTGAAGATGAGGATAACTTTAATGGAACCCAGGCAATGGCAGATCATGGGGAATATTTATAAGACCCTTGAGTTTTACTGTTAGTGGAACAGCATTTGGAAGAGGAGGAGTGATAGGAACCAACTTGTGGAGCAGAAAGATCACCGTAGTTACCATTATGAAAATAGACTGGAAGAAGGAAGGCCAGGGAGGCCATATTAGAGTATGAATCAGTTTGTCCTCCCAGAAGCTGTTGCTGTGAACTAAGCAAGAGATAAGGGTGGCTCAGAACAGAACCTTGTGGAGGCCCTGCAAGTACCTGGTTGCAACACAGTTTGAAAATAGATCCAGGCTTGCTTGCTGATGAAATGATTATGGGCTGTGACATGAAGGAGCATCAGGATGGCTCCAAGGTCTCTTCAGAGCAGCGAGAAGGATGGAGATGGCATCAACTGAGATCAGATGGGAATTTCATCAGCCTTCTGTGTCTGTGACAAAACACCTGGTGTAAACAACTTACAAGGTGGGATTGTTTATTTTGGCTCATGGTTTCAGTTCATGGTCATCTGATACCATTGCTTTGGGACCCTATCACAACATCATGGTGGTGTAACAACCCTGCTCACCTCATAGCAGCCAAGAAACAGAGAGAGAGAGAGAGAGGAAGCGGCCAGGATCTCAATATCTCCTCCCTCTAAGTCCTACCTTCTGAAGGTCCCCCTCCCCCCCAGTAACACTACAGGCTGATGGCCATGGCTTTGACACCAGTGCCTTTAGTGCTCACTCAAATCCATTGCAGGAATCTATGACCATAAAATCAGATCTGTTCATACATGTACTACCCAAGTGTCTTGTTTTCTATCCTAACAGCACAGGGAATTTTTTTTTTGAGAAACACACGTACAGGATGGTTTTCAAATAACTGATTGAAATCTCCATAGCATCTTCCTGTCAGGAATTCTCCCACTCCAGAATCCCTCCCTGCTACTTCAGCCCATCTCCATTTTATCTCCAGAGGGCAATGGAGCCAGCATCCTTTGGCAAGGAGATTACCCTCCAGGTAGCTCTGATTCCATGTTCCACTTTCAAGTGAAGCCTAATTACACTTTTCATTCCATCTCTTCTTCTCTCTGTCCAAAAGTACACATTCAGAGAGGGAAGCAGGTGTGGGGAAAGGCAGCAGCCTCCATTATTTCCCCATCACCACGCCTTGAGATTAGCGCAGTAGTTGAGTTTCATTACATATGTTCAGTCGTCCCGGTGACAGTTTTATTTAGTTGTTTTGAGAAAACCTTGAAATTGAGAGTCTGCACTAATTTAGTCTTAAACATAGACAAGAGAGACAATTCTTTCCATAGCCCAGTGGGTTCTTGGCTAGCGATCTCAAGAACCCCAGAGAAGAATAAGGCTGATTGTTTTATTGGCACACGAAAAAAACCAGCCTCTGTTCTTGGATGATCCTCCCCATGACCTTGTGGTATTGCCCAGGGTATTTAAAGTCTCACCACAGATATTAAAGGACCCTATAAACTTTATGCTCTAGTAAACTTAATGAGAAATCACATAAAGGATGCTTACAAGCCAAAAAAGCAAGTACAGAAAATTGAGAGTGACTGATTGACTTGCATTCCTTTTGTTGCCTTTTTATTTAAATAATGGGAGGGGTATAGCACAAGGGTAGAGTATTACTGGGTATAAAAGTTTTGCTCTATTTGCCCTACAAAAGCACCAGGAACATGTAATGGCCATGAGCATGTGATGGTCACGAACATAAAAACATGAACATACAAAATTGAAAATGGAATATCATGTAAAAATTATCAATAGCATCCATCAAAACGTTGCAGAAATTTGGGGTTGGGGGTTAGAGGCCCGGTTCAGTTGATAGAGCACCAGCAATGAGCAAAAGCATTAGGCACCAAGTTCAAGTCCCAGTCTGAGACCTAAAAGAAAAACAATTCCAGAAATCCCAAAGTAACCAAAATCTAACCCTTTCCAGACACGAAGTCAGTTATTTCCATTGTCCCCAAGTCTTACATAGGAAGCTGTGTGTGCACGTACGCCAGTCCTTAGGCTTGAATTCAGCGCCTGAGCACTGCCTCTCAGCTTCTTTTGATCAAGGCTACCACTCTACCACTTGAGCCATAGCTCTACTTCTGAACTTTTTGGTAGTTTTATTAGAGATAAGCATCTCAGGAACTTTCCTGCCTGGGCTGGCTTTGAAACACAATCCCCAGATCTCAGCCTCCTGAGTAGGTAGAATTACAGGCATGAGTCACCAGAGCCCAGCATGGAAAGGGGCTTTTAAGCATACATCTGGTGTATAAATGTTGCATGTTTCTGCAGATGTTAAGGGAGGCCAAGGAGAAGGAAAAGCAGAGACTGGCACAGCAGCTCAGCGTGGAGAGGACCGCCCACTATGGGATGCTGTTTGATGAATATCAAGGTTTGTCACACCTGGAAGCCCTGGAAATTCTGTCCAATGAAAGCGAAAGCAAGGTACGTATGCTCTAGTTACTTCAATGACATGTTTAATGGTGTGTTTCCTTACACAGGAGAGGAAAACCAACAATAGAGTTTATTCCTAGAGTCTCATATGGTCAAATGGTCGAATGCTGTATGTACAGCCTCCAGCTATCCATAGTTCCCTTGAGCCATGCAAAGCTATTACCCCAGCCCAAGGCCAGGAGTCAGCACAGTAAGAGTGGCCACTCTCTACTTCCACATGGTGTAATAGGCTGTTCTAAAATGGGGGTGTCACACTGCTGACTCTCTGCACACACCCCCCCCTTGGTGATGTGTTCTGTCCCACAGCTTCATTGCTGCCTGCTAGAAACAGAGCAGCTGATGCTTCTTTTAGACCATGGAGCTTTAGTATATTTTGTTATATGGATTATATTGCTATTATATATTGCTTTATATTCAGCATCTTGTTGAAATACCTGGGTAGTAAAAAGCAGCATTGCCCTACTGAAAATTAGTTTTATTTGGGAAGGAAAGCCCAGCCTTGTTTGGTAGCCCTGCTCATTCACTGCCATTGACAGCACCTTCTAGCTGTGAACTCAGATGGTGGAAGGGGCCAGCTCTGTGGGTTTCTTGTTCCATTTGTTTGTTTGTTTGTTTGTTTGTTTTTGGTGCTGGTTCCTAGGGCTTGAACTCAGGGTAAGGGCACTGTCCCTGAGTTCTTTTATTCAATGCTAGCTCTCTACTACCTGAGCCATATCTCCACTTCTGGTGTTTTGGTGGCTCATTGAAGAGTCTCACAGACTTTCCTGCCTAGGCTAGCTTCAAACCAAGATCTTCAGATATCTACCTCTTGCATAGCTAGGATTACAGGCACCCAGCTTTTGTGTGTTTCTTTTGCAAGGGCACTGATCTCAGTGATGAAGGCTCCCTGCTCAAGACCCATTGGCCTCCAAAAACTCTACCTCTAAAAACCACTTCCTTGGTGATTAAGCAACCCCAGAGAGTAAAGAGTAAAGAATGAATAGCAGAAGCCAGATGATTTATATGACATTTTCCTTAAAGGATCTACAGAGGGTGTGTGTGTGTGTGTGTGTGTGTGTGTGTGTGTGTGTGTGTGTGTGTGTGTGTGTGTGTGTGTGTGTGTGTGTGTGTGTGTGTGTGTGTGTGTGTGTGTGTGTGTGTGTGTGTGTGTGTGTGTGTGTGTGTGTGTGTGTGTGTGTATTTAACAAGCATTTATATGGCACTTTTCTAGTCACCACTATAAGTACTGGAAACCTCAGCTCATTTACCTGTGTATAATTGTCATCCTGACTCCACTCTGGGCTGATTTTCCAATAGAGGGAACCCTCTGCACATGCTGCCAGAGGGGCCGTGACCATCCTGGTGACACTCTCTAGGGAGAGCTAGGAAGGTGAACTTAGAAGTGAGCCACAGAACGCAAAACTAACTTTTGATTCTGCCTGAGCTTTATCTTCTTACATTTAGATTTTGGGAAGATTGAGCCATTTTTGATGCCTACTTAGGCAGGAAAGGTCACCTCTGATCATAACACACAGCTAGGTGCCAGACAGAACAGAGACCCCTTCCAAGCCCCAGAATATTGAGCAACACATTACTATCTGTGTAGGTCCTTTTTGTGTGTGGATAACAGTCCTGCGCTTTTTTGCTCGACCAGCAGTCTACCACATGAACAACAGCTCTACTTCCAGCTTTTGGTGGTTAATTGGAAATAAGAGTTTCACAGAGCCAGGCACCAGTGGCTCACTCCTGTAATCCTAGCTACTCATAGGAGACTGAGATTTCAAGCCCAGGCAGGAAAGTACATGAGACTCTTATCTCCAGTTAATCACAGAAAAAGCCAGAAGTGCCACTGTGGTGAAAGTGGTAGAGTGCTAGGCTTAAGCAAAAGGAAGTCAGAGACAGAGCCTAGGCCCAGAGTTCAAGGCCCAGAACTGGCACCAAAAAAAGTCTCATTGACTTTTTATTGCCCAGGCTGGCTTTGAACTACAGTCCCCAGATTTCAGCCTCCTGAGTAGCTAAGATCACAGGCATGGATCACTGGTGCCAGGTTATGTATCTGCCCTTTATTGTTAGCCATGACCTTCAGTGATTACCTTGTGGTCAAAACTTCAAGCACATCATTCTCCCCAAAACGACGTAAAATGAACATGTCTTAATTAATTTATTTCATTAATTAAATGAGAAAAACAGACTGAAGTTATCACCAGTTCAAAGGAAATGCCTAAGAAACTTAAGTTTCTATGAATTAAGGGAAGGCTGAGGTGAGTGTATAGCTGGACCCAGACATGGTTTCTCCACAGCCCTCCCAGAATTTATTCTAGTGCCTGTGGAAGAGACTGAATTTGCATTGCCATTAGCTATCTACAGTTTACACAGCTGTGTGTATACTTTCTAATCTGTGCGCCCATAGATTTAGAAATCCATAATCCAGTAAAGGGCATCCTAAAAATGCATTTTTTCCACAGAAACACAATTTTTTCATTGCAAATCTGGGGATGGAATCAGACTTGGTGTTATTTTATATTATTCTGTAGC
The DNA here is from genome assembly GCF_024711535.1 of Dipodomys merriami. NCBI lineage: Eukaryota > Metazoa > Chordata > Mammalia > Rodentia > Heteromyidae > Dipodomys > Dipodomys merriami. The sequence goes on along the minus strand of NW_027206512.1, from coordinate 43,901,094 downwards.
AGTTTAATTTTGGCCCCCTTTGGCCTCAATCTTCTTATCTAGGATATAGGAATAAAACTAAAGCCTTTCTCATAGGATTATTGTAAGAATTCAAATGACTTCAAAGGAAACTAGTAGTAGCATACATACTACATATTAAGCACTCAATAAGTATTAGCTAATATACATAAAATATATTATGAATACATTTTAGGTGTATTTATGCGTTGGATATTTTTGTTACTATTAAAATACTACAGAGAACATATGTAAAACTACAAGATTCCTGATAATAGAAAGAGATTCCATTCTGATTGGTATCATCAAAAAAGTCTCCCCTAAACTGGCTAGACTTATGTCCATAATCCCAGCCACTGAGAGGCAAAAATTAGGAGGATCAAGTTTCCAGGGCAGTTCAAACAAAAAGTTAAGTAGGCCCCATGTCAGCAAACAAAACCAGGTATGGTGGGTTCATAACCTCAGCTATGTAATAAGTAAGGTAGGTAGGATCATGGTTTAAAGTCAGCCACAGACAAAAGCATGAGACCCTATCAGAAAAGCAACCTAAAGTAAAAAGAGATGCATGAGTGGCTCAAGTGGTAGAACTCTTATTTAGCAAAGTACAAGATCCCAAGTTCAAATGCCAGTACCACCAAATAAGAAAGATCTCAGCTATGAGACAGCTCCAAGCCCCTGAAAAGAGTCACCTAGGATGTACAATGCTGGAGAGAGATCTAGTCCTTGGAAAGTGTGTTAGTTAGCTTTCCAGTAGTGTAACAAATACCAATGAAAATCAAGTTAGAAAAGGTTATTGTAGTTTGTGGTTTCACAGGTTCCAGTCCAGGATCCATTGACCCTGTTGCTTTAAGGCCGATCACAAGGCAGCACCTCATGGCAGGAGTACACATAGAACAAAACCACTCGCCCATATCTAGGAAATGAAAATGGGAAAGAGGAAGAGGCCAGGGTCCCACAGTCCCCTTCAGCACCTTCATCTGAAGACCTCCTGCTAGGCCTCATATCCTAATGGTTCCACAGCTCCCCATATCCCCAAGTTGGGGACTAAGCCTTTAACACGTGAGCCTTTGGGGGACATTGCAGATACATACTAAAATAGAAGTACAGTTCCTCTGCACAATGCTTCCACAAGCTCTGATTTCTTTCCCCACTTTGAGCTTTTTTTTTTTAAGGTATTCACAGAAAGGAATACAGAACAGTTAACAAAAAAAAAAAAAAAAAAAACCCTGATAGTGACAGTTACTAGATACTGCAACAAAAGCCCTAAAAATATATGAATAAAAACCAGAAGTTACTTTTCCCCTCCCGTGACAGTGCAGGGTAGGGGTGCCTGGCCAGCAGGCAGCTTTCCAGCTCTGCACTCCAGAGCCAGACTCCATCCATCTGTAGCTCAGCTAGATCTATCCTAAGTACTCAGGCCTCTGACAAGAATACAAATGGAGAACCAAACTAGGGCTGCCAAGTGCAGCAAATAAAAATGCAGGATGATTGTTGTAGAGATCTTCTGTAGTTGGGAGCCATGTTTGTGTATTTCAAATCACTACAAGGTTAGAGTTTACATATACAAATGATAAATACATGAGGTAATGGGTATGTATATTAATATGATTGAATCATCCCACAATGCAAACACCTATCAAAACATCCCACTAGATAACTAGATAACTAGTTAAAGTTAACCTTTGAGCTAGGCAACAGTGGCCCATGCTTGCAATCTTAGCTACTCAGGAAGCTGAGATCTGAGTATCATGGTTTGAAGCTAGCCCAGACAGATAAATCTGAGAGACTTTTATATGACTTAAGTAAAAAGCCAGAAGTGGAAGTATGGTTTGAGTGGTTTGAGTGCCAGCCTTCAATGAAAAAGATAAGTAAGAGTGCAAAGCCCTGAGGTTAACCCCCAGTACTGATCTAAAATTATATATGTGTATGTGTTTCTGTGTCAGTGTCTGTGTGTATATACATGTGTGTACATATATATCCATATATGTGGATCCATATACATACATGAGTGTATACATATACATAAATATGGATATATATATATATACACATGGATATATGGATATCCTACACAGATGTACAGATTCAGTGTACATCTCCATTCCCTCAGGGGATGAATTTGGAGGGAGACACATGGAGCTGCATTGTGTGCTCTGTATGCTCTGTATTGTATATTCCATAGGTCAGGGAAGAAGTAGTTGTGAGCCATCAAGCAATACTCACTCGCTTCTGTCTGCTGAACTCTGTCACTAATGGGCTGTGTGTTGATATCTTCCTGCTGAGCTTCCGCCCAGAGCCTCAGGCAGGTGCATTGCATGAGTAATGTGCATTACCTTTCAGGGGAACAGAGCCTGGTGTCCTGGACACTCTGTCTCCCTGTCAGTGTTACCCTGGTGAGCTAATCTACTATGAGCATAAATATGGGAGCAGATTGCAGAGGACTGGAGCTTCTGGCTAGCGCTCCCTCCATAGAACCTAGGCTGGCCTAGGCTACTTAGGGAGTTTGCAGAATGACAAAATATAGTCCTACCCATTTACAGACATATTTTATTTTTGCTATGATAGTCATGCCCTTTGACCATTGTGGAAATTCAGATTTCTCTTCAGAGGATGACAGCCCATCTGCCCTTGATTTTGAAGTGTTGACAGAGGGCAATTTCAAAAGAGGTTCTGAAAACCATGAGCAGAAGGGACATCACCTCCTCTGTAAAGCCCCTCCCCGTGTACCCTCTTGCAGTTCCCCAGGGATGGAGCAACTGCTCCTTTCTTGGGACCTCCATGGTGCCCTTCACTCAGAACTATTATGCTGTGACTGATTAGCATAGGCCTCTCATCCTAGGGAGGTCTTAGGGACTGATGGCAAACACAGAATAATAACTCACATCTAGCAAGTATACATGTGACTCTATATAATACTTAGGTATTTACTACCCATGTAAACATATATACACGCATATAATTAATTGAACATCCTTATGAATATTTTAAGTAAATTTTCTTTAAGTAAATTTTTTTGTGTGTATGCTGGTATTAGGGCTTGAACTCGGGGCCTGGTCTTTTTTCTGTCTTTTTGCTCAAGGCTGGTTGGTACTTTACCACTTGAATCACAGCTCCAGTTCCAGTTTTTTGATGGTTAACTGGCGATAGGAGTCTCACAGACTTTCATACCTGGGCTGGCTTTGAACTATGATCTCAGATCTTAGCATTCTAATTAGCTAGGATTACAAGCATGGGCCACTAAGACCTGGCTTAAATAAATTATTAAATTCAGTCCTCAGAACAACCTTATACAATAAATGCACTATTTCAGGAAAGGAAACTGAGGCATAGAAATGCTAAATAACATTTCCATGTCTATAAGGGTCTTGTAGATTTTCCTGCCCAGGCTGACTTTGAACTGAGATCCTCAGATCTCAGCATCCTGAGTAACTAAGATTATAGGCATGAGCCACCGATGCCTGGCCCAGATGAGTTTTTAAACATGATTGAAGAGCTGCCTTCACCCTTTATTTAGCATCTACTATACACACTTTCTACTCCTACTATACACAAAGGATCACAATAAAGTATGGATTTTGCTTTAGGACTGGGAAAATTGGCCTGGTGTGGTGGCACTCACCTGTAATCTTAATATTCTGGAGCATAGGTTGGCCTAGACTACTTAGGGAGTTCCAGGACAGTCTGAGCTATGTGGAAAGAACCTGTCTCAAAAACAAAACAAAGTATTAAATATGTAAGGTCTTATCTACGTGGGTTTGATTACAGAAACTAATAAAGTATTCTCTAAATAAAAAAACAAAACAAAACAAAACAAAACAAAAGGCCAAGGTTGCTTTTATAATCTGCCCAAAGCTGAAATTTATAGTAAAGTCAGCATTAAGCACAATAGTACCTCCCATACCACAGTATCATCAGGGTCTGGATGCTGGGGAAAACTGGAGGCTGCTGTATGTAAACATTATTAATGAGAAGAAAAGACGGCAGTTTTGCTGACCTAGATCTTTTATTTCAGGTTCAGTCATTTTTAGCATCACTGGATGGAGAGAAGCTGGAATTCCTAAAAAATGACCTAATTTCCATTAAAGATATCTTTGCAACAAAAGAATTAGAAAATGAAGAGAACCAAGAAGAGCAAGGTAAAGGAACACAGCTAGCTAAATATTACTGGCATGAAACTGCTGTTCATCAACCCAGCCCTTTGGACGTGGTGGCATTATTTAATCCAAGTGCTCCTCCTGCGTGCTTCCACAATACCCTGTGCACCTGTGCTGTGCTTACAGGAGCTGTCTGAGGTGATTTATGACCCTCGCTCTCCCTGGGCAGGAACTCCTCTTCTTTCTCTGTCCTGCCCAGTCCCTGGCACATCACAGGCAGGCACAAATTCATACGGTTGAATGAGCAAAGCACAGTCTACTGGGTCCTAAATGACTGCAGCTTTGTGTACCATCGTCTCAATTTATCTGCATGTGGAAGTTGCTTCATGTGATTCATGGTGATGCTGGGTGAGTCCTACAATGGATTTCTTTGCAAGAGTGTCTCTTCCCTTATGGCAGTAGCGGGGCTTGAACTCAGAGTCTTGTACTCTTGCTTAGTTTTTTTTTTTGCTCAAGGTTGGTGCTCTACTACTTGAGCTATTCTTCCACTTCTGGCTTGAGTGGTTAATTGGAGATAAGAGTCTCACAGACTTTTCCTGTCTAGTCTGGCTTTGAACAGCAATCCTCAGATTGCAGTTAGAATTCCAGGCACAAGCCATGAGCTCCCATCTTTTTTTCGTGTGTGTGTGTGTGTGTGTGTGTGTGTGTGTGTGTGTGTGTGTGTGTGTGTGTGTGTGTGTGTGTGTGTGTGTGTGTGTGTGTGTGTGTGTGTGTGTGTGTGTGTGTGTGTGAATGAGTTTGGGTGTGTGTGTGAATGAGTTTGGGTGTGTGTGTGTGAATGAGTTTGGGTGTATTTATAAATGTGTTACACTTCACCTAAAAAGTCTAGTTCTAAGACTAGGGTAGAGTGCTTACCAAGTATGTATAATACCCTGGATTCAGTCCTCACCACCACCAATAAAAGAAAAATGAAAGCATTGTTCTGACAAAGACTGTACCATTTTCCCACAGTGCACAGGACATGCTTCAGGTTGACACTCACTAGAGTGATGAAGTACACATGTCCTGATAATCTTCCCAAGAATGATTTGACCCACCTCCCCTAACAAGAGCAGAAACTATTTTAAGAAATGCAAGATTCCTTATGAGGGGAAAAGATATGTGCAGCATGGATTGCTCTGGGTTGTTCATGTGGGAATGGAAGAAAGTTAATTTCACCTGGTAGCACAGAGCAACTTGTCGATCATGGGGCTTGAACTCTGGGCCTAAGTACTGTCTCTGAGCTCTTTTTGCTCAAAGCAAGCACTCTACCCCACTTTGAGCCAGAGTGCCACTTCTGGCTTTTTGGTGGTTAATTGGACATAAGAGTCTCATGGACTTTACTGCCCCAGCTGGCTTCAAACCATGATCCTCAGATCTCAGCCTCCTGAGTAGTTAGGGATTACAAGGATGAGCTGCCCAGCTGGAATAACTTCTTACTGAGGTCATAGCAAGCCCTATACCACAGGAGTTTTGGATAGGCTATGCTGAAAATCCTAGCAACTACAGACACAAGGCCATCTTCTCTTAGGAATGCAGGAAACACCCCTTGCTCCCCCCCCCTCCCCAGGCCTCTGAGCACAGCCTCACACTCTCTTGCTGTATGGCCGTGAACAAGTTATAGAATTTCTGAAACTCAGTATCTTCCTCTATATTATGAAAATAATGATGTGTATCCCCAAAGGTGAAATTAGATAGCATTGTAAAAACATTTGTTAAAGTGCCTCACACACTAAACTGCTCAGAAATGTTAGCTGTTTATTATTTAGAGTATTATTGCTGTGCCAGGAAAATGGAAATCTGTGGTACTTATTTACTATTGGACATGCTATGGCCATCATGCAAGAATCATGGTAATGTGTGTTCACTCTCCAGTCACTGGAAGTGTTTTGTGGCCAAGAATGTTACACACCTGTAATCAAAGCTCAAACACAAGTGTTCAAATGTTTGAGTCTTGATGCTCAGAGCAAAATTATTCTAAGCATTTATAAACACAGCTTCCCTTTTAGACCTAGTTATTGATCTTGTATGCCTTCCCCTTAATAAGATTTGTGCACTTTGCATTAAGATACAAGAATCAGTTATACTGAAGCATAGAAAGAAGTCAGTGTAATGATTTTCAGTATAAGTATGTTTCTACAAAAGTCACAAAAGACAACAACCTTGTCTGTTATTTTTCATGAAGAAATTAAAGTACTAATTGTCCAGAGGGCCTGAAGTTTTCATTAGGAACCCAAGATAAGATAATCAGCCTTCCCTTCTCAACCAAAACAATCAGGCATTCCTCTTAAGTTTCATGATGCTTGAGGTAAACCTGTTTCCTCTGAAGTGTCAATCAGAAAGGATCAAAAGAACTCCTAAATTCCCTGTGACCCTAAAGACCTACTACAGATGATGTGTTAGAGCTCTGTAAGTTGAAATTTTAAAAAAAAAACTCAAATACACAACCAACTGGTGATGGCTCATACCTGTAGTCCTAGCTACTTATTAGAAGGCTGAGATCTGAGAATCATAGTTCAAAGCCAGCCTGGACAGAAAAAGTCCATGAGACTCTTACTGCTAATTAACCAAGAAAAAGACCAGACTTAAGGAGCGGCTCAAGTGGTAGAATGCCAATCAAGTAAAACCTGTGTTCAAGTCTGATATAGCATACACACACACACACACACACACACACACACACACACACACACACGTTGAAGTGCTCAACATCATGATTTAAGAATGATAGATTTTGTCTTTAAGTGACAAACTCTATTATCTCCCATATGTCCTTTTTTCTTAGAGTATTTCCAGATTGTCAAAACACTATTAATTTTAATTAATATGGTTTAATAAGTAAATGTCACTTAGACAATGAAATACTGGAAGAAAAGAACAGGGATCCTGTCATTAAATCAACCCAGTTTGAGGGAGAGTTAGGGCTCCAGGAAGATTGGTGAGTTGTCCCAAAACTGCAGAAAAGAATCTTATCATTAGGATGAGCAGTAAAATCCAGAAGCAAGATTCTAGGAGAAACCAGAATTTCCATCATATGTTTTTTTCTTGTAGGTACATAGATTCCTAAAAGCCTCTAACAACTAAATAATTTATTTGGTAGTCTCAGAAAGTGTAATAAAGTCATTTTTAGATAAATTTATTATCAAGTTCCTGTGCATTGACGAATGTTAGCAAATGGTAATTTTTTTATCCTGCTATGGCTCTCTAATTTGGTTTACTGACTGCAAGGAGATTTTTTAAGACATTTTCTACTTTTATTGCCGTGGGGAAGACCTCAGTCATATGTACCGAATCCTCGAGAGTTGCAGTAATGATTTCTGTTGCAACATTTTACTGTCATCTATTTCCATCTACTCCCAGTTTTCTTTGCAATTTGTTTTGCCTAAATTATTTACTAGAAGTTATTCACTTATGTTTTATAGCATCAAACACACATTTTATTTGTTTGTGCCATCCTAGAGCTTAATCTCAGGAACTGAGGTGCTGTCCATGAGGGCTCTTTTGGTTGTTGTGAGTTTTTTGTTTTGTTTTGGTTTTTGGTTTTTTGGGGGGGTTTTTTGCTGAAGACTAGAGCTCTACCACTTGAGCCACATTTCCACTTCTAGATTTTTGGTGGTTAATTGCAGATAAAGAGTCTCACAGACTTTCCTGTCCAGGCTAGCTTTGAACCGTGATTCTCAGCCTCAGCCTCCCGAATAGCTAAGATTACAAGTATGAGCCACCAGTACCCAACAAAACACACATTTTAAAGCTTAAACTCGTGTCTAAGTTAGTGCCAGTTCCTAAATGTACTTAATCTTCCTGTTTCTATCCGTGTAATTTATTTACATAATATTTCCACATTTATAAAGCAGTGCAGTGTTTGTTGTAATATTTTGTCCTCATGCGATCTTTAAAGAGGAGACAGGTGGATTTTATTACCCTCAATTTACAGCATAGGGTGTGGAATCAGATGGAGCCTGAGGTTGCGAGCCACATTAGCTGCCTGAGCCGCAGTGGGACCCGCACTTAGTCAGGGTTCCTTCTGGTCTGCAGCACTGTCTCATGTAGGACAAAAATGACCAGGCTGTTCCCTAATGAGACCTTGTTGATGCTGTTCACGTGTGCCTGTCCCTGCCCTCTCATCTTCCCACATGAGGATGAGCAACACCTCCCGCCTGCAGCCCCACCCTCTCTTCCTGTGTGTGGCGAAGGAAATCTCTTTCTCAGAGCCTGTATTCCAACTTCACCTCCTTCAGGAAGGCTTCTGAACCTCCTCCTGAGAATTAGATTAGTTCCCTAAAAGCCCCTGAAATCGCAGCACTTATCTCTGTGGGTAAAAACAGAGCTCATTTTGGATTTGTCATAAGCCAACAAGTCATCTCTAACCCAAGGCACACGCCTCCCTCTTTCCTGCCGCCGCACTGGGTTCCTCTTAGTCCCCTAAACTTGCCGGCCACAGCCACACTCCCTCCTGGGCCTTACTCTCACCGTGCTACTTCTGGAAGACTCCTTCCCCTCACAGCAAACTCTTGGCCGTCCTTCTCCAGGTCGTTACTAAATTTCACCGTCTTTAGCTTTCCTCCTATCTTGACCTGTTCAGGCTATTATAACAAACCAGCATACACCATGTGGCTTCTAAACAACAGTGGATTCGTTCTCACAGTTAAGGAGGATGTGAAATCTAAGACCAAGTGCTGGCAGATCCAGTGTCTACCAAGTGCCTGCCTGCCTGTGGTCATTAACAGCGCCCTCTAGCTGTGAACTCAAATGGTAGAAGAGGCCTTCAAGGGCACTAATCTCATTGTTGAGGGCTCCATGCTCATGACTCAGTCACCTTCCCCCAAAACCCATCTCCTGAAACAATCTTCTTGGTGACTAGGAAGAACACCGACATACAGACCTATTTAAAATTCCTAAGCCCCAGCTATACTGATTCTATCCCTTGACTTACACTTCTCCATAAAACTTACTACTTGATTACTTGACATGTATGCTTATTTTTTTGCTTATTAACCTGTTTCCTTTATGAGAAAAGGTAAGTTACAGGTAATAAATAAACTGATCTAAGTCAAATGTTTTGAAGAAAGATATACAAAGCACCCTGGTTATCTTCATGAGCTGCCAATATTGTTATCAAAACAACTGAAACTAACCTATCTTGTGCAGTATTTCTCACAAGGCTTAGCGATACCTCACTTCTTGCTACCAACCAATATTTGCTTCTCAGGGCCATGTGATTAATTATTATTCCCCCCCAGATAGGGTAATAAGCCCACTATGAAATCAGCTCTTCAGCGATACAGAAACTTTTAAAATGGAATTACCATTTAGATTACCATTCTAGATGTGAATGCAAGAAATAAGATTGTAGCTTTTAAAGATCTCTGTTGTTAATGATTTTTTATTTTATAATACTTATTAATATGTATTATATAATTTAACAAATTATTGATTCCATAAATATTCACTTTATCACCTACTAGGTTCCAGGCCCTGTGTAGGTGGTCTGAATTTAGAAATGAGCCACACAAATGCTGTCTCTGTACTTAGGTAGCTTCTAGTCTGAAAAGAAGACAGCTCATTAAGAGTATTGCCGGACCAGTCAGGTATCCTAGAAACCTTGGGAAGTTTCTCCAGAGAGATGATGTTGTTCAGTCAGATGGGATGCACCCCACTGAGACCAATTCTGTGTGCTCAGTATTGTGTCTCTGTGGACACAGAAGGGTACCCTGGGACTCATCGGGGTGTGATGAATCACTACGAATCATAAACAGACTCTGTGTCATAAATAAAATGGTCCATGTATCAGCAGCCGGGCAGAGGTGTTTTTTTTTTTCATTCAGTCATTAAGCAAACATCTACTAGCCACTGATAGCTGTGAACAAGACAGACAAACTTCCTCCTGCCCTCTTGTTAACCCAGTCCAGCCTTAGAGGATCTGCAACCAAGCCTCAGCTCTTATCCCTCACCCAGCTACTACATGCACACCTCTCTGTTTTACTGGCGTTGGCCAACATCCCTCATCACTAGTAGCTAGAGGGCAGACTGCCACAGCCCTCTTCGTCTACCCACCTGCAGCCTAGAAAATTGGGGGCAGCTGCCATATTCTGAAGGATGGAAAATAAATCATGCTTCTTATTTCTGTTGTGTTCTATTTCTAGGCTTAGAAGAAAAGGGAGACGAATTTGCTAGCATGCTTACAGAGCTTCTCTTTGAATTACATGTTGCAGCCACGCCTGACAAGCTCAATAAGGTCAGCACCATCTGATTGTGAATCTTTGGTTTTAAAAAGGGCTGAGAGGTAGGATCTCCTACCATGTAAAACTCCAGAGATCCAGGTGAAACAGAAAACCCCAGTCCCTGTATGGCACAGGGAAGAGAGTAATTAAGATTTGAGGAGGCAACATAATGACATGCCATGCTAGAGAATATTCAAGACAGTCATGAGACTGCCCTTTGCAATTTTACTGGTAATTACATTGTGACCTTGAACGAGTCACTTATCTGTTCATGGCAAAATAAAATGTTCTGTCTGAGTAGCTGTTATCTTCAGCACAGGGAAGGAAGAGGGGTAAAGAGTCAGCAAGGGATTTTTTAAATCCTCTCACCAAGCCTTTTAAGGAAGTATACCAGAATTAAGCAGAGAGAAAGAGACAGAAGAGAAAATAAGAGAGGAGAAGAGGGGGAGAGAGGAAGGGAAGGGAAGGGAGAGGGAGAGAAGAATGAAGGGAGGGAGCTAGGGAGAGAAATAGCAACAATTAGGTGAATCATACCTCTCCCATCTGGGCTACTATAGCTATATCATGTCTGAGAACATTCCAACATTAACTGTCTATTTCTCTAAGAGTACCACAGTATGTTTTGTAAGCTAGTATAAGGTCTTGCTGTGGGATTTCTTCTTTTTAATATATATATTTTGTGTTGCAAAGATACTGTACAGAGGGATTATAGTTTCATGAGTATGGTAATGAGTACATTTCCTATCAAGTATTATTACCCCCTCCTTTGTTTCTCCCCTACTGTCCCTTCCATCCCCACCTCCTCCCCGCCCCCAAGTTGTAAAGTTTGGTTTTCAACATAGTGTCTTGTACGTCTCATTGTTACAATGGGTCAACCTGTATCCTTATTTTCAGCATTTTGTTATTTCCCTTCCCCTCCCCAAATTAGAACAATGTATATACAAGATAGGGGGGGCACCAGAATCAGATACAGTGAAAACAGGGGTTATACCTTGGGGGAAGAATACACAAAAGAAACAAAAAAATTCACATGATACATTATAAGCACATTAAAAACAACAGCAAGAAAGATAAAACCTCTTGGGGTTCATTTCGCTTAGCATCATCTTATATGGTCATACGTAGGTAGCTTTTGACCTTTTCTGCTTGTCCTAGACATATACTAGTTATTGCAAATAAGGGAAACCATGGGACCTATGTTTCTTTGGGCCTGGCTTACTTCACTTAATATAATTTTTTCCAAGTCTTTCCATTTCCTAACAAATGGAGCAATGTCATTCTTTCTGATGGAAGCATAAAATACACACACACACACACATTTTTTTGATCCATTCATCTACTGAGGAGCATCTGGGTTGGTTCAATATCTTAGCTATGGTGAATAATTCTGTGATAAACATAGTTGTGCTGGCACCTTTTGTATGGCCTTGTTTGTGATCGTGGGATCACAATCCCACAATGGTGGGATTGCTGGGTCATAGGGAAGCTCTATGTGAAGTCTTTTGAGGAACCTCCATACTGCTTTCCAAAGTGGTTGAACAAGTTTATACTCTTGCTTTGAAATTTCTTTTTATTTTTAATTGTGAAAATATCATATAGAGGGATTACAATTACATGGACAAGGAAATGAGGACATTTCTTATCAAGCACTGTTGCCTCCTCCTTTGTTTCCCGTCCCATACCTTCCCACCCCGCCCCTGTGCCGCGACTCCCTCCCCACAAAGTTGTAAAGTTCATTTTTCAACATGACAACTTGTACATCTCATTGTTGCAATGGGTCCACCTGTATCCCTATTTAAACAATTTGTTTCTTCCCTTCCCCTCCACAAAGTATATCAACATCAAATACAGTGAAAGCATGGGTTATACCATGGGGGAGGGACATACAAAGCAACAAAGAAATCATCTTATAAATATGTTAGAAACAATTGCAAGAAAGAAAAACCATTTGAATCCTTATCTTGGGGTTCATTTCGCCCAACATCAACTTATCTGACCTTTCTGCTTGTCTCAGATATATACTAGTTATTGCAAATAAAGGAAACCATGGGACCTATGTTTCTTTGGACCTGGCTTACTTCACTTAATATAATTTTTTCCAAGCCTTTCCATTTCCTACCAAATGGGGCAATGTCATTCTTTCTGATGGAGGCATAGAATTCCATTGTGTATATATACCACATTTTCTTTTCTTTTCTTTTTTTTGGGGGGGGTGGTCCGGTCGTGGGGCCTGAACTCTGGGTCTGGGCACTGTCCCTCAGCTCTTCAGCTCAAGGCGAGTGTTCTACCACTTGAGCCACAGCGCCACTTCCAGCCTTTTTTTTTTTCTGCTTATGTGGTGCTGAGGAATCGAACCCATGGCCTCATGCATGCAAAGCAAGCACTCTACCACTGAGCCACCTTCCCAGCCCCCACATTTTCTTGATCCATTCATCTACTGAGGGGCATCTGGGTTGGTTCCATATCTTAGCTATGGTAAATAATGCTGCAATAAACATAGTTTTTCTGGTAGCTTTAGTATGGTCTTGTTTGTGATCATTTGGGTAAATGCACAAAAGTGGGATTGCTGGGTCATTGGGGGAGCTCTATGTGGAGTCTTTTGAGGAACCTCCATACTACTTTCCAAAGTGGTTGAACAAGTTTACACTCCCACAAACAATGAAGTAAGGTTCCCTTCTGTCCACATCCCCTCCAGCATCTGTTGTTATTAGAGTTCTTGATTTTAGCCATTCTAACTGGGGTGAGGTGGTATCTCAATGTTGTTTGCTGTGGGATTTCTTAAGAGGACACTGATCATTCCTTTATCTCAGCAGTGTGATATCCTGTTCTTTCTCCCCTCCTTCTTTTAGCCTTTCAGTTTTTTAGCCACAGTGTTTTACAGCCCTCACCAATGTGGGGGAGGACAGGGCAGAGTGAGCTTCGAGGTGGTATGAGTGATTTCTTTCTCTTTCTAGGGGTCATTGATGCTGGTGGGTCAGTGACTTGAACACAGTGGGAAATTACCTAATCCATCTCTCTGCAGTACCTGCCAATGCTGGGAGGGCCCCTGGTGGCTACATGGTTGCAGTGGTTTATTTACAATAGTTAGGGTCAACCTTTATCCCTGAAGAAGACACACGAAGCAAAGCTTTGTTTCCATGTGCCACTCAACATTCTGATATGTTCAACTTTAAATTGTGTTGGCATAAGCCGAGAAATATCTTTTACCTTAGCAAGGGGCTTAAGCAACCGGATAAAAATTTGGATAAGGCTGCCCTTTTAAAAGATACAGGAAACGATATCGTGGCGAGATTGTTTCTATATCTTTAACTAAGTCATGATTTGGAAGCCAGAGGTTGCTTACATTACGCTCTTGTGAGGCTAAACTAGTCCCAGAGCAGCCTCAGGCCTATTCCAGCCACTTCTCTGCCTGGAGCCTGGAAGACCTGCCATGAATCAGGAAGAGCAGAACCATCTTTCATCTCCCCAGCTTGATATGTTATTAGGTTTCTGAAACCTGATAAGTTTCGAGGAAATTGGCTTTAGCTATGGTCCTGGCTAAATTTCCAGCTCATAGAGGAAAAAGTACCTGTTCTTTTTTTTATATACTTGCCATGAAAAGTGAAAAGTATACTGTAGATTTTTCAGTGTAACAGACATTTTTATTCTTATCTGCATATTATTTTTAAATGCTTTTTTAAAAGTACACACGGGCTGGGAAGGTAGCTCAGTGGTAGAGTGCTTACCTTGCATGCATGAGGCCCTGGGTTTGATTCCTCAGCACCACATAAGCAGAAAAAGCCAGAAGTGGCGCTGTGGCTCAAGTGGTAGAGCGCTAGTCTTGAGCTGAAAAGCTGAGGAACAGCGCCCAGGCCCAGAGTTCAGGCCCCACAACTGATGGAAAAAAAAAAAAAAGAGTATGAAGGCCCAGCTGGGTGTAGTGGTTCATGCTGTAATCCTAGTTACTTAGGAGGTTGTAATAGGGAGGATCACAGTTTGTGGCCCACCTGGGAAAAAGTTTACAAGATCTTGTGAAAGCATAAAATGAAAAAGCTGTCATCCCAGCTGCGTAGGAAGCATAAATAAGAATATCACAATCCAAGCCAGGCACCGGTGGCTCACATCTATAATCCTAGCTACTTAGGAGGCTAAGACCTGAGGATCACAGTTCAAAGCCAGCGTGGGTAGGAAAGTCCATGAGACTCTTATCTCCAATTAACCACCTGAAAACCAGAAGTAGTGCTGTGGCTCAAGTGGTAGAGTGCTAGCCTTGAGCTGAATAGCTTAGTGACAGTGCCTAGGCCCAGAGTTCAAGCCCCAGGACCGACCAAAAAAAAAAATCACAATCCAACCAGCCTGGATAAAAAGTGAGATTTTATCTAAAAAAATAACCATAGCAGAAAGTGCTAGAGCATAGCTCAAGTAGAGTGCTCCCTAACAAGCTCAAAACCCTAAGTTCAAACCCCAGTCCTGGAAAAAAAGTCTCAGGCCTGGCAAGATGTTCTGCATAGTTTCTACTCTGTTCCCCTTTCTTGTTATATTATTTTATTATTTAGAGAATGCCTGCTTTATTTCTGTAATCAAGTCTATGTAGACAGATTAAATGTTAACATGTATATACTAAATATATATGCATATATTTAATACACTATGTTACTCCTCCACAAATGGAAAAAATTAAGTGTCTAGACCAATTTGGCTATTATTTTTTGTACAATGTCAATACAACATGATAAACTGAGATACTTTTTCCAAGTTGACAGCACAGATAAAGTTTTCAAATATTCAAATTTTACATATATATGGTATTTATATAAAAAGAAATAATAGTAGTATGCTATGCATCAATAGCAGAAACTAGTTTATGGGGGTTTTTTTTTGACAAACAATAGTTGATTATAGTTTGGAAAGTTGAGGTATGGTTCTATCTCTTCTTTTTTTTTTTTTTTTTTTTTTTTTGGGTCCAGTCGTGGGGCCTGAACTCTGGGCCTGGGCACTGTCCCTCAGCTCTTCAGCTCAAGGCTAGCGCTCTACCACTTGAGCCACAGCACCACTTCTAGCTTTTCTTTTTGCTTATATGGTGCTAAGGAATCGAACCCAGGGCCTCAGGCTTGCAAGGCAAGCGCTCTACCACTGAGCCACCTTCCCAGCCCCCTATCTCTTCTTAAACATAGAGTCACCCCACCCTGGAGGTTCTAAGCTGGGGGTTGGGATTACTTTGATTTTATGCTCCCGCAATGACTAGATTGCTTGGTTGGGGGCCATTGCAGGCCATGAAGAAAGCTCATGACTGGGTAGAAGAGGATCAAACCATGGCCCCTGTGGATATGACCAAGGAATCAGAGGAGGAAACTGAGAGGGACGAAAAGGAAGAAAAAGCTGAAGACCCTCAAGAAGAGAAAAGAGAAGAAAAGAAAACCAAAACTATAGAGGTAAATTTATTCTGGATTGTCAACAGAAAGGATAGTAATCTTTTATTAATTTTATTGGCAGCCTAATTTTAGTGAGGAGGATTTCTTTTTTATTTCTAAGCTGTCCTACATAAAAATGATTAGGAATCTAATAAACACTAAAATTTCTGTATGCTGAGACAATTTATAAATCAGAATAGATTATTGTAGCTTTTCTCCATAGCTTAACAAGTATAATTTAAAGGAAGAAAGATCTTTAAGAACACAATTGATTTACATTTAGGGTAAGTATCCATCTTATATGCAAATTTTTATTATAAAATGTCTTTATACTCCATTACTAACAATGTAATTGAAGGGTTTTTTTTCAAAACTCATTTCTGTGCTTTTTATTCTATACTTTAATAAAATTTATATGCATACTTTATGTCCTGCCCATGTTCCAAAAAAATAGCTTGCAATATATGTACCTTATGTTGAACTTAAATTTTAAAGCAAGTAGCTAAGTTAGGTAATTCTAAGGAAAAAAATGCTGAAGGAGTCTCTCATTCCACCTCCTTTCCACATACCTCAGTTAGCACCTGCCTCTTGTGAGCCCATCATTGATCTGAGTTTGGGAGACCCACCATGAATAAACAGGCACGTCACCTCCCTGGGGACCCAGAAAAAGTCTTAGACGTGCCCATAATCTTGGTATAAACTTTTGTACATTATGCATTTTTACTAAGGATTCAATCATTTAAGTGCTAAGGATGAAGTTCAGTGGTAGAGTGTGTACTTAGTATCTGACAAGGGCCCAAGGTCAATCTCCAGCATAAGAGAGAATTATATCATTTTTTAATATTTGAACATCTGCTCAGTGAATAATTCTCTGGTATTGATTCAGGAAGTATACATGTTGTCCATTGAAAGTCTGGCCGAAGTAACTGCGCGCTGTATCGAGCAACTTCATAAAGTCGCAGAATTAATTCTTCATGGACAAGAAGAAGAGAAACCAGCCCAGGACCAAGCAAAAGTCCTGATAAAGTAAATGCCACTTTTCATTCTTCATTTTTCAATTATAGGTGTGTGTGTGTGTGTGTGTGTGTGTGTGTGTGTGTGTGTGTGTGTGTGTGTGTGTGTGTGTGTGTGTGTGTGTGTGTGTGTGTGTGTGTGTGTGTGTGTGTGTGTGTGTGTGTGTCTGTGTCTGTGTCTGTGTCTGTGTCTGTGTACCATATAGCCTAAGCAACTAAATAGCCAGGAAGTTGTGGCAGCTCTGAACAGTGATGGTGGCTAATGTAAACCACTGCCCTGTGGGTTGTATTGTGTCTCTGTTATAATAGTTTATGCTCTTTCACAAAGACTTGCTATGATTATTAGCTTAGCAGAAATAAGTACATATGTATAGATACCCACCTGTACTAGCACATAATGATGGTTGACATGCAGTTGAAAAAATAATACACATGTGTAAGTTAACATAAGGTAAAGTTATTACAAAGTACCTTTTGGAACATTGGCAGGATTTAAAGTACACATGTTTATGCATATGACTGTGTACTATAGCATAGAAAATTAACACATGTCCCAAGTGCCTTCTCATTATTAAAACACAAACCAAAGTAAGAGCCCCTTGAAAACATATAGGAACACACACACATATACACATCCCTCAATATTTTCGTTCATTTTACCAGCTAGCTAAGCTTTGCTTATTACTTACTGTGTTTGATAGAACAGGAAGGACATTTTTAGTTGAAGGACCTCCACAAAGTTAATGACTTGGTGCTGGTAGCATTTTTCTCAGTGATAAAGATTTGTCTGCTAGTCTAAATATTTGTATCGAAACGTAGCAATAAAAGATATTTTAAGAAGTACATATTATGGGAGGGAAAGACTGGGAGAGAGCAAAGGAAGGGTTAACATTTTCCAAAAAGAAATGTACTCTTTACCTGACTTATGTAACTGTAACCCCTTTGTACATTACCTTTATAATAATAATAAATTTTAAAAGGTACTCCCACAAAATAGATTAATATAGAGAGAAAAAAGTACATAATCACCCCCCCCTATAATACTCCTAGAAAGATGTGTACTTGCTTAAAATATAGAACAAAGAAAGGACAGAACAAGAAAGTTTAAAATATTGAGGAGAATATCTGGTGATTATGTTATCTTTGAGAGAGAGCTGAAGTTGATAGGACCCTGAGTGTAGAGAGGAGGACTTCTTTCTTAGCTCTTTTCTGACTGTCAGCCCTGATTGCCCCACCTTTCCCAAGCTGCCCAGGCCCCTGAGGGGGGTCTAGCATAAGTGCCCCTCCACCACCTACTCAAAAATGTAGACAGATGGCTCTAGGCTGTCTCCTTGCCTTATTTTTGATGCTTTCTGCAGACAAGGTCAGATGGACGGATGCCACAGTATAGCTCATCAGACCTGAAAACATAGGACTGAGTGTGTAATGCAGCAGTAGAGCACTTGCCCAGCATGTGTGACTCTATAGATTTGATCCCTGCAACGCACACACACAGGCAGACAAGAGGGAGATGGAGAGATGGAGGGGGAGTGAGAGATCCACAAGTCTAACTACACCACCTGAATAATTAGACAGACAGACAGACACATACACACACACACACACACACACACACACACACACACACACACACACACACACACACACACACACACACACACACACACACACACACACACACACCATGAATATGCAGGCTAGATGGGGCTCATGTTTATCAAAAAACTTCTCTCTCCTGATTTCACTAGATCTTTAAGCATATAAGATTCTGAACTTAGAGTTATAGTTTTTTCAATAGCATTCTCACCACTATTCATAAAAGCCATATACACTAATTCTTAGAAAATCAGACAGGACCCATATTGTCAGGTAATTTGATTTTTTTTAGCTTTTATCATTATCCACTATGTTAGGAAAACATTATTTCAACTGAACTTTTGTTTCTCTCTTACTTTGTCTTCTTAAGATAAAGTCCTACATGTGGAATGGGCAAAAACATTGAGATTCTTTGATATATCATAAAAACATATTCTATATGATCTTTATTTAGAGACCTATAGAAAACACATAATAAAGGCACAGTGGATGGCCAGACATAGTGGTGCACAGCTGTCATCCAGCTATTCAAGAGGCAGAAGTAGAAGGATCAAAATCCATAGTCAGCCCAAGCAGTTAGTAAAAAACTAAATTGAAAGCAAAAGGACTAGGGAAATGACTGAAGTGGTAGAGTGCTTGTCTAGCAAGTACAAAGTCTTAGTTCAATCCTAGTTAGAGAGAGAAAACAAGAGAGAGAGACCTGAGTTTAAATCCCACCTCCACTCCTAGTCAGGTTTCTTCATCTATATAAAATGAGAGCAGTAATACAACCTACAAGATCACTGGAGGACTAAATATGACCAGGCAAACAAGTATACTTAACATAATGACTCATTGAGTATTCATTATTATAAAGTGATCCAAAAGCCAGACACAGGTCACCTGGGAAGATTCTATTTTCTATAGCTGTGGAGACCAGGCTTCGTATTTTCTGCATGCTGCTTGACCTCAAAAGAGGTCAAATGACTTAAATAGTTATCCTTTCATTAAACATGGAGAGAATTCTCTTCTTTGGAAGCTTGTTAAGAACTGTTTGCTTGTTTATTTCTGTAGACTAGCTTTGAACTTATATGCTTGTATGAAATACTTCATTGATATCAGTAATTACCATGCCAGTTACTTTACTGTATTGAAACCTCCAAACTCTTAACTTATTTCAGATTGACTACTGCGATGTGCAGTGAAGTAGCCTCGTTATCAAAGAAGTATACAAATGCCTTAACCACTACTGGGGTAAGATTTCCTCATAGCCCTAATTTCCTTTAGAAGGTGAAAAAATACCAATATTTTAAAAGCAGGAAGTGCAGCACCTTTTGGAGTAGCTCCATAAACAGAGCCTGTGCCATGCTATGGGCTGAATTCAACCAAAAGCACCGCCTGTACTATTGGGCAACTTGGGGCTTGCTATGCCCAGGTTCTAGCACCAAGTCTGCTGTCTCACAGATCTGAGATGTTGCATGGGAGATTAGATTTCTACCAGCCTTTTTTCTTGTTAAAGAAAAAATGTCAGCTGGACATTGGTGGTTCACACCTACAATCATAGCTAATCAGGAAACTGAGACGTGAGGATTATAGTTCAAAGCCAGCCTGGGTAGAAAAGTTTGTGCGACTTTGACTTAACCACCAAATATCTGTAAGTGGAGAAAGCTTGAGTGAAAAAGCTGAGGGACAGCACCTACATTCTGAGTATCCAGTACTAGCATATTTTATGTAGCAAGGCTCTACTGGGTGAATGTATATCTGAACTTTTTGTGCATGCAAGTAGTAGGGCTTGAACTCAGGGCCTTGAGGTCATACTTTTAGTTCCACTCAAGGCTGGTATTCTACCACTTGAGCCACACCTCCACTTCTGGATTTTTGCTGCTTAATTGGAAGTAAGAGTTTCATGAATTTGTCTGCCTAAGCTGTCTTCAAACCATGATCTTCAGGTCTCAGCCTCCAGAGTAGCTAAGATTACAGATGTGAGCCACTGGCATTTGGCATTTGTTCTTGAACTTAACATGTGTGTAATATATACCCCTAAGTACAAATGCTTGTGTTCACAAAGTCAGGAGCACATATGTTATCATTTGGGAGAAAGAATAAGCTGGGATTATTATGACAGAATTTACTGGAATGTCATCTAACCACAACAATGCCCCATCTTGGGCTGTGATGAATCATTTGTATCAAGTCATTGTTTCTGCTTTCTAAAACAGCCATTACTCATAACTTGAAGTTAATGAGTGTATATTGTTCTCCAGACTCAGTTTAAATTGCTTGCACATCTCATTGATTCTGAAAACCAATGCCATTTTATTGCCCTCATTTTGATTATATTTTAGAGGTTATTGATAATCAAATAAAAAGGAAAGCAAATACCATAATGGATTTTGTGGTTACATTAAAAAATTCTTGGGGTTTTTAAGGAGGATTTTTTTCTCCCCAAGATTCCATTATGGTTTCTTCTGTGAGACATTACTTTATCCTCAATAATGCCAATGAAAGTTGGCTGCTCTGGGAAGATCTATTTAATTTATATGCCTTTGTTTGCCACAAACTCTTTCAAGTACAGTACGGGAAATAAACATATTACAATTGTCTCCTCTCTCCAGGCCTTTTCATGATTTATTGTGTAAGAATAGGTTGTGCATGTTAGGAAGACTTGATTACAGACCAGTAGCACAAATGAGAATAATGATACATTCTCACTTTGTAAGGACCTGTTTATATTAAATTTTGTGTACTGTGTTTTGTATATATTTCATTTTTCAAATTGTATCTACAGATCTCTCTCTAGGTTGTATTTAAAGGTACTTTAATTTTGTTACCATTCTGGAAAATCCTGTATGTCCAACCGATCATGTTTGCAGGTAAAAGAAGAAAGAAAAGAAAAGAGTTGGACCTAAGGTAGATAAATGAAAGACCTAACCTACCTGTAAAATTTGAGGGAGACCAAAAAAGAAATTAGGAAATAAAAACCCCTCAAGAAGCTAGATAAGGTATCATAATGCAGTATATTTTAAACTGAAAAATGCAAAGATATAACAAGCTATTTATCAAAGTTTTTTTTCCTTTCCCACATAGTCTTTCTCCTTTTTAAATTTTTTTTATTGTTATTGTAAAGGTGATGTACAGAGGATTACAATTACATAAGTCAAATAAGAGTACATTTCTTGTTTTGTTTTGTTTTGTTGGTCGTGAGACCTGAACTCTGGGCCTGGGCACTGTCCCTGAGCTCTTCAGCTCAAGGTGAGTGCTCTACCACTTGAGCCACAGCACCATTTCTGGTTTTCTGATGGTTAATGGGAGATAAGAGTCTCATGGCTGGCTTTGAACCACAATCCTCAGATCTCTGCTTCCCGAGTAGCTAGGATTACAGGCTTGAGTCACCAGTACCTGGTGTGCATTTCTTTTTTAACAATGTTGCCCCTTCCCTTACTCACAATTTTTTTCCTTCCATCCCCATCCACAAGTTATATAGTTCATTTTCCACATAGTGTCTAGTGACTATAACTGCTGCATTTGTTTACTCTTTGTCCTACCATTTCTATAACCCCCTTACCCTCCCAAGGACAGATAAACAACAAGACAAAAGAAAACAAAAACAGCAACAAAGAAAAAGAACCTCTTGTTTCTACTTTGTGGAGTTTATATCAATAAGATGTATGTGATCTCCTAAGAATATTCACCTTTAGTCTAATACTGTATGAATGCCTAGAGACCTGTATCATTTATCATGTCCCAGTGTATTTTATTTTATTTTTATTGAGAAGGTGAGGTACAGAGGGGTTACAGTTACATAAGTCAGGTATTGAGTACATTTCTTTTTGAACATTGTCAACCCCTCCCTCATAAAGCAGAATTTAATCCCATACTTGAACAACCAGGCTTAATCTCCCCTACTCCTGCATCTGCTAAAAACTTTAGTTAAAATGATCTGAGTTTACAGTTATTACTCTGTGATCTTACACAAGTTTCTTAACCTTCCTAGTCCCCATTTTCTTACCTAGAAGTTAGAGTACAAAGCCTGCATTCTATTTCTCCCTTCCTCTCAAGGAGATCTTCATTGAAGCTGGTGTCTTACATTTTATGTGGCAAGCCTTAAGATACAAGTCCCTAATCTGCCAATTTCATGCATTTGATTCCACAGAGCAACAAGAAGGCTGAGGTCCTCAACCCCATGATCAATAGTGTATTGTTAGAGGTAAGTAGCCCCTGGGGAAAGGGGGCTTCTGAATCAAAGCAAATGTTACAGCTATATTTTTCGCTTCTCTGTCTTTCTTTCCAGTGTTATTTCCATCCTAAATCTTAGTATCAACAGTCTTTTTAGAGTACATTTGTGTGGCCCAACCAGCTGTAAACTCTCTGATGAAGCAACAATACCTAATTTACAAGAATCCCTGATTATAAAAAGAAATGCAGAGCTTGCATGTTATTTCTGTCCCTGTTCCTCTGGCAAAAGCTGATTCTGCTGCCAGTCTTGACACTGGATTTAACAGTGATTATTGGCTGTGATGAGGGATTATTCCTTAAAGATGATTTTTGTAAAACAGGGCATTTCCCTCTGTTCACAATAACCTTTGGTCTTAGCTAGGTCTAAGCGCCAGAGTAGCAAAAATGACAAGTGAGAGGCGGGAATGAGGGAATAGGAACCAGACATGGCCCAGCCTGTAAGTTTAGCTACTGAGGAAAAAGAGATGGGGAAATCATGGTCCAATCAGCCTGGGTAAAAGTTAGGGAGATTCTTATCTCAAAAACAAGCCTGACGCAGTGGTTCATGCCTGTAATCCCAGTTACTTGGAATGTGAAGGCAGGAGAATCCTAGTGTGAGACCCTATCCAGAACATGAAGTAAAAAGCAGAAAGACTGGGTGTATGGTTGTAATGGTAGAGCACTTGCCTAGCAAGCACAAGGCCCAGAGGTCAGTACCAAGTACCATGCCCCCACACACACACACATGCATGCATACATGCATACAGAGACACAAACATAGAATGCTTAGACTCTGGTCATTCATCACTCTCTGTGACTACAGACTCCATTACCCACCTGCTCACAAGACCTTCGTAACACCAACTGTACAGGTGTAAGGTTCCTGTAGCTCCTCTAAGAACAGTGAGAAGAGGCCCAGGGTTCTTGTTCTGGAGCGCAGGCAACTGGATGTCTCTGTGGTTGGTGTGGGAAGTCATCAGTTAGGGGCCAAACAATAAGACAAGGGCATATCTGAAGCTGATGTCACAAGATGTTCACAAGCTGAAGTGGAGCCTGGCCAGGGTATATGCAGTGGTTTGCTTTCTGAACTAGTTGTAAATAGCTCTCTGGAAATTATGAAACTTGAGCAGGACTGCCTGATTTGCAGTGATGTGTTTGCGGGACTATACCTTAGCACTAAGAAAACTACCAAGGTACAAAAATAACAGACGAAGCCGGGCACCGGTGGCTCACACCTGTAATCCTAGCTACTCAGGAGGCTGAGATCTGAGGATCACAGTTATAAGCCAGCCAGGGCAGGAAAGTCCGTGAAACTCTTATCTCCAATAAACCACCAGAAAACCGGAAGTGGTGCTGTAGCTCAAATGGTAGAGTGCTAGCCTTGAGCTGAAGAGCTGAGGGACTGCGCTCAGGCCCAGAGTTCAAGGCCCACAACCGACAGAAACAAAAACAAAAATAACAGACGAGAAGCACCGTGGTTAGTGTTCAGGACACAGTCACTCAGTGGAATAGTCAGCTGTAGGGACAAGAACTTAGGGACAAGTCCAGAGGGACAGACACAGCTAAGAGGAAATACTGGCAGGCAGAGGTAGAATACCAAACAGGAAAATCCTTCCCCTGACCTCCCATCCATTCACCAATTAGCCATCATCAACCCATGATTCATTCCTCCAGTAGAAGTTTTCATGTTTTAGTTACCTGAAGTTTATTGTTTGTTTGTGATGCTGAAGATCGAACCCAGGGCCTCAACATACTAGGCACACTGGGTTGGACCACTGGGTTGGACTGGGTGGATAGAGCTACCACCAGCTCTATCCTAAACTTTCAGTGGCCTCTCTGCGTTTTAGTACTGTTCGGGAGTATACCACAGAGCCCAAGTTGTAATATTGCATATCCAAGCCCAGCAGAAGGTACCAGCACCCCATGCCATGACACAGGGTTTGCCGTGTATGCTTCTGTACTAATCAAATCTACAACTAGCTTTGTGTAGACTGCACTGTTTATTCAGCTATAGGTTAGAATATGACTATTTTTCTGCATGTTCTTGTGGGATTTTAGGGCAGCATGGTTAAGGTTGGAAAGGAATAGATAATATTTGGTACACTAGGTCATCTATGTTATATGTACATATACATGTGTGTATAAAAATACAAACTCATGCCCCTTAAAAGCCCATGGGAATGATTTGCCTTATGAGTGAATTCTTCTCTCTGGTAATACAGACAATGAAGAGCTACACATACTTCATTTAAAGAATGTGTTTATAGCTGGGCACTGGTGGGTCATACCTATAATCATAGTTACTCAGGAGGCTGAGATCTGAGGATTCAGGTTTGAAGCCAGCCTAAGCAGGAAAGTCCATGATACTCTTATCTCCAGTTAATGACCAAAAGTTGGAAACTGTAGTGGTAAAGTGCCAGTCTTGAACAAAAAATAGCTCAGGGACAGTGCTTAGGCCCTGAGTTCAAGCCCCAGGCTCAGCACAAAAAAAATGTGTTTACATCTCTTGCCACTACAAGCATTATAGGAACTTCATGATGTTCCAGTTTGCTAATGTTTCCTCTCAGATGAAAGGGAACATTAGCCAGTTCAGAGATCTAGGACCAGTGTGTAGGTCATGTCTTTTATCTCAGCCAAGCAGAGATAGGAGGATTTCAGTCAGATGAGCACCAGGCTAAAAAAAAAATCACAAAATCTTATCTGAAAAAAAAAGCAAAAAGGGCTAGGAGCATGGCACAGTGGTAGATCACCTGCCAAGAAAGCATGAGGCCCTGAGTTCAAAAAAAAGGGAGAACCATAGGTTGATGTATGAAAATAATCCTTCAACTCCATTTGTTTCCCTCTTGCAGGGCTGCAATAGCACCACATATGTCCAGGATGCCTTCCAGCTGCTGCTGCCCGTGCTGCAAGTTTCGCACATTCACACTAGTTGTTTGAAAAGCACAGCCATGACCTTGACAGACTCTGTCTAGCTCAAGAGCATGGCCAGCCATCACTTTGCTCTGCGCCGCGTAAGGAGACGCTATCAGCTGAGTCTGCCAGACACTCGAAGGAGGACAGACAGCAATTTTGCACAGATTTGCAAGTTTCAAGAAAGTTAGTGTTTCCTTCCATGTATATGGTCGTTTTTAAAAACAGTTGTGTTTTCTTTATATTAATTTAAGTTAATACAGCTTAAATATCTGAAATTTACCCACAAATATTTGTATCTATCTCCCTAGTCAAACATGCTATATTTAAAAATTCATAGGCAGACCCAAGATTTTTCATGAATTTCTTAAATTTCTATCTTTGAATGTCACATACTATCAAGTGTCTCTTTAATACTATTCCTATGTGGAACTTTGTTGTGTTGCATAAATGTTATGGGTCATAAATAACACTACTTAAATTTTTACCTATTACAGTGACAGAAGAATATAATTATTCCTTTATAAGTCATTCATTCTTTCAACAAGCATTTATTGCACACCTAATATATGCTTACATTAAAGGAATGTAACCTCACTCTAGAGAGATACATATTCTGAGATTTTTACAACAATTCTTAAAATAATTATTTAAAGTACTATTAAATTGCCTAAATCTTAAAACATTTGGAGAACAAGGAAATCGGTGCTACAAATGGTCTACCTTCAGTTACTTAGGTTTCTACCCCCTTGAACTTTTTTATCCCACACTTTGTATATAGGGTAAAAATATATATGAAAGGGGTATTTTTAAAAGTAAGTAGCGGGTCACTACTGTAATCCTAGCTATTCAGGAGACTGAGATCTAAGCATCACAATTCAGTTCCAGTCTGGGCAGGAAAGTCCATGAGAATCTTATCTCCAATTAACCACCAAAAAGCCAAAATGGAGATGTGGTTCAAGTGATAAGAGTCCCAGGCCTGAGCAAAAAAAGCTTAAGGAGAGTGCTTAGGCACTGGATTCAAGCCCCAGTACACACATACACACACACACACACACACACACACACACACAGAAAAAAGATACAGTTTAAAGTACATTATGATACCATCTCAAAGCTTAGATATAGATATACATAGAGATTTAAATAGAAAATTTAAAGTGCTTCAACACAATAATATCACAGGTCTGCATTTTAGAACTCTGCTGATAAGATCTCATTCACTGGAGGAAAATCACAGGAAATACTGAGGTGAGAGTTGACTTAACTGATACATTGATCCAGGGAGATTGTACCAAAGACCTTGCAGCTTGGAGGGGCCTGGGTGACCTGCATGTGTGCTGAGTTCCATGTGTGTGCTGAAGGTGTGGAGTTTGGGTGATGCTATTTCAGAGCCTCATTGACATCCCCACTGAAGTGTCAGAAGACATCTGTCCAGTGGCTCTCTCCAGAGCGAAAGAAGCTTATAGCTTAGCAAGTGTGAGAAATCCTTTATTTCCTTGATAACCATCTGCATTTGTTCCCTACTGGTCAAGTAAGGATATTTTCATATCATCCTACTTTTAATAGCAATTCATTTATCTTTGGTTTTTGTATTTCATTTGTTGATCTCCTGGAACAGCAAAACAGAACATTTGAAGAAACAATTTTATTTACAGCCTGGAAAAATAAAATTCTAAGAGAGATCTGTTGAAGATGTTTTCTTCTCCTTTTCTGATTGCCTGAATTGTTTTAATAAATCTAGAGGTGGTTAACTGATGAATATATTACATTTGCTTCTTTATAAATTTTTACAGTGTTTGTGGGTAGAACAAAGGAAGTGATTTAGATTACAAGAGATTTTTTAAGTATTTGTTTTGGTTTTAAGCACTAGATGGATTTAGATATTACATGGAAATGTAAAAGAAAAATTTCTTTTTGTTTTTTTTTTTTTGGCCGCACTGAGGAGTAAATTCAGGGCCTCAAGTTTGCTAGGTGTGTACTCTACCACTTCTGCTATGCTTTCAACCCTTTTGTGTTTTTAAGTTATTTTTCAGGTAGGTATTGAGGTACTTTCATCGAGGGCCAACCTCAGACTATGATCCTCCTACCCACAGCCTCCCATGTAGCTGGTATACAGGGGAACATCACTACATCCAGCTTATGGCTTGATTGCTCTTGTTAACTTTTCATCTGGCCTGACTTTGAACTGAGAACTGCCTGATCTTCATTCACTGAATAGCTATAATTATAGGCAAGAGCCATCTTGCCTGGCCTAAAACAAGTATTTACAAAGGAGCTGGAATCTTAGCATCCAGTTCTAACTGTACCTTTTTAGTGATATAATACATAGAAGAAGAAAAAAAACTTACAGTGTTGGGGATCCATCCCAAGAGTCTTGCATATGCTGGGTAAGTGCTCTAACCCTGAGCTACAGCTACAGCCCCTCACATTTTAATTATAAGATAAAATAGCAATCCTTAAAATAATAATAGTTTAAAAAGAAGCGATTGATATTATTGCATTTATCTTTTATGATAGAATGTTAAAGGTTGCCCGTGAGAACAGACTGAGAGATGTTTCTCTGTTTGATGGTCTGTGAATTGCATTATTTAAGAATAACTCCTTAACAGATATTCACCCTCCAGGATTACTCTTTCAATATTAGATTTCCCCCTCACCTTGAAATCCTTGCTATTTCTTTACTTTGCTTTAAAAGCCAACAAAGTACAGCCTCTGGATCTGGGTAAATGTCAATCAATTGCTGAATGAATGACTGAGCAAGCTTGCTATGGACGTTTTTATTCCTTCAGTAATCCTTTACATAAACTGGGCTCATTGCACTCTATTCCATTCCCCTGAACAAGCATGTCAGGTTTTCTCTTACCTCTAGTGCAAAGTAAAAAATGCCTTCAAGAGAAATCGGGGGTTGGATTGCTACTTGCAGATCCAAAGAGCAAAACTGAATCCCACATCTTAAAGTTTACACCTACACTTAAATAATCCACACCACTGAGGACAGGATTCATGGCCTTTTCTGGGTCTCACACTGGGCTGTACTTCAAGCTAAGAGTCCAGTGAGTAGTTGAGGCAGGGATGAGCAGGCCCTGGGTCACACCCACCAAGGAAGGAACTGCACACCTTAGCTGCAGAAGCTTAAAGAGATGGGGACACTCCAGCTCTCACAGGTGAAGGAAAGTGTGAGGGATCAGGGAGCAGTCTGAATGGAGGAGTCAAGGGAAAGCATTTCCTATGTGCTTGGTAGCAATCAGCTGCCCTAGAAAGCTACTTCTGTGCATGCTGGTCATGCTAAGCCTGTGTTAGAAATGAAAGCAGCAGATCTCATTGGCAGCCATCCCAGAGGTCCAGAATATAACAGCTAAGGGGAGCAATGGACAAAAATGTGAAATAGCCATTGCACTTCTTTCTTTAAATTAAAAAAAATGTGTGTATATGTGTTCATGCACACAAATACCCACTGAATTTATGGGGCTGATCATAATGCATAATTTCAAATGGCATTTAATTTTATAAAAGTAATTCTGCTGGGCAAAGCTAGCCTTTTTGTAATGTAAAAAAATATCTCTTTGATCTTCCTCTTAAGCGTGTCCTACATTCTAATGTCCACTTGGTTTCCTATATTCCCATGTTATAAAGGCTTATCAGAAGAGATCATCCTGGAAATCCATCTTAAAGCTGCAATTTTGCTCTGGTTTTCATAGTTGATTAGAATTAGTAATGCCATAGGGGCAGATTCAGACCAGCCATTCTTCACATAAAAGAAAACAAATGATGTGGTTAACCATGTGTTTTATTTTTCTAGATATCTCATCCCTTAGGCGGGTTTATGTTCATTTCTTGTATGTTCATCCATATTAGATGATCCATTGCAATGTCTGCTACTCAACAGTTCTATTCACTTTTCAATTTTCTATTTCACTGGAAATAATGAGTCCTTCTACCCTTTGAACACTTAACCTTTGGCAAGGATTGAATGATTCCAATCCAAACAGCAAGTAATGCATGGAGAGCATCTCTGAAATTTCTGGTGTCTGGAATCATCATAGACTAGGTAGAACTGGAAGCTGGTTGTGGAAGGTTCAAATTTTGTGTTGGAATTTCAACTAAATTTACCTTTGTCTTGATCAGAGAGGCTTTTTCTTTGTCTCCTTATTTTTCTTTTTGAACTGTCAGCCAACAGGATTATGTCAGCCTGGAGTTGCTGCCACTCACCTGACAAAGGAATTGTGACCTGCAAAAGAATAAATGCCTTCCCTGAGTAGAGCAATGTGGAGTGGTCCACGGTACTTCTCCTTCCCCACCCTCCGCTTCACCACCAGGCTGCTCCATTGCTATTTGGAAGAAAAAGGCAGCATCCGTGCCAAGGCCAGATGGGTGAACCCTGGCAAAAAGCAAAGCTAAGCTTCCACTTTTGGGACTCTGCCATCTTTATCCCTTTTCTCTCAGGATTTTTTTTGACAGTCATTAAGTATCCAGCTTCCAGGATCCTTTTTTTTTTTTTCTTTAAAACAATGTGCCACTTTCCCACTTCTCTTATATTTGTTTTACTACTCTAGTCTCCTGTTTACTGGCAAACTTATCTATCCAGTGACATGTGCCTGGCTCTGAACTGAGTGCTTTCTCTGCTTGGTGCTATTTAAGCTGTGGTCACCCTCCTGGGTAGATTGGGTTATCATCTCTGCTGCTCATGAGCACAGACCCAGAGAATAGTACAAGTGGCCCACAGTTAACAACTAGTAACCACAGAGACAGAATTGAAACCCAGATCAGTTTGCCCTGACTAACCAGCCTTTTGTACTCTTCTACAGAGTTCTCCAACAAACAAGAAACATAATGTGTTATTTTTAGGTATCTGAATGCTTAGATTTATAGGCTTAGCTTCTCTTGAAGCTGTGAGCTAGATAGTAGCTGCAAGCTTGGGTTGTCAGCTTTGGTTGTTTCCATGCAACTGAGAACACACTGGGACTAAGGAGACCCAGAATGAAGCCACATGAGGTTATTTGGCCCCTAGGTGGTTCTCACCAAAGCCTGCTCTATCATTTCACAGACATTTACATCAAGCAAAATCCTGGTCTTCAACAGCACAGCATCCTGTCTCACAGGTGCCTTTGAGAGCTAGACATCGCCATTGCCTGCCCCGCCCTGGTCTCTTGTGCCAGGAAAACCCATTTGTCATTGCTGAAAATCCTGAGCCCTCTGTCCCTTTCTGGAACACCAGGTTTTAAAATACTTTATCTGCCTTGATGATTCCAGACTTGTCTACAAAGCCTTTCAACTGCGTCTTTAATACCAAGTTGTGTGAGATACTGAAAAATGTTTTAAAGAAGGGTTAATGGATACCTCCCTACTCCTGAGCTTTACTAGTTCCATGCTACATTCAGTAAAGGATGGTGATCATCATGACAGTGATGGTGGCATATGCTTCCATACCTAGTCCAAGCACTTTACCTCTTTATTTCATTTAATCCCCCCTATCAATCTTATAGCATTATTACTGTTATTTTGTCCATTTTACAGATGAAAAAAAAAGTGTGGCTTAAAGAAATGAAATAATGTGCCCATGATAGCCTAACCAATCATTAGAAGAGCTGGGATTTCTACCTAGGCAGTCTATAAATTACTAGATAGAGCCCATAGACAAGTAAATCTCTTGTCATAAATAGAAAATAAGTTTGTTTTTCTTTGGAATGAGAGAAATCTTCCAGCTAATAATCCAAGGCCTCCTCTCTCTCAATTCTGTTGCCTCTAGCAGACACAGATTGCTTCACAGATCTCCCTGTCAGGATGCTTACCCAGGTTTTTCCTACCAGTAACTTTGATCCCAGGAGATAGTGGGCAGCCTGCATGTCCACTCTCCCTGTTATAAACCTTACATGTTGATTGATTTATTTCTCATTGAAAACTTGCCTGCCTTCTGCCTTGAAGTCTACTGTCTGAGGGAAAATACTGCTGGTAGGAAGTGATAACAGACAAGAAACAAAAACAAGCAACTATGAGACAGAGACTGGACATTTCTCTGTCAGAAAAAGACTAATTGGTCTGAGACAGCATCTTAGTTAGAAATGTGCTTCTTTCAGCCACACTCACAACTCCCTCGCTGACTCTTTCAGGTCTTCATTCATTGTTTTCTCATGAGGGCATATCTGTACTAATACCCTTTCTAGCTTACTATTTGTCTTCTGTGTCTTGCAGTGTTTGTCTTATCTCTGCCTTACACTAGGATGCAGTTTCCATCCATGGGCATTTCTCAGTGTTTTATTTGTTACCAAGCCCCTAGCACCCAAAGTAATGCTTGGAACACAAGTATTCAGTACTTGTCAAGTGAACAAATATGTCAAAGTTTAAATATGTCAAAATCTGTAAATGCTGAATGAGAGAGCAATCATATTGTAGAGTCATTAACAATGCAAAAAGAAGTGTCTAGTTGAGCTATATTATGAAACATGAATGTTGTGGTTTGGGTATTGAATATCCTTCAAAGACTGTACATTCAGGGTTCTTGCAGCAGTGTTCAGAGGCGACTGGATCATGAGAACTCTTAAGTTCATCCATGAATCAATTAATTAATGAAGTCATAGCTGAGTAGGCTGTTAAGAGGTATGGACTAGTTGGAGGAAATGAGATAGCTTGAGGTGTGCATTTAAGGTGTACATCTTATCCCTGGCCTCTCCTGTCTGGCTTTCTCTAACTTCCTGACTGCCATGAGGAAGCTTCCTTTTGCCAAATCCTTTTACTATAATGTTTCTACCTTGACACAGACCTGAAAACAATAGACCCAGCTGAGCATGGACTATCCTCTCTAACTGTGAGCAAAAGTAAACCTTTCCTCTTTTAAGTTGATTTTGTCAGGTATTTTGTCACAGTGATGACAAGCTGACTACCACAGTTAACTATGGAAAGAATGGTGCCATTTAAACAATATTTGGTGTAGCACAAATGACTATGAATTGGGAGCTTAGAAATGTATAAACTTTTTCCCATGGAATTTAGAGTTTTTATTTCAAAGAATTCATGCTGAAAGAAAGCTTTCAGGACTCTTCATAGTAAGAAGATGATAAATGAAAAATCTGAGCCACAAAAACAAGTGAATTGTCGTAACAGTACTGTGGAATGTTATGTAGCAGTCAAACAAAGAGGAATGAAATAGCTCCAAGGTGCATTGCTAAAGAAACAAGGAAGACATAGGAAAATTCTCTAAAAGAGGATGCACATGCTCAAAGAAATACTATCCATAGCCCAAACTGTTAATACAAAAACAATGGCTCATACCTGTAATCCTAGCTATTCAGAAGGCCAAGAAGACCATGATTCAAAGCCAGCCCAGGCAAGAAAACCCATGAGATTCTTATCTCCAGATAATCACTAAAAGCCAAAAGTGGAGCTGTGACTCAACTGGTAGAGCACTAGCCTTGAGAATAAAAGCTTAGGGTCAGCAGCCCTCAGGCCCTGAGTTCAAGCCCCAGGACTAGCATAAAACAAAAGACAAACCGATTGACAAGAAGTAGAAAGGAGTATAATAGGAGGGAAGGAATGTGAGAATATGACAGTAATCAAAAGAAACTCCAGTAGTATTTATAATATTAAGTTTTTAATTAAAAATGCATTAGTGGATAAATATGTAACTAAATTTTAAATATTAATATAAGAAGCAAAAGAAATTGCAATGGAAGTGGAGGTCAGAGGACAGAACCTTGCCAGAGACTAAAACTATAAAATGCCTGGATCATTTTCAAGAGCAGCCAAAAGTGCCTGTGTAAATAATCAACGTGATTTTAATTTCTTGTAAATTTCTAACACAGTATTGATTGACTGTACAAATTGCTGCTGACTTTTCTCAGCAAAACCTCTAAGTGTTCCTTTCTCTTTTTTTTTTTTTTTTTTTTTTGAGATAAGTCCTACCTTCAATCTTGGCCTCTAGAGTATTGGGATTACAAATGTGTATTCCTATACTCAGATGTGTACTACCATACTTAATACTGAGTATTGAAAATGAATAATTTGTAAAGATTGTGATTATGTAAATAGAAAAAATTATTATTTCTGCCTCACTGGATGCAAAAAGCCTCCCACTTCAATATTCGCTCTAATCCTCCTACTCAACCTGAACAGCTCTGGGATACAGAATTACTACAGAAGCAATCTCAGAAACTTCTGAAGAGAAATGCCATGTAAATAAATGAGTCTGTGGTTTGGAGTTATTAGTTTGATGCCCAGATGCATATCATATTTGCAAGAGGTAGTTTGCAATCTGCTCATCTTGACAAATACAACATAAGGGAATTTAACTCTGCATCTGCAATTTCTGTCTCTCCCTCCCTGAATTTATGATGTAGTGGTAGATGCAAATAAAATGTCAGGTTGAACAAGGGGGGAGCGTGTCTCTGCTCTGCTCTTCCAGCTCCATTTCACTCTGAAGGGGAATAATAAATGGAAAGTAGAGGACAGTCTCAGCAGAGAACAAATCTGAGTCCTGATGATGTCCTGGAATCACAAGATGGGTTTGTCCTGTCATTTCTTTGGCCAAGCCTACAGCACATGACACCTGAGGTGAGTGTTAAAACCTTCTGATCATTTTATGCCTTTTAAAGTATTTCCTTGATGATTGGAGGGAGGGGGAGGGAAGAACTATGTTTCCATTTTCCTGTCAAGGTAAAAGTATCCATTAGTGGCAATTTCCACCCTGCCCAGGTTATTGGCCTGCTGATTGTGTGACTGATTACCAACAAGTCTTTGCAGCCCTGAGACTTTACAGAACCATTTAGATAAGACTGGATGTTGAAAGTCAAGGCCTGCATCTCACATAAAGACAGAGGTCAGCTGGGCACTAGAGGCTTGAGCCTATAACCCTAGCTACTCAGGAGGCTGAGATCTGAGGATCACCGTTCAAAGCCAGGGTAGGAAAGACA
Organism: Dipodomys merriami; assembly: GCF_024711535.1. Lineage (NCBI taxonomy): Eukaryota > Metazoa > Chordata > Mammalia > Rodentia > Heteromyidae > Dipodomys > Dipodomys merriami. The sequence continues at coordinate 43,866,734 of NW_027206512.1, read as the reverse complement.
CTGTAAGACACTTATGTCCAATTAACACCAGAAAATTGGAAGTAGTGGTGTGGCTCAAAGTGGTAGAGTGCTAGCCTTGAGCAGAAGGGCTCAGAGACAGTGCCCAAGCCCTGAGACCAAGACCACTAACAACAAAAAAAAGAGAGAGAGGGAGAGAGATGTGTGTGTATGTGTACCCTTGCGTGTGCACATGCGTACACCGTACTGGGGCTTGAAGTCAAGACCTGGATGTTGTCCCTTAGCATTTTTACTGAAGGCTAGCACTCTACCACTTGAGCCACAGCTCCACTCCCACCTTTTTGGTGATTAATTGGAGATAAGAGCCTCATGGTCTTTTATGCCCAGGTAGGCTTTGAACTAAGATCCTCCTGTGTAGCTAGGAGTATAATAGCCACCAATGCATTTTGAAAACAATGACCAAGGCAAAAAAATAAGAACAAGAAGAATGAGGACTTCCACTTTCTCCAGGGAAGTCCTACACAAAACAATCTGTGGCTTTCTGAGCAGTGCCCAGGCCGCCACTCCGCAGCTCAGCTCCAGCTGGGCTTCCTGCAAAGGCAGCAGTTGGTCAGTCGCTGCATCAAATGGTCTGAAATTAGCAGGCTTCAAGAATGAAAGGCTCATTGATTTTTAAAACAGGAATAAGAGCTTCTATATATTGCATCTAAATGCTGACTTTCTATTTCTTAAAAGTAGCCACATTTTATTTTCATGCCAGAGGCAAAGCTGAAACATATTGTAAGATAAAGTAAGCGAACAGCTATTGATTTTCATGTAATTATGTCATCTTTTTAATTGTATCTCCATCCATCCAGTCAGTTCATAAGCATTTATTGCTACTGTCATGCACACATATATATACACACAATTATCATACAAAATTATCAGTCTGAGCAAATCAATCCATTTGAAAGGCTGGACATTGGTGGCTCATGACTATAATCCTAGCTACAGAGGAGGGTGTGATTTGAGGATCCAAGTTCAAAGCCAGTCCAGACAGAAACATCTATGAGATTCCTATCTTCAATGAGGCACCAAAAGCTAGAAGCAGAGCTGTGGCTCAAATGGTAGATTGTTAACCTTGAAAAAAGTTAAGAGACAGCATCAAGTTCAAGCTGAGTTCAAGCTCTAGTACAGGCAAGCACATGCACACACACACACACACACACACACACACACACACACACACACACACACACACACACACACACACACACACACACACACACACACAATATTTAAGTATAAACTCAGCAGAATAAATGGAATTCTGTAAGTCTCCAGAAACAATATTCTTCTTGTCAGGACTCAAGAACTGAGGTTTAGAATATGGGATGTGTATTGGCTCCATCGTTGATAAGCTCTCTTTCTCATACCTATAAACATTTCCCAAGTCCTTTAGTTTGTTTAGGGGGCACTGGCACTCTCTAAAAAGGGGACAGGGGTTATAGAGTAGCTTTAAGAAAAGCCTGGAAGAAGCTGGCACTGGAGTCCTGTCTGCGGGTTATGGGGGGTGGTGCTACTTACAATGCAATCTGGCTTCCCTGAATTCTAATAACCTTTGGGTAATAAATCAGTCTTTCAGCTGTGCAGTAGCATTTCAGGCCTGCCTGCTTAATCTTTAATTGGTTAAGCAGTTACAAGCTCAAATTATACCGTTGTAAAAAAAAATCTTGCAATAGATCACAATACTGTCAATTTTCCTCTGCAGAACTCTGACATTCTCAAGCGTAACACCTCTCTGTCATACATTAATTATCTCTATGTCCTTGAAAACAGAGAGCCCCATAGTTATTATTCACCAAGAGACTATCTCCTGAATGTCAGGAGCTCGTGTATGTGCACCTGATTTGTGGGAGGGAAGACACATAGACCTTGAATATGTGCCCCCCCTTTTTCTGTAAACTTTGTGTATTTTTCTCTTATCTTGGAAACTCTTCCAGCAAGTCTTCATTTCTGTCTTCTACACACTCTGATTTGCCAATATACTCCACTCCTTTAGTAAACACTCACTGGGTATTTCTGTGTGCAGTTTGGTACTAGGAGTTCAACTATGGATCAAACTAGTCCCTTAAAAACTAGTCTATCCCTTGCCAGACTGCTTTGTCACTGTCTGAATTACTTGTCTCTTTGTCATAGTGTACCTGGCAAAGGATAAGTCTTATATTCAATGAAAGAGCTTCACTTTGTCTATATGTTATTAATCAAAAGGGAGTCCACACATGGTTTTAATGAACTTTAATTTATTGAACTTTTTCACTGAAGGAGACTGCTAATAAACCAGATCTGGATGTTTTAATTAGGGAGGAGTTTCTATACTTCTCAGCTCTTTATGTTGGTGGTGCTTTTTTTTCTGGTTATTTCTGAGATATTCCTGCTTGAGTATGGACTCAGTCAGAACTGCCTGTGTTAGGCCTGGCAGTAGGTACAATAACAGAACCAACGTATCCAGCTTCCTATTGAAAAAGGATCTCTTGAACTTTTGTGCCCAGGCTGGCCTAGAACCATGCTTCCTCTAAATCTCAGCCTACCAAGTAAGTAGGAATACAAGGTGAGCCCCCAGTGCCCAGCTCATTGAAATCATTTTGACTGAGACCTTCATTGTTTGTAGATGAAAGGGTCTTTTTATTTTTCTTCAGAGATTTTTTTTTCTTTTAGTGTAGCCAAATCTGGCCAAATAACCAGCCTCAGCCTCCAAAGTGGTAAATATTTACAGGAAGTAAACTGGCACAGAAGTGTCTTAATTGGTAACTCACAAAACTATGTTCTTCCAGTAAATACCAATGCTATTTCCATGGTCTTCTTTGATAACTTTTCCTGGGAAGAAAGAACTCATTTGCATGATTGTTCTATAACTGTGAAAAGGACCACAGGTAGAAAAAAATATGTACCTGGAAAGGCTGGTTGAAATTCTCAGAGATCGGAGAAACTATATCCAAGGGCTTGCTGCAGAGTATAGCCTTCTGTAGAACCTTCTCCTGATTCCCCCTACCAGAAATTACTTTATTGCCTGTGAATTCTCCCAGGAAGTCACTACAGATGACACTTTTCTACTATGTTGCATCTACCATTTTCAGAAGTGAGTTCTGTCTCCTGTACTAGCCTCTAACCTTTTTGCTGTGTGTTCCAACGGCCATTAAAGTCTTTCACTTTAATAAATAAGGGAAGTTAGCTCCTGGAAAACTGCCACGATCTAAGTGAACTTGAGACTTAATTTATGCCTTCTGTAAGCCAAGTTCCCACTGATTTCTAAGTCATTTGTCAGAACATAATAAGTGATGTGTGAGGAGATAATAATTTGGCTTTTCAGAAGTTGTATAATAGTCATACCTCATGAAGTGTGGCCCACCTAAGCTCCTCCTGAAAAATCCCAGACCTGAGCTGACTCACCAGCTAATTAGGCTGAAGAGCCAAGAAAAAGACATGTAGAATTCTTTTTGCCAAATCTTCCATTCCCAAACTTTTCAATTAAAATTTCAGTGTATGATCTAGAATAAAAGGGAGCCAGGGGGGTGCACTAGTAAGTCTTCTGTGTACTACAACATTCATTCCTGTTAAGATTACTTACTTAAGACATAAAAAAAAAAAACACATATCTTTTCTTTCTGCCCTTCTAAATTCATGGCCAAGGCCTCTACAACACAAGAATAACAAGAGAAAAGCATACTAACTTATTTAAATACATTTTAATGTCTACAAAATGCTTCCTAAGGAATGAAGATCCAAAGGGGGTGTTAGACTGAGTGGTTTTTGTTGATTTTTATACTGGTCTTGGGGCTTGAACTCAGGGCCTCATGCACTTGCTTAGCTTTTTTTTGCTCAAGGTCAGTGTTCTGCATTTTGAGCCACAGCTCCACTTATGGCTTTTTGGTGATTAATTGGAGATAACAATCTCACAGACTTTTCTGCCTGGGCCAGCTTTGAACCTCTCAGATCTCAGCCTCATGAATACCTATGATTACAGGAGGGAGCCACCAGCATCCAATGGCTGAGTGTTTGTTGTTGTTGTTGTTTTATAGTATGTTTGATGAAAAATGGAAACTCATGGGAAAATACGATAATGCAAGCCAAATTGTTCAACTTCTCTGTGCACTTGTGTGTTTGGGCATAAAGATTCTTGCTCTTGCGTACTGGAAAGGCACCTCTCACACGGATGGGGTCTTACCGTCTGTGGCAAAGAGAGGCCAGAACAGGTGTTATTACTTGCTTCAGGGAAGAACGGTGGTGGGGAGAGATCACAGGGGCCTTCTTGCTTCTGTCATTTTCTCAAACACATTCACCTTAAAATATTCCATCTGTCAAGTTGCCATATTTTGGGGTGGCATATCCTGAACTCCATCACTTAGTATGAATTCGAAACAGCTGTTAAATTCTAGAAATCTACTCAGATAAGCAATTTTACTCATACATAAAGATGGCAGAAAATAAATTTGCCAATGGAAGCAAACATCTGCATAGGAAAAGTTATCCAATCAGTATTCGGAATGTGGCCCAATAAGTGGGAAAAAAGATTTTCATCCTTGACCATTTTTTTTGCTTCCTTAAAATTAAAATTTAAAAAAAATAAAATTAAAACCTTGGGCAGGGCACTAGTGGCTCATGACTATAATCCTAGCTACTCAAGAGGCTGAGATCTGAGGATCCTGGTTCAAAGACAGTTCTGCCAGGAAAGACCATAAGACTCTTATCTCTAATCACCAAAAAAAAACCCCACCAGAATTAGAGTTATGGCTCAATAGTACAATGTTAGCCTCGAACACAAACACTCAGGGACCATGCCTACACTCTGAGGGCCAGCACACTCACGTACACACAAAATTAAAACCGTGAGTCCACTCTTAGCTTTACAATGATAGAATAAACGTGGAATTAGTATTGTCTTGCTTTTCCCATGGGTTTTCTCAGCTGTTTTCCATGACTCATCCCATCCCTTGAAACACTCGTTTTCTTCATCTCCTGGGTCAAATGCATGTTCTCCAGCTGCTTCTCATCAGCTGGTTGCCGTCCTTGCTGCTGCCCTATTGTGCATCTTCACATGGTCCTCAGTTACCAGCCCCTCATCCCAAAATAAAACTGTATGCGTGCTCTTCATAAGGTTTAGTCCAGATTGCCCAGCGATAGTCTGCAGATTTAAAAAAAGCAAACATGATTCGAACAAAAGGCTTGTTAACAATGACCTAAAATAGAATTGGTAAACGATTTTTTTAATGGTTTACTAAAACTGTGTCTTAAATGAAAGCCTAAGTGTTCATGCAAGTTTCTTTCATTTATAACATTTCTCCATGCTAGGAGAGAGAGAATTGAGAGAATTCTTTCAGTCAACAGATTTTTTTAATTGAGCATCCAGTGAATGCGAGGCGTCCTTATCCTCCGCATGCAGAGGGTCTGTCCTAGTCCCCTGGGAATGTCTGTCACATCACCTGACACTCTTCATGGGAACTGGAAGTTTCCTGTCCTGATCTCTCTACTCACTGCCTACTCTGTTTGGCCAATGACTAGAAGTCTTGACACACAGGAGGTGCTCAAGAGGCATTTGATGAATCAAGTAGAGCTCAACGTCAGCAAATGGGAGCAATCTCAAGCACCAGCTTGAGAAAGAATCAAACCTAACGCCCAGTGATACTTCTTGGTCGCAGTCACCTGACTACAGTACATCCTACCAAGAGATGTCCAAACTAGCTAAAGACCCTGACTACACTAAGACCCAAGCACCAAATAAGCTCCGCCTCTCTCAGCCTGAACACAAATGGAGCCTTGATGTGTAATTTCCTGTTGACATATGGACCACCTATGCTCCATCCTTCAGTTGCCTCTAGGTCAGCCGGCCACTTCCTTCCACCTGCTTGGTGCCCTGTGAGACCAACCCACATGAACTATCTCAAACAGGCTCAGCATATCTGGTCTGGTTTCAGCAATTGGGTGGGGAAGTGCTCCTGCGTTAACAAATACCCACTTTCTCTGTTCTCATGCTATGACTGAATTATGGATCACCTCCAGAACAAACAGTGCCAAGGGATGAGCTGACATTTCAGGGGCATTTTAACAGACTAAGGGATTTGTCTAATAGGCTGAGAGATTAGTTTATTGATCCTTCCTGGATCTTGGAGAAAAAGGCAACTTTAGCTCATGTCAACTAAGTCAGATGAGCTAACAGTAACATCATCACTTTCTGACACTCCTATAAACCAGACAGAAATGCAATTTGGGATCAACTATACCTCCCCAAATCTATTCACAGTCATAGTGAGCACACCAAACAGTCAATGGAACCAAGTCTTCACTCACCATGTGTGCAGATCTTCCTGATCTACTGAGGAAGTAGCTTCTAGTTCCGGGATGGGAGGAAGTATTTCCTTGACCCCAGCCAAGCTTAGCCCCTGTGTGGATTCTTCTATTAAAAAGAAGAACTGGGTCAGCCTCTATGTAGTCCAAGCAAAATAGGAAGGAACAAGGCATGAGAGGTGAGAAGGTACAGTGAGAGGGCCATGTCTACCTCTCAAAAAGACTTTTGGCCATTTGCATCACTTACTACAGTTCCTTCCTGCAATTCTCACACCTTGAACCTATTTCCCCCACCCTGTTTCTGTTCCCTCCTTCTTTCCCTCACCTACCTGTCACTCTATCTCCTCTACAAAAGACTTGAAGCCTAGTTAAAGAAAAGCAATGCAGGGGTAAAAAGTTTTTTAAGCTCAATGTCAAGTAACAAGAAAAGATCTTAGTCTGGACTTGTACTGCAGACATTTCCTTCTAGTATGTTCTCAATTTCAGGGACAGTTTTATAAAGTTACACAAATTAGGGGAATTATAATTTGTCTTCCTGCTCTATGACTTTGTGACACTATAATAAATTCCTTCTTCTTGTAATATTTTCAGCTGACCTTCAGGTCAGCTGTCAAGATCAGCTGTTCTATATCTTAGCATACTTTTCCTTTTCCTAGGACCTGGAGTCTTACTTTTTAAAGCTTTTTTTGTGCTGGTCCTGAGAATTGAACTCAGGGCCTTAGCATTGTCCTTGAGCTTCTTTTTGCTCAAGGATAGTACTCTACCACTTGAGTCACAGCGCCACTTCCAGATTTTTCTGTTTATGTGGTACTGAGGAATTGAACCCAGGGCTTCATGCATTCTAGGCAAGCACTTTACCACTTAGCTACATTCCCAGCCCTTTTTTTAAGCTTATATATTGAAGAATTTTCTTCACATGTCCTTATTAAGTTTATTCTTAGGTATTTATCTCCTTATATTGGGTTTAAGTATAGTATTTCTTCTATCTGATTGTTGTTTATATAAATCCTTATGTTTTTATATTAATTTGTATGCTACCCCTTGTGAAATTTTTATTTTTTATACTTTTTTTGGAAATTATCTTAGATTTTTCAAGTACAAAATTATATTATCTGCAAAATAAAAGTGATCCTTTTAGTCTTCTGAATTTTAAAACTTCTGATTTCTGTCTTGTATCTAATTGTGTTGGATCATATTTCTAATAAGTTGCAAGCAGAGTAGAATAGTAGACATCCCTGATAATTTCTGACTAGGCATGTTTTCAGTGTTACCCTATTAGGCAGGTTTCTATGTATTTTGTTTGTGTGAGACAAACATAGTCTATCATGCTAAGGAAATATCTATTGACCTTATTCTTCTTACAATTTTTAATCAAGAATGGCCATCATTTTTTTCAAGTGACACTTCATCATCTATAGAGATAATGAAAACACTTTCCTGTTCAAACTAGAAATATGTGAGTGACATTAACAGATTTTTCTCATGTCAAACCATTCTATGTCTGCAACAAGACTCAGTCATTATGGTGTGTTGTGGTGTGTGTGTGTGTGTGTGTGTGTGTGTGTGTGTGTGTGTGTGTGCGTGAAAAATCTTAAAACTATTTTATGGGGGCTTTTGTTGTTATTTTGCTTAATGTTTTTTCATGGATTATACATAAGTAAGACTGTTCAATGGTCTCATGTTAGACTTATTTTGTTGGGCTTGAATATTATTACTAACATTTATTTCAATAACAGAATTAGGAAACATCCCTTTTCCCTTTGGTCTGTGCTATGGTTTAGATATGGTTTCTTTTTACAACTAGTTCATGGACCCCATTGTGGTGATATTAAGAAGTGATAGAACCTTGAAGTGAGGCCAAGTGGAGGTACTGCTCCCAGGAGGGATTAAGTAGTTCCTAGGGGACCATGGGGAGTTCTCTGACTAGGGTTGTTATGAAAGAGAAAACGTGACTCCTTTGGTTCTCTCTTCTTATCTCTTGTGTTGTGATCTTTCCTCTTCACACTCACTCCTACCACTCTAGTATCATCTGCCAAAAGGCAAGCAGAAGCCCAAGTGATGTCTTGATTGTCCAGAAGTGTAAGCTAAATAAATCTCTTTTGAAAAATAAAAGTACCTAGTTTGAGGCATTTGATTACATTAACAGGAAACAGAAAAATCTCGTCTATCATATCTCAAATCCACAGGGAACATGTATTTATTTGAGAATGATAAAATTCTCCTGTGAATTGCTCTTCCTGTTACTTTTTGAGGTATAATTGACAAACTTTCTGGTTTTTCAATTACAGTTTGTTTAGACTTTAAAAAAAAATTTTCCCCTGGTGTCAAGTTTTATATATTTTCGCCAGAAACATTACCTATTTTAACTAAAGACTTAAAAATAATAAGATAAAAAACTACTTTATAAATGGATGGTTTTTCTTTTTTTTAACTTCCCTTGCTAGGTAATCAACCAGGTGTTGTGCACATTAAAACAAGTACTCTACCACTGAGTGACGCTTCTAATCATAATAGATGCCATTTTCAGTCATTCCAGCAGAGATTGAGAGTCTTTCCATATTTGTGAATCCTAAAACCACTAATAAAGTTAGAATATTTTCTTACAGAGTACTTAATCTCCTAAAATCTTCCTTTCTGAATTATTTTTCTAATACTCTCTGACTGATTAGAACAGAGATGGAAAACAGTTGAGCCTCGGCATTTACCTGGGCCCCATGGTTCCCAGATCCTTGCTCTTCTCCTCACAGACCCACTGCACCTGAGTCTTAGCATCCTTTATTTTTTTTTGTCTTATTGCCAGTAAGTACCAACTACATCTATGGTTATCAGACTCACCCCACACTGCACGTTCCTAGAAATCTCTGATTTCTATCTTTAAAACTTGTACATCTCAGTGGATCGTTGTGGCAGACAGAATTTTAAGATGGTATTCCAAATTCCTACCACCTGGTATACATTCTCTTTATAGTCTCCTCCCTTGAGTGCAGATATAACTTTAAATAGAATGGAGTTTTACTCAGAAATGAAGAGATCTCACAGGTGCAAATCAGCTCTCTCTCTCTCAAATCAGCTGATTTTGAATTACTGAAGACTACCTTGAGTAGGCCTGATTTAATAAGGTAAAAGCCATTGAAAAAGAGACTGAGTCTCCTGCTGGCTTAAGAAAGCATACTGAAGCCTGTGTCCATAGCTGTCGACTGCAATTCTAGCTACTCAAGTTGCTGAGAGCTGAGGACCACAGTTCCTACCCTATGGAGGGGTGACTGCAGGTGGCCTCCAATAGACAGCCAGTTAGAAGCCAGGCCCACCCTCCACAGTAAGTGAGAAGTGAATTCTGCCAATCATCTGAATGAACTTTTAAACAGAGCCTCCTAAAGAGAATCTACATCTTGGTTTCAGCCGTGATGGTCCCTGAGCTAAGCCACGCCCAGCTAAGGTATACCTAGTCACCCCAGGCTCTGACTTCTGACCATCAAAACCTGAGGTAGTGCTGGGAATGTGGCTTAGTGGTAAAGTGTTGGCCTAGCATGCTTGAAGCCCTGGGTTCAATTCCTCAGTACCACAGAGAAAAAGCTGGAAGTGGTGCTGTGGCTCAAGTGGTAGAATGCTAGCCTTGAGTAAAGGAAGCTTGAGGACAGTGCCCAGGGACTGGCAAAAACAAAAAACAAAACTGAGACATTAAATATATGTGTTTAGTCAGAAAGTTTGTGGTAATTGGTTACACAAAAGAAAAGTATTGCAGTCATCAACAGATCATTGGCCTGAAAATCACCAGAGGTGGTGCTTTACAAACAAATGCTTGAGCTCTGTTGCAGATCTGTTGAATTTGAATCTCCCTTCATAGAAACCTGGGATCCTGAATGTTATAGTAAAATTTCAGAATGAATTTACTTTGCAAATAATTTCTTATACTAACACTTGGTAAAATGCTTTGGCAAAGCATCTCATAACTTCTAGAATTCCAGATTTGGAAACTTTTTTTAGGACATCTCTAGGCTTTTTTATTGTGAAGTTATTTTATTTTTCATTTATTTTATTTTCTTTAAGGAGCTGTACAAAGGGGTTTCAATTCAACATAGCAACTCATGAGTTCAAATGCATCGTGATCCATGTCCCCCTTTTCAGCCTTCCCCATCATCCCCAACCCCACAAATCCCATCCAGTTACATTTTCACATGTGTGCATGGAGCATTGTGACTATCCTCACCCACAAGTCCTCTCTCCATTTATCTGCCCCCACTCTTCCTGAAGCCCCACCCTATCTCAGACATGGTTCAGCTCTATGGTTTTGTTAATCTGTCAGTTAATGGTTCAAAGGAGTTTCACTATTGGAATCTATCTCTAAATGCCATATTTTAGTCAGAAGCTATTCTTTTTAAAGGACATAGTATCAAAAGAGCCCATTCATAAAACTAATTGCCAATGAAAATTAGTAAATTTCTTTAGGTTGGAAAGCCTAACTGCTTATCATTTGCTTATTCATTCACTTTGCTGATCTTATCTTCTGTTTTTCCTAGGAGCTAATGTCATATAACTTATAAGCTAATGGCAAAACTTCAAAAGAATGGATTTTTAAAAACCCCAAAAGGTAGGATAGCTGTCATTTTAATACCTTCTTCAGAAGCATATGGATTTATTTTTTTGTTCTCATGCTACACTGGGAAATAGTTTCTTTTACTGACAGTTTAGGCAACAGAAGCAGTGAGAAACATTTGAAAACTTCACAAATGTCTTTCTATGAATTTGTCAAATCTCTGACCAAAACATGTTGACTTTTTCCCCGAGAGCCTCTAAAGAACTCAAAAAATAAAGAAAAAAACTTCTGTGTGAATTTTGCCCTGACTGCATATAACAGTTTGAGTTCCAGCAGTAGAAACAGTGATCAACAGTGTGGTTGAATAAAAACCCTTATCACTCTGTCTATAACAATGGTAGGTTGCCTTTCAATGCTGCTACTATTTCTTCCTTTCAAGAAAGATTTCTCTCACTTTTCATAGTTGCTTTTCTATCTATGATCTGTGGTATCTGAACACAATTCAGCTTTCCAAAGTAATTTTATATTTTTTCAGTCATGGGGCTTGAACTCAGGGCCCGAGTGTTATCCCTTTTTTGCTCAAGGCTAGTGCTTTCCCACTTCCAATTTTCTGGTGGCTAATTGCAAATAAGACATGGACTTTCCTGCCCATGCTAGCTTCAAACCTCAATCCTCAGATCTCAGCCTCTTGAGTAGCTAGGATTACAGATGGGAGCCACAGGGCATTTCCCACCATGAGGGTATATCTATCTAAGCCTTCTGCATTCTAGCCAGACTCTCTTCTCCAACTAAGGGAATTTGTCCACCAGTTTTTGGGGAAGGGGGACAATACTAGGATTTGAGCTTGCTTGGCTTGCTTGCTCAGCTGGCCCTCTACCACTTGAGCCAGCAAGGGTGAGGCCCTAAGTTCAAATTCCAGAACCAGCAAAAAGAGAAAGTACTTTGAAAAGTAGAAAGGACTACCAAGTGCAAAGCAGAATGTGTGCGCCAGCGTCGGTCTACACTCTGTCCAGAGTTCTGCTCCAACTCTACTAGGATCATGGATGCTCAGCAGGGGAGGATTGAGGAAGGACAAAAGTCCTCTTTCCTTCTCTCATACTCTGAGACATTCAGCTATCATGGTTCCTTGAAGAGACAGTGGCCATAAACACAAACTGTTACCTACCACCTACTTGGTTTCCTCAAAAGCTCTTCCAAATGGAAGGAATTGTGCTTAAGCTTTACTGGTTACCTTAATCAAGACAGGTATTGGAGTTTTTCCACTCATTTGGGGATTCTCATTCAATTCTAATCTGGTTTCATAAAAAAATCTTCCTGTCTTAATGATCTCTTATTGCCGTGAAAATGTGGAACTTCAGCATCACTGGACATCATCTGACCTTTGTATCCCATAAAAACATCAGCACTCTCCTGTAGGCTCAAAACAGCTTGGAGCCCTTTGAGACTAACAGAACCAATTATGGAAGCTTAAAATAGACTTCTATTATTTAAGGGGCTAACTTCCTACTACTTCAATACCGTGTCTGTTATTAACAGTGATCCTGAAACTACTCCACTGCAGTGAGAAAGTCAAATGAGGATGGAAAATACATGACTGCAGCATAATCTAAAGTTAGAAATGACAGAAAGAGCCTTGTTGAATTGACAGCTGCCAATACTCTGGGCCATTGATTCGATTCCCGTTACTTCACACTGCGGACATCTATAATGCTCCAAAAGATAAAACCAATGGAGTGTTTCACTGTTTTTTCTTTTGTGGGGAGAGGGAGGGCTATTTGGCTTTTTAGTGTTGTAGACAGACATTATTAAAGGCTACAATGTGAGGAGCTGAGTGAAGTGGCTCATGCTTGTAATCCTAGCTATTCCAGAGATGGAGATCGGGAGGATTGAGGTTCCAGGTCGGCCTGAGCAGAAAAGTTATCAAGACCTTTTTTTCAACTCATAGCTGGGCACAATAGCATATACCTTTCATCCTAAACTATGTGGGAGACTGAGATTGGGAGGATCTTTGCCCAGGTCACCCTGGGCAGAGAAGTCCATGAGACTTGAACTCAATTGAGGAAAGATGGATGCCATGGCATACACCTGTCATCCCAGAACCTAGCAGAAGCCTAAAATAGGTGAATGGTGGTCAAGGTGCATGCTCAGACATGAGATGAGACCTTACCTTAAAAATAACCAGTGAAAAGTAAGGCTGGAGACCTGGCTCAGCAGTACAGCCCCTCCCTATCAAGCATGAGGCCCAGGGTTCAAACCCTGGTTCTGCAAAGAAAATTTTACAACTACTGATCAGGAAAGAGGAGAAGTACTTGATAGGTCTTTGTACATAGAAATAGCCATCCTTTCAGCATAGTTGAGGGAAAGTTGTATATATTTGGCAAACTTACTGGTTAACTACTGTGTACTCTCATAACTACGCTGTGTCAGTCTAGGTTTGCAGGCACCAATTTCATCAAAGGATGTCTCTGACTTGAAGGAGCAAACTGGCTCTTGTAAAAACTATAAATCAAACACTAACACAAAAATAAAAAGGGCCACAGTGACAATTGCTACAAGGAGACTCATGATATTGACTAGAATCCTAGACCTATTTCCCTGAGGATGCCTTGAGCCCAGATCTAGAGGGAAGGATGAAAACAGACAAAGCCTGGGAGAGGGGGAGGTAAGTGGGAGGCAAGGGAAGCAAGATCGTGAGGCAGGGACCATCTAAGCAAAGCTGGAGGAGATGCTTGAATGCATGTGTATCATCAGTGCTTCCAAACCTGGTATAAATGGCTGCTGCATAAAGGCAGTCAATGAGTGGACAGAATAAATCATCCTATCATCGAGTGGATCCTTCACATGTAGGAATTTCCTCCTGCGGTGTCACCCTCTGCATTTTGATCTGTTCTGTAATCAAGCAGAGGGCTATAACCTTTCTGTTTTATGAACCCAACTCTGGATTTTAAGAGTCATAAATATTATAGTTAAGCAAGTAGAAATTAAATTTTCATGTTATCTTGTTGGGTTGCAAAACATCTGGCACCAGTAATTTATCTTCTCTTCTGCAGGAAATTGAAACTTGCTTAGTCTTTATTATACTGACCATAAACATGTTGCAAATTATAATTTTATAGAGCCATTAGTTTTATTTGAGGGGTAATAAAATTTGGGTCATCCACTTACTTTTGACATTTACTGATTTTCTTACCCAATAAAATTCCATTTTTTCCTTGCCCTAAGTTCCTTTCGAATTCACCAACACAGCAAAAAAAAAAAAAAACATTCCAGCCAATGCTGACATGTTTCTTTGTAGATTATTCACATCACCACACAAGCTGCTATTACTTTATATAGAGAAAGCGTTGTATCACCGTTTCCACTGTGAAATATAAAAAGCAAGAAGAGTTTTGATCCGTGGCCTTACCTAGCAGCTGCCCCATTTGCTGTCATGCTAACACATGCTTTTGGTCTGGACATAACTGAGTTTGAATTCCCACTACCAGTAACCCATTCTGTCAGTTACTTATTATAACATTCTGCTTTCTTTATGTTCCCTGAGAACCTTCCCACACTAATTAAACTAGCAAACTTAAATTCCTTCAGCTTCCATTTTCTCATCAGATGAAAAGTAAGGCCTTGTGAAATACCATGTGTGGATGGATGGATTGTGCATGGGAGAGGGGCCTGATGAAATACTTGTCCTTCTGAAGCAGCCGGGGACAGCATCTCCTTAACTGTGTAAGTAATCCTATGACAGGAAGGCCTGTGCTATACCGCAGGCCCAATGTTGGTGTAATGGCTGGCCTGTAGTCAGAGTTCAATAAAATTTGGTTGAAGAATTCAGCGTTGAAAGGTGAAGAACTCCAAGTTGTAAAGATTTATCTATTTGGGATTTGGGGAGGATGGTTATAAAATGACCCCCAGCTGTAAGAGGCAGCTCTAATCCCAGAAACTTCTGTTAGAAATATTTATGGCCTGCCTGCTCTCTGGGCATATGAACATCTCAAGACATCTCAAGTACAAGGAAAGCCAGAGCAGGCGATAATTCCTCTTTCTTCTTTCTGCCACTCAGAATTCCATTCTGTAGTCTATACTCAGTTGCCAGATGCTTCTCCTTCGGGCTTGCAATTCTGAGAAGAGAACAAAGCTCCCTCTTTTTTTTGGGGGGGGGTAGTGATTTGAGGAAGGGGCACAGTTGCTCAAAAAGAGTTACCAATGGTGGCAACAGCAAGGTTGTTCTCGTTAGACTATTTCTGAGATTGACACTTGGGTTGTAGTTTTTTACTTTTTGGCCCCTTAAATTCCTGTCTATTCTTTAAGCTTGGATTGCCTGGCCTGTCTATTGTTCTATGGGATATCTACTGGTTTTCCAGTACTTCACTTGTCTGTAGTCAGTTAAGTGGGTTTTTAGGATCTGAAGCCAATGATTTAGATCTTAGTTCACAGCTCTTAGAAGTGCTTTCTTTTTCCCCAGGGCTAGTATTGAACCCAGGGTCTTCTCCATGCTAATCAAGCAGGTGAATAAACTACATCCCAGCTCTTAGAGATACATTTTAAGATCAATTTTATACAGTTTTCTAATGCCTTCTTCAGGATGGTCAGTGTTTTTCATTATTCTTTGACATACTTAGCAATTGTATGAAATTGACTTCTAGATTCTTCAGAATTTTTTTGCCAGTCCTGGGGCTTGAACTCAGGGCCTAGTCCCTGTCCCTGATCCTCTCTGTCTTCAAGGCTAGTGCTCTACCACTTGAGCCACAGTGCCACTTCCAGCTTTTTCTGAGTAATTTTTTGGAGATAAGGGTCTCACAGACTTTCCTGCCCAGGCTGGCTTCAAACCAAGATCCTTCAATCTCAGCCTCCTGAGTAGTTAGGATTACAGGCATAAGCCAACAGTGTCCAGCTTATTAATATAATAATAATTATTATTACTATTATTGCTTGTACCAGCATTTGAACACAGAACGTATAGCTTGGGCTCTACTACTTGAGCCATATCTCCAACCCAGATTTATTTTTGCTTGATGTTTTGGAGATGAAGTCTCAAAGACTAAACCTTAATTCCCTGGATCTGAGCCTCCCAAGTAACTAAAATTTCAGGTATGAGCTTACTGGCAACTGCCCCAAAGTTGAATTATGTTCTAACTATTCCTGGTCTCTGCATTTGTTTCCATCTTTCCCAATCCCTAAGATTGCTTACTTACTCACCAGCTCTTTTTTTCCCCTCCAACTTTTATTGTGCATGAGCTACCTACCAACTGTTATGCTGGGGACGTGAATATGAAGATGAATAAGACAAGGTCACTGCTAGATACAGATGACCATTGAATGAATGAGATGCTAAGTAGATTCGTACCAAGCTGCCATGTTTCTCAGTCAAGGCGAGCATGAGGGAGGCATAGAGTCATTATGTTGAATGATTTGTGTCAGAACAGTGATGACTCCTTTATTCTGTAATGTTCCCAATTTCCCCAGGTGAGCCAGGCTTTGTGAGGTACTGCTGGGCTGTACTGGGAATCTCTCCTATTGCTCTCTCATACAATAAACACATTTTTAGAGGTGTGACCTGTCTATACCTCTGTGTGTGTATGTGTGTGTGTGTGTGTGTGTGTGTGTGTGTGTGTGTGTGTGTGTGTGTGTGTGTGAATGAGTGACAATACTGACTTTGTAGTCCCCAGACAACTGGAAGGACATTGGGAAATGAATAGCTAGAGTCGACCCAAAACTGTTAAAAGTGGCACAGAAGTGACAAAGACATAGTGGCTTCTTTGAACTGCATTTTCCCCCTCATGTTACTGCCTTCCCTCTGAAGCACACGGGCACACTTTCCCTTCCATGCTCACTGCTGCCTACAATCCATCATTGCGAAGAGCAGCCTTAGAAATGGCACCCAGATAGTTTCTTTTCTCCTTCTCACTCAGAAAGAGCAGCTGGCATGGGGTGGGGAGGGAGATTGCATTCAGGTTAAAGGAGTAGAAATAAGAAGCCATCGTCTTCCTTCCCTCTTGAAGATGCTGAGCCTCCTAAGGATACTTGGTTTTAAAATAGACTAAGGCCCCTTGGCTTGCACTGAACATTAATATTATATACTCAGTCATAAAGCCAGAGGATTTTTAGTGAGAGCTAACAAAGGAAAACATGGCTGAGGCAGGCTTCCTTGGGTGAGTGAAAGTCCTAGGCTCATAAACACACTTTGTGAAGGTAGTACTGTGGTGTGCTAGGACTTAAAATTTATAATTCCCATGCCAGCTGCTGGTGGCTCACGCCTGTAATCCCAGTTACTCAGGAGGCTGAGATCTGAGAATGATGGTTCAAAGCAGCCGGGGCATGAGAATCCTTAAGACCCTTATCTCCAATTAACCAACAGAAAACTGGAAGTGGTGCTGTGGTTCAAGTGATAGAGCACTAGCCTTGAGCTAAATAGTTCAGGGACAGCGCCCAGGCCCAGAGTTCAAGTCCCATGACCAACACACACCCCCAAAAAAAATTGTGATTCCCCTGATTATATGAGTTGACAGGAGAACTGTTGAATTTTTCTCAGGCAAGACTTCAGTATTCAATATTATGACTGGAAACTAGAAATGCCCAGAATTTCTAGGGCAATCCAACAGTCCAGGAGAATTGCACAAAGCTGTTCCTTGTATCTTGACACAGGTATAAGATAAGAGAGCACCCAGGAGAAATACTATTTCCTCCTTTTGGTCTGTAATCCTGACTACTCCGGAGGCTGAGATCTGAGGATCGACGTTCAAAGCCAGCCTGGGCAGGAATGTCCATGAAACTCATATCTCCAGTCAACCACCAGAAAGCCAAAAGTAGAGCTGTAGCTCAAACTGGTAGAGCACTAGCCTTGAGCACACACATACACACACATACACACACACACACACAAATAAGTTTTCCACTTAAAACAACTCAGTACCTTTTATTAACCAACCACCATGTTCACTAACCACCCAGAGTTCCCTTCATCTTAGCTCAGAGGTAACAGGAGTTTCTTAGCAGCCCTGGCTTAGTCATTTGACTAACACTGAGTAAAAAGTCTATTTTTTTTAATGGAACTCTTCAGGTGCATCCTATTTTTCCCCAAGTTAAGGGTCTGATTCCCTGCTAGTTTCAGTAGCTAACCAACAGTAAAATGCCAGGCAGGTCTCCAGGTGGCTATGGCTGTAGTTTGGGGACAGGGTATTGTCTGGTTTCATCTCTGAAAAGTGTATCCACACCAGACCTGCGGCTTCCTTTTGGATCTTCTCATGGAGTTTGGAGGGACTTGCCCCCCAGCTGGAGACAGTGTGAGTAATAGCTACAATAATTCTGTGCTTTCCAGAATCCAAGATAGTCTTTCTCTTTGAAGATGAGAATTTTGTCCATGTGAAAAAGAAATCCACCCTATCTTTCTTTTTAATGCAATTTGACAGCATGAATTCAAATGGAGGCTTCCCAATTAGAAAGAGATGAACCCCCGCCTCTGTACCAACAGCTCCCTTAGCTGCTGTAATTAGGGGCCCATGATTCCATTTCTGCTTCTCTAGAGAGGACAGGGGGCTTTTTAATTGGGGCTATTAGAAGTTCTCTTTCCACAGTGACACCCTCTGCAAAGCAAAGACTCCAGCAGAAGCCATGCCCACTCTGCAATTACTTCCTGCAGTTCTGAGGAATAATGGTATCTTGTCTCATTTCAAAACAAATCTGAGACTTTTATTCCTCATTGCTTTCTCTCCTCTGCCTACTCACCCGAGTTTCTTCTTACCAATTAAGCCAACTTTCCATTATTTAAGGAGGTCGTTTTGATTGCAACTGTCCTCGGATAATAAGACATATTAAGCTGGATTTCATTTGCCCGGGGTTCCTTTATAGCAGATACAAGGCTGATGTAAATGAGCTGAGATCTTGAGCTGACTCTCTACTGAAATGATACAGCATTGGAATTTCCTGAGCATGCTCCCTGTGCAGACAGCAGAACTCACCTGGAATAACCCACGCAGTCAACGCCCTTCGTTTCTCAGAATCACCTCCACCAAAGAGACCAGCCATAGACTTGCAACTATCACCTATTCCAAGAAAAGAAATGAAACGTTCAGATGAGAAACAAGCTTATTCTTACCACATAATTCCTGGGTGGACACAAGGGTCATAAGGAGAAAGAGCCATTCACAGCAAGATGTGGAGTAAGGAGTTGTCAAGAAGGTTTCCCTATTCCATTTTGTCCCATCTTCTAAAATCTGTGATTTCTCCACTACCATAGATACCATTCTTTCTCATGCTCTGTGAAATGTACCTTGCTCAAGGCTGGTCCTGGCATAAAAGTTTTAGAGAGTCCATCTCACTCAATGGCTGGTCTCTATAGCACAGGCCTTTATCCCAGCTACAGGAGAAAACAATAGCTGGGCAAAGTGACATGTGCATATCATCCAAAGTGGCATGGGAAGCACAGGAAGAAGACTCTAAGCGAAGGCTGGCCCAGGCATACAGAAAGACCCTACCTCAAAAATAACCAAGGCCAGAAGGGAAGCATGAAAGCATAGCTCAAGTGATAGAGTACCTGCCTTGCAGGCTCCGAGGTCAACCCCAATACACCCAAAAATAAATACAGCTGAGAGACAAGACTTGATAGAAAACTGTTCTCAAAACTATCTGCAACAAGTTCTTAGCCAAAAGAATGAAGGGTCTTCTTATTCAAGCCTAGAAACAAGCTCTTGTTCTACTACTGAAACAATCTGGTAATAAACTTAATAAGAACTTTGGAAATAAACAATCACCATAATGCTACTACTCTTTACTGAGAGCTAACTCTGCACTAGACACTGTGTTTAACGTCTTCAATCACCTCTTTTTCCTTTTTATTTTTGGCTGCTTGGATTTGAACTCGGAGTCTTGCATTTTCTAGATAGGCACTCTACCATTTGTGCCAAGCCCCAACCCCTTTTGCTTTAATTACTTAAGAATGTTTTTAGTTATCTTTATGTAGTTGTACAAAGGGGTTTTAATTCAACATATCAATTGGTTTTTTAATTGTTGTTATTATAAAGCTGATGTACAGAGAGGTTATAGTTACATAAGTCAGGTAATGAGTACATTTCTTTTTGGATGATGTCATCCCTTCCTCAATTAGGTTTAGGGTGATTTTTTGTTTTTTTGTTGTGCGTTGTTGTGGTTTTGGTTTGGGTTTTTTTTTTTGTCAGCCATGGGGCCTGAACTCTGGGTCTGGGCGCTGTCCCTCAGCTCTTCAGCTCAAGGCTAGGTGCTCTACCACTTGCGCCATAGCTCCACTTCTGGCTTTTTCTGCTTAGGTGGTGCTGAGGAATTGAACCCAGAGCCTCATGCATGCAAGGCAAGCACTCTACCACTGAGCCACCTTCCCAGCTCTGTTTTTGTTTTTGTTTTGTTTTGTTTGTTGGTCATGGGGCTTGGACTCAGGCCCTGGAGGCTGTCCCTGAGCTCTTTTGCTCAGGGATAGAGCTCTACCACTTTTAGCTACAGCTCCACTTCTGTTTTTTTGTGGTTAATTGTAGACAATTGTAGATAAGAGTCTCATGACCTTTTCTGCCCAGTCTGGCTTTGAACCTTGATCCTCAAATCTCAGCTGCCTTGATAGCTAAGATTACAGGTGTGAACTACTCGCGCCTGGCATCAATTAGTTTTTAAATAAGCAGTTATACCTGGGCTACACTGGACTTTGATCCTCCTGTTTATATTTTGTGAGTGGTTAGGGTGACAGGCATGAGGCACTGTGTCCAACTTTATTGGTTGAGACTGAGTCTTTCCCAGAATGCCACCATCTTCAGACCACCATCTTCTCAATCTCTGTCTCCTAAGTAGCTAGGAATACAGGCATGAGCCACCAATTACAGAAGCTCTTTGTTTCAATCCTTAACTGAAGAAGAAGAGCATATTTAGCTATGTTAACTTGCTCAAAGTCTATAGCTAATTAAGGTAGTACTGAGACTCTCACATCTGTCTTTAAAGCTATTCTTAAGGTGATGCATTTTAAGAGATCAACTACTCATATTATAAACTGTCCATCAGGCCTTACATTCAGCTAGTGTATGCTGACATACACACCAGTGTCATCATGCCACTCTGACAATCCACTCTGGTGGGTGCCTATGGCAAACTACTGAGAGAGAGAGAGAGAGAGAGAGAGAGAGAGAGAGAGAGAGAGAGAGAGAGAGAGAGATCTGTAGATAGATAGATAGATCTATAGGTATATAGAGAAGTGGGGGAGAGATCATTTAAGACCAGGTCTAAATATGTAGTCCAAGCTAGCTCAAACACAATATCTTCCTGTCTCAGCCTCCTGTGTACTATGATTATAGACATGTAACATCACACCTGGCTTTGTTAAATATTTTTAACATTGTTCTTATTGTCCTGACTTCCAGTTATATCTGCTAAATCTTCTCTTTCCAGGATCTACTGACACCCATTCGTGTGTGTGTGTGTGTGTGTGTCTGTGTCTGTGTCTGTGTCTGTGTCTGTGTCTGTGTCTGTGTCTGTGTGTATTGCTAGGGATTGCTCCCAGAGCATTGTGCCTTCTAGGCAAGTGCTTTAACAATTAGAGGGGGGAGGGGTACTAGCACCTCTCTCTATCTTTCACACACACACATACATTAAAATTCCACTCATACTTATCATCTGGGGCCACTCTGCTCAAGATTGTTAACTGAAGCTGTCACCACTTCCTAGCCTTCTGCCTCTCTTCCCTGACCTCCTTGAAGCCCCATTCAACTTCTTATTCACCCAGTCTTCCTTATCCTCCCATTCACTTCTCTGGATAAGAAAGATATGTGACTGCTGGTGCTGGGTCTTCTGGATTATCTAAATTTTCCCTCTATTCCTTGGAGTACCTAAAAATCACCATGTACCCATAGTAGGTATACAGCAAATGATACATTGAACTGAAAAGAAAATTTAGTCCACAGAGAAGTTCTTTGACTTACAATAGAACCTCCTACACGAAGGATTTCTTTCTCAGTACTCACTCTGCCACTTCCGGCCTGTTCTGTGACCTTCAAGTACTTTGTAGATAATGAAGAAGATCAAAAGTATGAAAACTAATAGAACTAAAATGTACCAAGTGATCTTCATGGCGCAAGTGACATCTGTGAAGAAAACAACGTATGATAAAAATACAATAAAAGGTAAAGCAGATAAGGGGCAACATGGGGGTACATTCCCTTCCTGGGGAAGCTGAGGGTGTAGTCTTACTCATGACGAGTTACTTGCTGCCTTTAGTTCCTTCCTGATGTATTAAATGAGGGTTTTAAATAAGGAAGCTTGACCAGGTGGCTTTCAGGGGTTTATTTAGTTCCAAAATTCTAGCATTCCTTTCTCGTACAAGCGATGCTGACATGAGTTTCCCTGTCAGTGCCATCACTAGATCAAGACTACACACAGCAGTCTCAGAACCAATCGGTGAAAGTGAATGCAAGCACGATGAAGAAGACTGAGGTCTATGAGGGGCTAGGACAGGTGAGTGATCTGACCCTCTCCTCACCAGGTAAGAGATGTTCAGTTGTTTACAGGCCTATGGTCAGATCACATTGAACATAACAGTTTCCCTGGTCTAAATTCAACCAAGATATGGTATAAACTCAGAAGGAGGGAGCCATCCAGCAAATAATAAGGTATGGTTTCCCTTGGCTGTATGAAAGACACACTGGCTAGCAGACCCAGGAACCAAAGATTCAACATGGATGACCACAGCTAGTTCAGGATACAGTCATGTACAGACTTTGTAAGCCCCTCTGTGTACCTTCTTTCTTGCTCTGAACCAGGGAGAACCAACTCCTTTGTCCAGATCTTTTCAGATCCTCTTCCATGCCCCCCGACATTCACATCCTATTATACCCCTCACTGTAGTAACTGTAGGGCTCTAGGCAAACTAATCACAGGAGAAATTTCTCTAAAGTCACAGTTTACCTAAAAAGGGCATAAAATGACATTTGTGTTTGCTTTAAATGCCTTATTTCTAAAAGAAGTACTTCTAAAAGAATTAAGCTTTAGAGAAGCATTCTAAAGCAATATATAAGCTTCCTATGGTTGACATGTCAAAAAACACAGCAATTTGCTCTTTCATAGCACCTGTAGCTCTGGAATGTGTGTGTGTGTGGGGGGGGGTTATGTGTGCGTTTTCCTCTCCTAGATATTTAAGTTGGTCTAGCTCTGTCCCCAGTGCCTGGCACATGATGTGACATTCAGAAGGCATTCATTAAATAAAGGCATCACAAAATGCTAAGAGTAGACCTTATAGATGAAATGCACACAACTTTGCACAAAGGATTGAGTAAAGTCATTCAGAGTAGTGTGAGTAGGAAGCTAATCAGCCTTAAGCAGAAGTAAGACATATGCAAAACTTATTTGTCTGCTTTTCCTAGAATCATCTAGTGACCTTAAGTGCCTAATCTTGATGGTGTTATATATCAAAAAGCTCCCTTTATCTAGGTCTGGTTCTCAGTTCTGAGAGAATGTGCTAAGTCAACTCAAAACCAAATATAATAACACATGGCAAAGAACATGAACCCCTTGATATCCATGTGTGATGACTTTACATCAAATACAGCTAATAGACGGGCCTGAAGTCATTCCTGGGATCAGAGGACCTTCATAATTCATCTCAAATCATGGCCCATAGAGAATACCTCTTCCCAGATGAAGACTGAACCCCATAAACAGCTCATTTTTAAAAAGAAAAAAAACATATAAAAAGACTAAGATGCCTTCAAGTCTTACTATTTTATCACTAAAATTCAGTCAACTTGGGTAAATGTGATAGCCCTTCTTTATGTATCTCTGATTTCTTCTTTTTTATTATAACTTTATTGGACTTACTTTTTACATCCATTTCTAGATGCAAATAAATGTGAATACAATTGTCAGTGTATTCCACAGTTCTACAAGTATGGTTTAAGGACTCTTCCTGGGCTGGCTCCTTCTCCATAATTGTTGTGGTTCCAGTGTGAGTTTTTAGATCGCAGCTTGTGTTATATTCTTCCAAGTTGTCAACAATAGGCGTTAGGGTGACATTAAAATGTTGACAAGGTGCATAAAAGTCATTGTCATTTACTGCCATTGATCCTTTCATGATAAGACCTAGGAAAAGATTTAAAAATTGACTTGCAAAATAGTAACTACACAAGAAAACATAATTCAACATGAATTCTACTTCTTTCTATATGAGAATATAGAGACAAGAGATGCCCACATTGAAAATAATTGTAAAAATAATTTCATACTTCAAGATTACAAAAAAGCCAGGCAAAGATAGGGCTGAAATAGGAGTGTAACCTGTAAAGAAAAACATAGACTCACAGGATGAATCATAGTTTCCAAAAACATTCACAATACTTTCCAGCCCATATGACTGTTGCAAGCACTGCAAACTGGAAGCTTTGTCTCATAGTTCTAGAGGCCGGAAATGTAAGGCCACAGTGAGGGCAGGGTTGGTTTCTTCAGGGTGTGAGGAAAAATCTCTCAGCCTCTCATGAAATAAAATATAGCCAGATTGCTGGCAATCACTGGTGTGTGTTGTTTGTAGACTCCAACCTTGTTTTTTGTTTTTGTCGGTCATGGGGCTTGAACTCTGTGCCTGGGCGCTGTCCCTCAGCTCTTCAGCTCAAGGCTAGCACCCTACCACTTGAGCCACAGTGCCACTTGCGGCTTTTTTCTGCTTATGTGGTGCTGGGGAATCGAACCCAGGGCTTCACGCATGCAAGGCAAGCGCTCTACCACTGAGCCACCTTCCCAGCCATCCGACCTTGTTTTTTGCCTTCCTCTTCACTTTGTGTATGCCCTGGTATGTCTCTGTACTAGAATGCCTTCTCTTGTAAGGTGGAAATTATGACTCGTGCCTGTAATATTACTACTCAGGAATATGAGATTTTAGGACTATGGTTTAAAGTCAGCATGGACAGGAAAGTTCATGAGACTTTTACCTCCAATTTAGTAAAAACAAAAAACAATTCAAGACACAATGTCGAAAATGAACTTTACAAGTTCCAGGGTGGCGGAGGGAGGAGTTGGGGAGGTGGGGAGGGAAGGGATGGCTGGGGAAAAACAAAGGAGGGGGTAACAATACTCAATAGGAAATGTACTCATTACTTTACTCATGTAACTGTAATCCCTCTGTACAGTATCTTTGCAATAAAAAATATATATTTTAAAAAAGAAGTTAGAGGTGTAGCTCAAGTGGTAGAGTATCAATCTTGAGTGGAAAAAAGCTAATGGATAGTGCCCAGGCCCTGAGTTCATGCCCAAGTACAGGAAATAAATAAATAAATAATCGGACATATTAGTCTAGGGCCATCCTAAACAAAATTGTATGTAGAATGACTATTTCTAATGTCATTATTTTTAAGTATTGGTGGCTAAGACTTCAATATCTAAAATTTGGAAGGACGCGATTCAACATAACGCATATTATTCTAAAACTTTGCTACGCCCATAAGTAGGTGCCATTTCATTCCTTCCCCTTGGACCCTGAGAGGGGTTAAGACTTAGAATCCATCAAATGCACAGCTAATAGCACTGTGAAACTAAACCAGACAAAAAAAAGAAGTGATTTCCACTTTGTTCTTTGGAACACTAACACAGTAGCCTTGAGTCACTATGTAACTGTCTGACAAAGCCATCTTGCTGTTGAAAAACCCCAAATGGGCACAAGTGCAATGATGACATCATAAATGGCAGCAGAGTAAAAGGGCTACCTGTGGCATGGGAGGGAATAATTGTAAGCTAGACTCCTGATGAAAAGTTAATATCTAAAATATAAACACTGTTGATGGGAATGTAAAATAAAATTTTTGATAACATAAGTTATCAATAAAAATAGAGCTACCATATGCTCCCATGCAATACCATTTCCTGGTATATATCCAAAAGAATTAAAATCAGATCTCAAAGAGAGAGCTCTGCTCCCATATTCGTTGCAACGTTATCCACCATAGCAAAGATAGGGAAACATCCTAAGTGCCTATTGATAGATAAATAGATAAGGAAATTTGCCAGGTACATGCACACAACCACCACACATGTGTACACTTGCATGCACACTCACACAATGTTATTTATCCTTGACAAAGAAAGAAATTCTGTCACTGTAGCAACATGAATGAACTCAGGGGACAGTATGCAAAATGAAATAAGTCAGACACAGAGCAAATACTGCATGATTCTCCTTATCTGCAGCATCTAAAGAAGCCAAAGTAGAGCTGGGAATGTGGCTTAGTGTAGAGTTCTTGTCTAGCATGTAAGAAGCCCTGGTTTGATTCCTCAGGAACACATAAGCAGAAAAAGCTGGAAGTGGCACTGTCGCTCAAGTGGTAGAGTATTAGCCTTGAGCAAAAGAAGCTCAGGGACAGTGCCCAGGCCCCAGGACTGGAATGAATAAGTAAATAAATAAACAAATAAATAAATAAAGTGGCCAAACTATTAGAAACAGGAATTAGAATAGGGGTTGCTAAATGTGGGGGGGTGGTAAAGGAAAAATGGGGAGCTGCTAAGGGTTATACAGTTTCAGCTATGGGAGAGATCAAGTTTTAGGGCTCTGCTGTCTATACGGAAAGACATCCATTGTTAACAATATGGTACTCTACACTTCGAATTTTGTTGAGACTAGACATCATGATAAGTGTTCTTAGCAAAATAACAAAACTAAGAGACCACTTATAGAAAAACTTCTGAGATTTCATGAAGAGAGAGATGCCCACTTATTGCAGGCTACTCTGCTTCCCTCTGTTTCAATCTCTGCCACTGTCTAACACCAAAAAGATCAAACACCCCAGGCCAGAAATGCCCAACTATGTCCATATGCCCATTCTGGATTTCCTTCCAAAGAGAAAGAGGCAGGCAGGCAGGCAGGCAATGTACATTACAATAGTATTTTGAAAATAGATCTTTTGTTATCGATAAATCAACCTAAACTAAAAACAGTCCTGTGATACCATTCATCCAAAGTCACACTACTGAGTGTGTCAGTGGCACTGGATTTTTAACAGAATAAGTTAATTCACACTTGGGAAGTTTTATTCTCCCCTCCCCGCCCCCGCCATCCCCCTTCCAATTCAGTTTGGGTTTACCTTTTGACAATTGTTCCTTAGAAACGAAATCCTTGTTTCCTTTGGATTCACAAACCAAATACAGGGAGCACGTTGTAAATTTACTTGTGATGTTTTGGCAAGCCTTAGTGACATTTGGGAAATTGGAATATTTTGGAAAGATTCCCATAAGAGTCTGGTTTTCCCTTATTGGTAGCAGGAAAGTCACAGAAGAAAAATTTAAAGACAGTGAATATGTGAAATTAGAGAGTACACACACTTCCAGACAGGATAGCTCCAGTGTTCTTCCTGTTAAAAAAAAAAAAAAGAAGAAGAAGAAGAAGAAAGAACTAAAAAGTACTTTCTTTACTGTGGAATTTTTGAGGCTTGGGCATTTAAATATACAATAAGATTTCTTTCTTTCTTAGTAATATTTTTAGCTTATTCATGACAAGATTTTGTTTTTACATGAGTTAGTATCTTAGCATCTACTTCATTTATTTCTTTTTAAAACTCATCAACATTTCCTTAATTTTCAGAGGAAGTTATCTATTAGAGGAATACTTGGAGATCCTAGCATTTTTGGAAGTTTTTCAACAGCCAACCCTTGGGTTTTCTGAATCCATCTGTTCCAAAATAAACATATCAATTGCATAGAGTTATTTCTCTGTAGTTTCCCACATTATTTCTCTGTGGTTCCTAACCCCACTGTAACAAATTGCCACAGTCTGAGTAGCTTGAAATAAGAAAAACTCATTCTCACCCACTTCTGGAAAATAGTTCAACACAGGTTACATTTGACTGAAATCAAGACATCTGCAAGACGATGATCCAGCTGCAAGCTGTAGGAAAGAAGCGATTCCTTGGCCCTCCCCCAGTTTCCCATGTTTGCCAGCATCCTTTGGCTTCTGGCCTAACACTTCAAGGCCTGGCCATTGTTTCTAGGTCACCTTGACTTCTCTATAACTTTCTTTTACTCTTCTGCCTATACTAATTCTTCCTTTTCCTCTTATAAGAATATTTGTGATTGGAATTAGTGCTCACAAATGTTTGTTTTTACAAAAACCAGTAGGGATGCTGTGTCTCAGGTGGTCATGTGCTAGCCTTGAGCACAAAGAGGCTCAGAGAGAGTAACCAGGCCCTGAGTTCAAGCCCCATAACTGACCAAAAAAAAGTGAAATTTAATCAGGTTATTGCTCTATTTTAGATTTGGAATGTCTCCCAAAGGCCCACAGTCCCCCAAATGACCCCCTTAGGCAGCAGGTTGGCAATGTTGGGATGTGATGGAATCTATGAAAGGTAAGGTTTAATGAGAGATCTTAGGTCATTGTAGGTGTGTCCTCAGAGGGTGGAATGGAACTTCTTTCTTCCTTTTTTGATCCCAACTGTGAGGTGAGCTGCCTTTTCTGCCAGGCACTCTGTCCTGATTATCTGTATCAACACAGACCCAAATAGATACAAACCTCGAAGATGCTGAGCAAAACTAACTCTTCTCTTGATAAACTGATTAAGCTCAGGTATTTGTTACAGTAGTGGAAAGCTGACTGCAGATAAGCATCACATATGGGGATTATGTATATAACAAAAGAACACAGTTCAGAAACCACAGAGACTCTGATGCTGTGTCTGTCTCAAGCCAAGGCACTGGGACAATTTTCTTCATCTGCATGAAATGAAAGGAATAACTCTGGGTTTCATGGTTAATAACTCTGCTATCAACCACATGGATTTATAAGAGTATCGAGGGGTATTTTACCTATGAAATGCTTTTGATATTTGTGTGCATAAATGTGTGCATATTATTTAAAATGTAAACCTATATGCCAAAGTAAAAATTAAATATTTATTCTTTAGCTAGGAGAGACTCTTCTATAACTTAATACAAATAAGCAAAGCTCACTATGAAAAAATGAGAGGCAAAGGGTAAGCCAATTCAACAGTTATAGTTACTAACCATTATATTGGAAATAAACTTTACAAAACGGGGAGAAAATTAGGAAGTGACATGGTTCAAAAAGAAACGTACTCATCTCTGATTTATGTAACTGTAACCCTTCTGTACATCACCTTTATGATAAAATTTAAATTAAAACAATGAGAGTCCTCACAAAGCCATAATGATCAGAAAGGAATAGGAAATAGATCTTCAGTCATTTGTTAGCAGGAGGAAATAAGTCAAAGGGCCAATTCCACCTTTATGTGGCTTATTTACCATCTCTCGTAGCCATTGGGGACAAAATGTTTGACAACTGCTAATAAAAACAAGAAACACAATAAAAGAGTATTTCATTACTTCATCTTAGTGCACACTTAAAGTCAAACTAGTGATTGATATTAAGCTATTTTTAATTGGTGGAATTTGTATTTTAATAGCTATCCCCTAAGTGTTTACTTACTATAATTTTTATTATTATTTAATTAACTCAGTTCCTAGCCCTCTATATTTGAAATTGCTTGTGGAATAATTTGCATATAATTTGCAGCTATAAAGAAATTTCAAAATCGAGTAGTTATAAAGTCTTTGAGAGGAAATGGAATTTTACTCAAGTATACAATTTTAGTCTTTCTAACATAGTTATAGTCAAAGTCATAACCAAATTACAACTGTTATGAAAATATTGCCTTCAGTAATAATGTCGAAGGAAGGAGAAAGAAAAGCATCATCTGAAGGAACTCTGTAAATTTTTTTTGCTTTTATAATATTACTAAACCCCATGAAAAACTTATTTCTTTCCATCTTTCCATTTTCCTTACTAGCCTTTTCTAGCTTATGAAAATTTCAGTTTCTTCCATTTATATTGCTACAATGTGACCTAGAGAGGTATGGAAGACAATTTAACTGTCAGTATTGCAGTCTCCTTCTTCAATAGGTGACCAACTGGGTTTTCTGGAATTGATAGTATGTCCTTTATATTTAACTATCAGTACCTTTTATTATGGTTTTCAACCTTGGTTTTAAATAATTCTATCAGAAAAGAAATAAATGCAGAATGTATCCTTTCCAGGAAAGGATAATAATAATTCTTCTCAAGCCATTTTTGGTCATTTGTGGGCTGTATGTCCTCATCTCCATAAAACAAGACTTATGAATTTAACTACTACCATTAATATTACTGGGAGTCTGACATCTGAGTTCTCACCCTGGGAGATAGAGGACAGACATCCCAGAATTACTTCAGGACTGGAGCTATGACCTCTTAGAGGAAGGACCCAAGACACTAAAGAGAGTTAGGAAACTACATGAAAATATAGGACAAAATCAATTGCTTTTTCTTATTATTTCTTATTATTTTATTTTGCCAAGCCTGGGGCTTAAACTCAAGGCCTGGGCACTGTCCCTGGGCTTCTTTGTGCTCAAGGCTAGCAAAAAAGTGGTGCTAGCCATGGAGCCACAGCACCACTTCCAGCTTTTTCTGAGTAGTTTATTGGAGGTAAGAGTCTCACAGACTTTCCTGCTCAGGCTGGCTTTGAACCACAATCCTCAGATTTCAGCCGGTGTAGCTAGGATTACAAGTGTGAGCCAACAGGTACCAGCTTATTTTTCTTTTTAAAGAAAAGCAAATAAGACAAAAGAAATACCAACTATCTTATTTATATAGCCTCCCCCCTCCTTCCCCTCCTCCCCCCCCCCCCCCCGCCCAGAGCTGAGGACCAAACTCAGGACCTTGCACTCACTAGGCAAACACTCCTCCACTGAACTAAATCCCCAACCCCATAACTATCTTATTTTATTTCTGAACTTCTATTATAAAAATATATGCATTCATAAGATGTATTATGTCACTTAAAGATGAATGAAAATAAACAAATACCTGTGTACTTATTGCCCAGATTAGCACATTTTAGAACTATCCACATCTAGATATGAATAGATGGTGTATTTTTATTGTGCTAGTTCTAGGATTTGAACACAGGGCCCAGGTACTGTCCCTTGGCTTTTTTTTGCTCAAGGCTAGTACTTTTCTTCATAAGCCACAGCTATACTTCCAGCTTTTTGGTGGCTAATTAAAAATAAGAGTCTCACTGTTTCTTCTGCCTGGGTTGACTTGGAAATGCAATCCTCAGAACTCAGCTAGGATTGCAGGCATGAGCCACTGGCATCCAGTTTCTTTTTGCTTTTTTTATGTTTTATGTTTTAGACATGTTGATACATACAGCTGTAGTTAATTGTTTGTGGTATTCTTATGGAATACCATATATTCACACCATAGTTATTATTCATTTTGACAGTGAATAATTGGGTTGTTTCCATGGTTTAGCTGTTATGAATAATGCTGCTATGAACTGTAATTTTTATATGTTGCTGATAGGAATGTAAAATAGTACAACTTACTTTAGGGAACAGATTTTCATTTCTTATAAGTTCAATAGCATACTTTCTGTAGAACCCCAAAATTCTACTCCAAGGAATGCACTACACAAGAGAAATAGAAACATATATCCATACACAATGAGATGCCTGAAGATGAATTTTTAATGGTAGTTTTAAAGATTTATAAGCGCCAAGAACTGGAAACGATCCAAATTTTCAACATCTAATGATTATACAAACAACTTCGAACATATCCATGCAATGGGTATCACTCGGCCAAAAAGAAAGGAAGCAGACGGAACAGTATGATGAATTCTGACGGCATTAGGCCAAGTCAAAGAAGCCAGCCACAAGTGACTACGTACCTCATGTCTCCATGGGTATGCAAATGCTAACATGCAGTGTGTTGGCCTAGAGAGAAAGCTCTTCTGTAAAGGAGCAACCGGGGAATTTTACAAGTGATGGAAAGTTTTATATATTTTAATTTTAGTGGAAATGACACTGGTGCATACACTTGTGAAAAATTATCAACCTATATCCTTCAAATGGAAGCATGTCGAGAAATGTCTGTTCAAATCTTTTGCCTACTTTTCCCCTTTGGATTATTTGTGCTCTTGTTATTGAATCTTAAAAAAGTATATTCTATGTTTTGGATCTTAACTTCTTTTTTTACTAGGTGTCTGGCTTGCAAATGTTTTCTCCTGTTTTTGTTTTTGTTTTTAACCTTATTGATTGCTCACTGTAAAGAAGCCTTTTAGTTTGAGGCAATTCCATGTGGGTTTGGTTTTGCTTTTGCTTTTTGCCCGTACCAGGGTTTGAACTCAGGCCCTTGTGCTTGCTCAGATGGCTTGTTCAGCTGGCACCCTACAATTTCAGAGATGGCTCCAACTTGGATTGTTGCTAGATATTTTGGAGATAGAGTCTCTTGGACTTTTCTGCTTGTGTTGCTTCAACCCACAACCACCTGGATCTGACTGACGCCTAGCTTTCGCTTTGGGGATCTATACAAAAATCATTACCTAGATTAATCAAGGAATTTTTCTTCTATGTTTTCTTCTAAAACTTTTAAGATTCTAATCCATTTATAATCCATTTTCAGTTTATTTTTTATCTGTACTTTTTATTCATGGGGAGAGGAGTCTATTTTGCAAAAGATAGTGCTCTATCACTTGAGTCACAGCTCTACTTCCAGTTTTTTGATAGATCTGAGTCTCACAGGCTTTGCTGCCTGGGCTGATTTCAAACTGTGATCCTCAGATCTCAACCTCCTGAGGAGCTAGGATTAAAGGGATCCCGCTTAATTCTGTGTGTTTTTCTCTTACCTGTTAACATTATGTTTTTATAATAAAAACATTTTTTAGATAGATTCTCATGAATTTTTTGGCTGGACTGGCCTAGAACTGTGATCCTTGTGATCTCAGCCTCCTAAGTAGCTGTGGTTACAAATGTGAGCCACTGGCTATTATTGTTTTAGAGAAAGTTTTTTTGTGTGTATGTGCCAGTTCTGGGGCTTGAACTCAGGTCTTAGGCACTGTCCCTGACCTTTTTTAGCTCAAGGCTAGCACTTAACACTTGAGCTACAGCTATACTTCCAACTTTTTAGTAGTTAATTTGGAGATAACAGTTTCACAAACTTTCCTGCCCAGGCTAGCTTCACACTGAATCCTCGGATCTTAGCCTCCTGAGTAGCTAAGATTATAGGAGTAAGCCACCGCACCTGGCTTCTCTTTGAAATGTTTAAGGAAGGAAAATGAATTATTATATATAAAAATATTTGGCATAGTACTTTGTGCCTAGTTCCTATAAATAATTTGTAAATTTTTCGTAATTATGTGCCAGACCACCTATAATCCTAGAACTTGGGAAGTTGGAGTGATAACATCACTTGAGCCCAAAAGTTTGAGAACAGCTTGGGCAATATAGTGAGAACCCATCTCAAAAGAAAAAAAATTAAGCAGGGTATGGTGGTATATTGATGTAATCTCAGCCATTAGGAAGATGGAGAAGACAGGAAGATCTCTAGTTCAAGTTAAACCCAGGCAAAGTAGTGTAATCCTGTCTCTAAACTACAATTTAAACAAGGAGCCTTCCTTCTATTTGAACCCGACAAGCACAAGGTCCCAGGTTCAATCCCCAGTACCATCAAAAAAAAAGAAATGAAAAGAAAAATGAAGTCATAACGCTAGGGCTCTCTCCTCACTAGAGATAACACATTATAATTTTATTAGCTAGTCAATACGAAAGCAACATGTCCATTTTGAGAACAGGGAGATTGATTGCCATTACCCTTGATGTACCACTGCTCTTTATAATAGAGATATAAATACTATGATCAGCTGTTACCATACTTCAGGGTTTATCCTGTAACTTGCAAGTCAATTTCCTTTATCCCTGTTGTCTCCAATTTTACTGTTCCTTATACTACAACTTCTATCACCAAGAGTTCAGGAATAGGAAGTGAAAGCTGGTAAGCTTTGTTTATGATGTTGACTCTTCAAAGTAGGTGAAGAAAATTAGGCCGAGGGGCTGGGCTCTGTCCCTCTTCTGTCCTGCATTGCTGCAAGTTCCTTGTGAATCCCTTGTCAACACTACTCCTGTGCCTGGTTTCAGGAATTATTGAACTATTGATTTGAAAACATATTATTTGAAAATCAGCAATAATCATGGCTTCTCTACTAAAGTGCTTCTGTCAGCAAGTAAGGAGGAATCATTTGAGTTCTGCAAGTTGTTATTTTTCTTGGCAGGTGGAAATAGAAGGATCATGTATTCTAGGCAACTCTGAAAGCAACATTTATATTCCCATACTCTCCTTTTCACAGCCCTAGTTTCGTATCTGCAGTGCTACATTTAATTGCTTGTCAGTCAGTCCACGGCCTGACTCAAAGCACTGGAAGGAAGACTTGACTTTCATTTTTGTACCCCAGGGTTCCTGGCACAGTAAAAGTTCTTGACAAGTGAAAGAATAAATAAGTAAATGGTCATCAGGATTTATATAAGATTAAATTTAGTCTCTGAAGTACTTAAGTCCAACAGAAGTAGACTGGTAAAGGGATTTTTGTCTTGTTTGTGTGTTTTGTGTGTGTGCTAGTATTGGGGTGTGAATTCAGAGCCTCTCTTCCTCTGCAGGTACTCTACTGATTTAGACACATCTCCAATTCCAGTTTTTTACAGTGTTCAGAGTGTTTTTTTGAGTGTTCAGAGATTCGGTTCCATTTTTCACTAATCATATATACATGTCATTTGTGCATGCATCTTCTTTGCTTTAGATTTTTAAAATATCTAAGCACTTCTTTTTTTCCTGGTTAACTAGAGATCTCATGGATTTTTCTGTTTGGGCTGGCTTCAAACCAGGGTCCTTAGATCTCAGTCTCCTAACTATCTAAGATTACAGGTATGAACTACCAAGTGCCCAGCTATGGATTGGTGAATCCTCTAATTGCAATAAATTGCTCCTTTAAGTGCAAGAAGCTCTGAATATATATATATATCTCAGTTGCCATCTGTATCTCCATGTTCTGCATGCAGTATCAGTGTATCAAACTATGACATTAACTGTTGTAACTCAGGTGCCTTTTGAATGACCAGGAAGGTTAAAAGCATTGCTTTCCAGTGCATACTAATGCCAGCCTATAAAAAGATTCCAAAACCATTTCAAAAGGTTCTTTTCTTAAAGTTAGACTGAGTAACCTTACAGTGTAAAATCATGATAGTTCAATATTCCTACTAATGATTATTCTGCAGCTCAGAGATATTCCAGATGAAAAATGATCAAACATGATGTTATGTTTTTTAACTTAGGACATCAGAAGATTTATTATTTCACAATCAAATATATTAAGCCTTGCGACTACATCATTCCTCATTAAGATTCCCTTTGAATCCATTTGACATGTTAAAAATAGGGAACCAGTGAATAACTTATGAGTAAAAATCATTTTATGATGTTTAATCTCAGAAATCAAAGTGAATAGAACAACAAAAAATAAAAAAGGAAAAAAGAATTCAAGTAACTGACAGGGTAAGACTAGATCAGAAAATCCCAAAGTTAATTTTCCTTCTTTTAGAATATTTATGTTGTTCTCTAAGTAATTTTTCCAGAGACTTTATTCTATGAAATAGACTACTTGACAACTTATTTCCTAAACTAACTAGTATTGTGATTCAAAGCTAATTTGTATCCTGGAACAGTGGCTCAAGTCTGCAATCCTAGCTACTTGAGAGGTAGAGATTGGGGGATTGAATTTCAAATCCAGCCCAGACTGAAAAAAAAAAGAGTTTTTAAAACTTCTTCTCATGGATGGGTATGGTGGCCTAGACTCTCATGTGAACAATGCAGAAGAGCACAAATAACAGAATCACAACCCAGACTGTGATCCACTTCAAAATAACCAACACAACCAGGAGCAGGTGGCTTGTGCATGTCATCCTAGCCACTCAGGAGGCTGAGATCTTAGAATCAAGATGCAAAGCCAGCCAATGCAGAAAAGTCTGTGAGATTCTTAGTTCCATCTAACCACCAAAAAATAAAGAAAGAGAGAGTGAGAGGAGAGAAAGAGTGATCCAGAAGTAGAACTATGGCTCAAATTGTAGAACACAGCAAAAAAGCTCAAGGACAGTGGCTAGGTCAGAATTGAAGACCCAGGACTGGCACAAAAATAAAGTACAATAAAATAAACAACACAAAAAAGGGTTGGCAAAATGGCTTAAGTGGTAGAGCACATACGTGCCTAGCAATTGCAGGGCTCTCTGAATTGAAACCCCAAAGGGGAACAAAAAAAAAATCTCAATTTATAAAAGCAAATCATTACACTCATATTTTCTTAGTTTAATCAATATAGACTATATCAATACATTTCTGGTAACACATAAACCATTATTATTATACTATTACATATGTGAAAGATTCACCCAATATTTATGGTCACTCCGTGTAAAATTCTTTCTACCACTAAATCAAGAAAAGACCTGAAGAAAAGACAATAGTTTTCAAACATTTTTGTTTGTTCACCCACAATAGGGATCATTTGAATCAAAATTCCCAAAGAAATCTATCGCCCCAAGGAGTAAGGAAGAATTATGTAGGCTACATTGTGTGTGCATTTGTATGCATGTGTGCATATGCATGCCAGTACTGGGGCTTGAACTCATATTATTGCCCTTGCTCAACTTTTTTGTGCAAATATGGCATTCTGTCACTTGAGCCATACCACTACTATCTGTGTTACTCTTGAACCAGGAAAAGAGAAAGGATTCTTTTCGGCCTGGGAAGGCAGCAAAAGTAGAATTGTGAGTTTGTGTAATCAGTTATGAAATTAAGAGAACAAATACCATCATAAATGCTAGATGATCATCGTCAAGATGAAGAACTGGCATATTACTACTAGGCCAAGGTGGATTTTATTTAAAAAGCCAAATAAAAAAATCCCAAACCAACCTCTTTTTTTTCTACCACAAATACAAGGGCCATCTCTCCCTATGAATTTCTATGAGCTTTCTGGCTTCTTTCTATTAAGGCCCTGTGTCACACTGTGAGAAACAACACCAGAACAATGTGTCTGCCCTCCCCCCAAAAAAACTTGAACAATTTTGTGGAGTTACCAATTTCCATGAAACCCTAAGCAATAGTTAGCAAGTCATTCATTAATCTTCTCTGAGCCAATTACCTGGGCTTTAGTCAATATAACTTAAAATTTAGGAAGTGATACATATAAACAGAGAGAAAAGTCTGCTTTAGATGATTTCTATATTGGCTTTCAGTCCATGAAAGCTTACAAATACACTTTGTTTACTTCATTCTCTTTATAACATATTTTCACCCAGTGAAATCAAGCATTAAACATGTAGGTTAGGGTTGCTTGATCTGAGCAGCACAATAACAACAAACAAAAAAGAAATGTAAAAATGCAGTCATTTGCAAAATTACAGTTACTGTGTTTTTGGGCAAAGATATTTTTGTCTGACTTCTTAACAGCACCTAATATGCATCACTAAATGAGCAATGCAATGTGTTATCAAATACAATTAGCAAAAAATACTTTTATCTGGCTACTTCCCATCACATATAGGCAACAATAAATATTCATTACAGCAATTCATCAAATGGAAAATTTCCCCTAATTTTAATAAATCCATGGGGTTTCTATTTAATGATAGAACACAAGCATTTTCCTTTTCCTTTACTTCTTATTAAACACTAAAGGGTGCAGTGCCATCCAAACACTCACATTAATGAGTTTTCAAATCTTTTACTAAGATATAAAAATAGTTTAAAGTTACCTTTATTTCTTTTCCTAACCTAAGTTTCAATAATCATACAATTATCTGAGTGTTCAGAGATTCGGTTCCATTTTTCACTAGTCATATACACATGTCATTTGTGCATGCATCCTCTTTACCTTAGATTTTTACAATATCTAAGCACTTCTTTTTTCAAAAATAGTATAGTCACAACATTGTTTTGATAGAGGGAAATTGATTAGAAACTCAACATAGAATTTAGTACAGAAAATGTTACTTCCTTTATTAAGTAACTCCAGAACATAAAAACAAACTTAAAACTTTAAGGGAGGAAACTGTTTCAAAGAATGAAATAATGTAATGATCTTATTACAAACTCAATGCTGGAAATCTAGACTACACATTTTAAATACTTCTTTCCATTTTGGTGCGTACTACAACAAAGTAGGATGAATAAGATAGCAGAGCTGTGTAACAGACATCTAACTGCAATCGATTTTCCTTTGCTTAATTCTCAAAGGCAGAACTTCAGCTGAGACAACATGCACCCAGGAAGACCTTTTCTGTCACTGTAAGCTGACAACTGTTAAAAATTAGGAAGGAAGAGCTAGATTGCATAGAGTTTTATACTTACCTTGTGGTGTCTTGAAATATTCTGGCAAAATTAAAATGAATGTGATCGCTACTGCCACAAATAACTTAAGGAGCACTGTTTGGGGCATGTCTTTTCACAGGGTACAAGTGTGTTTCCATTCAGTACATTGATGCCATCTTGCTTCCTGCTTCAACTTTCACCTCCACGGGACACTAAGTTACTGCAACTCACCCACACTCACTTCCTTTTGGGTAAGACAAAAAAAAAAAAGTCTGAAGAGAGGCTTCTTCGTTTTGAGTCATTTTCCAGTAAGCAGAGTATCCTACACAAGATAAGTAACTGATCTCAAGGAACAAAGTTGAAGATGATTTCCCCTGTATTTACCACTGTTTGGGGAGAAAGATGAGCCCACACCGTTACCCCAAATTAGATGATGAAAGTCAGTAATGGCCAGGGTTACAGACATCATTCATTCATTCATTTCTTAAGTGACTTTTGCCAGATGCTTATGCCTAGAAGTAAATGTACACATGTAAGGATAAGCTAAAAGCTCTGTGTTAATAGAATGGAATTCATTAATGATATGCCCATAAACACTGGGATTATTGTTATAGACCCCACATTTTCTGTTTCCATTGTAAAAAAAAATTAATTACATTAGTCCCAATGACAGAAAATACTTTGTTTTGGAATATAAATGAAGGATAGGAAAAAAATCCACTGGAGCAAAGCATAAATTCAATGTGAGCAGAGCATATGTTCAAACAAATATTTTTACTTAGAAAATCTAGAGAGCCAGCATTTTCATTGTTTTTTATTTTTTATTTAAATAAAATGGTACCAAATATTTCCAATATCTCCAAATATTCTACAACTTATCAATTGCCACTATTCCTGTTTTGTTTTTTTTTTTTTCCTTCTCAGCCACCCAGTCGTGGGCTTTATGGAAGAGTAGGTAAACAGCAGAGGGTATGAATAGTCAGTATGATGGATGAATTAACTGACCTTTCTGATTGGATACAGCAATTAATGGGCAGGTGGAAATATTCTTGCCTGAATGTAAGAATAGTCACAATGGGAGTTGGAATCCAAGCATATAACTCATCTTAAGAACAGCATCAAGGACTGTTCTAAGAATGAGAGTAACTAGGCTGAAGGTATAGCTCAAGTGGTAAAACTTTGTCCTGCCTAAGCAGGACAGTACCACTGAAGAAGGAGGAGGAGAAGAGGTAGAGGAGGGAGGGGAAAAGAAAGGGAAGAGAAAGAGAAAAGAGAGAAGGGCCGGGCGCTGGTGGCTCACGCCTGTAATCCTAGCTACTCAGGAGGCTGAGATCTGAGGATCGCGGTTCAAAGCCAGCCCAGGCAGGAGAGACCGTGAGACTCCTATCTCCAATAAACCACCAGAAAACTGGAAGTGGCGCTGTAGCTCAAGTGGTAGAGCGCTCGCCTTGAGCTGAAGAGCTGAGGGACAGCACCCAGGCCCAGAGTTCAAGCCCCACAACCAACAAAAAAAAAAAAAGAGAGAAGGAAGGGGAAGGGGAAGAGGGAAAAGAGGAGAGGAGGAAAACAATGAAAGAGAGGGAGAGAAGAGAAAAAGGAAGAGAAGAGACCCACCAGTTATAGCTTGTGTTTTACACCCAATTAAGCTCTACTGAAGGTCCTGTTCATTCATTCTTCCCTATCTTATAGGCTTCACTGAATAAATGGTGAACAATCTTCTATTTCACCCCTGTTTGTTTCCCTAAAGGAATATAAGCATTCCAATCTTAATTTTACCCAATTTATCAACCAAATACTTACTTGATATAATAACATAATCACAAGTTAGTTATTCCTTAATCAATTTTCCCTAAAAGTCAGCTAGCTGAACCACTTCTGTTTTTCCATTTTAATTTTAACTGAAATTAGTTCTATTACTACCTGTTCCTTTCCATGTATATTTCACAACACACCGACTCATTTGTGAATTCTTCATTTTACTTTTTTTGTTGTTATTATAAAAGTGATGTACACAGGGTTACAGTTATATAAGTCAAGTGAAGAGTACATTTCTTTTTTTTGGGGGGGGGGTCTGGTTGTGGGCCTGAACTCTGGGCCTGGGCGCTGTCCCTCAGCTCTTCAGCTCAAGGCTAGCGCTCTACCACTTGAGCCACAGCGCCTT
Organism: Dipodomys merriami; assembly: GCF_024711535.1. NCBI lineage: Eukaryota > Metazoa > Chordata > Mammalia > Rodentia > Heteromyidae > Dipodomys > Dipodomys merriami. The sequence goes on along the minus strand of NW_027206512.1, from coordinate 43,826,597 downwards.
CCCAGCCCATGAGTACATTTCTTTTTGGACAGTGTCACCTCTTCCCTCCCTTTCTCCCAGTTTTTCCCATCCATTCCCACCCACAAGTTGTATAGTTCATTTTCAACATAGTGTCCAGTGAGTACATTTGTTAATTCTTATGTTTATATCAGAATTGGTTGACTTCTTAGGTTGTTTTGTATTTGTTTTTTGCAGTAGTATATCAGATCTGTTTGTGTGTTAGTCAATCTTCATTGCTATGACAAAATGCCTGAGCTAAACAGCTTAGGAGAGGAAGTGTTTATTTGAACCCAGGGCTTCAAACATTACAGTACTTGCTGACTTGACTCCATTGCTTCTGGGGGTCCATGGGTGATGAGTAAGCACATCATTATGAGGAGCATGCAGTGAAGCAAAGGTGTTTGCCTCATGGTGAACCGGAAGCAGAGAAAGACAATAGGAGTGGAGACAAAGTATTCCTTTCAAGCACACACCCTCAGTGATCTACTTCCTCCAAGTAAGCCACACCTCCCAAAAACTCTACTCATCTATGAATTCATCAGTGGATTAGCCCATTGATGAAGTTAAAGTCCTCAGGATCCAATCGCCTCTCAAAATCCCATCAGCTGGTAATTAAACCTTTAATAGTTAAGCCTTGGGGGATATTCTTAGGTTCAACTCATGATACTACCACCATCCTGCTCTTTCATGCTGGTTATCTTATTCTTGAGTACATTTCTCTCTAGCAGCTCCATGGGTTCTTTGTCCTAGCCTGGCTCATATGTTCTACACCTGGCTTCTCTGGTGATGTCCAAATGGCAGAGATCATGAGAGGACTCGAAATTCCACACCATAGCCTGGCTGCTCTAAAGACATGAGGGAGCAGCATTTCACAGCCGGCCTACAATTTTACTTGCTGGACATTAGTGTGTTAACTCTGACTTAGCACATTTTGAGAAAATTAAATTTTTCCTCAGCTATGTCAGGAATCTTATTGTCTGTGACTGGTTTTCATATTGCTAATCTACTTTTTATAAATGTTTTCAATCATTCTTTCTACAGGGAAGTGTTAGCAGAACTGAATATTTACTGGATGTCTTTCAAGGCTCAGTGGCAACTCTGGTGAGCCCAGTGGCTTCCTCCTGTAATCCTAGCTACTCAGGAAGCTGAAATCTGAGGACTGTGGCTCCAACAGGCAGAATAGGTAGGAAAATCTATGAGATTCTCTTTTTTCTTTTTCTTTTTCTTTTTCTTTTTTTTGGGGGGGTCCGGTCGTGAGGCCTGAACTCTGGGCCTGGGCGCTGTCCCTCAGCTCTTCAGCTCAAGGCTAGCGCTCTACCACTTGAGCCACAGCGCCACTTCTGGCTTTTTTTCTTTTTGCTTATGTGGTGCTGAGGAATCGAACCCAGGGCCTCACGCATGCAAGGCAAGCGTTCTACCACTGAGTCATCTTCCCAGCCCAGTGTTGAATGTTTTATAGGGATTATTATATCCAATCCCTCTACAACATTAATTAATTACTTTAATTAACCCAATTTTATAGACAAAAAATATGAGGTACAGGAAAAAATGAATCAAGTAGCATGTTCAAAAATCACATAGCTAATGAAGGGTAATGCTGAGTAAGTTTTAAAGACAGTCTTGACTGCAGACAATGTCCTCCACCAAGTTTTCTGTCATTCCTCTCCTCTTACACTGTGTGAGAACATGCATCAGGTGGAGACATTGATAAAGTAATAATACAAATACAATGCAGCTCCTACTATGTGCCTGACACTGTATTCAGCCAGGATTTCTCACCGGCAGCATTTTAGAGATGTTAGGACAGGTGAGTAAGGAACTTTCCTGAACATTCTGGAATGTTCAGCAGCAGGTACAAGTAGCAGTCCTTCCCATTCCAGGTTTGACGACAACACAAAAGTCTCCAGACATGCCAAAGTCCTGGTGGGGGAAGAAAGAAGCAGGATAAAGGTGGAAGATAAAATAGCTCCCAGTTGAAAACCACTGCAGAAAACACTTCACTAATGTTAAGTCATCTAATCTTGTAATAACCCAACAAAATAGCTACTATCGTTTTTTCCATTTCAGTCACTTGAGGTCAGTTCCATTCTGGGTAATGTAATCACCCAGAAAGTGAGTTTAAAGGACATTTGATGATCTGGATCAGCCTAATTGCTTGTAATTGTCTTACTTCAAGATAATCATCTCCTTTGGCTCCAGAGCAATACTTAGATGAACACATTTTATAGGGGAAAAGATAATCTCTTTTTAACAAGGTCATTCTGAGTATGGAGAGGATCCTGGGAAGTTCCAATCTCTTTGTCCTTTTTGCAGTTCATTCAACAAATATTTACCGAACACATAAAATGTCAGGCTGCATCCTGAACCCTGCAGATACGGGAGCAAACCAGCAAAATCCTTGTTCTTACGTCCTCGTGGGAGTGAACACTCCAAGGAAAGATATAATCAAATAACTATTGAGAGTAATTTATCCTCAGGTAAAACAATCAGGCTAGGTATGAGCACATGCTAGCAGGGAGCCAGCACAGGTTGGGTTAAATCCTTAATGAAGTCCCTATATGATGCTATTTACAAGACACTTGGGGAAAAGCACAACTTCAGGGGCAGAAAATAGATCACTCAGTTGCCAGAGGCTGAAGGGAAAGGGAAAGGTTAACAATAAAGAGACACGAGGGAATTTTGAAGATCATGGAAATGTTCTTGATAACATCTCCATTATGCAGGTAATTATGCAAGTGCATTAACAAAATGTGCACTACAGAGGGTGGATTTTCATTCTAAATCAACAGGCATTATTCTCTGCCTCTGTGTGTGTGTGTGTGTGTATGTCTGTGTGTGTCTGTGTGTCTGTGTGTCTGTCTCTGTGTCACACACACACACACACACACACAGAGCACAGACCATGGTTTTAGAAATGGAGATTGAGAAAATAGCTCTAATGTTATTTTTTATGGTGGCAAAGGCAGGTATCTCCCCTGGGCCACAGCTTCCCAGAAGAGGAATTCAGAGAGAGAGAGAGAGAGAGAGAGAGAGAGAGAGAGAGAGAGAGAGAGAGAGAGAGAGAGAGAGAGCACATAGCACACCCCAAGCAGTCCAGCAGAAGACAATAGCTGCCTCATTATCATCAGTAGCTGTGGTCCCTTGTAGTGTAAGGAATAGCAGGGCACCAGGACATACGTCACCCTCCCACAGTCAGGCAGCCGCAGGTTGCTGCTGGGTGCATCTCTCTCCCACAGGGAAGGAGATCTGCCTGATCAGCCCACCACTGTTGAGAATGTTCAGAACTGAGATGTCACTTGGACCTCCACACTCAGGCCTCCTCAGAGCCTGGCCTTCTCACCTTGCCCACACATGGTTGCTTTGCCAACACTACCCCCATGCCAATCACTGAGAACAGCCTATGCAGGAAAGAACCTGTTGGAGCTGTTTTCCATAAAAGAGCTATGAGTCAGACCTGCCTGCCCAGAGGGAACCCTCAGAAAATACAACCACCCTGAAATACTTTCTCCTACCACATTATTCCAGGTGCATCAATTAGGGGCATAATGAACAGGGAAAGCATAATCCCAATACTCTTCATGTTGATAAAGTAATCTAACAACCTTTTGATTCTTTGATAAAGTAGAATCAATTGCCCTGACTGAAAGTTTCGGACCTGATAGATGGCAGCCTCAGATTTAAAACACAAACCAAAACCAACAACAACAAACAGACTGCAACAAGAGAACCCCTCTGAATCTCAAGTATAGCATTTTCTTGATTTTTCTGGAACGGAGGAGAGAGAATGCAAAGATTGTTTCCTTCCGTCTTTGTATTTCATAGCCGACTATATTGACATTGAATATATTCAGATAGCAGGCACGCAGGATCTTCTGTTTATCTGCTGTGTTTGTAGCTCAGGTCAGCTGTTCGCTATGCAGCCACAATCTCTCCCCCAAGAATTCGGTGCTAAGGATAGTCACTGAATATAGAAGCAAGTGTGAACACAAAGGATGTGTGTTTTTAAAAAGATAAACAAAGCAGAAAAAGGAGAAGCATAATGATTGAAAGAACTTTTTGGCATACAAATCAAATTCAAAATGTTTATTCTTTTCCCCCTAACAAGTAGCTGTGTTTTCTATGCTCTGGACATCTTCAAACTATTAGGTAAATATTGCCAAATGAGTATTCTACAAGCAAACCATCAGCACAGCAACAAACTTTGTGGAATGGTCATGAACTTGTTCTAGGAACACAGAAGCCAGATTGTGTGCTTCCTGTCTGTTAGGGATCAGGAAGTAATATATCAAGTGAAAGATGTATCCTGGGATTTTTTTTAAAAATTAATACCAAGGTTTAAATTCAGGGGCTTGCCCTTGCTAGGCTTCTACCATTTAGCCACCTACCCTACTCGACTTTTTTTTTTTTTTTTTTTTTGGTCATTCATGGGGCTTGAACTCTGGGTCTGAGCTCTGTCCCTCAGCTCTTCAGCTCAAAGCTAGCACTCTACCACTTGGGCCACAGTGCCACTTCCAGTTTTCTGAGTAGTTTATTGGAGATAAGAGTCTCACGGCCTTTCCTGCCAGAGACTGGCTTTGAATCTCGATCCTCAGATCTCAGCCTCTTGAGTAGCTAGGATTATAGGCGTGAGACACTGGTACCCAGCTCCTACTGGACTTTTTGCCTTCATATTTCTCAGGTAGGGTCTTGCTTTTCTTACCTAGGCTAGCCTGGTCTGCAACTCTCTGGCTTTAAGCTCTTCATACAGCTAGGATAACAAGCACATGCCACTAAAGTTTGTGTCTTACAAACCTTTTGTCTGGGTTAGCCTCAAACTTCCATCTTTCTGACTTCTGCTTCCAGAGGAGCTAAGATTACAGGTACAAGCCACTATGCCCAGCCTGAAACATTTCTTTTTTTTTTTTGATTTTGTATTTTTTTAATTTAATTTTATTTTATTTGTGAACATACTGTACAGAGGAGTTACAATTACATGGGCAGGATAATGCATACATTTCTTACCAAGCATTGCAGCCTCCTCCTGTGTTTACCCTTCACATCCCTTCCCAGCCTCCCCCCTCCCCCCCAATCCCAATCCTTCTCCTTCCCCCCCCTTCCCCCCCCACCTCCCTCCCCGCACCGACGTTGTAAAGCTCGTTTTGGACATGACAACTTGTACTTCTCATTGTTGCAACAGGTCCACCTGTATCCTTAAACAACTGGTTTTTCCCCATCTCCTCCACAAGTTATACTGACATCAAATATAGTGAAAGCAGGAGTTATACTGTGGGGGAGGGACATACAAAGCAACAAAGAGATAATCTTATAAATGCGTTAGAAACACATGCATAAAAGAAAAAAACATTAAAATACATATCTAAGGGTTCATTTTCCTGACATCACATTATCTGACCTTTTCCACTTGACTCATACATCTACTAGATATTACAAATAAGGGAAACCATGGGACCTATGTTTCTTTGGGCCTGGCTTACTTCACTTAATATAATTTTTTCCAAGTTTTTCCATTTCCTAACAAATGGGGCAATGTCATTCTTTCTGATGGAGGCATAGAATTCCATTGTGTATATATACCACATTTTCTTGATCCATTCATCTACTGAGGGGCATCTGGGTTGGTTCCATATCTTAGCTATGGTAAATAATGCTGCAATAAACATAGTTGTGCTGGTAGCTTTAGTGTGGTCTTGTTTGTAAACATTTGGGTAAATGCCCAAAAGTGGGATTGCTGGGTCATAGGGGAGTTCTATGTGAAGTCTTTTGAGGAACCTCCATACTGCTTTCCAAAGTGGTTGAACAAGTTTACATTCCCACCAACAATGAAGTAAGGTTCCTTTCTGTCCACATCCCCTCCAGCATCTGTTGTTGTTAGAGTTCTTGATTTTTGCTGTTCTAACTGGAGTGAGGTGATATCTCAATGTTGTTTTGATTTGCATTTCTTTTATGGCTAGGGATGTTGAACATTTCCTCATGTGTCTATTGGCCATCCTTCTTTCTTCTTCAGAGAAGTTTCTCTTTAAGTCTTTCGCCCACTTATTTATTGGGCAGTTGTTTCTTTGAGGATTTGTTGTTGGGGGGTTTAATTTTTTGAGTTCCAAGTATATTTTAGATATGAGACCGTTGTCTGTTGTATGGCTAGTAAAGATCTTCTCCCAATCCGTGGGCTTTCTATTGATCTTGCTAGCTATGTCCTTTGCCCTGCAGAAGCTCTGCAACTTTATGCAATCCCATTTGTCCAACCTTTCTTTGATTTGTTGTGTTTCCGGGTCTCTATTCAGAAAATTTCGGCCTGAGCCAAGGAGACCTAGGGTTTCTCCTATTCCATCCTGTAATGTTTTCAGAGTGTCTGCTTTGAGTTCAAGGTCTTTGATCCATTTGGAGTTGATTCTGGTGCAGGGTGATATATAAGGATCTAGCTTAAGTTTTCTACATGTAGTTAACCAATTTTGCCAGCACCATTTACTGAAGAGGTTGTCTTTCTTCCATTCTATTGTTTTAGCTCCCTTATCGAAGATTAGATGGCTATAGGTCTGTAGGTTCATTTCTGGGTTTTCAATTCTATTCCATTGGTCCTGAGGTCTTTTCTTATGCCAATACCAAGCTGTTTTGATTACTATGGCTTTATAGTAGAGTTTGAAGTTTGGTATTGATATTCCTCCAGCAGTGTTCTTTCCATTGAGGAGCGTTTTTGCTATTCGGGGTCTTTTATTGTTCCATATGAATTTTTGGATTGCCTCTTCTATTTCCTTGAAGAATGAGGTTGGAATTTTGATAGGTATTGTGCTGAAACATTTCTTAACCCATAAGAATCAATGTCAGTTAGTAATCTACTGTTAATCTCTTTTATTCTTTTTAAAAAAAATTTTTTTACCAGTCCTGGGGCTTGAACTTAAGGCCTAGGTGCTGTCCATGAGCTTCTCTAGACTAGTGCTCAAGACTAGTGCTCTACCACTTAAACCCTAGCGCCACTTCCAGCCTTTTCTGAGTAGTTTTTGAAGATAAGAGTCTCACAGACTTTCTTGCCTGGGCTGGCTTCGAACTGAGATCCTCAGAGCTCAGCCTCCTTAGAAGCTAGGATTATAGGCGTGGGCCACTGGCACCCAGTTCCAACTGTTAATTTTTAAAAATATAATACGTTTATTGAGACACTAGCATCATTTTTTAATACATGAAAATAAACAGAAGTATTTTTTGGCCATTCCTTTGCCCTTATAAGTTTATGGAATACTAAACTTAAAGCCTTCTGAAATTTCATGAAACCAGTGATATAACACTATAAAGTAGAGGAAAATCCCCATCTGCCTGTTCTATAATAGGGAAGAAAATAGTCATCCTCCAATAAATTGATATTTCTCTTGGCTTTATAGCCAAGTGTGTTTTCATCCTTCCATCCATGCATCAAATATTTATGAATGCCTGTAGCAGGCACTCTCAATTAGTCAAAGAGACAGACAAGCAAGGCAACATTTACACTCAGTAACTGTTACAGTTGTGAGATTCCTACTGTTCTATAGAAGCACAGAAGAAAAACATAGGCTGGAAAATTCTAGATAAAGGTTGCCAGAGTAGCTCTTTCATTTCCTAGTGGCAGCCATGGCTCATGGTCCCAAGAAGCATCTGAAGTGGGTAGCCACTACCAAGCATTGGATGTTGGACAAACTGACTTGTGTGCTTGCTCCTCATCCATTCACCCACCCATCCCCCACAAGCTGAGAGAATGTCTGCCTCTCAGCATTTTCCTAAGAAACAGGCTTCAGTATTCCCTGACAGGAGATGAAGTCACAAAATTCTGCATGCAGTGTTTCATTAAGATTAATGGCAAAGTCAGAACTGCTATCACCCACCCTGCTGGTTTTCTGGATGTCATCAACATGAACAAGACCGGGGAGAATTTCTGTCTAATCTATGACACAAAAGGTCTCTTTGCTGTTCACCACATTATACCTGAGGGTACCAAATTACAAGTTGTGCAAAGTGAGAAAGATCTTCGTGGGCACAAAGACCATCTGGTGACTCACGATGCTCAAACCATTTGCTAGCCAGATCTCTTCATCAAGGTCAATGTCACCATTCAAGGTAACAGATTTCATCAAGTTTGACACTGATAACCTGTATATAGTGACCAGAGATGCTAAGTTGGGAAGAATTGGTGTGATTAGCAACAGAGAGAGAAATCCAGGCTCTTTCCATGGGGTCCATGTGTAAGATGTCAAACAGCAAAAGCTTTGCCTACCCAGTTTTCCAATGCTTTTGTTATTGGCAAAGGCAATAAACCTTGGATTTCTCTTTGCCAAGGGAAAGGGATCTGCCTCATCATTGCTAACAAGAGGCTGGAAACTGTGGGTGAATTTCACCCACAGTCTTTATGTGCCATTGGAAATAAGAATCAAGGAATTTTACTTAATGAAATGGTCTCTGTGACATTAGAAATAAGAATCAAAGGATTTTAATTTAAAAATGACCTGGTATGATTTTTTTTTAAAGATTGCCACAGGAGATGCCTCTGAATTTGAGTCTTCAGGGCCAGCAGATCTTGGAAAGAGGTATGAAAAAATAAAGGCCTAATTGTGGGAGAAATAATACGTTCTAGACACCAAATCATTCAGAGAGGCAGAAAGGGGTGAGACCCTATGAAGAGCAATGAATGCTACTATGGTGGCCTAGAAAGTAATAGGGAATCACTGGTGTGTATTAAGTAGGGTCCCAGAATTGGGCTAGTATTAGGAAGTATGGTCTGATTGTAGGAGACCTATTTGTGAATGGGTGAGTGAAAATAAGTTCGTGAGAGAATGCCATTCTTCCCATATCCACAGCACTGTGTGGGTCTGTTCTTTGGAGTGGACTGGCAGTGTGGGCCAGTCTCACCAGAAGATAGAGAGCATATCTTAAGTCAGTTACCATAGTCCTGACATTTGGGACTATGCAGTATCCATCTGACCAGATAAAGCACAGAGAATAAGAAAAGCATTTGGCCTGGCTTGTGGGGAAGTTAAGCTCTGAGACTCTGACATGAAAATCAGAACAATGACCTTACCTGTGGAGAAAGAGAAGGACTTGGAGGCGAGCAGACTAGACAGCCTGCCTCCACAGTTACATCTGCCCTATGGGATGTCAGTGTGCGCCCGGGAGGATGGGACCTCGAGAAGCATAGCTGAACAAATGAATGAAGGAGTTGGTGTTCTTTCTGTTTTCTATAATAATTTCATTTTCATTCTCCTTTAGATTTTAGTCAAGTTCCTTTTGAAAATTCTAGATTGGGTTGCCTGTGGTAGAGTGCTAAGGAAACTTTAAAAAAAATTGGTATTTGAGCCAAGTTCAAGTTCACAAAGGGAACAGCTTACTCCAGGGAATCAGAGAAACCAGAGAACTTCAGGTAGACACATTTAACAACTTATACCCAACTCTTCTGAGCCAGAGATTCTTCTTCCACAGGAAGAAGAATCCAGGAAAATTCTAATTTTACAGTTGCTTTGATGAGGCGGGGATAGTCATATAGAAATGTGATTGAACAAAAAAGGTCTAATCTGCTAGAAACCAAGCAAAACCCATCTGTTCAGATCCTTCTTATCTTGGTTGTAACATTTCTTCCTTCCAGATATGGGACCTCTGTGGAATAAGAGTCTTGTGAACTATGTTTGAATATGGTAAATCAGATAATTTCCTTATGTTCAATTCTTCTTACACATAATTGTAAGTTATGTGCTAACTCTAGGAAAGGAAATTCTGGTGTCTAAGCCCTACCCTAGGGAAGGAGATTCTCCTTTCTAATGCTTGCTCTGAAAAAAAAATGAAAGATGACAGACAGGAAAGAGGGAAAGTTCAGAGAGAAACTGCTTGTGAGGCCTTCATTTTAGAACATGTTTTCTGAGTCCCCACAATTGTCAACCTATCTCAGTCACTGTCAATTAAAATTATTTGAGCACTTACAAAGGACACTGTTAATAATGTCTGTAAACTTATCAGTAATAAAAGTATTCCAGTCCTGATCACAGCTATATTGTGCTTTCCCAGGGACAAATACTAAGACTTTCACAGTTACTATCTGAATCTATCTATGGGTGCGTTTACAAATCAAGTTGTAGGACCTCAGCATAAATTAGCTGTAATTGTTCCTTCAACTACTACTGCTAGTCAGTATTGCTAGAATGAGAGATAAAAATAGCCCTTTAAATTCTCATTTTAGGTAGAGTATAACGGGGCTATGTGTTAGACTTCCTAGTATATCTAAGTCGTATGACTCATACGCTAAGGCCTATGAAAGCCGTTGGCCATTACAAAAGAGAAATACAATCTATCCCACTGAGGTTGAGTTATTCATCCATTCAAAAAATGCTTGATTATCTACTCTGTGCAGGCAGTAGAGTGTACATTCCTGAGAGTGAGAAGAGAATCAAACAGATAAGCCAGGCCGTGGTAATGCAGGGAGGTGAGGAGATGGGGGAGGGGCCTGCAGGTGTCACCCTATAGTTAGGAAAGGTGACAAGGAAGAATGAGGCAGTTGTTTGCCTACCCCAAAGCCTGCCACCAGCGGGGGACCCTGACAGCCAGCGCTGGCCCCATGGCCCGCCTCCTGGAGGGGGCGGGGCGTTGAGGCTGACGTCATGGCCCTGTGGACTGAGGGTTGCTGGAGGGGGCAGGGCACTTAGCCCCACCTGGCAAGCTGTCACAGGAGTTGTCAAGCGCTGTCAGCTCTCAAGAAGTGATTGGACGGTGGGCAGCTTGGGGGAGGGGCATGAATGGCGGTTGGAAACCGTTAGACCCGTTGGAGTGGGGGAGGGGTGCAGCCTCTGGATAGGCTGAGTGTTGAGGTGGGGGAGGGGCGTGCGTGGAGAGAGAGACAGCAGGAGGGGAAAGACGCGCAAGCAAGCGGCGACCCGGAGCAGAGCAGCGCAGGCCTGCGGAGAGGCCGCCAGAGAGGCCTGTGGAGCGACCCTCCCGGAGCAGGGCAGGGCAGGCCTGTGCAGAGTGGAGAGGCCTGCAGGGAAGGAGGAGGAAGGAAAAGGAAAAGCCTTCCCTCTGGAGGTTCGGAGCTTCGGAGGTCTGGGGCTGGAGGTTTGTAGTTTGGAGGGTTGAGGTGTAATAACCCGTGGGGGCCCCATAATCCGCGGGGCCCAATAGTCTGCGTGGCCGCGTGGCCGGCTGGAGGGGGCGGGGCCCCAAGAGGCGAGCCTCACCGCTCCACCAATCAGGTCACGGGACAGAGCAGGGCTTTGGGAGGCTGACCTCGCCGCCCCACAGGGCGCCGCCGCGAGAGGGCGGAGCCGTGCCGCCGAAAGGGGCGGGGCATGCCACTGGACGGGTGGAGCGTCGAGCCCACATGGTGGGCTCTCAGGAACTGATTGGACAGTGGGCAGCTTGGGGGAGGAGCATGAATGGTGGCTTGAAAACATTCGTGGGGGAGGGACCCAGCCTATATCTGGGTATATATAGGCTGCGTGCTTCAAGGTCTGGGGAGTCGGGGGAAAAACCAGAGGCGGGAGGAGCGGTTAGGGAAGGGTTAGGAGAAAACAGGGAGTTAGTACGGAGTTAGCTCGGAGGGAGGGGAGGAGTAGGAGTGGAGGAGAGAGGGCAGGAAGGGAAAGCTGGCCGGAGCAGGGCAAGTCTGTGGAGGACAGGGCAAGCCTCGGGAGGCCATTTGGGGCCTCCTCCGGAGGTCATTGGGGCCTCTTCGAGGGGCCATTTGGGGCCTTCCTCCAGAGAGGCCTGTGGAGAGGCCTCCAGGAGCAGGGAAGGGCAGGCCTGTGGAGAGTGGAGAGGCCTGCGGTGGAGGAGGAAGAGAAGGAAGGGAAAAGCCTTCCCTTTGGAGCTCTGGAGGTCTGGGGTTGGAGGTTTGCAGATCCACTAATAAAGGTCGGGGGTCAGGACTGCCTATTGGAGGTTTGGTGGTGGAGGCTGCTCTTGGTTCTGGGATCTAGCCCAGGACAAGATAGTCTCAAGACCCTTTTCTGGTGTACATAGTGTAAATAAACTTCTTTTGTCCACCTTTCACTGTCTGTGCCTTGATGGATTGTCTCTCTCTTGGGAGGTCATAAGTGAGGTTGATGGTTTGCAGACCAACTAATAAAGGTCGGGGCTGCCCATTGGAGGCTTGGAGGTTTGGTGGTTGAGGTTGCTCTTGGTCCTGGGTATCTAGCCCAGGACAAAGTAGTCGCAGGCCACCTTTCTGGTGTAAATAGTGTAAAAAAAATTTTTTTTGTCATCTTTAACCATGCCTCGATGGATTGTCTTGCTCTTTGGAGGCCATAATTATAGAGGGACACAGAGATTCACCAGTGTTTGATGCCTAGACAGAAATAGTGGTGTGGAGACTGAAAAGCAGTAGGAACTCAGGCTGTTGGCCGAGAGCCAGAACAGAGTGGCTGTTTTGGTTACTTTTAGTGGGGTGATGGAGGAAATAAGCTGAAAATCCAGGTTAGTAAATCAAATGAAATGGATTTCAGAAGAGAACAATGAATTAGAGAGAGAGACAGAGACAGAGACAGAGAGACAGACTATATCTTTTTTTTTTAATCAGTCATGGAATTTGAACTCTGGGCCTGGGTGCTGTCCCTCAGCTCTTCAGTTCTACCACTTGAGCTCCAGCGCCACTTTCGGTTTTCTGGTGGTTTATTGGAGATAAGAGTCTCATGGACTTTCTTGCCTGCCCAGGCTGGCTTTGATCCAGGATCCTCAGATTTCAGCTTCCTGAGTAGCTAGGATTACAGGTGTGAGCTACAGATGCCTGGCTGATACTCTATCTCTTCAACTCGCCTTTTACAATTGTTAACTGATTTGATGGCAATGCTTTTCTAGAATACAGATTCAAAACTTGAATAAGAAGTAACTATAAACAGGAAGAAACAATAAGAATGCTGTTTGCTATTAATGGCACACAATGGTGAACACTGAAAAAGCAAATGAAGATTAAACAGGAGTACCAAATTTCAAAAATTCAGGCTTTGGGTTTACATAGCCCTTTGTACTTAAAAGATAATGCTATCTAAGGATGCCATTTTATGGGGGAGTATCTTCTCCACAAGGCACTGATTAAAATTGTATCGGAAGTTTGAGATTAGAGCCAGCCCTGGAAGGAAACAATTGTAAACAATATTAAACCATAACAATTGCAACAATATTAACTCTTTCCATCCTCTTCCATTTGAAGGTTTTATATTATGTTATGTTATATTATTATGTTGCTTTTTCTAACCACTTCTTCCAAGCAGAAGTACACAAAGCATTCCTAAATCCTAGTCACCCTAGGCAGCTACCTCAATTTGGTTATATTATTCAATTATCAGTCTTCTGGACCACTTGCTTTCCAGTGGGTTTGGCTTTTTTGTTTTGTTGGCCATAAGACTTGAACTCACTGCCTGGGTGCTGCCCCTGAGCTCTTTTGCTCATGGCTAGCGCTCTACCACTTTGAGCCACAGTTCCACTTCCAGTTTTTGTAGATAAGAGTCTCATGTGGACCTTTCTGCCCCGGCTGGCTTCGAACAGCGACCCTCAGATCTCAGCCTCCTGAGTAGCTAGGATTGCAGACATGAGCCACTGGCCTCCAGCTGCCAGTGGCTTTTTATTACGGAGATATACGGAAGATCTCCTGAGCCACATTCAACCCCACTCAGTAAGATTTACAACACTGGATCGACTAGAAGTGAACAAATGAATTACTGTAGGTACCAAATGCATGGGGGTCTTTTGGTACACGCGCCTTTGAGACAAACAGGGAAGGATGAGCACCCACCCCTTCCTCCCCTGAGCACCTCGGGGGAGGAAACCGTAGCCGCTTACTCAGACCTAATTATGTGGTCACTTACAAGGTGTTTCAGTGTTGTGGCACAGAGGTGCTTGATACATTATTGTTGTTCTCAGCACTAGCATACAGGAGTTCATTGCATGTTTGCTGGAGGACTTCATAAAGACCCTGCTTTTTCAGATTCTTGGTATCCCACCAAGGGAAAACTGATAATGGCCAAGGTTCATGACCAGACACAATGATCAGATTCTTACAAAAGGAAAGGAAATTAGATTATTGCAAGAAGGGGCTGGAGCACAGAGGTAAATCTTGGTGGGCTTCCACAAAGCCGAAACCCACTGGCAGGCTCCCCATCATCTCCCAGCCCGCAGAGGGACCTCGTGCAAAACTTCCACTCCAGGAATCTCCCTAGCCCGCGCGGGGAACAGCTGGGAACAACCCGGACCTTAGTCAGATCCGCCTCCTCTACGGCCCAGAGCCCGCCCCAGTCTGACGTGTCCCGTTCCCCGGGAGCCCCCAGGTCGCCGGCAGCTACCGCTCCCTCCAGCCCTGGCTCAGGCCGGGGAACGGAAGCTGCAGATCCGCCCCTGCCCTCGAAAGGCGGGGTCTCTCGGGGGCGTGGTCCCGCGGCGGGCGGGGCTTCTGGAGGGGCGGGGCTTGCTGAAAGGGGCGGGGCGGGCAGCCGCTCGCGCCGCGCCGGGTCTGACTGACAGGCGGGTTCCGACCCCCCGCCCCGGAGCCCGCCCCCTCCGGAGCTTCCTGACGAGTTTGGACCCCGGCCTGGCGCAGCCCGGCGAAGGGGAGTCGTTCGCTCCCGGTCGGCCGCCGCCAGGGGTGAGGCTGCCGGGTAGGGGCTGGGGGCGCGCGAGGGGCCGAGCATCCCTCTCAGGGACGCGCCGGCCTCCGGCCCCCGCCTCCCCGCCTCCTCCCGACCGGCCGCCCCGCCCCGCCGTGACCCCGGGCCACCGCCGGAGCCCGCCGCGGTAAGTGCGACTTCCTCCCTGGCGCCGGGGGCGCGGGGCCCGCTGCCGCCCCCACGCGACCCCCCGCCTCGTGTCGCCGCGCGGGCGCCCGGGCTGGGCGGCGAGGGGGCCCGCGAGGCGTCCCGACCCGCCGCGGGTAGGCCGGGCCGGGCCTGGGACTCGAACCCGTGGCTGCAGAGCCGCGGCCCGGGCCGCCCCGAGTTTACTGAAAGTTCTCCACGCGGACCGCCGCTGTCGGCCCCCGCGGCTCTCCCGGACTGCCCAACAGCTCACCAACAGCCGGGTTTTATTTTCCCTCGTGGTTCCTGGCGGGCAGTCACACCTAAGTTTTGACTCTTTGTTCTCAGTAGTGGCCTCCCCCACCCCCACCCCACCCCCAAGGTGGAGAACGAGAAGCCGTCGGCGGTGGCTGGCCCACACTTGGATTTAAACATTTGTTTCAGTGCTTGTCTCCGAATCTGAAGCTGGCGGGAAAAAGTTGGCCGTGACAAAGTGTATGAAAGTACTGTGATCGCGGGTCTCATCGGCTCACTGAGTGCTTAAAACTGTTTCAGAGTAACTGACACATTCACGCCATCCCAAGGACACAAAAGGGAGATTACAAAGTCTTCCCCCCCTCCATCTATCCCCTTTCCCACCCCTCCCCCCAGTATGGTTAACGTCTTAGGAATCCTTTCATAGATTATATACCGGCGGAACCCCCTCCAGCTTTCTTTGGAAAGTGAAGTTGCTGTAATTAAGTGCCAAGCAGTTTTACTAGTGCCAAATGAATGTTTATTCTCTTTTCAGGAAACAGTTTAATATTTAATAAATCATCCTCTTAGATGGCAGTTTACTAAGTCTTTTTAGTTATTAGATCACAGGGAGACGGAAAAAACCTTCTGATTTTAAGCATTTACAGAGTATTGTGAATATGTGTGCTTCATTGGCTTGTCATGACTTATGTAAACAATTTTACATAAAGGTGAATTTTACAAAAAGGGCAATACGGAAACAATTCTGCCTAAGAACGGTGTTTTCCAGTATTGAGGCTTGAAAGGAGCAATTTCTTGTGGGCCCAAATAAACAGGAGAGGGTATGATATAGTTGACAGTATTTTTAAAACATCTCTGACATAGGGCAAATAATACAACTCAGAATAAGGTCTCTGGAGTCAGATGATCCATCTGTAACCTTCAGAATGACCTGAACTAGTATTTTCCAAACCATGTTCTAAGGAATTATAACATAGCTTATTTTTTAAAAATAAGATTCTGAGCTCTGGGACTGGATGGTAGAGCATTTGCCTATTATACACAACACCCTAAATTATCAGAGCCAACTTCCTTCCCCAAAAAATAAGATTCTGAGCTAAGGGCAGGGTTAGACACATTTCAATAATTTTTTAACAACAGAATTTCTTGAAGGTTTACAAGGCTAAAATTCAGGTTGATTCTTTTAAAGAATCTATTGTGTGGTGTTTTTCAAATTTAACAGGCTATTTTTCAGGTAGTTCTTCATATTTCTTACAACTGAAGTTTGATTAGAACCAGAGAGGAAAAATTTGAACTTAGTGAATATGATAAGAATCAAAATGATGGTAATCTAAAAGCATTTGATAAAGTAGTCTGGAGCTTCTTTCTGTTTTGTTTCAAGGCATTTAATTGTCTTATGAATTGAGTAAATTTAAACAAATAAGAATCCTTAAGGAATTACTTTTAATTATCTTGAATCAGATCACACATGATGGACATGCCATTTTATCACCAACACTATTTGTACTAATTTACTATCAAATCCTAGATTCTGTAGTCATAAGGGAACTTTGAAGAAAGAGCAAGCAATTTGGAGCAGAAAATCTTTTTTTTCTTCTGGAACTGAGACTTGAACTTAGGGTCTGATGCTTTCACTCACAAGTTTGTGTTCTGCCATCTGAGCCATGTCTCTAGCCTGTGGACCCAGAAAATCTAAGAGGTGCTACCCTCATGCACAGGGATGTTTACAGCAAGTCTATGAGCCTGGCTGAATCAATTTCCTTAAGATTAGAATGAATATAGCATGCCACTCACAGAATAAATATTCAAAATCTACTAAGTTCTGGTAATAGAAAAACCAACTTTCAAAGGCAAATGAAATAATATATCAAGAATCATTCATGGTCTAAATTTATTCCATAGTGAGTACAGATGGCAAGTGATTGGAGGGCTGCAATAGCTCTCCACCCAAGGAGTTTGCTTCCTGAGTTTCAGATGAGAAGTACTGAGAACTGAAGATGAGGGATAGGTTTGGAATTTTAGTTCTTGTTTCATTATAAGAGTTTATTTGGATAATGTGCAGCAAACACTTCTATACAAAAGTAATTTCTAAATGATGCACTGCTGTGCAAAACATGCTGAATTTCTGAGGGCTAGAGCTCTTGATCCTTACACTATTTATGAGAATTTATGAGAGAGATGTTTGCTGACTGTATCAGGCAGGATAGGTTATACTTTAGAAACAGAAGACATCCCCTTCCCCCCCCCCCCCCGCCCCCCAGCCTTCCTTCCCTTACTGGCTTTAAACAAAAAGGTTTATTTCTGTCACATTACATATCCAACTAGGCTGTACTGCTAGTAGTCATTTGGAGCCTTAAGCTGTTACAGTCTCAGCACATTCTTCCACAGTTGTTAGGACTGGGGAAAGGATGTGATGACTACTACTTGAAAGTGAAACATTAACTTCTAACACCATTTCATTGGCCAGACAAGTCATAAGACTACAACTAACTTCAGGGAGGAAATACAGGAGGAGACCTGGAATAGTCTGTGGACAGTACTGTTTTCTTCACTAAGCAGATGTTGTAGTCCTAAGAGTAAACACAAAATCTGAATAAGTCAAATCTAAACTATATTTTTTCAGTACTCTATTTAGAAATAGAAAACAGTAATTCTTTGTGTGTTTGTGTTTAGTTGGAGTTATGCCAATGAGAATTATAAAGGACATCTTAATTTGAAATAAAATGCTATTGGAATGCTACAATTAGATGTACTGTTTTGATCAAATGAATTTCACTCTTTTTTAATCATATGTGTACTCAATAAACATTTGTTAAATATGTATAAGGCACTGTTTCAGTTCCTCTGAGAATAGAGAGATGAATGGAGAGTTTATAATAAAATAGTTTCTAGAATAGAAACTATATAATAATAGAATAGTTTCTATAGAAGATAGCCATAATTTGAGTTCTCTCTTCCTTTCTCAAGGCAAAATTAACAGAATTTTTTTCTTTGATAAAATGGACTCACACATATAAAATATATAATAGATACATACATATAAACCATTGTACTTTGTGTGCCTTTTCCCTTATTTTGGTTCTGAGTATCTCCTGATAAGCTACACAAAACCTCTTCTACTAGCTTAAGTAAAAAGAATGTTTTGCTTGAAGAGCAATTTAGCTTTATATCAGTCCAAAAGCTAAAAGTTCAGCTAGGTCTCAGGCAACTGACATCAGTAACAGAGTTAAGAGTTAGAGCTATTTTGTCTTTTCCGGCTGTATATGATTCCTTTGCCAGTCACTGCACATATACTAAGTTCATCTGTTTCTCTTCTCTAGTTTCTGTCAGTTTTGCTATCACATAGATACTTTAACCTTAGAATTCACACAGTGGAAACTAGACTCTTAGCAACTCCAGCAGATCTGAGGTTTTGTGAGTGCCTCATCTTTGTCAGCCCCTAAGTTAACCAACATTGAGATTTGAAAATAATGGAGTTGGCCCTGAAGTATAACAAGCTAGGGTAATTGGCAGCTTTATAGTACAGAAAGAGGCAATTCTAATAGCTTGCAATCAAAGAAGGCTGAGATTAAAGAAACCCTAGATGCCATCAAAAGTTCTGCACAATTAACACCAGCTTGCAAGTTTTAGTGGGTCAGACTGATTACAGTGATCAGGATAAGAAGGAGAACTGGAGCTGACTTGTAGCTACTGTACTCCCTCCCTGAACACTGGCAAATGCCATCTCCATTGTAATCAAGCCTTTCATTTACCAGTTCCTCTACCAAGGTACAGTTGGCTGAATTGTCCAACACTTCAGTCACCTGCCCCAATCCTGATGCAGCACTCACTGACTTTCCCTCATGGAGAAAGAAGGGAGCACTTAATATGTTCCCTTGCTGTGCTCTGTCTATGATGCAGACTGAGGTTTCCAAGAGACTCTTCATCTAGACCTCTTACACATTTATATTGCCATATCTCTTCACCAACTAAATCCATTTTTATTCACAATAAATTTCCATTCTTCTGTTATCTGTGTTTGCTTAGCTTCTCTAGCAAATTCCCCTGCATTCTTTACCTATGCAATATCTCCTTTCTTCCCAGTTGAAAAATATCCATAGCTTCACCTCAGCAGGCTGAAGGGATGAACTATGGGGAGGTGGTATATGATACCTGGAAGAGGGGATCCCCAGGAAAGTAACAACAGAGGAAGGTGAGTAAATAAAAAGCTGTGTATGAGATCAGCTGGAATCTTTGTCAGAGATACAAGAGAAAAGATCAAACATGGGGAGGGAGCTTGGGTTCAATTATAGAAGATATAGCTTACATTCTAAAATGTGCTTGTACTCTCATTTCTATAGAAAGGGGTCTTCTAGGTTCAACTAAATTGTTCAGATGCAGAAAACTACCATACCATAGGCTTTTTTCTTTTTCTTTTTTTTTGCCAGTCCTGGAACTTGAACTCAGGGCCTGGGCACTGACCCTGAGCTTCTTTTGCTCAAGGCTAACATTCTACCACATGAGCCACAGCACCACTTCTGGCTTTTTCTGTCTATGTGGTACTGAGGAATCAAACCTAGGGCTTCATGCGTTCTAGGCAAGCACTCTTACCACTAAGCCACATTCCCAGCCACCAAAGGCTTTTTATTCAGCTGAGTATCAGACAAAAAATCACAGATTACCAACTGGGTAGCATCACCTTTCCTTATCTATGGGAGAGATCTTCACTATAGACTGCCCAAAGCATACCTTCTAGTCAGTGTCTCTGAAGAAGTGAGCACAGAGCTGGGTTTATGCCTATAATCCTAGCTCCTTGGGAGGCTGAGATCCCAGGGTCATCATTTGAAGCCAGCCAGAGTTGGAAAGTCCTTGAGACTCTTATCTCCAATTAATCACAGAAGTGGTACTGTGGAAAGGGGTACTGTGGCTCAGATTGTAGAATGTTGCTAGCCTTGAACAAAAAGGAGCCCAGGTTCAACTCCCAGGGTAAAAGTTCAAGCCCCACCCCCAGCCCCAGCAAAAAAAAAGCCACAAGAGCTACCTGGTTTCACACACACACACACACACACACACACACACACACACACACACACCCCTACACACACACACACACACACACACACACACACCCCTCAGTATCTCTTTTACAGTTCCATAGATTTAGCTGAAAAGCACATGCTAATTAAAAGCCATCACAGGAAGTAAAACTATAATTTTATAATTTGCTTATGAGGAACAATAGGTAGATAGATAGATAGATAGATAGATAGATAGATAGATAGATAGATAGATAGATAGATAGATCCTGAGTCCTAAAGCAAATGGACTAAGCAGGGAGCTCATTCTTCCTATAAGCAACGTTACCAGAGTTGACATGCCCTGTTCTACAGATTGACAGCTGTGCAGAGCTGAGGGTTAACTGAATGTGAAGTACAGAGGAGACAAGTTTTATTATTTCTGCTCACATGTGTACTGCCCACAGTGCCTTTTGTTGGGAAAACATTCAGTAATATATTTTGCTTATCTTGATGTAGTGTGTTTTAATTTTTTTATCATAGGTAAAAGTATGAAATAGGCTGAAAGGAGTATTTTAGGACTAAACCATTAAGACACATGAATTCCATACAAAGAGGTTGGCTTTTATTATCTTCTAGATCAAAAATAAAATAATCAAGCCTTTAGTTAGAATGATATAGTCACAAATTGCACTCCAGGTTTCTTTAGCTGTACTAGGAGAGTGGATAGAAGAGGATTCAGACTTGAGACTGCTTGTTAGTATGCTTTTTTCTGAGGGCCACAGAGATTTTCTGATAAACAGAAAGAAAAAATATGAACATCCCATTTTGTCCTCTCTATTGTTTACATTATCCTTTACTACCCTTTTCCTTGTCTGACTTATCTGCCATTCTGATGTAAATATATTGTTTATAAAATCCAATTGGTCCTGCAACAAAATCAAGTTAATCTCTTGATTTGTTCATTTTGTGTTCGGACATCCCAGGCAACTTTGGTTATATATATTAGAGAGTACTGATTGCTATCTTTTCTACCTCTGTCACCCTAAAGCCACATGGAAGACAGAAACACTTCTGGACCTGGCTCAGGTCAGTAAAAGACAAAATGACACTTATCCACACTGTTACTTTTTATGGTACATAAGACAATTGGGTACCTCAGCACATGCCAAAGATAACAGATCAGGCCAGGCATTAGTAGTGGTTCTCCCCCCTTTGTGGTACTGCAGCTCCTGACCATGTGTCACAGCAAATACATAAAGCTATATCCACAAAAATCTCAGGAGTGTGTGGCAAGGAAATATCTCTGTCTCTTACTCTCTATGTCTCTGTGTCTCTCTGTCTCTTTCTCTCTCTCTCTCTGCCCCACCCTCTAACCTCTTACCAGTTAATCAAATCAAAGGCTATTTTGTAATTTTTGTGGTACTGGGAAGGGTTGAACCCCAGACCTTTGCATGTTTTGTTAAGTAGGTATGTGTTCTACATTCCAGAGACTGAGGTGGCTATTTTCAAAATCCGCTATTGGGCTATAGTCATACTACAATCAACTAGTTTCTTATATAATGAGCTTGAAAAGAAAGGATACATAATATCATTTAGTAAACTTCAAAAAAAAATCTTTGGCAGCATTGGAGTACTCAAGGGCCTCACATTTGCTTAGCCTACGTACTCAGCTAGCACTCTGCCACTTTAACCATGCCTTAAGCCTAGATTTTTCTGGTTATTTTTTTTTTGGGGGGGGTGTCCGGTCGTGGGGCCTGAACTCTGGGCCTGGGCGCTGTCCCTCATCTCTTCAGCTCAAGGCTAGTGCTCTACCACTTAGCCACAGCGCCACTTCCTTTCTGGTTATTTTAGAGATAGAATCTAATGAACTTTTCTGGCAGGGTTGGCCTTGAACTGACATCTTCCTCCAGATCTCAGCTTAGTGAGTAGCTAGGAGTACAGGCATGAGCCATGGGTACCTGACTAATTTGCTTAGCTTTTTAAAAGAGGTTCCTATTTGAATACCAGATATTACTACAGATACATGGTTGAGATTACTTTTAATGTTGCATTGCAGCACTTTATCCTATAGGAAATAGTGATAAAAATGGAGTGAACTGAGTAGGGAGAAATCTGAAGCACTCATATTTAGTGCAACTGTGATGAATTTAACGATTTTTTTTGGTGGGGGGTCGGTCGTGTGGTTTGAACTCTGGGCTTGGGCACTGTCCCTTGGCTCTTCAGCTCAAGGTGAGCGCTCTACCTCTTGAGCCACTGCACCACTTCCGGTTTTCTAGTGGTTTATTGGAGGTAAGAGTCTCATGGACTTTCCTGCCTGGGCTGGCTTTGAACCGCCATCCTCAGATCTCAGCCTCCTTAGCAAGGATTATAGGCGTGAGCCACTGGCGCCCAGCTTTTAACGATATTTTTATATAAGTAATAATGTGTTCTTCAAGTATTGTTTTAGTACCTTGTTTACTAGTTTGTTTTGGGCTTTTTCCAGGAGAGTGTTGGTCTGTGGGTGTGTGTATGTGTGTGTGTGTGTGCGCGCGCATGTGCGTGAGTGCTCTCACTAGTCCTGGAGCTTGAACTGAGTGCTTTATGCTCTTGCTTGGCTTTCTTACTACTTCAATCAAACCTGCAGTCGAGCATTTTGCTGGTTAGTTGGAGATGGAACCTCAAAAGACTTTTCTGCCTGGACTGACTTCAAACCATTATTCTCTAGGTCTTTGACTCCTGAGTAGCTAGGATTATAAATGTGAGCCACTGGCATCCAATTGGTTTTTGTTTTTGTTTTTGTTTTTTGAGACAAGACATTGCTATAGATCTCAGATTGGCCTCAAATTCAATATCAATCCCAGGCTATTCCTTCTGTCTTGTCCTCCTAAATGTTGGGATTAAAGATGGGAACCATCTTGGTTCTTATTTACTATTAGTTTGATCAGATCTTACTGGTAAAAGAATTTTTCCTCGTTTTACTATTCTTCATTAGACACCTAACCTTGTACTTAGAATCTGCCCTTGTTTGTGCAATGAGTTAATTACTACTGTATCTGCCTCATAAGGGTTATAAGTAGCAAATGAGAAGATTTACTTTTAAGTTTTTTATCCTATTTTACTGAAAGTATTTAGGATCAGGAGGTGATTTGCCCCAGTTACATACTGGCTGATGAATTGCTTAGTTTAGGCTCTTGTACCATATTAGTTAGGCAATCATTTAATGATAATGTGGGAAAATAAGAACAAAGAACTCTGAAACCACTACCTTTTAATGGACTCAGATTTACCCCATACCCTCTTTTCTGTCTGTAAAATATATGTACTGATCCCAACAGCCAGCTGAACACCCATGGATTAGTAGGCTATACCAGAACAGACCTAAAGTTGTATAATTCCCAAACCTGTTTTTAACAGTTGTACATATTATAGGAATTGTAAAACTATAATAAATGTGAATTAAATAGGATGTAAAGTTATTTCTATAAAAATTAATGAATGCTTTGGGATGTCTCAAAAAAGCAAGTTATTAAAAATTTGCTATCAAATTGAACCAACACTGGACAATTGTAAATGATTAAGAGAAAAGCCATCAAAGTCTACAGTAGTTCTTGTCAAAGACCCTGGATCAGCTGCCTGGTCTTTAGACTGTTAGTAGTTCTCAAGGAAATAAGGAGCTCACACCAGAATACAAATGAATAACATCACTAAGTACACTGTTTGGTTCAGCTGACACTTTTTTTTTCTTTTTCATGGTAAGACTTCCTCCCTCAAGAAAGCAATGAATTTAGTCTTAGTCTGGCACTGGATTTTTTCATGGTGGTCATCATTGGTCTAATGAATTCTGTATTATTCTGGTATTCTGTCAGAAGTATATATGTGTTCATTCTTTCTCCAGTGTAGAAAGTGTAAATCATATAGATGATAGATCATCATTGGCATGGCTTATACAAGAAAGATTACCCTAGCCCACTAGGAGACCTTATCAAGTATATGGTGTTAACTTAGTACAGAAAAGCTTGTGAATAGATGTGCATTTGTATTTTCAAATCAGAAATCTTTAAGAGTAGGTACATGTCCTTTCTATGATTGCTAATGTTTTCATGCAATTGACAACTATAGATTTTTATCACAGGGTGATTTTTACTGTACTGAGGTTGATTGTGACTATGACTTTGACTTCCGTGACTATCTTAGCTTACCTTGTTGTCTTAGCTTATTCTGTGAATGCCTTGTATTTATTTGTCATGCGATAATTGCACTTTTTATTTTTTATTTTTTTAATTTTTGGGGGGTCTGGTCATGGGGCCTGCACTCTGGGCCTGGGCCCTGTCCCTCAGCTCTTCAGCTCAAGGCTAGCACTCTATCACTTGAGCGACAGCACCACTTCTGGGTTTTTTCTTTTTGCTTATTTGGTGCTGAGGAATTGAACCCAGGGCCTCATGCATGCAAGGCACGTGCTCTACCACTGAGCCACCTTCCCAGCCCGCACTTTTTAAATTAAATGTCAGTTCCTAGTTATAAATGCCTTGAAAGCCACTGTCCTTTCACCTTCATAGAGAAGGTATTAATAAGTAATTTCAATAAAATTATTGAGTTGATATGAGCAAGTAATATGGACTGCCATAGGATCGTATGGTAAGTGGACACAATTTAGTTTGTTAAACTTTATTCCACTTACATTTTTAATCTTACTTATAGAATAAACAAAAACAAAATCCCTTTACAAGATAGCTTTTACTATGAATTCTTACTCGCATGCCAGAGTTCAACAGCTGTATTTTCAATTTGCCAAGAAGCTTACAAAGCCAAAGTCCTCCCTCAGTTTGTTCAACTAATGTAAATATTTGATTTTAAATTTTATTTACTGTTTGTATCGGAAATAATTCTCAATTGATTTTAGCAAAATTATTAAACTACTTAATTTGGGATTTTAAGGCTTATTTCAGATTTTCTAATTACAAACAATTTTCTGCAAACATTTGTGGTAATTTTGAAGAGAATTAAAATACAACCAATGTTAACAGCGTTCTATCTATACTCTTCTGGTTTCTTAAATAGACTGTTCTTTTAAAGGATACCCTAATCCTGTTTTAGACTCCTATTTGGTGGCTAGATAGATAATTAAAACCAAACTATCCAGAGCCACACTTAATCTTCCTGAAACTATATCCTTCTTTCATTCTTTATGTCATTTTTGTCTCTATTACCCAGGTTTCTGGAATATTTTAAAAATATTTATCCCCTTTCAAGTTCTGTGGCTTCTAGCCAAGTTTAAAGAGATATTAAATAAATGCATCTTACATTGTAGAGTTATCAAACTGGTTCTGCCTCCCTGCCCTCATAAAACCATTTTCACCACTGCTAAATTCATCTTCTTGAAGTTTACCTGTAAACCCTTACCTTCAGAATCTTTTCCTCACCAAAGGATACAGCCATTCCTTCATAAACCAGGAAGCCTTTCATTTAAGTCCTCCTACTAAATCTTAGGATCCTCATGGTCAAGACCTATATCATTGATTCATATCTTATATTTAAATTCAGTAAATATTTGAATGGCCATGTACTGCACAAAGTGCTTTTCATATTTATTTTCTGTTCTTTATATAGAACAAATGTCTGTTGAACTTGCATATGTACAGGATTTTTTTCACTCATAATAATAATGAAGTTGCAGAAGAGGTATGGAATAGTTCTGGAGTTACCTTTTCTAATCTGCCATTACACATTTTAAAGTCCTAAGTAGAATTTAAATAACAGAATTAGTATGTAAATTTTAGAAAATTTTGTTGTTGTTGTTGGTTGTGGGTTGTGTTGTTGTTGGTTGTGAACTCTGGACCTGGGCGCTGTCCCTCAGCTCTTCAGCTCAAGGCTAGCGCTCTACCACTTGAGCCACAGCACCACTTATGGCTTTTTCTGCTTATATGGGGCTGAGGAATTGAACCCAGGCCCTCATGCATGCAAGACAAGCACTCAACCACTGAGCCACCTTCCCAGCCCCTAGAAATAAATTTTAATAGATTAATCTGATAAAGTTTTTTAACTGTCCTGCAATTTCTAAACTTTAGAAAGTGTTTAGAAATTATGTGATGTAACTCATTCTCTTTATAATTGAAAGAATGTTTAGAGTTTGCTGGGTTATTAGTATAATAAAATTAGTTCTAATGTTTTTATTATATATTTTATTATATCCAGTGTTTATATTTTATTATGTTTATATCTTATGACATATTATTACATAACATGTTTACATATACGATTAGGAATAGATCTATTAAAATGGATTATTCATAAATACTATCATTTAAAACATGTGAAGTGAGAATTCTAAAATGGTGATAAGCTGGTTATCATATAAACTAGTTATCAAATAGCTGTGTTTTAAACTGTTGAGTTGACCTATAGATCTAAAATAAAATTTAAAAAAAAAACAAGAACATGGAACAGTCAAAATGTATTACATGCCTAAAGCATGATGAGGCTTATTCCACTTACATGCCTAAAGCTTATTAGACTCCAAAGCCATGGCTTAAAAGCCACACTGTTGAAGTGTGTTCATCTCCCTATCTAATGACATTTAACTTTTCCTATTATAAAATTGAATAATGTCATCTTTTAAATTCACGGACTAACATTTGAGCAGATTTGAAGCAAAAATTTCAAAATACATTTCTGAAAAATTTATTCATAGTTGACACTTATCTATTTTAGAGTAACATGAGCTTCTGTGTCTCAAGTTTAACTTGAACTAAAGCAAGTATGTTAAGATAAAAAGGTACAGCCCGGCGCTGGTGGCTCACACCTGTAATCCTAGCTACTCAGGAGGCTGAGATCTGAGGATCGCGGTTCAAAGCCAGCCCGGGCAGGAAAAGACCGTGAGACTCCTATCTCCAATAAACCACCAGAAAACTGGAAGTGGCGCTGTAGCTCAAGTGGTAGAGCACTTGCCTTGAGCTGAAGAGCTGAGGGACAGCGCCCAGGCCCAGAGTTCAAGCCCCACGACCGACAAAAAAAAAAAAAAAAAAAAAGGTACAGATTACAAATTTATAATCCATTTGCAAAACATGTCAATTTGGAATTTAAGAAGGCAGAGAAGAGAGATGTTGGGAGGGAGTTGGGGGTACATTGTATGAATGTATGGAAATGTCACCATGAAATCCCCTTGTAAACTAGTACTAATAAAACATTTTAATAAATCCTTCCCCCAAAAAGTGAAGTTTTAAAAAAATAAAAAAATTTTAGAAAAACAATGTATTATTTTTCTTAAGTTAAAACACTGAAAAGATTTTATCACCAGGGGTAATTATCTTTTGTGTGTGTGTGTTTTTTTGTTTTTGTTTTGTCAGTTGAGGGGATTGTGCTTAGGACCTAGACACTCTGCTGTCCCCAGCTTCTTTTTTTGCTCAAGGCTTGTACTCTAGTACTCTGAGCCACCATGCTACTTCCAGTTTTCTGATGGTTACTTGGAGATAAAGTCGGACTTTCCTGTCTGGCTTCAAACTGCAGTCCTCATATCTCAACCTCCGGAGTAACTAGGATTGCAGGCATTGAGTAAGGTAATTATCGAGCATTGTTACCCTCTCCTTTGTTTTCCTCCTACCCAGATTTCTTTCATGTTTTAAGAAATATTAAGTTTATACTTTATTTTACAATTGATAGTATATAGTATAAGCCATTTTTAACATGGCTCCTGTAATTGTTGAGTTTGTTCATTATTAGAGAAATATGTAGTTAGTACTTTTTGCCATTGAACTGTATAAGTGCACCAGGGTTACAGTGAAGAACTAAAGCAAGGCTTTACTGGAAATTATCTTGTAGTGAAGTTAAAGACAGTAAATAAACACCTAATGTGCCACATAGTAGTAAGTATTACAAAAAAGTTAGAACTTCATGGCCAGAGAATAATATTATATGGACTAGTTAGTCCATGTAGTCCATTGCATACACTAGTTAGTTCATGTAGGTAACTTAACTGTATAATTGTTTTAGATAACATTTGGCTGAACCAGTTTTTATATATTTTTTTATTTTTTTTAACTGTATTTTTTTGTCTTTTCTTTTTTGGTACTGGGGATTGAACCCAGGACGTTGCACTTGCTAGGCAAGCGCTTTGCCACTGAGCTACATCCCAGCCCCAGTTTTTATATTTTATGGCAGCAGTTGATAGGACAAGCCAGGTGCCAGTGGCTCTCATACCTTTAATAAACTATTCAGGAGGCTAAGATCTGAGGATACTAGTTCAAAGCCATCTCAGGAAGGAATGGCCAGGAGATTCTTGTCTCCAATCTTTAAAAAGTTCTGGAAGTAGAGCTCTAGCTCAAGTGGTAGATTGCTAGCTTTAAGTGAAAAAGCTAAGGGACAGTGCGTAGACCCTGAGTTCAAGCCCCTAGTACTCACACACATACATAAAGTTGTTGGGACAGAAGGAAAATTAAATAAATGCTTAATTTCATGCCATAGAAGCATTAATTTTAGCTAACTACATATTTTTCGATAAAGATAATATCAGAAATTTTAGAGCTCTTACAATCAAGAATATAAAGATAGGCAATTGAAAATAAGAGCATGAGACCTGAATGTCCATTGCATATAGGACATCCAAGTAATGAATAATAAGCATGAAAAATTACTCAATAGCATTCATAATCAAGAAAATACAATGATGCTTCATTGTATTTTCATGGTATGCCCACCTCTTTATACCCAACAGAATGGCAGTACCAGTGTTGGCTGGATGTAGAGTAACTGCAGTTCTTAGGAGTATATTGGTAACATTAACAGTTGAACACATGTATACTTTATGATGTGGCAGGCTTACTTCTGAAGATAGGTACATGTGGATACACATAACTATAAACAACTGAAACATCAGAAACAGAATGGACTATGATGGTTGTATATTTTTGCAGTAGAATACCAATTAGCCATAAAACCTAACCATTAGCTGCTACATAATACAGGTTTGTTTGTTTGTTTTTATGGTGCTGTTACTAAACTCAGATCCTTATATGTGTTAGACAAGAAGTCTGCTACTGCAGATTTCAAAATAATAGGAAATAAAAGAATACACTGGAATGAAGGTAAAATGCAACTGAAAATAATATGTCATATGGATAGTGGTTATCTTTGGGAAGGGGTATGAGGAAGACTTGTTAAGTGTTACTATAGTCACAATAATTGTTCATGATATATGATGGGTTCATATAATGAAAATTCATGTACTTGTCACACTATTGTGCATTAAACTTTTATATTAAAATGTTGCTATCTATCTGAAAAATAGATTCAAACAAAAATATTTCCCAAACAAGAACAAAACAGCTGTCTATAATGCACAAAAGGCTTCTGCTTGGTGATGAAGCAAAGATAAATGACCTAAGAGAAAAATAGACAAACAATGTAAGTTTGTAGCTCAGAAATAGCCTAATAAACCTTTGAAGTTAGGCATCACATCCAGTACCAATCTGGAGTTAAAAGAATTACAATATTCATTGCTAAGTGTCAGGCTTATGGAAATAGATAATAAGTGTACACTCATTTTATGATTCAATTATAAATTCAAGGAAAGTCAAATACTCAAATGTAAGTTACATGCTGTACCTTCAACTCAACAGTTCTCTTAGAAATAAATTCCATGGAAATGAAAGACTCAGAGATGTTTACTGCACATAATCTTAACAGCAAAAAGACAAAAATTTGATATTATCCCACATTTTCATTAGCAAGGAGATAGTTTAATGAATTATTTTACAATTTAGCAATGTTATGAAACTGTTAAAAAAAAGTCTTAAAAATATGTTTTTGTGTATATATGAGTTTAGGTAAGAACAATTAATGACAAAATAATGTTAGCAATAGAATCCTTCTTAGCCATAACCAAAACTCTTATAAATGTATATATATAGTTATATATGATTTTAACACGGAGAGAGATGTGAGAGTCTGTGTACTCATCTTGCTATGTTGATTACTGGGGAGAATGAGTAAGGGAGGCCAAATAAGTGAAAATAACATGGAACTAATCCACTAATGTAAAAGGGTTTCTTTGTATATATGTATACAGGTACAATAAATATGTGTACATATAGTATAATATACATATACATACACAAATCAAAAACTTATATGTATGTATATAATATGTGGATAAAAAGAATATGTGTGTATATATACATATATGCAAATAAATAAATGCATCTTCCTGCTAATTAAGAATTAAATACTACTAGTTGGCCTTTTCCAACCCACAATTCTGGTGTCCCTTTAAGATCATGGATCCTCCCACCTGTAATCACATAGAACAGCTACTATGTCAATAAGGTATTTATTTATTAAATGTATAGTTCAAAGTTTTGGTTGAAAGAGCATTTGGCCCTTTTTGGGAGGAATGACATAATTTAACCTTCATATCTGTAATACTCATATCTCTGTTGGTCTTTAAATTTCTTCTTATAGAGAAAAAAATGATAAGAAATGTCTCATATCTCGATGGCCTTGAGTTCAAGATTCAAACAGGCACCCAAACAACAAAATCATTCAAATGACTTCTAGCTATTGGAGCTCTCAAAGCTAGAATTTACAAAAAATAAAAAAATAAAAAAAAAGAGCTCGAGTTTACTATAATGAGGACCTCTGGTCTGGCTTTCACAACAATGATCTACTGAATCCAATATAAAATGTTATCTATATGAATTATATTTGTAAAAATTCATTCCTTTGAAATATTTAATTTTTCCCCTTGTTAAAAGTATAAGCTTAAAATTTCATGAAAACAAGATCTGTTAGTGAACATATGAACCCTTGGTAAATACTTAAATGAAGGGAGTGAAGGCAAGATCATTATGAGCTATAGTGGGGTTGGCTTTCATTTTCTTATTTGTACCATGCATGGCGAGATGTCTATTATTTCTGGCCCTTGCCCCCTGAATGCTGTTAGCACACTCTGAAATCTGCTTTTCCCCCAATTTTTAGATGCCTTTGTCAGGGAGAGGGGGTTGCTATTTTTGTTGAGAACCACAAAGCTAGAGTAATTGAAGAAATATTATAGATGAGGCTGGGAATGTGGCTTAGTGCCTAGCATGCATGAAACCCTGGGTTCAATTCCTCAGTACCACATAAACAAAAAAGGCCAGAAGTGGCTCAAGTGGTAGAGGGCTAACCTTGAGCAAAAGAAGCTCAGGGACAGTGTCCAGGTCCTGAGTTCAAACCCCAGGACATGCAAAAAAAGAAAAAAGAAAGAAAAGTAAAAAAAAAGAAATGTTCAGAGGGTGGAGTTCTACTTTGAAGGAGTAGGATTTTAAAACCAGAGAAATCAGAAGACACACAGCATTGTTAAAGAGGAAGCAACATAATGTAGACTATCTTAACTGATGAAGCTGTATATCTTCTACATGGGAAAGTACATGGAATTAGAACAGTATGGATATCCAGAGAGTCTGTCAGGGAAAGAAGCAATTTCATTCTCCAGTTTCCTTGTCCAGTGCCTCCTGCGTATGCCCCCAAATTAATTTTCTAAAACATTGCCCTGTTCAACAGTCCACTTAATAGCACATTTGCTTTTTGCTCAAAGCATTTTATCTAATCAGATTCATCTAACTTTATCTCACCTTTTAAAATTAATTAGGTATGGCTGGCTGGATGATCAAACTGATACTTCTCCTCCTCCCTCCTCTGTATGTTCACTTCCTTCCTCATACCTGTCTTATTTTATATCAATCTATCATCGTTCTGCCTGAATAACTTCTTATTCTTAGAAGCCTGGAGTCTAGTGAAACTGGCTTGGCCCACACCACTCTACACCTTCCTCATATCTTTTGCTTCCTTAACATGGAATTTTATGTGGCTTTTCTTGCTTCTCTTTCTTGTTTTTGTAGATAGGTTTTTCTTGTTATTATTATAAGGAGCTATGTGAGGTTAAGGTATTTGCTTCACAGTACTTTTCTATGCTTCCAAAGCAGCTTTTAGTTTGTTATGTTTTTTTAGTTAAGTAAAGTACAGCCTTTTGTGTGAAATTATTTGATACATGCACCCTGAAACTGAAATTATGTATTTATAGGCTACAAAATTTTAGTATTTTGGCATTATAATGTTTTGTATTTTAACTTGCCTTTTTGTGTCCCTACAGTACCTAATAATGCATGGATTACTCACAGTAACTACTCAGCATTTAGAATTTGATTTTTACTTGTTTTGTCTATTAACTTGCCTTCACTGTGTCTGTCTTCACACCCTTGCTTTGTTTTGCCAACAACAGGGGGTACCCCCAGTTAAGACACCAGTATACCTAAGAAATAGCCTCTTTAAGTACCACATTTTCCTTTTCCTAAGTAGTATCTTAGAAATTTTAACTATTCTACTAAATGGAAGGGACTCTGTCTGAAATATAGAGCAATGTTGGCGTCAGGTCATTTATTGGAAAAAGAGTAAGAACTGTCACATTTTAATCCTTGGTAGTTTTCAAACTTTTGCTTCCAATTCTTCTTTGTTCAAATGAAGTCTTACCCACAATCTTACCTCATTAATTGAACGCACTCCTTTTCAGATAAAGGCGGAAGGTAACAATCTGGAGCCCCACCTTTGTACTTCTTCCCACTCTTACCCTCATCCAAAGAGCAAAGGTTGACATTTGTCATAACTTACCTAATTAAAAAACGCTTTTTACAGAACTCTTTTTGTGATATTTCATCTAGCAACTTGATTTAAAAATAGGAACGCCTCCGTTGTAAAGTGTTTTTTAAGTACAAAGGAAAATGCTCTGGAATCCATTTCTTGTTTCAGCAATAAAAGAGTTAATACACTAAGCAGGAGAGACTGAGACACTGCACTGGGATAGTGCTTTCTGTCTTGGTCATTTGTGGTCTAAGAAAAGGGGGTGGTATTCTGCATTTGAAAGGACTTTAATGAATGCTGTGAGTGTTTGGTGAGAGCTAATGGTCAGATTGGGAAAGGCGAGCCGGGAAGTGGTCTAGCTGCTTCAGGATAGGTGGATCAGAGTTTGCTGTGATTGAACGGAATGTTCCACCGTGTTTCATCTTTATTCATTATCCTTTGTTCTTTATAATCTGATAGATATATTGGCATGCAAGTAAATGTAGATATATGTGAATGTGATTTATTTTCCTTTCAATCTGTTTGTTGTGTACAGCAGGGCATATACTTCTCTTGTCTTGGTTGGATGCACATATCTCTGTGTGCAGTGCTTTTTGCCCGTTGCCTAGACGATCACTTGGTTTCACTGAGGATGTCTGGTTCTCGTAAAGAGTTTGATGTGAAACAGATTTTGAAAATCAGATGGAGGTGGTTTGGCCATCAAGCATCATCTCCTAATTCTGCAGTTGACAGCCAGCAGGGAGAATTTTGGAATCGAGGACAGACTGGAGCAAACGGTGGGAGAAAGTTTTTAGATCCATGTAGCCTACAATTGCCTTTGGCTTCAATTGGTTACCGAAGGTCCAGCCAACTGGATTTTCAGAATTCACCTTCTTGGCCAATGGCATCCACCTCTGAAGTCCCTGCATTTGAGTTTACAGCAGAAGATTGTGGCGGTGCACATTGGCTGGATAGACCAGAAGTGGATGATGGCACTAGCGAAGAAGAAAATGAATCTGATTCCAGTTCATGCAGGTTGATTATTTTCTTACTGTTAGAAATGTGGTGTGGGGGTGTACTCTCTATAATGTCCTAAAATAATGTCGTATTTATTGTTTAAAATATATGTTTATATGTACATCTATAAGCATCTTGCCTAAATAGTATCTTGGTATAAGCATGCAGTACTTTTGCTAGTGTTTTTTTTAAATGCTCCCACATTAATTCTATCAAATTATAAAGATAGCAAATAGCATTCATTTTGAAATAGTTTGTCTTTCATATGTAGATCTGACTTGCTTTCAAAATAATATATAGTAACAATTTTAAGCATCATCACCTAGTGGTTTGCTTTATTTATTTATCCTCTAAATACATAGCAAAACTACAGAAGACATTTCTATAGTATAAAATTTTGTGACAAATTTAGCTTATGATCAATTATGCTCATTTTAAATTGAATGGAAATGAAGATTTTACAAAGAGATCCACATGGTAGTTGTCCATTTTTGACACCATTTTAGTTGTCAATACTATTTTTCTGTGGTTATTTCTTTGTCCTGTTTCTGTTGCTGCTCTCCTGACTAATACAGAGAAATACCAAGTAACATATCTTTTCCAAGATGACAGCTACTAATTCCTGTTAC
This sequence comes from Dipodomys merriami, assembly GCF_024711535.1. Taxonomy (NCBI): domain Eukaryota; kingdom Metazoa; phylum Chordata; class Mammalia; order Rodentia; family Heteromyidae; genus Dipodomys; species Dipodomys merriami. Next base: position 43,792,415 of record NW_027206512.1, on the reverse strand, counting down.
CTTCACTTTTACTGCTATTTAGATTTAGATTTCTGCTATTCAGAGAAAGAAAGGACATTCTTTTTAGGAGAGTTTAAAGGAATGTAGAGGGACTAGCTGTCATCCACTGGTGCAAAAGGGGCAGGAAGACAGGGAATAAATCAGAAGAACAAAAGTAAAGAAAAAATTAATAATTTCATACAAATAATTTTCTTCACCACCCTTGAAATCTGGTTTGTTTTTTTAGGAGTGAATTTTCTTATTAATCATTTTGAACAACTATAACATAGTCTAACAAGTTAGAGCATAAGTCATCTTTTTAATTCATTTTCATTGGAAAATATTTCTAACTAGCTAAAAGACAAGTAGTGTATCATTTGACTTAAAATTTCTTTGCAGGTTTTGCTTTGTTATTGTTGATATAAGCATCAAAAGGGATTGAAATAAAATTAATTCATGTATGTATAGATATCCCGATTGAGGATATTTACTACTATCTTTCACTCTTCTAACCTTCAGAACATGGAATTCTGAATTGTGGTGTTGGAATGATAGAAAAAATAGACCAGTCATCTGTAATCAGTTGTATAATGGAGAGAAGGGAATATCTTTACATAGGTAAATAGTGCATTTAATTTTTTTAAATTAGTTCATGACTTGGCATTGTTGTAAGGGACTAGAAAACTACTAATTTTGTTTCAGAGATCACTCAGGTAGGGTATTTCATTGTTTTGTATTTTCTGTGGATACTTGTTGCCATAAAGAGAACAACTTGCACAGTAAAAGGTACATCATTTTTGTGAGGAACTAAAGGATAATCATTGTTCCATTTGAAAATTGAATTACAAAGTTTTTTCAAAATGGAAATATTCATCCTTTACAACATAGGTCATAAAATTCGTAATATGAATCTAGTTCCTAGAAAAATTATTTTTAATTTCAGGAAGAATAGTGGTCACCATAATTTACTTCCTCACAACAATGGTAATTTGCATAGCTGATAACACCTGAATTTAAATAATCTATTCTTTGGTATAGCATGGTGAAATATCATCTTGATGGGGCATTTGTTATGAAAGAAAAAAAATATGATGTATTGAGAGATTGCTGTATGAATTTTTCAAGAATTTTAGATCGACATTGATAGATCAAAATGAAAATGGTGCTTTAAAAACCTAGAGCAAACAGTTATTTTAAAACTATTAATCAAGAAGACTGATCCAAGTATGATGGTAGTAGATAGTTTGCATTTCAGAGACCAAACTTTTCCACGGTATTATTTCAAAAATAAAGTTAATCTTTGACCTTGGTCCCAAAGATATATTTATTTGCCTCAGTTTTTTTATTAAGTGAACAACCTGACTTCTCTAAGTGGTTGTCCTATAATAAACAAATCAAAGCCTATCTATCATGGTTAATGTCAAAAGAGATTTCAATAACATTAATCAAATACTTGTATTTAACTTGGGAACAATTTTATTTATCATATAATATTTGCAAATAAAATATAGGAAATATTTTGAATACATTATAGATTGATAGCTTAAGATACTAAAACATAATTAGGAAATATATACATATGAGGCAAGTGCTCTATCATTTGAGCCATGGTCCCAGCCCATAGTGACTTCTGTAAATAGTCATAATATTTACATAGATCTCAGAATGTAAACTGAATTGTTCAGGTATTAGAAAAAGTAGAAGGGGCTGGGAAGGTGGCTCAGTGGTAGAGTGCTTGCCTTGCATGCATGAGGCCTTGGGTTCGATTCCTCAGCACCACATAAGCAGAAAAAAAAAAAAGCTGGAAGTGGTGCTATGACTCAAGTGGTAGCGTGCTAGCCTTGAGCTGAAGAGCTGAGGGACAGCACCCAGGCCCAGAGTTCAGGCCCACGACCGGACCCCCCCCCAAAAAAAAAAGAAAAGAAAAAGTAGAAGAATGCTGAGTGATTTTTTTCATACTTAGAATCACAACACCCTCAGTGGATCTGGACATTTAAAGCTGGAGTTAGTAAGTAATATGATTTACCAGATATATTTCTAGCTAAGAGACGTATGTGCCTGAACATTAGACTCCTGGTCATTTTACTATCTAAATGGTTTTAAAATGTCCTGCCCTTTTACTTTGATCTTGAGTCTATAGCATATTCACTATCTCTCCACAAAAATAATTAAGTCATTGATATTAAAATATAAACTCTTGATTTTTAAGAAAATCTCATTTTTTATATCATTGGGAAGTTTAGACTAAACAAAATCATATGAACTATAGATTGCTAAAACCTCAATTCCAGACAAATTCTTAACAAGGTTTATATGGTGACCATGATGTTGAACACAGTATAAAACAAAATTTATACTTTAACTAATTTACTCACTCAGAAGTTAATGTAACTTGTGGCAAAATCTTTTAAACTGAGAATTTCCTTATTTCAAATCTTGTTTATAAATTAGTTTAATATTTTAGATTTTAGACTTTTTACTCAATTTGTATAAGGTTTCACTTTTTAAAAGTTCCAAAATAATCACTATCTATCTATCTAATACGAGGCATACAGGAAGTTCTAAACATACTAATAAATGGATTCTTTTAGCCTTCACAGCAGATTAAATAGTTACTGTTATTTGCAGATGAAACAAATGAGACACAGAAAGACTAAGTAACTTGCTCAAGGTTAGTAAGTAAAAGAGCTGCATTTAAAAAAAGAACTTTAGCTTAAAATTTATAAAAAATAAAAATAGTACTATACACTTATATATACCTACATATGTGTATATTAGTGATGTACAGTGTGGAATATATAATATATATTTTAATATCCCATGCTGAATTTTTTCTGTTATTTATATCTCATCTTAATATAGTACATCATTACTTTAGTGAATCAATATTGTTGTTATCTTTTTTGTGGGGGGTGTGCCAGTCAATTGTGAGGCTTGAATTCAGGGTGTGGGCATTGTCCCTGAGCTCTTTTGCTTAAGGCTGGCACTCTACCACTTTGAGCCATAGCTCCACTTCCAGTTTTCTGGTGGTTAGTTGGAGATAAGAGTCTCATGGACTTTCCTGCCAAGGCTGACTTGAACCACAAACTTCAGATCTCAGACTCCTGAATAGCTGGGATTACAGGCATGAGTTATTGGGTCCTGGCCTGATGTTATTTTTAACTGAAGTCCACAATATTTAGATTTCCTAAGTTTTATGGGTTTGTTGTTGTTGTTGTTTTACCTAATGCCCATTTCCTGCTCCAGGACCTGACCCAATATGTCATATTATATGAAGTTACAATGTCTTTTTAGGTGCCTCATGGTTGTGATGGTTTCTTGGATTTATCTTGCTTTTCATAACTTTGGTATTTTGTTACTCATTGGATTTGTCTTTTTCTAATGACTAGACCAGAATTAGGAGTTTGGAGGAAAAGTGCCACAAAAATAGAAACTTCATTTGAAAAATTACTCCATGAAGGAATATTGAGCCATGAAGTAGAATGCTATGGAAACTGCTTTATAATGTGTAAGACAGCCAAGTGCTGAGGGCTCACCCTGTAGTCCTAACTACTCTAGGGACTGAGATCTAAGGATCTTGGTTCAAAATCAGCCCCGGCAGGAAAGTCTATGAGACTCTTATCTTCAGTAAACTACGAAAAGCCGGAAGTGGAGCTATGACTTAGCTGGTAGAGCACCAGCCTTGAATAAAAAAAGCTAAACCCAGCTGCCCAGGCCCTGAGTTCCAACTCCAGTTCTTGGGGTGGAAAAATAGATACACAGGAAATATGGCACTTCTGGTGTCTGTCTTCTGCAACACAATCAAGGGAGTAAATCCTAAATGAGAAAGAAAGAAATCTCTCATCCCTCTGAGATTTTAAAGATTTGGACCATCAACCCTAGGTCCATATTATTTGTTTTGTTTTTGTTAGTGTATATTAGTTGCATACAATTGGGTTTTATTATGATTGGTCCATTTTTTGTACCTTCATGTCTACTGTTCAACTGTAATTCTACAGACAGATGAAACTTAATTTTTAATGCTAAATAAAAATTTTTTAATAATCAAGATTTTGGTGGAAGGGAGAATGGTAGAAGAGCTCACACTGATCAAGATATATTACACACATAAATTGTTGTGTTGAATTGAAATTTGTACGATCATTTAAAGATATTTTTAATTAGTTTTTTAATCCTGGTATAAAATTAGATATGACATTTTTGTAATCCCAGCACTCAATAGGCAGAAGCATGTAGAATATGATTTCCAGGCTAGCCTGAGTATGTAGTAAAACCATGTCAAAAGGTAAAAAAAAATCCTAATGCAAATCCTCATGACCAAACTAAAGCACATAGGAAAAGGAAGAGGAAGTATTTATATCTTCAACAGAAAGTTCAGTCAGGGACAGTGATATGATCACTATGAAACCTGAGACGCTTGTTCTTACACCTAGCTAAGGTATGGTCACAGGACTGCATTGGACTTTTGTCTAAAATCTTTCAATCTAATGTCTTTTTTTTTTTCTGTTGAACTACCATTCTTCCCTTTAAAACCTCAGTCCTTGCACTCATTGCCTCAGTGTAAAGGTAAATGAAAATCCCATACCCTCACAGATGATTTGACCAGCTTTGAATATCATCTAATCCTGGCTTTGACACTTTGGCCATTTGGGACCTCAAAACTTCTTATCTGCAAATGAGATGATGTATAAGGCAGTTGAATTAAATGACTGAATAGTTTCCTTCTACTTGTGAAAACTGTGTATTTCATTACATTTCAGTACATTAAACTATAGTTTAATGGTCTAAAGTTATGTGGATGAGCAGTAAATTCTTTGTTTAAGCAAATTCATTTTTAATTGCTTTTACAAAGTCCTAAATGTCTTTAAAAAATAAAAACAAGAATTGTCTTTATGCAGCTGTTTAAGTCTGTTGAATAGTTCTGTTGCTTACTCTTAATGTGGTCTTTCATGAGTGATGGCTTTACTTTTCTATAAGACTCAGATGAAAAGCTTGCACTTTTTTAGATGATCCTGGAAATTTAAGTGTAGGCCTTGTGCTTGTTAGGCAGGTGCTTTGCCACTTGAGTCATACTCCCAGACCTACTTACACTTCTTTTGACCTTGGCCTTGACCTTGCATTTGGAACAAGGAAAGTGATTTCTATACCCACATTATGAAATATCTCCTTGTTCATTTAACATGTGATGGCATTTGAAGACTTGACAACAAATAAAGAAGTTTGAAGTGTTATAGGTTTTTGTTTATATATATATTTATTTATTTATAAATATGTATATATTTATACATATGGTGTTTTACCTATAAGTTCATTTTGAAATTAACAGATACTCAGTTTAACTTATGTTGTTAAATTATTTTATTCAGGGAAATTCACTTTACGTGATGGAGTAAAGTATTCATTGTGTATGTCAGTGTTTTGAACTGTGGGTTCATCATGGACTGACTTTTTACTATACTCATCTCTTGGATTAGGTGAGTGCTGACAGTCCTCAGCCTGTGACAGATGTTAGGATTGCCTGTAGGGTTTCTGAAAAATAGGGATCAGGTCTCATCTCAGATCTAGTGAATGAGCCTCAGGAAGTAGGGCCCCAGGTGGCAGGGCACCCTCATGTTATACTGATTTGTTTCAGGATCTGAACACAAAACACAAAGTTCTTGATAAGAGATGAGATGATGTATCCAGTAATTGGGCTTAGGTCAGCATCCAAGTTTGCTTGTAATAATCACTGATGAAAGTTTTATAAAATGTTGTTCTTTCAGAATTCAATATTGTAAGTGCTTATGTTTGGTTTGAATGGTGGCAGTTCACTCAAAAAATAATCGACTAACTCATCTTTTGTCATTATTGATAATTTAAGTTTAAATACAAGAAATGAGTATTTGATTTATTTACTTTGTTCTTAAAGGAATTTGTGGCTTTCAAAAATTAGAAGTTTTTTCTCATAATGAGATCATTGATGTTTTCTTTTTTTGGGGGGGTGAGGGGTGCTGCAGGGGACAGAATTGAACCCAGGGTCTCCCACATGCTAAATACATGCTTTTTACCGCTGAGCTACATCCACAGGCCATGTGTACTTTTTATGTTTATAAAGCACTGAAAATGCAAGGGACAAGGAGAACATTTATGTCAAAGTACTGCTAACTTGAGAAACACATAAATCTCAGTCAAATATAAGTGAACACCAGCTAAAGTTAACTGTGGGATAACAATTCATTTCCAACATAAGACGATCTGCAAGAGAGTCTAGAAAATGCTGTCTGGCCATAATCATAAGAGAGAAAGAAGAAGGGTTTCAGTGATCACAGAGTAGTCTCTTCTATAGCCTTGTCTATCATGAATAAAGGCTACAACTCTTGACAAAGCACTTGGCTTTAAAAAGTGAAAATTTGCCTGGGCGCCGGTGGCTCACGCCTATAATCCCCGCTACTCAGGAGGCTGAGATCCGAGATCGTGGTTCAAAGCCAGCCTGGGCAGGAAAGTCTGTGAGACTTTTATCTCCAATAAACCACTGGGAAAAAACCCAGAAGTAGCACTGTGGCTCTGTGGCTGGAGTGGTAGAGCGCTCACCTTGAGCTGAAGAGTGCAGGGACAGCACTCAGGCCCAGAGTTTAAGCCCCATGACCAACCAAAAAAAAAAAAAAAAAAAGTGAAAACTTTCCATGTCTTTCTTGTTTTTGATGAGATTACTCAATAGTTGTATTAAGAAAAATCTCAAGATAAAGAAAAGCTTGATACAACAAAGCATTCATCAGAATTTTAGTATTGTTAAAACAAGAAGTGGGAACTAAGCTGGTGACTTTTGTTGATTGTGTAACTGATGGATATCAATTACTTGACTTTCAAGCTTGGTGGCATATGCCTGCTGGCAAACATGCTTCTCAAATTATAATTTGCAAATTTCAAATCATGTTTTAAACCCCTGGGTTTTGCTTTAATCTAACTTATTTAATATATATTATGGATTACCTGGGCTTTTGAGGACTAGCCAAGGAGTCAGAAGATTTATAACACTTGTTTTTATGACAGTGTATTTAGTAAATGAACTGTGCAGTATAACCCATTTTTAAGTAACGGATGACTAGGATTTATATATCCAAAACATTTTAATTGCTTTGTTGCCTTCAGACATAAGAACAGAATGATTTCTTACACCATTAAATATAGTGTTAGGGATAAGGTTATCAATATTATATAGGTTGGCTCTATAAAGAATATATGTAACTATTAGCTAGCAGATAAATGACTCATTCACTTAGTGTTTATAGACACACGAATGACTTGAGCCTTCATTGGTTTTAAAAAGCAAAAGTAATCAGTGTAGGCAGGGTGTATCACATGTCTATAATCCCAGCATTTGGAAGACTGAGGGAGGCGGATTGTAAGTTTGAAGCAAGCCTAGCTGTATATCAAGATCTTGTCTCAAACCAATGCAGCAGTAGTACTCACTAGACACTATGTAAAAAATGACTGTAGAACTTGTGGGTGAGGACAGGAAAAAAGAAAAAACTGGGAGAGAATGAGGGAAGGAATGACATTGTCCCAGAAGAAATGTACTCATTATGTGACTTATGTAACTATAATCTCTTTGTATATTACCTTTATAATAACAATAAAGAGGAAAAAAACAGAAAAAAGATCCTGCCTCATAAAAGTAACATATTGAGTGACCATACATTAATACTGATTGGCATTGTTTTTTCCAATACATTTGAAGGCTTTAACAGGGCTTACTAGGAAAGGTGTTTTCAGTGTGATAATAATATTTCAAAATGTGTTTTCTTTTTTTTCAGGACTTCCAATAGTAGTCAGACATCATCTTGCCATACCATGGAACCATGTTCATCAGATGAATTTTTTCAAGCCCTTAATCATGCTGAGCAAACATTTAAAAAAATGGAAAACTATTTGAGACATAAACAGTTATGTGATGTAATTTTAGTTGCTGGTGATCGAAGAATTCCAGCTCACAGGTAACTGTTTTCTCATTTCTAGCTACATGAAATATTTCCTAAATAATTCAGTTATAGATGGTGAGGTCAATTATGCCAATTAGCTGTTATGCTTTTGGTCCCAAGCAGGTCTCATGGAATTTCCACAAACAGTGCATGTGGTTACTACATATTAAATGAGCATAAGAGATTGTTTTTGTCTTTGTAGAAGCACAAAAAACAAAACACATTAACCCTAGACCAGTCAATATTCTTTTGTATAAATTTTGGCCATTATAAGCACTTTTTATGTAATATTCTACCTATTAAATACTTACTGTTAGTTTTGTTTTGTTTTCTGTAGTTTTGTTTTCTGAGACAGAGTCCTGACTTGTCTCAAACTCGCAATCCTCCTGTCTTAGCCTCTTGAGTGTCAGGATTACAAGTACACACAACCACACTTGGCTTAGCTATTGAACACTTCAAATAAGCTTAATGAAAGTTCAAGTTGGCAGGTAGTTAAAGCAAAATAGAGTTGCAAAAGTGAACAATTTTTAGATTATTTATTTAAGTGCTGCTGACTTATGCCTGGGCTTTACCACTGAGCTACATTCCTACATAACAGATTTTTTTTTTTTTTTTTTTTTTTTTGGTCGGTCGTGGGGCTTGAACTCTGGGCCTGGGCGCTGTCCCTCAGCTCTTCAGCTCAAGGCGAGCACTCTACCACTTGAGCTACAGCGCCACTTCTGGTTTTTTTCTGGTGGTTTATTGGAGATAGGAGTCTCACGGTCTCTCCTGCCCGGGCTGGCTTTGAACTGCGATCCTCAGATCTCAGCCTCCTGAGTAGCTAGGATTACAGGCGTGAGCCACCAGCGCCCGGCCCTACCTAACAGATTTTAAAGGTTCACCTTTATCCTAGTTTCTGTTTGCTGATCTCTAAAAAGTATGAAAAATGGTGTTAGGAAAAACATCTTTAACATAAATTATGTATTTATTAAAGTAAGCAAATGAAAAAACCTGTTTAAAAAAGAACAGTTCATTTTCTTCTCACAATTCTGTATTCATTTGTTCATCGTTAATTACCACTGTGAACCCAGAGGGGTTTTCTTTAATGCCTTTCAACACTAATTAACACTCCCCCAAAAGTTTTGTAAAACCCTACAAAGTAGAAGCAAAAGCATTGCAAAGAATGAGTTTAGTGTTGTAATTGTCAGCATTAATGAGATACTTCTATAAACTATGATGGGAATTCCAAGTTATGAACATGGATTTATTAGAGAAGATATTGCAAATGTTAACAAGGATTTCATAGAAGAATCTCAAACCCAGTATTTGCAAAAATGAACTTATTACCATTGCTGTTATGGTTGCATTAGCTCTCAATCTTCTCATGTAGATTACTCATGTTACCTCCTAAATCTGCTCTGTGCTTCATCCGTTCTCCCTTCATTCTGTTTCCTGTTTATTTATCAGTACTGGGGATTGAATTCAGGACTACATGCTTTCTAGGCAAACCTTGCTGTACTACTTAAGCCTTGTCGCCAGTCCTTTGCTCCCATTTTGTTTTTTTAAGTAGGTGTTCAAACTTTTGCCTGAGCAGCATCAGAGCACAATCCTATCTCTGCCTCCCACCTGAGAGGCATGAGCCATCACATCTAGCTTGTTTTAACTTTGATATGGTTTAGAGACACAGTCCTTTATCTGTCTCCCAAGTAGCTGGGGTAACAGGTGTGAGCTTCACTGCATTATGTTTTAACACAGCTGCCTGAATGAATCTTTACACTGGAACTCAGACTGAGTCACTTCTCTGATCAGACATTTCATTGGCACTTGACATCACTGAATACGAGAGCCAGAGTACACTCAATGACCTGTATCACTCAGCCTGCCTTGAATTCTCAAATGTTTTCCCCATTGCTTTCCTTGCTTACTCTTTATGGGTCATATAGTCCTCTTTAGATTTCCTTGAACATACCAGACACACTGCTTCTGCCCAAATACTGTTCTCAGATACTTGTATGATGAAGTCCTTCACCTCCCTCATGCTTTTGCCCAAATATCACATTCCAGTGAAACTGTTCAACTCCCCATCCATTCCCTATTCATCTTTCCCTACTTTCCCCACTATACCTGTTATCTTTTATCTCCCTTCTAAAATCTAAGATCCTACTGAGAAGTTTTGTCTATTTTGTACACTTTATCGTAAACGTATATCATTATTTCTTAAGTGTCCAATAGTATTTGTTTGCCACAGGAAAAAAAAAAGGAGGAAGCGGAAGAGAGCAGAAGTTAGGGAGGGAGGGATAAACGGGAAGTTCTTCAAAGAAGGAACCAGGATGGCCCATAAATATTTGAAAGCTCTTCAGCCACCCTAGTAATCAGGAAAAGGACTGTTAAAGCAACAGTGAGATAGCATTTAACATCTTGTAAATGGTCAGAAAGTTAAGAATCTGACAGTATGGTAAGGAATCCTTGGCTCTTACACAAGGCTGGTGAGGGGTCTGAATTGGTACAGCCTTTGGAGAGCAATCTGGCAAACTTACTACTCAGCAAACCATTCCTGAAAAGGAAGGAGACTGAAGGTAGAGACACAAAAAGACCTTTGTCTGTTGTTTATATCATAATATTAATTCTTTCAAAAGTGAATTGAGTAACTCTGCATAAATATTCTTACATATAAATACCATCAAGACCCATAAATGAAAAGAAGTATATGCGTATATGTGTTATAAACTATAATACATGTGATATATATTTTATATACATATATACCTTAAATATACCCCAAATATATATACCATAAATATGACTCTGAAATTTGACAGACATACTATAACATACTGTAATATTGTTTTAATGTAATATTTTTATAGTATTATAAATACTATAATTTTATATTGAAACACATATCGTATGCTACAATATTTAAAGTGTTATAGAAGTGAAAAATAACTTAATAAAATCATTTTCAAATGTCTCTTAAATATATACTACTTCTAAAAATTGCTTAGGTTATCTTCAAAAATGATAAAGAGCTGGGCACTAGTGCCTCATGCTTGTTCTCCTAGCCACTCAGGAGGCTGGATCTGAGGATGTTTTGAAGCCAGACCAGGGTAGCACCCAGGCCAAAAAAATTAAATAAATAAACAGAAAATGGCCGTTGCATTTTCCTTTTTTAAAAAATATAATTGGCTTCATGCTATTGGCTATTTACTTGATATGAGAAAGTGGTATCTGCATAGTGAGCAGGTAAATCATTATCTCAGCAGAAAAATTTCAGAGGAAGGAAGTAGAGCATAAAGCCAATTTGTCAAACTTAAGATGAGTTTCCCAGTACTATGGACTGTCTAAGGGTAGCGAATGAAAAGAGAAGATAAAGCACTAGCATTAATGTGGTCACTGATTTTTTTTTTTCCAATGTGTTCTCAGATTGGTGCTCTCCTCTGTCTCAGATTATTTTGCTGCCATGTTTACTAATGATGTCAGAGAGGCAAGACAAGAAGAAATAAAAATGGAAGGTGTAGAACCAAACTCATTATGGGCCTTGATTCAGTATGCATATACAGGTAATAAGTCTGATCATGTCAGTTAAAGCCACTTAGATTTATGTAATTAGATTTCAGGTTTCTGCTTTTAACAAAACATTCCATAAGTAGTAGTCTAGTTCTGCTATTGTCATCATCACCTCATGATACGTAAATAGGTTAAAATCTCCATATTAAAGCCTCTAAAATGGTTAGTGTTTGAATAGTATGCTAAAATATTAATATATAATTCAATGAGTGATACAATTAGTCAAAATTTTTTCCTTTAGAATTTGAGACTTATGTAGAGTAGATAGTTACCAACTAATGAATCATTTTTAAATGCTGAGTTTTTTAGATTTTTTTTTAGCAGAGGTCACAAAACAGCTTGCGTATGTATTTTATCCATTTAATAATTTTCTGAAATGTCTTAAGCCTTCTAGATTACAATACATGCAATGAGTTCTTATTTAGAAATCTTATCCTTCAGTTATTTTATGAAGAAGAGTCATGTACTCCATAATTAATGATATTTCTTCTTATCATTAAGGCCGCCTAGAATTGAAAGAAGATAATATTGAATGCCTGTTGTCCACAGCCTGCCTCCTTCAGCTTTCACAGGTTGTGGAAGCATGCTGTAAGTTTTTAATGAAACAACTTCATCCATCCAACTGTCTTGGAATCCGTTCTTTTGCTGATGCCCAAGGTTGTACAGATTTGCATAAAGTGGCTCACAATTATACGATGGTATGTATTGTTTAAAAGAAGGAAAGCATAACCTCTTTACCTTATTCCTTATTGTTGAAGGCTTGTCTGCATGTTGTTTTCACTTGGCTTTGCTGTGTGTCTTGAGGTTTAGGTTCATAGTCTAGCATGTCATATTTTCAGTTTGTTATGAAGGGGTAAAGCACTAAGCAATATTTTTTTTTTTTTGGGTGGGGGGGTTTGGTCGTGAAGCCTGAACTCTGGGCCTGGGTGCTGTCCCTCAGCTCTTCAGCTTAAGGCTAGCACTCTACCACTTGAGCCACAGCGCCACTTCTGGCTTTTTTTTTCTTATGTGGTGCTGAGGAATCGAACCCAGGGCCTTGAGCATGCAAGGCAAGCACTCTACCACTGAGCCACCTTCCCAGCCCCACTAAGCAATATTTCTACTGACAGATGAGACCTAAGTTTTTGCAGTCAGTAAGAAGTGGGGCAGTGGCCTAGCACTATTCCATATAATACTTTCAGATCTGCTGCTTTCTAAAGTCAGAATTCACCAAGCATTTTACTTTGCAGCCCATGGATGAATCTCATAATTATCAACATAAACATTGATGGAAATAGGAGTGGTTTATATATTGATACAATGTTAATACAAATGATAAGAGGACTAGATAGAAGACTTTTTCTTAAGGATAAATCTGATTGTATTTATGAAGTATTTGTAGCCATGAAGGGCAACATTCTTATTAATTATGTGCTTAAATATACATCACCAAAGCCAGTGCCAGTGGCGCACACCTGTAATCCTAGCTACTCAGGAGGCTGAAATCTGAGGATCATGGTTCAAAGCCAGCGTGGGCAGGAAAGTCCATGAGACTTATCTCCAATTAACCACCAGAAAACCAGAAATGATGCTGTGGCTCAAAGTGGTAGAGCACTAGACTTGAGCTGAAGAGCTCAGGGACAGCACCGAGGCCCAGAGTTCAAGTCCCATGACCAAAAAAAAAAAAATTAATTGAATATACATATATATATATATTCAGAACCTTTCTCTATTATATATATATATAATATAATATATAAGGTTCTGAATGGCAGCTTAAAGGGTAATAGAATATGGATTGATGTCAGATAGTAAGAAAAGAAGGGCATGTTGAAGACATATTTTTAGAACCAGTCTTGAGTCTTAATAGTAGATGGTACAAGGAAGGAAGGTGTGTGGATTTTATTATGAACAGTCAATCTTACCATACTATCATAGGCAATGGTTTCAGTGTGTTGCTTTAAGACCTTCAACTAGGGCAGCACAAATTCTAAGACAAAAAAGAATGTAAACATCAGTGTACCTGCATGTAGTTGTCCACATTGCTAATTATACCAATATCCTAGTCCTCCCTCCTCCATGCTGCTATTGAGTTGGTTTGTCTGTGAGGAGATTGACAGTGCTTTAGGAATTTTCATAAGAGTAAGAATAGATGAATAGATGTTTGCCAACTATTGGGAACATAAGCTTGATGTGAGGATTATATGAGTGAATCAAGTTTTATATTTACTCTATTCAACTCAATAGGATTTAAATGTGAGTAAACAATCACATAAAAGTACAACTCACATTATCAAGGATGATGATTGTCACAGGGCCTCAAGTGAAAAAATAAGAGATTATATAATAGGACAGTAATATATAGAACCAGTATGGTTTTCACCTAATATTTCTTAATTAAATCCTTTGAAATTCCTTACCCCTCAATCTGTATCCTTCTTTTTAAATATTATAACCTTACATATGCAGCTTCAAATACTTTTGGAAAAAGATAAATTTATAATGGGTTTTTTCTTCCTAATAACTTTATTTATTTATTTATTTATTTTTTGTCGATGTGGGGCCTGAACTCTGGGCCTGGGCGCTGCCCCTCAGCTCTTCAGCTCAAGGCTAACACTCTACCATTTGAGCCACAGCTCCATTTCCGGCTTTTTCTGCTTATGTGGTGCTGAGGAATCAAACCCAGGGCCTCATGCATACAAGGCAAGCACTCTAGCTCTGAGCCACCTTCCCAGCCTCGCTAATAACTTATAACTTAATATTTCTTTCTCATGTGAAAACATTTGCATGCATTTAGGTCACTCCATTTATTTACAATAGTGGCATGATTGCTGCTTTAAGCCTCGACATAAATTAAATTTAAATTAGCTAGCTGTTTTTAAAACTATTTTTATAGCCAATTAGTTGTGGTAGAGTTTTTTTTTCCCTTCAAGGTCATTACTTAACATTACTTAGTTTGAACAGCATGTGAAGTAGAATTCTAATAACAATAAGTAATTTAGAGGCAGATTGTCTGATTTGAATTGTTGCTATGGGAACTGAATAAAAACGTATAGCAAAATTCAATCTTCATTTTAAGTTCCTCAGTAATTTCATTTGCTTACAAACTATTCCAAAGGGGAAAGGGCACCATTCTATCAAGCTTTTAGTGGCATATATATTTCTTGTATTCTAAAACATATTTTAAAATGTGAAGTAAAAGCTGGGCACTGATGGTTCATACCTATAATCCTAGTTACTCAAGAGACTGAGATCTGAGTATCATGGTTGGAAGCCAGCTCGGGGAGGAAGGTCTGTGAGACTCTTATCTCCAATAAACTACTCAGAAAAGGCCTGAAGTGGCACTGTGGCTCAAGTGGTGAGCATTAGCTTTGAGCCAAAGAAGCTCAGGGTCAGTGCCCAGGCCCTGAGTTCAAGCTCCAAGACTAGCACAAAATATATATGTGAAGTAAAGGATAGGCACAGTGGCTCACAGTTATAATCCTAGTTATTCTTATCCCAGCTACTTGGGAAGAATATTCCTGAGGCTAGCCTGAGACTCTGAAAAATAACCTAAAGCAAAAAAGTTTCAAAGTGTGGCCCATGTAGTAGAACACTCTTAAGGCAAGCACAAGACACTGAATTCAACCCTCAGTGTTACCCAAATGAAAAAAGAAGCATAACGCTATGCCAGTACTGTGTATGTTTAAAGATATTGCACAATACGAGTAAGAATTCAGGAGAAGGAGTTCCTTTTTGGGAACCTAGAGTGGAAACTGTTCCTTTAGTTCCAACTCCCACTGACCAAGCCATTTAACTTCTAAAAAACAAGTCTAGACAATTATACCATTACAAACAGGTAAAAGACAAATGTTTGGTACCAAAACAAATAGCAACCGTTAATTTTACAATTTGAATTTTGTTTCTAAATCTACGAAACTCACAAAAACATTAAATTCTGCTAAAATACCCTTTTTAAGAGCAAAATAATACTTTTTCATAGACTTTTGTTTGGTTCAGTAGTGTAATTTGTTGAAAAACTCAATTTTTACTTAATATAAGTTATGCTAGAATGCAAAGGGTATTGCTGTGAAATAGAAACATTAACAAATAACATCAAATGATTATCTCTCTAAGTGATTTTATTGTTGATGAAATATAGTTAATATTTGAAAACATAGCAATAGTTACACCAGTATTGTACAAATATGTTGCTCATGCTGCACACCAGACTTTTAAGCTACCAGAACACATGTTTGGATTTCTCTAAACATATATGCATTCATGCATACATACATACATAAACATACGTACATACAGTGATCCCTCACATGTATCTTGAGTTACATTCCAGAGACCCCCTTGGTAGGTGAAAATCCACAAAGTAGCAGTATTAGATAGTCATCCCTTACCATATCACAGTTCACTTACTGCTACTTTGCGGGTTTTTATCTATCACGGGGGGTCTCTGGAACATAGATCCCACAATAGGTGAGGAATCACTATTTACATTTTTTTTAACCAGTGAGACAGTGAAGCTGCAATTAGTAAGGGATGTAATAGAATAAGGGATGATTCTGTATGTCCTTGAAATTTCCTTTGCCTGTTTTAAAAGGCTCTTGGGTTACAAGTTCTGGTTGGACATTTTGTTTCTTTCCATCAGTCTATCAGTTAGACTAACTGAGAGTATTTAGTACTCTACATAATATTACAAAGAAGTATTGTTGGACATTGGGCTTTGTTAAGGTTTAAATTAGAAGAAGAGTAATTGAGTTGAGAGTTTTAACTTTTTTTTCCCAGTCCTGGGAATTGAACCCAGGCTCTCACATATGTACTCTACCTCTGAGCTAAAGTCCAGCCCACTTTTAACATTTTTATAACTTTTTTTTTATAACTCTTACTGTGAGTGTTACCGAATCATTTTATAATGTCAGTTAAACAGTTGAGCAGAACAATTTGCTTGAAGCCATTCCAGTGTTGAAATTTTATTAAAATATCTTTCTGAAAATGATCATCAATCACTTAAAATAGATTCATTTGGGTATGTTTAACAAACCATGATGAATTGGAGCGATTGGATTTAGTTAATTATTTATGAATGCTTTTTCCTCTGAAGAATTTCTGCTGGAAGGAATGTCACCCCAAGATGTATTATCAGACAGTATCTCACTCAGATTACCACAGGCTAAATAGAATATATGATTCTCATGTTAATATAGAAGGTAGTTGTTGACAGATCTTATCTCTAGCTCTAATTTAAATAGCTACTTTACTGAAACCTTATAGTAATCTAGGATAGTACCTTAGGAAGGATTAGAAAACATTAGGGAACCACATATGTCCAGTATTTGCATTTTTATTTAACAATGTTAACTGTCCATGTGTTAAGACTTTTAAAGCTTCAAATCAGGGTCGGCATTCCTTCTCTTTGGATTACATAGCATAATAACCTGTAGAAATCATCTCACACCTAAGAGCATTTCTTCAACTTATAGAGGGCTCGATTCTCATGTGCAGCCTGGACTGAGTCATCTTCATCTAAGGTCCTGGTCCTATGACCTTCCTCATTATACACTTTTGCTTTGTTTCTTTCTCCTGTGAGCAAAATAACTTTGTACATAAATCAGACTAAAAGAGATTCAGGTTTTCAAAACAGACCTAATATCACTGGTAGTCTTATAATACTTTTGACCTAGACATAGTATTGCATACCTGTAATTTAGGAGGCAAGAAGATAGTGTGTTCAAGCATGACCTAGACTACTAACCAGATTTTATCTCAAAAAATAACAAGAACAAAAGGCCAATTTGGTTTTAGGACTTTTCTCAGGTAGGATATAAAAAGGCTGTGGTCTAGAACTATATGAGGAAGTCTAGTTAGCCTGAGGTGGTTTCTGGATAAGACAACTTGAAGCTTAATTTGGCTCCACCATTATCTAAATTCTTTCTGTGTGTTTGCTATTCGCTTGCTTGAAACAGAGTCTGGCTACCTACTCCATTGTGGCCTCAAACTTGATACGTAGCCTAGTCTAACCTAGAACTCATGATCCTCCTGACTTGACCTCCTGAGTGCTAATACCACCAGATGTGATACTATTGCCTCAGTCCTTCAGCAACCACAATTCCAAACTAACTTCTCATGCTAAGGTGTCCTACATCGCATTTCTAATTCATTTTTTTCTTACCTTACTTCAAAAGCCTTGCCAAACTTACTCTCTAACATTATGGGCAAATCAGTCCCTAAATGCCACAGATTCATTTATAAAATGTAGTGAGACAACACTTTAATTCTCCTTATTTATGTTCAGCAACGTAATTCTAGTTTCAATGTTTCTGCTGTTTCCTTCCCAGTACGTGGCAGTACACTGTAAGGTCTGAAGTATAAATTATGTTTGAGCATCTAATTTAACCAACTTTTAGCATCTTTTTAAATAATCTGTGAGGGCCAAAAGGAGCAATATTATTTATCTGCTATTGTTTTTCCTCTAGGAACATTTTATGGAAGTAATAAGAAACCAGGAGTTTGTGCTCCTCCCAGCCAGTGAGATTGCAAAGCTCCTGGCCAGTGATGACATGAACATTCCTAATGAGGAGACTATACTGAATGCACTTCTGACCTGGGTCCGGCATGATTTGGAGCAGAGACGGAAAGATCTCAGCAAGCTTTTGGCTTATATTAGGCTACCTCTGCTTGCACCACAGGTACTTGTTTATAGGGATTTTTTTTTCCTTTGTCTATTCTATCAATAAGATAAAAAAAAAATTTGTACTTGCTGTTTTCAATCCAGAGGTCTTGACTTACCTAAATTGCATCAATTAACATTCTTGATTTTAACTTAGTAATTTTAATTGACTCAGCTATAAACATGCCCTACCAATTAGAAGGAAATGAGCACTAAAAGGATCCCTGTACTCTAAGAACTAAAAAATGTACATTAATTCATTTGTTACATGTTTAAGTATCAGCTAACTGCTGGATTCTAGTTATACATAGGTCAATAAGATATGGTATTGGTTCCAGCTCTGCCATTTTAAAACTGGGACTTGGCATACTCAGACACCTCCGTTTCCTCATCCATCAAGTAGAGGGAATATCCTTTCTGACTTGTCTCACAGGTTCTGGGAAGTAAGTATGCTGTAAGAATTAAGAGACAGCTAGTAGTACATTGAATACAATCAGATATACCATATTTGCATACATAATTTTTACTTTTTTAAATGCTATAAAATGTTACCTTTATTTCTAGTAATGTATTAGTGCCTGCTAATATAAGCAAAAATTCCTCTGCCTTAACAAAGAAAACAGTTAATGCTGGAACTTTACAAGAAATACCTCTCTCTTTAGAAGTAGAATATTTGGAAATAAACTATAATATACAGGAGTGAAACTTCATGAATTAACAGCAATCCAAGAAAAATAACATAATAAAATGTTTCCCTTGTGATTAGGTTTAAAAAGAAAGGAGTTATTTTTATACTGCTCTCTAGCAAACTTTCGAAATAAAATAAAATAAAACCTGAAAGTCTTATTATGCATTTTAAGTGATCTGTGCAATTAAGTGATCATGAAAATTTATTGTGATTCTGCAGCTTCAAATATTTATATTCACTATATATGAATGATTTTCATAGACCTTTAAAATGCCTGCTATCCCAGATACTGCAGATAATCATATCCATAAGTTCTTCTTAGAGTTGAAAGGAACTTTAGAGTTGATTTAGTCCAAACCCTGTGGTACAAATGAAATAACAAACCAAAAAAGGAAAACCATATGTTTAAAATTACAGTGATTGCATAAATTCCCATCCTTCTGTACTATAGTATTTTTTGTGGGTTTTTTGGCTTTGATTCTTGGCTAACATCGTACAGTTAATGAGAAGCAGAAGTGAGATTTGAACTCAAGGAGGGTCTGTTTCTTTTTCACGAAACTTTTTTGCTTATAGAGCATATAAATTTAAATTACTAGGTGTGGTGAGATGAAGGAAAAAACTGATTAAAACCTAATGTGAAAGCCAGCCACCAGTGGTTTATACTTATAATCAGGCTATTCAGGAGTCAGAGATCTGAGGACTGTGGTTTGAAGCCAGCCTGCACAGCAAAGTTCGTGAGACTCATCTCTAATTAACCACTAAAAAAGCCAAAGTGGACGTGTAGTGCAAGTGGTAGAGCATCAACCTTGAGGAAAAAGCTAAAGACAGCATACAGGCCCTGAGTTCAAGCCCTAGTACCAGTAAAACACACACACACACACACACACACACACACACACACACACACACACACACACACACACACACACACACACACACACACACACACACACACACACACACACACACACACACACACACACACACACACACACACCCCATAATGTGATTACTGCATAATATAATGAGATTAAGCCTGTGATAGTTAAATGAACATGACATTGAAATAATACGAGTGGCACACACACACACACACACACACACACACACACACACACACACACACACACACACACACCCCATAATGTGATTACTGCATAATATAATGAGATTAAGCCTGTGATAGTTAAATGAACATGACATTGAAATAATACGAGTGGCCTCCAAAAAAATTGATGGTGGGAAAACAAGGAGGGCATCCTGAAGTGCCATCTGATATCTGCCATGGGTTTGCCACCCAAAAGAGGGATACAATACCCAGGAGAGATAGAGATTATGTGTTGTTGTGAGTAGTGAGTGAATATATTGTGTTCTGGAATTTGAAGATGGTTTTCCTGACTTAAATACAGAAATGAAAGGAGAATGTCAAGTGATGGTGCTAGAGGGAGAAATGGACTAATCATGAAGAACCTCCTGGTCCTGTCAGCAAGTTTGGATTTCATCCTAAAAGCCAGGAGGCGGCATGTGTAGACTTTTATAACAGCAATGTGTAGACTTTCATAACAGGAATGGCATAGCTATAATTTTATTTAGGAAACATTATTGTAATTATATTGCAGAGAATGCATTATGGTCAAAACCCATTAGGAAGGCTGTTGGTATTCAGCCAAATAAAATAGGCAGTTGAACTAGAGAGAAATTAACCAGGCTGAAGAACTATCTGGAAGAGCAAATTGACACAACAAAATGACTCACTAAATGGTGAAGGGCACAGACTAAAAGAGGGACCTAGAATCATCCTGACTTGTGTGACTAGATTAGTAAAGCTGCTGTCGTGAGACAAGGAACATAGGAAGAAGAACTAGTCTGGGAGTAGGAAAGGAAGTGGGAAAATCATGTTTCCAGAATTTCTTGGCACCTTTAATCCTCCATGAGTCTATGAAAAACAAAATTGAAAACTCCTTATTTAGGTTGTTGAACCAAGGGCAAGAGAATGACACTGACATATGTTAGAGATGGCTCTCTAGCAATTACTAATGTTCACTGGTTGTTCCCAAGCCTGGCTCAATTAACTAGAAACTGATTCTAAGTTTCAGAAAGAGGAAGTGTTAATATCATCAGATGCTGCAGAGAAGACCAGTAAGAGGAGGAAGGAAAAGCTTTAGATTAGCCCAGCAATTTCTCAAAGGGTAGAATCAGCAACATGTGGGAACTTGTTGAAATACAAATTCTGAGGCCTATCCCACAACTACTATGAAGTGGACGCTGTCCAGCTGTGATGTGTAAATCTTCCAGGCATTTGATGTGCCCTTACCTTTGAGACCCACCATCCATGTGAGTCATCATGCTGGAAGAAGTGACTGCATTGAGTTGGCCTCGTTTCTTTGCTATGGTGATGATATTGGTGCTCTGGTATTGTGACACTTGGAGACAGGTGATGACCTTGATTTTGGATTTTGTCTCCCTTTGTAAAAGTGAAAGGTAACATTGTAGAATTAGTTACTAAGTAAAGTTTTGAAGTCATTACTAAAAGCAACAAAAAAAAATTTTGGATTGTGTTGTATGTGTTGTTTATAAAGGGCCGGCAAAGCTGGGCACTGGTGGCTCACACCTATAATCCTAGCTGCTCAGGAGGCTGAGATCTGAGGATCATGGTTCAGAGCCAGCCCAGACAGGAAAATCCATGAGACTCTTATCTCCAATTAACTACCAAAGAACAGAAACTAGTGCTATGACTCAAAGTAGTAGAGCACTAGCTTTAAGCAAAAGAGCTTAGGGACAGTTCCTAGGCCCCAAGTTCAAGCCCCACAACCAAAAAAAGGTAGGAAATATGATAGTTGTTAAAATTGTCTAATGTCTATCAGATAACTTTTTAATTTTTTTTCCTTTTTTTTTCTTTTTTTGTTGGTTTTTGCCAATTCTGGGACTTGAACTCTGGGCTGGGCACTGTCCCCGAGCTCTTTTGCACAAGGCTAGTGCTTTACCACTTAAGCCATAGCACTACTTCCAGCTTTTTCTGTGATTAATTGGAGATAAGAGTCTCTCAAAATTTCCTGTCCAGGCTGGCTTTGAACCATGATCCTCAGATCTCAGCCTCCTCAAGTAGCTAGGATTATAGGCATGAGCAACTTGAGCCTAGCTAGTAATAACCAATTTTTTAAATTGAGAATAGGTCTAATAATCTAGGGAATTTACGTTGTAACAGTTTTTTCCTCAGTGATAACCAGTTAAATGAGATTTTATCTGCTTTATTAATATGAAACATCCTACTTAGCCTAGCTAGAAGGGGTTCAACTTATATGTGGTAATTTTACTATATTATATTCAACGATAAATCTTTGAAATGATGTTAACAAGTAATATAGCCAAGCACAGTGGCTTATTCCTGTAATCATAGTTATTTGAGAAACATAGATTCAGAAAACTAGTTCAAGGCAGCCAGCCAGGACAAAAAGTTTATAAAGACTTCATATCAACCAATGAAAGCTGGATGTGGTGATATATGCCTGTCATCCCAGCTGTGCAGGAAGCCTAAACAGGATTGTAGCCCAGGCTAGTCCCAGGTATAAACATTCAAAAAATAACTAAAGCAAAATGGGCCCAAGGCTGGCAGGCACAAGGCTCTGAGTTCAAACTCCAGTGCACTTCAAAAGAAATAATATGTATAAATTATAATCCTGTACCGAGTGATCATTACAAAGTGGCTTTAAAAAGAGAAACTAAATAATTGAAAAGACAAGTGCTGGTGGTCATTTTATTTTACTTTTTCCTTGAGTACTATTAAAAATTGATTCCAAGTTCAAGAAGAATAAAGCATAAACATCATTAGGTGCTACAGATAAGACAGCTTTGTAGACTTGATCAAATTTTAAACAGGGTACAGAAAATACTAAGGCATGCATACATTATTTAAAATATCTTAATACTTAAATTGTGAGTATTCCCAGTGGTGCCCTGAATTACTGGTTTGAATAACAAAACTTTTTATTTTACCTGAATTTTAAAATGCTATACAAGGAAGACAAGGGGGTTACAATTTAACATGTTCATCTATGTGTCCAGGACTTCTTGATCAAAGTCACCACTTCTATCATTTTCCCCATCTTGTTCCTTTCCTCTCCCCAGACTCATTTTACATTTCCTACTTCCTTTACCACAACATATGTATATTGAGCATATATGTATATTCTTGCTGTATTAGTCCCTTGTATAAACTTTTTTTCCTATGGAGTTCATAACTCACCTATAGCCTTCTAGTGTGTGAGAGGATAGGGTTAAAGAAGTCTGTAGCAAGCAAATGTGAGAGCAAAAATAAAATTTGTACAAAGAAAATGTGTCTTCTCTGTTCTAAACGTTTTCATATTAATGGTTTCCCATCCCTTTATGTCAGAGAAAGCATTCACAAAGTTGGAACACTATATAAGAATTCATATTTTATAGTTCTCACTCACTGTGTACTTACTAATTTAGTACCTTCCATTTTTTAATCTTACTCTGGGATTAATGTTTTTGTATTTTTCTATATCTCTTTGCCCAACTGTAATTAATCTCACTTATTAATAGGTTATAAAGACTGTCACCATGCTAAGGAATGGATTTTATTATTGCTACTATAAAATCTAAAACTACTTTCTTTTTTTGGGGGGGGGGGGGTCCAGTCGTGGGTCTGGGCCTGGGCGCTGTCCCTCAGCTCTTCAGCTCAAGGATAGCGCTCTACCACTTGAGCCACAGCGCCATTTCCAGCTTTTTTCTTTTTGCTTATGTGGTGCTGAGGAATCGAACCCAGGGCCTCATGCATGCAAGGCAAGCGCTCTACCACTGAGCCACCTTCCCAGTCCCTCTAAAACTACTTTCTACATCTTATTTTTGTATTTATTTTTATTTAGAAAGGACCAAAGTACATTATAAGCAAGTTAATTTAATGTTAACTTCAATTGCCAACTCAATGTGTACTCACTAATGGTTTCTGCTGCCAATGTAACTGTTTTGTGTGCATGGAAAAAAATGTGGAAAGTTAATACTAGAATTAACATTCTGCATAGGTCATGAGACTTGTGTCTTAATTAGGTAGTTATTGCCTTTGGCTTGTAAGCTAAGATGCCAAAGCCACAAGCTTTTCTACATACTTTTGTTAGAGACCTTTCTTTCTCTACAGTTACTGAAATCTGAGCATCCAGCACCAGTGGCTCATGCCTATAATCCTAACTTTTAAAGAGGCTGAAATTTGAAGACTACTATTAGAAGCCAGCCCAAGCAGGAAAGTCCATGAGACTCTTATCTCCAGTTAACCATGAAAAACCCAGAAGTGGAACTCTGGCTCAAAGTGGTAGAATACTAGTTTGAACAAAAACTCTTAGGGACAATACGTAGGCTTAGGGCCAGCACACACACACACACACACACACACACACACACACACACACACACACACACACACACACACACACACACACACACACACACACACACACACACACACACACACACACACACACACACACACACACACACACACACACACACACACACACACACACACACACGGCCAGCACACACACACACACACACACACACACACACACACACACACACCAGAAACCAAACAAAAAAACAAAACACTTATTCTCAACATAATTAGTCATTAAGGAAATGCAAACTAAGGCTACATTTTTATACATATTCTACTGATTAAAATAAAGTGATATAGAGTTGTTGGCAAGGATGTACAGAAACAGTTTCATCTAGTGCTGGAGAAGCTGTTTAGGGAAATAGTTAAAATTTTTAAATTAAGCAAATTCAACATATGACCCACTAAGTCTACATCTAAGTATCCACCCAACCATAATCAAAATATATACACAATAGCTTCTTTAACACAAGTTTCCTTAGCACCTTTACTTAGAGTATCTCATACTGCAACAACCTGTGTCCACCAAGTAGTGAGTAAAGCTACATTTACCATGATGCCATGGGGTGTTACCACTATAAAAAGATGTGACGCCCAGTTTATGTTCAACACAGACAAACCCAAAATCATGCTATATAAAGCAAAAGCAGTATCTGGATGACGGTATATGAAAGAATTCAAAAAAGACCAATCTAGAGACCCTCTAGGAGCTGTGAGACGGAACAGGGATGAGCAGTATGTGGGCATCTAGCCCCTGAGCTATTAATAATAATGCTCCTGAACTATTTCTTGGGAATGGCTGCACATTTTGGTACATTTACAAAAAGGAATCATTGAATTGTTTACTTAAAATCGATTAATTCTGAGATTTAAAAGATGCCTTAACCCATTTTTCTCTCATATGCAGAAGCTAGATCTAAAATACCTGGGACATGATAACTTATACAGAACTCTAGGCTTCCACACACAGTGAGACCAAAGGAGTATATTCTTAGGGGAAGAACACAAAGTTATAATGCCTATGTGCTTTTTTATCATATCATATATTAGGTAAATATTAAATATAAGTATAAAATATATACATATAAAGTTATATATATAAACTAAAAATAGTTTTAAAATCTGTTGACTTGGTAGGCATTCACACAAAGACTGTAAAGGAGGATATACCCTAAGGGGAGAAACTGAAAGGTGTAACTTCTCTGAATATTTAAAATACTATCTATTGAAATGAACCCCAGGAAATGGAAACATGTCAGGGGCCAGGGGGTTTGTTTGAAAAAATGTTGACTTGAATTTTTTAAGTGTGGTACTTTCTGTTTGAAAGCATCATTTATTCTATATCCTGTTTTCTTAGTGACTCAATATACATACTATTCTTTTGTAGTTTCTAGCAGACATGGAAAATAATGCACTTTTTCGGGATGACATAGAATGTCAGAAACTCATTATGGAAGCAATGAAATATCATTTACTACCAGAGAGACGACCTATGTTACAGAGTCCTCGGACAAAGCCTAGGAAGTCAACTGTTGGTACTTTATTTGCCGTTGGAGGAATGGATTCAACTAAAGGTATTTAATAATATTTAGAGAGACTGGGGGCAAGGAATTTTAATAATTTAAATATATGATCTAGAGTTCTTCAGCGAAATGGCTGGATATATGATCAGGACAGGTGAAGAACAAGGTGAGCCTGGACTGTAACCTGAATGCCAAAAGGTAAGAAGATGCTCAAGGAATGGGGGGACACAGGTCACAGACCCATGGAATAGCTTATAGGCCCACCACTGTCTCAGACTGGAATGACTGGGGCACCAAAATAAGCAATGATAGTCAATGCTAATAACTTACTAAATTGGTGTTTAACACAAATGAAAAACGAAGTGGGCAAGTTCTTCCTTACAGCTGAATGCCAACTAATGTAGCAGGAAAAATATGGCTAGAAAAATTAATCTTTGCTGACCATCAAAATACATTCTGAGCATGCTTACTTGGAACATCAGAAATTTATAATGCTGCAAAATCAGAAAGTCTTGGAGCAGCCTTGACACTCAGAAGCTTTCAGATTTTGGAGCATTTCAGAATATGGGTGTTTATAATAGGGATACCCTGCCAGGAAAGGCTGTGCAAATATTCCAAAATTTTCAGACTGTCATATGAGAATTTTCTGGTCCCAAGTAGTTTGGATAAGGAATATTCATCTTATAATTTCTAATTCAATCAGCAATTATCAATGGAGGCTGAGGGCTGCTGGGTGAAAGTTTAGGAACAGAATATTTAGTCACGGAGTATCGCCAGGCACATGCTTATTAGTTACTGAGAATAAAATAGTATTTTTACAGCAGAGAAAACTGGCATACAACCATTTAACCAAAGATCAGGCTAATGTTCCCAGTGGTGAGAAGCAGCAGCATGTACTCTGAGAAAATGTACTGTCAGTAACTTAGCGGCTCATCTGTGCCTTCTTGCCAAAAGTGTACAACCCTAATCATGTTGAGAATAGTTCTACTAAATAGCTTGTTTGTCTGTAGCATTAAAAAAAAAAGTCAGGTTCAGACTAGGCGTCAGTAGTTCACATCTGTAATAGATAGTTGGGAGGTAGATATGAGAGGGTCACAGTTATAGATGAGGCAGGGAAAAAGGTTGGTAGGATCTCCAAATCTTGTCCAATGGCTGGACACTATGGTATGGACCTGTCATCCTAGCTATACAAAAGATATAGACAGGGAGATCAGTTTCAGATCAGCCCAAGCAAAAGAGTTCAGAAGACTCCCAACTCAACTGAAAACTGGGCATGATGGTGCATTTCTGTCATGCCAGCTGTGGCTGGGAGTGTATATAGGAGAATCACACTCCAAGAAGGCCCAGACAAAAAGTGAGATCCTGTCTCAAAAATAGCCAGAGCAAAAAGGGCTGGAAGTGTACCTCAAACAATAGAGTACCTGTCTATCAAGTATAAGGCTCTGAGTTCAAACCCCAATGCTGGGAGGAAAAAAAAAGGAAAGCCCCAATAGTGGGGAGTGTGGCTCAAGTGGTAGAACATCCACCAAGCAAGCAAGCTAATGTGAAGTCCCTAAGTTCAAGCCCTGGTATGGAAGGTTAGACATTGTTGGAGAGCACA
The DNA here is from genome assembly GCF_024711535.1 of Dipodomys merriami. Classification (NCBI taxonomy): domain Eukaryota; kingdom Metazoa; phylum Chordata; class Mammalia; order Rodentia; family Heteromyidae; genus Dipodomys; species Dipodomys merriami. The sequence goes on along the minus strand of NW_027206512.1, from coordinate 43,765,074 downwards.
GGAGAAATAGTAAGATATGTCAACTATTGTAATGCATCATCATGGATTTTCTTTTGCTGTAAAGGTTATAATTGACACAAATGGCAAAATCCAAAGAAAGTTTGTAGTAGATAATAGTATTGTAAAATGTTAACTTCCAGATGTTGATGTTTCTGTTATATGGGGGATGGGGGATTGTTTGTTTTTTGGGGAGTTGTTTGTTTTTGCCAGTCCTGAGGCTTAAACTCAGGGCTTCTTTGAGCTCAAGGCTAGTGCTCTTCCACTTGAGCCATAGCATGCCACTTCCGGCTTTTTCTGAATAGTTTATCAGAGATAAGTCTCAGAGACTTTTCTGCCCAGTCTGGCTTCAAAGCATGGTCCTCAGATCTTAGCCTCCTGAGTAGCTAGGATTACAGGCATGAGCCACCAGTGCTAGGCTTCTATTGTGTTTTTATAAAAGAAGTCTTTGTTTTGAAGAAGACACAATGAAGTATTAGGAGTATAGGATCATCATTTCTTAGTTGACTCTTAATTCAGGGGAAAATGCATGCATGTATAGAAAGCAAATGTAAAACAGGCATTTAGGAAGTCTTGGCTCAAGGCACTGGTGAATTCTTTGTTTCATTCTTGGAATATTTAATACTTTTAGTGAAAGTAATAGCAATACACAGTATACAAGGTGCTACTGGCTGCAAGAAGGCATTCTGTATAGGATCTCACATGGTACATTGACTCAATACTTTGTATACCCACTGCTAATAGTCTTCATCCTATGACAATACCTTTCTGGCCTCCAGCTACCTTTCCACTTACTTTCTTCCAGCTCTTGCTTTCTTCTTTTCCATCTTAGCTCCTTCCCTTACTTCTGTTACAGCCACCTTTGGCCTTACCTGTCTGTCTGTCTACCTATCTATCTTACCTGTCTAATTTTTTGTGGCATTGGTGTTTGAACCCAGGCCCTTAGTATGAGGTACTCCACCACTTGAGCCAGGCCTCTAGCCTTTTTGCTTTAATTACTTCCAGATAGGGCTTTGCAGTTTTTCCTTGAGTCAGCCTGGATTATGATCCTCCCAAGTAGTTTATATAAGTTTATGCCACTATACTCAGCTGATTTGTTGAGATGGGGGATAGGGGGTCTCACTAATTTTTTTGTCTAGGCTGACTTGAACTTCAGTCCTCCAATCTTCCCTGGCCCATCACTAGCTACAATTACAGGTGTGCCCACCATTTTCATTGGCTTCTTCATTTAACACGCCAAATATTTTACCCCACATCAGTGATACTGTGTTGATATTCTCTGTTATTTGGATGTTCTACCCCTAATAATGAAGTTCAAGGCAAGTCAACATCTTCTCAAATGTCAGCTTAGCGAAGAGGCTTTTCATGAACATTGAATAGCAACTTTTTGTTTGCCACTTTCTATCTATTGTCTTAACTAGTTTCCATCTCCTAACCTGCACTGTTTCTTCATATACCTCATTATATTTATTTATGGTCTGCCTGCCTCTTCTCAAGTCTGTAAGCTCCAGAAAAGCCACTCAAATAAAGCCATCTCTGATTACCTCCATGTCACCTAACCTGTCCATGCTTTCTAGTCTTTATCTTACTGGATCCTCCGCTAGTATTTGATGCTGCAAGCATGCCTGCCTGCTATACGCATTCAACCTCTAAACACTGGTTCTTTCCTCCCACTCTTGAATGTCACCTTTCCACCTCTTTTGACAGATAACCCTTCCCTGCTTTATCTGGAATGTTCCAGGAGAATGGGAAGGAGAGAAGTTACATAAAGATAGAGGTACCAGATTGTTCAGAGGCTTCCTGGGGAATAATAAAAGTAGTTTTGTTAATGCTAACAAATTATACTCATATATGTATAATTTCATAAAGTAGTCAATAGTAGTGGCACATGTATTTATGTAATCTCTATATTACTATTAAGGAGCAACAAGTATTGAAAAGTATGATCTCCGTACAAATATGTGGACTCCTGTAGCGAATATGAATGGGAGGAGGCTGCAGTTCGGTGTTGCAGTGTTGGATGACAAACTGTATGTGGTTGGAGGCAGAGATGGACTGAAAACTTTGAATACTGTTGAGTGCTACAACCCCAAAACAAAAACTTGGAGTGTGATGCCTCCTATGTCTACACATAGACATGGCCTTGGTAAGTGGAACTCTGGATTTGATCGCATGGATGAGGCTTCTACAGAATTTTGCTTTTTGTCCAGGCAAAAGGCCAGTGTGGCAGCTGTGTTGATAGTAGCCTATCACCAAGCATTTCTTTTCAGGCTTCCTGTGATCTAAGACAGAAGCAAAATACACAAGCTCATTCACTAAACATGCAGCCAGCAGCACTAGTGAAAACATAGCACCTGAGGTGTTTAGGGAGTATGATAGTCTGACATACCACTTTTTTTGTACGTGCTCTGAGTTGGCAATTAGTACGATCTAGCTGAAGTCGAGTGCTTATTAAAAATCTTCAGCATTGCTAGGTGCTAGTGGCTCACACCTGTAATCCTAGCTACTCAGGAGGCTAAGATCTGAAGATCAAGCGCACTTTGAAGCCACCCCGGGCAGGAAAGTCCATGAGACTCTTATCTCCAATAAACCACCAGAAAAACTGGAAGTGGCACTATGGTTCAAGTGGTAGAGCCCTAGCCTTGAGCTGAAGAGCTAAGGGACAGCGCCCAGGCCCAGAATTCAGGCCCCACAACCAACAAGAGAGAGAGAGAGAGAGAGAGAGAGAAAGAAAGAAAGAAGCAAGTCGGAAGTGGTGCTATGGCTCAAGTGGCAGAGTACTAGCCTTGAGCTGAAGAGCTGAAGGACTGTGCCCAGACCCAGGGTTCAAACCCCACAACTGACAAATAATAATAATAAAACCTTCAGCATTATTGTTTTTCATATCAATATATACCCTCTAGTTTTTAAGCAGAAGTGAATTGAAAACCCAGAAAATTTTTGAAACAGCACCAAGAATATAATAGAGATTTTTGTTCTTTTGTTCAGTACGTTGCTGAGCAGGCATTGTTAGCATACACTGTGTGCCTTACCCTCATTCTATAGGTTACACATGAGGAAGATGCTTTTCCCTCAAGGAACTGGTGGTATGTTCTCCAATGCATAAGAGAATTTAAGGCCCTCCCTTTTGTTGGCAAAATAGAAATAATTGTTTAATAAAAATTAAGGGTATAGAAATAAAATTAGCTGGGTCTTGAAATGCTGTGTATCACCCAGCTTTTACTGTAGAACAAACACTCCAAGATGTAGAAGCTGGGCAGTTCTTTTGGTCTTAGCTGCCTTGGGTGAGCTCTGCTACTTTCCATAATCTCTGCTGGATTTTCATGGATCTTGTGATGGACTAGCTGGTTGGCTGAATGATCTATGATGTCAAGTGGCTAGCAGATTGGAGGCCTGGGCAACAGAACCAACTCAACCAGATGTGTCCAATCAGAAAGCAGGCTAACCCAGTCTTCCCTCACATGGTGGCATCACAGGATTTCAAAACCAGCAGAGAGGCAAGTTCCATTGCACAGATTATTTTCTCAAAAAATTTACACCTGTTTGGTGTCATGTTTACTTATGTCTCACTGGCCAAAATAAGTCAGATGAGCCAGCTCAAAGTGAAAAAATGTAGACATGGATTCCTACTCATGAGAGGAACTATAGAATCACATTGCAAAAAGGCATACATTCAGAGGAAGAACAGCTCATTGCAGTTTGTGAAAGGTTTAAAACAGTTCCAATAAAGAACTTGATAGGTCATTATAAAAGATGGCTGCATGTGTAAGATGGCTCAGGCCTGTAACCTTAGCTACTCAGGAGGCTGAGATCTCAGGATATAGATTCCAAGCTAGCTTGGGCAACAAAATTTGTGAGATACTTCTCTCCAGTTAACTGCCAAAAGCCCAAAGTAGAGCTATGGCTAAAGTGGTAGAGTTCCAGCATTGAGCAAAAAAGCTTAAGAGCAGCACCCAGTCCATGAGTTCAAGACCTGTGTCCAGCATGCACACATGCACAAAATCGCTTGGAGGCAACAAAGGTATAGATGACCTCTCTGCCATACAGTACTGAGCACCAAAGAAGAGGCTATCCAAAGGTTGAGTAGCCAGAAATGAAAATTAGGAATATAAATTGATATGGTAGTATAGGTACAGCAAAAAATGAGCAAGTATTCTATTGAATGTAATTATGATTCATTGAAAGATTCTCTCCCACCCCACCCCCTTGCCTTTTGTATCTGAGTCCCTGGAACACAGGGCCACATATGTGCTAGGCAAGTACTCCCCCAGTACACCCCTTCTCCCTCACCCCCTCAATAAGAAATTACTCTTAAGTTTCAAGTTGGATAATAAGTTTCAAGTTTGATAAGGAAGCAAAATCTGAGGGTTAGGGCTAAAGTACTAAGAAAAGGAGATTAAAATTTATATGAAACTTAACAAAGAAAACTATAAGACATTACTCTGGAGTCCATAAAATCAGCTATTACATAGACACAAAGTGTGTGTGTGTGTGTGTGTGTGTGTGTGTGTGTGTGTGTGTGTGTGTGTGTGTGTGTGTGTGTGTGTGTGTGTGTGTGTGTGTGTGTGTGTGTGTGTGTGTGTTTGAACGCAGCACTTTGTGCATGCTAGGCAAGCATAATTCCACTGAGCTACACCTCCAGTCTAGAAAGTATATTTTTAAGGATGAGTATAAATTGGGGCTTAGCATAAAATGCAGTCACTAAGCCGGGTGCCTGTGGCTCACAACTGTAATCCTAGCTACTCAAGAGACTAAGATCTGAGAATCATGGGTCAAAGCCAGCCTGGGCAGGAAAGTTCATGAGACTCTTATCTCCAATAAACCAATAGAAAACCAGAAGTGGCGCTGTGGCTTAAGCGGTAGAGCGCTTGCCTTAAGATGAAGAGCACAGGGACAGCACCCAAGCCCAGAGTTCAAGCCCCATGACCAACAAAAAAATAAATAAAAATGCAGAGTCACTGTAATACAGCTGCATACTTCTCCTTAATTCTAATTTATGATCAATCATTGCAATATATAGAATTTGATTGTTGGTGATCTAGCTATATTTTGTACTACTCAGACCATGTATGGAATATGCTTTAGTTCTAATTTCTATGTGAAAAGGTATCATTGATCCACAGGAAATTCATAGGATGATCGGTAGTTCAATTTATTTTCTCAAAAAACGTTAAGTTTTTGTTTCACTCACTCAAAAGTTTGAACTTACAAAATAAATTTTAAGTATCACTCTGTTATCTCTAAATATGTGAGATTTTTATGAAGACTTTATTTGAAAAAGGGTTTCTACTGCTAAAATTTATTTTGAGTCATTGTTTAAGGAGTAGACAAGATGGAACTTTTTTCCTCTTTCTATCTACACATATTTTATTATAATATATATATGCTTATTTTATATACATGCATGTAAAAGTCTTTGTGGATAGTCTATAAAGCTGGTAATATATACCTTGCATAGCTATGTGCATAGTTATTTCATATGCAGTATGCCTTATTTGTAGATTTATTATGTGTAATTTTGGCCAACTGATCAAAAGTAATTTTTTAAAAATCAAAATTTCAAAAACAACGAATCTTTAATTCCCTTACATATATTATGCAGCTCAGTTGATGGGAGAAAACTCACAGCATTATCACCAGCATATTTAAATCATTGTTTGATCCACTGAGAATTATCCTGCCCTTAATTTTGTAAAAGACAGTATACTTCACAAAAGAAAGGTAGAAATGAATGTCCTTTATTAAAGTAATTAAGTTAAACTTTGAGGTTTGTTGACAGGCAGACATTTTAGCAGAAGTTAGTTCAGGGAATTATAGGAAATAAATCAAGCATCCACAGTACAGCACTAAATTTGCATCCTAAGCACTCTCCAGTTCTCACCCGTGGCGGGCTCTTGGTAGCACATGTCTGCAGATACCAGAGATCTGCTATATTTCATAAGTAGATAGCAATCAGTACTCAATATGTGACAACTGAGTGAAATAATGCATTTCTTTAGGTCAGATGTGAGTGGTCAATATTTTTATATGGCCATGATGCACAAATTATAGTATGATTGAATTACAAAGGATTTTTTGTCTCTCAAATGAGGTATGTGTGTCTCACTTGGCCATGATCATGTCACACTCTTCTCAAAACCCTCTACTGGATCTCTATCTCATTCAAAGTTAGGTCTTCAGTCCTCCTTCCTATATGCTCCCCCTACGTCACTGCTTAGCCAAACTGACCACCTTGCTGTACTTCAGACACACTATGCATGCCTCACGTCCTTTGCATATCCTGTTCTCCCAGACATCTCCATGTCTGCTTTTAATTGCATCCATGTTTGTACTCAAATGTCATCCTGTCATATACATTTCTCCTGACTTTGTCATTTTGCTTTACAAAAGTTTTTTAATTAGCACTTGCCAATACCTAACATATTTTGTGTCTATTTCCTGACTGAAGCATAGGATTGCAGTGATCCATGAGGATGCAGTCCTTATCTGTTATGTTATTCTGAGTACATAGCACTTAGTAGAAACTTTACTAGATGTTTGCTGAATCACTTAACAAGTGACTCTGGCTTATCTGAATCATCCAAACAGACTGTAGTATCCAGTGAGGCTGCAGTAAAAAAAATTCCTATGAGTTTGAATTAATAAAAAAGAAATCAAAATACTTCTCCAATATATCTGTCTTAAATTCAAGTTATGGAAAAATGTTTTAAGTCATGGTAATGTAGGTATCTGGTACAGTTGGAAAATAACTTTCCCCAAAAGTTATTTTGAGAAAATAACTTTATCAAAATACTGCCTGGACAGCTTTTAAGGACCCAACTATCATGCTAGTTGAATGCCACCTATGTACCTCCTAAGGACAGTGGTACAGAACCCAAATGATGCTAGCATACATGTTTGATTGGTTAAGTTTGCATGTTCAACTAGAATGTGATATTTGGAACTGGTTACTCTTTCCTGCCTCCTTGCAGGTGTGGCTGTGCTGGAAGGCCCCATGTATGCCGTGGGCGGGCATGATGGCTGGAGCTACCTGAACACAGTGGAGCGATGGGACCCCCAGGCTCGCCAGTGGAATTTTGTAGCCACTATGTCCACACCCAGGAGCACAGTGGGAGTGGCTGTACTAAGTGGAAAGTAAGAAAACAGTTCAAGCTTCATTTAAATCACAGTAAACCAAATTTATTGCTACGTGAATACTTTTAGAAAAGCTTTTAAAACAATCTTTTTTTTTTTTTAAGAGTTCTATATATGGGGCTGGGAAAGTGGCTCAGTGGTAGAGTGCTTGCCTTGCATGCAGGAGGCCCTGGGTTCAATTCCTCAGCACCACATATGCAGAAAAGGCTGGAAGTGGCACTTTGTCTCAAGTGGTAGAGCGCTAGCCTTGAGCTGCAGAGCTGAGGGACAGCACTCAGGCCCACAGTTCAGGCCCCACGACTGACCAAAAAAAAAAAAAAGAGAGTTCTAAATATGAATAATATCTCAGTCTTAAATTGGGTTTTGTTTAAATGTGCAGAGAGCATGTATTTCTAGTTACTTAATGAGTAAAGAAAATATATGCAAAGTGGCGCTGTGGCTCAAGTGGTAAGAATGCTCACCTTGAGCTGAAGAGCTGAGGGACAGCGCCCAGGCCCAGAGTTCAAGCCCCATGACCGGACCCAAAAAAAAAGGAAGGAAGGAAGAAAGGAAGGCAGGATGGAAGGAAAGGTATGCAGTATTCAATATTAAATTTTGCAGTAAACATCTGGTGGTTATCTACCTTTATGATGGTATGGTCTTGGCCCAGCACTAGATGGCTCATGTTTATAATCCTAACTACTCAAGAGGCAGAAATCTGTAGGTCATGGTTCAAAGGCAGGTGTGGCAGAAAAAGTCTGCTGAATTCTTTTTTTTCTTTTTTTTTTTTTTTTTGGGGGGGGGTCATGGGGCCTGAACTCTGGGCCTGGGCACTGTCCCTCAGCTCTTCAGCTCAAGGCTAGCGTTCTACCACTTGAGCCACAGCGCCACTTCTGGCTTTTTTTCTTTTTGCTTATGTGGTGCTGAGAAATTGAACCCAGGACCTCATGCATGCAAGGCAAGCACTCTATCACTGAGCCACTGTCCCAGCCCATGCTGAACTCTTACCTACAATTAATTGGCAAAATGTTGGTCTAGAGATTTGATTCAAATGGCAAAATACCAGCAATGAGCAAGAAAGCCCAGTAAGGGCTGGGAAGTTGGCTCAGTGGCAGAGTGCTTGCCTCACATGCGTGAAGCCCTGGGTTTGATTCCTTAGGACCACATAAGCAGAAAAAGCCAGAAGTGGTGCTGTGGTTCAATTCAAAGTGGTAGGGCATTAGCCTTGAGCTGAAGAGCTGAGGACAGTGCCCAGGCCCAGAGTTCAGGCCCCATGACCAACAAAAAAAAAAAAAAAAAAGAAGAAGAAAGCCAAGTGAGAGCACAAGGCCTTGAGTATGAAGCCCTAATGCCAGCAATGAAAACAAAACAAATATGGTCTTTTTAAAGTAGTGTAGTTTCCATCAGTGTTTCCCTAAAAATTCCTTCTATCTTTTTTATAGTTTATCTTGCTTCTCTTCTTTCTTATTTTTGTAAACTGGTGAACCCCAGAATGCCTCTATTTTGATATAAAGAAATCAGAGTTGCCGGGCGCTGGTGGCTCACACCTGTAATCCTAGCTACTCAGGAGGCTGAGATCTGAGGATCGCAGTTCAAAGCCAGCCCGGGCAGGAGAGACTGTGAGACTCCTATCTCCAATAAACCACCAGAAAACTAGAAGTGGTGCTGTAGCTCAAATGGTAGAGCGCTCGCCTTGAGCTGAAGAGCTGAGGGACAGCGCCCAGGCCCAGAGTTCAAGCCCCACAACCGACAAAAAAAAAAAAAAAGAAAGAAAGAAAGAAATCAGAGTTGCATGAGGTCTTTCCTCTAGCTCTTGATTACCCAGAGATTAAATATGAATCATTTTCAACTTTCTTCTGCTATGAAATGAAGCCCCTCTGTGGTTAAATACAACTCGTTCTGTTTTATTCCTTTTGTATTAACATCATTTCCAGAAAGAGAGAAATCAAGTTTGAAATAGAGACTTAAAATTATGTGTAGAAGGGCTGGGAAAATGGCTCAGTGGTAGAGCACTTGCCTTGCATGCCTGAGGCCCTGGGTTCGATTCCTCAACACCACATAAGCAAAATGAAAAAAGCTGGAAGTGCTGCTGTGGCTCAAGTAGTAGAACGCTAGCCTTGAGCTGAAGAGCTGAGGGACAGCGCCCAGGCCCAGAGTTCAGGCCCCACAACCGGACCCCAAAAAAAAAATTATGTGTAGAATTGTGTTATAAGAAAAATGAGAGCATATTACTGGAATATTTTATATTTTATGACCCAAGATCTTGTTTGATTTTTAGTACCATCATAAGGTATATGGTAGATAAAAGCTTTTTTTAGATGTAGCAGTTCCCATGTCCCTCCCCTGACATGTTTAAACATTCATGGTTGTGTATCTTTATTCACCCATTGATAGAAGATTCCCCCCATCAGAGAATCAGAAAATAAAAAGAAAGGAAAAAAAGCCAAATAGCTTCTTCTCAGCTTTGACTTTGGATTTAAAATTTAGACTTAAGTTTTGGGGCTAATATTTGCTCTGTACAACTCTCTTAGTTTTTATTTCTAAAAGAATAACTGCCTTCTTTCTCCAAACCTGATCTTCAGTTTGGATTTTCTTTTTCATACATACCCAGAGTGACATAATAAGTATGTGTCATTTCTCTGGTAGCATATCTTTTCTCTCAATGACACATAAGTTGACAGTCTGTCTTACCATGGATAACACTTTAAGTTTAGTGAAATGCCATAAGAACAGCCTCCTTGACTTCAGCACAATAACAGCTATTTCTTATTTCTCATTTCACTTGTTCTTTTTACAGACTTTATGCAGTTGGCGGCCGTGATGGAAGTTCCTGTCTCAAATCAGTAGAATGTTTTGATCCTCACACCAATAAATGGACACCATGTGCACAGATGTCAAAAAGGAGAGGTGGGGTGGGAGTAACAACCTGGAATGGGTTGCTCTATGCTATTGGAGGACACGATGCCCCCGCATCCAATCTCACTTCCAGACTCTCAGACTGTGTGGAGAGGTAATTCCTATGAAGGAACAAATGTCTGTAATACATCCAAACAGAGCAACTCGAGCAGCTGTCATTGTAGGCAGGTGTTTCTGAGTCCTGTGAAGATGGGGTTATAACATTCAGAGTTATAATGAAGTGAGCCAGTTGTCTCTCCCTCTGTCCCCCAGCAGCCTACTGGGGTTCTTCTCCTACATTCCTGCCTGTTTACTTAAACTTTCCCTTAGGACTGGACACACTGTTTATTAATTGACTCATATGTTAAGCATCATGTGTGTGTTCTTTACTGGACACTACACTTAATCAAAAAAGAAATGGGATTGATAAATTCAGAGAATTAATTAGGGGGTAGAGTTTTTATTTAAAAAATAAAAAAGCAAAAGACTTAGAAATATATATAGGGACCAATCTGATATTAAATTACATTAAATTTTAAAATAAAGGCTAATCATGTTTCTTAACCAAGTCATCTAAATTGGTCTCATGAAACTCAACTTAATGGCAGATAAAAAGCCCAATAGCAATAGAAGGTTGGATAGTAGGTCAAATTCCCATTTGATAAATTCTACCCAGTTCGAGAAATGGAGTACTAATGGAAGGGGTGAGATCTGATCAAGATGCATAGTTCACATAAATCAACATTAAATTGTAGACTCTTTGTGCAATCATTTGAAGATTTAAAAAATATTAAAAGCCGGGCACTGGTGGCTCACGCCTGTAATCCTAGCTACTCAAGAGGCTGAGATCTGAGGATCGCAGTTCAAAGCCAGCCCAGGCAAGAGAGACCGTGAGACTCCTATCTCCAATAAACCACCAGAAAGCCGGAAGTGGCGCTGTAGCTCAAGTGGTAGAGCGCTTGCCTTGAGCTGAAGAGCTGAGGGACAGCGCCCAAGCCCAGAGTTCAAGCCCCACGACCGACCAAAAAAAAAAAAAAAATTAAAGATGTCATTTGCTATGAAGTGTCTGTTCTTAGATGTCTTTGGGCATTCTAATTACAGTGCTTCATAAAAGAACAAAAAGATCCAGAATGATTGTTTTGGGTGCAAGGTATTTTGGAAGAGTTTATTTGACCCATATTCAACAAGCACTCTAAAAGTCTCAAAGCTGTTTTCAGTCTTTAAAGAGTATGCATCTGAGCCAGGTTCTGGTGGCTCAAGTCTGTAATTCTAGCTACTCAGGAGACTGAGATCTGAGGATTGCAGTTTGAAGCCAGCCCGGGCAGAAAAGTCCATGAAACTCTTAACCTCCAATAACCACCAGAAAACCAGAAGTGGCACCGTGGCTCAAGTGGTAGAGCGCTTGCCTCGAGCTGATGAGTTGAGGGACAGCATCTAGGCTCAGAGTTCAAGCCCTACAACCAACCAAAAAAAAAAAAAAAAAAAAAGATGTTCAATATATTTAATTAACAATAGTATATACAAGTCAGAAGAGTACAAATATGTTGATAATGTTTAGCTCTAATTCTAAAACTTTGTTTCAGATATGATCCCAAAACTGATATGTGGACCGCCGTGGCATCTATGAGCATCAGCAGAGATGCAGTGGGGGTGTGTTTGCTTGGCGATAAGTTATATGCTGTTGGGGGCTATGATGGACAGACATACCTTAACACAGTGGAGGCCTATGACCCCCAGACAAATGAGTGGACCCAGGTATTGTGTTTCTGTTTTATTGGCATCTTCACTCAGCTTGTGAAAACAGTTCTTTTGGTAAAGAAATGCTTTTTAACTACATCCAATATCAATGTATATCACATAAATATGATAAAGTCTCCTCTTGAATAAATTTGGAAGGTGGAAGAGATAAGCTAGAGGGCTTGATTTCCACAGGATTTCTTTAGACACTATGTAGTTACTTAGTGCCAGCCTCCCACCTTAGCAGAAGTAGATGTGAATGACAGGCACAGAGCCCAGAGATACTGCTGAGACGCATTTGGCTTAAATCCTTATAATAGATAATACTTTATGATGAATCACTCTGAATCAAAATGGGTCTGTAACCACATTGCTATTTTGTCTATGTGCCATCTGTATCACTAAAACTGACATTATAACCATAGTATCTGAAAATAAATGTTTTGATGTCCTCATAATAGACAAGAGGGTATTTATGAGATTACAAAGAAGCCAATTCCCAGCCCCCCTAGCACCCTTGACCCTAAGCAGAAGGTGACTTCATTGTATTTAGCAGACTCTCTAAGCTGTACTTTCTAGCTGCTTCTCATGGCATTGTCACCAAATCACACTGTAGACACTTTGTACCATGGTATTTTGAGGAACGTTTCTAATAACAAACAAACATTTTGACTTAAATGATGTATATGATAATACTTCTACCATACTGTAAATATTTGTAGTTTTAAAATAGATACAGCACAACTGACTGAGATAGCAAATGAAATTCTCTTATAATTGAAGATGGCTCTTTTTTAAAATCTCATGGTACATAATTCAACTATGAATTCCAAGACAGTAAATGAAATGTTTAAGAATTGTTTCTTAGCCAGGTGCTCATAATTCATGGCTATAATCCTAGCTACTCAGAAGGCTCTAAACCTCCAATTAACCAGCAAACAGTGAAAGTGGAGACATGGCTAAGTGTTAGAGCACCTGCCCGAGTGGAAAAAGCTGAACAACAGACAGTATAAGGTCCTGAGTTTAAGCCCCAGTACTAGCACAAAGATAGATACAAATGGAGACTGTATTCCTCCGTCTATATCACTACCCCTGTCTTACTGTCATAGAGCTACTTGTTATTATTACTCTGCTAAAAAGTAACTGAATGGGTTTAGAGTTTACCACCAACACATAGGAGGCAGTCGGTGTGGGTTATGGTGGGCCTTCTCTCAGATGGCATGGCAGTCAGTAGGGGACACTTGATAAGTTCTCCAGACAAGTATGGTTAAATGATTAGTGCTTTTTTTTTTATCATATTCATACTATATTTTGGTCAAAATACGGCTTTTATGTACACTCAGTCCTTTCTATTAAAAAAAAAAACACAAAAATCATCTTTAAAAAGGGGCAAATACTATGCAGTCTTGTGATCTACCTAGAACATCAGTAGAGGGTCTACAGAGAAAGGCCAGGGGGCACAGGGCTGGGGTTGCAGGAGTTGGAAATAGAGTCTGTTTCTGAATTTGAGCAGTAAGAATAGTATTATCCCCAGTCAATTCCTTCAAATCCAACACCTCTCTCTTTCGTTTCTCTTTAGGTTGCACCACTCTGCCTAGGAAGAGCTGGAGCTTGTGTTGTGACTGTAAAGTTATAATTCAATGCTTTGTTTTCTAAATGAAGATACCTTCTTCTTTCACTAATTTTGTACAATTATTCTACTATCAATGAATACATTTTTAGTAAGTGCACAATGCCACATTCCTGGGCACAAAGTGCCTCATCTCAAAGCGAAGATATTAAAACAAGGAAGGAAGGAGTCTATGGACCAATGGTAAAGGCACATTTCTCCATAACTCAGAACTACAACCAGTGGATTTTGAACATACATTCCTAATAGAAAATCTGAGGACAAGTGCACTGCTCCAAAGCAGTCCATTGCTAACTAGGAGTTTCATTTCTTCCATAGTCAAGTAAATTCTACTCACATTGTCCCGATTTATTACAGTGCAGACATAACAGATAAAACTTCTAGAATACTGTTTTATGTTTATCCTATGAGTTACAGTTATTTTTGTTTAATCACAACCACTATTTTAATGACTATACTGTTAGTTTTTCACAGATAGCTATTACTCTTTGGTTGTGAATTTTACTTCTGAAGTTGGCTTGGTCCAATAAACGAAGAAAAACACTAAAGCATTAAAATAATAATGACCAAATAGGATTGATGTGATCTTTGCATGGTTATTCAGTATTCATTCCATTACATCCAGATTTACCAAGAACTATATGTATGATATTCTTCAATTGAAATTAAAATGTTTTACATTAAATTTAAGATATGCAAATTAATGTAGAGAGAAAAATATTATATACCTGTAATGTTATTTCACCTAACTAGTATTTAATTATATGGATTACAACAGATTATTTGATTTTGTCTTTTGATACTCACAATTCTTATGTCCTCAAGTTTGCATTTCCTCCCTGCCTTGTTGCTTTTGTTTACTATAATTAATAATCTATTGTGCTTCCTTGTACTCAAACTGTTTAACAGAATGGACTAACTGAATGTTTGAAGACCAGAAGTTTAGATATTTGTTACCCAGAGTTTTGTACACTTGTAAACTCTATAATTACGTATGTGAATGTTAGTACTCTCAGTGAGTTATTGTTTGCAAAAATGCACTGGGCAGTAAAATTTTGTGAAATTTCCTATTAATTGTAATTCACTAACTTAATATAAAATAAGTATAAACTAAATTCCCATCTTTTAAAATACATTGTTATAGTAATGTATTATATCAATGTAACCTTTATTTTAGTTGCTTTTAAAAAAAATTGAAACAAAATATCCTCTCTTTTAATCAATTAATTTTAGATGTACATGAAATGTTTCTGTCTTGGAAAAGAAAGCAAGTGCTTCTGTTCCCAAGCTTATCCATTGTTCATTGTACTGAGAAAATAGTGGTGGGAACAGTATGTCATGTGTTAATATTTTATACATTTTTTATTATATCAGATATGAATTCACATGTTTTCTCAACAAAGATAGATCAGGCTATAGAGATACTTAAGTGTTCAGGAGAAGCAAGGTAAAGAGATGAAGAAGCTTAAGAAACATATTTCAGTAACAATATCTTCAATATATATCACCTTCTTGAGGAGACTGAATGCTTATGGCCATTGGCCCATGGTCCATGGCCCTCAGTGGAGAGACGATTCACAGTATACTAAAGGACCTGGTTTCTCTCTCATAGACTCCCTTTCTGTATGGACTTTCTACTCTGGTGGTAAAAGGCCTTTCTAGTATAGTTCTGTATGCTATGCCATTCATTCTCCTGGATACTGTTTTTTTTTGGGGGGGGGTGTCTGGTGTGGGCCTGAGCACTGTCCCTCACCTCAAGGCTAGCACTCTATCACTGGAGCCACAGCGCCACTTCCGACTTTTTTTTTTCTGCTTATGTGGTGCTGAGGAATCGAACCCAGAGCCTCATGCATGCAAGGCAAGTGCTCTACCACTGAGCCACCTTCCCAGCCCTGGATACTGTTTTTTAAAAACCCTTATTTCCAAATGATGAGGCATTTGCTAGGATTTTATTTATCTCCTAGTCTAAGTTATTATAAAGCTAGATAAAAATGTGGCCTTTACTATTACCCTGTCTTTGAGATACCTACATGCTATTTTATACTGCAGTTAGTAACCATATAATGAAAGATAATATTTGCTAATGAATATTCGGTGCTATGAATAGAAACAAAGTTTTTAATGCATTAATATACTTAATCTTTACAACAACAATTCTGTTGTTAATCATTTTATTTCAGCTGAGGAAGCTAGGTACAGACAAACTAACCCTAAGATTATATATAGTAAGCTAGTGTCCAAGTGAAGTCAAATGCGGACAGTCCAGCAGACCATTCCTGCCTCCCTGTAGGATTACGCCTGTAATCCTAGCTACTCAAGAGGCTGAGAGCTGAAGGGTGCAGTTCAGAGCCAGCCCAGGCAGGAAAAACTCTGTGAGACAAGATGTTATCTGCAATTAATTACCAAAAAAGCCAAAAGTGGAGCTGTGGCTTAAGTAGTAGAACACTAGCCTTGGGCACAAAAGCTCAAGGATAACACCCAGGCACCAAAAAAATAATTAAAATTAAAAATCTGGCCAGGTACCAGTGGCTCATGCCTGTAATCCTAGCTACTAAGGCTGAGATCTGAGGACCATGGTTCAAAGCCAGCCCAGGCAGGAAAGTTGGTGAGACTCTTATCTTCAATAAACCACCAGAAAACCAGAAGTGGTCTGTGGCTCAAGTGGTAGAGCATTAACCTTGAGCTGAAAAGCTGAGGGACAGTGCCCAGGCCCCAAGTTTAAGCGCCATGGCCATGACCAACAAAAAAAAAAGAAAAAAGAAAAATCTGACAAAAAGAAAAAAAAAAAGAAAAATCAGACCTATAACAAAGAGCGCAAGTCACTGGGCAAAAACTCTTAGCAAAGAAAATCCAGCAATATGTGGGTATGCTGGTCAGCCCTTCTAAACATAAAAGAATAAGAGCCAATCCTCTAACCTCATCCCCCCCCACACACACACACACACAAATAATGGAATAGGAGTTTATAACTCATTCTATAGGACCAGCATTACCGAAGCCAGACAAAAGCAGCGCAAGAAAACTATAGACCAGCACTCCTTATGAATATAGATGTAAAAGCATCCGACAAAATACTAAGAGATACAATCTAACTCATAATAAAAGGATTATACATTATAATGACCAGTCATTATGTACTATAATTGTATACCATGACATTTAGTAAAACCATTCAACAAACTAGGGAGAGCAGAAAATTTCCTAAACTTTATTAAAAAAATATTTATGAAAACTGCTGGGTGCCGGTGGCTCACACCTATAATCCTAGCTACTCAGGATGCTGAGATCTAAGGATCATGGTTCAAAGCCAGCCCAGGCAGGCTTTGCTCCATGAGACTCTCATCTCCAATAAACCACTAGAAAACTAGAAGTGGCACTGTGGCTCAAGCGGTAGAGCACTCACCTTGAGCTGAAGAACACAGGGACCGCGCCCAAGCCCAGAGTTCAAGCCCTATAGCCAACCAAAAAAAAAAAAAAAAAAAAAATTATGAAATCCCACAGCAATATAGGCAATAGTGAAAAAAGGAAAGTTTGACCCCTAAGATCAAGACAATGCCTGCTTTGTAATATTCAACACTGAAATCAAAGTTGTAACCCAAGAAATCAGGGCAAGAAAAAATAACTGAAAGGAAGAAATAAAATTATATTGTACACAATATTAACTCTAATATTAAAAATTCAAAAAAATCAGCTAACTTAAAAATTCAACAATGTCAGAGGATAAAAGCACATAAAAGTCAATTGTATAGACAAAACTCCAACAAAGAAATTAAGCAATACCATGAGAACATAAAACGAAAACATGGGTGCACATTTAATCAAGAAGGTATAAGAGTGGCACACTGAAAAATATAGAGTATTGCTGAAAGAAATTAAAGACAAATAAATGGAAGATATCGGTATTCATATGTTAGAAGACTTAGCACTATTCTGATGGTACTACTCCCAGAATTATTCTATAAATTGAATGTAATTCCTATCAATCTCAGTGACCTGTCTGTAGAATTGGTAGAGCAAATCTAAACCATGAAATCTCAAGGGACCAAAGAAGACAAAAATAGCTTAAAACAAAAGGAACAATACTGAGTAACATACATTTTCTAGCCTCAAACTTTTCTATAAAGCTACATTAATCAAAAGAGTATGGTTATTTTAGAAAGCGGTATTTTTAAAAAGCATAGGAGCTGGGCGCTGGTGGCTCACGCCTGTAATCCTAGCTACTCAGGAGGCTGAGATCTGAGGATCACGGTTCAAAGCCAGCCCGGGCAGGAGAGACCGTGAGACTCCTATCTCCAATAAAACCACCAGAAAACCGGAAGTGGCGCTGTAGCTCAAGTGGTAGAGTGCTCGCTTTGAGCTGAAGAGCTGAGGGACAGCGCCCAGGCCCAGAGTTCAAGTCCCACGACTGACAAAAAAAAAAAAAAAAGTAAAAAGCATAGGAACTGGGGGTGTGGCTGAAGTGATAGAGCACCTGCCTGACATGAGGCCCTAAATTCAACTCTTTTAAGTAACAAAAAGGCTAGTAGTGTAGACTAAAGAACCAAAAATCAATACACTATGGTCAACCAATTTTCAACAATCATGCCAAAAAAGAGTCTCTTCAATAAGTAGTGCTCAAATCACTAGATACTCACATGCAAAAGAATGGAGTTGGACCATTACACTGCACCAAGTACAAAAATGAATACAAAATAAGACCTAAATATAAGTGCTAAAGCCATAAAATTGAGAAGAAAACATAAAACATGAGTCTATCATTTTGGATTTAGCAACAAAAAGAAAATAAATGGAATTCCATCATTAAAATCTCTTGTGTGTCAAAAGATACTACCAAGAAAATCTTGCATGTGTCAAAGCATACTTCTAAGAAAATGAAAAGGCAACTCACAATGGAAGAAAGAAATTGCAAATCATGTATCTGGTAAGGGACTAGTACCCAGAATATGAAAAGAACAACTAGGGGGCTGGGAAGGTGGCTCAGTGGTAGAGTGCTTGCCCTGGGTTCGATTCCTCATCATCACATAAGCAGAAAAAGCCGGAAGTTGTGCTGTGGCTCAAGTGGTAGAGCACTAGCCTTGAGCTAAAGAGCTGAAGGACAGTGCTCCCGCCCAGAGTTCAGGCCTCATGACTGACCAAAAAAAAAAAAAAAAAAAACAACTACATTCATCAACAAAAAAAGAAACCCCAGCTTAAAATGGGTCAAGGGGTGAAATTCACCTTTCTCCAGTGAAGATAAATAGCTACCAAGTGCATGAAAAGATGTTCAGTGTCATTTCATTTATCTTGTAAACCAACATCAAAGTGAGATACACCTCATGCCCACTAGGATGACTGTAATTTCAAAAACAGAAAATAAGTGTTGGAGAGGATGTGGAAAAATTGGAACTTTCACTCACTGCTGGCAGGGAGGGAAAATGGTACAGCTGCTGTGGAAAACAGTTGGCAGTATCTCAATAAGATTAATATAGAATTACTATTAACATGGCAGTTCTACGCCTAGCTGTACACCAAAACCAACGGAAAACACAACTTTCAAACAAAAACTTGTATACAGATTTTCATAGCTGCATTAAGCCCAATGATCAAGAGAAGCAACCCAAAATGATCACCAACTGATGAATGATCAATGTATACAAATAATGGAATGTATTCAGGATAAGAAAAATCCTAATAAGCCTTGAATACACATTAAGTGAAAGAAGTCAGGCAAAATGCCATGTATTGTGTGAGATATATATATATATATCCCAAAATAGGCAAGTCCATTCAGAAAGTAAATTAGTGGTTATCAGAAAGGAATAGGAAGTTGGAATGACTGCTTAATGAGAAAGGAGTTTCCTTTGTGGGTGATTAGAATGTTCTGGAACTAGTTTTGGTGATGGTTTCACAACATGATGAAGATACTAAATATCACCAGTGGTTGTTTCATGTATATTATACCACAATTTTTTTAAAAAACTTTATTGGATATGTTTTTAAATAACATAAGAATGTGCATTCTATAAACACTAGGATCAGTACTCTGGATTTATATTTATCCCAGAGAAGATTTGTTTTTCTGTGTAATTTTTAACAACTGGTTTTTTTTTTTAATCTGACAGGTTTAGATTTTAGTTCCAGTCTAAGCAAGTGAGATACTAGAACAAACAAAAAAAGTTTGATTGAGATCTCTTCCGTACAGCCTGCCTCGTGATAGACATTCCATAAATGTTTTTTAAGTCAGAAAAGATATCTTTTCATAAATTCTGTATAGTACTCGGAAATACTGATACCTTAATTCTTAAAAACAAATTTTCAATAAAAAATTATCATTTTATTGTACTGAACTTTTAGTCCCATGTGTATGGTCTGAATATTCTATATTTCTCCACAGATTTACCAGGTGAAACCTTGGTCCCAAGCTCCTGACACCATTTTGAAAGGTGGTAAACACTTCAGGAGGGGGTTGGGGAGGGAGTGAGTGCCTTTGAAGATTACTCCTGATCTCTGGTCCCATCCTTCTCACGCCTGGCCTCCAAGAGGTCAACCACCTCCTCCTCCAGTGTTCCTGCTACTGTAACGTTCTGTCCCAGTACATTGAGGGACAACATTAAGCAGAACCCCAAAACCCTAAGCTAAAAATAAGACTTTCCTCTTTAAAGTTCTGCTCAGATACTTCATAACACCCACACAAGAGTAACAGATTTGGATATCCAAGAAGAAGAGCCATGGTGTGACTAAACTGCTGTTCCTAAGTGTTTGGAACCAGATTATGGGAGGAGTTTGGACAAGTTTGGAAATGGAGGCCAGAGAAAGCCTAGGATCCTGTAAGCAGAGCTTAGTGGGTGTTTCTGGTGCTTTCTCAGCAAACTATAATGTTCATAACACATGCAGACAGTAAAGACTGTGCTCACAAGATTTCAGGTGGGGCTGGGAATGTGGCTTAGTGGTAGAGTGCTTGCCTAGCATGCATGAAGCCCTGGGTTCAATTCCTCAGAACCACATTCTCAGAAAAAGCCAGAAGTGGTACTGTGACTCAAGTGGTAGAGTACTAGCCTTGAGCAAAAGAAGCTCAGGGACAGTGCCCAGGCCCTGAATTCAAGCCACAGACAGGACTGGTACCAAAAAAAAAAAAAAAAAAAAATCAGGTAAAAATGGGGTATCTGGCAACTGAACTATAAGCCATTCTTCTTACATTCTAATAAGTAACATATGACTTACATTCATCTACAAAATGTAGGTAAGTTATCTACATTTTATAGACAATAAAAATGTAGACAAGGGCTGGGAAGGTGGCTCAGTGGTAAAGCACTTGCCTTGCATGCATGAGGCCCTGGGTTTGATTCCTCAGCACCATATAAACAGAAAAAGCTGGAAGTGGCGCTGTGGCTCAAGTGGTAGAGTGCTCTCCTTGAGCTGAAGAGCTGAGGGACAGTGCCTAGGCCCAGAGTTCAGGTCCATGACCGGCAAAAAAAAAAAAATGTAGACAAGTTATCTGAAATTTTGAGGCTGATTTAAAAGTAAGAAACTAATGTATCTGATAGAGGGAATATAAAGCAGTCCAGCCTTCAGGTTGTGTTATGGTTTTTGCTAATCGCTATGAGCCAGATTTACAGTGAAAATCGAGAGCAAAAGTCAGAGCAGAAGATAGGAAAAGCTTGTGATTTGGTCAGAAAACCCTTTGTGAAGTTAGGGCTGAAGACGGTGTGGTTGATTAATAGATTCATACCATGAAAAAGAAGCCACGGGCTTTGCTGAGACAGTAGGAAAGATGCCTGCAGGACACAGGAATTGACCACTGTAGGCTTATGGGTGTGAAAGAATAAACTTATTCAAAAAGCTTTTTTCTTTTGAGAGCATCTCTAAGGTACCATGCTTATATAGGACAACCTACGAAGCTATTTGCCTAGGATTCATTTCATTGTGCTCAACTGCCCCAGCATTCAGAGCCACAGTGGCCATGATTCTCTTGATCTGGAAGTAGAGCTTGGCATCACGCACATGGTGATGATTCCACGGGTATATACAATGCAAGAGTTACAGGGT
This sequence comes from Dipodomys merriami, assembly GCF_024711535.1. Taxonomy (NCBI): domain Eukaryota; kingdom Metazoa; phylum Chordata; class Mammalia; order Rodentia; family Heteromyidae; genus Dipodomys; species Dipodomys merriami. The sequence continues at coordinate 43,743,677 of NW_027206512.1, read as the reverse complement.
TGTGAAAGCTTCCTCCCAGATTTCAAAGGAAGGCCTCCGATGTCAGGCAGGTGTGACAGGGCCAGGCCCCTTGGTCAGAGTGAAGCATAAGGTGTAATAGACACCCTGGGTTGTTATAGGTGTCAGGAATGTGGATTGTCTACCAAGATATGACCCAGGCAATGAATGGAGCCACCCTAAGAAAGAGACCCCATGGGCTGCTAAGGGGCAAGGTCATCAGGGTGGGGCTGCCAAGCTTGTTGGACCTCCCAACACAACACCACACATGCCCTGTTCCAAAGACGGAGTTACGCGGTTTAATGTTTGCTCTCTTGGTTTCAGTCTTGCTTTAGTGCTATACCTCCTTCCAAAGCCCATTTCTCCTTTTCAATGGAAATTTATAGTCTGTCTGTTGAAACTGTCTCACTTATTTTTTATGTTTTTTACAGACATTCGCATCTAAGAGTTTGTCTTGTATCTCAGAGGAAACTTTGGACTCAGACTTTTGAACAATGGAGGAACCAGTAGGTTTGGGGAACTCTTAGGGGTTAAGACTGAATGTGCTTTACATTATGGATCTTTAGGGATCTGCACAAAATGTCCCCTACAGGTCATGTGGCCAAAGCTTTGATGTACTGGTGGTGCTGTTTAGGGAGGTGGTAGAAACTCTAGGTGGGTCTAGCCGGGGGAACTATGCCTTTGACAATTATACTGGTCCATAGTGCATTCTTCCCCTCCCTCTCGCCCTCCCTCCCCCCCTCTCTCTTTCTCTCTCTTCGTTTCCTGTCTGCCAGGAGATGAACTTTCTCCATATATTACTACCATGATGTTTAGCCTCACAACAGACCCAGCAATGATAACACTCCTTGTAATATAGATAGAGGTACAGATTTCATTTTATAAAAGAGAAAAAACAAATGGCATGAAAAATTGAACCTTACTTTTTCATCTGTCTGGGTCTTCAGTAACAACTATAGATATACAAGAGTATAGCTAGACCTTCATCAAAGCCTCTATTTTCACTCCTAAAGCCCATGAAAGTACTAGGTTAATTTTGTAATTTCTCCTAATATCTTGTGAATACTAAAGAAATGCAGAACTGATTGATGTGGGTGTTAGACCTTACTGCCACCTCATTTCTCCCTATTCCTGGGTAAAATTACTTCCTCTGGGGGAATTTGGCATAATTGAAACAGCAAAGCTTCAGGCGCAAATTCAGAGTTGGCTCCATTTTAGCACATTTCTCTGTGGCTAATAAACAGCAATGTTGGGAATATTTTTAAATAGTTGTATATTACTGAATCAATATTAGTTGCCTAATAGGCTTGCATCTAAAACAATAACATAGGTGAGGCAAGCTAATGGTGACTCAATGGCCTTTTGTCACTGTTAGTGATGGCATGATGTTATTCTCACTATCCATTATGTTCGAAAACTGTCCATTGCCAGGCACCAGTGGCTCATACCTGTAATCCTAGCTACCCAAGAGGCTGAGATCTGAAGATGGAAGTTCAAAGCCAACCCAGACTCTTTTTTTTTTGGTTCTAGGTCTTGAACTTTGGGCCTGGGTGCTGTCTCTGAGCTCTTCAGCTCGAGGTGAGCACTCTACCACTTGGCCACAGCATCACTTTCGGTTTTCTGGTGGTTGGAGATAAGAGTCTCAGAGACTTTCCTGTCTAGGCTGGCTTTGAACCATAATCTCAGATCTCAGCCTCCTGAGTAGCTAGGATTACAGGCATGAGCCACTTGGCGCCCGGCCTATTTTATCTCTGATAAAATACTCAGAAGAAAAAGAAAAAAAAACAAGTAATGCTGTGGTTCAGGTGGTAGAGAGTTAGCTTTGAGCAAAAAAAGCTGGGCCAGCACCTAGGCCCAGAGTTCAAGCCCCAGGATTAGAAAAAAAAAATTCAATTGCTTAATAACGTTTTTCTGAATATATTCTCTTCAGTCAGTTGCTACATTTTAAGAGAGTTAAAGCACAAAATTAAGTAAGGTAAGTATTCAATAACTACTTGAAACTAAGATCTTTCTTATTCCATTTTAAATAGTTTTCTTGGAGAGTCATTCATTTTTGTATGACTCAAAAGAAAATGTAGAGTGAGTGTTGTGGAAGGAAAGAATCCTTGCCTTGTAGGAGCTGGAACAGTGTGGAGAGGGAGAAGCTGTCGCTCAAAGAGCTGTCTGTACAGGGACAAGAATAGCTGTGCTGTGTGAGAGCAGCAGAGAAAGCCGGTGTAATGTAGTAAGTTCTGCAAGAGCTGACCTACTTATTTGATTCTGTATCAGAAACTCGGTAGCAAAGCTGCACAGAAGGAGGACTGAGGGAGTGAATTAATGACAGAAAATTCCTTTATCTCAGACACTCTGATCAATAAAGCATTGAGCAAAACAATGGGGAGGCTGAAGTCATATACATTAATAGAACATAAACAAAGGGAGGAGAAGGAATGTTAGCTCCTTTGGGGCAAACACTGGTTATATTTTTTTGTCTCCTCTGCATTGCTTAGCATTGTATCTCCTGATATATCTTCACATCATATACATTACCTGGGGAAAAATAACACCAAAAATCTAAATAGTCCTAAATCCAGTTAAAATCTCCACACAAGGAAACTGTGGACCAAGATTTTTACTGTTGGAGAAAAGAATTATGAATATAGAAAGGAAAAATTAGAATGAACCTTGAGCTGACACTGGAGTTAATGCAAACTTGTGGTTGTTATGATAAACTAGATGGCATATAATAGAGAAATAAACTTATATATAAATATGAACTTATGCAAATATGTATGTGGCTATAGGTAAAAGTAGATATAGAAATAAACATATATGTATGTGTGCATATATATGATATATATGTTAGTATGCATCTGTATATACTGATATCAGTAGATAAGTAGATGCGTCGATGGTGTAAAACCAAAAATATTCCCCAGTTCTCCTCATTGAAAGAGCTTGGATAAAGCAATAATCACACCTTCTTCCAGTTCTTAGCTTCTAAAAAAAAAAATAGCATTTTCTACCAAAAGGAATGAATAATCTCGGAGAAACAACTAATTCCAGAACTGGAGCAGGAGAAAAACACAAACTGAACATGGAATATCTTACAGTACAAGTACATCAAACATGAAGTCATCCTCAAAGGATGGTAGGGACACATCCATAGGACATGGCATCCAGCCCAGATGTGCTCCTACAGACTAAACTGGAGGCAAAATGAACTAGAGCCATTTGAATGAGATAGGAAGTCATGCAGATACAAATAAATATAAAATTTGCTGAGGACAAGCTGTTTCCACATTTTTAAAATATATCTCCTGCCAAAATATTTCTTTCTTCCAAAGGTCAAAGAGTAAACTTACCACTGAGAAACCTAGAAGAGGCCACCTGCATCAGGTGACCAAAATGAACAATCACCTTGTAATGAAAAAAAATCAAAATTATTTGTCTAAACTATGGAGACACTGAAAAGGTGACAGAGGAAGGCGACTAGGTGATACACAGGTGATGTTTAGGGCAGTAACACTATTCCACATGATCCTACAATGGCCAACACGTGGTTTTGTATTTGTTCAAAACTACAGAATGGACCACCACCGAAATCTAGCCCTAATGAAATCTACAGACTTTGGGTGATAATAATGTGCCAACATAAGTGCGTCCATCAGAACAAAATACCACTCTAGAGGGAAGTATGAGGAAGGGGGTATTACTGAAACTCTGGGGCCTTGAGGGAGTTCTGAATGGTAGAACACTCGCCTAGCATGCATAAGGCCCCAGATTGGATCCTCAGCACTGCAAAGAAGAAAACAAAGGAGGAGAAGAAGGAGGAGGACTTCAGTACCTTCTGCTCCATTTTCCTGTGAACTTAAAGCTGCTCTAAAAAATAAAATCTATTTTTTCAAAGTCTTGTGCCACACAAAAGGATGCATGAGAACGCAGCATTGCTTCTATGAAATGTGTCCCAAAGGTGCATAATCTGAATCTGATTGAGAGAAAATAACAAATTAATGCTAAGGGTAGGTTTAGAGGGTGTTAAGGCATGTGAATACAGGAAGGCCTGATTCATTCTACTAGACTGACGATGGAAAAACTTACAACACAGCACTTGATCCTGTAATGAATCCTCCTTGGGGTAGAACCCAGAGCCTCTCCCATGTTTGACTCTACTTCTGAGCTGCATTTCTAGCTTGCTGAACAAATGTCTTGCCTCCTCAAATGCATAAGAAGTATTAGTGGACCTGAAATGACCTATATAGACTTGATGGCTAACTGTACATCCAATCTTAGAGTTACTTGTGGCAGCTTCTGCACACATTACCCATCCAATCCTTCATCCTAAGGATATGCGACAGGGTTAATGAAAATGATGCATATTTATGAGATTGCAGAGCAGGTACACAGGGCTCTCCTCTCTCTCTCTCTTCCCTTTGGGACATTCTAAGACACAAATTGATAGTGTTCCCGGTGGACGAGATAAGCAAAGGTGTGTGGATGTTTAAAAAGAAGCACCAGACCTTCCAAATTACCATTTTTATGAGTTTACGATGACATGTATATTAAAATATCTTGCTAGTGGGAAGCCAAAGGGAGGGAAACAGAGTTGTTTTTTTTCAGACAGTCATGATTTCCAGGTCAGAGAAAAAGTAAAAGAGAGATGCAATAAAGGAGAGGAGATTACTCGTTGAACTTCCTGAGTTAAAATTTTTTTTAAAAATTAAGAGATCAAGAGGAGGCTAATTTAAGCTGAATATTTTATTTCCCTGGCCTGTCATCTTCTTGTCCTATTTAAGTATGTCTATATACCTGACCTATATTAACATTCTTCTACCTCATTTCTTAGTCCTAAGAGGGTGTTGAAGCTGAGAGCAGCCATAATTTGATGATTTGAAGGTCTTATACAAATGAATCAAAAAAGGCTCAGGCCTCATTTAGAATTCACTGAAGGAAACACACACACACACACACACACACACACATCTATGTTGCCCTCTAAGCCTTCCTTTGAAAATACTGTTTTTTTAAATGATTGCTTTAGCTAAACTACCTGTATTAGCTAACTTTTTCATACTGTGACAAAAACACCTGAATGTTAATACAAGCTCTTGGTTTGTGAGCCCCTATTTAAGAAAAAATAAAAATATGGGGCTGGGAAGGTGGCTCAGTGGTAGAGCGCTTGCCTTGCATGCCTGAGGCCCTGGGTTCGATTCCTCAGCACCACATAAGCAAAAAGAAAAAAGCCGGAAGTGGCACTGTGGCTCAAGTGGTAGAGCGCTAGCCTTGAGCTGAAGAGCTGAGGGGCAGTGCCCAGGCCCAGAGTTCAGGCCCCACGACCGGACCCCCCCCCAAAAAAAAAAGAAAAAAGAAAAATAGATGCCAGTGGCTCACACCTATAAATCCTAGCTACTCAGGAAGCTGAGGTCTGAGAATTGAGATTTGGAATCAGCCTGGGCAAATAAATCCAAGAGACTCTTATCTCCAATTGACCAGCAAAAGGCAGGAAGTGGAGATAGATGCAGCTCAGGTGGGTAGAGAACCAACCATGAGCAAAAAACACAAGCAAGAGCATGAGGCCCTGAGTTTAGGTCCCAGTACTGAAACCCAAAAAGAAAATAAAAAGCCTGCTTCCACCACACAATGGCTCAGAGAAAACATTCTCATTGCAAAATGAATGAACAGGGAGGAAAGACAGAAAGGATCAGATGCAAACAAGATCAAACATTAAATCTGGCAGCTCCAGATCCAGCATCCGGGGTTGCTGATGAGCTGCAACTGGCTTGGAGGACATCATTCCATGTGTCTTGCCTTTTGCAGCCACCTACCTTCTCTCTTAGTCTGGGGCCACTCCTTGACTGTGGCTTTCCTCATAGAATGCTCCCTGTTCCTGACATCTCCAACATCCAGGGGTCTCCTTGTGGCTTCATGATTCTCCCTCTCCGGGGCTGCCTGCTGGAGTCCTCGCCCCCCTGTGGTTTCCCTGGAAATCCTACAACCCTTGCACTTTTGAATGCCTGCAAAACCAGCATCCTATGGAAGATTCCAGATCTGTCCTCACCTTTGATCATAGCTAAACTGGCCTGTGAGTGCCTAGGCAGCAAAGCACACTGAACCTCTTCCATAGGCTGCTCTGTGTGAGCAGGAAATACACACCACCACCACCTCCTCCACCATTAGCACCACCACATCCCATGCTTTCTTCCTGAGGGCAAATCAAGCCGTACATCCCTGCAGTGTGTAATGAGTAAGGTCTTGCTTGCTCCTGAAATGCTTTCAAGGTATCACTAATATAGTCCCCATGCAAAATTCTTGGCTTTTTTTTTCTGGTGGCATTTACCTTTTTAATGACCATTCTGTTCTTCTCTACAGCATTTAAGGAGCTTCTTTTCCTGGCAAGGTGCATATTTTTCAAATCATTCCTCTCTGCTGCTTACTCCCAATTCTGACCATAAACCTGGCTAAAAGCAGCGCTATCCATGTCATAGGCTAAATGCTATGTTGTCTTGAAATTTCATCTGCCAAATACATTAGATCATTACTTTTAAATTAGGCATCCTCGATGTCCCAGGATACAGACAAAATGTAGATATGTTCTTTGTCAAAAATGTAACCTAAATGTGACCTCCAGTTCCAATCAAATCCGCATTTCTCTATGAAATCTCATGAGCCTCCGTTTCACTGTCCACATTCCTATAGGACTCTGGACTTCTGAATTCCTGCCAGAATCACCCTTGAGTTCTGCTGAGGGCATTCCAGGGCTTTGGTAGCCCATATCTCCAAGCTCCAATTTAAAAAACACACGGTCAGCTTACTCACTGCAACAACTCCACTTCTCTGGTGCCAGTTTCCTGTATTCATTATTTTCGCATTTCTGTCGCTAAAATACCTGACACAAACAACTTCAAGGAGGAAGGCTCATTGTTTCCCAGGGTTCTGCCCGTGATTTCTTAGCTCCATGCACTTGGGCAGAACTTACTTAGGCAGCGGGCATGTAGAGGAGTTTGTTCACTAAGTTGCATACAGGAAGCAGAGTGAGACAGAGGAAGGGGTCAGGGACGAGATATCCCCAAAGACCCATCCCCACTGACCTACAGGCTAATTTCCAGTCCCTACTGTTTCCAAAGCCTCCTAAAATAGCACCACCAACTAGGGACCAATGACTGTAAGGGGGTCTTTTATATTTGAACCATAACAAAATTATTTGCATCTGAGCCTTCACTACTCACAACCATTTCCACTGCTTTGTTATGTAGAGTAAGTTTTAATTTCATAAATCACACCCATAGCATCTGAGTGAAAAGCCATGTTTTAAACACAATCCAGTATAAAAACCATTCATATATCATATAAAGACCATGTCAAACAATTCTGTAGTTTCCAAATACATGCATATGTGTTTTGATTTAGCTATAGAGATCTGTATAGGTCTGTATAGAGCTCTGTGTAGATCTATAGATATATGCAACTGTCCATCATTTATCATCTATACCAAAACTACTAGTAGGCTATGATTGCTTCAAAAAAAAGAAAGAAGAAAGAAAGAAAGAGAGAGAGAGAAAAAGAAAGAAAGAAAGAAAGAAAGAGAGCAAGAGAGAGCAAGAAAAGAAAGAAAGAAAGAAAGAAAGAAAGAAAGAAAGAAAGAAAGAAAGAAAGAAAGAAAGAAAGAAACAAGAGAAGAGAAGAGAAGAGAAGAGAAGAGAAGAGAAGAGAAGAGAAGAGAAGAGAAGAGAAGAGAAGAGGAGAGGAGAGGAGAGGAGAGGAGAGGAGAGAAAAGAGAAGAGGAGAAAAGAGAAGAGAAATTGTCAGTATCAGCTGTTAGGGGAGGGCTGGCATTTTGGGAGTGGAACAGATTCCCTATTTGTGTGCATTCATACAGAATTACAAATTGGTCTGTGCTGTCTTACTTTACCATGGTCTCAGATGGGCCTTTTCTAAAATTTATATATGGAATTCTCTGTATCCAACAGAACTGCCAAGGCATAGGAGAGCACCAGCCTGCTTTCTGTGCTTCTCTGGGTTAAAGGCTGCTGCTCTTCTCCATTTCAATGCTACTGTGTTATACATGATGGCAATTGCTAGGGCTATTAATGTACTAGTGAGAAAAACACTTTGGAAAGCAAGTGTGCATAATTGTAGTAACAAAATGCTTAACAAATACTATGTTTAAGGTACAATCTTTTATTGGGAATTTTACAGAATTCAACATAACAATTAAAATCTCAAAATAGTGATTTTTTCCCTTAAGATTTTTGTGAAAGTCACTTTCTTTTTCATTTTATAAATGTTTCAATTTCTATAAATTTTTCAATTTGGGAAACGTGCTGGAGATGAAACTCAGGGCTTCATGAAAGCTAAGCAGGTACCCTAATGCCAAGCTTCTTCCCAGCCCCATGGAGGTTCCCTTCTTAATATATCTATATCTATATCTATATATATATGTATGTATGTATGTATAAAGTATTTATATGCTTATACATGCATATGTATTATATATAATGCATATATAATGGAATAATGAAACATACATTAAATTCTTATCTACATTTTTTTAATGAAGAAATCTTACTATGTAGTCCAGTCTCTTCTTGAACTCTCAATCCTCCTGCTTCAGTGGAGATTACAAGCTTGTATCACTGTCTAGCTTTTTATCTACTTTTCAAATTAGATTGACCAATTGTTTACATATAGCTTTTTTCTCCTACTCCAGAACTATTTGCCACAAATAAACAGAGTTAATTCGCTTACCAGTGAGTATAGTGACATATGGGATGGAAATTTCCAGTGAGTTACCAATGCCAGACAGGAAACAGAGCTCACTCATAAGGCACGTGACATAAGCCACACACCACCCTCCAAGTGCATAACTCAAATTCTGAGCACAAGATTGCAAATCGTCACACTTCATGGCCCCTCTTGGAATTATTAACAGCCGAAACAGCAGATGTGAGACCCGCAATTGTTAATGACATTGATTTTCTTCATGTTAGAAGAAAACAAATGTGTAATGTGTGATAATGTCATCCGTTTTTTAAATTCTTTGTTGAAAGAAAACCCACTTTTTGTTTATCTTTTAATCCAATTCTTCTGAGGTCCTTCTACATAAAAATTTTATGATTTGTTTTTATTCTCCTCCTCCCCCCATGATTTGTTTTTAATAAAGCTTACAGAGGACATAAATGGCCTCAAAACTTTAAAATGGATCAACTGCATATTATGAATATTGGAAGCTTGATTGGTACTGATCTGTTTAAAATTAGAACGGGTTGCATGTGTTCTTCTGATTTCTGTTGGCACTTGTGATAGTTAAAGATGACCATAAATTCTTTGTGACCTTCCCCATCAAAAAGTGGAATGTGTTTCCTCTTGAATTTTGGCTGGATCCCATGTCAGTTCATTTCTCAGTTTTGCTTCCATGAGCTCACTCTTGAGATCCTCCACCATGTTTTAAAGACCTTGGGCCACATGGAAAAGCCACATACAAAAGGCCATTGTAAGAAAGCAACTGTCAGTGGCTCCAGATGATCTGTCAGTTTATTAGAAGCAGCAAAAGTCAGTCATCTGGGTGAACCAGCTTAGAGCCAAACTGCATACACCACAATGTGTGCCAGCACCAAACAGAGATGAAGAATTGTCCTGAGGAGCCCCGTCAAACACACTATGGTGAAAAAAATAAGATGGTTATTGATTTAGGCCATTTAAACTTCGTTGTGCAACAAGACAGTCTTTTAAAAAACCATAATATAGTTTGGACAATCAATGAAGAATAAAAATTTGTTCTTCCTAGGTTTTACACACACACACACACACACACACACACACACACACACACACACACACAGGTTCACAACTTGCTTCCTAAATGTGCTACTTTTGTTGTTGGTGGTCATGAAGCTTGAACTATGGGCCTCAGTACTGTCCCTGAGCTCTTTTTGCCAAGGCTAGTGCTCTACCACCTGAGCCACAGCACCACTTCCAGTTTTCTGGGGGTTTATTGGAGATGAGTGTCATGGACTTTCCAGCCCAGGCTGTCTTTGAACTATGATCCTCAGATCTCATCCTCCTGAGTAGCTAAGATTACAGGTGTGAGCCACCAGTGCCCAGCTTGTTATTTTAATTCTTGTGATAACACGTGCCATCTCATATCATTTTATAACAATAGATATGAATAGATACTTGCATCTCTTTGCAAAATGACTATATTCTTTCATAATTAAAAAAAAAACAACTTACCCAGGCCTAATAATGTACCTGTAGTACCTGTAGTACCTGTAGTCCCTGGTATTAGGGGCTGAAGCAGGATAATAATTTTGTGGTGGATTATATCCAGTTGTTCCAGAACCATATGCTTTACTTGCATTGTCTTGACTCAGTGTCTATCACATGATTAGATCTATTTTAATCTGTTTTGGAATATTATGTTCTATCAGCCTATTTGTCCATTCTCTCACCAGTATCACATTGTCTCAGTTCTGTAGTTTACAGTTAGTCTTGAAGTCATTTAGTGTTCTAAATTGTTCTTGTTCTCCAATATTGATGTGGCTGTTCTGCATTTTGCTTCCCCTATAAACATTCAAGTCAGTTCACAAAATATCTTCTTTGATGGAATATATAGATCAGATTGGGGGGAAACTGACATCATAAAGATTCTATCTTCTTATCCATGAACATAGACTGTCTCTCTTTTATTTAATTCTTCTATAAAATCTATCAGGATATTATAGTTTTATATATTTAGATCTTACACATGTTGTTATATGTTTCACTTTGCAGGTGCTAATATATTGGATTATGTTTGTTCAATTTGTCACTGGGAATGTGGCTCAGTGGTAGAGTGCTTGCTTAGCATGCATGAAGTCCTGGTTGGGATTCCTCAGTACCATAAAAACAGAAAATGCCGGAACTGGTATTATGGCTTAAGTGTAGACCACTAGCCTTGAGAAAACAAACAAACAAACAAACTCAGGGACAATGCCCAGGCCCTGAGTTCAAGCCCCATGACTGGCAAAAAAAATCAATTTGTTCATTTTTGGTATCTAGCAAAGTGATAGACTTTTTTGTCGTTGGTTGTGGGGCTTGACCTCAGGGTCTGGGTGCTGTCCCTGAGCCTCTTTGTGCTCAAGGCTAGGGCTCTCTCTTTTGAGCCACAGCGCCACTTCCAGTTTTTGAGAGGTTAATTGGAGATAACAATCTCATGGGGACTTTTCTGCTTGGGCTGGCTTTGAACTATGATCCTTAGATCTCAGCCTCCTGAGTAGATAGAATCATAGGTGTAGCCACTGGTGCCTGGCTAGTGATTGTATCCTGATACCTTGCTGCAATAACATTTTTTAAAAACAGGTTTTTTTTGTTCACTCTTTTAGATTTTCTACGTAGACAATCAAATCACCTGTAAAAAAAAAAACAAAAAACGATACTACCCCCTTCCTTTCTAGTCAGTATATCTTTTATTCTCGTTTCATTAGTTAGAACTCCTACTTTAGTGCTCAATAAAAAAGGTGGCAAGAGGAGACAGACTTGCCTCATTCCTTAGTAGACAAACTTCATGTTTTTCACCATTATTATATGAGCTACAGAGGTTTTTGTAGACATTCTTAGTTTAGTTGGGAATTTCCCATGTATTATTAGTAGAGAATTTTAATCATGAGTGGATGTTATGCTTTTTGAGATGCTTCTTTCTCTACTGATATAATCACATAATTTTTGTTCTTTAGCCTGTAATATAAGCTTTATCAATTATTTTTCAATTGTGAAATCAGCTGCGCATGTCTGGAATAAGTTCTACTTTGGCAATGGTGTGTGATTTTTTTATATATAATTGGATTCTATTTACCAATTAATTTGCTATTTGTTGGCTTTGGACTTATATTCACAAGAATATTGGCATGCAGTTTTCTTTGGGTTTGGTATTAGTGTACTGTTGGCTTCATAAAATGAGCTTAGAAGTACTTCCTTCAGCTTATTTTCTGGAAAAGACTACAGAGAATTGATAAAATTACTGCCTTAAATATTTCATAGAACTGACCAACAAATTCAGTATGGCCCGTTACTTTTCTCTTCTAAAGGTTAACTATTAGTTCAATTTCTTTAACGTATATTCATACAATATTCAGATTTGTGATAGCATTTTGTTTTTTCTCCCTTTTAGTCTTAGCTAGATCATCAATTTTATTGATTTATTCAGTGTAGCTGCTTTTGATCTTGCTTTTTCCAATTGATCTATTTCACTGTTTTCTTGTTGTTTTTTTTTTCTGCTTACTTTGGGTTTGTTTCTAATTTCCTAAAGTGGAGGCTTATTTTTAGGTCTTTCTTCATTCCTAACATTTACATTCAATGCTAAACATGAAATTGGTAAGCTGTATTTTCATTTTAAGTTTTAAATTTCTCCTGAGATGTCTTCTTTGAACACGTTATTTAGAAATGTGCTGTTTACAACTTCCACATATTTGGGGATTCTCCGGCTAACTCTGTTATTGATGTTTAGTTTAATTTTGTGTATGGCTTGATATTAGAAGTTAATTGAAAACCCCGGTGCAAAATCCTACTTAAAAAACCCATATACACTCATAATTATATTAAATCCTTATTTGATGATTTAGGGACGTCCGATTCCTCGACGAGGTTGGAAAAAAAAGAAAATGTCCCAGCATTTCAAACGCTCAGACGCAGCTGCCCTTTCATACCGCAAACAAGAACTACAAATACTACGAAAGAAGGTGCGACACCTAGACTGAACACTGCTCCCAAGGACACGGCCTCGCGCGCCTCACCCTCCAGGCAAGAGAAAACAACTCAGGTTTGACACTCGGCTCCCAAGGCCTCTGCGAGGACCGCGTGGGAGCCTCGGGGCCCGGAGCCAATTCCCGCCTCCGACACGCCAACAGTGCGCGCCAGTTGTGATTTCTTGCTAATTTCTCAGCGCCCTCTCACGCCACGATTGGCTTCTTAAAAGTGAAAAATTTCTCAGGCGCCTATCAGGGCTCACAGAACCCACATCTCGAGGACCAGTCTCCAGTTTCAACCAATCAGAGTTCAGGCAGGAAGTTGAGCGGCTCTACGAGAACCAGCGACGCCCAACTTCCCGGCTCTTCGCTCCGCCTCCAACACGTGACTACGTCCTTGCCTCCGCCTTTTACTGTAGGAAGCCTCCAGCGAAGCCCCGCCTTCTGGGCCCCGCCTCTCATGTAGTACTCGCTGATTGGTCGCTGCTCGCGCGGTCTCCTGGGTGACGGGAACGCTCTACCCTTCTTGGAGGAGACCAGGTGCGCCTGCGCACTTCCTACATCGCTTGGCTGCTGGAGCTTTGAGATGAAGGTAAGTAATTTATAAATGCCTGGGTAATGGTGGGGCGTGACCGCTGGCTCCCCTCCGTCCGCAGAGCGCCGAGAGAGGGGGTGCCCCGTCCCCTCCTCTGGAGTGCGTGAGGAGGAGGGGAGAGCTGGGGGCTCCCGAGGAAGGCCCCAGCGAAGTTAAAAGAACAACAGAGAAGGAAAGAAAACAGCGGAGAAGGCGGGGAGCCAGGCCTCTGCACCCTGACCGCGACCCGAGCCAGCGCCGCGGGCACCGGGACCCTGCCGGGCGGGGGCCAGCCGGCCGGAGCCCGACACCGGACTGCAGCGACGGGCCGCTGTGCTAGTGTTTCTTATGGCTGACCTCCTCGCCAGCCGTGCAGAGTCTCGGCGGGGAGGGAATAAGAATCCAGAATTGCATTGCCTGTGACTGGATCGATCCGCTTACAGATTTCCTGGCGGCGAGAGCACGTAATTCAGGGCGAAATCTGCGCGCCATCCTCGGCACTCGGGCGTTTCTAAGCCTGGTCTCGCTGTGAATCCCACCCGGGGGCCCTGGTCCCCAGCTGGACCCTCCATCCTGCGGGTGGAAAACCCATTCTAAAACTCACCCCATTGCTTCGTGGAGATTGGACTTGACAGCCCAGCAACCATAACTCGCAGTTTGTGTGATGTATTAGAAGTGAAGAGCTCTTCTCGATGAGCATTCTGCGCTTGAGGTCATTTCAGAGACTCGCTTTAAACTCTAGGGCTAAGAAGCGGGAAAACAACATTTCAACCTTGGTTTTCTAGTATTTTCTCCTCTGCATTGAACCTAGAGCATCACTAGAACAGCGTAAGACAAAAATAATATGTAAGATCACAACCAGAAGCAGGTCTGTCATGAAGATAATGAAGTTCAAGTTCAAGGATTCCTTGCTTGCATGAAAAAGTAGTTGCAAAAATCCAAGAGTAGGATGCTCGTAAACTCTTTTTTTCTTATGAACATCTCTACAAAATGTGTTTCTTGTGATTCTAGCACACTTGACTGGAGTTTGATTTCAATGTTAGTACATGAAATGATCATTGGATGGTGTCTAATTTCAATTCCTGGAAGAATTTTTTTTTATCCCCCTATCGGTCGTAGGGCTTGAACTCTGGGCCTGGGCGCTGTCCCTCAGCTCTTCAGCTCAAGGCGAGCGCTCTACCGCTTGAGCCACAGCGCCACTTCCGGTTTGCTGTTGGTTTATTGGAGATAAGAGTCTCACGGACGTTCCTACCCGGGCTGGCTTTGAACCCTGATCCTCAGATCTCAGCCTCCTGAGTAGGATTACAGGCATGAGTCACCCGCGCCCGGCTCCTGGGAAAATTTTTTATTGTCGCCCAGAAGTGTCTAAACTTCATATGCCTAGATATGTGTATCCCTGTTTAATCTGTAATTTAATACTAACATCTAATATTTTTCACTGAAGCTCACGTTTCTAGGTGTTGAAGACCCACATTGTTTCGTATACGTATAATGTGAGCCAAAGTACTTGTAAATTTTTTGAAGCCATATTAAAAATGGTTACACAGGTTACAATGGTTGCTCAGTAAATTCAAATTATGAGTTCAATGTGCAATCAATATAAAAGTAATGGTATAGTTTGCATTCTTTTTAGTCTTTGAAATCTGATATCCATAGCACATCTAGATTTGATTTGCCCATGTTTCAGGTCCTTAACAGCTACATGTGGTTTGTGACTTCTAGATTGAATAAGTAGAAAGAGAAAGCCAGGTAGCAGTGCTCACACCTATATTCCAGCTACTCAAGAAGCTGAGATTTGAGGACTGCGATTTAAAGCCAGCCTGAGCAGAAAAATCCAAGTGACCCTTATCTCCAATTAGCTAGCTAAAAGCTGGAACTGGAGGTGTGGCTCAGGTGGTAGAGTATCAGCCCATAAATGAAAAAGCTAAGAGAGATCTCAAGGTCCTGAGCTCAAGCCCCAGTACCAGTATAAATAAATAAATAAATAAATAGGAATTGCTATGTCATCTACCTGATATCAAAATTAAATACTTCATGATGAAATAAATATAACTAGTGAGTAAAGGAAGAACATTCTTTTGAGATACAGACATGAAATCTTAAAAATCACTAAATATTTTTATTAAAGTATCATATTTTAAAATAGTAATATTGTTAAATTTAATCCCCCCAAATCTGTACAGTAATTAACTAAAAATCAAGTTTAAATTGTTTTCATCTTTCTTTTGGGGGGGGGGAAGGGTCCGGTCATGGGGCCTGAACTCTGGGTCTGGGCGCTGTCCCTCAGCTCAAGGCTAGCGCTCTACCACTTGAGCCACAGCACCACTTCTGGCTTTTTTCTTTTTGCTTATGTGGTGCTAAGGAATCGAACCCAGGGCCTCAGCATGCAAGGCAAGCGCTCTACCACTGAGCCACCTTCCCAGCCCTGTTTTCATCTTTAATGTCTATAAAACACTAAATTATACAAAAAAAGTTTTTATACCAAACACCTTGTATGTTTTGCCTATGGCAACGACTAGGGGTTTCATTGGTTGGTTTTGTTTTGTTTCGTACATAAGTCTTGGAGAATAAACATTATCACAAACCTTTACCATCCACAATCCTTCCTTTTTTCATGATCATAACTTTTTTTTCTTTTTTGTCAGTTGTGGGGCTTGAACTTTGGGCCTGGGTGCTCCACCACTTGAGCCACAGCACCACTTCCAGTTTTCTGGTGGTTAACTGGAGATAGGAATCTCTCTGGGGGCTGGGAAGGTGGCTCAGTGGTAGAGCGCTTGCCTTGCATGCATGAGGCCCTGGGTTTGATTCCTCAGCACCACATAAGCAAAAAGACAAAAGGCGGAAGTGGCGCTGTGGCTCAAGTGGTAGAGCGCTAGCCTTGAGCTGAAGAGCTGAGGGACAGTGCCCAGGCCCAGAGTTCAGGCCCCATGACCAGACCAAAAAAAAAAAAAAAAAAAAAAGTCTCTCTGTTTTTCCTGCCTGGGGTGGCTTCGAACTGCACTCTGTCCTCAGATCTCAGCTTCCTGAGTAGCTAGGATTACAGGTGTGGGCCATTGGTGCTCAGCTATCATGATTTTTTTTTTTTGGTCCGGTTGTGGGGCCTGAACTCTGGGCCTGGGCACTGTCCCTCAGCTCTGCAGCTCAAGGCTAGCACTCTACCACTTGAGCCACAATGCCACTTCCAGCTTTTTTCTTTTTGCTTATGTGGTGCTGAGGAATCGAACCCAGGGCCTCATGCATGCAAGGCAAGCAGTCTACCACTGAGCCACCTTCCCAGCCCTAGCTATCATGATTTTTTGTTTGGGTTTGACCCCATGTTTGGCTTTGACCTCAGATCATCCTACTTGATACACAAGCACTGCAGCACGGGAGCCAGCCTCCTGTCTCATGATCATGTTTTGATGTCTTTTCTGACTAACCCCTGATTGTATATGTCTTCAAAATTAAAGATTGTGTTTGCTTTTTTTCAGCGCATTTTCTCACTGGTAGAAAATCTTGGCACACCAGTACAGTTTACTTGGCAAAAATTATCTGGAAACTATCTGGCAGTAACAGGGTAAGAAACCCAGTGAATTTTTTAAATTCACTATGCTCACATAATCATGCCCTTATTATCTGTACTCTATCTGTACTTATTATCTATTCAGCAGAAGTCCTGTGTGTCCCTTGTATGGTGGGAAGAGGCACTCAACCTACTGCACTAACATAGATCCTTTTATAGATCCTTTTCCCAGAGGATAGAAAACTATAGTGAAAGAATGCTGAAGTTACTTGGATAGAAGCTTAATTTAGATAGATGGATAGATAGATAGATAGATAGGTAGATAGATAGATAAAGAAATACTTCAACCCTATCTTTATATTCTAATTGCTTCTAGAGCTGATCACATTGTGAAGATCTTTGATCGTCATGGTCAAAAAAGAAGTGAAATTAACTTACCTGGGTAAGTACAGAGACAGATAAAAATTTATACGCTTAGATGCTTAAAAGATATTTTTTAAATTTTTTATTATGAAAATACCATACAGAGGAGTTACAATTACATGTGCAAAATTTTTTTAAGTAGTCTTAAAATCAAGTAGAATTTTATCACAGAAATTGCTTCATATGTTTTGCTTTCTCCATTTACAAAGAGATTGGCTTATTTATGCCAGAAATGGTTAAGGAAATATATGTATATTAACATACACAATCAGAGAGAAGCTTTATAGAAAAATTGTAAGTCTAAAATAAGCATGTTTTGATTAGCAATACAACTTGCATATACTTTAGTATTTCCTCTCTGATAAGGTGTTGCTTTCAACCTACTTTGTAAAAAACGAAGATGTTAATTTTATCCTCTTTCAGGATCCATTCGAAGAGTAATTTAGGCATTTGTAATGATTCAGTGTAGCTATCACCTACATTAGTTATTCCAACAATCCCAGCAGTTATTAAGGTATATAAAATTTCTCAACTAAGCTGTTAAAATTCCCATTTGCTTTCTGTAGTTTCTTGACTTTTCTGCAAATCACATGTTTCAAGGCTCTTGGTCTCAAGCCCTTTCCACCTCCTGCCCAGCCCACTATCTGATTCTACCATTTTGACATTTCCAAGTGTTCTCTTAATTGGTGCCTCTAATTTCTATATTCTAGGAACAAGAGGTTACCATAGTCTGTCTAAATTAAGAAAGCACTGAGTAAAAATCTTCTTTGAGTAAATTGTATAAAATTGATCGCCTAATCTCTGGCATCTATCTTGGTTATATAATTCTTTCACTATATTTATAATAGCTGAATCTGATCAAAAAACAAACACTGTTAAAGTTTGTTTTTAACTGATTTTTATCAACAATTTTGACTTTTCACTTCCATATTCTCAAAAGTTTTGAGAGTATAGAAAATTAGGATACCCAAATATATTTTAACAATTTGACAAAATAATTGAAGATATTTGTACTTTAAGTGTAAATCAAGGTATGACTTAGCCCTTATCTAAGAGCAGAATCGCAAAATGAAAAATAGCATTATAGGGAAGAAGAGGTTGGATCTTTTTCAAGACTTGATAAATTTTACATTTTAAAAAGGAATAACAGATTTTAGATAATCTTAAGCACTAAGAATAGAGCATTTCCTGTCTTATTATTATAACTTTAAGTGACCACTGTCCTTATTCCACAAAGATATAAAATGACCATAATCCTTTGACCAGCTTTGTTGACCTCACTTGCAGCTTATCTAGGCATAATTTCATTTCTTTCATTATTAGTGTTGGAACTAATGGCCTTGCATTCTCACTCAGCTTTTTCTGTTCACAACTGGAGTTCTACCACGTGAGCCTCTAGTTCCAGCTGTTTACTGGTTAACTGGAGATATTCTTCCAGGCTGGCTTCAAACCTCAGTCCTGAGAAACTAAGTTTATAGGCACAGCCACTGTCACCTACTTAAAATTTCATTTCTTATAGTACCTTTTTTCCTCTGTAAATATGAGATAATCATTGAAATCTTAATGTTAACAATTACATGTAGTGCTGGGCACTGGTGGCTCACGCCATTAATCCTAGCTACTCAGGAAGCTGAGATCTGAGGATTGAGGTTCAAAGCCAGTGTGGGCAGGAAAGTCCATTAAACTTTTATCTCCAATAAACCACCAGCAAACTGAAAGTGGCCTGTGGCTCAAGTGGTAGAGCACTCGCCTTGAGCTGAAGTGCTGAGGGACAGACCAAGCCCTATATAGCATTCAAGAAAAATCTGCTCATTTATTAGATATAAATTTTATTTAGAAGTGGAAAGTAGAGGTATGTCTCAGCAGAGTGTCAGCCTTGAGCAAAAAAGCCAAGTGAGAGTATGAAGCACCATACTGACTCTCACGCAAAAAGAACAAATTATATTTAATGTAGTACATGAAAATAGAATATTAAAAATGTGGGCTGGGAAGATGGCTCAGTGGCAGAGTGCTTGCCTTGCATGCATGAGGCCCTGGGTTCGATTCCTCAGCACCACATAAGCAAAAAAAGCCAGAAGTGGCGCTGTGGCTAAGTGGTAGAGTGCTAGTCTTGAGCTGAAGAGCTGAGGGACAGCACCCAGGCCCAGAGTTCAGGCCCCACAACTGACAAAAAAAAATTAAAAATAAAAAAAAATGTTCCACTGCCTCAAAAGCGCGCGCGCGCGCGCACACACACACACACACACACACACACACACACACACACACACACACACACACACACACACAAGAAATTAAAGTAAGCAGTGAAGAAAGGTTGAATTTCTCATTTAGTGTTAATGAGCTTTTCAAAATACAGCAAATGGTCCTGCTGTGGACAAAAGTTTTAAATAGGTATGTGAGTTTCCTTTCTGTTACTTTAAGAAAACTATATAGTAATGCCTGGCTGTCTTTTTAAAAGCAACTGTGTGTCTATGGACTGGGATAAAGATGGAGACATCCTAGCAGTAATCGCTGAGAAATCTAGTTGCATTTATCTATGGGATGCCAACACAAACAAGACCAGCCAACTAGACAGCGGCATGAGGTGAGAGTTTTTCTGGCTGTTCAACTGGTGGTCTCCACACTTTATTTTTTTTATTTATCTTATGTTTTGGGTTTAACATTAGTAATTGTATGTATTAATGGGGTACAAAGTGATACTTAACACATGCATACAGTATATACTGATAAAGTGGAAATTAGCCTTTCCCAACTGTTTTTTTTAGTTGTTTTATTTTTAAATCTTCACTTATGACTATTTGTAGGACTGATGCTGACAGTTCCTGCTATTTTGACTTTAAAGATACCTTGAGTTATTTTCTTCTAAAAGCAAAAGCTTATTTTATTAATAGCATATGTTAATTATATATAATATATTATTGTAGATACTATATATTATTTATGTATTATCCTTCTGACTTTATTCCATTAATTAGAATAAAGCTATTATAACCATGAAATAGAAATAGCTTCTGGCTGGGCACTGGTGGCTAATCCCTGTAATCCTACTCAGGTGGCTGAGAGCTGAGGATGAAGGTTCAAAGCCAGCTCAGGCATACAAATCTGAGAGAATCTTGTCTCCAATTAACCAGAAAAAAAGCATAGGGGAGATATGACTCAAGTGATAGAGCAGGAGCCTTGAGCAAAAAAAAAAAACAGTATAGGAAGGGAAAGGAAGGGAGAAGAAGAAAGGAGGGAAGGAGGAAGGGGAAAGAGGGAAGAGAAGGAAAGGGAAGGGAAGGTTAGTTGCTTTCAGGAGATTACACTAAAAATGGCAAAGATGAGACAAAATGTCTCTGGGGAAGTATAAAGAAGTGATTGGCTGTGGGGATCTTTGGGTCTGGCGGTCCAATGATACAGTGAAGTCTCATGGCCCAGCCCTTCTTTTTTCTGTACTGACTTTATTCGAAGTCACATTCTCACCAGCAGCTGTAGACTCAGCTTATTCTTCACAAAAAGGAGCCAGGCCCTTCCCTCTTCCGATGCTTGTTCAGTTCCTCAGAAGTCTCTCAGTTAAGTAGACAAAGCATGAGGAGGGTAGGATTGGGATGGACATTTCTCAAGAAGTACTGGAGGATGACATAAATTACAGATCCCCACTAAAAGAGAAAAAGATTTCACATATGGAAAAACAATACTGTTACAACTAAAACTGCCATTGAAGCCTTAGGTAAGTTACTTAGTTTTTCACTAAGCCTCATCTGTTGGAAATGAGTGGTGTCATGGGGCCACAGGTGAATAGAAATGATATCTGCTTCATGGTGTCATGGGACCACAGGTGAACAGCATGCAATGACATACACACTCTGTTCAGATGTATGCCTCCAGTTTATTTATTTACTAAAGAATAATAACAGAACCCAGAGAAAGATAGATGGCCAGGAAGAACAGAGCCAAAGATGACCTTTGCATAGAGACTCTGACTCCAGATGGCTCAGGAGAGGTAGAGTGGAGTTGCAGGAGCTATCTTCCCAGTGTAAAGTCTTTCTAAGTCTTAGAATGTTCATTTTTTTCTTCAGCCTTTACACACTTTGGGTTTACATAAACACTTTTCAGAAAGCTCTTACAGCTACTCCACCCTCTGAGCAACACCTCCAGCCCCTTGTAATTTTCAAAGCATGTTGTCTTTCTACTTGTGTTTCTCCCATGTTGTTGAGGATGACAAGCACATGCCAGAACATGCAGCCATTGTGCTTTCCCTACAGCTGGGATCATAGGGATGTGCCACGGTGCCCAGCCACTTAGTGAGACAGAATCTTGGGAACTTAAATAAAGCATGGAGTTTCACCATCTAGTAAGGTGTGTGTGTGTGTGTGTGTGTGTTTTACCACAATTTAAAACATCACTAAGTAGACAAATTAATACCATGAGTCATCCTGACATTTAAGATTTCATCATTACCGAGTTAAAGTCTATATTTATTATATATTTGTTCTTTGAGTCTAGTAGATATTAAGTCATCTTAAAGCATCTCCAAAATTTGTTTAGCACTTAATATTTGGAAGTTTAGTTGTAATTTTGTTCTTGAGTAGAGATTAAATTTATTCATGAAGTACTTTTTTTAAAAAAAGGATTATTTTGAGGTCATATTGTTACTTGTCAAATAATGTTAGTCAAATAATCGAAATCATTTATATCTCAACATCACAGGGATGAAATGTCTTTCCTTGTTTGGTCAAAAGTTGGAAGTTTCCTGGCTGTTGGAACTATGAAAGGAAATTTGCTTATTTATAATCATCAGACATCTCGAAAGATTCCTGTCCTTGGTAGGTGACAGCTGGAAACACTGCTAAATATTTGAGATGCTTTAGCTCACATTAAATTTGTGGCCTTGGATCCGCTGGTGCTGCAGCAGATCTGTCTCGGCATGAACACCATCCCTTGCCCAGCCTTACACAGCTAAATGGGAAGATCACTTCTGCTTACTGGAAATTTCCCAGTAACACATATTCATTTTGTCCCCAATGGTAGATAGATAAGAGCCTTTGGTAGCTCTTTGAATGGAGCACATGCAGATTCCTAATTTGAATCCCTCATTCTGTCCAAATAGCAGTTCGATCTAGGTTTTGGCCTATAGGTCTATAGGTTTTTGTCTCTAGGTTCATGACCAGACGGTGTTTGCTTTGATATCTTTTTTTTTTTTTTTTTTTTTTTGTCGTTCGTGGGGCTTGAACTCGGCCTGAGCACTGTCCCTCAGCTCTTCAGCTCAAGGCTAGCGCTCTACCACTTGAGCTACAGCGCCACTTCCTTGCTTTGATTTCTTGTTTGACCTGGTGTCAGGTTCTTTGGTTCCTCCAGATCTCCAGATATGGTCATTTGGCACCTGCCCTCTGAATACTCTCGAAGAGTGGGAGGGTACATGAAGATGGCCAGGAAAGATAGAAGTGTGAAACCATGATGACACCTCAGAAAATCTGAGAGTGCTGCTCCATTAAGAACAGCTCATTGGCTCAATTATTTCCAAATTCTTTAATATTTATTTCAATTTTTGGTTTAGGGCTGGGAAGGTGGCTCAGTGGTAGAGCGCTTGCCTTGCATGCATGAGACCCTGGGTTCGATTCCTCAGCACCACATAAGCAAAAAGAAAAAAGCCAGAAGTGGTGCTGTGGCTCAAGTGGTAGAGCGCTAGCCTTGAGCTGAAGAGCTGAGGGACAGCGCCCAGGCCCAGAGTTCAGGCCCCATGACCGGACCCAAAAAAAAAAAAAAAAGAAAACAAATAAGTGATTTTTGGTTTAATATTTAAATGTTATTTCTTATCATCTTTAGTTGTACAAAGAGTTTTCAGTTCAACATGTCAACTTATAGCACAGTGCAACTTTGTAAGCTTTTTTTTTTTATTACAAAGTACAGTGCATCTTGATCAGTGTCATTCCTTCCATCCTTCTTCCCAAGCCCACCCACCTCCTCAAGCTACCTAGTTGCACGCTCACATATGTACATTGGCTCTTGTGACTGTATTCATCTACGTTCTCTCTCCCAATCATCAGCCTTTATTTTCATTTTTAATGCCAAGCTAAGCAGTATTATCATTTAAGTTACAGAAGTCAACTTTTACCATACAAGTGGTCTATTTGTTTTCAGCAGACATTCTGTTTCCCATTTGCAGATATATCTAGAAAGTTGGATACTTGAAGTATAAAAAATAATTTGGCTGGGTGCTGGTGTCTCATGCCTGTAATCCTAGCTACTTAGGAGGCTAAGATCTGAGGATTGCAGTTTGAAGCCAGCCTAGACAGAAAAGACTTATCTCCAATTAACCAAAAACTGGAAATGGAGCAGTGGCTCAAAATTGTAGAGCACTAACCTTGAGCAAAAGAGGTCATGGACAACACTCAGGCCCAGAGTCCAAGTCCCACGACTGAGAAAAAAAAGAGGAAAATAAAGAAAATAATTTATCAGAGCATGATTACTTTTATATCAGTATTTGTCATATGTACATGATTTTACATCTGATCTTTATACTCAATATGAAATATTGATTCCGCTGACATTCTTGTTTAATAACTGTATAAAATAGGCCTGAGAAGAGTTGAGCTAATCACCCAACTTAGTTCCTCTAGAGAAATGTATAGCTGTCTCTCTTCTGTCGTTGTGACTTTGTTCTTACTGCATGCTTGGGCATATAAAGGCCACCTGTATTCTCAAACTGGACATTTGAGGAGCCTCCAGCGGCTCTCCATCTCCGCAGAACCCCCTCTGCTGCCCCCTGCAACCGCTGTCCCCTCCCTCATTCTCTTGCCTCCTCCACTCCAGCCACTGTGCTGTGAGCTGAGCCTCCCTCAGGCCCCACCCACTCCTGCATCCCAATCGACTCTTTACATCATTTCTTGAATGCTTGCTTTCTGCAGGGGTGCTGTCAGGTATACAAAATGAATGTGGTCTCTTCTCTCAATTGCAGCTAACACTAGCTCCAACTTTTACATCTTTTACATCTTTTACATCTTTTACATCTTTAAAGCACTTCCTGGCTGCCTGGTTTCATTGCAAGTGCTGTCATTCATTCATTCCTCAGCCCTGTAAGATAGGTCCACTGTTATTTCTAGTTTGTGGATGAGGTGACCGGGGAATAGACCCACAGTAAGTAGCAGAGCCAAGATTCCAAGGGAGGCAGTATAGCTTCTGAACCTATGTATTTACCCATTCTTCTCATTCATAGAATTAACCTGGAGATTCCCAAGGGCTTTTTTATTCATTCATATTATAACTATACAGGAGCAGTTGAAACTATGACGATCAAATCTGCTTAGATCAAAGGCTTATCAGTCTAAGTAAAGATGACGCTCCTGCTTTGGGATTTACTTCTCTTAAGACGTCATTGTTACAGGTTTGGTAATGTGACAACCAACACTCCTCAAGGAGCCTTTTTATGATTGGGCCTATGCTGTGTCCAGACAAAACTCTTATCTATACACAAACTGCTTTGTGACATTTCTAAATTCCTCCTTTGTGTATCAGCCATACCTGCCCATCACATGTTTTGTATGTGTGTTTGTTTAGGCAGTATTGAGCTCAGGGCTTCATGCTTAGTTTTTAATTTTTTGGAGACATTTGTGTGCTTATATGAAAATCCTCTCTCTCTTTTCCCCCCCTCAGGAAAACATACTAAGAGAATCACATGTGGATGTTGGAACTCGGAGAACCTGCTCGCCTTAGGTGGTGAAGATAAGATGATTACAGTTAGCAATCAGGAAGGGGACACAGTAAGACAGGTAACACAGCGATACCTCTGTGTCTGATACATTCACACTTTTCCCAAAATAGTTTATCAAGCTAAACTATAACAATTAAGTCTCTTTGTGAGCTATATATATATAATTCCATATTTTAAATGACAGAAATCTTTCTCTTTACATATTGTTAGAATGTTTTTCTTTTATATGAATGCATTTTTAAAAATTACCTCTTGCTGGACATGGTGGTTCAACCCTAGTTACATGGAAGACAAAAACTGGAAGATTGCGTCTGAAGCCATCCAGGGCATAGAAGTTCATGAGACTCCATCTCAACTCATGGATGGGCAACATGGTATTTTCCTTCCTTCTCTCCTTTCTTTCGCCCTTTTTTTTTTTTTGGTGGAACTGAGGTTCGAACTGAGAACCTTGCCCCTTGCAAGGTCTTTCTGTATTACTGCTCTACCATTTTCTTGGATGCCGCGCGCCCTGTGTCCATCTGCATGGCTGGAGCTTGTACACCAAGAACTCATCTGTTCCGTCCCTGGGGAAGAGCAGTGCAGCACGAGAAATGTGTAAGAAGCCTGCCCTGGAAGACACGTTTTAAAATTTCCATTCATGTCTTACGACTGGGGCCTAATCATGCGGCCATGCCTCACTGCTCCCAGGAAAGCTGCTCATTTAGTCGTACCAAGGTGACCGTGTGCTCTGCTAAGACTTGTTGTAAATGTGAATAGCACGAGACAGTTAGCAGCCTGTCATCCGGCCCATGCAGAACAGCATGAGAAAGATCAGAGGGAAAACACATTGCAGCTCATCCACGCCTGACTGACTTGACTGAGAAGTTATAAGGGAAGACGGAAGAAGTAAATTAATTCTGTAGGTGGAAAATGTACCTCTGCTGTGGTGAGCAGACCATACTATGACTGAAGTAGATCTTAAGGAAGAGTCACGTAGGGCTATAGAAATGGTTGACTGTGGCAAGATTACTAGAAACTATAATTTTAAAATAACTTTTAATTATCTTGGAGTTGTGCATAGGAGTTTCAACTTAATGTGTCAGTTTATGAGTACAATGCATCTTAGAAACCTAATTTTGACCATTGTTTCCATGCTCATTAGAAACAATGAAACAGTGCCAATGCTACAGCGCCCCCTTCTGGGCCCATGTCAAATACCACCAACCTACAGTCGGAGCTTTTTCCTCCACTGGGTCATGCCAGAATCCGAGGGTTCCCTATTACTTACACACAAGGGCGTTGATTCCCATTCTAGTCCTTAAGATGTCTCCTTCCAACATGACAGCTACTGAAGTTGCCGTGTGGTGGAGACCTTGCCTGTCTTAGAAGTCATTGATCTCTTTCTGGTGATGAAGAGGTTTCTCCAGGGTGTGTGTGTGTGTGTGTGTGTGTGTGTGTGTGTGTGTGTGTGTGTGTGTGTGTGTGTGTGTGTGTGTGTGTGTGTGTGTGTGTGTGTGTGTGTGTGTGTGTGTGTGTGTGTGTGTGTGTGTGTGTGTGTGTGTGTTTCTTTTGATTTCTCCCACTCGTGTGTGTGTGTGTGTGTGTGTGTGTGTGTGTGTGTGTGTTTCTTTTGATTTCTCCCACTCAGCATATATCTTAGTTCCTGGATCTGAAGACCTCTGTCTTTCATCACTTCGGGCAAGTTTGTAGTGTGTGTGTGTGTGTGTGTGTGTGTGTGTGTGTGTGTGTGTGTGTGTGTGTGTGTGTGTGTGTGTGTGTGTGTGTGTGTGTGTGTGTGTGTGTGTGTGTGTGTGTGTGTGTGTGTGTGTGTGTGTGTTTCTTTTGATTTCTCCCACTCAGCATATATCTTAGTTGCTGGATCTGAAGACCTCTGTCTTTCATTACTTCGGGCAAGTTTGTACTCATTGTCTCTTTGAATATATTACCTCTTGCTTTTCTCTTCTGCCCTTTCATAGCAGCCATTAAACATGTGCTATACCTTCTCATGTCTCATTCTCTTCAATAGGTGCTTTTTGTCATTCGTATAACTTTTGGGTTGTTTGTTTATTGTACTGGGTGTACGCTTGGCCTTAACCAGCCCTTGGCCTTAACCCCATCACTTTATTGCTTTTAGTAATGTTTTTGGATAGTGTTGAATTTATGCCTGGGCTAGCATGGACTATGATCCTCCTATTTATGCTTCCCCATAGTGAAGATGACAAGTATCTGTCACCATACTCAGCTTTTAATGATTGAAATAGGAGTCTTTCAAACTTTATGCCTGAGATGGCCTTATACCTTGATCTTCCCATCTCAGCCCCCCAAATGGTTAGGATTAAAAGTGCAAGTCTTGACCCTGGATTGGATTTACTTTTTCTTAATTATCTATTCCATGAAGGTTTTTTTTCCTTAATAGCTCTACTTTTAATTTTTGAAAATACTTTATAGTTCTTTTTTAAAATCTCCCCAAGTATAGGAATAGTCAACTCAGGGGCTGGGAATGTGGCTTAGTGGTAGAGGGCTTGCCTACCATGCATGAAGTCCTGGGTTTGATTCTTCAATATCACATAAACAGAAAAAGCCCAAAGTGGCGCTGTGGCTCATGTTGGTAGAATGCTGCCCTTGAGCGAAAAAGAAGCTCAGGGACAGTGCTCACACCCTCAGTTCAAGCCCCAGGACTGGCAAAAAAAAAAAAATAAGGATGAGGAATAGTCAATTCATACAAAACTGGCTTTCATACAGATGAAAAAAATCATCAAGCTTGTCATTAAAACCCTGCAAATGATTGGGGCTGGGAAGGTGGCTCAGTTGTAGAGCGCTTGCCTTGCATGCATGAGGCCCTGGGTTTGATTCCTCAGCACCACATAAGCAAAAAGAAAAAATCCAGAAGTGGCGCTGTGGCTCAAGTGGTAGAGCGCTAGCCTTGAGCTGAAGAGCTGAGGGACAGCACCCAGGCCCAGAGTTCAGGCCCCATGACCAGACCAAAAAACAAACAAAGAAACCTGCAAATGAAAGCCACACTGAAATACTATTCGTCACTTGTCAGACTGGTAAAATTGTTTAGAACAAGACAGCATATTCTGTTGGTAAAACTTTGAGTAAAACTGATATGCCCCTCTAGGAAAGCATTCAAAAACTTTGAACGAACTACATTGTGAAAGATGGTAACCAAGTAAATGAAAGATATTTCAATCTCAAAACCAAAACCATGTTATACAACCAAGCAATGTCTCCTCTAGAGCTCTACTCCACAGCTCCTTCTATGACACAAAAGTGCAAATGCATTTTATACATCTACCTGCATTTTTTGAAGTGTCTAATTTCACACATTAATGACTTAAATTACTTTTAAAGTATTTTATGCTCTCTGATCATCCTGTAAACTTTAGCTCTGCTGAGTCGTGCGTGGGATGGGCCATTTCTCTGAGTTCTGTAACTTTGACTTTGACCTCATCTTCAGTGAAGTTTGTTTGTGGAATGTTTTGCAAATGTGGAAGAAGCTCTTGATTTGCTTGTGCCAAACACTGCAGGGATTTTTATGAGCCTAGGTCCTTCTACTCTTTTATTAACTGCTCATTCTAGGACTTTCAGACCATCCATGAATAAACTAGAGCCTTCACCCATACAGAGACAAAGAGAGCAGGTCTCTGATTACAGGTGCTGAGAATGAACTGTCTGTTCTTTCTGATTCAGAGCTCAGGCCAAACAAGATAAATATGCTTCCTCCAATCTCCTCACCAGCTGCTGTGCACTCAAGACCAGCTTCTGCACACAAAACTCTGTGTGCTGTCTAAGCTTTATTTATGGCCCCTATCAATTGCCCTTTTGTCCTCAATAGTTCATCTATGCATCTAATAAGATACAGATACTGTTTCATCCAGAACTTCTAAGTATTTGTGGCAATAGATGTTTAGTTCTTAGTCTAGTTTTAGTCAGAAATGAAGTAAGTTACCTGTCTGTTTATGTTGAGAATGAATTGGAATTTGTATATGGAGGAAGAATTGAACCAAGGCCTTCATACATGCCAGACATATGCTTGACCACCAGGCTTCAGTCTCTGCCAACTTCAAACTGAATGTGAATAGTGGATATGTTCATGGCAATGGTGTTTTTACCCTGTAGACATCCGTGAGATTTGAGCCAAGCGACATGCAATTTTCCACAAAGAAGATGGATGATCGAGGTTCTTCTACTGAAAACACAGTAAGAATCCAGCCCTTGCCCAAATCCCTTCAGTAATTTTGTCTGTGATTGCCTTTTCCCAGATGGCTCAGATCTTCCTAAATGAATTATGTTTGTGGTTGATTAAACTACGCTAGGGCTTAGTCTTTCAGGCCTAAAACTGGTCCTCACTGCTGCCAGCCCGCTAGTACTGTGAATGGAAAGCCTCCTGTTGCAGTTGGTAAAATACGAGGGGTCCCTTGCAGGGCAGAAGTCATGAATTCTACATTTTTAAGTTTTTACTCTATACATGGTAGTGAATACATCACTAAGAGTTGTGGATTCTCTTTCTTTAATCCTTAAAGCATTTTTTTCCTCCCACATAACATCCCAAAATTCAGATGTTTTCCATAATCATACAAATGCATTTCAGGAAGTAATGTTGCCTTATTTTCTAAAAAGCTGTTTTTAGGTTGATTGCAATTTGCAGTTGATAGTATCTTAGGATGAAGAAAACATATTAAGTATCCTTCTTAAGGAGACCAAATAAGTAATATACTCTTTTCCCTCCATAATACAGAGACCGCTTCTGCTGAAAATTGTCACTAGATGCTAATATGGAGATGCAATTTAGCCACACTGACCCTAGGAGAAGAGCCAGTGATGGTATTAAAGCTTATAAAAGCTTATCCACAAGGATATAGACCTATAATCCTGAGTGGCTAGAAGGCAGGGTGCCCGCTTAGATAGAGGAATCTAGATTCCAAACATGAATTCAATTACAATGAAACTGCATCCGAGTTGTATTCCCATGTAACCCAGTGGTCTAAACAGTTGAACAAGAATTCCACAAAGTGATTTTTAATATATTTCAAAAGGATACACTGAAGATTTGTAAAGCCAGTGATCCTTGACCAGAGTGTACATCTGCTGATGCTTTTTTTTTTTTTTATGTCAGTCACATTATCTTGCTGATTATAGCATTTGGCCGTATCGATGCTGGTCTTATTGTTTTCATAAATGAGCTTCAGCTGTTTGGATTTGCTTGTTAAATCTCTTCATGAAATACTAAGTAATTCATTTCCCAATCTTCTATTCTTTTCTGGCAGATAAGTGTGGTGATTGGCAAGAGAAATTTGTTTCTTTATTATCTGAATGAACCAGATACCCCAGTGGATGTGGAATTTCAGCAGCGGTACGGCAACATTGTCTGCTATAGTTGGTATGTACAACAGGCCTCCCTGTGCTTTTACTAGCTCTGTTGTAAGTTTACTCTGCTAATATTCAGTTCTCAAATACAGCATTCTCTGAGTTACAGTCTGATATTTAGTATATAAAGCAACCTGGCATATTGTCGATACAGTCCTTGAGAAATTTTAATATTCTGTAATTCCCTCATTCTAAGGTTTTTGCTGATTTACCATATTACCAATTTTACCATATCATTGCCCTCGTTAACTCAGGTATGGGGACGGCTACATCCTCATTGGATTTTCACGTGGGAATCTTGTGGTAATTTCGACTCATATTCGAGAAATTGGGCAGGAGATATTCCAGATGCGCGACTATAAAGACAGTCTAACCAGTGTTGCCTTATCGCAGAGTCTGAACAAAGCAGCTACATGTGGCGATAACTGGTAAGTCACAGCTACTCAGCCAGCTTTGCCTGGGGAAAACCAGGAGAAACCAGCAAGACTCCAGTGCTCATAGGAATCTGATACTCCTTCTTTCTTGGACTTTTAGAACAGATATGTGGAGAAATCTTCCTTCCTTCCTTCCTTTCCTCCTTCCTTCCTTCCTCCCTTCCTCCTTTCCTTCCTTCCTTGCTTTCACTGGGGCTTCAACACAGAGTTTCACACCTCAATCAACTTTTTCACCCATTGCTGACACTCTACCACTTGAGCCACACCTCTACTTCTGGCTTTTTTTTTTTTTTTTTTTTTTTTGCTGGTTAATTGCAAATAAGAGTCTCAGACTTTTCTGCCTGGGTTGGCTTTGAGCCAAGCATTCCAGATCCCAGCTTCCTGGGTAACAAGGATTTTAGGAATAAGCCTGGGATTAAAAGTGTGTCATCATGCCTGGCTAGAAATTTTAACACTTTTAACCCAATAAATGGTCCTGTATATCAGGGAGACCATTGACCTAGTCCATAATTTACAGTTGTGTGTGTGTGCACACACGCATGCACACATGTGAAGTCAGATACACCCAAAGAAGAATTTAGGAATTTTAGAAATTTTCTTTGTAGTCAGACATTGCTGGCTTATGGATGATTCACATGTATTTAAACAATACCTTATTATTTTATTTTTCAGTGTTAAAATCCATGACTTAACTGAATTAAAAGACATGTATGCCATCATCAACCTGGATGATGAAAATAAAGGTATGATTTTACTGAAAAGAAAGATAGCTGACTGTCATGATTTTAACTAGAGAGGGTTACATTGTATTTGTTACCTTGGGATTTCATTCCTTGTGGGAGGAATGAAATTAACTTCTTTTACTGGACTCTCTGAAATCTTTATTGTAGTAATTATGTCAAGGTGTACTACCTGACAGGAAGGAACAAATACCCTCTGATCTAGAGATTTTCAGTGAATTTTTCTCTTGACCCAGGTATAAAATGAAGACATTACTTTCCCTTTGAGCCAAATCAGGTGAGACAGGGCTCATATTCTTCAGCCAACTCATGGGGAATTCCTTACTCTCCATTAAGACTAAGTTAGCAAAGAAAATACTTGATTTATAAGTCTCTGGTAGTCTACATGGGACTATTTGCTTGTTTACTGCACCGTGCTTTTGTTTGTGCACGGTCATTCATTTGTGAATGCTTTCAGGCCTGGGAACCTTGTCGTGGACAGATGACGGGCAGTTGCTGGCACTCTCTACTCAAATGGGCTCGCTGCACGTTTTCCTGACAAAGCTGCCCATTCTCGGGGACTCCTGCCAGACAAGGATCGCGTATCTCACCTCCCTCCTTGAAGTCACCGTGGCCAACCTCGTTGAAGGAGTAGGAAAATGGTGTTCTTTTTCTTTTCTTGTTTTAATTAAATCAAAACCAAGTTAGTGATTGATGCACTAATGATTCCTTCTCTGTATTACAGGAACAACCAATTATAATCTCTGTGGATGTGGAACCCAACTTCGTGGCCGTGGGTCTTTATCATCTGGCTGTAGGCATGAATAATCGAGCTTGGTTTTATTCCTTAGGGGATAATGGCAAGTCTAAGTCCATTGATTGTATTGTTATCTGTCATATAAGCTCTGCTGTGCTTCTTTTTTGGGAAATGCTAAAATTTGTGTGTGGGGATGTGGTTGGGGGGGTAATACACGCTGGTTCTGGGACTTTAATTCAAGGGCCATGTATTTTTTTGTTTGTTTACTGATTCTAGGGATAGAACTCAGGGCCTGGGTGCTATTCCTGAGCCTTTTTTCTCAAGACTAATTCCTAGCTCTCTACACTTGAGCCACAGCTTTACTTCCAGCTCTTTGGTGGTTAGTCTAACCTTTGGGGGTTAGAGTCTCACAGACTTTCCTACCCAGACTGGCTTCAAATGCCAACCTCCTAGCTAGCTAGGATTATAGGCATGAGCCACGGTCCCCTAGCTGAGCCTTGCACTCCGCTTAGCTTTTACACTCGAGGCTGTTCTACCATCGAGCCATACTTTCACTTCCGCTGTATGCTGGTATGGATGGAATCTTACGGATTTTTCTGCCCAGGTTAGTCTCAAGTCACAATCCTCAGAGGTTGATTTCCTGAGTAGCTAGGATTATAGATTTAAGCCACTGGTTCCTGGCTGGAAGGTTCTTTTATAAGACCACATGTTCATTTTTATTCAGACATCTTTTTTCCTCGCTCACACGGCTTTGTGAACCCTCAAAAGTTCTGAATAATTTGAAAAGATTTTACCCTTTCCCTTTCTAGTGAAGGCAGCTGGTGTAAGTGGGCGGAGTCTGAGCCTTGGAATTGGAGGGCCCTGGGTTGTTTCCCCTGTCTGTGAGCTAAGTGACTATAGCCTGCTTTCTTTGGCCCTATGAGCTTGCTTTAATCATCTGGAAAATGAGGCCGATTTGATTAAATAAAATGTGCTTTCACGTCACCAAGAGCTCTGCCCTTCCGAAATATTACTTGCCCCTATAAGCAGCTCCGGGAAGCTGCCTGTGCTGCTCCCTCTTCCTTTCCCCCCAACTTCTTTCCTCTCCTTCCTCCTCTACCCCTCCCCCATATTCCTTCTTTCCAATTTCTTCTTCCTCTCTCCCATCCCCCACCTCTAGTCAGATGACCCTCAGACAGAAGAAGCTGAGAAGTAGGCTGTTAAGTAGACCACGGGTGAAGCTTCGTCTCACTTAAAAGCTGGTTTTGTACGTGACCTTATTTTCTCTTCTCTTGATTTGTGCAAACCATTATGGAATTCCTGAAGGTAAATTTTTAGAGCCACTAACAGTTTTTTTTTAAGAATGGCTAAAGATTTTAAGCCCACAGACCCTTGCGAAGGACCTGCACATTATAGTTATTTGCCATTATTTATTTGAGCTAGTTTTGCCTATATTTTGATATGTCTAACTTTTTAAATTGCTACAGGTGTAAGAAAATTAAAAGATATGGAATATCTGGGCACGGTGGCCAGTGTGTGCCTTCACAGTGACTATGCAGCTGCGCTCTTTGAAGGCAAAGTCCAGTTACATTTGGTAAGTCTGACCCTAGCGTCCTGGGACCTGCAGTTACATGACGCTGGTTGCCCCCTGTTTCCTAGCAAAAAACTAGGTCAGGGAGCAAGTGTGTACACACTAACCCGAAAGCCCAGTGTGGGGAAAGGAGAAGCAAAACTCACGCCCTTCTGTCTGAGGTATTCAGTTGACCTTATAGCTCCATTCCCTACACATCTGATAAGAAGAAGCCATGCTATGTGTAACAATTATTATAAAAGTATTTCAGTTGTTTCACTGGATCTTTTCTTCATTGTTTTTGGCCAGTCCTGGGGCTTGAACTCAACTCCTAGGCACTGTCCTTGAGCTTTTGTGCTCAAGGCAAGCACTTAACCCCTTGAATCACAGCTTCACTTCTGGCAATTGGAGATGAGAATCTCACCAACTTTCCTGCCCAAGCTGGCATTGAACGACAGTCCTCAGATCTCAGCTTTTCAAGTAGCTAGGATTACCGGTATAAGATATCAGAACCAGTGCTGAATCTTTTTTTTTTTTTTTTTTTTGCCAGTCCTTGAACTCAGGGCCTAGCCACTGTTCCTGTTCCACTTTGTGCTCAAGGCTAGCATTGTACCACTTGAGCCACATTGCCACTTCCAGCTTTTTCTGAGTGTAAGAGTCTGGCAGACTTTGCTGCCCAAGATGGCTTTAGAACCACCATCCCTAGATCTCAGCCTCCTGAGTAGCTAGGATTACAGTCGTGAACCTCCAGTGCCCAGCACTGAATCTTTTTTTTTTTTTTTTTGGTCCAGTCGTGGGGCCTGAACTCTGGGCCTGGGCGCTGTCCCTCAGCTTTTCAGCTCAAGGCGAGCGCTCTACCACTTTAAGCCACAATGCCACTTCCGGCTTTTTTCTTTTTGCTTATGTGGTGCTGAGGAATCGAACCCAGGGCCTCAGGCATGAAAGGCAAGTGCTCTACCACTGAGCCACCTTCCCAGCCCCCAGCACTGAATCTTTTTTTTTAATTTTTCCTGGTACTGGGAATTAAGCCCAGGGCCACATGTTTGCAAGGCAAATGTTCTACCACCTGAACCAAGTCTCCAGCCCAATAAATGCATCTTGAAGGAGCTACAAAAGAGCCTTAAGACTTCCAGAAATACCATACCTTCTGGTCTCCCTAGAATTCACTGACTCTTGTATTTAGGCATGTCAATGTGGAGACCCTCAAAACTGTACCTATGCAGATGCTCACGAGACACTGGCACCTGTGAGGATAGGCCTTCTGAAGTTTAGAGCAGCGCTCATATCTGTTGCTTCACTTTGTACTGTGCGAAGCCAAAGAGCTTAGCAACTATTCAAAACCTACTGCGAAGACTTCCCCCTATGGAAGAAGGAACACTGCCCACCGGCTTGCTTCCTGCCCAATATTTTTCTGACTAAGCAAGCCTTCGGTAGTCTCAAGAATCTGAATGTATAGTTGAACTTGAGAAAGGGAGATTCTCCTCCAGAAGTACACTGAGTTTACTTAAATGTTTGGACCATTGTTCTTTATCTTGTAGATAGAAACTGAAATCCTGAACACCCAAGAAGAGCGCGAGACTCGGCTCTTCCCAGCAGTGGACGACAAGTGTCGTATTTTGTGTCATGCCTTAACGGGGGATTTCCTCATCTATGGGACAGATGTACGTATTATCTATGGGACAGATGTACGTGTTATCTTCTTTAATATAGGATGCAGGCAACTTCTCATATTTTACTTTGTCATCCCACTCAAATTTCTGTATTGTATGTTTTGATTTTGGTTTGTACAAGTTCATTACTAATATATAGTATATAATTTGTTGGGGGGTTTTTAAAATCGGGACTTCACACTTCATTTAGCTTGCCCAGCTGGTGCTCTAAAACTTGAGCCACACCTCCAGCCCTGCATTTTGCTGGTTATTTTGGAGATGAAATTTCATGGACACTTCTGTGAAGGCTAGCCTCAAACTACAATCCTCTAGATCTCAGCCTCCTGAATAGTTAAGGATTATAGGCATGAGCCAAGAGAGCCTATTGTTTGTCTTGTTTATTTTTGTCTGAAAACTGATTTTCTAATTTCCTTATTAGTGGTATAAAAGATGTGAAATTGAGCTGGGAAGGTGGCTCAGTGGTAGAGCGCTTGCCTTGCATGCATGAGGCCCTGGGTTCCATTCCTCAGCACCACATAAAAAAAAAAAAAAAAGCCAGAAGTGGTGCTGTGGCTCAAGTGGTAGAGCGCTAGCCTTGAGCTGAAGAGCTGAGGGACAGCACCCAGGCCCAGAGTTCAGGCCCCATGACCTCCCCCCCCCAAAAAAAAGATGTGAAATTATTTTATTTGACAGTTTCTCTTTAAAAAGGTATTTCTGCCAGGTGCCAGTAGCTCACACCTGTAATCCTAGCTATTCAGGAGGCTGAGATCTGAGGATCACGGTTCAAAGCCAGCCTGGACAAGAAAGTTCGTGAGACTTTATCTCCTATAAACTACCAGAAAATTGGAAGTGGTGCTATGGCTCAACTGATAAAGCGCTAGCCTTGAGCTGAAGAGCTGAGGGACAGAGCCTAGGCCCAGAGTTCAAGCCCCATGACTGATAAAAAATAAATAAATAAAATAAAATAAAAATGTATTTCTGCCAGGCATCAGTGACTTACGCCCGTAATCCTAGCTACTCAGGAGGCTGAGATCTGAGGATTGTGGTTCAAAGACAGCCCAGGCAGGAAAGTCCACCAGAAAACTGGAAGTGGCACTGTGGCCTAACTGGTAGAGTGCTTGCCTTGAGCTGAAGAGCTGAGTGACAGTGCCTAGGCCCAGAGTTCAAGCCCCATGACCGACAAAAAAAAAAAAGGTATTTCTTGAAAATAGGAAATCAGTAAGTTATAATTTCCTATGCTTAAAATTACTAGATATGGGCTGGGAAGGTGGCTCAGTGGTAGAGCGCTTGCCTTGCATGCCTGAGGCCCTGGGTTCAATTCCTCAGCCCCACATAAGCAAAAAGAAAAAAGCCGGAAGTGGTGCTGTGGCTCAAGTGGTAGAGAGCTAGTTCAGGCCCCATGACCGGACCCCCCCCCAAAAAAAAAAAAAAAAGAAAAAAATTTACTATATATGGCCAGGTACTACAGTAGCTCATATCTATAATTCTAGCTAACTCAGGAGGCTAAGATCTGAGGATCACAGTTCGAAACCAGCCCAGACAGGAAAGTCTATGAGTCTCTTGTCTCCAGTTAAATCACAGAAAAAGCCAAAAGTGGTGTTGTTGCTCAAGTGGTAGAGTGCTAGCCTTGTGCAAAAGGAGCTCAGGGACCACCAGGCCCAGCGTTGAAGCCTCAGGACTGAGGGATAAAAAGTACTAGAAGTTCTAGCCCATTGAATTACCTCTACATTCCCATTTCATTTCTTCCCTTGGGCCCGATCTTTCATATATACTAGATATGATTCTTATATTGTGCCATCATCAAATATATTGACATTTTTATCTTAAAATTAGGAAATGTGTTTAAATGCTGAAAATATCAGTGTTTTCTTGAGCGTATCTTACATTTCCGTGACTAGGTTCATTTTTATTTTTAGACTGGGGTTATTCAGTACTTCTTCATAGAAGACTGGCAGTTCGTTAGTGAATACCGACATCCTGTCAGCGTGAAAAAGATTTTTCCTGACCCAGATGGGACCAGATTGGTTTTCATTGATGAAAAAAGTGATGGATTTGTCTACTGTCCAGTAAGTCTGGAAAATTTCAAAATGCTTAGTTCTCAAATGTGATTAAAGAAGGTATTTTTTGAAGTATTTTCTCCAACCCAGTACCAGGATCCTAGTCTTGTGATACCATGTTTGTGGACAATGTTAAGACAACTTTCTGCCTTTGTTCTGTTTTTCATGGTATCAGTCCCAGAGAGCTATTTCTTGGAGATAAGGTCTTGCTATGTGGCCCAGGCTAGTCTCCAACTCACGATCCTCCTGTCTTTAGCCTTCTGAGTGCTTGGATTATAGACATACACCATCGTGCACAGCTCCAAAGAAGCTATTTAAAAATATTTTACATTCTGTGTTACTTTTAACCTTTCATATCCTGCACCCTATAGTTTTAATATATATATATATATATTACTTTTGTCCCCAGATTCACCAGAAACTTCTTCAGAAATCAGGGGGCACACCTTGTCCTTTCTGCCCACCTCTGTTTGCTCTCCTCCTTCCTTAAAGATCTTGAGGCAGGAGTGCTATGGTCATAGCTACTCAGGATGCAAAGATAGGAGGATCAAGGTCTGAGACCAGCCTAGGCTAAGTTACTTGGTGCCCCTACGTAACAAGACAAACTCAAAGTAAGAGAGCTGAGGATGTGGCTCCACTGGTAGAATGCAAGGCCCTGAGTACATCTCCAGTTCTGCAAAAACAAAACAAAAGCTGGAAAAGGAGGGAATGTTTTTTCCATCAAATGATTTAAACCAGGTGGGCCCATCCTTAATAGTCCAACGTATAAACATTGGCTTCGATATCACTTACCACACTTGGATGTTTCCTTTCCTCTTGTCACCCAGTTGATGGCTTAACTTGGACATCATTCATTCATTCAGCCTGCAGCTGCTCTGTTGGCAGCTGGCTCCAGGGCTCTGGGTTTGTCTTCATGTTCACTCAAATGGAAACAGCGTCTTCTCAACACTGCACTTTCCGTCTCCTCCCGCCTCTTTCCTCCTCCCTGCTCCCTGCCCCCTTTCTTCCTTTCTCTCCTCTTTATTTTTTTTCTTTCTCTGAAAAACATAACTTCACTGCTTATGCCTAATTCCCGTTCTGCTAGTTGGCTGTGGTTTTTGTTTTTTTCCAGTACTGAGATTTGAACTCAGAGCCTTGAATTTGTCAGGCACGTGCTCTACCACATAAGTGGCTCTCCCAGCCATTTGTTGGTTTTTGTTTTTTTTTGGTGTTTGTTTTTTTTGTTGTTGGGGGTTTTGTTGTTATTGTTGTTGTTCGTTTTGTTTTGTTCTTTGCTTTTTTGCTTAAGGTTGTTATTCTATCACTTGTGCCATGCCTATACTTCTTGGCTTTTCACTTGTTAATTGGAGCTAAGAGTTTCACAGCCTTTTTCTGCTCAGGCTAGCCTTGAACCATGATCCTCAGATCACAACCTTCTGAGTAACTAGGATCATAGACATGAGCCACTGGCATCTAACTTTATCTTTTTATTCTTAGCCTGCAGTCATTGTGTCTGGACTTGTAGTTTGTCCTCAAATTCATCAGATTTTAGACCAAATAGCTACAGTTTTGTGGGTTTTTTTTTTCCCACCTAGGTGTAGTATAGAACTTGGAGAGCAACCGCAGCAATGGGGGCAGAGGCCGCGTGGCCGGCACTGCAGCCCGGCGCCGGTAGCTAAGGACGTGCAGGTGTGAGGCGACGCTGTCCATCCTGTTTTGTAGATTAATGATGCCACCTATGAGATTCCAGACCTCTCGCCTACCATTAAAGGTGTTCTCTGGGAAAACTGGCCAATGAATAAAGGTGTATTTCTTGCTTACGATGATGATAAGGCCTACACTTATGTCTTTCACAAGGACACTATACAAGGTACTGAATCATTTCCGTTTGTACATTTGTTGATAAGTAAATTCTCATTACAATGAAGTGAAAGCCCACCCTGCTGATTATCTGTGCCGAGCATTCGCTGTCTGTTTTATAATCCAGGATCCAAGGTTATTTTGGCTGGTGGCACCAAGGTTCCCTTCTCTCATAAACCTTTGCTGTTATACAATGGCGAGCTGACCTGCCAGACACAGAGCGGGAAGCTGAACACCATCTACCTCAGCACCCACACTTTCCTCTACAACCTCAAAGACTTGCATCCCACTGACCTGAGGCAGATGTTGTCACAGACCCTCATGCTCAAGAGGTAAGGGCACACACTCCTCCTGGAGCTTTTTGTTTGCATTTGTAACTTTCAGGTTCAATACAATTGGCTAAATGTGGATCCCACTTGCTTCATTCATTTCCCTGGGCCACTAGGACGCGCAGTTAAGATGGCGGGGGGGGCTGGTATGGAAATGCATGTACATGCTCAAGGCATTCCTGTTGCTTGGTGTGATGGTATGGGTGCTGTATCACAGATAAGCCTTCAGAACAAAGAGCCACCTACTATAAAATGCCAGTAAACTCTATTTGAACCAAGTCTTGAGTTCATTTTTGCATTGCTTCAGATTTTTTTCTCCCATTTTATTTTTCTCTTACTTCATAGGGCCACTGTGAATTCTAATTCTTCTAACAATCTCTCTCTCTCTGTCTCTGTCTCTGTCTCTGTCTCTCTCTCTCTGCCTCTCTCTCTTCCTCTTTCTCTTATGCCAATACCGAGGCTTGCGCTCAGGGCCTGAGTACTGTTCCTTAGCTTTTTTGCTCAAGGCTAGCAGGCTACCATTTTAGCACAGCTTCACTTCTGGCTTTGTTAGTGGTTAACTGGAGGTAAGAGTCTCACACACTTTTCTCCCTAGGCTGGTTCAAATCCCAGTCCTCAGATCTGTCACCTAAGTAGCTGGGATTACAGGTGTGAGCCACCAGTGCCTGCTGACCATCTCTTAAATGGCACTGCTCCTCAGGACCCCATGAGTTCCCTCTCCTCTCCCATTCGGATTCTTGAACTGCCTCTTTCCATGGCTCTTCTGGAATGCCTGCCCATGGTGACTCCCCAGGCCTCAGCAGCCCTCCTCTAGGAGCTCTCCCTGACTCTCCCACCAGCAGTCCTGGTTGGAGTCTCCCGGCCTCCAGCCTGGGTGAAGTACCACTTACTTCGCTGTGGCTTGAGCTAACCTCATGTCCTCATCTACTAAGGAAAACCAACGGCACTCAGTCAAGAAGGTTGTTAGGGTAAGCTATTGAGAACATTTATGCAAAACACACACCCATAGCACAAAGATCCATACATGATTCCTCAATTACCTCCACCACATGTGTGAACAGAGTCACTGTTCACACCCCAACAACAACTGCCCCAAGGACAGTGACTGGGTAATATGCCTGGATTGTAAACACATTTCTGCACACCAGCACTTAGCACATAAGTACACAGTGGGTGAGAGTTACATAGAAAACTCAGGTGAGTGTGTAGACAACTGATCAGTGGATAAGTAGATGTGATAGGTGGTTGATGCAGAGGGTCTGGGGAGAGTGAAATCTGCATTTTCATGGTGTTTTAAAGCAGAAGTCAACAAACCCTTCCTGCTATTGGCCAAATGGCAAATATTTCAGGGTTTCTGGGCCATTGGGTTTTGTGTCACAGGTCCTCACGTAGGGTACTGAGTCATGATCTTCTGTCCAGTAGCTATATTCTAATCAGACTTTATTTACAAAAAATTCACTGGATTTATCCTGTCATAAAGAAAGTTTGGGGTTTTTTAATTGCTTTTATTACTTGCAAGTGACGATCAGTATTCATGGCGCTGTATTAGCACTCCGTATTCCACAGCATGCAGTGTGAACGTTGCCTGTCGGTGATCAGGATTGCTGTGGAGCTAAACCTGTTACTCCATCCCAGGTTTTCCGATGCTTGGGAAATATGCAAGATCCTGATGGACCCGGATGCGTGGAGGGAGCTGGCCAGAGCTTGTCTACACCACATGGAAGTGGACTTCGCAATCCGTGTGTATCGGACGATTGGGGATGTTGGAATAGTGATGTCCTTGGAACAAATAAAGGTACCCAGCTCTGTGGGTGAATGGCCAGAGTTAGATTTCAATGTGGATCTACAAGCCGGACGCTGGCAGCTCACGCCTGTCATCCTAGCTGCTCAGGAGGCTGAGAGCTGAGGATCGAGGTTCAAAGCCAGCCAGGGCAGGAAAGACCGTGAGACTCTTATCTCCAATAAACCACTAGAAAACTGGAAGTGGCACGTGGCTCAAGCAGTAGAGTGCTCACCTTGAGCTGGGGAGCACAGGAACAGCGCCCAAGCCCAGAGATCAAGCCCCAAGACCAACAAAATAAATAAATAAATTTTAAAAATGTGGATCTACATGGGTTTGATTACAGAAACTAATAAAATATTCTCTAAATAATGGGGAAAAAAAGACTTCAATGTGGAGCTGAGCTGGTGACTCACACCTATAATCCTAGCTTCTCAAGAGGCTGAGATCTGAAGATCACAGTTCGACGCCAGTTCAGGCAGAAAAGTCCTTGAGACTTTGACCTGCACTCAGTTATTAAAAAGCTAGAAGTGAAACTGTGGCTTCAGTGGTAGAGTCCTAGCCTTGAGCTTTAAGCTAAGGGACAGTACCCAGACCCTGAACTCAAGCCCCAGAACTGGCACAAAATAAATAAATAAATAAATAAATATACGTGGTGTGTGTGTGTGTGTATGCAGTCTATTTAGTTTGGTGTGTGTGTGTGTGTGTGTGTGTGTGTGTGTGTGTGTGTGTGTGTGTGTATGCAGTCTATTTAGTTTTACATTTTGGCCTAACAAGTGAACAGGTAGAGTGTTATTACTTCCAACTGAGCAAAGTCTTCTGAGAAAATAAAATTCAGCCAGACGCATATGGCTCATGCCTATAATCCTAGCTACTCAGGAGTTCAGTGCCACCCAAGACAGGAAAGTCTATGAGACTCTGATCTTCAATTAACTACCAAAAACATCAGAAGTAGAGCTGTGGCTCAAATGGTAGAGTGCTAACCTTGAGCCAAAATAAATATGTAAATAAATATCAAGGATAGTACCCAGGCCCTGAGCTCAAACCCCAGAAAATAAAAGAAAATAAAAAATTCAACACTTGTATTTCTCTCATCTCTCTTTCTTTTTCTTTTTCTTTCTTTCTTTCTTTTTTTTTTATTTGTAGGGAATAGAGGACTACAGTCTACTGGCAGGACATCTCGCCATGTTCACTAATGACTTCAACCTGGCTCAGGACCTGTACCTGGCATCCAGCTGTCCCATAGCTGCCCTGGAGGTATGGGCACTTTCCCAATCACTTGACATATTCTATTTTTTTTTAAACTTTTTTTTTTGTTTTTTTGTTTTTTTTTGTTTTTTTGGTTTTTTTTGGTCGGCCGTGGGGCTTGAACTCTGGGCCTGGGCGCTGTCCCTCAGCTCTTCAGCTCAAGGCGAGCGCTCTACCACTTGAGCTACAGCGCCACTTCCGGTTTTCTGGTGGTTTATTGGAGATAGGAGTCTCACGGTCTGTCCTGCCCGGGCTGGCTTTGAACCGCGATCCTCAGATCTCAGCCTCCTGAGTAGCTAGGATTACAGGCGTGAGCCACCAGCGCCCGGCCTGTTTTCTCTATTTTCTAGAAGGGAAAACTGAGGTTCAATTGTCTTCTACTTACTGTACGACATTCTCTTTTGTACTCATAGTTAAGAGGGACTAGCCATGCCTCCTTGGGAGAAAAGTAGCCTCTCTGCCTCAGACTGTGGACCGCTAAAATGGGTATAAGAAAAGTTCATCACAAAAGGATAGTTGTGAAAAGTAAAATAAGTGAATATTCTGGCCTAGTACCTGGCAAAGAATAACACTTGCAAAATGTTAGCTCTTATTCTTTTTTTAAAGTCTTATGTGTTTTCATATTAGCTTTAAGGAGTTATACAACGTTTCAATTCAACATGCAGCTATTATTAATTCTTTATAGTGCAAATAGATGAGGAATGAACTTTTTAAAACATAAGAGAATGTAATGGTTTATATTTGGAATTATGTACCAGACACTAGAAATGACCACAGGAACCAGGAAGAAAGGCACTTTAAATTTGATAGATGTTTTTGGTTATATGTGCTTTACTGTAGCTTTAAGTCGTCTAAGGAAATACATCAGTTTCTTTTTTTTTTTTTTTTTTTTGGGTCCGGTCATGGGGCCTGAACTCTGGGCCTGGGCGCTGTCCCTCAGCTCTTCAGCTCAAGGCTAGCGCTCTACCACTTGAGCCACAGCACCACTTCTGGCTTTTTTCTTTTTGCTTATGTGGTGCTGAGGAATCAAACCCAGGGCCTCATGCATGCAAGGCAAATGCTCTACCGTTGAGCCACCTTCCCAGCCCTACATCAGTTTCTGTAATAAAGTGGTTCCCAACTTTATTAATGCCTCACTAAGATGAAAATTAAATTTTAACTGATTACGTTCATTTAAATTTAAATTAATTTCTGCCTACTGAGAAAAATTGTATACGAAGGAATAAGATTGTGTTAGGTAAGATGGAGTTTGGGGAAGAGCCACAAACCACTCAATGTAAAAGCTACAACTTTCTCCCAGCGTAGGACTCACTCACATTCATTGAGACATGCTATAGTGGTATATTATCTTTCTATATGTCAAGGTTCATTACTTAAACAAAGAGTCTTTGTAACTACTTTTATGAAGCCTGGCAGTAAATGGTGACTTTTCAGGGTAGTGAGCTCTTTTGAAATAAAGGTTTTTCCCTTCCCAACAGATGAGAAGGGACTTACAGCATTGGGACAGTGCCCTGCAACTGGCCAAACGCCTGGCCCCAGACCAAATACCATTTATATCCAAAGAATACGCCATTCAGCTGGAATTCACGTAAGTCCTCATCTCCATACATTTTAACTCTAGTGTATGCTGCGCATCTTCAGTTATAAACTGCCATGGACTATGAGGCCATCCCTTGACATAATAAAAAGCCTTTCAGAGAATAGAATCCTTATTAATTGTATATCTGAAAATGTTTCATCCACGCCAGGCACTGTTGGCTCAAGGCAATAATCCTAGCTACTCAGGAGGCTAAGATCTGAGGATCATGTTTTGAAGCCAGCCCAGGCAGGAAAGTCTGTAAGACTTGTATCTCCAATAAACTATGAAAAAGCCAAAAGTAGCGCTGTGACTGAAGTGGTAGAACTCTAGTCTTGAGCACAAAGAGGCTCAGGGACAGCACCCAGGAAAGCCTGCTCAAGTTCAAGCCCCAGGACCGACAAAACATGTTTCATCTACACATTTGCCCACTTCTGTCTGCAGCATCAACATCCAACTTTGAGTCCCCACTTTCAGAGTCTAAATATTGTGGAGAATCTCATGTAGCACAGCAGGTCAGTGTCTCATGAGGGTGACATCCTGTCAGAACCTAACACTTGGAGGATTGTTGAGTAAGTTTGGTCTGTCTCTCAGTC
Organism: Dipodomys merriami; assembly: GCF_024711535.1. Taxonomy (NCBI): domain Eukaryota; kingdom Metazoa; phylum Chordata; class Mammalia; order Rodentia; family Heteromyidae; genus Dipodomys; species Dipodomys merriami. The sequence goes on along the minus strand of NW_027206512.1, from coordinate 43,698,908 downwards.
CATCGGGGCTACTGTAACAGAATGCCCACCTGAGGCAGAGGTAGTTACAAAGAGCAGAATTTTATTTCTCATAGTTCTGGGGGTTTGTAAATCCGAGATCTGCCTCTTGAACACATCTTCAGCTCTTTATGGTACTGGTTACTTTTGAAAAGGGGTCACACTTCCTGCCTGGCTGAATGCCTAAAGGTGTCCCTGTTGTCTGTGTGCAGCTCCTCTGCCCTGATCCAACAACCTACTCATGATGAGCTTCCCTGGTGCTAACAGTGGCAAACCGCTGTGTATCCCATCAGAAGCCCCCAGGCCTCATCCTGAGCTCAGTTCCACGGCTGCTTTCATTAGAAGCTCATGGCTTTGACTGGGTTGGCAGCAGTGGTCTGCTAAGTCTCAAAGTGGTATAGTCTGAAACTATACCAATGAACTAAAGCCACATAAGTCCAAAATGAAGTCATATTAAAGTCAGTGAGCCGAAAGTAATATAGAGATAAGCTGAGAGTTCCCACTTGCCAGTGTAATGTCTCCGGGCTGAGCAGGCTCGGCTGAGCAGCCTGGGTCCCACATTAGAAATTTCCACTTTGGAAAATGCTGACTGAAAGGGAAGTTCTCAACTTGCAGAAGCACATCACTTCCAAAAAAGAAAACCTGAGTGAGAAACTCACCTACACTGATGGAGTGGAGCTGAGGGAGACCTTAAAACTGCCATCTTCAGAGCTGGTTAATTAGAGTGGAGGAGACAGTTTCCCAGAGGAAGACAGATCTCAGAAACAAAAGGTCATAAGCAAATCACGACTTAAATCATGAAAATAAATGGACTTGAATGTGTCTTCTAAATATGTAATTCGACAGTAGTTTCAGTCAGGGATACAGGAACTCTAATCATTGCCAGGTTCTGGATCTTAAGCATACCATAAAGACCACGTGGAGAAAACCAACAGTGGCACTGCTGAGAGGGGGTGGGGCTAAAGGAGGTGGAGCCTAGTGCGAGGAGTTAGGTCACTGATGGGGAGCCCTGAAAGGGCTGTGGATCCTGGCTCCTCCCCGACCCCCCGCTCTGCAGCTTTGCTCCACATGGGGCTGCCTGCCGTGATGTTCTGTTTTGCCACAGGCCCAAATTGACAGGCTTGAACTCGGGGCCTGGGCGCTGTCCCTGAGCTGCTTTGCTCAAGGCTGGCGCTCTACCACTTGAGCCACAGCTCCCCTTCGAGCTTTTTTTGGGGGTCAGTTTTGGGGCTTCAGGGCCCCCCGGCACTGACCCTGAGCCTCTTTGTGTTCAAGGCTAGCGCTCTACCACTTGAGCCACAGTACCACTTCCAGTTTTTGAGTGGTTAATTGGAGGTGAGAATCTCACAGGAACTTTTTTTTTTTTTTTGGTCGATTGCAGGGCCTGAACTCTGGGCCTGGGCGCTGTCCCTCAGCTCTTCAGCTCAAGGCTAGCACTCTACCACTTGAGCCACAGCACCACTTCCGGCTTTTTCTGCTTATATGATGCTGAGGAATCGAACTCAGGGCCTCATGCATGCAAAGCAAGCATCTACCACTGAGCTACCTTCCCAGCCCCTCACAGGGACTTTTCTGCCCAGGCTGGCTTCAAACCATGATCTTCAGATCTCAGTCTCCTGAGTAGCTAGGATTCCAGGCGTGAGCCATTGGCAGTCAGCTTCAAGTTTTTGTTTGTTTGTTTTTTGGGGGGGTAAGTTAATTAATTGAAGGTAAGAGTCCCTTGGGGCTGGCTTTGAACCTCCATCCTCAGATCTCAGCCTGCTGAGTAGCTAAAACTACAGACATTACCTACTGGCATCCAGCTAAGTGTTTGATCCTGTAAATTGATTTTTCTCAGGTATTTTGTCACAGCGATAGAAAGCTGACAGTGTTACGTCATGTATGGTTCCTTTATAGGACCCTCAGTACTGTGCCTCAATGTCTGCCCGCAGTAAACCGATAACAACCCAGATTGTCTCAGTACACATGCTTACAAATACTTAGCATCTAGAAGAAATTTATTTTTAGGATAATTTCCTTAACCATTAACCAAAAGTGGCCCATAAAATTTACTGTTATTTGACCCCCAAATGCCTAGCATATCACATATTACTATGTGATATCTTACCCTGTAGCATAATAAGTTGATTTTTTTGAGGCAGGGCCTCACTTTACAGCCCAGCCCCAGCCTTGAGTTAAATGGGTAGCCCCAGAGAGCCTCCAATCACTGTCCTGACTCATCTCCCAAATGTGGGGATTACAGGCATCCACCACCACGCCCAGCAGCAGTCAGCTATTTTTAATGTGGCAAAATAATGATGAGTTATACTTAGAAAGAATGCTTGTGTGTATGTTGCATATCACTTCTTTTGTGAGTTGTAGCAACGCAGTAACAGAGGTTACATTTTAAGTTTTGTATATGTAAATAAAATATTTAAGTATGAATTAAAGCTCACTATGATTTTTCTTTCAGGGGTGATTATGTAAATGCTTTGGCTCATTATGAAAAGGGCATCACGGGTAATAATAAGGTAAAGTAAATGAAGATAAGATATACATAGTTTTCATGGGTTTATTTTCAACTTCACAAAAAATTTTGGTCTTTTTGGGTGCCAGTGGTTCACACCTGTAATCCTAGCTGCTCAAGAGGCTGAGATCTGAGGATTATGGTTAGAAGCCAGCCAGGGTAGGAAAGTCTGTAAGACTCTTATCTTCCAGAAAACTGGAACTAGCACTGTGGCTCAAAGTGGTAGAGCACTAGTCTTGAGTGAAATAGCTCAGGTACAGTGCCCAGGCTCTGAGTTCAAGCCCCACAACCAATAACAACAACAAAATCTGGCCTTATTTGCCTTGTATTTATTCAATATATCTGGTTGGTAAACATAAGTTTTCAGTCAATTAACAACTTTGCAACAATAGGTAATTTAAAAACACTTAAAATTCTTGACACAGACGATGACAATATCTTTATCCATCTGAAAACAATGTTTTCCATTGTATCCTAAATATAAATTAAAACTAGGGACAAAATTTATATCTCTTCCCAAACTCCGGCTAATATAACTCAGTAAGAGAGTGGAGTTTAAAAAAGAAAAAAACAAAAAAACTTGAAGCCAGGCACCAGTGACTCACGCCTGTAATCCTAGCTGCTCAGGAGGCTGAGATCTGAGGGTCACGGTTCAAAGCCAGCCCAGGCAGGAAAATCCCTGAGACTTATCTCCAATAAACCACTAGAAAACCAGAAGTGGTGCTATGGCTTAAGTGGTAGAGTGCTCTCCTTGAACTGAAGAGTGCAGGGACAGAGCTCAGGCCCAGAGTTCAAGCCCCATGACCAACCAAAAAACACCAAAAACCTCGAGCCAGGAGCTGGTAGCTCACTCCTATAATCCTAGCTACTCAGGAGGCTGAGATCTGAGGATCATAGTTAGAAGCCAGCCAGGGCAGGAAAGTCTTATTTTCAATAAAATACTCAGAAAAAGCCAGAAATGGTGCTGTGGCTCAAGTGATAGAACACTAGCCTTGCACGCAAAGAGGCTCAGGGGTAGCACTCACTCTGAGTTTAAGCCCCAAGACTGGTCAAAAAAGAAAAAAAGATACATCCAAACAATGTGCCTTCCATTAATGCTCTAAAAGATGAAAATAGTTGGCCAGGCACGGGTGGCTCACACCTATAATTCTAGCTATTCAGGAAGCTGAGATCTGAGAATTGAGGTTCAAAGCCAGAGTAGCAGAAAAGTCCCTGAGACTTCGATCTCAAGTTAACCAACAAAAAGCCAGAAGTGGAGTTGAGGCTCAAGTGGTAGAGCACTAGCCTTGAGTAAAAAAGCTAAAGAAGAGTACAAGGCCATGAGTTCAAGCCCTAGTACCAGAACACACACACACACACACACACACACACACACACACACACACACACACACACACACACACACACACACACACACACACACACACACACACACACACACACACACACACACACACACACACACACACACACACACACACACACACTGAAAATGGTTTCCCATGAGTTCAAGCCCTAGTACCAGAACACACACACACACACAGTGAAAATGGTTTCATAGTGTTAACTTGGAAAGCCATTAATCAGCAAATACTTCTTGCAGGGCAGACGTTGGTCTTCACCCAATGAAGAGAAGGAATGATTGCTGGTTTTGTAAAGCCCCTTAATATATATGTATTTGTCACTGGCCCATTATGAATTCTGTGTGAGGATGTCCCTTTCTCCTTTCTCAATAGGCACTTTGAAAGTAAATTCTATGAAAGTTCATTGTCCTATGTCACCATTCTCATGAAATCTGTGATGGTGAATATGGAAACCATGCCCTCTGTGTATTCGCTCATTTCAAAGTTAGCTCAAGAACTTCAAGGTTGTGATTAAAGTTGGTGTGGAAAATCCAGATCCTCTTTCCCCCTGGCGATAGATAGATAGATAGATAGATAGATAGATAGATAGATAGAGATATATATACATATAAAAAAAAATTTTTGGACAGCGCCCAGGCCCAGAGTTCAAGCCCCACGACCGACAAAAAAAAAAAAAAAAAAAATTATAAAAAAAATTTTTTTTTTGGTGGGGGGGTCCGGTCGTGGGGTCTGAACTCTAGGCCTGGGTGCTGTCCCCCAGCTCTTCAGCTCAAGGCTAGCACCCTACCATTTGAGCCACAGCGCCACTTCCAGATTTTTCTGTTTATTGTAGTGCTAAAGAATCAAACCCTGGGCTTCATGCATGTGAGGTAAGCACTCTACCACTGAACCACCTTCCCAGCCCCTGACTAGCTGTATTAGAAGCATCCAGTAACCACTTATGACTGTTACCTACCATGTCGAACAGAGGAGACAGAAAACACTTTTATCACAGAAAGTTCCATCAGATAGGTTGTTCTAGGTAAAATACAGACACCACATCTTACTAGATGAGATTAGTTATTAGAAAAGTTCTTTAGTTGTCTTCATTATCTTTAATAAATGAAACAAATTCTAAGTAACACATGTACATTTAATCATGTCTAGCAAAGAAATCTTCAATTTGATACATGATTTCCCCTTTTAACTTCATTAGAGCACTTCGCCTATAAGGGTTAGTATATTACTTTTTTTTTGGGGGGGGGCAGAGATCCGGTCGTGGGGCCTGAACTCTGGGCCTGGGCCCTGTCCCTCAGCTCAAGGCTAGCGCCCTACCACTTGAGCCACAGCGCCACTTCTGGCTTTTTTCATTTTGCTTATGTGGTGCTGAGGAATCGAACCGAGGGCCTCATGCATGCAAGGCAAGCGCTCTACCACTGAGCCACCTTCCCAGCCCCAGTATATTACTTTTTATATAAAACTATACCAAGAAGACATACAAGATAGTCTCTAAAAGGTAGTGAAATTTTATTTTAAAAAGTAAAAGATCTGCTGGGCTCCAGTGGCTCACACCTGTAATCCTAACTACTTAGGAAACTGAGATCTGAGGATCACGGTTCAAAGCCAGCTCAGGCAGGAAAGTCTGCAAGACTCATTTCCAGTAAACCACTCAGAAAACCGGAAGTAGTGCTATGGCTCAAATGGTAGAGTGCTAGCCTAGAGCTGAAGAGCTCACGGACAGTGCCCAAGGCCAGAGTTCAAGCCCCACAACCGACAGAAAAAAAAAAAAAAGGTAAAAGATGTAAGCCAGGCACTGGTGGCTCATGTCTATAATACTAACCACTCAGCAGGCTGAGATCTGGAAGACCATGGTTCAAAGCCATGCCAAAGAATCCCTGAGACCCCTCCCATCTCCACAATGACCAGCGTAGTAGAGCATTCACTCAGCAAGTTAACCCAGCTGAGTGAGCATGAGTTCTTGCGTTCAGTCCCCAGTAGCGTCACACACACAACAAAAGATGGTTATTTCAAAATCGTGAAACTTCCCCAGAAGGATAAATTCAAGTAAACCGTCACAGCTGGGTGGTGTGAAGGGCGTCTCAGTTTTTCGGTGTTTGCCCTGTCCTTGCAGGAGCATGATGACGTGTGCCTGGCGGGGGTGGCCCAGATGGCCATACGAATGGGGGACATCCGCAGAGGGGCCAACCAAGCCCTCAAGCACCCCAGCAGAGTCCTCAAAAGAGACTGTGGAGCCATACTGGAAAATATGAAGGTATCCTTTTCTCTGCATAAGTATCCATGTGGTCTCGTGCACAGCAGCTTTAGGATTGTAACAAGCCTGTTCTATGTTTAGCAATTTTCAGAAGCAGCCCAACTCTACGAGAAAGGCCTCTACTATGACAAGGCTGCATCTGTTTACATCCGCTGTAAGAACTGGTAAGGAAGCAGGTCGTCTAGAAAGGAGTGTGTTGAGGGGGCTCCATTTATCTCTTCGCCCCCTCTTCCTATCTGTCGGTTCTCTTTCCCCACCAGCACCTGTTTTCCTTCTTTTTTTACTGCTTAAATAAACTCATATTAGTTTGCTATGGGGAAATCTCTAGTCAAATAAATTACTATGAAAAACAAAACCCCTGTTGTTACAAAGAACTAATGAACTAACCTTCATCTTCCCACCTTGGGTTTGGAGGGCATCAGGGAGCCAAGATTTTTGAAATAGCATGATAACTGTTTTTTGAATCCTAAAAACTAGCATTTGCGGGGAAGAGGGAGGGTTGGTCAGATGTGGTAGCTCACACCTGTAATCCCACTATTTGGAAGGTAGAGATAAGATCCCAATGTGGGGCCAGCCTAGAAAAAAAGTGATAAGTCTCACATGGAAAAAAAAAAAAACACAAAACAAAAAACCTGGGCAAAAGAGGGCTGGAAAAAAAAAACACAAAACAAAAAACCTGGGCAAAAGAGGGCTGGAGGTATGGCTCAAAAGTGGTAGAGCTCTTGCCAAACAAATGCAAAGCCCTGAGTTCAAACTCCAGTACCACAAAAGAACTAACAGTGCTTTCAGCCTGCGGTTGCTGGCAGCCCCTGAGCAGAACCGAGGTGCTGACGCCATCCTCCCTGAATCTCTTTCCAGGGCAAAAGTTGGTGAGCTCTTGCCTCACGTTTCCTCTCCAAAGATCCACTTGCAGTACGCCAAAGCTAAAGAAGCAGATGGAAGGTGTGTACCGTTGCTCCTGTTTATACAAATGTAAAATAATGTAAGTTTGATAAATCAGCCATTGATATTTACAAGCCTGTAAGAATGGCGGAATGACACCTGACAGAAACGCGTCCCCCTCCCCCGCCCTCCGCTGGCCTGCTGCACCACACCATTTTCCTACGCCACAGCCCTCAGTTCTTCCTTTGTGCATTTAAATTGAGACTAGTGCCCCCTTTAATTTCAGACTAAAGCTTAAAATCAAAATTCTGGTATTATATGACATGAAGGGAGTTAAGTGGTCATCATTTTGTTAAGGAGATTAACCTGAAGATAGAGAGGAAAGAAAAGAATTGTGAACTTCATGCAGATGACAGCAATATGTAAGCCAGCAATCAGAACTAAAACGTAGTCGTGAAGAGTTAATACCCGCAATAGGAAAAGAAGCTAAAGACAAGAAGGCAAGGCCCAGAGGAGGAAACACAGCTAAGAAACTGTATTATTTCTGTAAACTTGAAAAAAGCATCTACTTCACAAATAATAATCAGAGCATGCTATCATATCTGAAAAGATTTCTTTAATAACCAGACTGTCAGAATGCACTTGTTATCTGTGATTGATAGAAGGGTAAATTTCTAATATCTTTGGAAAGTATCTAGTAAGAGATTTTAAAGGTTAGTAATATCCTCAAGCTTTGGAATAGCAGCCTTTGGAAATAGATGTGTACTAAATGTCATGTTGAAATAGAAAGAAATGAAGAGTTGTCCAAACTGAAAAGAGTCCTGCGTGCCATCTAGAGTTGACATAAAGAGTTTATAACTTCTGGATTTCCTATGTTTTCTAAACTAATCCTGCATTGCTATATTCCCCCACTTTGATCAAGGTAAAAAATAATTAGGTGTGGAGGTCCATGCCCATAATCCCAACACTTGGAAGTTGAGGAAGGAAAACCATAAACTCAAGGTCAGCCTGGGCCACTTGGTGAGACCCTACCTCAAAAAGAAAATTAAAATAGACATGACATGACATCAGATGAGAAAATAAAATTCAATATTGATATTTTAGCATTCATTTATTTTTTTAAAAACCCACAAGAATATATTTTAGTGAAGAGCTGCTGGGATTTTTTTTTGTTTTGTTTTTTAGGGGGTTTTGAGTTTGTTTTTTTGAAGAGAAGTTCAAAAAAAACAAAACCCATCCATATCCCATTGACATTTTCCGTATACGTTGACGGGCTAGGAAGCTGATAGGAGTGCAGTGTTTCTTTCAGGTACAAGGAAGCCGTGGTGGCGTATGAGAGTGCCAAGCAGTGGAACAGCGTGATCCGCATCTACCTGGACCACCTCAATAACCCCGAAAAGGCCGTCAGCATCGTCAGGGAGACCCAGTCTCTGGATGGAGCCAAGATGGTGGCCAGGTGACAGCTCATTTGTAGTTTTGAACTGCCAAACACTAACTTTAAAACAATCCCCCACTTCCTCTCCTCATCACATATATATAATCAATCAAAAGGAAGATTTAAGCCTGGTGCCGGTGGCTCACACCTGTAATCCCAGCTACTCAGGAGACTGAGATCTGAGGATTGCTGTTCAAAGCCAGCCCGGGCAGGAAAGTCCGTGAGACTCTTATCTCCAATAAACCACCTGAAAACCGGAAGCGGCTCTATGGCTCAATTGGTAGAGCACTGGCCTTGAGCTGAAGAGCTGAAGGACAGTGCCCAAGCCCAGAGTTCAAGCCCCACAACTGACTTAAAAAAAAAAAAAAGGAAGGAAGATTTATTCCTTTTGATTTTTTTTTTATAGGATCCAGCTTTAATTTAGGCTGATTGTAGCAAGTTTATCAGAACCTGTTTGTCAAGTATAACAGTATCACCTACAGCTGAAATGTATACAACAGTTTGTAACCCCAAAACCATTTTTCTGGTTGAAAAAGTTTGTTTTATAAATCACAAACTTATTTGAAATAACAGTGGAGCTAATAGAAGCACTCTGTCTTAGGTTTTTCCTACAGCTGGGTGACTATGGGTCTGCTATCCAGTTTCTGGTCATGTCCAAATGTAACAATGAAGCTTTCACCCTGGCTCAGCAGCACAACAAAATGGAAATATATGCAGATATCATTGGTAAGTGGCATCGTTTTCCCTATAGTGTTTAACATCTTCTAAAGGTTTTTATCTCATGTGAACCCTTGGACTCTTAGCACCTACTGATCAGATTGGTGTTCACAAAACCCTCTTGTGTGCCATTCATATAGAGACACACATAGAGATATTACTTGGTAGACTGCCTGATCCATAGGACTTAAAAATTAGCTACTATCATAGAAAAGGACTGTTATCAAAAATTAAAGTTTTTTTGGATGAACTCCAAGAGAGGCTAGATTTCCCAAATCCAGATATCACTCTGCTCAAATTATAAGAAATGCAGGATGCTTTCAGAAAATACAAATATTTCACAAATTTAAAAAAAATGAGAAACAAATTAAGACCATATAGAGCCAGGCACTGGTAGCTCATGCCTGTAATCCTAGCTACTCAAGAGATCTGAGGATCACAGTCCAAAGCCAGTCCAGGCAGGAAAATCTGTGAGATTCTTATCACCAATTAACCACCAGAAAACCAGAAGTGGAACTGTGGTTCAAAGTGTTAGAGCCCTAGCCTTGAGTAAAAGAGCTCAGGGACAGCACCTAGGCCTTGAGTTCAAGCCCCATGACTGACACACACACACACACAAAAAAATACTATGTGGTTGTAGGGTATTGGTGGCTCACGCCTATAGTCCTAACTACTCAGGAGGCTGAGATCTGAGGATCAGGGTTCAAAGCCAGCTTGGGCAAGAAAGGCCATGAGACTCTTATCTCCAATAAACTACTCACAAAACCAGAAGTGGCACTGTGGCTCAAGTGGTAGAGCGCTCACCTTGAGCTGAAGAGCTGAGGGATGGTGCCCAGCCCCAGAGTTCAAGCCCCATGACTGACCAAAACAAAAACAAAAAACAAAAAACTATGGTTAGTTTAAAGAAGTAAAATATGGTTTTTAAAGATTTGTCATGTACAAAAAAAATTTATGTTCTGAGAATATCTTTCCATGTTTGCAATTATTCTTAGAAACTATTGAAGTAATTTTCAAATTTTGTTTTATAGACTATACAGGACATTATTTGTATTGCTTTTGCTTAATTTCTTGTTTTATTTTTTAATTTTAATTTATTGTAAAGATGCTATACAGGGAGATTATGTTATTGTTTTATTGTAGTAAAGCATGCATACATAAAACTTGCATTTATAATTGCTCATTTCTAGGGCTGGTCTAGTTCTAGTGGTAGAGGACTTGCCTAGCACAGGTGAGGCTCTGGGTTCAATCCCCAGAAATGGAGGAGAAAAAAGATGCTTATTTCTGTTTCATTAAATACTGTTGTGCAACCACTCACCCTGACCAGCTCAAGAACTTTTCCATCTTCCCATACTTAAAATATGCCCACTGATCAGTAACTCCCCACGCTCTCTTCCCCCAGTGATCCTATTCTACTCCTGTCTGGATGTATTGTGTTCTCCATAGGATCTCTTGTAAGTTGTCCTCCTGGGTTATTTTGCTTTCTACAATTCACAAAATGCCCATTAGAATTGATAGGACCCATGAGAAATTGTTTTCAGTCTTCATTGGAACATTTGTTTCCCAACAAATTGGAGCTAAAGAAAAAGAAAGAAATATAGATAAAGCAACTTTAAAGCTAGATATGCTGGTGCAGGCTTATAATTCCAGCACTTGGATAGAGATGGTAGGACAATGCAAGGCCAGCCTGGACTATATAATGAGACTCTGTCTCACAAAACCAAGCACTGGGGATATAGCTCAATGGTACAGCTCTTGCCCAGTATACACAAGGCCCCACATTTGACCTCAGCACACACATTAAAAAAATTAGAATTATCAGATAACAGATAATATGTCTGCTTTAACATTACAATTACAATTGCACTTCAATGATTTAGTGTGTAATGGTTTCTAGGTTGGTAAGGATATAGCATATCCTATGTAAGAGATGCGTAGACATAGACAACCCCATCCACAAAACACATCTGCTTCTCTCTACCTTGCTTTATGGCCACCTTTCTCTTAGAAACTCCAGGTCTGCCTGGACTAGAGGCATAGGCTGTTATCACACTTCAGTATCCTACTAGGCTCCCAGCTCCCAGGAGTAAAGGAAAACAATGCATTGGAACTCCAGCAGCTCCCTCTGTGTTTGGTATAGTCGAAAGGCCTAAACTAAAAGAAAGCAACAATAGAAGGTAATTCGCATCTGATGTCCACTTGAATGTCTTCTTCCCTATTTGCCAAACCAAATGTTCATGCCAAGCATTGAGCCAGGTGTGATGGCACATGCCCATATTTCCAGCTACTAGAGAAGGTTGAGGAAAGAGGGTTATGAGGTCAAGGCCAGCCTGGGCTACACAGTGAAATCCTACCAATAGAAGACTAGACTAGATGGGGCAGAATAGAATGAAAAAAATAGAAAACCAATAGAAATTGAAGTAGAATAGAATATTGCTGGGGAAGAGAAATGGCTTCTGGTTGTGTTGGGACTGAGTTCTGAAGCTGACAAATTGTGGGAGTTCAGAGTAGTCCTGTTGTTTCAGGAAAAAGATTTGGATAGAGAGAATGATAAAGTCTTGGAAGGCAATAGCACACCAGAACTAGATTCTCCAAAAATCTTATTTCCTGTCCTGACTGTTGCTGAGGGTGAAAAGATGGAGCAGAGTTACTACTTGGAGTAATCGTAATGAAGGTGTTTTGTGATGAAATCAGAGATGGATAGTAGCATTGATGTCTGCTCTTAAAATTTATACATACTCCTTTTAAATCTTTTTAGATTAGCAATCAAAGGTAAATAAGTTCTGCCTAGATACTCAACAAACTTCTTTTGTAGGTTCTGAAGAGACAACTAATGAAGACTACCAAAGCATTGCCTTATACTTCGAAGGAGAAAAAAAACATCTCCAGGCTGGAAAATTCTTCCTGCTATGTGGCCAATATTCACGAGTTAGTATTTGCTTAAAAAAAAAAAAAAGGCTGGGAGTCGGTGGCTCACACCTGTAATTCCAGATACTCAGGAGGTTGAGATCTGAGGATCACGGTTCAAAGCCAACCCGGGCAGGAAAGTCGGTGAGACTCTAATCTCCAATCAACCATCAGAAAAACTGCAAGTGGCACTGTGGCTCAAGTGGTAGAGCACTAGCCTTGAGCTGAAGAGCTGAGGGACAGCGCCCAGGCCCAGAGTTCAAGCCCCACAACAACAACAACAAAAAAAAAATACTCTTGCCAGATGCTGATGGTTCATGCCAATACATCTTAGCTACTCAGGAGTTTGAGATCTGAGGATTGCAGTTCAAAGCTAGTCTAGGCAAGAAAGTCTGTGAGAGTCTTATCTCCAATACATTATCAAAATATCTGGAAGTAGAGCTGTGGCTCAAGTGGAAGAGTACTATCTTTGAGAAAAAGTAGCTCAAGGACAGTGCCCAGACCCTGAGTTCAAGCCCCAGAACTAGCAAAAAGAAAAGGAAAAAAAAACCCAAAGCAAAACACCTGAGGGTCCACAGAAGTAATCAGAGGAAGTATTATTAGATTGTAGAATGCTCCCACACACCCGGATTTGAAATCTTTGTTGGGAGTACTGGGAGTCAAAACCAGGACTCTGGCATACTTAGCACATGCTCTTCTACTGAGCTACACCCCACACCCAGCCTTGTAATCACTCTGAAGTCTTCCTCTCCCTCCCTCCCTCCCCGAGTCATCTTCTTTCCTAAAATCTCTCTGTCCCTTTCATTCTACCTACCATCCACTCAGCCCATCCCAGGTGACCTTGCTTTTAACTAATGCACTAGTTTCCTGTTTCCCCTGTGTTTAGTTTCTCTGCCTGAAATCATTCTTCATTTTGTTTCCCAAATAGAACTTGTGTTGCTTAAGGCAGAGAGTAGTACAGTGTCCCAACAAGAGACATGCATAAACTATGTAGCTGTGCCTGGCCTGTGTGGCGGGGAAGGGACTGGAGGTTGAAATGGCTTTGCTTAAAGTGGACAACTCCTATTCAATCTGAAAAGTAATCACAATACACAGTTCTGGGCCTTGGGCCGAGATCATGATGTTTTAAGGCAAACAAAAGTCTGGGTCTCCTCGTTTTTAAATATTGGCCCAGGTATAATTAATACCACATTGGGTAAAGAAAACCTATTTATGTATGGACCCAACCTACAGGCTGCCAATGCGTTGTTTCACTCTTCTTAGAAGAAAAGTTGAGTCTTGGCTGACTCTCAAGAGAATTTCCACCACTTAATCAGCTAGCCTGAGCTCCCAGCCGCAGCCCGCTGTGTCTGTGGCAGCATCCTACACTAGACTCTTACAGTAAGGCCTACACCGGCCTCGTCCTCCGTCTTCTGCCGACTGCCTTCACTGTCTAACAGAGCTTCCCATCCGTAGGTTTTTGCCATGTGTCACCCCAATCCACAGCCATCTTTGCTGCCTCAAAGCAAAACCAACTGTTTACGACACTCATTTGTCTTTTAAACTGTTTAATTTCTCCACAGGTGGGATGTTCAGGAATTGCTTAAAATAAGTGACTTGTTATTAGCATCCCATCACATAAATCTCTCCAGTTAGACTGTCCCTAACTCAAACAGACATATCACACCCCTCCTGACATTCTTAGCAGGCTATGGGACAGACCCACGTGCATAATCTTTTGTCAATGAATAGTTGAAAGAATGAATGAAAATAATCTTCCTATTGCCAAGTAGGTTGACTCAGGCCTGTAATCCCAGCACTGAGGAGCCCAGCCTAGGCTACATAGCAAAACCCTGTCTCAAAAGCTTCCTGCGGAATGAAGGCACATTTTTACATTTCCATTTCCTCAGTAATCAGATCTAAACTTCGGAAGGTTAATTGGACTCTTCCATTTTTTTTTCAAAACAAGGCCCAGCCTTTGAAATATGTGGTTAAGACTCCACATTGCGCAAGCCTCCAGTTGAGATGAACATATTTTGACAAACTATAATTTGTGAAAAGAGCTCTAATTTGTGTGAAAGCTTTATTTATCTCAGTGTAAACACACTGAAAATTTTTTCATTGTTATACATTTCTCCTTTAGGCACTTAAACACTTCCTGAAGTGCTCAAACTCAGAAGATAATGTGGCAATAGAAATGGCAATTGAAACTGTAAGTAAACTCTAACACAACTTTCAAGACTACCAATATTTTTCTTAAGTTTTTGAGGAAATTTCTGAGTATATGCAAAAGTAGACCGACCAACATAACAGTCTTATGAACTTCTGACTTCTAGACTTTGCACAGTCTTACGTTTGTCACATCCTACCTTCTTTTATTTGGGATTATTTTAAAGCAAATCAGACATCACTTCCTTTCTGGAAGTATCTATATCTAAATGATAAAAACCTGCAACTATTCATTTAGGTGTAACTTGCAATTAGTACAATTCACAATTCACAGGGCCTAGTCTCACAACTGAGTTAATGTCTTCATACACGCACCTGGGTAACCCTGACCTATCAAGCTCGCTTTGTCGTGTCTCCCCTAGTCAGCTCCCCTGCCAAGCTAACCACAGTCCTGACTTCTCCTTATTGTGTGGTTTCGCTGAACTTCAAAGCACCAGAACCATGCATACAGGCCTTTGCTGCTTGCTTTCTGTCAACATTATGTCTAGAAATGAATGGATCTTGTCATGTTGCATGTGGCGGTGGTCCATTCTTACTCATTGCTGGGTAGAATTCTTTTTTTTTTTTTTTTTTTTTTTTCCGGGTCCGATCATGGGGCCTGAACTCTAGGCCTGGGCGCTGTCCCTCAGCTCTTCAGCTCAAGGCCAGCGCTCTACCACTTGAGCCAGAGCACCACTTCTGGCTTTTTCTTATTGCTTATGTGATGCTGAGGAATCGAACCCAGGGCCTCTGGCATGCAAGGCATGCACTCTACCACTGAGCCACCTTCCCAGCCCCTGCTGGGTAGAATTCTATAAAACTATACAATGATTTATTTACCCAGCACTCTATTAATTGGCATTTTGGTCAGTTCTGGCTTGGACATAATCATGTCTTTTGCTGGAATAAGCACTCGGCTTTACTGGGTATATAAACAGAATTTAAATTATTAGGTCATAGGTATACATATTTTTAGCAGTAAATAGTAGATACTACCAAGCATTCTTTCCAGACATCTTGGTTGCTCCACATTTTTACCAATACCTGTTAACTATTCTAGTGGATGCATAGCAATACCTCATTACAGTATCCCATTCACTTTTATTGATATTGAGCAGCTTTGCACGTGTCTATTGCCCATTTGAATTTCTTCTTCTGTCAAGTGCTATGCAAAGTCTTTTTTTCCAGTTTGGAATTGTACCATCTTGTTCTTACCAATTTGTATGATTTTCATACATGGTAAGGAATGAAGTCTTTTTTGTCAGATATATGATTGTGAAACCTCTTGAGGTGTGTGCCTTCTGAGGTCTGAAAGTGTCTTGAACAGAATTCTTACATTTTAAAAAAGTCTAATTTGTTAATCTTTTATGGTTAGTGCTTATTAGTCCAAATTAAGAATGCTTTGTCTATCTTAGAGAGAAGACATTTCCTCTGTGTTTTCTATACAAATTTGATTGTTTTGGCTTTTTTATTTAGGTTTATACCCCCTTTTGTGTATGGCATACAATAGAGTTCAAGAATCTTTTTTTTTTTTTTTTTACTATGTCAGTTGTAGGGCTTGAACTCAGGGCCTGGATATTGTCCCTGAGCTTTTCTGCTCAAAGACAGCTCTAGACACTAGGTCAAAACCTAGTTGACCTAGTACCACTTATGAAAATGTCATCTTCACTGGGTGCTGGTGGCTCACGCCTATAATTCTAGCTACTCAAAAGGCTGAGGATAATTCTGGTTCAAAGCCAGCCCAAGCAGGAAAGTCCATGAAACTGTTACCTTCAATTAACTACTAAGAAACCAAAAATCCAAAATCCAAAAGTGGAGCTGTGGCTCCAAGTGGTAGAGTGCTAGCCTTCAGCAAAAGAGCTCAGGCATCCAGGGAAATAAAATGTCATCTTCTCCCCACTGAAGTGCCATGGAATATTTGTCATAGATGAAATGACCAAACATATGTGTGTGTTTTTAGTTTCTTCTCTTGGTTTAGTTATATGTCCTTACCCCTCCTCTTGTTATATATTATATATAGTATATATAATATGTATGTATAATATATGTGCTATATATAATATTATATAGGATATTATATAATCATCTTCCTATCTCTATGAAATAGCTTTTTGTTGGTGGTGGTGGTGGTAATTGTGGGGTTTGAACTCAGGGCCTGGGTACTGTCCCTCAAGGCTGACACTGCCACTTTGAGCCCCAGTGCCACTTTTGGTTTTTCCTTTTTTTGGATATGAGTCTTAGGAACTTTCCTGCCTAGGCTGGCTTTGAACTGCAATCCTCAGGTCTCAGCTTCCTGAGTAGTTAGGATTATAGGTACCCAGCTTCTGTGAGATACTTTTATGTACAGTTCATCCCTTTTCCTCAGCAGCTTCTCTTTTCTCTTCTTGCCTAAGTTTATAACAGTGAAACCACTGGGGTTTTTCTCTTATGGAACAGGTTGGCCAGGCCAAGGATGAACTGCTGACCAACCAGCTGATCGACCATCTGATGGGCGAGAGTGACGGCATGCCTAAGGTACAGGAGACTCTGCTTTGCGGGCTGCTGATTTGTGGCTTATTCAGCCCTGTTCTCACCTGTCACACGTTTGTAATACTGACCTGCAAACTCATCCCTCTGAAAGTGGCCACCAGTCCTGCAGACCATCCCTGCATGTTAGAGACCATTACATGTGTTCACTCATTAGAGCTGGCATCCATCTGTGAAAGAGCCAGATCCTCACCCCTACCAAACACTCCTCACCACCCAGGCTTCCTTAAATATTAGTTTGGTGTATTCTGGGAAAATGGTCATTGAAACAATGACTTTACATTAGGAAAAGGGTTGTGTTTTTGTTTTTTGTTTTTGTCAGTCGTGGGGCTTGAACTCAGGGCCTGAGCATTGTCTCTGAGCTCTTTTGCTCAAAGTCAATGCTCTACCACCTGGAGCCATAGGGCCACCTCCAGTTTTCTGGTAAATTGGAGATCAGAGTCTCACAGACTTTCTTGCCCAGGCTATCTTTGAATCACAAGCATCTGGCTAAGAATACATTTCTAAACAAACGAGAAACAGGTCAGGCACAGACCCTGAAACCAGATCAGAGTGCCCTGGATCCTAGCTCTGCCCTTCTGCTTTGTTTCGAAGTTAGGGTGCTAGCCAGGCTCCTCGGGTGCCCTGAGCACGAACTGAGTTAGCATTTCCTACCTTCTTACAATTCTGATGGCACTAGCCTCTTTATAATCAGCCAACTACCACCTGATCAATCCTCAGTTACTGGCAGATGACCACTATTCTAACTGAAATGGCGAAGTACAGGTTTTTCTCCCCTTGACTGATGAAGAAATTGAAGTTTCTCTAATGGCTTGCGTGGCAGGATGCCAAGTACCTGTTCCGTCTGTACATGGCACTAAAACAATACCGAGAAGCTGCCCGGACTGCCATCATCATCGCCAGAGAAGAGCAGTCTGCAGGTAGGTCCCTTGCTTGTATTGGGTTTTGTGGTATTGGAATTAAACTCAGCCTCACGCAGGCTAGGCCAGCACTGGGTCTCTGAGCTACATCTCCAGGTCTGGGTCCCTAATATATTTTTATAGCCAGATAGTAGAATCAGGCTCTACCTCTTCCTACCCTCACCAGGAAAATGTAGCAAGTTTCCAGTCTAAGGCTAAGGAGGCCACTACTAGAATTCAGAGACGTGGATGGCCAGATGAAGGCCTCCTCTCCGGAACCTCACACTCTCGATCTCTGGGTCAGTGACCTCTGACCTTTCCAGTTCTCAGTCCCTCCTACAGACACACAGCACTTCTTTCCAGTCCATGCATTTAGCATTACCCAGCTGTGACATGTTGCTAAGTAGAAGATCATTATGTCATATTATCATGGATCTGCCCTTTTAGTGTGATTTTATTTGTGTTTCTTTTGACAGTACCTGGATTGAACGCTAAGCCTCTTGCTTGCTAGACAGGTGCTCTATCACTTGAGTCATGCCTCCAACCCCTGTATACCTTGGCTATTTTCAGGTTAGAGTCTCACTTTATGTCCAGGCCAGCCTGGGCTGTGGATCCTCCTACTTGTGCTTCCTGCTGTTGCTGGAGGAGAGGGAAGACACATGGCATAGTGCCCAGCCTTTTCTCCCCCTGTAGCTGGCTGACAGGAGCATGCCAGCACCCCCAGCCACTGGCTGAGATGAAATGCTGCCACTTTTCTGCCCAGGCTGGCGTCACACTGCAGTCTTCCAGTCTCTACCTCCCAAGTAGCAAGGATTACAGGCGTGAGCCACCACACCCAGCTCAGATCGGCTCTTTATAGAGCCACTTACAGAATCTCTAAGTGGTTCTGTTCATTCATATGCTCCATCAATACTTGTAGAATAGGCCAAAGAATTAGTTTTATCTTCCCTAGTTGTTGCAAATCAGATCTTTTTGATGTTCATAAATATGGAACAGAGTTTTAGGAAATATGTAACTGGTCGCCAGTGACTCATGCCTGTAATCCTAGCTGCTTAGGAGGCAGTTCTAAGGATCTAAGGATCAAGGTTCGAAGCCAGTCCTGGCAGGAAAGTCCATGATACTTTTTTTTCTGCCAGTCCTATGGCTTGAACTCAGGGCCTTGGTGCTGTCCCTGAGCCTCTATGTGCTCAAAGCTAGTGCTTCACCACTTAAGGTAGCACTCTACCACTTGAGCCACAGTGCCACTTCCGGCTTTTTCTGTGTATGTAGTGCTGAGAATTCAAACCCAGGGCTTCATGCATGCCAGGCAAGCACTCTACCACAGAGCCACATTCCCAACCCCCATTAGACTCTTACCTCCAGTTAACCACAAAAAAACTGGAAGTGGTGCTGTGGCTCAAAGTAGTAGAGTGCTAGCCTTGAGCAAAAAAGCTCAGGGACAGCATCCAGGCCCTGAGTTTGAGCCCCACAGCTGACACCAAGAAAAAGAAAGAAAGAAAGGAAGGAAGGAAGAAAGAAAGAAAATATGTAACTAAAATGCAACAGTGGTACTCACTATGTTGAAAACGAACTATACAACTTGTATATGGGGATGAGAGAGAAAAACTGGGAGAGAGTGAGGGAAGAAGTGTACTTTTTTTTGTTGTTTTTTGCCAAACTTGGGGCTTGAACTTAGGAGCTGGGCACTGTCCCTGTCCCTCTCTGTGCTCAGGCTAGTGCTTTACCACTTGAGCCACAGCGCCACTTCTGGCTTTTTTGAGTATTTTCTTGGAGATAAGAGTCTCACAGGGACTTTTCTGCCTGGGCTGGCTTCAAACCATGATCCTCAGATTCAGCCTCCTGAGTAGCTAGGATTACAGGTGTGAGCCGCCATGCCCAGCAAGAAATATACTCTTTATCTGACTATGTAACTATAGCCCCCCTGTACATCACCTTTATAATACCAATAAGAATTTAAAAAAGAAAGTATATAACGAAATAAGTCATGACTTGATTCCGCTCATGTTGCTCTGACACCTCCGGTCTGTCAGATGAGTGCTAGATGCTCAGCCGTCAGAGAGAAGGCCAGTTCTACCCTCCAGCTCGCCATTAGATGGGAGAGACTGAAAGCAGGCTCAGAGTTGTTCTCTGCGGTGACAAGTGCTAGACTAGGGAGAGAACTGTGATAATGTCATTAAAGATGACAGGATCAACACCCCCACCCCCACCTCCACCCCCACCCCTCAGCGCACATCCTGAAGGCAGGGGACAGAGAGTGCTGGGGAATGGAGAGAGAAATCCACAAAACTTCCAGCTGAGTTCAAAGGCCCAGACAGCCACCATGAAGAAAATGCCCCCTGCCTGGGGAGGCATGGATGGGCCAGAAAGGGAACGGGCTTTTGTTTTTGCAGTGCTGGGCATTGAACCCAGAGCCTCTGCAGCTGCTCTACCACTGTGTCCTTAGAGGGCTTCCACAAGGTGTGTGCCGTTGAGCTTGACATGCAGCCCGAGGTTTTGAGGCAATTACTATCCAAATGCAGCTCCAGAGGAACTGACAGCCCCGGGCGGTGGGAATGACGGGCATCAACACTGGGCCTGAGCTGCCAGGCCTGTGCTCACACCTGCAATCTTAGCTCATCTAACGGCTGAAATCTAAAGACTGGGAGTTGAAACTCGCCATACAAGAAAGCCTTGAGTATGGGGCTGGGAAGGTGGCTCAGTGGTAGAGCGCTTGCCTTGCATGCATGAGGCCCTGGGTTCGATTCCCCAGCACCACATAAGCAAAAAAAGAAAAAAGCCGGAAGTGGCGCTGTGGCTCAAGTGGTAGAGCGCAAGCCTTGAGCTGAAGAGCTGAGGGACAGCGCCCAGGCCCAGAGTTCAGGCCCCACGACCGGACCCACCCCCCACCCCCCCAAAAAAAGAAAGCCTTGAGTAAAAAACCTCAGGGGCAGTGCCCAGCCTCTGAGTCCAAGCTCTAGTGCCAGAAAAAACAAACATAAAACCAGCAGTGGGCCTGAGTAAGAGGTAGAACTGGAAGGATCGGGGGGCAGGAGGAATCCCCTGAGAAACAGTATGAAATCTAGAAAGACACAACTTTTCCCCAGAGGAACTGACCAGTTTGTTGGGGTTTTTTTTTTGGGGGGGCGGTGTTTTTTTCTCGTTTTTTTGTCCATTGTGGGGCCTGAAGTCTGGGCCTGGGCGCTGTCCCTCAGCTCTTCAGCTCAAGGCTAGCGCTCTACCACTTGAGCCACAGCGCCACTTCCGGCTTTTTTCTTTTTTTGCTTATGTGGTGCTAAGGAATCAAACCCAGGGCCTCATGCATGGGAAGCAAGCACTCTACCACTGAGCCACCTTCCCAGCCCGTGGTTGTTTTTTGTTGGTCGTGGGGCTTGAACTCTGGGCCTGGGCCCTGTCCCTCAGCTCTTCGGATCAAGACTAGCCCTCTACCACTTGAGCTACAGCGCCACTTCCAGTTTTCTGGTGTTTTATTGGAGATGAGTCTCATGGACTTTCCTTCTTGGGCTGGCGTTGAACCACGATCCTCAGATCTCAGCCTCCTGAGTAGCTAGGCTTACAGGCATGAGCCACCAGCGCCCAGCTAGGAACTGACCAGTTTAAGCAGCAGCCATTAAAACAGGCAAAACTGCTGAGTGACTGTGTAGAAGAAATGGCTGAAATATCACAGATCACATAATGAATAAATTCACTTATAAAGGGCCAAAAAAGCCCTCCAGTATCCTCCTTGACAGCAATGCGATCTCCCACTTCTCTTGAAGGAAACTATCGGAATGCACATGACGTTCTCTTCAGCATGTACGCAGAACTGAAATCCCAGAAGATCAAAATCCCCTCTGAGATGGCCACCAACCTCATGATCCTGCACAGCTACGTGCTTGTGAAGGTGAGGTCCCGAGGGGCGGGGCCCGGGCCGCCAGGACTTCCCACCCCGTGGCGTTTCCTCCGGCCACTGCTTCATGGAAGAGAGCAATGTCCTAGGTCTATTGTTCAGGGTTAAAAGCAATAACAGGATGACTGTAATGTGCTGCCCTTTGTGTATAAAGAGGAAAAAGGAATGCACAGCTACTGTTGCAAACAGAATGAGACAGACTGAAAAGACCAGAAATGGTTTCCTAAAGGAAAGAGAGGCCCAGTACCAACGGCCGAACACACAGAGCAGAGGACAGACAGCGGACTGGCTCTGCTCATGTGACCTCCTGACTGACTCCCCCTTTCGCTTGGCTTTCGCATCTTACCACAACTTGATAAAGTTGCTGATGATCCCCCAGGAACAGCCAGGAGGAGATGGAGCCAGGATTTGAATTCATGCCAGGTGTTTTAGGGCAAAGAACAGTGTGAGACTCGGGCCAGCGTGCCAGGGAGCAGCTGGTGGAGGAGACAGCCTGGAATGCTCAGCCAGCACAGGCTCAGGCCCTGTTCTAGACCCCAGTCAAGGCGTTCGGGGGGAATAAAGCAGAAACCAGGGCTAATGTAAGACTGTAAGTGTAACTTGTTTTCACTTCAGATTCACGTGAAGAATGGAGATCACCTGAAGGGGGCACGCATGCTCATTCGCGTGGCCAACAACATTAGCAAATTCCCTTCACGTGAGTACTCTGGGCCAGCGCAGGCCCCACGCTCACAGCTTCCTCCACCTGGTAACTCAGCCCACACCAACACTACGACACAGTGCGGCCGGCTCTCCAGGCCCACCTCAGCCTCTCTGATTCTTGTGCATGTTTTCCAGAAAATAGTTTCCTAGAGGAAATCAGGCCTAAGCAAAAGCTATTGGATGCCCTTCCTGTGGCTCCCACAGAATACAGACCAGTGGTCCCCAGTGTGTGAGAACTAGAGCCAGGGCTGTGCTGGTCACAGAGCTCTGCCATCTGCACGTTCCTAGCACTCAGGTATCCAACAGAAAGCACTGAGAGGAGATCTGGGGCACACTGTGTCCCTTGTCAGTTGGGGAAACTGGTGGGAGCTCTCCCCAAATCCAAGGTTCCCAAGTACAGGCCAGAGGCCCAGCACTCAGGCAGATCTTTCTGAGGTAGCCGTGCTGAGCTGGTGTGCAAGGGAACTTTTCTGCCTAGTTTGTGTTACATTAGTGTACTAGCATTTAACCACCATCAGCCACATGGTCAGTTATTAAGTCTGATTCTGTTTTCAACCACAGTCAGACATCTCCCCTAAGAAAGGTCTCACTGTTCTCACCATTATTCTAAAAGATCTGTCACACACACACAAAGAGTTTGGCTTGTTTTGGGTGGTTTTTTTGGACAGTTAACCAGCGTTTGAACTCAGGACCCCACTTGCTGGCTTCTTGCTTGCTCACATAGCATTCTACCACTTGAGCCCTGCCTGAAGTCCATCCTTCTGATGTTTAATTAGAGATGAAGTCTTGCTGACTTTTCTGTCCAGACTGGCTTCAAAACGTGATCCTCCTAGTCTCAGCCTCCTAAGTAGCTAGTATTACAGATATGAGCTAGTAGAACCTAGCACAAAATTTTTAAGTGAATAGATTTAATGTGACAGGTATGAGCAACCTTTTTCAATAATAGGCCAGATGTTCTTTATACTATTAAGCTAATAAAAATTAGAATTTAATTAGTAGCTTTTTTTTTTTTTTGCTTGTGGGGCCTGAACTCTGGGCCTGGGCGCTGTCCCTCAGCTCTTCAGCTCAAGGCTAGTGCTCTACCACTTGAGCCACAGCGCCACTTCTGGCTTTTTTCTTTTTGATTATGTGGTACTGAGGAATCGAACCCAGGGCCTCAGGCATGCAAGGCAAGCGCTCTACCACTGAGCCACCTTCCCAGCCCCCAGCTTTTTTCTGTATATGTGGTGCTGAGGAATCGAACCCAGGGCCTCATGCATGCGAGGCAAGCACTCTACCACTGAGCCACCTTCCCAGCCTAGCCCATCCTTTTTTTTTTTTTTTAGATTGTGAAAATATTGTACAGAGGGGTTACAATTACATGGGCAAAATAATGAGTACATTTCTTATCAAGCATTGTTGCCTCCTTCTTTGTTTCCCCTTCCTATCCCATCCTCCCCCCCCGCCCCCCCCCCCAAGGCCATCCTTCTTGAAGACAAAGATCCTCTGGGTCTTTGCAGAGTGCAGCGCTCAGAGAGGGGTGGTCTGGCTTTCCTGCAGAACCCGGATGCAGCTGTGCCTGCGTCACTGAGGGCCGCAGCCATGGCGCTTCCCGCTGTTTCTGTTGCAGACATTGTGCCAATCCTGACCTCCACAGTGATCGAGTGCCACAGGGCAGGCCTGAGGAACTCTGCTTTCAGCTTTGCGGCTATGTTGATGAGGCCTGAGTACCGCAACAAAATCGATGCTAAATACAAAAAGAAGATCGAGGGAATGGTCAGGTAGGCCAACACAGCCACTTCTACTGTCTAACCGGAGTTCCCAGGGCACACTTGTTAAGATAGAGCTAAGTCATAGGCTCAATAAGAAAATAGATTTGGGGGTCAGGATAGAGGGATTATATTCAATATAATGCGGGAGAAACAAGTCAAGATCTCTGTGACTCATACACAAGGCCTCATAGTCCAGGACTGGTACCACTGGATTCTGATGCCACCAAGAACAAGATCCCTTGATGCCACCCACCATAGCACAGAGCTTTCCTGCTCATGGTTGCAAAGTAGCTGCTACACCTACAGACATCATATCCCACCTCCAGAAGAAATAATTTAAAAGATGAAATGACCTTTGCCTTTTTATTCAGAGCAGCACAAGACGTAAGAGGCTTGTCATTCTCTCCCCATGTGCCAATCTATAGCTGTGTGGTCCAAAATGGTACCTCCTAGCCACATGTGACTCTTGAAATTTAAGTTAAATAAATAGTTTTTCTCAGTTTTTCACCCTCCCCATATATCAAGTAGGCAAAAGCTACACATGGCTGGCTACACATGGTTGACATACTGGACAGAATAGAATGAGAACATTTCCATTGTCGCAAAGTTCCACGAGAACAGCTGCAGATGGCCCTTGCCAGTTAAGTATCACGGAAGAGAAGGAAGAGAAATACAAAGTTCAACACTCAGCAGCATGTTCTGTGCTATTTGGAGTGTGTCATGAACTCCTCTCACTTGTGAACGTGGACCATGCGATGCCTAGAATTCTGCCAGTCCCAGGTCTTCTTTCTCCTCCATGAAACTGGCCAGCAGCTGGCGGTGAGCCAGAGCTATCTGTTTTGCTATGAAATGGCCGTCACATGAACTTTCCCAAATGTGATTTCTCCCTGAGCCACGTTATGTGAAATGAGGTGGTCTTTTTTTTCTCCTTTTGGTTCTGGTCCTGGGGCTTGAACTCAGGGCCTGAGTACTGTCCTTCAACTTTTCCACTCAGGACTGGCACTCTAGCACTTAAGCCACAGCTCCACTTTGGCTTTTTGGTAGTTAACTGAAGAATCTCAGACTTTCCTTCCTGGGCTGGCTTTGGATATCACTCCTCAGATCTCAGCCTCCTGAGCAGCTAGGATTGCAGACCTGAGCTACCAAGCGCCCAAACTGGTGTTTCTAAATGACACGTGATGCGTTCTCACAGGAGACCTTACACGACAGAGACAGAAGAGACCACGACCCCATGTCCTTTCTGCCAGTTTCTCCTCCCAGAATGTGAACTCCTCTGTCCCGGCTGTAAAAACAACATTCCCTACTGCATCGCCACAGTAAGTTTCTCTGTAATACTTCCTGCCACCTGAGTACTTGATATATATACCATTTTCTTCACTTCTGACATGACCTTAGCCCTCCGATTTCCTACAACATGTAGCATATGATTTCAGTCACCCAAGTGGAACCTTCTATTCATACCCTGTAAGGACCAGGCTGATGGCAGCATTCGGAGCCAGTGTGAGGGAGCAGCACTCGGGATCAGTGGCCCTGGGCTCAATTTTTTTTTTTTTTTTTTGGTCTGGTTGTGGGGCCTGAACTCTGGCCTCCAGGCGCTGTCCCTCACTCAGCTCCTCAGCTCAAGGCTAGCGCTCTACCACGGCGCCACTTCCAGCTTTTTTCTTTTTGCTTAGGTGGTGCTGAGGAATCGAACCCAGGGCCTCAGGCATGCAAGGCAAGCGCTCTACCACTGAGCCACCTTCCCAGCCCTCAAATTTTTTTTGCCCCCTACTGGCTAGAGAATAAGGTGCACTTTGGTTGATGGTAGTGACATCTTCCCATGAAGATCAACTAGACTGACAGAGGGCTGGGTGAAGCCTCGGTGCAGCACCTGGCATGCCATAGCATTTCCTAAGTGGTGGTGTTTATGCATTTTAGGATCCACTATCAGAAAAGTTAAAGTATGATTGCTAATCCTTGGGCCATTAAGCCCTACTTTCAAGGAAATTTTAGGTACTAATATAAAAAAAAATCATTCTGTAAACATAAATATAACAAGTATAATCTAGTTTTAATCAGTGCCATTGCTAAGTGAAAGAGCAGGGATTTCATAACTTATGATTTTCATAATGGTGGGAATTTTTGAATAAAGACTAATTTCACCTTGAACGTACTGTTTGCAGGGCCGGCACATGGTGAAAGATGATTGGACAATGTGTCCGCACTGTGAGTTCCCTGCGCTCTACTCGGAACTGAAGATGTGAGTGCCCATCGTTTCCCTCACACACCTTCCTCCAGAAGTGGGCCTTCCACTCCACCCTTCCTACATCGTGTTCCCCAAAGCCTACCTTTGTCTAAGGCTCTGGGATGAGATCTTCTCATGCTTAAGTTGCATGGGAAACATGCACTGAGGTATAGACAAGCCAGGCACCAGTGGCTCACGCCTGTAATCCTAGCTACTCAGGAGGCTGACATCTGAGGATTGCAGTTCAAAGCCAGCCTAGGCAGTTAAAACCTGAGAGACTTTTACCTCCAATTAACCATCAAAAAGCTGGAAGTGGAGGTGTGGTTCGAATGATAGAGCAATAAAGCCAGGGTTTGAGGTCCCGAGTTCAAGCTCTCCCCACTCCCCTTAAAAAAAGTATAAACGCATTTGATTTTCACATTAGAGTAACCCAAAAGGTAAAGGAAATGTGTTTAATTTCCTCTGAATTTTCCTTCCCCAAACAGCATGTTAAACACTGAAAGCACATGTCCTATGTGTTCAGAGAGATTAAATGCTGGCCAACTGAAAAAAGTTTCAGACTATACACAATACCTGCGAGCAGACATGGAGCAGTGAGCTGCAAGCGGAGGTAAGTGCTCCAGCCAGCCAGGAAGCCGCAGCCTGCGGAAAAAGCAGATGATGCCTGACTCAGCGTCGGTAAAATGCAAGTGTTACACACACACACACACACACACACACACAATGCCTGACTCAGCGTCGGTAAAATGCAAGTGTTACACACACACACACACACACACACACACACACACACACACACTGCCTGACTCAGTGTCGGTAAAATGCAAGTGTTACACACACACACACACACACACACGTTTCCGAATCTTTTCTCCCTCTGTAGTTGTCAGAATAGAATGGTAACTGCTCTCCCCTTACCCTCTGACCTCCATCAGTCTACCTCTAGTGCCTCTACTTCCCTTCTGAAACCTTCCAGTGTTTTAATAGCATCACAAGGTTCTCAGGGATGCACTAGCCCCCTCCCGTCTCACCGGATTCCTCCTCCGTGTTGCAGCACTAGTGTTTGCTGCTCTTCAACTCTACAATTTTCCACAGGCTCTGCCATCTTACAGTCACAACAGCAAGTATGAGGGGTTCCAGTTTGTCCACATTCTCGCCAAAACCCGTCACTGCCTGCTGCCCAGCACAGTGAAGGCTGGCTGCAGTGACTGTGCTGGCTCCTTTTAGACAAGGAAACCTTGATGTGAGCTGTCGGGGAAGCATGCTCTCTGCGCTTTGCTAAGCATGTACTTGCATTTTCTATTCTGCACTGTTGAGACTTCATCAGAAACCATACTGACTGTAGACTATATTCTACCTAACTTTATTATTAAAAGGCATGTTTGTCCTTTCTAGATAAAATGTTCCTGAGAAGTGGCATTTTTCCCCAGGAGGCTGTTTCCCCCCCGGGTGGACTTGGAATGACCACTTCTGGATAGACAAAAAGCAGCAAAGATGGTCTCTCCAGGTAGAGCAGCCAAATAGTGACATATAAACCCTGTTGTTTATTGTACTTTGTATAGTTTCCTCCTCAAAGTCATAATGTTTTATGCTTTGCACTGTTCATAGTAGATAACAGAATTGTAAATATGCAGCCTTTTGATGACTTTTATATTTTGAATTATCTCCTCTAAAATTGTTAACTAGATATTTGTAACCTTTTCCTGGATTTGGAGCTAGAGATAAAGGAAAACAACTTTGAAAACACACTATGAAGTCTGCCAGTAGAGATTAATACTGTAAACAACTTCACATAGGAAGTTTAGAAAACTGGGTGCTGGTGGCTCCATGCCTATAATCCTAGCTACTCAGGAGGCTGAGATCTGAGGATTGCGGTTCAAAGCCAGCCTGGGCAGAAAAGTCCATGAGCCTTTTTATCTCCAATTAACCACCAGAAAACCAGAAATGATGCCATGGCTCAAAGTGGTAGAGCACTGGCATTGAGCAAAAGAGCTCAAGGGACCACAGCACCCCAGGCCCTGAGTTCAAGCCATACAAGTAGGGGGAAAAAAAAGCCTATATAGCTGGGTGCTTGTGACTCATGCCTATAATTTTAGCTACTCAGGAAACTGCAATCTGAGGATTATGGTTTGAAGCCAGACGAAGCAGGAAAGTCTGTGAGATGTATCTCCAATTAACCACCAAATTAATTCACCAGCCGTAAGTGAAAAAGTTAAAGAATAGTGCCCAGGTCCTAGGACTAATGCCCGAGTACTGGCACCAAAATAAGCAAAATAAATAAAACACCAAACAACAGTAAAATCAGTCTTAAATTAAAAGAAAGAATAAACAATAATCTATGCCTGATCATCCCGAACATGTGGAACTCCTTTCGGTCAGATGACCTTTGAAAACACTATCTGGAATGAAGATTCCAGATCCTTTTCCCATATCATGCTCCAAGGAAATCCATTACTTTTCCTCCAACTTCATGTCCAGTGTCTCCAAAGTCTGAGCAGCTGACAGAAATGAGTCTTAGAGCAAACTCTGAGTTGGATATGACTTTCCATATGGCCTCCAGCAACTCAAGCATTACAACAATCATATGAGCCGAGGCAGGATTGAAAGTATCAGTGTTCTAGGACATCCAAGTAACTCACCTGAAAGTCCTCCAGCTTCATGATCTGTCCTTCCTTTCCAAGAATAGTCAAGGCCGTGGGTCCCCTGCTTCTTCCTATAGCCTGATTAGAAGGATGTTAGAAGGTCATAGAGTAAGAGCCACAGCAACTTGGGATCTGTGAGGCTGAGCACTTGTTTTGTGATTTACAGACATAATGGTACCAGAAGATATTGGAAGATATTTATCTTCATATAATAATCTGTTCTGCATTTAGAACTTCAAGACATTAAATGATGCTATAGGACTTCCAAAATTAAAAACAAGGATAAGGTTGAACAGTTATCAAAATGGCCTTGGTTCAGTGGATCTTTGAGCAAGTATGCAGGTTTGTGTTGCCAAGATGTGCACCAGTAGATCCCTAAAAGCCACTTCATTAATGCATACACCTCTTAGATTTATATAGTCAGACTTCCACAGAACCAAGCCTACCCCACCATTACTTCCAGGCACCTCATGCTCGAAAGCCTCAAAGAAGCAGACAGGTCTATAGTATCACCCTTCTGTAGCAAAGAGCATATTTACAAATTCTAATTCTTTTTTGCCCCCCAAATTCTAATTCTTAAAAGAAATGTTAACTGCTATATACTGTCCCAATCAGGTTGACAGCTTTCATAATTAAAAGCAACAGCGAGTAAGTGAAGGACACCATTTGTTGCTCTGGCAGGTAGATGACAGGCCCTCATCTGGGATGTACAGAGCAACCATGACTTGGAAGTAAGAAAAGTGGAACTGTAGCTCAAGTGGTAGAACACTAGCCTTGAGCACAGTGAGGCTCAGAGACAGTGCCCAGGCTCTGAGTTCAAGCCCCACAACCAACAAAAACAAAAAACAAACCCATAACCCAGAAGAGAAATGAAGAAATATAGTTAGGAAACCATTCTCCCCCTCCTGGTGAGGAAATCTTCGCTAATGCAGCATAGTTTCCAGCCAGGCTTTACCAAAGAGGAACAAGAGGGGCAGGGCTCGGTAGGCTCAGGCTCAAGACAGTGTTTTATTTCCATAATGAATCCATGAAAGACACTGGCAAATACTGAATGTCTCAACAACTTTACACTGTCTCCCAACAAGAGTATCAGTTCTTAAAGACAGGGAACACCATTTATTTTACATTCCTCTTTAGCATATGCCTCATGGAGGCAGCCCAGACCTCAGAGCATTTACTGTCAAAATTAAAAACTAAGCTAGATCCACAACCCCAGGCACGCAAGCTGAAGTTCCAGTAGGGTTTGAGGACTCCATCACAAGACAACGGAATCTTCCAGGGACAAAGTAAACCAAAGCCATGTTCATTAGATCCCAGCCACAGTGATCCTTACAGTCTGACCCAGCCTAGAGCCTGGGTTGAAACTGAAGGATGGCAGCAATGCCCAGCAATCGCACTGAGTTCCCACACCCTCCATCTACCCTGATGTGCCCCATCCTGCGGTCGCCACTGAGGCCTGGGAATTCCAGCTCTGAAACTTCAACTGCTGAAGGTTTGTTCTGTGTCTCTGGTTAATTAGGAACAAAGTGAGTTTTTTAATCCAATCATTTGCGAATTAATAGAGTAATATAGCAACATCATATTTTGCTGTACAAGATGACAATCTTGAAAAAAGTTTGTACATGAATCATGTGGAACATTTTTTATTGCTAATGTATACTTCATAAGATATTTGACAATATACAAAAAGACTACCCAGTTCTAGGTGGTGATTGCTTTGTAGTCAGATGATTTATTTACAAAATTTCACCACATAATAGGAACTACCTTTAAGGAAAAAATAGCATTGGTCCGATTCTATAAAGGTCATTAGGATAAACTCAACCCTATAAAAGTTATCTTAGGCCCATTGCTCCCAGTTATTATTAACTACAATCTGACTCCAAAGCCCACAAGTAATGTTTAGTCCTAATTCTGCATAGTCATTTTGAAGCAAAACAATCTAATTAGATGGGCAGAGACAGTGGAGGACCCAGGCAGTCCTATGAACCTCTATAAGAGGTGTATGTGAGCCAATGGCCACACCCTCCAGCTGGACCATACTTCATAAGGAACCACCGGTGACCCACTGCGCCACACACAGATCCTCTACAAGAAAACAAAGCTGTCTCCACAAAAACAGGACTGGTCAGGAGGAGTCATCACAGTGGCTGCTGGTAGCAGAAACTGGTTTCATTTCTTCAAACTTTTCCCTTTTCCTTTTTTTGATTCCTTATCTTTTTCTGGTTTTGATGACTTTGAAGATTTTGTCTTTTTCTGTTGGAGGGAAAAGATGCACACAATAGTTAACTGTGTTTATGAACAAATGAAAAGTTTTCTCTACAATAAGCCTCATGGTTACCTGCAGTTTTCCTGTGAGAGGCCGAGGCCAGTATGTAGTATATAGTGAGTTAAGGCCAGCAGGTACTATATAAATTGTGTATGTGGATGAGAACGTACATGCCAGTGGCCAAAGAAAAATGTTCTCTTTTTTTTTTTTTGGTAGGTTGTGGGGCTTGAACTCAGGGCCTGGGCGCTGTCCCTGAGCTCTTCAGCTTAAGGCTAGCGCTCTACCGCTTGAGCCACAGTGCCACTTCTAGTTTTGTTTTTTTTACTATAGCCCATATAAACCATCAGAATGATGGCCCACTCTCTTGCTATTTGACTCTTCTACTACTAGAAGAAACTATAAAAATGAAATCTCTCCCTCTACCACCCTTAGTCATGATGAACAAAAATTGAAGTATGTTCAGCTTACTTTGCACCTTGCTGAATAGGTCCTACTATTCACCTGGCACATTACGTAGGGGGAAAAAAAACATCTATAATGGAGTGTTTTCGGTAGGTGAGGAGCCTACCTTGATCATAGCATCATTCTCTAGACCATCCTGGTCTTTCTCATCAGACTGAGAGTCATCTTCCTGTAACTCTTCATTGTCTTCAGGATCCAGAACTGGGCCTATGCTGGATCTAGACGCCCTTACCACCTGAAGCGCATATGGAGTGAGGTGGGCCTCCTTATTGTAAGCTCTTGTGAAGGCTGCTTTCACCTAAAGGAAAGGAGCAAAAGGAGGCTGTTGAAAAACCTAAAGGCTAAACGATCCTTTTAAACCCTTAGCTTTCAGAGCCCCTTGAAGCTATGAAGAAAATATTTATGCTCATACACATGAGTGGAAGTACATGCGTTTTTCTACAAAGACATTCTCTATTTTCCTGGCCCATGACTCAAGATTAAGAACCAGTATCTGGGAACTTTAGGCAAAAACAAACCACAAGTCATCTTAAGTCATATTTTTACATATTCAGCACTCTCCCCATTTCTAAAAGTAATAAGCAAAGCTAGTCTGGGAATAAATTGAAAAGGTGTCCTCTAAAATTATCACACAGGCACAGGATTGAGTGTTGCATATCACATATCCATGTTATATCACTCTAGTTTTTTAGTGCGCATTACACAAAAACAGGACGTGTTTTTATACAGTAGATTATGGAATAGAAAAATTATGCAAGTCCTCAGACAATAAACACCCTTTCACTTTTATAATCCATACTTCACCATTCCCTCACACTTACTTCCCCAGATGCATTCCTCTAGTTTTAGAAGGAATGCGTTTTTATTTGCTTCTCAGATATGAAACCAACATAAAAATGCTACTTGGGAAACTGAGACCAGGAAGATCATGATTTAAGGCCACCTCAAGCACAAAAATTTGAGACCATTCCTCAACTGTCTGTCATCTTACCTACACAAGAAGCTGAGACTAAGTGGATAGCGATTGTAAGCCAGCTTGGGCAGAAAAACCCTCAAGACTTAATCTCAATGGAAGAAGGTAGGTGTGGAGTACTCCTGTCATCCCAGCCATGGCAAGAAGCCATTAAAATAGGCAGATCATGGTCCAGGTTAAGTACACAGATAGTCATGAAGACTCTATCCCAAAAGTATCAGTGCAAACAAAACAGGGCACTGGTTTGCTCACATCTAAAATCCTAAGCTACTCAGAAAAGTGAGATCTGAGATTTATGATTCAAAGCCAGCCCAAGCAGACAAATGTTTAAGACTCTTATCTCCAGCTAACCAGCAAAAAGATGGAAATAGATGTGTGGCTCAAGTGGTAGAAAAACCAAGCAAAGCATGAGGCCCTAAGTTCAAGCTCAGTACTGGCTGACAAAGATGCACACACACAAAAAGGGCTGGGGATGTGGCCCAAATAGTAGAGCACCTACCTAATAAACCTAGATACCACCAAAACAAGTAATACATACACAAACTGTAAAGTCAAATCCAGAACTGTACTGAAATCCTATCTTTGGAAGACACAGATCATAAGAAGCAACAAGCATTTTTAAAGGTGGGAGATGAAAACTTTTTAACTAAAACATCCATGAAGTACAACCAAGATAAACTTCGCCATGAATTCCAGGTCAACCGGGGCTATATTCTTTGTCTCCAAAGAAACAAAACCAAAGCAAAAACAAAGTGTTAGAGAACCAATGGACTACAAAATTTACCTTGGGGTCCAGCTTGGAAAAGGGACTAGGTTTGCCACCCCAGCTGCTAATGTCCATGATGTTCTCAAAGTCTTCTTTCATCAAGTAATATGCATCCATAAGTGCAACCACATGCTGCACTCCTTCTACACCCTGTGAGGTCAGGGGCCGTACAAGTGCATCCCGGATGTGAGACAGATAATCCATGTTCACAGTCCTTTTGCTGGAGTAAGTTCTGAAACCAAAACAAAAGACAAACCTACAATCAATGGCACACTACCACCCACTGGTCATACTGTACACATCAGTACTGAGTCCCTCCCGCAGAGGTCCATGCAGAGGAACGGCTGCTATGTAACAGCTGCCTATCTGTATGTATATCTGCGGTTCCAAGGAGAGTGTGCTGAGGAAAAACTTCACGCTCAGGATGTGGAGTTCATCTGCACTGCAGATGCTTAAGTCATTTTCCAAAAAATGTCCCCCTACTTCCAGTATAGATATTATGGCCTTTCAATATCCAAAGCTCTCACTTTATTATATAAATTAAACACAAATTTGAGAAGATCCAAGATGGCGGACTAGAGACCAGGCAGGCCCTGAGCTCTGTGCTCAGGAAGAAACTCAAAAGCTCTAACCTGGACATCCAGCCCGTGTGGACACCAGGGAAAGGCAAGCAAAGCCTTGTGCCAATCAAGAAACATCACACTGATTACTCAGAAAGAAGAGAAAAACTGGCAAAAAAAAAAAAAAAAAAAGTCTGCACAAGCAGGTGGCATTGCAGCCTGTGGAGCCGCGCCGAGGTGAAGAGCCGCGCTCAGAAGCAACCACATGGGGCGACCGCAGATCTGCAGACCAGCAAAGGTCGGGACAGAGGAGTTGACTCCCAGCGACCCGAACCAGGCTAGCACCGGAAAGCAGCTCGGACCCCTCCCGAGGGAGGGGAGACCCTGGGCTCCGGTCAAGCTGGTTACAGGCAGAACCAGCCTGGGTCAGACACGCAAAAGGCAAGCGGGCTGTCACCCACTGCGGGAATCAGCTCGCAACTGCTACCGCCCTTCTGTATTATCTGGGCCTCTGCTGGGATCAGACAGATAGCCCCGCCAGGCCGCGTGCCTCTGCAGGAGCCGGCCCGGACAAACCACTTCACCGGTGAGACCCGGAAGGAGGCCGCGCAGGGGCGCAGGCAGGAGGGCAGGAACCACAGGAACCGCAACCTGAGGGTCCACCCTCCCTCCCACTGTGTCAGGAACTGGTGTGGGGGGAGTTCGGGGCCTGGGGCTCCTGCTCGGACCTCCTCAGGGCAGGCCGGCTCCCACGCCCGCGCCCGGGCCTGGCGGGGACCTGGCGGGGACCTGGCGCGTGGCTGCGCCTTCCAGCCGAGCCCACCACCAACGGGGACGCACGCCAAGTGTCAGGGTCCACAGAGCTGCGCCCTAAACCAGCCCCGCGCGGGCGGGAGCCACAGACAGGGCTGAGGACCCCAATTTTAGAGTTCCGCCCCCAAACTCAGCCACCAGTGCTGAGTGAAACGCGGGGCTTCGGGTCCGGGATCGGGGTGCTGGTCTCAGTGTGGCCCCTCAACCCAGGAAGAGTCTCTGCGGACCCCGAATGGTACAAGCGGGCATGGGGCGCTTGGCAGGTCCCTTCCCGCCTGAGCAGTCACGGCGTCTCTAACTCTGACCAGCACCTGCGCGGTTGTGCGTAGAACTAACCCATCTGTGCATCCACGAGAGACACACGCACAGCACCAGGGCACAATCTCCACACGAGCCTGACATCCGAATGGGAGAGACAGCTCCGGCATCTGTGCCTAGCCGACCCTGCGCTTTACCTTGCAGGATGCCCGCACTCAGCACGGGGGCTACACCAGCCCACCCCAGAAGCCTGCGGGGCATGCCAATGACAGCCCACAGTGCCAAGGTTCGTGACTAGCCAGGCACAAAGGCTTCTGTGTGTCCCCACTTCCAACATCCTGCCACACAGCCAGTGACAGCATTCGGCTGGACCACACCTCTGGCGGAGACCAACTGCACAGTGCTCACAAGAAAACCAGAAAATCAAAGCCCATTACCATAAATCAAACACATTAACTTCGACTTTTTTAGGCCCCATTTGTTTTTTGAGAAGCATATTTTACAAAATTAAGAAGCAAATTAAACAAAAAGCTTCAGTGCATCTTCTGGGCTACACATGCATGGAAACCTAAATTTGTTTCTTTGCTATAGTGTGGTTTGAACTATGGGCTCTATTGAGCCAAGTCCAGCCCTTTATAGCTGTAGGTTAAGGTTTTGCTTTTTTTTTCCCCCTGGTGGCCAGCTTCAGACCAAAATTCTATCTACCACTTCCCATTTGGCTAGGATGATGTCCACCTGTGTGTTGAGATAAGGTATCCCTAACATTTCGCCCAGACTGGTCTCAAACCATAACCTTCCTAATATCTACCTCCTGAGTAAATTGGGATTATAGGCATCAGTCAAATCACCTGGACTAATTTTTTTTTTTTTGGTGGTGGTGGTACTGTGGTTTGAACTTAGGGCCTCACATTTCCTAAGCATATGCTCTACTGCTTGAGCCATGCCTCCAGCCTTAAAATGATTTTTGAAGCCAGGCACCCATGGCTTATGCCTGTAATACTAGCTACTCAGGAGGCTGAGATCTAAGGGACAGGAAAGGCCGTGACTATCTCCAATAAACCACTCAGAAAACCGGAAGTGGCGCTGTGGCTCAAGTGGTAGGGCGCTAGACTTGAGCTTGATCTCCCAGAGATCAAGCCCCAGGCCAGGGGAAAAAAAAAACCATTTTTGAAATTTCTTCTGACTTTTTTACATATTCTATTTTTTAACCACACTTGGTAAGAACCACATATAATGAACTCACAGGGTGGGCTTGCTATAAAGGAACTTACCCAGGATACTAATCTACTTAACAGTAAAACCAAACCAAACCCCAATTTTTTTTTTTGACAGTTGTGGGGCCTGAACTCT
This sequence comes from Dipodomys merriami, assembly GCF_024711535.1. Classification (NCBI taxonomy): domain Eukaryota; kingdom Metazoa; phylum Chordata; class Mammalia; order Rodentia; family Heteromyidae; genus Dipodomys; species Dipodomys merriami. Next base: position 43,662,584 of record NW_027206512.1, on the reverse strand, counting down.
GGGACTGGGTGCTGTCCCTCAGCAATTCAGCTCAAAGCTAGTGCTTTACCACTTGAGCCACAGCGCCACTTCCAGCTTTTTCTGCTTATGTGGTGCTGAAGAATCGAACCCAGGGCCTTATACATGCAAGGCAAGCACTCTACCACTAAGCCACCTTCCCAGCCCCCAAACCCCAACTTTTTCAGACTCACACTGTACTCTGAGTAACGAATAATACCCAAACAACAAATAAAATGGTAAGAGTGGTGAGATTTTGCTTACCGAAGACTCATGTGCAGTGCAAGGTCCTGAACCAGGCGATCGTGTCTGCCTGTAGTTGAGTGCTTCCCCAGCCAGCTAGGGAAGGAGGGGAACTGGGTCATGTACCCCCTCATCAGCTCTCCAGGAAGAACACTGGCATAAATGGCCTGAAAAAAAATCCAATTTATGTCCAGATTTTAATTTGACACACTGTCACTTCTTTAGTTTCTCTGGTTAGATATGGTTTGAGTGTACAGCAGAACCTTCCTGTGGTTTAAGTTAACCTCCATTATGAGGCATGAAAAAGGAGGCCGGACTTCTAGGATGTGATGTGAATTAATGAGGTCATGAAGGTGGAGGCTACTTTGTAACTGACTCCGGGTAGCTTTACCATAGAAGATAGACAACACCCACACATACACATATGCTTTCTCTCCTCTTCCCATGGAATGGTTTGTGCTACCTCAGGACTAGGACTTGCTCAGCAAGAAGGCCAACTGTCCTCCGGTACTATGAGCTAAATAGAGTTCTCCTGAGTCTGTGATACTACACTACATTTGCAGGAAAAATGAGCTAACACAGTCTGCGGGAAATGACGTGATGTCCCAATGCCTATTTTCAGGGCAGTCAGGTCCTTTCCCTGTCTGACTTCTAGATGTGAGGAACCTGTCCCAGAATAAGCAACAGACTGTGATCAAGACCATGAACCAAAACATGCCATAGCCCACAGAGTTCATCTTGCATTCTTGGCCAACGGAGCCCAACATGCTCAGCACATACCATGTCTCAGCACTGATTACCTTACACAACTGATAGCACAGACAAATTCAAGTGTGGAAAGCTTAGAGAACGGATTATACTAGCACTGGAGAAGAGTGAAAAAAAAATCTCTGTAGATGTTTTCACTGTATAAAAGGCTGGAATTATATTCTCTAAATTCATTCCAATAGTATTTTTTCCTAAGTACCTTCTTCATACTAGATAACTTCTAAAATACTTCATGAAGATAATTTTGCATAACTATTCTTCTGTTGCTGAACATGAAGATTTTCTCCAAATTTTTGCAATTAAAACTAATGCTTTATGGTATCTATTTTGTTTTGTTTTGTTTTGTTTATGGGTGAATAAGACTTGAACTCTGGGCCGGGCACTACCCCTCAGCTCTTCAGCTTAAGGTGAGCGCTCTACCACTTGAGCCACAGTGCCACTTAAGAGATAAGAGTTTCACAGACTTTCCTGCCTGGGCTGGCTTCGAACCATGATCCTCAGACCTCAGCCTCCTGAGTGATTACAGGCATAAGCCACCAATGCCCGGCTATGGTGTACTTTTGTTGTTGTTGTTGTTGTTGTTTTGGGGTCCGGTCGTGGGCCTGAACTCTGGGCCTGGGTGCTGTCCCTCAGCTCTTCAGCTTAAGGCTAGCGTTCTACCACTTGAGCCACAGTGCCACTTCCGGCTTATGTGGTGCTGAGGAATGGAACCCAGGGCCTCATGCATGCAAGGCAGCGCTCTACCACTAAGCCACCTTCCCAGACCCCTATGGTGTATTTTTTTTTGGGGGGGTCCGGTCATGGGGCCTGAACTCTGGGCCTGGGCGCTGTCCCTCAGCTCTTCAGCTCAAGACTAGCGCTCTACCACTTGAGCCACAGCGCCACTTCCGGCTTTTTTCATTTTACTTATGTGGTGCTGAGGAATCGAACCCAGGGCCTCATGCATGCAAGGCAAGCACTCTACCACTGAGCCACCTAGAGTGCTTGCCTTGCATGCATGAGGCCCTGGGTTCGATTCCTCAGTACCACATAAGCATCCTCAGGCTCTAACACTATATACATCCACAAAACTCAGAAATGGAGGGGTCATTCAGTGGTAAAGCACTTACCTAGCACTCACAAAGCCCTGAGTTTGATCCTTAGCACCTCCCCACAAAAAATATAAATCTCAACTAAGAATGGTCTTCAGTATAAATGTTTGTCAAAGTCTGTTTTCCTTGAAGATATCTATTTATAAAATAGGGTAGAAAGAGCTATCTAGAGTCTCTCTGGTAGAGCCACAGATCTCTCTCTCTCTCTCTCTCTCTCTCTCACACACACACACACACACACACACACACATACACACACTCATGAGCACATGCTTTGGTTACACTGGCCTTATTTTCATGCATCCATTTACATAAAAATCACTTTCGAAACATTAGAAAATACAATATTTAAATCTGCAACAGACTATTTTTGCCACAAAAATAACATTCCTCTGGCATTTTAAATACTGGCAGAGGATGGGCTAGGAAGATGGCTCAGTGGTAGAGTGCGTGCCTTGCATGCCTGAGGCCCTGGGTTCAATTCCTCAGCACCACATAAGTAAAATGAAAAAAGCCGGAAGTGGCGCTGTGGCTCAAGTGGTAGAGTGCTAGCCTTGAGCTGAAGAGCTGAGGGACAGCGCCCAGGCCCAGAGTTCAGGCCCCACAACCGGAGGACAGAAGGACAAAAGCTGCTTTGTTTTCTCTAGCTTTAGTAGAGAGTGTACTTTAAGAACCCATACTTACTTGGGTGGGCAGAAGGCTCCAATTTTGCTTACTCCGGATCTGACTGTCCACTAAGTCGCCATCGCATATGCTATCTGCCGCTCGGCTCAACAGCATCAAGTGCTTTTTCATATCACCCCTGCAGGAGAGAGCCAGTCTGGATTACACCACCATCCACACCCAGCCACTCCTCCCCAAACATCTGGCCTTTGCAGCATAGGGAGGGCCCTAATCCTACCCTTCACTAGCTATGAATGCTCACCCCGCAGCTACAGGCTTCACGTGTAGGTAATTCTCCTGGACAAAGAGGGGTGCTATTGAATAGTCATGAAAAAAGAGATCTGATTTGTCCATAAGTGACATGTGGGCAGTCTCCTCTCCAGCTGCAAACACTTTCCGGGCAACATCAAATGGGCCCTGAAAAGATGGAGGACACACCTATTAGAATGAACAAAACCTATAAAACATGGACCTCAAGTGCTGGCAAGGATACAGAGCAACAAGCATGCTCTCTGATTGCTGGGGATGGTACAGCCACTCTGCAAGAGTTGGCCACCTTATTCATAACTGCCAAAAGCTAGAAGCAACAAAGATGCCTTTCAGTAAATAAATGGACAAGTAAACTGTGGTATATCCAGACAATGGACTAATACTTAACCTTTTTTTTTTTTTTTTTAAAAAAGAGCCTCTAATCAAGACATGAAAACAGGAATCTCAAATGCATATAATTGTGTGGAAGAAGCCAACGCAAAAGGCTCATAATTTCAACTATAACAGCATTCTGGAAAAAGAAAAACTAAAGAGACAGGAAAAAGACTAGTGGTTGTCCAGGGCTGAAGGGGGTGGAGGAAAAGAGACACATATTAAGAGGAACCTTGGGGCAGAAAAAGTACTCTAATATTACAGTGAAGACACATGTCATCTTATACTTGAATGGACACCACCAATGTAACACTACAGAACAAAGAGGTGCTCTGGCTGCAGAAATAAGAAACAGGAACTTCTTTTACCATTTTGATATCCTTCTTGGCCCGATGAGAGTCAGCTTTGGCCTGGTCATAGGTTAGTGCCTTACTTCGTGCACACCACATACTCAGATTGTGTAAAACCTAAAAGAAACACAATAAGACACAAATGCCAGGCACTGGTGGCTCATGCCTGTAATCCTAGCTGCTCAGGAGGCTGAGATCTGAGAATCATGGTTCAAAGCCAGTCTGGACAGGAAAGCCTGTGAGACTCTTATCTCCAATAAACCACTCAGAGAACCAGAAGTGGCACTGTGGCTCAAGTGGAAGAGTGCTCATCTTGAGCTGAAGAGCTGAGGGACAGCACTTAGACCCAGAGTTCAAGCCCCACAACTGACAAAAAAAAAAATACGAAAGAAACAAGCAAAGAGAAAGAAAGAAAGAAAATATGGTAACCCCTCCCTACAAGTTTAAAGGCATTAATTCACAAGAACCACTAATTATCGTATAATATACATTTAACTTACCTGTCTGATATCTTGATTGGCTCCCAAAATTATTTCATTCATAGCTGGAGGGGGGATCTTTAAACCTTCTTTATATGCAATAGACATCATAGCACCCTGAAATTCACAAGGAAAGACTCCTCAGCAATTTTTTTTTTAGCTCATATAATCTGATATTTTAAAAACACCTATCAGATATTTTTAAGTATCCACACTTAAGTAGGACAGTGTGGTTAAATAAACTCTTATCATACCTTAATTTGTTCAACCCGAGGTCTTTGAAAACGAAGATCAAAACAATAATGAACCAAAGAGCGAATCTTGGGATGGTTTCTATCATTGCACATACAAATAATGGGAATTTTAGTATGTTTTATCAGGCCAATTAATTCCTAAAAGACAAATTTTCAACACAAAAGCATTACTTAAAAAAATACCATACTGGTTATTTTTAGGTTTTAAAAATCTTCTCAACAATATTCCTTAACTGCTATAAATAACAATGCACATACTTAAATACTGTTTTAAAAATAAAAATCAACTGAAAATGTGCAGGGCTTTTGTTTACCTGAATCCCTCCCCTGTCCTCATTGCCTGCCATGCCATCCACTTCATCCATGATGAGCGCGTGCTTCGTGCTGCCTGAAGCGGCTCCACCTGACCCACCTGACAGGTGGACAAGAACATAGGGATATGGCTCACAACTGCTACTTCACAGGAAGTTTTCAACTTCAAAATCTACAAGAGTAAGCCTTCCCCTGCATTCCCAATTTCCCTTCTCAGGTCTCTCAGAGTCCCTCACATACGCTTTAAGAAATTGTCTATACATACTAAAATCACCACACAATATACACCTTGGTTTTGTCATTTCATATAATTTGGTGATTAATTTGTTCCTCATTTACAAGTACAAAATACTTCATTTTTAAGGCAACTTAATATGGCTTGACACATGTCAACTTAATCACAATCTACTGATGAAAATGTTGAGAGATTTCCAAGCTTTTTCTATAAGTCATACTTAATATCCCAATATGTCTCTACATGTACATGTTGTATGTACCTATGTCACTTTGCATATTTACAAGTATAATAGCTACAATCCAGAAACTGTAATTTCTGGCTAGAAGGTGTGAATATTATAGTTTAAGAAATATTACCAGGCTACTCTCCAAAACTACATCACTTTACATCTCAGCACCTGTATAAGAGTAACACTGCCTGAGCAGCCTCTTTTGAACAATGATTTTCTACCACTGCAAGAACCAAGGGCTGGGGGCTGGGAAGGTGGCTCAGTGGTAGAGCACTTGCCTTGCATGCCTGAGGCCCTGGGTTCGATTCCTCAGCACCACATAAGAAAAAAGCCGGAAGTGACGCTGTGGCTCAAGTGGTAGAGTGCTAGCCTTGAGCTAAAGAGCTGAGGGACAGCGCCCAGACCAGAGTTCAGGCCCCATAACCAGACCCCCAAAAAACAAAACAAAAACAAACAAACCAAGGGCTGGGTACCAATGGCTCAGGCCTATAAACCTAGGCTGAGATATGAGGATCAAGACCCAAAGCCAGCCTCGGCAGAAAACACTGGAGACTCTTTTATCTCCAATTACCCGGCAAAAAAAAGTAGTAAGTGGAGATGTGGCTCCAGTGGTAAGAGCACCAGCCTTGAGAGAAAAAGCTAAGGGAGAGCATCCTGGCCCTGAGTTTTGTACTGACAAAAAAAAAAAAAAAAACCCGCAATGATTCAAGTGACCCAGCAATTGTGATAGGCTCTAAACAGATACATCAGAGATTGGGGCATTTCAGTTTTCCCCATGAACTTTGGCCTCTGAACCTAGTAAGCACTTCCACACTGTGTCTTTCTGTCTGTCTCCAAACAGGTGTTCTCACTTTTTCATCAAGGCTTCTCAAAAAATTTCACTCTTTTACCAGAAGCTTACAGAGTGTCCCAAACACAATTACTCCTCATCTGCAGCTTTATTCCCTCAGACATCACACTGCATTCCTTCCTTCACAGAATTTTTCTATGTATCTTCTAAACCCATGGGCAAAACCTAAAAATAGGGTCATGCACACATTTTATCACATTCTCAGAAACCACTAAGGCTTTAACAAGTATAACCACTACCCCATAAGAGCCTTATTTTCTTGACAACCCCAGGATTTTAAGGAGGTGGCTTGCCATATGGTAGTATACAATGCTAGTTATAGAACATTGAAATAAACTTGGATTTTCTTATATAACAACAACAAAAAGGTTCAATAGCCACCTACCTGAATAAAAGCCTGTGATGCTGGTATTATTCAGTGATTCGGCTACAATCGCCTTCAAGCTATTCTTGCTCCGCGTGTCACTAGCATTTAGTTCCACATAGCTGTATCCCAATTCCTAATTAAAATATTGGAAAACATTACTTTTTACAATATAAAATAACTCCCCTCCCCCAAGAAAAGGCTTGTTACAAAAGAAAATCACTATGAGTAAAAATATAAAATGATAGTAATGACAATGAGCTTAACTGTAATATGCCTCAAATACTAGACATTTCTAAAGTATAAATATATATTGCACACACATAGAAACACACACAAATTTAGTCTTAAAACCTCAGCTGGTGCATTAACCTAGAAGAGCTTTTTGTTTTTTTTTGGTCGGTCATAGGGCTTGAACTCTTGAGCATGGGCGCTGTCCCTCAGCTCTTCAGCTCAAGGCGAGCACTCTACCACTTGAGCTACAGCGCCACTTCCAGTTTTCTGGTGGCTTATTGGAGATAGGAGTCTCACAGTCTTTCCTGCCTGGGCTGGCTTTGAACCACGATCCTCAGATCAGAAGAGCATATTTAAACAAGCAAATTTTCTAATTTGCTTTTTAAAGTCCTTTAAGAAATATAAGAATTCTAAGAATTCAATATCAGATATAGAATCAAGATAATTCTTGCCTCTTCAGAAAAATTCAAGTTACTCTGATTCATTTTCCAAGACTGATCAACTATGAAAATGTCTTACTTTTAATTACCAAAAAAAGCACAACAATAAGAATTATGTTCACAAATGTAGGGACTAGGAAAAATAGTGTGCTTTTTTAATGTTAATGAGAAATATAAGTACTGATATATAAATGTTATGCTCTAATCCATATAAAGACCATAAGAAACCACTAACTGAGGTGGCAAAGGATTGAGAAATCCAGCAGCTACTATTCTGATGATCTATTGACTGTTTTTCTTGAGTACTCAAGGTAAATCAAATCCTCATGCTATCTAGAAATCCAACAGCCACAGAAACCAGAACAAAGGAGGGAAGAGCACACATCGGGTAGGAACAGAAACCCTGACTCAGACTATTCAGGCTCAAACTGCCATCACCTGCTTCTTTCAGCTGTTTTCATTTGTCACATGAGCAAAAGAGAACATACAGAACCACAAAGGCACATAAGGTCTCTGTATCTTTTCATGTCTGTAACATGTATTTGAATTACAGACAGAGTATTCCTGAATCGAAATGCTCAGGTCCCAAAAGTGTTTCAAGTTACAGAGTTTTTCATATTTTGGAACAGTTGCATATACTTTCCTAACCCAAAAATCTGAATCAAAAATGCCCCAAATCTGAAAGGTTTCCCCCCCACACTCACTTTAGCAATGCTAGGATTTGAATTCAGGGCCTACGCTTGCTAGGCAAGCACACACTACACTTGAGCCATCCCCTCAGCCCCAAAACTGAAGTTTTTTTTGTTTTGTTTTTGTTGTTGTTGTTTGCCAGTCCTGGGGACTGAAGTCAGAGCTTGGGCGCTGTCCCTCAGCTTCTTTTGCACAAGGCTAGCACTCTACCACTTGAGCCACAGCACCACCTCTAGCTATTTCTGTTTATGTACTGAGTAATTGAACCCAGGGCTTCATGCACACTAGGCAAGGCACTCTACCACTAAGCCATCTTCCCAGCCCCAAATCTGAAAGTTTTTGAGTGCCAATATGTCACTAAAAAGTTCTAAAGATAGGTATGATGGTTCACACCTCTGATCCTAGCTACTTTGGAGGCAGAAATTAGAATCTCAATTCATGGCCAGCCCAGGCAAAAAGTTCAAAAGAGGGGCTGGGAAGATGGCTCAGTGATAGAGTGCTTGCCTTACACGCATGAGGCCCTGGGTTAAATTCCTCAGCACCACATAAGCAGGAAAAAAAAAAAAAAGCTGGAAGTGGCGCTGTGGCTCAAGTGGTAGAGCACTAGCCTTGAGCTGAAAAACTGAGGGACAGCGCCCAGGCCCAAAGTTCAGACCCACGACTGGACCCCCACCAAAAAAAAAAAAAAAAACTTCAAAAGATCCCATTTCAACTAATAAAAAGCTGGATACAGTAGAATGCACCCTATTAATTCAAGGTATAGAATAGGAGGATCACAAGTCCAAATGGGACAAAAAAGCAAGACCCTATTCAAAATATTACTAAAGCAAAAAAGGCTGGAGGTGTGGCTCAAGTGGTTGAGTGCCTGCCAGCAAGTATGAGGTCCTAAGTTTAAATCCAGTACTAAAACAAAAGTCTTGAGTTTTAGAGCTTTAAGAGAAACAGAGCGTAGTGGTGTACACCTCTTAATTACAGCATTCTGAAGGCTGAGGTAGAGGACCACGAGTTCAAGGCCAGTCAAAGCTTTATAATGAGACCCTATCTTGAAAAATAAAGTTATTTCAGATTTTCATATTAAAAAAAAAACTTTAAAAAAAAAAAAGTAAGTACACAAGTGCTTAGCACAATGACTAGCTCACAAGGGGAATACTATTACTTGAGTAGCTCCTTTTGCCATGGTTACAGCCATACTCTGAAAACACTAAACAGGAAATCTGAGAAATAAACAATACTGAAGTTTTGGGGCTTTTTTTTTTGTTTTGGGTTTTTTGCTTTGTTTTTTTATCGATTGTGGGGCTTGCTCTGGGCCTGAGCACTGTCCCTCAGCTCTTCAGCTCAAGGCTAGCACTCTACCACTTGAGCCACAGGGCCATTTCAGATTTTCTGGTGGTTTAATTGGAGATAAGAGTCTCAAGGACTTTCCTGTCTAGGTTGGCTTTGAACCGTGATCCTCAGATCTCAGCCTCCTGAGTAGCTAGAATTATAGGCATGAGCCACCAACGCCCGGCAATACTCAGATTTTACATTTGCCACTGTGAACAGTGTGAGGAAATCTCAAGCTGCTCCACAAAGGAACCATGCCTGTCCTGTCTATCTGTGCTGACAAACTCCTATCCATTGATTTTAGAAAAATGTACTGAGCAGGTTTACATACGCACACCACTTGTACACCCATTCACCTGTATGCAGCTATCTCTTCCACAGGGGCATGCTAATGTTTATCTTTCCAAGTACACACCCACCTGACACACCAAAGAGGCTGTGGTGGTTTTGCCAACACCTGGAGGGCCTGAGAGCAACGCTGCCTTAAAACTAGAGCCATCATCTTTGCCAGCACATTTACCGAACTTGGCTGCTAAGGAAAAAGAAGTTGCAGAGAGTTAACTTGTTAACCTACAGAAATGCAGGAACCACAGTGGTTGTGATGACTTACCCATAGGTAGCCGTTCTCAGTTTATTCCTAAATTTGTAGAATATTTTCTACAAATTATACATGTAACTTCCAGAGCACTAAGTACGCTGCCTAAATCATCTCAACCCAAATAAAAAGCTCACTTTCAAAGTTGGCTGTCAAACAATAATTCAATGAGCTTCCTTTCTAACACACACACACACACACACACACACACACACACACACACACACACACACACACACACACACACACACACACACACACACACACACACACACACACACACACAGTGTTTGCAGGAAAATGCTATGCCTGCAACTGCTATGCACAGCCCAGCACCAGAACCCACTCCCCCCATGGATACTGGCACAGAAAAGGACTCAAGGGACAGAAACCACCACAGCAGAGTCCCATCAAGCCTCCCAAAGCAAGTCATCCATTGTGCAGGCTAGGCTTTTCGGCTGCCTGATCTGAAGCACATCTCAGCTCTCTCCATGCCCTCCCCTGGGCATACCCGGGCCTCTAGGCCTTGGGGCACTTTCCTTTCCCACCCAACATCTACCTATACCTTTCCCCAAGTCTCCCACTACTAGCATTCTAAGTCCCAGCAGAGCTATCCTTTCCTCCAAGGATAGGGGCGTACTCATCTGCCCTGACTAGATCTCTCTAGCTCCACTTAGGCTCTATACTCACCCCTACGGGCTCAGGGCACGTTAATGGCTGACTCACAGTCACCCCGCTGTGTGGAGGCACCTGAGGAGACTGCCTGTTCACAGCAGCTCCAGGGTCTACTACAGCACCTGGGTTCAGTAAGCAACTTGCTGATGGGTGAAGGAACCAACTTTAGCCTTGCACCCAAGTGTGCAACTGAGTAATTACATGCCAAGAGACACACACAAATGAAAGTAGTTGTAAAAATCACCATGCTTTTTCTCTTCAGGCGAACTCTTATGCCAGTTTCGAAGCCAGCGGAGCAGCTTATTGGCACAACTCTGGTCACCTTGCTGTCCAATTACGGTCTTGAGCGAGGTTGGCTTGTATTTATCCACCCAGAGCAGATTTTCCACTTGGTTTTCACTGCTGTCATCAGCCAAATCCCTAGCCTGGCTGTCATCATCTGTCTCCTGGGCCACCTGCTTGCTGAAGTCCGGGCCTCTTGGGAACACATTTGCTTCTTTTGTTTCCTTTTTTAATGCTTTCTTAGGGCTGTCCTTTTTGGGAGTGAGCTTGTTCTTTTTAGATTCTGATTCCTTCTTGATTGGACTACTTTTTCTTTTTCCTTGGTTATTTTTTTGGGGTGTCCTCTCCAGTTTGGTTTTCTCTTTCTTCATCTTAAAAAGTCAAGAAAAAGAAAAGGAAATCTGATGAGACACTGAGAAATGCCATCCTGCTAAGTGTACTCCACAGAGGGCAATGTGAAATATCCAAGTGATCTTCTGCATCTTAGCTCCTAGTCCTTCTACAGTGCACTGAGCTGTCTGTAGAAATCATCACTTTCTAAACTTCATAATCAGCCACAGTGGGGTGAGAGCACACACCTGTGATCCAGCTACTTGGGAGGTGGAGACAGAAGGCTCATAAATTCAGCCTGGAGAAAGTTATCCAGATCTATCTCAAACACAAGAACATACTTTTTAAAAAAATAACAAGCACTCAGATTTCAGTTTGAAAAAAGAGGGTAATAAAAATTTTTGTTGTCATTTTCTGACTAGTTACAAGTTAATACCTCCACAAAAAAATCGTATACAAATTTTTTAGACCAGTGTTGTTTATAAAAAGATGGAAACCAAACAGTACATCACAGATGACTAAACAAAATGTAATTTTCACAGTAGAACATTATTCACTCATTAAAAGGAGCGAAGTACTAATACATGCTACAACTTAGGAGAATCTTAAAATCATTAGGCTAAGCTGGGGACACCAGTGGCTCACGATTGTAATCCTTACCACTTGGGAGGCTGAGATCTGAAGATCATGGTCAATGCCAGCCCGGGAAGGAAAATCTCTCAGACTCCAACTAACTACCAAAAAAAATAGAAGTGGTACTGTGGCTCAATGTGACAGAGCACTAACCTTGAGCAAAAGAGCTCTGAGACACCCAAGGCCTTAAGTTCAAGCCCACGAAAAATTGACCAAAAAAAAAGTCATTAGGTTAAGTGAAAAAATATAGACACAAAAGATCACATACTGCATGAATCTATTCATATGAAACATCTAAAATAGGCACATCCTGAGACTCAAGTGAACACACTACTTAGCAAAAGTATGGGGCCCTGACATCCTAGTACTCTAATAAGCAAACAAACCGCAGAGGGAGAAAGTAAAGCAATGATTATGAAGGGATGGGGATGAATGACTAAGGAATAAGTGAGAGGTTACTTCTTTTTTTTAGGGTGAGCGGAACAGAGGTTGTTGTGGGGATGGAACTCAAGACCACCTGGGCCACAGCCAAAGTCCTTTTGCTTTTAGTTTGCTTTTCAGAAAGATCTTACACTGGGGCTGGGAAGGTGGCTCAGTGGTAGAGCACTTGCCTTGCATGCCTGAGGCCCTGGGTTTGATTCCTCAGCACCACATAAGCAGAAAAAAGAAAAGAAAAGAAAATCTTGCAAAAAAAAAAAAAAAAGAAAGAAAGATCTTACAACTTCTACTCAGGCAACCTCAGAAAGCAATCCTCGTATCTTTACTTTCCCACTATTTGGGATTATAGGCATGTGCCACACACCAGGCAGGATTCTTAGAATGACAAAGTTCTGAGTTATAAGGTTTGCATGGCCTTGTGAATAAAAAAAAGCTTGACTTACGCCATTTTCAAAGGGTTTTTTTTGTTTTGTTTTGTTTTGTTTTTTGGTGCCAGTGTTGAGGAATTCAGAGCTGGGACATTGTTATACAGCTTTTTCATTCAAGGCTGGAAATCTACCCAACTCTTCTTCCAACCTTTTTTTTTTTGGGGGGGGGTGATTTATTGGAGCCTCAAAGACTTGAACCTTAATCCTCAGATCTCAGCCTCCTGAGTAGCTAGGATTACAGGCCTGATCTAGATGGTTACAGAATCCAGAGCCACCAGCACATGGTGGGTAGGCCAGTCCTGGGACTTGCATTCAGGACCTAGACACTGCCCCTGAGCTTTTTTGCTCAAAGCCAGTGTTCTACCACTTAAGCCACAGTTACACTTCCAGCTTTTTTTGGTGGTTAATTGGAGATAAACCTGGGCTGGCTTCAAGCCACAGTCTGTATATCTCAGCTTCCTGAGTAGTTAAGATTACAGGCATGAACCACTGGCGCCCAGCATTATACACATTATACACATTCAATCAAGTAACTAAGACTTGATATAAAAAAACATACAATGCTCTAAAAATGGAAGAAATCATCAACCAAACTCAACTGAGGCATTCTATAAGACCATCAGAAGTGTCAAGGTCCCGAAGACAACAAGGGAAGACTAAAGAACTGTCAAGACTAGAGGAAAGTAAAGCCGCACAGCCTAATGTGGTCTGGGGTGCTAACACACAACTAGGGAACTGGAGAAAATGGTAAGTTCCACTAATATGTATAACTCAGTTTACAATATGGCATCAAGTTTGAATGCTCCTGTTTTTACAACTTTACTATGGTATGTGACCCAAACTATCCCCTAGGATTTTTTTTCAAATGGAATAAACCAAGTGGACCATTTTGCCATTTCAGTGACAGGCAGGTATAAAAGGTGGAATGACTGAGTGTAAAAAGCAGACAAACAAAACATTACATGGTTCTGATAGCAATGCAGTTTCTAGATCCAGTCAGCTCATAACTTAAGGTACTCAAGCCAATAATTTTTCCTTTTCCTATAGGCTGGTTTCTGTTGCAACTGGAAAAGTTCCAATATAGTTCTAACTGATGAATAATTTAGCATGCATAACAGCAGAATTCTTTAAAGAACACTTAAGGAGTAATATCCACAGCAAAGTCAATGAAGAATAAAATAAGGCACATTTAGTATTTAAATATGCTGTATTCAATAAACACTGTCCTCTTGTTCTCATTCCTTTGAGAAAAGTAAGGAAACATATCAAACAAGATATCCTAAAGCAGAGTCCTCCAAGTCAAAAAACATTAAGGTGAGCTCTGTGGCAGAAGGGACGAATAATCTCAAGAAATAGCACTGTGTCCACTCACAATACCTCCCATGAAAAAAGTTTCTATGCACCAAATGAAATAAATGAAGTTCATGGTATACAAACCTCAGCTTCAACTGCTATTTCATACTTGGACTTTTTGCCTGGCATAGTTCTAATCAAATTCAATAGGCCATCTTCATCAATAATTTTTGTCCCCAAAGCTGCTGCCTGTTGGTTCAAAATACAAATCATCAAAACTATATCCTAATCATTTCTTTCTGTAAAGATAGAAGTTGTGTTTTACTGGTAGATTAGGCAATGTTGGGATAAACACACACACACACACACACACACACACACACACACACACACACACACACACACACACACACACACACACACACACACACACACACACACACACACACACACACACACACACACACACACACACACACACACACACACACACACACACACACACACAGTTCCATTAAAAAAAAAAATGATGACTGGTGCTCCCTTGGAGTGGTGGTGGCAGCCAAAGCGTCACACTATTTCTGTTGTGGGAAAAAAAGGGACAAAGCTACCAAGACCTAATGCCATTCTTCCCCATCTCACATGACTCAATGGCAGACATTTCCTGCAACTTACTTCCCTATCCACAGGATTCTGATGTGCCTAGGTCTCCTAGTAATGGGTTTTATCTTATGACTGGCCTACCATGATCAGGAAAGTTCTGCTTCTTCTCCACCTCCCTGGTAAGTCTGACTGCCCATGGGAGTCTGGCCAATGAGAGATGGAATTCTACAGGCGATGTTTCTGGAACAACAGTTGTCAGGTAAGCCACAGCTATTATGACACCTGTCATTGCTTCCTTTCTTACCTTGCCAGCACAAGGCAGGATGACAGGAGGAGGATGGGATTTGCTGAGCTAAATTACTAAGCTGCTGAACAACTCAACAACTGCTTGTCTCTGGAATTCTTCTTTGGTAAGGAAAGTAGCCCAAGGTTGTTTAAATCAGCTAGTTGTGAATGCTTTTGTTTAGAACTAAACATAGCTATATCCAACAAAACCTTAGGAAATTCTTAGCACTTCCAACTAAAAAAACAAAAACAAACAAACAAAAACAAAACCTTAAGGCAGTGACTTCCATCTATAACCCCATCTTCTTGGGAACAGAGATTAGAAGGAAGGAACACAGTTTGAGGCAAGCCTCGGCAAAAAGTTAATGAGGCCCCATCTCAATCAGTAAGCCACACATGGCAGTGTGTACACATGTAAGTGTCAGCTCAGCTACACAGGAGGTATAAGTGGGAAGTGCAAAGTCCAATGCTAGTCCTGGACAAAAACGTGACACCTCCTCTGAAAAATAGCTAAAAACTACAAAAGTCCTGGGAGTATGGCTCATGAACGTCTACTTAGAAAGCATGAGGCCCGGGCTGGGAAGGTGGCTCAGTGGTAGAGCGCTTGCCTTGCATGCCTGAGGCTCTGGGTTCAATTCCTCAGCACCACATAAGCAAAAAAAAGGAAAAAAGCCAGAAGTGGTGCTGTGGCTCAAGTGGTAGAGTGCTAGCCTTGAGCTGAAGAGCTGAGGGACAGCGCCCAGGCCCAGAGTTCAGGCCCCACGACCAGACCCAAAAAAAAAAAACAAACAAAAAAAAAAGAAAGCATGAGGCCCTTAATTTGAATCCCAGTACAATAAACATGTATAATAATATATATAAATATATATACTATATATAGCATGTAATATAAATAGTATATTTATATAGCGTATATAGTAATAGTATATATATATATATATATATATATATATATATATATATCATATATCATATAGTATATAATAGAATGCATACAAACACAGGCAGCCAGAAAAAAACTGTCTTTAAAAAGAAGATTTAAACTAGAAGATACAAAAAAAGTCAAAGTCAACAGGAACTGTGTTTCCAACTAGAAAGGAATACCTCGGGGCCAACGCCAGAACAATGTGAGACAAAACATTTTTCCCAGCTTACCTCTGTAAAGGAATTACCACAAACTGTCACATCAACAGCATGCCTAGCAAGCAGCTATTACTGGGCAGAGACGCACCTTGTCACTCTTGGACTGTCCACTATCACGACCCATGACAAGGTAGTTGGTTTTCTTGCTGACATTTCCTGTTACTTTTCCCCCATAACGTTCAATGAGAGACTTGGCTTCATCTCGTTCAATAGATTCCAGGACTCCTGTGATCACAAATATAAGGCCTTCCAAGCAGTTTTCAGCTCCCTGAAAACCAGAATGTTCAAGCAGGGTAGAAATTACACGGTAGCTTTCCAAAGAAATATTTGGCATCAAAACTGCAGCAACTGATTTTTCTCATCTGACATCATAAATAACCTTAGCGTGAAACACTGGCTGGAAATTTACCGGAAATATGCAGATGAAACTAAATCCTGAGAAAAATCTTATGCAGCTAACATTTAATAAACATAAAAGGACCAACAAGAAACATACACCAACTGTGAAACATACCAATTGTGTTGGCAAAGCTTATTGTAACTACCCAAACTGCTAGGAATGTAAAGGCAACGAGAACTTGATTGGAAAGATAATCAATCATTTAAGGGACACTGGCCATGACAATATAGTTATACTTTTACATTTTTACAAAAGATCAATAAAATTATTCAGCCAAGCAAAATGAAAGTTACTTATGATAGAACTGAGTAGAACGGAGATGAACAGACTTTAAATAGGCTAAAGAAAGGCCAAAGACTGTTCAAACATAAGCTCAATCACCCCCATTCTTCTTAAGTGACAAAAAGAAATAGCAATGGATTCACACCTTAGATGGGAAAAAATTTGGCAAAGCTCTACATTCAAGTCTCTACTATCACCCCTTATCATCTGTCTCCTGAGTAAGCTAAGGCTCTGAACATCTTACTTATCCTGAGAAAGCATTAATTGATAAAGTGCATGAAAATTCTTAAATTCATAAATAAGATGATGATAATTTTTCTATTAACATTTCCTTATGTGATAAGCACAGTGCACACAGCCTGGACCCACAAGAGAGAGGTGCTCACAGGCTGGCATGCTCTCTGCTCTTACCTTTGGTATTTCTTTGGAGCCCAGAGCTTTGGGACCTTCTCTATTTAAGTAACTTCGATAAGCTTGATAATTAGTGCGTTTCTTTTCTAAATCTTCTGGACTTACAGACTTTGGAAGAGGGAAAGAAAACTGAAATGAAAACTATCATATCAAATACATGTCAAGTTAAAAATACATTCCTGGAAATAATACACATTAAAGTCATGTATGTGTTTTTTCCTGAAATTATGTTTATATTGTATAGATACCCTCTCCAGCTTCCAGATATCTTCCTGACAATCATTCCCCCTATCAGCCCTCCTTCTCAAAACTTCCCACTCAGGCTGGGAATATGGCTTAATGGTAGCATGCATGAAGCCTGGATTCAATTACTCAGTACCACATAAACAGAAAAAGACAGAAATGGCACTATGGCTCAAGTACTAGAGTATTAGGCTTGAGCAAAAGAAGCCAAGGACAGTGCTGAGGCTCTGAGTTCAAGTACCAGGACTGGCAAAAACAAAAACAGCCTTCTGAGCAGCTAAGATTACAGACATGAACCATCAGCACATTGGCACCCAGCTTATTTTTTGTTATTTTTAACTCATAAGTAACCTCATTCCCTTTGAAGAGTACACAAATATTCTTTTTGTTGTTTTTTTGGGGGGGTCCGGTCATGGGGCCTGAACTCTGGGCCTGGGAGCTGTCCCACAGCTCTTCAGCTCAAGGCTAGCACTCTACCACTTGAGCCACTTCCGGCTTTTTTCTTTTTGCTTATGTGGTGCTGAGGAATCAAACCCAGGGCCTCGTGCATGCAAGGCAAGAGCTCTACCACTGAGCCACCTTCCCAGTCCCCCGATTCTTTTTGTTTTTGTTTGGTCAGTCATGGGGCTTGAACTCTGGGCCTGGGCAGTGTCCCTCAGCTCTTCAGCTCAAGGCGAGCGCTCTACTGCTTGAGCCACAGGGCCACTTCCAGTTTTCTAGTGGTTTATTGGAGATAAGAGTCTCATGGACTTTCCTGCCAGGGCTGGCTTTAAACCGCAATCCTCAGATCTCAGCCTCCTGAGTAGCTAGGATTACAGGCATGAGCCACAGGTGCCCAGCTACAAAATATTAGTCTAGATAAATAAGGAACCAATTAAAATCTGCTTACATGAGTTAAATTAACCATTATAGATGGTCTAGACTTCAACCTTATATATTCAAACTAGACAAGTTTATTAAAATATAGCTGCCAAATTCAGAGACAGGGAGGGAAGAGGTGATATTGTCCAAAAAGAAATGTCCTCATCAGACTGGGTGCCAGCAGCTCGCTCATGACTGTAATTCTAGTTACTCAAGAAGCTGAGATCTGAGGTTTGCAATTCGAAGCAGGCCCAGGCAATAAAACTCTTATCTCCAATCAACCACCAGAAAACCAGAAATGGAGCTGTGGCTCAAAGTGATAGAGCACTAGCATTGAGTGAAAAGCTCAGGGACAGCACCCAGGCTCTGAGTTCAAGTCCCACTACTAGAAAGAAAAATGTACTTATCACCTGACCAACATAAATGTAATCCCTTTGTACATCACCTTAAAATAATTATTTAAAAATAAAAACACAGGACGGGGGGAATGGGAAGGGTTGGGAAGGGGAAACAAAGGAGGAGGCAACAATGCTTGATAAGAAATGTACTCATGGGGACTGGGAAGGTGGCTCAGTGGTAGAGCGCTTGCCTTGCACACATGAGGCCCTGGGTTCGATTCCTCAGCACCACATAAGCAAAAAAGAAAAAAGCCAGAAGTGGCACTGTGGCTCAAGTGGTAGAGCGCCAGCCTTGAGCTGAAGAGCTGAGGGACAGCGCCCAGGCCCAGAGTTCAGGCCCCACAACCGGACTCCCCTCCCCCCCCAAAAAATGTACTCATGGGCTGGGAAGGTGGCTCAGTGGTAGAGTGCTTGCATTGCAAGCATGAGACCCTGCGTTCAATTCCTCAGCACCACATAAGCAGAAAAACCCGGAAGTGGTGCTGTGGCTCAAGTGGTAGAGTGCTACCCTTAAGCTGATGAGCTGAGAGACAGCACCCAGGCCCAGGGTTCAGGCCCCACGACCAACAACAACAAAAAATGTACTCATTACCTTGTCCGTGTAATTGTAACCCCTGTAAGGTATTTTCACAATAAAAATAAATTAATAAAATAAATAAAAATACAGCTTCAAGGGACTCCAATATATATAAAATGAAAACATCCATTTATAACATTAAAATTATGAAATACACACAATTTTTAAATATGCCTATGTACTGTTAAGAATTATTTAGCCGAAATCAGTTAAATTCATTAGACTTTTTGTTTTTGTTTTTGTTTTTTTTTTGGGTCCAGTCGTGGGCCTGAACTCTGGGCCTGGGCGCTGTCCCTCAGCTCTTCAGCTCAAGGCTAGCACTCTACCACTTGAGCCACAGTGCCACTTCCGGCTTTTTTCTTTTTGCTTATGTGGTGCTGAGGAATCGAACCCAGGGCCTCATGCATGCAAGGCAAGCGCTCTACCACTCAGCCACCTTCCCAGCCCTCATTAGACTTTTTAAAAAGGTAAGATTTCACTATGTAATCTATGTCTAGGCTTGCCTTGAACTTGCTATATAGTTCAGGCTGCCCTCAAACTCAATCCTCTGCCTCCAGATTGCTGGGATTGCCAACGTATGCCACCTTGCTCAGCTAACCTTATTAGGATTTGATGTTCCTCAAACTACTTCTGTACACATTTTCTGAGTTATTTTTATTCTAATGAAAAATATTGTGAAGATTAACAGTATCAGGGCTCAGAAGGTGGCTCAGTGGTAGAGCGCTTGCCTAGCATGCATGAGGCCCTGGGTTTGATTCCTCAGCACCACATAAACAGAAAAGGCCAGAAGTGGAGCTGTGGCTCAAATGGTAGAGCGCTAGCCTTGAGCTGAAGAGCTGAGAGACAGCGCCCAGGCCCAGAGTTCAGGCCCCACAACTGGCAAAATAAAAAAAAAAAAAGAAAAGATTAACAGTATCATTTAAAACTTTTGCTTCCTAGAATATCCTCTATAAACTGAAGATATTTAATGTACTGGAAGAAAAACATTCATGCACCAGTTAAGTATTTAGTGAAGAAAAATTTGAGACCAAAAAGTTAATTGTTCCTTAAAGCAGATTTATAAGCATTGTCTATAACAAAAGCATTTCAAAATAATCACCATTTCATGGGTCTGCACTAAAAAATAATGGTTATGAACAGTTCAAATAGACAATATTCTGCTTTTGATACTAAGGGCCCAAGAATAGAGACTGCTCATCGAAAAGCTAAAGTGGTTCAAAACGAGAGATTCATAAAGACCATTAGCTTCTCAAGGCTATCTGAAAATAAAACTTCTGAAAGGCATCCATTATTTCGTCATTTCTCCTTTGAAAATGACTTGTGCATCTAACCATTGTTGTTATATTAGAACAAAAGAATAAATTCAAAAGCACTTATTCAAATAGCAAACACTGTAAGAATGAAAGCTAAATTTACACAGCACTATGTCTCATGCCATAATGTAACTGATTTCATATTCAGTAAAAACAGTCATTCCGTACTCACTGAGTACTACTGTTGCCCCTACAACACAGACGGGAGAAACCAAGCCCAAGGCCCACGACCGCTCAGTGGCAGAGCTATGGTTTGAAATGAGCCCCAGAGCTTGCATGGACCTATTATGTCATACCACTCCTCAGGGGACCCAAGTTCAAGACTAGCTCTGCTACTTACTCACTACCTGGTAATTTTGGCAAAGTTATTTAAACTCCTTCAGCTTATTTCCTCATCTTTATAACTGACTTGAATAATAAAAGTAAATTAACTCAAAGGTTATTGTGAAGATTATGAGTAAAATAGTACATTAGTACCATAGCTGATACACAAAATTAACTGACTAGTTTACCTATACTAATACTCTATATTCTGTGACAGTTTTAAATAATATACTATCTTCTGGGGCTTGCTTCACTTGCTAGCCAAACACTTCTACTATTGAGTTACACCCTTTGACCTTAAATAACATTTATTTTTTGTGTGCTATTGGGGTCTGAACTCAGGGCCCCAGGCTGCTATGCAGGTGCTCTACCATTTGAACCCAATCTTTAAATATTATCTTCAAAGAACAATAATAATAATACAGGAAAGGTTAAATAATTTTTTTTTTTTTTTTTTGGTCCAGACGTGGGGCCTGAACTCTGGGCCTGGGCACTGTCCCTCAGCTCTTCAGCTCAAGGCTAGCGCTCTACCACTTGAGCCACAGAGCCACTCTGGCTTTTTTCTTTTTGCTTATGTGGTGTTGAGGAATCGAACCCAGGGCCTCAGGCATGCAAGGCAAGCGCTCTACCACTGAGCCATCTTCCCAGCCCCAGGTTAAATAAAATTTGAAAACAAACTGAGATCAACACACAGCCCCAGAACATATTCTGAAAGGGTTCCTACCTCTTTTTTAGCAGGAGAATTTTTGGATTTTTGAGGAGTTTTTTTCTCTTCTTTCAATTCAATAGCATTTTCTTTTCTTTTTGAGGCCACAGACTCTGATTCTTTATAAGAACGCTCTTCTTTTATCTGCGTGAGTGCTAGCTTAGAACTGTTCTTTGGAGAAAAGGACTCTCCTGTTTTGTGAGCTGATGACTTGGAATATTGCTGAGATTTCTTTGAGTGCTCACACTTAGTTTGCTTATTGGGACTGTAGCTCTTTCTCTCATTTGACAATTGTTCTGTTTTTACTACGAAGAAAAGATATGGTTGCTGTTTGTGGAAAATGATACTCCGTATCAACTTCCTTTTTTCATTGTTCAACTAATCTTACACATAATATCATATAATGCTTTCTAAACATTAATATTTTATTTTTTATGCAGGACATTTAGTTTTTAATTAAATATTTATACATTTCTTTGTACAACCACTTCAAATTAAGAGATCTGTCTAGAAGTTGTACATCTGTTGCTACAATACTATAAATAACATTTTAAAGAAACAGATTTCACTTGTTAGGCCCTAAAATTTACATAAAGACTTGAGTAGAATATAAATCATATAAAAATTCTGTGTTCAGAAACAACCTGAAAACCCAAAATCCTGAGGTGAAAAGACTAAAAAGTACTGCAAAGACAGATCTACTTATAGGATTAAGACCATCTAGCCAGACATGATGAAACACACCTATAATCCCAGAACTTGGGTGACCCAGGCAGGAGAATTCCAAGTTGGAGCCAGCCTGGGCTATATATTGCACTAAAATCCAGCCTAAGATAAAGAGTACAAATCTGTCAAAAAAAAAAATCAGTTCTATATTCTTGAATTCAACCAAATATGAGTGGAAAATATTTTAATTATGTCAGTACAGAGCATGTACAGGCTTTTTTTCTTGTCATTATTCTCTTTTTCTGTCGGTCATGGAGCTTGATCTCTGAGCCTGAACACTGTCCCTCAGCTCTTCCGCTCAAGGTTAGTGCTCTACCACTTGAGCCACTGCACCCTTCCAGTTTTCTGAGTGGTTTACTGGAGATAAGAGTCTCATGGTCTTTCCGCTGATGCTGGCTTTAAACCGTGATCCTCAGATCTCAACCTCCTGAGTAGCTAGGATTATAAGCATGAGCCACTGGTGCCCAACTTCTTATCATTATTCTCTAAACAATACGTAACTACTTTGTATTAGATACTATAAGTAGTCTAGAGACCAAGTATAGGGAGCTATGCATAGATTATCTTCATAGGTTCTATGTCATTTATATAAAGAACTTTGAAATCCCCAAATTTTAGTATCCACGGGGGGTCTGAGACCAATCCTTCACAATGGGAGACCACTGTACTAGTAGGTGATTCAGTATCAGAACCAATAAAGGAGAATCCCAAACACAATCAGCAGAAGAGCTGCAGGTACCCTGAACAACTCTTAAGTTAATGCTATGGGACTCTTAACATGAAAGGCTCATAACATTAGTTCTTTGTCTTCATATGCTGAAATTTACTTAGAAATTAATAGGAAGCCAAAGGTACCATAATCTACCTTTGGTACAACAGAAGGGACTCTCCACCAGCAAGTATCCAAATAGCTTTCAAAGCATACACAGTCCCCAACTCATCATTTTTCAACTTTACAGTGGTGCAAAAGCAATATATAAGTCAGTAGAATTCTGCACTTTGATCTTTCCTTCCATAGGCAATAATGCAGCATGGTGCACGCTCAACACACTGAACTGAAGTAAAACTACAGTGTACTACCTTGCTAAGACTTCCACTTGGGCTGGAAAGATGGCTCAGTGGCTCAGTGCTTCCTTTGCATGAATGGGTTTGATTCCTCAGCACCACATACACAGAAAAAACCGGAAATGGCGCTGTGGCTCAAGTGGTAGAGCACTAGCCTTGAACTGAAGAGGTCGAGTTCAGGCCCTACAACCAACAACAACAAAAAAAACGACTTCCACTTACAGAACTCCCAACCTATGATGATGTTTATTGGGATGTTAACTGCATTGTAAGTCTAGAAGTACAACATGCTCTAAAAGTGTCTATTAGCTAGACAGTTTTGACCGGAATATTTAAACAAAGATTTCTTCTAACGTATGACATAGAAGCTGACTGTAGAAATAAAGATAGGATAGAAAAGAAAAAAAAACAACAGATAATACAGCAGAAAACAAATCGAAATTTCATAATTTAAATCCCACCCAAAAAAGAATTTTCTTCTATAAAAACGAGTACTCGTTCTTCCTTCCTCCTGCTAATTACCTGGATGAGGATATGTATGTTCTGCTTTATTTAAATTATCTTGGACAGATGACAATGCTTCTCCTTCTCCTGAGACCTTCCGGACCTAAACAAATTTAAAAAGGACTAATGTGACAAATAACAGGAAAACTCTTGACCACAAAATCTGTTAAAATAGAAAATTTAAGTCCAAGGGCTATCTTTCAAACTAGCAATATGCTACAACAAACTATACTTAATCCTCCACAAAGTTTTCAGAGCAAATTATTTTTATTTCATTTCACAGAGGAAAAAACAGATGAAAGATTATAAAACTAGATATATAAAACATAATCTCACAGTCAGGTACCGGTGGCCCACGCCTATACTCCTAGCTACTGAGGAGGCTGAGATCTGAGGATCACAGTTCAAAGCCATCCCAGGCAGGAAACTCCATCAGACTCTTATCTCCAATAAAGCACTAGAAAACCAGAAGTGGTGCTGTGGCTCAAGTGGTAGAGCACTCACCTTGAGCTGAAGAGCGCAGGGACAGCGCCCAGGCCCAGAGTTCAAGCCCCATGACAGACAAAAAAACAAACATAATCTCACTTCATTCCAACCTCTCAAACTGGAGTAGAAGCCTGATTTCTGCCTTCTATCTTACCCTTCATACTGTGACTATTGTCCAGTTAAAAACTGAAATCTAAACAAAAAGAGCTAAGATGAAAAACAAACTAAAGCTAAAAGAAAAATAACTTTCTCAAAAAAAAAGGTATTCCATCTGTCCAGTGATTCCTCAAAATTCTACTTTTTAGAGACCACAAGCAGAGGTATGTGGCAATATCTAATATTTGAATTTTAAATATAATTTGAATATATGCAGAAATAAAGCTTTTAAGTGAGCAACTCCTACACGCTCCCTACTATCTTTTTTTTTTTTTTTTGGTCTTTTGTAGCTTTATATGTCTTTTTTTTTTTCCAGGGCTGAGGACCGAACCCAGGGCCTTGTGCGCGCCAGGCGGGCGCCCTTCCACTGGGCTAAACCCCCAGCCCCGCTCCCTACTATCTTATACTTTCCTGAATAGTCTTGGCCCCTGAAAATTTACTTTCACTTCAAAGAAATAAAATTTTGCAGTGCCTGCTGCATTTGGGATAAATAGGAGAGGAGCCTGCCTGTGCTGAGTGCTGCTTGCCAGATCTTTGGCTGATGGCACACCCTTCTGCAGAAGCAAATTCTGCTTGCTGAGACCAAAAAAAAAAAAGAAAAAAGGTAAAAATCTTTTTAAATAGCCAGATATTGATTTAGACAGTAATCATAACAGAATGTTATTCATCTGAAATTAAATTTACTAGAGATGAAGTGCTTTCTTGGTCTTGGGGAAAAAGGAGTAGTACTGGGCTTTGCACTTAATAAGCAGATGCTCTACCACTATACCTCCAGTGAAGATCAGTGCTTCTACAAAAAAAAAAAAAAATCTAATAGCCCAACTACTCAGGGGGCTAAGGCAGGAAAATTGTGAGTTCAAATGTGTGTGTATGTATGTTATATTTGTTATTATAAAGATGATGTACAAAGGGGTTATTATTTCATGAGTCAGGTAATGAGCACCCTATGTTCTTATTTAAATAAAATAAAGGGCTGGGAAGGTGGCTCAGTGGTAGAGAACTTGCCTTGCATGCCTGCGGCCCTGGGTTCGATTCCTCAGCACCACATAAGCAAAAAGAAAAAAAGCCAGAAGTGGCGCTGTGGCTCAGGTGGTAGAGCGCTAGCCTTGAGCTGAAGAGCTGAGGGATAGTGCCCAGGCCCAGAGTTCAGGCCCCACGACCAGACCCAAAAATAAATAAATAAATAAAATAAAATAATCAACCAGGCACCAGTGGTTCATACTACTCAGGAGACTGAGATGTGAGGATTGTACTTCAAAGCCAGCCTAAACAGGAAAGTCTATGAGACCTTAACTCCAATATACTACTCAGAAAAAAAACAATCAAGTGGTACTGTGGCTCAAGTGGTAGAATGCTAGCCTTGACTAAAAAGAAGCTTAGGGACAGTGCCCAGGCCTTAAGGTCAAGACCCAGGACTGGCAAAAAAAAAAAAAAAAAAAATCAACCAGTCACCAGTGGCTCATGCTACTCAGGAGGCTGAGATCTGGGGATCATGGTTCAAAGCCAGCCCAGGCAGGAAAGTTCATAAGACTAATTTCCAATTAACCACCAAAAAGCTGGATTTGGAGCTATGGTTCAAATGGTAGAGCAAGAATTGGGAATGTGGCTTAGTGGCAGAGTGCTTGCCTAGCATGCATGAAGCCCTGGGTTCGATTCCTCAGTACCACATAAACAGAAAAAGCCAGAAGTGGCACTGTGATTCAAGTGGTAGAGTGCTATCCTTGAGCAAAAGAAACTCAAAAACATTGTGTAGGCCCTGAGTTCAATACCTAGAACTAAAGAAAAAAAAAAAAAGGTAGAGCACTAGCCTTAAGCAAAATGCTCAGAAACAGCACAGCCCTGAGTAGTTTGAGCCCCACATTTGGCAAAAAAGAAAAAGAAAGAAAGAAAAGGAAGGAAGGAAGGAAGGGAGAGAAGGAGGGAGGGGAGGGCAAAGGAGGGATGGGAGAGGGAAAGGAGGGAGGGGAGAGGGAAAGAGAGATGAAGAAAGAAAGAATGAATAAATGAATTTAATGCCAGAGAATAAGTTTTTCTTTTTCTTCTCTTCTCTTGGTACTGGGCTGAATTTAAACTCAGTCTTGCGCTTGCTATACAGGTGAGTATCTCTTGGGTCATAACCCCTCAATCCTTTTAGCTTGGTTATTCTGTGAAATAGGATCCTGAATTTATGCATAGGGCAGCCTAGATAACAACTCTCTTATTTTCATTTCCTTTGTAGCTGAAGGTTGTACATGCACCACCATGCCCATCTTTTATTGGTTGAGATTGGAGTCTCTCAGACAGTTATTCTAAAGTTGGCCTCAAACTTCTTCCCAGTCTCCAAGCTACTATTATAGGCATGAGACAATGCACTCTAACACAAGCTTTTCAGTGAGTTTTCAAATACAAATGTGTGTGTGCGCACACGTGCGCACGCACACATAATTTAATTCCTTTCTGGAAGAGTTACTCATGGCTGTTACCTTCAGGCATAGAAAGGAATATTGAGGCTGGGAATGTGGCTTAGTGGTATATGCCTAGCATGCATGAAGCCCTGGGTTCAATTCCTCAGTACCACAACAACAGAAAAAGCCAGAAGTGGTGCTTGTGGCTCAAGTGGTAGAGTTCTAGCCTTGTGCAAAAGAAGCTCAGAGACAGTGCCCAGGCCCTGAGTTCAAGCCCCAAGACAGGCAAAAAAAGAAAGAAAGAAAGAAAGAAAGAAAGAAAGAAAGAAAGAAAGAAAGAAAGAAAGAAAGAAAGAAAGAAAGAAAGAAAGAAAGAAAGAAGGAAGGAAGGAAGGAAGGAAGGAAGGAAGGAAGGAAGGAAGGAAGGAAGGAAGGAAGGAACATTGATCTATGTTGTGTACTTAGAATGCTAACAGTCCAATATGGCACCTTTTTGGTCTTGGGCTCTTCATCCAACATTGCTAATGTTCTGGCAAACTCTTCATCTTCATGCAATTGCCTCTCCAGCTGTAAAAAACATCCAAACAGTAAGATACTTTTTACTTTGAGCCAGAAGATTTTCTATTTTTAATTCATACAACTTAGAAAAAAACTAGAAAAACATTTCCTAGAAAATAGCCATACGCTGTGGCTCCAGTGATAGAGCACTAGTCTTGAGCTGAAGAGCTGAGGGACAGCGCCCAGACCCAGAGTTCAGGCCCCATGACCGGCAAAAAAAAAAAAAAAACCAACAACAACAACAAAAAAAAAAGAAAATAGCCATAACATTTTACTACTGATCATTAACAGTTAAAAATCACAGCTTGTTTCAGTAAGCTCCAAAAATCAAGCACACTACCACTGGGCCACCTTCCCAGCCCCGTCATTAAGATTCTTATGTCCAATTAACCAGCAAAAAGCTGAAGAGTAAATAAATGTAGCTCAAGTAGTAGAGCCAAAAAAAAACCTCAGGGACAGAACCTAGGCACTGAGTTCAAGCCCCAGCATGGCACAACAAAAAGAAAAAATATATACACACATCTACACTAAGGAGTATAAGATACTGGACACAGTTACTAAATGAATAGGAGTACAAATTATTAGGGAGGCTCTTAGGAAAAAAGACATCATCAATTATTAACATCCTGAAAGTCCTTAATCAGATTAATAAATTACCCAACAGGATTCTGAAAGAATGTGGCAGAAATGGAAAAACACAGAATTGTGATAGCTTTGGTTCCTTGGAATGAACTGGATAATCCTCTATTATTTGCAAAAAGAAAAGACAGATACCTAAAAATTCTTTCATACTATGACCTAGGCCACTTGTGCTACCTTGAATTATAAGAATAGCTATTTGCAAACTCATAGAACTCATAAATGTTATAAACCGTGATAGACAGTTTGCTCCAGGAAAGTTAGAATGTGTGTGTGACTTTAACTGAGCATCACTATCCCACAATACTGTAAAATTTGGGAAATTATGTAATCATTTAATCACAATAAAAATATTTTAAAAATAGCTGTTTGCAAATAATACATTTCAGCATGATCAAATAAGACAGAAAACAACTTTGAAGACACAGACTGCCCAATTAATGAGAGCAATCACAATATGGTCTCTCTGCTTTTGAGGGTGTTTTGGTTTTTTGAGTTTTGATGTCACAGCTGAGATACAAACAGCCCAGTTGTAGAATTTAAAGGCTATATATAGAAAGAGGACACCTGAACAGCAATATAATAGTGGCAACAGTAGCTGTGAGGAAGAGCTTCGAACACTGTTCAGGAGTCTTAAGCTAAAAAAACCAGCAGGCACCTAGCAATGGAGCTTCTAGTGGAGATTAGCGCTCTTCCTTGCGCTATGTTCTTTATTCATCTCCAGAAAATACCTTTTTCTCCCCCCTACGTTATTAGCCCTTTTAGTCTCATTTGCTAGGTCCTCTTCTTCATCTTAAATTTTCAGAGTTCCCCAGAGTTCAATTCTGAAACCTTTTTTCTATTTACATTGTCTCCCCAGGGTTTAAGTTACACAGGTTTTAAGTCCACACAAATGCTAAATGATTCCTAAATATACACTTCTAGCAGCTTAAGGAACACCTCCCCCTCCCCGCCCCCATTACTCACTCTTTTCTCTTTTTTTTTGTCAGTCATAGGCCATGAACTCTGGGCCTGAACACTGTCCCTCAGCTCTTCAGCTCAAGGCTAGCGCTATACCACTTGAGCCCACTTCCGGTTTTCTGGTGGTTTACTGGAGATAAGAATCTCACAGACTTTCCTGCCCAGGCTGGCTTTGAACCAAGATCCTAAGATCTCAGCCTCCTGAGAAGCTAGGATTATGGGGTGAGGCACCAACCCCCATCTCCACACTTCTTTACTCAATTGCCTACTCTTCATCTCCACTGAAGTCAATTGCACATCTCCAACTTAACTGTCCAAACTGTAACTCTTGGCTTCTCTGTACCAAAACCCATTTCAAGTTCTATTCATTCATCCATTTTATACCCAATCTACCAACAACCACCTAAGGCTCTATCTATAAGACACATTGAGATGATGACCATCTCTTCAATTACCAACCTGATAACAGCCAGTGTCTTCTCTCACCTACCCTACCTTACAGCCTCCAAGCAGGTCTGCTTTTGCTCATGTCCCACCATGAAGAAAGACACCATTAGTTATTCTGTACATTCGCCTTACAGGACCAGAGTAGTTTTCTTTGAAGATCTATAACATCATGTCACTTTTCTATTCAACACTGTGATGGCTTCCATCTCACAGAAACTGAAATCCAAAGTCCTTACTATCTAAAATCATTTTAGTAGGACATACAGGGTTCATTGTTGGGCATTTCTCCAAAATGATCTCACACTACTCTTCTCAGTGCTCTACCACTGTGAGCCACAGTTCCACTTACAGTTTTTGAGTGGTTAATTGAAGATAAGTCTCATGGGGACTCTTTTGCCTGGGCTGGCTTCCAACTGCTCTCCTCAGATCTCAGCCTCCTGAGTAGCTAGGATTACAGGCTTGAGTCACCGGCGCCCGGCTTTTACTTCAACTTATCTTACATGTAACTTCTAGTTAGGCTTAAGTCAAATTAGATGCCAACAATCTTCTATTTGGTTGGCAACACTAAATAGCAAGTCACGATATCAAGGTATTAACAGTATGTAAAGGGCAACAGCAATACCTCTGCATCTTCATCAAGTTGTAACTGCTTGGCAATGGCTTCATCATTTAATCTGGAATCATCTGTATTTGGGGAAGGCTATATTTCAAAGAAAAACAAGATGAGCATATACCTTAAGATCAGAATAAGTTACATTTTCTTTTTTTTTTCTTGGTCCTGGGACTTGAACTCAGGGCCTGGGCTCTGTCCCTGAGCCACCCTGTGCTCAAGGCTACAGCTCTACCACTTGAGTCACAGTGCCACTTCCAGCTTCTATGTGTGCGGTACTGAGGAATGGAACCCAGGGCTTCATGCATGCTAGGCAAGCACTCTACCACTAAGCCACATTCCCAGCCCAACCTTTTCTTGACTGTAGCTGATTAGATATATCAATAAGAAGAAAGTATATCAGCAATAGTTATAGTCCACAGGAGCCAGAAAGTCAAGTTTGTAATTATTCCTTGAGCACATCTAGTCTCCTAAACAGTAAACATCCTACAGATGGTTCTCACTTAGTTTCTACTGATGTATTCAAAATAAATACTTGCAAAAGGAAAATGCTATAGAATGTTATGGATTAATGCTGGGGAAGTAGTCCAGAACACTGGCAAACCAATGTGAGGATGCTTACATTATATTGCATACACATTAAGGAAATGAACAAACACACACCAGCCTTATTTAACAGTAATGTACTTCAATGTCTATTTCCTAAATGCCTAGAAAAAAGATAAATTGCAGGAATGCTCAGTTTATAATGGATGTATTTGATACCATCTGTAAATTTTGTCTACAGCTTTTATCTAATTTTGTCTGCCTGAAGAAAACAGTAAAATAAGTTTGAATTTCTAAGGATCCAATTAAAATTCTAAGAACAACTAATTTTTCTTATGGTCAAAATATTTTTTTTCCTGCTGCAGTACTTCCAAAAAGGGAGTGAAGTGATACAATAATTTTTCCTAGTTTCAAGTATAAAAGAAAAATTATGAGCTGGGCACCGGTGGCTCACACTTGTAATCCTAGCTACTCAAGAGGCTGAGATCTGAGGATCGCGGTTCAAAGCCAGCCCAGGCAGGAGAGTCCATAAGACTCTTATCTCCAATAAACCACCAGAAAACCAGAAGTGGTGCTGTGGCTCAAGTGGGAGAGCGCTAGCCTTGAGCTGAAGAGCTGAGGGACAGCTCCCAGGCCCAGAGTTCAAGCCCCATGACCCACAAAAAAAAGAAGGAAAGAAAAATTTGAATTTCCTTGTCCTCTAAAATAAGGGCAATATATTTTATTTATGGTGACAGAAAATTATTTTCACTATCAATAAAATATATTTTCTCTTTTATGATAACTCAATTTTGCCTCTTAATATCAATAAATGGACAACACTTTTTTTTTTTTTTTTGGCAAGACTAGGGTTTGAACTCACAGTCTCACATCTGTTAAACAGACTGCTATTTGAGCCATGCCTCCTGCCCTTTTTGCTTTTGTTATTTTTCTTTTTTCTGTTGGTTGTGCGGCTTGAATTCAAGGACTGAGCACTGTCCCTAAACCTTTTCACTCAAGGCTAATGGTCTAACACTTTGAGCCACAGTGCCACTTCTGGTTTTCCGGTGGTTAATTGGAGATAAGATTCTCACACACTGAATAGCTAGGGTTACAGGCATGAGCCACCGGTGCCCAACTTGCTTTTTTCTTTTTAATGCCATACTGAGGCTTGAATTCAGGACTTCATGCTACTGCCTGGCTTTTTTGCTCAAAGGCTTATGCTCTTCCACTTGAAGCACATCTAGCTTTTGGCTGGCTAATTAGAAATAGAAATCTCACAGACTTTTTTGCCCAAGTTGGCTTCAAATCTTGGTTCTCATGTCTCAGTCTCCTGAGTAGCTAGGATTACAGGTAAGAGTCACTTGTACCAGAATTTTTGTTATTTTTTTAAATAGATGTCTCTCAGGTCGGAAAGGTGGCTCAGTGGTAGAGTGCTTGCCTTGCATGCATGAGGCCCTGGGTTTGAGTCCTCGGTACCCATAAGCAGAAAAAACTGGAAGTGGCACTGTACCTCAAGTGGTAGAGCACTAGCCTTGACAAGCTGAAGAGCTGAGGGACAGTGCCTAGGCCGAGTTCAGGCCCCCAAGACTGGCAAAAACAAAAAACAAAAAACAAAAAACATAACCAGATGTCTCTCTTGCTTTTTGCCCATGAAAACCTGGACTGCAATCCTCTTCTTTATACTTCCCACAGAGTTGTGATGACATGTACCTGTTACCATGCCTAGTATTTTTTTATTAGCTTTCTATTATTCAGATATGAGTTATTGTAAATGTGTTTGTCTGTTTGGCTTTAGCTGGCCTCCAGGCATAATGTTATGCTTTGTTTTGGTTTATTAGTGAAAGGGTCTTATATATGTTCCAAGCTGGACTCAAACTTGCAGCCTTCTGCCTCAGCATTCACATACTTGTATTACAGGCATGGACCATGCACCCAGAAATCCTTGTCTATAGGATACTCACTTCTTTTCTTTTGCTTGCCACCATCTTCTTATCTGACCTTCGAACACTTCCAGTTCCAAAATAATCAAGTACGGATGTTGGTGTAAGCTTTATTGGTGATAAAGGCTTGTTCTTAATCTTAGTATTTTCTTCATTCTTTTTCATGTTTGATACTCCAAGGTAACTATTTTTAGATCTTCCATTTTCTTTTGATTTTGAGGCTGTCTTCTTACTCAAAAAGTCATCATCTTCATCTTAAATAAAATATAATCAAATTTTTTCATAAAACATCAATTCTAATTATATAGACTAACCATTTTACTAGTTTTATGAAAAGTGTTTAAGAGTTTTTGAAAGTTAATATTTGTTTTCTTATCTCCTGATAAGGCCAGGCCTGTAATATACCATCTCCCCCAGTTACTAGCCATTGTACATGGATATTTACTGGTTACTTGTTATATACCAGGCACTGGGGATCTAGTAATCAATTAAAAAGACCCAATTTCTGCCTTCATTGAACTTGAAATCTGTAAGAGGAAACACATACACAAATCCATGTGTTATGAAGGCAAAATGTGATAAGAGAATTAGGGAAGTGATAAGAGAATTAGCACCGGAAGTGGCGCTGTGGCTCAAGTGGTAGAGCGCTAGCCTTGAGCTGAAGAGCTGAGGGACAGCGCCCAGGCCCAGAGTACAGGCCCCACGACTGGAACCAAAAAAAAAAAATTTCTCAGGCTTTTGTTTCTGAGATCTTCCTCAGCCTCCTAAGGGCGAGGATAATAGACATTGCCACCTTACCTAGCTCAAACTTCTTTTTTTGGAGGGAGCTTTTATTAAGTAGCTATACAAAGAACTTACAATTCTGACAAGTTGTCATGTCGAAAACGAACTGTTCAACTTTGGTGCAGGGAAGTTGGGGGGGGGGATTGGGTGGCGGGGCGGGGGAGAGGCTGGGAAGAGATGTGAAGGGTAAACAAAGGAGGAGGCTGCAATGCTTGATAAGAAATGTACTCAGGGGCTGGGAAGGTGGCTCAGTGGTACAGCGCTTGCCTTGCATGCCTCAGGCCCTGGGTTCGATTCCTCAGCACCACATAAGCAAAAAGAAAAAAGCCAGAAGTGGCGCTGTGGCTCAAGTGGTAGAGCGCAAGCCTTGAGCTGAGGGACAGCGCCCAGGCCCAGAGTTCAGGCCCCACGACTGGACCAAAAAAAAAAAAAGAAATGTACTCATTATCTTGCCCATGTAATTGTAACCCCTCTGTATAGTATGTTCACAAAAAATTAAAATTAAAATTAAAAAAAAAAAGAAATGTACTCATTACCTTGCTCATGTAATTGTAACCCCTCTGTATGGTATTTTCACAATAAAAAAAAACATCAATAAAAAAAAAAAGAACTTACAATTCTGTAAGTCAGATTATGAGTACAATGCTTCTTAGTCAATACCATCCTTTCCTTTCATTTTCCTCCTCCCATTACTACCCTCAAGTTACATAATGTACATTGAACATAATGACCACATTTGCTCTTCCTTCCTCCCTCCATTCCTGTGCCCCTCCTTTGCCCTCCCTCCACACGTTACCACTTCCTGTTATTCAGTATATTTAGTTGTTCAAAGGAGATATCCTTTTGGGTTCTTCCCCTAAGTATACTATCCTTTAGTCAATTTAAAACTTATGTTTTTAAGACACTTTTCTACACTATGACAAGGCTTACCTTACTAGAAACCCTGAAAAGTCTGTGCCTAAAAAGGCTCTCAACAAATCTTTAGTTCAGTGATTTATTCACAAGAGAAAGGGCTTCTGTATACTAACAAAAGTAATGCAATATAAAGAAAATAGAAGACAATCATGAAGTCTAAGAGTTATCTGAGGGTTAAGAAGGAATACTTTATGAATCTGGCATACAAAACCACTTACAATTGTGTCATATTTACTGGCAAGTACTCCTTCCTTCAAACACAAACATTTGCTAATAACTATGTCTCGGCATTATGCTATTCCTAAGTAACTTGTCAAAAAAAAAAAAAGATTGAGCCCTGCTTTCCAATTATATTAAATTAGAACTATATCATAACAAATAACTCATACAAGTTGCTGATTATAATAATGTGAAAGATAACTCACTATTTTTCTTTTTGGGGTCCGGGTCATGGGGCCTGAACTCTGGGCCTGGGCGCTGTCCCTCAGCTCTTCAGCTCAAGGCTAGCGAGCTACCACTTGAGCCACAGAGCCACTTCCGGCTTTTTTCTTTTTGCTTATGTGGTGCTGAGGAATCGAACTCAGGGCCTCAGGCGTGCAAGGCAGGCGCTCTACCACTGAGCCACCTTCCCAGCCCAGATAACTCACTATTTAAAGCAAGGATATACATACCTTTCACTGCAGTCTCAGTTTCTCTAGTAACACAGGTCCCCTCATCGTTGGAGGGCCTTCTATAATCACACATATATTAGGTAGGTCCATACTCTTGACCATGAACAACTGGCCTCTGATTGGGCACTTTTGACCGTTTTCTAAACTAATGTGTGTAAGCCAAACTGCTAGAGATTTATTCCTGCATTCAATGAAGTCCGTCAGCAGCCTCTTAACACATCCCCTACTTGGCTGACTCTAAAAGCTAGGTTTTTGTTCTTAACTTGTAATTGGAAGATTTTCTTTTTTCTTTTTTTTTCCGGTTGTGGGGTCTGAACTCTGGGCCTGGGTGCTGTCCCTCAGCTCTTCAGCCAAGCCTAGTGCTCTACCACTTGAGCCACAGCGCCACTTGCGGCTTTTTCTGCATATGTGGTATTGAGGAATGGAACCCAGGGCCTCATGCATGCAAGGCAAGTACTCTACCACTGAGCCACCTTCCCAGCCCGGAAGATTTTCTTTAAAGCAGGCTTGCCTTTAGCCAGTCAATCTACCTTCAAGCTAAAATTAAAAACCCAATCTGCCCACTCCTCCTTTGCTTTGCTTTCTCTTTGCATTTATAAACCTGCTTCTGCCAGTATCTCCTCTTTCCATCCCTGAATTCTTTCCCCCAGACCCAGACCCAGACCCCTGAATCTAGTAACACCAGGACCATGATAAGCACAATAGAAAGTTAAACAATAGAGAAAAATATACAGGGGCTGGGAAGGTGGCTCAGTGGTAGAGTGCTTGCTTTGCATGCATAAGGCCCTGGGTTCGATTCCTCAGCACCACATAAACAGAAAAGGCCAGAAGTGGTGCTGTTGCTCAAGTGGTAGAGCACTAGCTTGAGCTAAAAAGCTGAGGGACAGCATCTAGGCCCAGAGTTCAGGCCCCGCGACTGAGAGAAAAAGAGAGAGAGAGAGAGAGAGAGAGAGAGAGAGAAATATACCATCAAAAGACACAGTAAACAGTCTGCTGCAACATCAGCAGAATATTGTTTTAGAATAATCATTCTAGTTGGTGTTGAGGTGTGTGTTCGTGTGTGTGTGTGTGAGTAGTACACAATAAATTGCCATAAAATGGTACATGCCAGGTGCCCAATGGCTCATACCTGTAATCCTACCTACTTAGAAGGTTAAGACCTGCAAACAGAAGTTCGAAACCAGCCCTGGCAGAAAAGTGTGAGAGACTCCATGTTTAATTATCAAAGAGCTGAGACATGGCTCAAGTAGTACACTACTTCCACAAGGTACTCATGGTAAGCAAGAAAGCCACGCAAGAGCTTGAGGCTCTCAGTTCAAACCCCAGTACTGGAAGCAAAAATATGCATAGTATAGTGTTATAGTTTGAATATGAAAGACCCCACAGGCTTATATACTGTGGGTTTGACTGCTAGCTGATGGCTTCTGAGGAAGTAATTATATCCTAAGAGTTCAACTTTCATCCACAGCTTAATCCCTTACTGGATTTAAAATCAGAATACATCTATGGATGTTGATGGAACTATGAAAGGTAGGGCTGGTTGGAGAAGGAAAGTCCCTCCGGCATGTCATTGAAGGGTACCCTCCTAGCCCTGTCTTTCTCCTCTCTGCCTCCTGGCTGTCATGAGGTGAACAACTTTGTTCCTCTATTCCCTCCCACCATGATGCTTTTTCTGCACCATGACCCAGACATAAGGACAGCCACTGCAGCCTCTGAAAACATAATCGAAAAAATGCTTCCTCCTTGTAGAGTCCCTCTCAACTTCTGTCATAGGAACAGATACTATGTCAGTCATTTATTACCATTATGAAGTATTCTGGACTGTACATACCACTGCTATGCTTCCATGTGTTTGGCAACACAGTAGGTAGCGAGCTTATTAATGCAAAGGAAATGGGGCACAGTGGTATACTATATGACTTTACATCAGCTACAATGTCACGAGGCAAAAGGAATTTCAGCTCCATTATCACCACTATAGTCTATGCTTTCTGTCACTGACCAAAATATAGTTTTGCAGTATGTGACTGTATTCTGTAAAAGTGTCTGTTTAAAAAAATCCAAACACACACACAAACACAAAACAAACACAAAAACTACTGCTTAGCCAAGTACCTCTAGTGCATGCCTGTAATCCTAGATACTTATGAAGCTAAGATCTAAGAACCACAATTCATAGCAAGTCCAGGCAGGAAAGTCCCTGAGATTCTTATTGCCAATTAACAAAAAAAAAAAGCCAGAAGTGAAGCTGTGGCTCAAGTGGTAAAGTACTAGCCTTGAGCAAAAAAGATAAAGAGAGGCATGGGGGTTTAGCCCAGCGGAAGGGCGCCCACCCGGCGCCCACAAGGCCCTGGGTTCGGTCCTCAGCCCTGGGGGGGAAAAAAAACTACAAAAAAAGATAAAGAACAATGACCAGACCCTGAGTTCAAGCCCCAGTACCAGCAATATTTTATTTATATATATATATATACATATATAATATATAACACATATATATGCGTACATGTATGTATACTGTCACATGTATAAATATATATATATAAAATGTATATCCAGACACTGACATAAAGACATTCATATTCATTCATCACAAAAGCAGATAAGAAAATAGCAGATTTAATGATGTACCTGTAGACATACACAAAACTAAAGACAGCCTGTCATCTTGCCTATCTGAACAAACAAAATCTCCAGAAAGCACTCCCTACTGCCTACACAGGATGACTTTGAACTAGCTGACTTGAAGTACCTTTGGCCTTTAGAATTTCAGAGGCTATACCAATATATTATGGAGAGAGAAAACAAAGGAGATAGCTAACTTCTGACAAAGACAGTCATTTATCAGGCATTGCTGACCCTTCTCATATAAAATGAGTATTGTGCAATCATCAACACTGGGTAGAGATAGAACATTCCTCTTCTTTAGAATTTGCCCTTGTTTTCTAACAAGCCTCAATTTGTTTCTGCCTAGTCAGAAGCCACAGGCAAACTATGTTCTGTTCTCCCCCAGAAACTTATAATAAAATATTGATAAATACATCTAAGCCAAATTTCTGAGAACTAGTTGAAAATCATTGGCAATTGAATACTTAAAATCTCCCTCCAGGATATTTGTCTCCTTATAAAAACATCATTTATTTTTATTTATAGACAACATAATCTCAAATGTGGCAACATTGTCAACTAGAATTATCCAACACAGAGCAGAGGAATTGCCTGGAAGAGGAGATTGCTTTGCCATTCTGAGTTATGTATGTTCATTTATTTAAAAGAAAAACAAATAAAAGAGAAAGAAAATAATGCCCGGGCCCATAATAAAATCTATTTATAAGCTAAGAAGAAAAAAAAAATCTAATTCTGTAGTTTAAACTGCTTAGTTTGGTTTTTCAAACAGATTTCTGAATATCCTAATTCTATGATTTGCTTTCCTTTGGTCAAATCTCAAATTAATGGAGAAACTAAAAATAACTTACCAACTAGCCAAAAAATAAAAACTGCTGGATGCTGGTGGTTCATGTCTGTAATCCCTATATACTCAGGAGGCTAAGATCTGAGAATGCAGTTCAAAGCCAGCCCGGGCAGTTAAGTCCATGAGACTCTTATCTCTAATTAACCAAAAGAAAACTGTAAGTGGAGCTATGGCTCAAAGTGGTAGAGCGCTAACCTTGAGCAAAAACAACTCAGGGACAGCACCCAGGCCAAGTTCAAGCCCCACAAATGCAAAAACTATGATCTAAACTAGTTTTGGAGGTACAGAAAAGTTTATGCACTTGTCTAACCTTCAGTATATGCTCATTAATCAAGTAAAAGGAAATAAACTAAACATACCATCTCTGTCCATTCAAGTGGCGAATCAGACATCTTATACATAATCAGTATAATAAAATACATAGCCGGGTGCTGGTGGTTCACGCCTGTAATCCTACTCAGGAGGCTGAGATCTGAGGATCTCAGTTCAAAGCCAGCCCTGACAGGAAAGTCCTTGAGACTCTTATCTCCAATAAACCACCAGAAAACAGGAAGTGGTGCTGTGGCTCAAGTGGTAGAGCACTAGCCTTGAGCTAAAGAGCTGAAGGACGGTGCCCAGGCTCAGAGTTCAAGCCCCACGACCAAACAAAAGTAAATAAAATAAAATACATAACATAATCAAATATGTTGTTCATCTTTAATTAATAAACTAGAGACGCTGGGTACTAGTGGCAAGCTACAAAGTTATAAGGTGTTACTCAAATATATTGTGTGCCTAAGTTACAAATGCATTAAATACAACTGTTAAAGGTAAAAGGTTTCGGCTGGGAAGGTGGCTCAGTGGTAGAGCGCTTGCCTTGCATGCACGAGGCCCTGGGTTCGATTCCTCAGCACCACATAAGCAAAAAGAAAAAAGCTGGAGGTGGCGCTGTGGTTCAAGTGGTAGAGTGCTAGCCTTGAGCTGAAGAGCTGAGGGACAGCGCCCAGGCCCAGAGTTCAGGCCCCATGACCAGACCCAAAAAAAAAAAAAAAAAGGTAAAAGGTTTCAATGAGGGAATGCTTAAGTGATTTAAAATAATATTACTATCAGGTGCCAGTGGCTCACATCTGTAATTCTAGATACTCAGGAGACTCCTATTAACCACCAGAAAAACGAAAGTGGAGCTGTGACTCAAAGTGGTAGAGCACTAGACCTGAGCAAAAGAGTTCAGGGATAGCGCCTAGGCCCTGAGTTTTATTTATTATTATTATTATATTATAGCTATTAGTCTAAATAGTTCACCCACCTGCAAAAACTTTTTCTTCAAAATCTTAGTGTACAAGTTAATATGAACTGTTAACAAGTATAATACAATACAATACACAATTTTTAGTTTCCTCTCTAAGGAAATTTTTTTTTCGGGGGGGGGGGGGGGGGTCCGGTCATGCATGGGGCCTGAACTCTGGGCCTGGGCGCTGTCCCTCAGCTCTTCAGCTCAAGGCTAGAGCTCTACCACTTGAGCCACAGCACCACTTCCGGCTTTTTTCTTTTTGCTTATGTGGTGCTGAGGAATCAAACCCAGGGCCTCGAGCATGCAAGGCAAGTGCTCTACCACTGAGCCACCTTTCCAGACTTTGTCTGTTTCCCTAAATACATCTGCAAAAAGACCTATCACCGACAAAGTCTGTACCTACTGACTTCCTACACAAAAAATAAATAATAAATAATTTCAAGAACACTACCTTCTCTAGAATTAGAAATCCAACTAAAATTACCAGTCATAAATAATTTTCAAGAGACAGCTCTAAGCCGGGGTGGCGGGTTCCACTGGTGCTCCGACGCTGTCAGGCCTGCGGAGCTGGGCCTGAGAACAGCGGGCCAGCACCGGGACTCCTTCCTGTACTTCACCTACAGTAGCAATCTGCTATAAGAGAGGATCCACCTCCGAAACCCCTTGCCAGCGTGGCCTGCCTGCAGGATTTTAAGCCTGACTTTGGCAATTTCCAAGGCAAAACAAGCGAAAGGTAGCATGTAAGTATAGCTACCATTTTTCAAAGTCCTGGCGATGACGTGTGGGGAGGGGTATGGAAGATTAACAAAAGCAATTTAAATTCCCTGGATGAGCAAGAAGGGGTTAATATGTTGTAAATTAAAGTTTCTACTCAAGAAGAGAGTGCCCCCCACCTCACCACAGTAAAAAGGTTATTTGCTTGGGTGTAAAGGAAAATGGTTTACCCCTGAACTATCAAGAGAAGTTAAAAGCAATGGAACCAAATGACTATAATGGAAAGGTCTCAGAAAAAAAAAAGAAGACAACATCAAAAAAGGCAAATCCAAACTCTGTAGAACATAACAGAATACAACTGGACGTAATCTATGTACTATTAGTATTTTTAACATTTGGAGAACAGGCTCTGGAACATCTCCAAGTTTAATCTACTGATGATCAACAGTGCTCGGAAGGGTGTCTCACTTGGGTGATTCCTTGTTTTCTGACAACCTGGGTCTTGAATCAAACAATTACAAAGAGGTCTGTGAGTTCCTGGATTGCATGGGTGCTCAGTGTGGGATCTCCTGAGGACAGCTAAAACAACTCTCTTAAGTGGATCGTGTGTTCCTGCTTTGTGAAGAAGGGTAGACTGCAGCTCACTGGATGACAGTGCCGGCAAACTGCTTTGCTGTATCTGAGCATTTCTTTAAATGATCAACTTCATTAGAGTAAGGAAACTGAGAGACAGTTGATATTTTTTTAAAAGTTTAAAAATTGAAAATGACTAGGGGCTGGGAAGGTGGCTCAGTGGTAGAGCGCTTGCCTTGCATGCCTGAGGCCCTGGGTTCGATTCCTCAGCACCACATAAGCAAAAAGAAAAAAGCCAGAAGTGGCGCTGTGGCTCAAGTGGTAGAGTGCTAGCCTTGAGCTGAAGAGCTGAGGGACAGCATTCAGGCCCAGAGTTCAGACCCCACGACCGGATCCCAAAAAAAAAAAAAAATTGAAAATGGCTTACTGTTGTTAAAGAAATAAATGGGTTTTTTAATTAATTTTCAAGAGACAAAACAAATATTTTTTTAAATTTAAAAATTTTTTAAAAATATCAAATAGCTGATTAAACTGTATAATAAAAGGTCATCTTTACCAAACAAAACTCAAGGTCTCTCACGTCATTAAACAGCCAAAGTAAACATATTTGCTCAGTCCAACAAGTATGTGGGTTTTACCAGCCAAGAACATTTTACTAGTTAATAGTTAGCTATGATGATATTTATAAACAGTATTTTCCTCTTCCCAAAACTTCAGAAATTAATGCTGTTTTAAAAATAAGTCCCAGCAGGGTGCCAGTGGCTCATGCCTGTAATCCTAGCTACTCAGGGGGCTGAGATCTGAGGACTGGGGTTCAAAGCCAGCCCATGCAGGAAAGGCCATGAGACCTTAATCTCCAATAAACCATTCAGAAAACTGAAGTGGCGCTTTGGCTCAAGGGGTAACTCAGAGGCCACAAATATCTTTCATTATTGCTTTGTTTAAATTTTCTGGGACTTATTTTTAAAACTGCATTAGTTTCTGAAGTTTTGGGAAGAGAAAAATACTGTTTATAAATATCATCATAGCTAACTATTGACTAGTAAAATGTTCTTGCTTAGTAAAACCCAAATACTTGTTGGACTGGGCAAATATGTTTACTTTGGCTGTTTAATGAAGTGAGAGACCTTGAGTTTTGTTTGGTAAAGATGACCTTTTATTATGCAGTTTAACCAGCTATTTGATATTTAAAAAACAGGTATTAGGGGGCTGGGAAGGTGGCTCAGTGGTAGAGTACTTGCCTTGTATGCATGAAGCCCTGAGTTCAATTTCTCAGCACCATATAAGCAGAAAAAGCTAGAAGTGGCGCTGTGGCTCAAGCAGTAGAGCACTAGCCTGAAGCTGAAGAGCTGAGGGACAGTGCCCACGCCCAGAGTTCAAGCTCCATGACTGACACACAAAAAAAAGAAAGAAATGTATAAAAAGCCGGGCACCAGTGGCTCACACCTGTAATCCTAGGTACTCAGGAGGCTGAGATCTGAGGATCACGGTTCAAAGCCAGCCTGGGCAGGAAACCCCGTTGAGACTCTTATCTCCAATAAACCACTAGAAAACTGGAAGTAGTGCTGTAGCTCAAGCAGTAGCATACTCGCCTTGAGCTGAAGACCTAAGGGATAGCGCCCAAGCCCAGAGTTCAAGCCCCACTACCCACAAAAAAAAAAAAAAAAAAAAAAAACAGGTATTAGTCGTCCCTATTTTATACAGGACGAAATTAAGACATAGAACTAATTTCTTCCTTTTTTTTTTTTTTTTTTTTTTTGTCGGTCGTGGGGCTTGAACTCTGGGCCTGAGCGCTGTCCCTCAGCTCTTCAGCTCAAGGAGAGCGCTCTACCACTTGAGCTACAGCGCCACTTCCGGTTTTCTGGTGGTTTATTGGAGATAGGAGTCTCACGGTCTCTCCTGCCCGGGCTGGCTTTGAACCGCGATCCTCAGATCTCAGCCTCCTGAGTAGCTAGGATTACAGGCGTGAGCCACCAGCGCCCGGCCTAATTTCTTCCTTATATTTCAGTGCTAAGGAACAAACAGAATACTATGTAATACTGAACATCACAGTAGATGAGTATATTGTACCTCAAGATTTTTAGTTAAAGAAAGGGGAACAATACATGTACATCCTAGGCAGAATGACCCAAACATGACCTAATTGTCACAAAAAGTCCAGATGAAATGCTGGACACTTCAGAAAATGACATGCAAAGACTCTTCTACTGAAAAAAGAAGTCGAGTATTGAAGAAAATGTGTGATCAGAGCTTATACTGTCTGAGCCTTTGTGTACAATTATAGGATAGAGCAGCCTTGATCCACAGGTGAAGGCCAGGACTGGCTACACCCATTGGCATGTCCAGGGTATCATAAAAAGCTTGATCACACCACCTTCAGTTAAGTAATAAGCTTATTACCATACTGTTTTCCTACCCCCTCACATATTCAAATTTTCCCAACGCAGTAAGGTCCAAACTGGGACACCTCTGAAATGAAGAGTTCATTGGGACAACGTGCCACAGAACATATTTAGCAATAGAACAAAAAGGCCAAAAGTGTCCATCTGCAGCTGGCATGACAAAGCAACACATGTCCCAAGCATTTTTTTCTTCAATCAGTTTGACAACTTCATCCATAAATGTCTCATACTGTCTATGAAGTTCATCTCTGAACTTTGTTCAATTTTAAAGAGTTAAAGCTCCAGCACTGCCACAAAAAAAAAAAAAAAAAAAAAAAGGTAATTATAAACTAATTCACCAATTATTTTTTGGACTGCCAAAAAAAAAAGTTCTAATTTTTTTTTTCTGGTCAGTCATTCGGCTTGAACTCAGAGATTGGATGTTGTCCCTAAGCTTTTCTGCTCAAGGCTAGCATTCTATCACTTTGAACCACAGCACCACTTCTGGTTTTCTGGTGGTTAACTTCCTACCCAGGCTGGCTTTGAACTGTGATCCTCAGATCTCAGCCTCCTCAGTAGCTAGGACTAAGCATGAGCCACCAACACCTAGACTCACTACTATTTTAAAATAAGATTCAAGGTAATGCTTCCATATACATGATTCAATACAGAACACTTAAACTCTTCCTCTAGAGCTGAAGATGCAGCTCAGTGGTAGAGCACCTGTCTACTGTCCATGAAGCCCTGAGTTCTAACAAAAAAGAAAATAAATTGACCCATCAGCCCTCAGAAAATGCCAAAAATGATAATTACAACTTTCCCCTGAAAAATATAATCCAATAAAACAAAAAGGCAGCAGAAGTTCAATTCAAAGTGAAGGAGATAAACAGATACAAATGAAAAGCTTAAAGCACACAGAAATTCTCAAAAGAACTGAACATAGTACCCTTACCTGTTTCTGAAACATATGTAACCGGGTCCTGACGTAAAATTTTACTGGGTTTGGAAGACAATGGCAATTTTTCTGATTGCTTTTTGGCATTTTTTACCTGCACTGTCTCTTCTGATTCTGAATCTATGAAAGAAAAATAAAACTTTGAAAAGTAGTAAAACATAGGATTTTTTAAAGTAGTTACTGTGAACCACTTCCTAAAGGACCTCAGGCACTTATGCTTGCCTTTTTTATTTATTTTTCAAATAGGTTCTCGAATTTTTGCCGTAAGCCATCTTTTGAAGGCAATCTTCCTTGCTAGGACCTCATACATTGCT
Source organism: Dipodomys merriami (assembly GCF_024711535.1). Taxonomy (NCBI): domain Eukaryota; kingdom Metazoa; phylum Chordata; class Mammalia; order Rodentia; family Heteromyidae; genus Dipodomys; species Dipodomys merriami. Next base: position 43,618,149 of record NW_027206512.1, on the reverse strand, counting down.
GGGATGACAGACACACACTACCACACCAAGTATTATCCATTGAGAAGGGGCCTCTATAACTTTTTTTTCCTGGGCTACTCTCTTCTCATAACACCTATTAACATCACAGAGAGCTGAATGTCTCTGAGCATTAGTTTGTAAATTTTTTTTTTTTTTTTTTGGTCTGGTCATGGGGCCTGAACTCTGGGCCTGAGCACTGTCTCTCAGCTCTTCAGCTCAAGGCTAGAGCTCTACCACTTGAGCCACAGCGCCATTTCCGGCTTTTTTTCTTTTTGCTTATGTGGTGCTGAGGAATCGAACCCAGGGCCTCGTGCATGCAAGGCAAGCCCTCTACCACTGAGCCACCTTCCCAGCCCTAGTTTGTAAATTTCTACTCTAAGGGATATCAAACAATTTTACAACATTAAAGGGCCTTGAAAGAAATATTACCTGAATCATAGATGATCCTCTTTTTCCTGTTAGTTTGTTTCTGTTTGGAGGCATCTTCTTTACAAGAGCTATTTACCTATAAACATTATAGCATTATTAGAACAAAAACAAGCCAATATATCTGTATTTGTATATCTATATCTATATAAATATATAGATATCTTTATTTTCCCCTCATTAAACTTGGGTTTGGTTCTTAAATGGGTAATTTTGACACCTTGATGATATCTATGTTCAGAGACATTCCTGTTTATCACTACTGAAGGGGAGGCAGGATTACTGGCATCAGATGAGTATAAACAAGTGATGCTACCAAACCACAAACAACACATAGTACAGTCTTTCACACAAGAACTCATCTAGTTAAAGAATAAGCCAGACAATAATTGTATCAGGAAGGGAAAGTTATACAAGAAAAATTTTCTCCTCTTCTGTAAAACACACATCACAATCCTGTAAAACACACAGGCACTGGTGGCTCACGCCTGTAAACCTAGCTATTTAGGAGGCTGAGATCTGAGAATCTCCATTTAAAGCCAGCCTGGAAAGTCCATGAGACTATTATCTCCAATTAAAAACCAGAAAACTTCAAGTGGTGCTGTGACTCAAGTGGCAGAGTGCTAGCCTTGAGCTGAAGAGCTCAGGGACAGCACCCAGAAGCAAAGTTCAAGCCCCATGACCGACAAAAATCAATCAATAAATAAAATCACAATTATAACCCAGAGCTGGTGGCTTACACCTATGATCCTAGCTACTCAGAAAGCTGAGATTTCAGGATCATGGTTCAAAGACAACCTAGACAGGAAAGTCCATGAGATACTTATCTCCAACTATATACATATCAATTACACTGAATTGAGCCCAGGTACAGTGGTTCACACCTGCAATCCTAGCTACTCAAGAAGCTGATCTGAGGAATACATTTTAAAGCCAGCTCAAGCAGGAAAAGTCCATGAGACTCTCATCCCCAATTAACCACCAAAAAGCAGTAAGAAGAGGTGTGGCTCAAGCAGCTGAGCAACAGCTTTGAATGAAAAAGTGAAGGTCAGCACCCAGACCATGATTTCAAGCACCAGTACTACTGGGAAGCTGAGCTAAAAAAGGAAAGTGAGCCAGGTGCTGGTGGCTCACGCCTGTAATCCTAGCTACTCAGCAGGCTAAGATTTGAGGATCACAGTTCAAAGCCAACTCAGACAGGAAAGTCCATGAGATTCTTACCACCAATTAACCACTAGAAAAACAGAAGTGGCCCTGTGGCTCAAAATGCTAGTGTGTTAGCCTTGAGCAAAAAAGCTCAAGGACATCACCAAGGCCCTGAGTTCAAGCCTCACAACCGACAAAAAAAAAAAAAAAGTGACTGCAGGATAAATATAGTTGAAGTAAACTGTTTGCATCTATGAAAATAGAACAAATGAAACCTGTTGAAATTGTTTTGGGAAGGGAGGGAGAATAACAGAGGAAGTGAGAATGATTAGAATATATATGTGTAAATGTCACAATAAAATCCTCCCCTGTACAAATACTGTATGCCAATTTTTAAAAACTGACCTTGATTTCCTTTATTCCTTTCTTTGATTTTAAAGTTTCTTCAGCAGACTTGGTTTTCTCATTCTTCTTTACAGTTTCGTTTACAGCTTTTTTCCCACTTGGTATAACTCCAAAGAATTTCCGAATATCCTAGAAACAAAAAAGAAGATTCCTAAGTAAACATTAACCGAATAAAATTCAAATTTCAATTATACGCAGGACCACTTTATTCTCATAGCTCTGAGCTGAGTCATCTCTTCATACTTAGCAAGCACACAGCAGTACTCTTTTCATGAAAACACTAGGTGATAAAAACGCTATGTGATATCAAAAATACCTTGAGTTCAAAAGAATTTTCCTTGCCAAAGGTGGAGGGCTCACTCCTATAATCCTAGCTACCCAGGAGGCTGAGATCTGGAAAGGCGGCTCAATGATAGGAGTGCTTACCTAGCATGCATGGGGCCCTGGGTCCCATTCCTCAGCACCACATAAGCAGAAAAGGCCGGAAGTGGCGCTGTGGCTCAAGTGGTACAGGGGTAAGCCTTGAGCTGAAGAGCTAAGGGACAGCGCCCAGGCCCAGAGTTCAAGTCCCACAACCAACAAAACGAAAAGAAAAAAAAGAGAAAAGAAAAGAAAGAAAAAAGCTGGAAGTAGAGCTGTGGCTCAAGTGAATAAGTTAATAAAGGAAGTCATAGTTTTTCCTCATAAGAAAAAGAATTGAATTTGAGGCTGGCAATACTTTGTTGCCTCTGGAGGAAATGAAAGTTTCACATTAGTGTCACCATCTGAAATGACAGTGAATCTCAGTGGTAACTGATCAAACACACAAACATACACACAAAGCAGAGAAGCAGTGTAAGTCAGAGGGCACAGGCATGGGAAGATCAACTCCAATTGGCTTTCAGCAGATAGGTTATGGTTTCCAACTTGTCTTTGGACTACAAATGCTAAAAAGTCCAAGAAAAAAAATAGGAAAAAAGAAACAGGCACTGGTCCAGTGACTCATGCCTGTAATCCCACTGAGGAGGTTGAGATCTGAGGATCATGGTTCAAAGCCAGCCCCTGCTGGAAAGTCTGTGAGACTCTTATCTCCAATAAACCACCAGAAAACCGGAAGTGACGCTGTGGCTCAAGTGGTAGAGCACTTGCCTTGAGCTGAAGAGCTAAGGAACAACACCCAGGCCCAGAGTTCAAGCCCCACAACTGACAAAAAAAGAGAAAATATATAACTCAGAGAATTGAAACTAAAAACCATTGGCAATACTGAGCAAGCATTCCAATTTCTGTCTAGAAAAATCTCACCTCCTAGGTGCCAGTTTACAGGCATGTGCCTCCATGCCCACCTCTTTCCAGTCACATTCCCTTTCTTTTTCTTTACTCCTCCAAATGCCCAATACTAAGCCAGATTGTTTCCTTAAAAATTACATGATCAGCCGGGCGCTGGTGGCTCACGCCTGTAATCCTAGCTACTCAGGAGGCTGAGATCTGAGGATCGAGGTTCAAAGCCAGCCCGGGCAGGAGAGACCGTGAGACTCCTATCTCCAATAAACCACCAGAAAACCGGAAGTGGCGCTGTGGCTCAAGTGGTAGAGCGCTCGCCTTGAGCTGAAGAGCTGAGGGACAGCGCCCAGGCCCAGAGTTCAAGCCCCACGACCGACAAAAAAAAAAAAAAAAATTACATGATCAGCCGGGCGCTGGTGGCTCACGCCTGTAATCCTAGCTACTCAGGAGGCTGAGATCTGAGGATCGCGGTTCAAAGCCAGCCCGGGCAGGAGAAACCGTGAGACTCCTATCTCCAATAAACCACCAGAAAACCGGAAGTGGCGCTGTAGCTCAAGTGGTAGAGCGCTTGCCTTGAGCTGAAGAGCTGAGGGACAGCGCCCAGGCCCAGAGTTCAAGCCCCAGGACCGACAAAAAAAAAAAAAAAAATTACATGATCCAGGCTGGGAAGGTGGCTCAGTGGTAGATTGCTTGCCTTGCATGCCTGAGGCCCTGGGTTTGATTCCTCAGCACCACATAAGCAAAAAGAAAAAAAAAGCCGGAGGTGGCGCTGTGGCTCAAGTGGTAGAGCGCTAGCCTTGAGCTGAAGAGCTAGGGACAGCGCCCAGGCCCAGAGTTCAGGCCCCACGACTGGACCCAAAAAAAAAAAAAAATTACATGATCCTTGGGACTGGGAAGGTGGCTCAATGGTAGAGTGCTTGCCTCACATGCATGAGGCCCTGAGTTTGATTACTCAGCACCACATAAGCAGAAAAAGCCGGAAGTAGCACTGTGGCTCAAGTGGTAGAACATTAGTCTTGAGCTGAAAAGCTGAGGGACAGAGCCCAGGACCCAGAGTTCAGGCCCCACAACCAACCAAAAAAAAAAAAAAAAATTACATGATCCTGATCTAACTCAACATATCTCAAAAAGCTACACTTGGAGAAAAGAACTTTCTTCAGCACCTATAAGAGCAGCTGTCTTGATTATAAAAGCTAAGAGAGCAGTAGTTTTACTAATTTATAAGGTGTGACTTCACCCTGATCTCCCAGTGAACATTCTGTTTAGCGTTCCAAGTTGCCAAAGTCCATGAAATACAGAACAGGCTGAGTTGCTAATCAAAGTAGCTCACACAAGATCCACACACATCTTCCTCCCTTAGCCACTGACTTGTTCAATGCCAGCAAGCTAAATCCTCACTTAGCCATTCTGAATGCTAAGAAAACCAGTGTCTTCATCAAATTATGCAAACCAAATGCTTCCCTCTGAGATGTGACAGTCACTGAAGAAATTCTGATTGTGCTCAATCTTACAAGTGTCAAGAGAAAGAAAGCAGACTTGTGGGGCTCTGGAAAGAAGCTGTCCATGACTTTGATCTTGTCTGAAAACAAGCTTATGATAAGGACCCTAACTAGTGCAATACTCAAAGAAGCTCAAGGGAGAAAATGCCCAAACATGGGAAAATACAAATGAAACATAAACAATCAGAGATCAAAGAACAGAAAGGGTTAAGAAGGCTCATGAAGAACATGAGAATCAGAGAAGAGCAGATGGCAATCGAGAGCTTATAATGACTCTGTTCCGGTGGCTTTCTCGCTAATTTTGCTGGAGAAAGGCCTGAAATGGAAGGGGCATGCTGGAATGGCAGGAATGCCTGGTCTCTGCAAGATCCTGGGCCTTCCAGGATGTCAGAAAGTCTGGCAAATATGTTAAAATATGTGAGCAACTCAAAGATTAAATACATCAGTAAACTGTCAGCCCAATTTTGATGGAGAGTAGAATGCCCTCTTGACACAGGCTTTGCAGAAGGAAAGGAACCTAGATCTCCTAATGGAAGTAGAAATCACACAAACGTAGTACAGCTGGGAATCCCTCACACCAAATGCAGCCAAGCTGTGTACAGTGACTTACCATTAGGTCATTCACTCCAATCATCTTCCTACAAAGAATTAAAAACTTCAAAAACTTTTTAAAGCTTTTTTTTTGGTCGGTCGTGGGGCTTGAACTCTGGGCCTGGGAGCTGTCCCTCTCAGCATTTCGGCTCAAGGCGAGCGCCCTACCACTTGAGCCACAATGCCACTTCCTGTTTTCTGGTGGTGTATTGGAGAGGAGCGTCTCACAGACTTTCCTGCCTGGGCTGGCTTGGAACAACTATCAGACCTTAGTCTCCTGAGTAACTAGGATTACTGGCATACAGCTTTAAAACTTTTTAAACTGTAAAAAAATTAGAAGGGGTGACATTGTCCAAAAGCAAATGTACTCATTACCTGACTTATGGAACAGTAATTCTTTTTTTTTTAATTTAATTTTATTTTATTTGTGAACATACTGTACAGAGGAGTTACAATTACATGGGCAGGATAATGCGTACATTTCTTACCAAGCATTGCAGCCTCCTCCTTTGTTTACCCTTCTCATCCCTTCCCAGCCTCCCCCCTCCCCCCCAATCCCAATCCTTCTCCTTCCCCCCCTTCGTCCCCCCCCCCCACACCGACGTTGTAAAGCTAGTTTTGGACATGACAACTTGTACTTCTCATTGTTGCAACAGGTCCACCTGTATCCTTAAACAACTGGTTTTTCCCCATCTCCTCCACAAGTTATACTGACATCAAATATAGTGAAAGCAGGGGTGGAACAGTAATTCTTTTGTGCATCACCTTCATAATAATAATTTTTAATAAAAAAAAAACTGTGTTAATTCCTAAATTTAAGGGGGGGGGGGAGATCATGGCTAGGTGCCAGTAGCTCATACCTGTAATAGTAGCTACTCAGGAGGCTGAGATCTAAGGATCATGGTTCAAAGCCACCCTGGGCAGGAAGCCCTCAGTTCAAACCTGGGGGTGGGAGAGGGAGTTAGGGGGGGAGTAGGGTAGATAGATAAACTTTCTACACATCAAGACTGATTTTCAGTGCTTGAGATAAACAATACAGATAACAATCTCTTCTTATAGAGCTTTCATTCTACTTTCTGCTCATAATGTTTCTGTTTTAGCAAAGATAACTATAGGAAATACAGAGAAAATAAAACAGAAGAAACTGCTCTCTTCCTCCCCCTATGATCTATTTTCAGTCTACCTGAGAGGCTCCTTTCCAAACAGAAGACCCATTTCCTTTCTTAATTGTGTTCAAAGGATACCCAGATTCTAAAGTTAAACATGAGCCTTAAACTACTCTCTCAATTAAATATGTATCACAGAAGATTTCAGGTACATGAGCCAAAAACACAAACCAAAAGACAAAACTCAATAGAAAATTGAATTAATTATCTAATTAAGTTCTTCTTTTGTAGCTACCTAAGTAAAATATCTGAAACATCAGAAGACTGACGGTATCTCATCTAATGGTTTTCTTTCATAATTCTGACATTTTCCCCAAAGCTTACCATACTGATTTCTATTCATCCAGAAATCAACTTTCTACAAATCTAAGACTTTTTACCTACAAGCCAAAAAGTCAATTTTAAGTGAGTTGTCGTAGTATATGCCTAAAATCCCAGCACTTGGAAGGCTGAGGTTGGAGGATCACAAATTGAGGCAAGCCTGCCTGCACAGTGAGTTCCTGACCAGCCAGAACTACAGAACGAGACTGCCTCAAAATAACAAAATAAAAACTCAAATTTAAACTACTTGAATGACCACAAAAATGACATTCAAGCTAAGAATAGATCTACAATACAGGAAGACACTAGACTATTTCACTCATTGTCATGAATGTTTCCATAGTTTAGATACATCCTCACAGAAGCTAGAGAGATACTTTCATACCACCATGTTTTACTTCCCTGTTGATTTCTAATTGAAAATAAAAAGTTTGTTTGCACTTATTTACTCATCTATTTACAGAAAATGATGTGTCACACAACACACAGAAGTTCCCGATCCTTAAGGTGCCCACCCTTACAGAGCTTCACACTACTCAATCAATCTGTCCACACAGAACCCCCATTTATTAAAACAGTGCAAAAACAGGGTGTCCATGGCTCACGCCTGTAACCCTAGCTACTCAAGAGGCTGACATCTGAGAATCCTGGTTTGAAGCCAGCCAGGGTAGACAACTCAGAAAGACTCTATTTCCAATTAACCAGTAAAAATGCAGGACTAAAGATGTAGCTCAAGGTGGTAGAGCACCAGCCTGTGAACAAAACTGCTGAGAACTCAGGGCCTTGGGTTCAAGCCCCAGTTTCAGCATAAACAAACAAACATACAGGTCTCTGAACATTCATACTTTGTAAGCCAACATCCAGTTAACCTCAGTACGTCATGTAGTTCCCTCACAAATCTTCCATCTCCACTGCAGTTCTCTGAGTTCCATACGCAGTTAACAGTCCACCAAACACATCTCTATCCAAATGCCTAAAGATATCTCCAACTACTAATGAGCAAAACTAAGTTTATCTTGTGCCACCACTTGATTTTTCTCCCTTCACTCCCCATCCTCCTCATTCACATTTTCAACACCAACATCCACCCAAAGTACCACCATGTCTCCTCCTTGCTCTGACCCTCCACTTACCCATCTCACTCATTCTACCTTCCAAACACTACTTCATCTCCTTGATTCAGGACTTAACTACTTGTTTATCAAACTCATACAAGATTTACTGTGTAACATACAATGATTTGTTTTTTGTTTTGTTTTGTTTGGGTCCAGTCATGGGCCTGGGCACTGTCCCTCAGCTCTTCAGCTCAAGGCTAGCGCTCTACCACTTGAGCCACAGCACCACTTCCGACTTTTTTTTCTGCTATGTGGTGCTGAGGAATCAAACCCAGGGCCTCATGCATGCAAGGCAAGCGCTCTACCACTAAGCCACCTTCCCAACCCCCATACAATGATTTAAGACCTTTAAAATGTCAACTTATTTAATCCATATAACAACCTATAAAATGAAAATGGTTCAGGAACTTAGGGAGAGGACTCTAGGCATTCACACATAGCATTCTTTTTTTTTTTTTTTGTCGGCCGTGGGGCTTGAACTCTGGGCCTGGGCGCTGTCCCTCAGCTCTTCAGCTCAAGGCGAGCACTCTACCACTTGAGCTACAGCACCACTTCCGGTTTTCTGGTGATTTATTGGAGATAGGAGTCTCACGGTCTCTCCTGCCCGGGCTGGCTTTGAACCTCGACCCTCAGATCTCAGCCTCCTGAGTAGCTAGGATTACAGGCGTGAGCCACCAGCGCCCGGCTCACACATAGTATTCTTAGAGGAGGAATCCAAAGGCATAACAACTCCAAACATTTACAGTACTATTTGTCAAAAATTCCAGCAAATGGAAACATGGGTTTTGTTGCTGTTGCTGCTGCTGCTAGTGTGTTTTTGCTTTCAGGGCTTTTGGGGGTGGGATTTTTGGTCCTTTTAGAGGAAGTAAAGGGGAAATGCAAAAAGAGAGGAAGGGTGAACAAATACAGTCATAGTATTCAGTAGACACTATGTGGGAAATGTACTGTTCAACTTATGAGCAAGGATAGGAGGGAGAAACAGGTAAAGCAAAAGAAAGGGTGACATTGTCCAAAAAACAAATGTATTTGCCAGGCACAAGTGGCTCACGCCTGTAATCCTAGCTATTCAGGAGGCTGCGATCCAAGGATTGGGGTTCCAAGCCAGGCTGGGCAGAAAAGTACCAATGAGACTCTTATCTCCAATTAACTACTCAAAAACCAGAAGTAGCACTGTGGCTCAAGCAGTACAGCACTAGCCTTGAGCACAGAGGCTCAGGGGCAGCGCCCAGACCCTGAGTTCAAGCCCCACAACTTACCAAAAAAAAAAAATCATTACCTGACTTATGAAATGTTAACCCCTCTACTACAATATGTTAATAACAGCAATAAAGTTATATTTTTTTTTGGGGGGGGGGGTCCGGTCGTGGGGCCTGAACTCTGGACCTGGGCACTGCCCCTCAGCTCTTCAGCTCAAGGCTAGCGCTCTACCACTTGAGCCACAGCGCCACTTCCAGCTTTTTTTCTTTTTTGAAAAGTTGTATTTTTAAAAAATAACCCAGTTTGGGGCTGGGAAGTTGGTTCAGTGGTAGAGTGCTTGCCTCCCATGCATGAGGCCTTGGGTTCAATTCCTTAGCACCACATAAGCAGAAAAAAGCCAGAAGTGGCGTTGTGGCTCAAGTGGTAGGGCATTAGCCTTGAGCTGAAGAGCTGAGGGACAGCGCGCAGGCCCAGAGTTCAGCCTCCACGACCAGACCAAAAAAAACTTTCGTTACTAAGTTTTTAAATGCAAAATGCTTTTAAATATAAGTAATAAAGCACTAGACTTTGTCAGATATGCAAAGAAAAAATTTTAAACCAAGTATTTAAATCTTGTTTGTTTTTGTTTTTTTCCATCATGGGGCTTGAACTCTGAGCTTGGTCGCTGTCCTGCACTCTTCAGCTTAAGGCCAGTGTTCAACCACTTAAGCCACAGTGCCAGTTTTCTGGTGGTTAATTGGAGATAAGGGTCACACGGATTTTTCTGCCCTGCCTGGGCCCTGCCCGGGCTGGCTTTGAACCGTGATCCTCAGATCTCAGCCTCCTGAGTAGCTAAGCTTACAGGCGTGAGCCACAGGCGCCCAGCTCAAGTATTTAAATCTTTAGACCATATCAAGATTTTTCCAACTTGGTAGGCTAGTTACAGATCTACTAATAGAATTAGTAGATGAAAAAAAATCTTTCTGAACTCCTACACTTACAGAAATGAGCTATCATGAACTTTAGCTTCAGAATGTCAAAGTATAAAAGCTGATATATATTTGCTTCAAAATATAACCAAACAGCTCTAATGACTTTTCCAATCAATATACAAATCATATTTGCCTATGAAAAATGTAAAGAGAAAGTAAATGATGTCACCTGCTCATTCACCTTGAAAAGTAGAGGATTTTATGCAAAATAAATACCAGAGCTCTGCAGAGTGGTGACTAAATAGGATGCACTAGTTTCACTTCTCCAATTTGAGAAGAAATATAAATACTTTTTAAGTAGCCCACCAAATTCACAAGCAGCAGAAGTTATCAAGTTATCAAAACACTTCACAAAATCTATCCAAATACAAAAACTACCATGAAAACCAGCAAATGCAAAACCATACTTTTATATTATAAAATATAGCTGATGACAGCAGAGAAAAATGATTATAATTTTAATAATTTTAAAATATTTCAACTACAGTAAGGCCTTGTGCTTTGAGAGCAAACAGTAAGCTCTTCAAAGACTTTCCCCCAGAGAATAAGGAAAAACACTTGACACCCACATTCAACACTGTACAGATTCTAGCAAGAAGAATTAGTGAAGAATATGAAATAAAAAGCCCTTGTCCTTCAGCTGCATACGTCCCTTCTTTGGAGGTAACAAATGTTTTCAGTTAGTTCCTGTGTTCTTCCTACAGAGATTTTCTAACTTGGCAATTGTTTCATATCGTATCAGGTAAAAAGTTTTCTCCTTTTTCTAATGGCCACACAGTATTTCACTATGTGGATACAGTATTGTATTTCTCTATTGGTAATTTCTTTTTACTAATTTGTTTGAGACTCAAACACATTCTCCTGCCTTAGCCTCTGGCCTCTGAGTGCTGGGATAACAGGGATGCCCACACACATTGACAACTTCGGATTAGAAAACATCTGGGATAAATACAGCTCCCACCGCAAGGGCTGTTAACCTTTTATCTACGGACGGACTTAAGAAGTCAGGTAAATCCCCTAAAATAATTTGTTATGTGCCTATATGCATTTTTCTTTCTTTTCTGGTCATAGGGATTGAACTCAGGGCCTGGGCACTGTCCCTGAGCCTCTCTGTGCTCCAGGCTAGCATTCTACTACTTGAGCCATAGGGGCATTTCTGGTTTTTGAGTAGTTAATTGGAGGTAAGAGTTTCATGGGCACTTTTCTGCTTGGCCTTAAACAGCAATTATCAGATCTCAGAACTACAGGATGAGCCACCAGTGCTGGCTGCACTTGCACGTTTTTTCAGAGTAGTTTAATACAGATAAGAGTCATAGATTTTCCTGCCCAGGCTGGCTTCAAACTGAATCCTCAGATCTCAGCCTCCATAGTAGCTAGGATTACAGATATATGCCACCAGCACCCAGCACCTATAATGCATTTCTCTGGGCAAAAAATTTACATACCATGAACCACACTTATTAAAGCGAACTGTGACCCACAGAAAAGTTTTAAAACTCCTATAATTTAAGTACAAATGAATAAATATTTGTTAAACAGCCATTTAGTCAAGGGGTTTGTTAGACTATTTTTTGTACCAGACAATGAAGAACTAAGTTAAATACAAATAGTATACAGACTTCAATACAATAATATACAAAATTCTTATGAGAACCTTTTCACATTAAAAAAAAACTCTTTTCAGTGGTGGTACTAGAATTTAAACTCAAGTCCTCCTACTTGCTTATCAGGCACTCTACAGCTGAGCCACACTTCCAACACTGTTTTTGGTTTTTAAGACAGGATCTCTAAGTAGCTCAGGTTGTTCATAACTTACTCTGTAACCCAGGCTATCCTCAAACTCAAGATCCTCCTGACTCTACCTCCTGAGTACTAGGATTACAAAGATGCACCACCATACCCATTCCAATTGACTGCTCTGACCACTTATTTTCTGCAAAGAGGTTTGTGAACAGGAATACTAAAGAAACAAAATGAAGTTACTGAATGGTCAAAAGGTAGCCAGCCATACAAGCTGCTGTTCACCCTACCTCACAACAAAGGCATCTCCAATGCCCCTTCAAATCTATGTCATTTCTGAGAATACAAGTCAGTGGCAGTGGAGCAGTTGTATAATGCCTAGCACATCATGTTTGAGAACAGAAGCTAGACATGTATTATCTTGCTTAATCCTGAAGATAATCATTTGAGGGACTGGGAATGTGACTCAAAGTGGTAGAGTGTTAGCCTTGTGCAAAACGAATCTCAGGGATGGTATCCAGGTCCTGAGTTTAAGCCTCAGGACTGACCAAAAAAAAAAAGACAAGATAGTCATTATTTCCCCCACACACTATGAAAGTAAAGACTAAAACTGACTGTACTTATTTGCCCAAGACCACACGTTAAACTATACTAACACACTAATGCAATTATAAAGTATGAAACTGAGACATCGCCTTCACCTTCAAGATTCCAAATCTCATCTACTTTCTACAACACTTTGATGCCTGAACTCCAAATTGTAATGATACTCATTTGAGGAGACAGAACATAACTTAGTGGTCAGAAAGACCTTCCTTCTAATTCTAGTTCAATGATCTATTAGTTTATGACAACTGTTTAAAAGGTGCCTTTGATATCTATAGAAGTGGACTGCCGTGGGTTAAAATTTTAAGAAGGTATTTAAAAAGAAAACAGCTCACTATGTCTAAAGATTAGTCCAAGGAGGTTACTATCATTATCTTTTTGGGGGGCTGGTGGAAACACTTAGGCAACAAAATTGCCCAGTATGACACAAAACCTCTTCCCCTAAAATGCTCACATTCTAACAAGTTCCAAAATGATGGAAATACATTATATCTGATTAAGTATCTTCTGGCTTCACAGAACATCTTCAGCTGCCCTTTAAAGATAGTTCACACAAGTAACTGTACCCACAGTTACAGCACCATCAGGACTGCTTCTTCTACCAGAAGCCATTTCATTTGCAATCTGAAGGTTCTTTCTACAGAATTACGCGCTTTCGTTTTGCTGATAAGAAATGACAGCTGTCAAATATAGTACATCCGCTTCTACTCTGTAACCCCCACCCCAATCAACCGAGTTATCCATTCGACTGCTGTAAAAGAATTCTCCAAATATACTAATTAAAAAACAAAAAACTTCCTGGGGCCACTGGGGAGCGTTTCGACGAGGAGCTAAGACGCGAGTTGAAGGCCTGAAACGACTTTTTCCTGAGAGAATAAAAGTTTGTTAACACTCTCCTTCCCAAAGCTTGAAATGGGCGCTTTTAGGAAGCACGACTCGGGCTTCCCAGGGCGGACAACGAGGTACTGGAAAGTAACTTTTACTACGACGTCCCAAGATCAGCACCCCCCCCCCGCACCCCGTCTTCCTCCCTCCCCCGGGGGCTGGGGAGGTAGCGCCGAAATCCCAGCAGCCACCGAGAGCAGGATCCCCACCCCCCCCCCCGGCCCCACGACCGACACGGATCGCAGGCCAGCCCCAGCGCCCGGAGCAGGCGCCCGGAGCAGGGCCCCACGGCCGCGGCTTCCCCTCCGGAGGCCCCTCCGCCCGCCTCCGCCACCCTGCAAACCCGCAGCGCCCCAGCCCCCCGGGCCGCACAGCCTCCCCACCCCTCCGGGACTCGGCCTCTCCACACACCATCGTAGCCAAGAGATTAAGAAGCAGGTGGGCAAGGCCGACCGTCTGGGAATCCGTTATCGGTGCTCGGGATCCATTGGCGCCAACAACTTCTCCCGCGAAGTACAAGGGGCGGCGGCGCGCGGCGATGACGTCGGGAGGCGCGCGCTTTCCTTCTGCCCCGCCCAGAGGCGGGAGGTGCGACGTGGGCCCTGGTGGGGCCCCGGCGGCGGCGCGGCGAGCGGGCTGGCGGCGGCTGCTCTCGCGAGGGCCCGCGCGATCGCGGCCCGCGCGTGCCTCTGGCGCCCTGTGGTACTCTGTGGCTTGGGCGCGATGCCCACTTTCGGGAGCTGGTGTCCGGGGGCGGGGGGGGGGGGGATCCGGTTCCTGCCGGCTCCACGTGTGCTGCGTCCTGCTTCTGGACGGTGTGGATCGCACGGATCACGCATAAATACCCATTCTGGCTGGGCGTCCGTGGCTCAGGCCTGGAAGCCTGCTCAGGCTGAGACCTGAGGATCATGGTTCGAAGCCAGCCCAGGCAGGAAAGTCCATGAGACTTTCCGATTAACCGCCAAAAACCCAGCTGGGAATCCCAGCTACTCAGGAGGCTGAGTGAGATCTGAGGATCGTGGTTCCATGACTGTGTCTCCAATAAAGCATAGAAAAAGCCAGAAGTGGTTCCGTGGCTCAAGTAAAGTTCTAGCCTTGAGCACAAAGGAGCCCAGGGAGAGCACCCAGGCCCAAAGTGAAAGACGCGTGACAGGCCATGTGGTAGAGCACTACCCTTAAGCATAAAAGCTAAGGGACAGTGCCCAGGGCCTGAGTTCAAGATCCAGGACTGAAAACAAAATCTTCTGAAACAAATTTCATTAAAAAGTATTTTGAAGTGTTTGACCCAACTGAATTATTAGGTCAAACAACGAATAAGAAGAGACACTCTGATGCCGGGCGCTGGTGGCTCACGCCTGTAATCCTAGCTACTCAGGAGGCTGAGATCTGAGGATCGCGGTTCAAAGCCAGCCCGGGCAGGACAGACCGTGAGACTCCTATCTCCAATAAAACCACCAGAAAACCGGAAGTGGCGCCTTGAGCTGAAGAGCTGAGGGACAGCGCCCAGGCCCAGAGTTCAAGCCCCATGACCGACAAAAAAAAAAAAAAAGAAGAGACACTCTGTTCCTAAAACAGTCCAAAGGAAGGACCGCTTTTATCTTGCCCAACCCCAGAGCAAAAAGGACTTCTATAAAGCCAGTTCACCACCACTCACTCCATTTTATTAATGAAAAATCTGAAGCCCAGACAAATTAAACTCTGCTCCAAAGCTAACAAATCAGGAAATCTGGACTTCACAAACATGCATCGTTGCTAAGCTAAATCACTCAAGGAAGAAGTGTATGCTCTTTGGTGAGCGCAGAGGAAAAAGCAAACCTAAGATGGAGTGAGCTTTAAACAAGTTTTGTTGTTTGGTTGAGGAGGGAGGGTGTTGTTTCGGTGCCAGTCCTAAGACATGAACTCAGGACCGGGAGTACTGTCCCTGAGCTTTTTTCAGTCAAGGCTAGCACTCTACCCATTTGAGCCACATCTCCACTTCCAGATTTTTGGTGTCTACTTTGAGGTAATAATCTCACAGATTTTTCTCCTGTCTGGGCTGACTTTGAACCTAGATCCTCAGATGTCAGCCTTCTGATGATAGGATTACAAGTGTGAACCAACAGCACCCAACTGTTACTTGGTTTTTGTTTTGTTTTGTATTGTGAGACAGTCTTGCAGTATGCCAGCCACTCCTGAGCCTCCTGCCTCTGCCTCTTGTCGTCAGGGATTACAGGTGTACACCACCACACCCAGACAATAAGTTTTATATCAATAGATAAGTGACTGAATTGTATAAAAGAATTCAACGTTTGCATTCAATTTTGAAAGAAAACCTGAGACAAAGAGTTTAGTGGGAAGAACATTGTCTCAGCTTTGGCCTAGACTTTAAAAAAAAATCTTTTTCCTCCCATGTCTGTGTGGTCTTATCACTTATATCTTTGCATTAAAAGATAACAGACTGAGTTCAAGCCCCAAGACCCCCCCCCCCAAAAAAAAAAGCAGTCAAAAGATAGAGCCTTCTGGAATACACTTTATATTGATTAAATGCCTCTTGCTATGTATATCCAGCATGCAGTTTTGGACTATTACTAATTTGGGTCTCTTCCCCCACTACCACCACCACCACTATTGTAATACACAACTTACAAATAAGTAAACTGTTAAGATGAAATTTTCAAAATACACTGAATAAAGTGTTACTCATGAGCAGCAGGGCCTTGTAGTCTAGATTCTTCTAAAACCAATGTACTAGCTTCCCAATCCCAGCATATACTAGTTCTCTAACCATGGGCAAGTTACTGTAATTCTGTTTCCTCATCCAAAAAATAAAGATAATAGCACCATTATTTATTTATTTATTTATTTTGTTGGTCATTTATTTATATTTATTTTGTTGAACTCTGGGCTTGGGCGCTATGCCTGAGCTCTCCAGCTCACCACTTGAGCCTCAGCACCACTCCCAGTTTTTTAGTGGTTTTTATTGGAGATCAGAGTCTCATGAAATTTCCTACTCTGGCTTTGAACCTCGATCCTCTGATCTCAGCCTCCTGAGTAGCTAGGATTACAGGTGTAAGCCACCAGCACCCAGCAGCACCACTTTATAAAGTTGTTACAGAATTGTTTCTGACACATAGTAGGTAAAAATGTGGGAAGTAGGAGGGTGTTTAGTTTGTATTTTGTTTTCTTAAGAAAATTTTAGTATAATTTGGGTTTGCCTTGAACCCTAGAGCCTCCTGCCTCAACCTCTAGGATAATAGAATTACAATTGTGTGCCATCACATCCAGCAAATAACAGTATTATAATTTCACAGTTATCGTTATTACGCAGGATAGATGTCATAAAGGGAAAGAATTCCAAAAGTAGGCCTGTCTGAGCTGTGCACTGGTGGCTCACACATGGGATCCTAGCTACTTAGGAGGCAGAGATCTGAGGATCATGGTCCAAAGCCAGCCCAAGCAGAAAACTCCATGAGACTCTTATTCCCAACTAACTACCAGAAAACCAGAAGTGAAACTGTAACTCAAAATGGCAAAGCACTAGCCTTAAACAAAAGAGCTCAAGGACAGCACTTAGTCCACAAGTTCAAGCCTCCTGACAAAAAAAAAAAAAAAAAGCTTGTCTGTTCCACAATTTTGCTTCAGGAAATATTTGATTAGGGAGGAGGTAGGTCCTTAGAACTCTTAAGAAATCAATGAAATCTATGACCCAGCTCTAGAAAAGTGAATATAGCAAATATATTTCAAACTTTTACCTATAATATCAAAGGACTTAGACTTACACCAGTTTATAATCTCATTGTGCTGTACCACAATAAATTAGCAACTAATTAAAGTTGCACATATTTTTATATCCCACTAGTTTTAACTTGTGTTTTCTTTTCTAGCTCTTTGAATCCTTCTTTGAAGTTAAGTCAGAAGCTTATAGTCTCCAGAAACATACTTACCTGTATTTATTAGGTTGTTTTCCTTAGGAATATTTATTTACTTTGAAAATACTCTAAACCTGGGATAGTGGTGCGTGGCTATAATCTAAGCATGCAGAAGGGTAAAGCAGAAAGATCTCAAGGCCAAGGCTGAGCTGCAAAGCAAGACTGTTTCATAAAAACAAAAAAAGAAGTGAGTAACGTGGCTTTTGCCTGTTAGCTATTCAGGACTAGGACATTGCCATCCAGATGATTTGAGGTCATCCTAGGCAAAAAGTTTATGAAACCCCCCTCCGGCTGCTCACCTAATGGTTGAATCTGGCATGGCAGCTGTGTAGGAGTCCAAAACCAGGAGGATTGCAATTCTAGGCCAGACTGGGCAAAAATATTCATGAGACTCCATCTCAATAGAAAAGCCGGGCTACTGTCATCCCTGCTGCAATGGGAAGCATGAAATAGATCATAGTCCAAACACAAGCCTGGATCAAAGCCAACATCCTATAAACATTTTTAAAAATGAACAAACAGCACAAAAATAGGTCAGAGCCATGGACTATCAATAGAGCACCTGCCTAGCACTCACAAGGTAAGGCCCTGAGTTCAAACCCTAGACAGAGGCAGAGACTGGGGTCGGGGGGAGTAACAGGGGGAAAAAGGGGGCAAGAACGAAAGAAGGGAGGAAGGGAAGGAGAGAGGAAGGCAGAGAGAAGGAATATCTCAGAAATGTGCTAGATTAAAAATTATTCTACATTTTGTGTCTCTTGCACTGGGGCAGCCTTGTAACTACTCGGTGGACCAAAGAATAGAGTGTGATACAGAGTGTGATACCATGCCAGGTTTTTGTTTGTTTTTGGGTCAGTCGTGGGGCTTGAACTCTAGGCCTGGGCGCTGTCCCTGCACTCTTCAGCTCAAGGCAAGTGCTCTACCGCTTGAGCCTCAGCACCACTTCTGGTTTTCTGGTGGTTTATTGGAGATAAGAGTCTCTCGGATTTTCCTGCCAGGGCTGGCTTTGAACCACAATCCTCAGATCTCAGCCTCCTGAGTAGCTAGGATTACAGGCATGAGCCACAGGCGCCTGGCCCCTGTGCCAGGGTTTTAAGAAGACTCCTCCTACCTGCTCTTTGTTGACCTGCCATATTAAATGAGAGAGGCCAAATCCAAATAAGCAATGTATTAAGCATTTAAATGAAGCCATCTTGGACCCATCATCCCAGCAACTGATCGAATTTCACTAAATAACATCCTCTACACCTCATAGAGATAGAGAAAAAACAAACCACCTGCTCAAAACTTGCTCAGGTTTCCTGTCCCCAGGTAGTATGAGTATAATAAAATTATTGTACCTTTAAGGGACTGAGTATTAGAATGATTTGTAAAGTAAAACATAACCAAAACAAAGTTTTTAGAAAATTTTTGCAACTGTCTTACTATGTAACTCAGGCTAGCCAGGAATGTGCTATAGAATGTAGGCTGTCCTCAGACTATCAATCCTGCCTTAGCTTCCAAAGTACTAGAATTACAGGTATACATCATTATGCCCAGCCCTAGAATTTTTTTCTGTATATATATTTTATTGTAAAAATACTGTACAGAGGGGTTACAGTTACATGAGTAAGGTAATGAGTACATTTCCTATCGAACATTGTTACCTCCTCTTTTGTTTTTCCCCTACTTTTCCCTCCTTGTTTTTCCCCTCTCCACCTCCCCAGCTCCTCCCTCCTCCCCCCCCCCAGAATTTTTTTTTTGACTGTACTGTTGTTTGAACTAAGGGCCTCTCACTAGCTAGGCAGATGCTCTACCACTGAGCCATGCCTCCAACTCCTTAGGAATATTTTGAAAGACCCCAAATATGATGCAACAAGAAAATGGATGTTTTCTTCACTGTGTTGGTATTTATTGATGCAGTATTCACCAGATACATATTGAGCATCTATTATGTGTCTGCACTTTGTACCACCTGCTGGGTTCCCAGTCAAGAAGACAGTCCCACCTTCAAGTTTATATTTTTGAGGAAAGGAGAAAATAAATAAGTAGACAAAGATAATTGACTCAAATAAGATGTAAGTACAATAAGGAAAATGCAGAAACAAAGCTAGGGCTCTGGTGGCTCACACCTGTAATCCTAACTACTCTGGAGGCTGAGATCTGAGGATCCTGGTTGAGTCAGCCTCGGCAGGAAAGTCCATGAGACTCTTATCCCCACAACTGACAATAACAACAACAAAATCCTGCCAAGCACCAGTGGCTCAATGCCTGTAATCCTAGCAACTCAGGAGGCTGAATTGTGACAATCATGATTCAAAGCCAACCTGTGGATATCATCTATTTCCATGTGGCCTTTCTTTGGCAATGAGAATAAAGCTATAATAGATCATAACTACTCTCATGGCTCAGTATCAAACTGTAACTATGTATCTTCAGAAAATAGGTTATTACCTAGGGCTGTTGATTTTAGAACACTTTTCAGAGTCACAGAAAAGCCATCTATTGCTGAAGTAAAACATTGGCTAATGAAGATTCTTTGCCTGTTTTCTTCAAAGAAATACTTATGCTCTTTAGTCATATAAATGTGTATATATACACACACATATGTGTGTATACAAATTTACTTTTCAGAATTGAGAACATTTATCCAAAGCCTAAAGCATTTCTTTTTTTAATTTAGTTCATTGTCAAGGTGATGTAAAGAGGGATTACAGTTACAAAAGTAAAATAGTGAGGACGTTTCTTGTCACCTAAAGTATTTCTTTTCTTTTCTTTTCTTTTTTTCTTTTTTCTTTTTGTTCTATCATGGGACCTGAACTCTGGGCCTGGGCGCTGTCCCTCAGCTCTTCAGCTCAAGGCTAGCGCTCTACACTTGAGCTACAGTGCCACTTGCAGTTTTCTGGTGGTTTATTGGAGATAAGAGTTTCACAGACTTTCCTGCCCGGGCTGGCTTTGAACCAAGATCCTCAGATCTCAGCCTCCTGAGTAGCTAGGATTATAGGCATGACCCTCTGGTGTCCGGCTAAAGTATTTCTTAAAATGTCTTTTTAACAATGAGTTCAGTCCTAACAACAGAAAGACATCCTAAATTAAGTACTGCCTGTTGAATCTAATTACCTAGAATTCAATGGTCTTGTCTTAATCAAAAGAAAGGGCTTCAGAGAAAATTTTATCAAGCAAAAGTCATGAAAGTCAGATCTATTTCCCTCTCAACCTTAGGAATAGATCATTGACAGGAAAATTGTTTATATTGGGCTGGGAAGGTGGCTCAGTAGTAGAGCGCTTGCCTTGCATGCCTGAGGCCCTGGGTTCGATTCCTCAGCACCACATAAGCAAAAAGAAAAATGCCAGAAGTGGCGCTGTGGCTCAAGTGGTAGAGTGCTAGCCTTGAGCTGAAGAGCTGAGGGACAGCGCCCAGGCCCAGAGTTCAGGCCCCACAACCGGATCCCCCCCCAAAAAAAAAAAGAAAGAAAAAGAAAATTGTTTATATTTCACGAAGCTCTGTGTGCCCAAAGTTAGAATACTGATGTTAGCATCTAATTTACTGTTTCTAAATTTGTGGAGCATTGGAGGATACTTGCAAAACAGAGACGGAAATCACTGTCCTTCTGAAATGACTAAAAGCTATGTATTAGCAGGAAGTGCATCATCTGAATCTTGGACTTCATTTATAATTTGATCACTGCTGTGTAGAAGTAAGAAACAACTGAAATCAACAAAATTAATTATGTGGGTCAATCCCTCTGCCTTAGTTAACTAATCTAAGTGGTAGGATTCATTCTTCCCTGGGAGTCACTTTGAAATCATTTTCAGAAGTACAATACTTACATTGTCTTTCACTGGACTTTTAAAAATCAGCAGAAATCAATTGAATTTCCACCGTGCAACATCAAATGTGACCTTCTGCCCTCTGGATAAATATTAGCATGTCCTGCTTTGTCAGGGTTTATTGGAACATTTTCTTCATAGAAAACAGCTTCATTGTGCAGCTTGGTCTTTTCTTGGTGATAATTGCAGTAGACACCAATAATGTTGACCTTCTAATCCAATTAGGAGCATAATCTGTCACCATTAAGGTACACTTTTTCTAATTTAGGAAATCAGGTACTAGGTCAATTACATGAATTTTCAGATGATATCCAGTTAACCTTTTTAATCTAATTTGTTTCAGTAATCTAGGTTTACATAAACTTGCCTGATGATTTTTAGACCCTAAAAAGAACAGAAAATTTTGCCAGGGGCTGGTGGCTCATGCCTGTAATCCTAGCTATTCAAGAGGCTGAGATCTGAAGAACACAATTCAAAGGCAGCCCAGGCAGGAAAGTCCCTGAGACTCTTATCTCCAATTAACCACCTGAAAACCAGAAGTGGTGATGTGGCTCAAGTGGTAGAGCGCTAGTCCTGAGCTGAAACGCGCAGGGACAGCACTCAGGCCCAGAGTTCAAGCCCTATGACCTACAAAAAAAAAAAAAGAAAATTTTATCAAGTAAATCCGTAAATTCTCTTTGGTAGCAAGGAATATGTACAGTTAGCATAGTAAAAACTTTAAAGCAGTGAAGAGCTTATTCCTGTAACCCTAGCTACTCAGGAAGTTAAGTTCTAAGGATTAGGGTTCAAAGCCAACCCAGTAAGGGAAGTCCCATGAGACTCTTATCTCTAATTAACCACCAGAAAGCTAGAAATGGTTATGTGGCTGAAGTGAGATAGTTCTAACTTTGAGTGAAAAGCTAAAAGGCAGTACTCAGGTCCTAAATTCAAGCCCTAATGCCAACACACACACAAAAAAATAGAGCATACAATTTTACTGTTCACATGAATATTTAATTGCAAATGTCATCTTGTTGTGGATGAATTTCCTAAGCTATTCATAGGCAATTTTAAGGGTACGTATAGACAGAGCCACAGGAATTCCAGCAGTGTTTTATAGTGATGACAGTTTTTATGACTAGTGCAATCTTTTTCTCAGAGTAATTCCAGGAACCATGTTGTTTTTCTGGTTGCCTCCCAGAAATAATGTGAAACAAAGCAAATAAAGGAAACTATCATCTCTTATTTGAGAGCTACTATTATCATAAGAATAACAGTATGCTGAACTAGTCCAGACCCTTAAAACCCTCACAACTGTAATCCTTGCTACACAAGAAGCTGAGAGCTGAAGATCAAAGTTTGAACCAGCCCTTTGAGGAAAGTCTGTAATACTCTTGTCTCCAATTAGCCAGAAAAATAAAAGCTAGAAGTAGAGCTGTGGCTGGCCTTGAGCAAAAAGAGTTCAGTGACAGTGCCCAGGCCTTGAGTTCAAGCCTCTGGACTGGCAAAAAGAACAAGGAGGAAGAGGACAAAAAGAAGGAGAAGGAGAAGGAGAAGGAGAAGGAGAAGGAGAAGGAGAAGGAGGAGAAGGAGGAGAAGGAGGAGAAGGAGGAGAAGGAGGAGAAGGAGAAGCAGAAGAAGCAGAAGCAGAAGCAGAAGCAGAAGCAGAAGCAGAAGCAGAAGAAGAAGAAGAAGAAGAAGAAGAAGAGGAGGAGGAGGAGGAGGAGGAGGAAATAATTGAATAAATCAAAAGAAATGGGAAGAAAAATTTTCCTTACAATAGAACGTCAATTAATATATGTAGAAATAATTAAGAAAATACAATATCAGCATTAGAATTTTTTTTTGATAGCCCAGGCTGGCCTCAATCCAAGTACTTCTTCCTCAGCCTCCAGAATGCTACGACAACCAGCTTTTTTGTTGTTATAAAAATCTTACTATGTGTCCCAGGCTGATCTGGCATTACTGGACATAAGGGATCTTCCTGTCCCAACCTTCCAAGTATCTGGGTGGCATGCCACCCCTAACCTCACAGGCAAGATATGTCAATGGATGTTAAATGTGATAGTGGAAGTCTGAGAAGGAAGAAGATAGTCACATAGTCTCAGCATATCACCCCCTCAAGTTATATCTCCTTTACAAAGGAAAAAGCAATCACTTTGGGGTGATGATTATGCAGAAAGCAAGCAGCCAAGCACTGATGCTATTCCTACTATGGCAGGAGGCTGTGTATCTCAGTCCAAAGCCAGCTCAGGCAGGAAAGTGTAATAATCTCTCCTCTCTCTCTTTCTCTCTGTCTCTCTGTCTCTCTGTCTCTCTGACTCTCTGTCTCTCTCTCTGTCTCTCTGTCTCTGTCTCTGTCTCTGTCTCTCTCTCTCTGTCTCTCTCTCTGTCTCTCTCTCTCTCTCTGTCTCTCTCTCTCTCTCTCTCTCTCTCTCTCTCTCTCTGTCTTTCTCGCATTGGTTATGGGGCTTGAACTCTGGGTTTGGGCGCTGTCCCTCAGCTTTTTAGCTCAAGGCAAGCACTCTACCACTTGAGCCACAGTGACATTTCCAGTCTGTGATATTCTTTTTTTTTTTGGGGGGGGGTGGGTCCGGTCATGGGGCCTGAACTCTGGGCCTGGGCACTGTCCCTCAGCTCTTCAGCTCAAGGCTAGCACTCTACCACTTGAGCCAAGCACAACTTCTGGCTTTTTTTTTCTGCGTATGTGGTCTGAGGAATCGAACCCAGGGCCTCGAGCATGCAAGGCAAGTGCTCTACCACTGAGCCACCTTCCCAGCCCCCAGTCTGTGATATTCTTATCTTCACTTAAGCACCAAAAGAGTGGGAAGTAGAGCTGTTGCTCAAATGGTGAAGCATAGGCCCTGATTTCAAGTCCCAGGACTGGCACAAAAAAGAAAAGAAAAGAAAGCAACCAAACATCAACAATATTAACACCAATAGACAGACATACCAGCATCATATAATCCTCAGATAACTGTGTGTGAACAGGGATATAACTTCTGGAAGAAAAGAGAGAGAAAAAAAAGCTTGAAAATTTCATAAGAGGGGACTGGGAATGTGGCTTAGTGGTAGAGTGCTTGCCTTGCATTCATGAAGCCCTGGGTTCTACTCCTCAGTACCATATATGCAGAAGAAGAAAAAAAGGAAAAAAGAAAGAAAATTTAATAAGAGAACATCAGAAAACAAAACTGAAAAGACATTCTATAAAATACTAATCAGAATTCATCAATATGATATATTGATTTGTACTCCTTTGAGATATATAATTATCTATCTATATATAATGGAATGGTATAGTACCAATATGTATACCGATGGAATTGGAGGCTAATAAAATTTTAGTTTTTTAAGGAACTTCCATACTGACTTCCATAGTGGTTGCAATAGTTTCCATTCCCACCAACAGTATATGAAAGCTCCTTTTCCCCTACATCTTCACCAGCATTTGCTGTTGGTTTTTCTTGATGACTGCCATTCTGAGTGGTGTAGAATGGAAACAGTACAGTTTGTGTTTTGTTTTCTTTTGTTTGCAGTTTCAGAACTTGAACGCACTCAAGCTGTGTCCCTGAGCTTTTGTGCTCAAGGCTAACACTCTACCACGTGAGCCACAGCTCCACCTCAGGCTTTTTGTGGTTAATTGGGAGTAATAGTCTTATGAGCTGGGCACCAATGGCTCACACCCGTAATCCTCACTAGGCAGGAGGTTGAGATTTGAAGATCACAGTTCAAAGCTAGCCTGGGCAAAAAGTCTGTGAAACTCTTTTTTTTTTTTTTTTTATTGTGAAAATACTGTACAGAGGGGTTACAATTACATGGGCAAGATAGTGAGTACATTTCTTATCAAGCATTGTAGCCTCCTCCTTTGTTTACCCTTCCCATCCCTTCCCATCCTCCCTCCCCCCCACACAATCCTCCCCCCCCAAGTTGTAAAGTTCGTTTTTTGACATGACAACTTGTACTTCTCATTGTTGCAACAGGTCCGCCTGTATCCTTATTTAAAAGACTTGTTTTTCCCCTTCCCCTCCACAAATTATACCGACATCAAATACAGTGAAAGCAGGGGTTATACTGTGGGGCAGGGACATACAAAGCAACAAAGAAATAATCTTATAATTGCGTTAGAAACAAATGCATGAAAGAAAAAAACATTTAAAATACATATCTTAGGGTTCATTTTCCTAACATCACCTTATCTGGCCTTTTCTGCTTGACTCATACATATACTAGATGTTGCAAATAAGGGACATCATGGGACCTATGCTTCTTTGGGCTTGGCTTACTTCACTTAATATAATTTTTTCCAAGTCTTTCCATTTCCTAACATCCATGAAACTCTTATCTCCAATAAACCACTCAAAAAAGCTGTAGGTGGTGCTGTGGCTTAAGAAGTAAAGTAAAGTAAAGTGCCCAGGGCCAAGCCTTGGAGGGAAGGGGAGGGGGGCAAGAAGGGGGAGCTGGGGAAGAGTCTCAGGGACTTCCCAGCCAAAGCTGGCTTCAAACTGTGATACTCAGATCTCATCTTCCTAAATAGCTAGGATTACAGGCATGAGCCACCAGCACCCAGCTTGGAAACAGTATAGATTTAATTTATATTTCCTTATGGCCAAGGATATTAAACATTTCTTCATGTATCTATTAGTCACTGGCACTTCTTCATCTGAAATATGTGTATTCAGTTCATTTACCCAATTATTCATTGGATTGTTTATTCTTTTGCTGTTAATTTTTTTCAGCTCTTTGTATATTCTGGATGTTAATTCTTTATCCATTCAATAGCTGGTGACATTTTGTCTTATTCTTTGTGTTCTGTGTGTATGTGTGTGCCGGTTCTGGGACTTAACTCAGGGCCTACATGTTGTCCAAGAACTTTTTTTTCCCTCAAGGCTAGCACTCTACCAGCTGAGCCACAGGTTCAGTGGCTTTTGGGTTGATTCTGATCATTGTTTCCTTTAATGTGCAAATGTAGTCAATTCTTGCTCTTAAAGGGCAATTAGGGTACTATTCAGAAAATAATTTCTGGTATCTTCCAGAGTTTTCTCTATGTATTACTAAAGCAGTTTCAGGGTTTCAGATTTTACATTCAGATGTTTGAGCCATTTGCAGTCGGTTTTGGACAGGGGGAAAGACTGCAGTCTAGTTTCAGTCTCTGGCATATAGCCAATTTTCTCAGCATCATTTGTTTAAAAGGCTATCTTTTCTCCAGTGTACGGTTTTGATTGCTTTGTCAAAAATTAGATGTCTGGGGGCTGGGGATGTGGCTTGGTGGTAGAGTGCTTGCCTAGCATGAATGAAGCCCTGGGTTCAATTCCTCAGTAACACATAAACAGAAAAAGCCAGAAGTAGTGCTGTGGTTCAAGTGGTAGAGTGCTAGCCATCAGCAAAAGAAGCTCAGGGACAGTGCCCAGGACCTGAGTTCAAGCCCCAGGACTAGCAAAAAAAACAAAATTAAGATGACTGTAGCTGTGTGTATTTGTCTCTGGGTTTTCTGTTCCACTCGTCTTTGGGTTTGTGCTTGTGCCAGTATCACACTGTTTTTGTTACTGTGGGTCTGTAATATAAAATCAAAGCCCAGTATTATGGTACCTGGAGTAATGTACTCATGTATATTTTTAAAAATATGTATTCTGCCAAGCACCAGTGGCTCATGCCTGTAATTCTAGCCACTCAGGAGACTGAGATCTGAGGATCATGGTTCAAAGCCAGCCAGGGTAGGAAAGGCCATGAGACGTTTTTTTTTTTTTGTCAGTCATGGGGCTTGAACTCTAAACCTGGGCACTGTCCCTAAGCTCTTCAGCTCGAGGCTAGCACTCTACCACTTGAGCCACATTGCCACTTCTGGCTTTTTCTGTTTATGTGGTGCTGAGGAATCGAACTCAGGTCCTCATGCATGTAAGGCAAACACTCTACCACTGAGCCACTTTCCCAGCCTGCCATGAGATTTGTCTCCAATAAACTACTCAGAAAACTAGAAGTGGTGCTGTGGCTCCAGTGGTAAAGTGCTAGCCTTGAGCTGAAGAGCTGAGTGACAGTGCCCAAGCCCAGGGTTCAAGCCCCATGACAAACAAAAATGAAACATTAGTTATCTACTCATCTACTGAATGAGTCTACAGGAGTAAAGATTGAGTATTTATTTATTTATTTTGCCAGTCCTGGGAGAACTCAGTGCTTGGGCACTGTTGCTGAGCTTCTTTGCTCAGAGCTAGCACTCTATCACCTCAGCCACAGTACCACTTCCAGTGTTTTCTGTTTATGTGGTACTGAGGAGTCAAACCCAGGGTTTATGCATGCCAGGCAAGCACTCCCCCACTGAGCTACATTCCCAGCCCAGATAGATAGATAGATAGGTAGGTAGATAGATAGATAGATAGATAGATAGATAGATAGATAGATAGATAGATAGATAGATAGATAGATAGGTTTGAAAAATAACAGTTCTTTTTAAAAACTCAGGAAATGGTTGTGCTGCGCAGAAAGATGTCAGACACTGGGAAACAGAGTGGCAATTCCTCAAAAACTCAAATACAGAGTTATCTTATAGTCACCAACTCTATTTCTGGGGCATACTGCCCAAGAATTGAAAACAGGGTCTTGAGCACATTTTGTGTATGTGTATCAGTTATGGGGCTTGAACTCAGGGCCTGGGCCCTGTCCCTGAGCTTTTTTGTTCAAGGCTAGTGCTCTACCACTTTGAGCTACAGTGCCACTTCAGGGTTTCTGGTGGTTAATTGGAAATAAGAGTCTCATGTATTTTCCTGCCCAGGCTGGCTTTGAACTATAATCTTTGATCTCAGCCTCCTGAGGAGCTAGGAGGAATGAGCCACACATTTTTATTCCCATGCTTATAACAGCATTATTCATACCTGCTAAGGAGGAAAGCAATCCAAATGCTCATCAATGCATGAATGAATAAATGAAATGGAACATTCCTAAAATGGAATGTTCAACCATAAAAAGGAATGAGAAGCCAAGTGCCAGTGGTTCAGCAAAAAAGCTCAGGGATAACTTCCAGGCCCTGACTTCAAGCTTCAGAACTAGCACAAAGGAAAAAAAGAGAGGAAGCGAGAAAGGAAGAAAGGAAGAGAGGAAGAAAGAGGGCTGGGAACGTAGTTTAGTGGTAGAGTGCTTGCCTAGCATGCATGATGCTCTGGGTTCAATTCTTCAGAACAATATACACAGAACAAGCCAGAAGTGGCGCTGTGGCTCAAGTGGTAGAGTGTTAGCCTTGAGCAAAAGAAGCTCAAGAACGGTGCCCAGGCCCTGAGTTCAAGCCCCGGGACTGGCAAAAAATAAAGGAACAAAGAATGGAAGGAAGTTAGGAAGGAAGGAAGATAGGAAGAAAGGAATAATTGTACATACTATTCTATCACATCCATTTATTAAGAAAGAATAATGGTGCATACCATCCTATGGTATCCATTTATTAATTGTTGGCTGGTTCCACCATTTGGATATTGTGAACAAAGCTGCAAAAAACATGAACGTGCAGATGTCTCTCTTGCATATTGATTTGTTCTACTCTGGGTATATGTCCAAGAGTGGCATGGTTGGTCGTAAGGTAGATCTATTTTTAATTTGTTTGAGGAAATTCTTTCTTTTTTTTTCTTTTTTTTTTTTTGGGGGGGGGGTCCAGTCGTGGGGCCTGAACTCTGGGTCTGGGCACTGTCCCTCAGCTCTTCAGCTCAAGGCTAGCGCTCTACCACTTGAGCCACAGTGCCACTTCCGGCATTTTTCTTTTTGCTTATGTGGTGCTGAGGAATTGAACCCAGGGCCCACGCATGCAAGGCAAGCGCTCTACAACTGAGCCACTTTCCCAGCCCAAATGAAATTCTCTCTCTCTCTCTCCCTCTCCCTCTCCCTCCCTCTCTCTCTCTCCCTCCCTCTTTCTCTCTCCCTTCCTCCCTCCCTCCCTCTCTCTCTCTCTCTCTCTCTCTCTCTCTCTCTCTCTCTCTCTCTCTCTCTCTCTGCCAGTCCTGGAGCTCGAACCCAGGGCCTGGGCACTATCCCTGAGCTTATCTAACTTAAGGCTAGGACTCTACTACTTGAGCAACAGCACCACTTCCAGCTTTTTCTGTTTATGTAGTACTGAGGAATTGAACCCAGAGCTTCATGCATGCTAGGTAAGCACTCTACCACTAAGCCACATTCCCACCCCCAAGTTTGAGAAATTTCTATACTGATTTACACAGTGATTGCATTAGTTTACATTCCCACCAATACTGTCTAAATTCTTTTCTTCCCGTATCTTCATCAGCATTTGTTTGTTTTCTTGATCATAACTATTGACTGTGTGATGAAATCATAGTGTAGTCTTTTTAAATTTTTCTTTTTTTTTTTTCTTTGTGGGTTGTGGGACTTGAACTCTAGGCCTGGGCTCTGTCCCTGAGCTCTTCAGCTCAAGGCTAGCGCTCTACCACTTGAGCACAGTGCCACTTCTGCTTTTCTGGTGGTTTATTGGAGATCAGAGTCTCTTGGACTTTCCTGCACGGGCTGGCTTTGAACTACCATCCTCAGATCTCAGACTCCTGAGTAGCTAGGATTGCAGGCATGAGCCACCAGTGCCCAGCTTTATTATAAGCGTGATGTACAGTTACATAAGTCAGGTAAAGAGTGCATTTCTTTTTGGACAATGTTACCCCTTCCTTTTCTCTCTTCCAGTTTTTTCCTCTCATCATAATATAGTTTTAATTTGTACTTCTTTTACAGCTAAGGATGTTGATCATTTATTCATGTATCTATTAGTATTTATATTTCTCCTTCTGAGAAGAGATTCATTTGCCTTCCCCTTACTTCTTTTGGTCAGTCCTGTGGCTTGAACTCAGGGCCTGGTGCTGTCCCTGAGCTTTTGCACTCACAGCTAGCGTTTACCACTTTGAACCACAGAGCTAGTTCCATGCCCATTCATTGAGTTATTTGTTCTTTTACTGTTTGAGCTTTTGAGCTCTTTGTCTATTCTAGATATTAATCCTTTATCTATGGAATAGTTAGTAAAGATTTTTTTCTCCATTTTGTGTCTTGTCTCTTGGTTCTGGTAATTGGGTTTTTTGCTGTGCAGAAGGTTTTCTTTTTGTTTTGTCTTGTTTTGTTTTTTTGCTTTTTGTCGGCCCTGGGGCTTGAACTCTGGGCTTGGGCGCTGTCCTTGCGCTCTTCAGCTCAAGGAGAGTACTCTAGGTTCTACCGCTTGAGCCACAGCGCCACTTCCGGTTTTCTAGTGGTTTATTGGAGATAAGAGTCCCATGGACTTTCCTGCCGGGGCTGGCTTTAAACCTCAATCCTCAGATCTCAGCCTCCTGAGTAGCTAGGATTACAGGCATGAGCCACCAGCACCTTGCTTGTGCAGGTTTTATTATTTATTTATTTATTTATTTTGGCGGTTGTGGGGCTTGAACTCTGGGCCTGGGCGCTGTCCCTCAGCTCTTCAGCTCAAGGCGAGCGCTCTACCACTTGAGCTACAGCACCACTTCCGGTTTTCTAGTGGTTTATTGGAGATAGGAGTCTCACGGTCTCTCCTGCCCGGGCTGGCTTTGAACCGCGATCCTCAGATCTCAGCCTCCTGAGTAGTTAGGATTACAGGCGTGAGCCACCAGCGCCCGGCTATTTTTTATTTTTTGATTGTGAACATATTTATTTTTTTCCACCCAATCCTCCCCGCTACCCCCCACCACCAAAGTTGTAAACTTCATTTTTCGACATAATGACTTGTACATCTCATTGTTGCAATGGGTCCACCTGTATCCCTATTTAAACGATTTGTTTTTCCCCTTCCCCTCCACAAATTATACTGACATCCAATACAGTGAAAGTAGGGGTTATACTGTGGGGGAGGGACATACAAAGCAATAAAGAAATCATCTTATAAATGTGTTAGAAACAATCGCATGAAAGAAAAAAAAAACATTTGAATACATATCTTAGGGTTCATTTCCCTAACATCACCTTATCTGACCTTTTCTTTTCTTTTCCTTTTTTTTTTTTTTTTGTCGGTTGTGGGGGCTGAACTCTGGGCCTGGGCGCTGTCCCTCAGCTCTTCAGCTGAAGGCTAGTACTCTACCACTTGAGCCACAGCACCACTTCCAGCTTTTTTTCTGCTTATATGATGCTGAGGAATTGAACTTATAGCCTCATGCATGCGAGGCAAGCGCTCTACCACTGAGCCAACTTCCCAGACCCCTGTGCAGAAGGTTTTAATCTGATGCATTTCTATTTAGCGATTCTTGTTGTTACTTTCTGAGCAATTGGAGTCCTATTCAGAAAATAATTGCCTATGCCTACATCTTCCAGAGTTTTCACTTTGTTTTTCTGAAGAAGTTTCAGAGTTTCTGAGGTTACATTTAGACCTTTGATCCATTTGGAGTTGATTTTTGTACAGGGTGAGCAATGGTGTCCAGTTTCAGTCTCTTACACATAGCCAATTGTCTTAGCACATTTTTTTTTGGGGGGTCCGGTCGTGGGGCCTGAACTCTGGGCCTGGGTGCTGTCCCTCAGCTCTTCAGCTCAAGGCAAGTGCTCTACCACTTGAGCCACAGTGCCACTTCCGGCTTTTTTCTTTTTGCTTATATGGTGCTGAGGAATCGAACCCAGGGCCTCAGGCTTGCAAGGCAAAGCGCTCTACCACTGAGCCACCTTCCCAGCCCCTTAGCACATTTTTTTAAAGAGGCTATTTCTTTCTTCAGTATATGTCCTTGGCTCCTTTGTCAAAAATTAGATGGAAGTCAGGTACTGTTGGCTCATACCTGTAATCCTAGCTATTCAGAATGCTGCGGTCTGAGTATAGCCAGCCTAGGCAGGAAAGTCTGTGAGACTCTTATCTCCGATTAACTACTAAGAGAAAGCCAGAAATGGTGCTCATTCAAGTGGCAAAGCACCAGCCTTGAGCAAAGGAAGCTTCAGGCCCAGACTTCAGCACTCAGGCCTTGAGTTCAAGCCCCAGAACTGGCGCGCGCGCGCGCGCACACACACACACACACACACACACACACACACACACACACACACACACACACACACACACACACACACACACACACACACACACACACACACACACAGAGAATTGGATGCATGGGGCTGGGAAGGTGGCTCAGTGGTAGAGAACTTGCCTTGCATGCCTGAGGCCCTGGGTTTGATTCCTCAGCACCACATAAGCAAAAGGAAAAAAGTCAGAAGTGGTGCTGTGGCTCAAGTGGTAGAGTGCTAGCCTTGAGCTGAAGAGCCGAGGGACAGTGCCCAGGCCCAGAGTTCAGGCCCCATAATCAGACCCAAAAAAGAATTGGATATAGCTATGCTGGTTTATTTCTGGGTCTTTTTCCATTGGACTTTGGGTCTGATTTTATGCCCACTCCATTCTGCTTTTATTACTATGGCTCTATAGTTGTTAGACTTATACCTAAGGATTGCTTTTTAGTTAAGTTGTATTTTTATTTAATAGCTATCAATAGGGAAATGACAATAGGCTAATGTAAATGGTACAAATCTTTTTAAATTTCATTTTGTAATTGCATATTGCTGCTATATAAGAAAAGAATTGACTTAGGCTGGAAATGTGGCTCAAGCATGTCTGCCTAACAAGCTTGTGCCCTGAATTCATACCCCCATACACTCTTCCCACAATCCACACAAAAAGAACTCAAGACAAGAATTGACTTTTATATGTTAACCTTGTATTCTGCAACCTTGCTACAGTTGCTGATTAGTGTCAGGATTTTTGGGTTGATCCTTTGGGATTTTCTACAGAGGTAATCATTACCATGTACAAACAAACATGGCATTATTTGCTGTTTCAAGTCTACATGTCTATTTCCTTCTCTAACCTTAGTAAGAAAGCATCTAATTCTTTCATAAATATCCTATTAGGTCTAATAATGACTTTATTCTTTTTTTTCTTTTTTTTTTTTGCCAGCACTAGGGCTTAAACTCAGGGCCTGAGCACTGTCCCTGAACTTCATTTGCTCCAAACTAGCACTCTACCACTTGAGCCACAGCACCACTTCTGGCTTTTTGTTGTTTATGTGGCACTGAGGAATCGAACCCAGGGCTTCATGCCTGCGAGTCAAGCACTTTAACACTAGGCCACATTCCCAGCCCTGGCTTTATTCTTTTTAAAGTTCATTTTTGTCATTAAGAATTGAAAACTTGGGGCTGGGAAGGTGGCTCAGTGGTAGAGCGCTTGCCTTGCATGCCTGAGGCCCTGGGTTCGATTCCTCAGCACCACATAAGCAAAAAGCTGGAAGTGGCGCTGTGGCTCAAGTGGTAGAGTGCTTGCCTTGAGCTGAATGTCTGAGGGACAGAGCTCAGACCCAAAGTTCAAGCCCCATGACAGAAGAAGAAGAAGAAGAAGAAGGAGGAGGAGGAGGGAGAGGGGGAGGAGGAGGAGGAAGAAGAGGAGGAAGAAGAAGATAATTGTAACCTAGAGTTCACCACCCCACATTTATGATAAAATATGACTATTTTCTTAGAGTTCTGTGTAGAAATATAATCATACTGATTATTAAATTTATTGTCAATTTTTCCCAGGGTGTTTGGTTCTTGTTCTGCTGTTTTCAGAGCTCTGCATCAGATACAAGCTCCCGCACGTTAGGCAGCTGCTCTCCCTCAGCTATGCCCTCAACTCCTTGTCTGATTTTTTTTAATAAGTTTTTTTTATTGTGAAAATACCGTACAGAGGGGTTACAATTGCATGAGCAAGGTGCCTGTCTGTTTTTTTGAGATAAGGTCTCACTATGTAGTCTAGACAGGCCTCAAACTGATGATCCTCCTAGCAGCTTTATTTGTGACATAAAGAATTAGAAATCATTTAAATATCCACTATAGATGAATGATTATTGACTATCTCTTTGATGACAGTTCTTTTTTTTTCTGGTTCTGGGGGTTGAACTCAGGTCCTGGGTGCTGTCCCTGAGCCTCTGTGCTCAATTCTAGCACTCTACCACTTGAGCCACAGCACCACTTCTAGCTTTTTCTGAGTAGTTTATTGGAGATAAGAGTCTCACGGATTTTT
Organism: Dipodomys merriami; assembly: GCF_024711535.1. Classification (NCBI taxonomy): domain Eukaryota; kingdom Metazoa; phylum Chordata; class Mammalia; order Rodentia; family Heteromyidae; genus Dipodomys; species Dipodomys merriami. Next base: position 43,584,130 of record NW_027206512.1, on the reverse strand, counting down.
CTGTCCAAGCTGGTTTCAAACTACATGCTCAGATCTCAGCCTCCTGAGTAGCTAAGATGACAGGCACACATGAGATGACCTTTAGAGTCTTTTTTCTTTTTTGGTCATGGGGCCTGAACTCTGGGCCTGGGCTCTGTCCCTCAGCTATTCAGCTCAAGGCTAGCACTCTACCACTTGAGCCACAGCTCCACTTCCAGCTTTTTGCTTTTTGCTTATGTAGTGCTGAGGAATCGAACCCAGGGCCTCATGCATGTAAGGCAAGCACTCTACCACTGAGCCACCTTCCCAGACCTGGCTATACATTTTTAATAATGGCAGTATATGAAACTTAATTATTTTAGTAGATATGTTTTTATATTTTATATATATACTTATTTTATTTTATTTTATTTTATTGCTAGTCCTGTGGCTTGAACTCAGGGCCTGGGCACTGTCCCTCAGCTGCTTTTGCTGAAAGCTAGCACTCTACCACTTGAGCTGCTTCCGGTTTTCTTCTGTTCAAGTTGTACTGAAGAATCAAACCCAGGGATTCATGCATGCTAGGCAAGCACTCTACCACTAAGCCACATTTCCACTGCTATATATTTTTATTTGAGTATATTTATAAGGTTCTAAATATATTTAGATTTTTTTTGTAATAAAGTTCTTTTTTAATTTTTGGCAGTAGTAGGGCTTAAACTCTGGGCGTGGGCACTGTCCCTCAGCTCTTCAGATCAAGGCTGGTGCTCTATCACTTGAGCCATAGCACCACTTCCAGTTTTCTGGTGGTTAATTGGAGATAGGTGTCTCATGGACTTTCCTGTCCAGGCTGGCTTTGAACCATGATCCTCAGATCTCAACCTCCTGAGTAGCTTCTTTTTAAAATTTTTATTGTTGTTATAAAGGTGATGTTCAGGGCTGGCAAGGTGGCTCAGTGGTAGAGTGCTTGCCTTTCATGAATGAGGCCCTGAGTTTGAGTACTTAGCACCACATAAGCAGGAAAAGCCGGAAGTGGCTCTGTGGCTCAAGTGGTAGAGTGCTAGCCTTGAGCTGAAGAGCTGGGGGACAGAGCCCAGGCCCAGAGTTCAAGCCCCACCACTGACAAAAAGAAAAAAAAGTGATGTACAGGGGTTATAGTTACTTAATATATTTAGATTTTTATTTTCATACATGATGAAGTATTTGTTCCAACTCCATTTATTCAATTGATAGTTACTAAGCATATGTTCTTTTTTTCTTTTCTTTCTTTTCTTTTTTCTTTTTTTTTTGGTCAGTCATGGATCTTGAACTTAGGGAGTGGGTGCTGTTTCTGAGCTATTTTGCTCAAGGTTAGTGCTCTACCAATTGAGCAACAGTGCCACTTCTGGCTTTTTCCGAGTAATTAATTGGAGATAAGAATCTCTCAGCCCGGGCTGGGAAGGTGGCTCAGTGGTAGAGCGCTTGCCTTGCATGTCTGAGGCCCTGGGTTCAATTCCTCAGCACCACATAAGCAGAAAAAAAAGCCAGAAGTGGCACTGTGACTCAAGTGGTAGAGCGCTAGCCTTGAGCTGAAGAGCTGAGGGACAGCGCCCAGGCCCAGAGTTCAGGCCCCACAACCGGACCCCCCCAAAAAAATCTCTCAGCCTTTCCTCCCCATGAGGTTCTAAACCTCCATCCTCAGGTCTCAGCCTCCAAAGTAGCCATGCTTACAGGCTAGGATTACCAGTGCCCAGTTCAAGCATATAGTCTTAAGCAATAACAGATATTTCAGTAAGAGATACCCTCACAGCCTGTGGAGGAGACAAATCACCACAGAACTAAGTAATAAAAGCAGTAACTGAAGGGCATACATCATATATTATGGTATTACATTTATTCAACATGTACTATAGTATGAAATATACAAACGAACAAAACAATCATAGTTCCTGATATGGTTTGTTTTTGCCTTGAGGGAAGACCTCATATAAAGCCTAAGCTGGCCTCGAACTCACAGTCCTCCTGGCTCAACCTCCTAAGTGTTAGGATTATAGGAGTACACCACCATTCAGAGCAAGGGAGATGATAAACAAGGGAGTTGATAGTCAAACAAAGAATACAGATAAATGTGGTGTGTGATTGACTGATGTATGTGGGCTGCCATAGAAACAGAAGAGATCTGGGGCTGGGAAGGTGGCTCAGTGGTAGAGCGCTTGCCTTGCATGCATGAGGCCCTGGGTTCGATTCCTCAGCCCCACATAAGCAAAAAGTAAAAAGCCGGAAGTGGTGCTGTGGCTCAGGTGGTAGAGCGCTAGCCTTGAGCTGAAAAAGCTGAGGGACAGTGTCCAGGCCCAGAGTTCAGTCCCCACGACCGGACCAAAAAAAAAAAAAGAAACAGAAGAGATCTGTCTTTCAGAGTGAGAAAGGTTTTTAAAGAAGACACCTGGGTTTAAAAAAGGTGAGGGGGCTGGGAAGGTGGCTCAGTGGTAGAGTGCTTGCCTTGCATGCATGAGGCCCTGGGTTCCATTCCTCAGCACCATGTAAGCAGAAAAAGCCAGAAATGGCACTGTGGCTCAAGTGGTAGAGCGCTAGCCTTGAGCTGAAGAGCTGAGGGACAGCGCCCAGGCCCAGATTTCAGGCCCCACGACTGACCAAAAAAAAAAAAAAAAAAAAAGCAGAAGGACAGAACTCCCTCCCTTCCACAGAAAACACATTTGTCAAAGTACAGGTTCCTCCAAAAGACAGGATGCACACGACTTTCATAGCCAAGAGAAGGGCAGAGTCAGCTAATGAGAAAGAAAGGCAAAGATGGATGAGCCAGAACAGCATCTTCCCATTCACATAAAAATAAGGTCTACTCATTGTGGAGGCTAAAGCAGGAGGATTGCACATTGGAGGCCAGTCTGGGCTACATAGTAAGACCCCCCTCCCCCCCAAAAGAGTTTGTTGAGCAGTTATTACACATCAGTCTCTGTTCTAAGCACCTTAGATGTATTAATCCTCTTAATAAATACCTAAAGTACATATTACCATTATGATTTTCTTTTTCTGGGAGGGGGGGTGTTCCAGTCGTGGGGCCTGAACTCTGGGCCTGGGCACTGTCTCTCAGCTCTTCATCTCAAGGTGAGTGCTCTACCACTTGAGCCACAGCACTACTTCCGGCTTTTTATTTTTTTCTGCTTATGTGTTGCTCAGGAATCGAACCCAGGGCCTCATGCATGCAAGGCAAACACTCTACCACTGAGCCACCTTCCCAGCCCCATTATGATTTTCTTACATAAGAGAAAAATATGGCACAGAAAATTTTAGACAACTTTTCCAAGGTCCTACAACTGTATTTAAACTCAAGCACTCTGGCTGTAGGGGACAAATTATCAACATTCTGCCTCTTGTTAATATATGATACTTCAAATATTTAAAAGGTTAAGTTTATTAAAGGTCTTGTTATGTAGCCCAGGCTGGCCTTGAATTTATGATCCTCCTGACTCAGCCTCCCTAGGCAGGAACTACAGGCATTTGCCATCATAACCCATCCTTGCTAAAGATTATTTGGAAGCTAGAGATTCTATATAACTTTTCATTTTTTCCCCCGTTTTCTCTTTTCATGCTGTTTAAGTTATTCTGCCTTTTTATCCTAAAATCTGAATGTAGTTTATGACAACATTATTTTCCATTTCAGGCTTCTCTTTCTGTTTATCTTTTTCAAAACATATAATTATTACCTATTTATTCTTCAAGAGAAACTTCTCAATAACTTTGTTGGACTAAAATTTGGGATTCGTTTGGGTTGTTTTTTTTTTTGTTTTTTTTTTGGGGGGTCTGGTTGTGGGGCCTGAACTCTGGGCCTGGGCGCTGTCCCTCAGCTCTTCAGCTCAAGGCTAGCACTCTACCACTTGAGCCATAGCTCCACTTCCGGCTTTTTTCTTTTTGCTTATGTGGTGCTGAGGAATCGAACCCAGGGCCTCTGGCTTGCAAGGCAAGCCCTCTACCACTGAGCCACCTTCTCAGGCCCCCTCGTTTGGGTTTTAAAAGTGCATCAAATGTATCGATTACATTGCCAAGTGTTTTATGGCTTCCATCTAAAAAGTGTTGCATTCCTTCTTCCAATTCTTTTCCTCTAATCTGTAAGTCCATTTTTAGAATCTTCTGGAAACAACTCACAATTTACAAAGAGCGTGTTAGACGCTGTTGGGACTTTTACAGATGTCCAACATCTGCCGGTTTCTCATTAGTTATTATTGGTAGAAAGCCAGGTGATTGATTGACTTCTACCTAAAACCACTGTTCCTGAAACGTTGAAAAAAAGCAAAAATACCTACTCCCAAATTCTAGGAATAGAAAAAAAAAAAAAAGGTCATACACCTTATTGGAGAATGTTCATAAAGTCGGGAAAGACGTGCGCCCCAAGACAAGCTACAAGAAAGCGTCCAGCGCCAGTGCCTTGCGCTTCACCCTTCAAACCCTTGCGATTCCACTCAGGCTTTATTTCGTTCTTTTTTTTCTGTCTCTCTGTCTCTATCTCTGTCTTTCTCTGTCTCTGTGTCTGTGTGTCTGTCTCTGTGTCTGTGTGTCTGTCTCTGTCTCTGTCTCTGTCTCTGTCTCTGTCTCAGTCTGTCTGTCTGTCTGTCTGTCTGTCTGTCTCTCTCTCTCTCTCTCTCTCTCTCTCTCTCTCTCTCTCTCTCTCTCTCACACACACACACACACACACACACACACACACACACACAACTCCAGGAGAGATAGACCAAAAGGCATGGGTGACGGCCCTGGGGCCACCTCCCCGGGAGTTACGTGGCTCTCCCCGCGGCGACCCACCCATCCCATCGGCCGGGCCGGGCTAATCATTGACCGCGCTTTACAATCGCCCGCGTCGGTCGCGCTGCGATAAGACCGAGGACGGTGCGGCGGGCGGCGGAGGCACGCGCGGCCGGGCTGCGGTGGCCCGGGGTCCCCCGAGGGGAGGAGGGGGGGCGCGGGCGGGGAGGAAATGAATGGATTTCCTTCGGCTCCCAGCCCAGAAGCCCACGCCGCAGGACAGCCATGTCCCGCGGGGCCCTGCGAGGCCCCGCCGTCACGCTGTGGGCGTGGATGGTGCTGCTGCGAGCCCCGGCCGGCGTCTCGGGAGACGGCTCGGAGGTCTGGTCCAGCCACCAGCGTGCGAGCCCGGTGAACGCCACCCAGCTGTTCCTCTATGACACGTTCCCCACCAACTTCTCGTGGGGCGTGGGCACCGCGGCGGTGCAGGTGGAAGGGAGCCGGGCGGAGGATGGGAAGGGCCCGTCCATCTGGGATGGCTTCCTGCGCGCACCCCGGCCCGGCGTCCCCGGCGTCCCCGGCGGCGGCGCCCAGCCGTCCAGCGACAGTTACCTGTTTCTGGAGAAAGACTTGTGGGCGCTGGAGTTCCTCGGAGTGTCTCTGTATCAGTTTTCCATTTCCTGGCCCAGGCTCTTCCCCGATGGGACGGTCGCCGCCGTTAACGCGAAAGGTCTCCGGTACTACGAGCGGCTGCTGGATTCCCTCCGGCTCCGGCGCGTGGAGCCCGTGGTGACTCTGTACCACTGGGACCTGCCCCTGCCCCTGCAGGAACGGTACGGGGGCTGGAAGAACGGCAGCATGGTGGACTTCTTCAACGACTACGCCACATACTGTTTCCAGACCTTCGGGGACCGGGTCAAGTACTGGATCACAATTCACAACCCGTACCTGGTGGCGTGGCATGGCTACGGCACCGGGCTCCACGCTCCCGGAGAGAAGGGGGATCGAGCAGCCGTCTACGCGGTGGGTCACAACCTCATCAAGGTATGGGACAGCCGGCTTCTTCGCAGCTCCGAGTAGGGGTTAAAAAAGAGATACTCAGCAGGTGAAAACGGTGCTCTGTATCGAAGCGCGCAGGTCGTTTCAAGTCAATTGGCCACGTGCTAGCCTCCACTTGTGTGTTTCTAGTTGGTCTTCTTCATCGATTAGTTGTGGGTGAATCCTATTCGTTTCACCCAAAGTGGCCCTCCGAGGCTGTTCTAACATCTACAGTTATCCAGTGGAATGGGAGAAGACGAGAGTCCTTTCCTGTCCGGGTGGGAAACCAATCTTTTGGGCATGTAATGAGTGGAGCTGCTATTATTGTTGTTAGTATTGCTATTCCTCTGGTAGTCAGTGGAAGGAGAGATAGATCAATGTTAGCTAACACATACCCAGGAAGTATAAACATTAAAATGCTTCTATTCCACAGTGGATTTCATGTGAGTTATATAGAAAAAAAAGAGATGAGATGAATTGTTCTGGGAGTTAAATTGAGTCAGTAATATAAAATTGAGAAGACTATGGCTCTACTAAGCCATTTATTGGTTGATTGATTGATTGATTGATTGATTGATTATCAGTCATAGGGCTTGAACTCAGGGCCTGGGTGCTGTCTCTGAACTTTTTCATTCAAGGCTAGTGTTCTACCACTTTGAGCCACAGCACCACTTCCATCTACTAAGTTTTTTCAAGCAGCAAATTGCAAGAGCTAGAGTTGATGTTGGAAAATGGTGAACTTCTTTTAAAAAAAAAATAGTGAAAATGAAAGCAAGCTAGCTAATTTCATATTAATTAACTGAGAACTTATTGTGTACCAGAGATTAGATTAAGCTTTTTTTTATTTCATGCATTGACACATTTGACCCTCCCTCATTCCAAACTTACAAACCAGATCTGATCACCCCACTTTAAGGATGAGAAAACTGAAACTTAGGAGAGTAAATAACTTTCCAGAAGCAAATGTAACTGGGGTGAATGTGAGATTTATAAAGAAAATATGATCAGATACTTTCTTTCTTAAAAAATCTTTTGAAGAGTAATCCTTCAAGAAAGTCAGTGAGGCTGACTACTGAAAGCAGGTGTAACTTCATTACTCTAAATACTTTACATTTTGAAAGTGAAAAATGTCATTAATAGAATTTTTGTAATTTGCTAGAGGAAGCAATTTAACTTTGAGGACTCAAATGTTAAATGTATAGAGATAGAAAAGATGGACAGAAACATAAAATGACTCTCAGCTAACATTTCCTCTTCTTTTTGGACTTTCTGTATTCTGATACATTTATACATAGTCTTATAGTTTCTGTTACATCTGTCCTCATAGGAAACAGATTATATCTTCATTATAAGGTCACATGCATATCTTTGAATAGAATTATATAGACTACATTTTTAATGTAGTGAATATACTGTAATGTTATGAAATGAGAACTTAAATGGGAGAAAATTTGTATCTGATTAACACCTATGGAGATTATATATATGTGGTAGAATAATATTCTTTTTATTTTTCTGTGCTGGTTCTGGGTCCTGAACTCAGGGCCTGGGTGCCATCCCTGAGTATTTTCTTCTTGTTGTTCAAGGCTAGCACTCTACAACTTGAGATGCAACTCCATACTAAGCTCTTTGGTGGTTAATTAAAGAGTCTCATGGAGTTTTCTTGCCTGGGCTGGCATCAAATCTTGATCCTAATAAAATTTAAAAGAATCTCAATCCTCAGATCTCAGCCCTCTGATTAGCTAAGATTATAGGTGTGAGCCACCAGTGCCCAGAGGGATAACATCCTTTTATGGATACTAAAACCCTCCCTTAATTGTTCAAATAGACGGGCATGATGGCTCACACTTGTAATCCTAGCTACTAAAGAGGCTAAGATCTGAGAAATGTGGTTCAAAGCTAGCCCACACAGAAAAGTCCCCTGAGGCTCTTATCACCAATTAATCACTCAAAACCAGAAGTGGAGTTGTGGCTCAAATGGTAGAGCACTAGCCTTGAGCACAAGAGCTTAGGGTGCCCAGACCCTGAGTTCAAACCCCATGACCAGCCAAAAAACACAAAAAGAACTGTTAAAACAATTCAATCCATGTAAAGTTAAAAACATCAGTTGTACCAAGATATATAAAGTTAAAAAGTTAAATCCCAGGGGCTGGGAATGTGGCTTAGAGGTAGAGTGCTTTCCTTACATGCACAAAGCCCTGGGTTCAATTCCCCAGTAACAGAAAAAGCAGGAAGTGGTACTGTGACTCAAGTGGTAGAGTGCTAGCCTTGAGCAAAACCAAGCTCAGGAACAGTGCCCAGACCCTGAGTTCAAGCCCCAGAACTGGCAAAAAAAAAAAAAAAAAGTTAAATCCCTGTCCACCTAACAATATTAAACAACAACAACAACAAACTACTATTAATAATTTCCTATCTATATTTTTCAAAGTTTTCTATACAAATATATGCTATGTGTATATTTATTTAACCTTGCATTAGGGAAGATATTATAAATTGTATGTTTCAGTTATCTGGGAAAATGCTAACAACTATAATTTTTATGAAAAATTGTTTTAGTGATTAATTTAAAGCCTTAAAAACGATTTCATAAAACTATAAAGAAAAGCCAAGTGCTGGTGACTCACACGTGTAATCCTAACTACTCAGGAGGCTGAGGTTTGAGGATCATGATTTGAAGCCAGCCCAATCAGGAAAGTCTATGAGACTCTAATCTCAGGAAAGTCTATGAGACTCTAATCTCCAATTGTCCACCAAAAAGCTGGAAGTGGAGCTATGAGGTTCAAGTGGTAGCATGCTAGCATTTAGCAAAAAAGGACAATGCTCGGGCCCCTGAGTTCAACCCCCAAGACATATACATGACAAAAGTTTTGACTAACAAACAGATTATTGCACCAAACTTAACTTTAAAATGCTACATTTTCATATTTTCTATTTTTATATTGACATAACTCAACTATCAACACAACTTCAGCACTTTATGATAGTGACATAAATTGTCTTGATTTAAATGGAGGGATTTGTTTTTAGATAGTTGTGTTTTCCAAATAATTTTATCCCCATAAAATTTCTAAATCCTTAGTCAAATGTCCCTTGAAATTATTCAGAAAGTGAAAGACACCGTATAACCCAGTGACCCATTACACCAGAGAGAAATCTTGCAAAATTTGGTAGCCTGAGATAACCCAGTTCCCATTTCTCATCTCTCAGTCCTTACTTTACCATTAAAAAAAAAGATTAGTGATGTGCTATTTTATGTTGCCATAAAGTTATTTTTCCCTTATTATGCTTTCTTGTAACCTAGAAGATTTTTTAGCATGAGATTTAAGTCTAAAAACCTATAAAATTAAGGCTAACATGAATCTCAATTTTTAAAGGTTACAGACTATTTCCCAATTCCCAATATTTGAACATATTTCATGGTGAATAATATAGCCCTTTTAGTTCTAGAATGATCTTGAAAACACCACATCAGTGTCTTGCTTTGGGAGAAATCAAAACAGTCTAGCAGGATACAAGACTGATTGGAATTACTGAAGGCTGGTGAATAGTCTACAACAAGAATTACTTTCCATCATCCCATCTTTCAATTGATGTTCTGCTCTGATGTGTGTGTGTGTGTGTGCGCGCGCGCGCGCGCGCTCGCGTGCGCTCACGTGCTTCTGCCAGTACTGGGCTTGAACTCAGTGCCTCATGGTCTTGCTTAGCTTTTTCTGCTCACAGATGGAGCGCTACCACTTGAGCCATAGATCCACTTCTGGCTTTTGGGATTTTAATTGACAATAAGGGTCTCATGGAGTCAGGTGCTGGTGGCTCATGCCTGTAATCCTACTTTCTCAGGAGGTTGAGATCTGAGAATAATGGTTCAAAACCAGCCCAGGCAGGAAAGTCCAAGAGACTCATCAACAATTAACCACCAGAAAACAGGAAGTGGAGCTGTCTCTCAAAGAGCATTAGCTTTGACCAAAAAAGCTCAGGGACAATGCTCAGGCCCTGAGTTCAAGCCCCATGACCCACAAAATTAAAAATTAAAAATTAAAAAAAAATGTCATGGACTTTTCTGCCTGGAGTGGCTATCCTCAGACCTCTGCCTCCTGAGTCACTATGATCACAATTGTGAGCCACTGATACCTGCATCTGTTATTTTTGAACCTCTAGGATTAAATGCCTCCCCGATAGTCCCCCATACATGTACTTGTTTCTCTTCACAGAACACACTCTCTCTGGAGTAATTCTGTCTCAGCAACTAAAGTTTCTTTTTTTGTTAGTTGCGGGGCTTGAACTCTGGGTCTGGGTACTGCCCCTCAGCTCTTCAGCTCAAGGCAAGCGCTCTACCACTTGAGCCACAGTGCCACTTCCCGTTTTCTGGTGGTTTATTGGAGATCAGAGTCTCATTGACTTTGCTGCCTGGGCTGGCTTTGAACCACAATCCTCAGATGTCAGCCTCCTGAGTAGGATTACAGGCATGAGCCACCAGTGCCCAGCAGACTAAAAGTTCTTGAAGCACAGGCAGGTGATGCTTTGTTATTGTTTTGTTTTGTTTGTTGTTTTCTGTCTATGTTCCTGATACCTGGCCCAGAATACTTGGTACATGTTAGTATATAAATGTTGGGTGAATGAATAGCTTAGAATTTTCTACCCTAAACTTTGTAATTAAAAAACACCAAGTACAATCATCATTGTATTTCATTGTACCATGGCTGATTCATGAAATATGGTCTGTTTTAATCTAGTGCTGTGTTAGTCAGGATGCTTTTGGCTGCCAGTGTCAGAACGTAATTCAAATTAGGTTAAACAGAAACGAACAATTTCCTGGCTGAGTAAGCTATGTTGTTAGTGTCATTTTCCCTTTGGGAAAGAAATTTTTTTCTTTGAAGTTCAACTTTTAAAATCTATATTTAGCTTGGCACATGATGGCACATGCCTGTAATCCCAGCCCTAGGGGACAGAGGCAAGAGGACATTGAGTCTGAGTGAGACCCTTGAAACCTTCAAAAATCCAATAAAACACAGCTCTTAGCTGAGCATCGGTGGCTCGCCCTGCACTCCTAGCTACTCAAGAGACAGAGGTCAGACGATCACAGTTTGAAGCCAGCCTGAAAAGACAAATACAAGAGACTCATCTCCAATTAACCAGCAAAGAAAGCCAGAAGTGGAATTGTGGTTCAAATGGTAGAGCACCTGCCTTGAACAGATAAAGCTCAGCAAGAACACAAGTTCAAGCCCCAGTACTGGTACTAAAATAAAATAAAACTTCATAGAGAGGTTTGGCCTGTTTGGGCACAGTTTCTTCCTATCAGCAAAGCCCCAAGGGTTTTATATTAGTAAAGAGTAAAACAGGGCTGGGAAGGTGGCTCAGTGGTAGAGCGCTTGCCTTGCATGCCTGAGGCCCTGGGTTCGATTCCTCAGCACCACATAAGCAAAAAGAAAAAAGCCAGAAGTGGCACTGTGGCTCAAGCGGTAGAGCACTAGCCTTGAGCTGAAGAGCTGAGGGACAGCGCCCAGGCCCAGAGTTCAGGCTCCCTGACCAGACCTCCCCTCTCCCCCCCCCCCCCAAAAAAAGAGTAAAACAAAGCTAGGCACCAGTGGCTCACACCTATAATCCTAGCTAGTCAGGAGGCTGAGATCTATGGATCACAGATCAAAGCCAGCACAGGCAAGAAAGCCCATGAGACTCTTATCTCCAATAAACTATTCAGAAAATTCCAGAAGTGGTGCTGTGGCTCAAGTGGTAGAGTGCTAACCTTGAGCACTCAGGGACTGCACCTAGGCCTTGAGTTCAAGCCCCAGGACCAGCAAAAAAATAAAAAATAAAAAAAATAAAGTGAGTGATGGCATATTTCCTTGCTTCCCTCCCTCCTTCCTTCCTTCCTTCTTTCTTCCTTCCTCTCTTCCTCCCTCCCTCTTTCTCCCTCTCTCCTTCCCTTTCTCTCTGCCTTTCCTTTTCTTCGCTTTTTTTTTTTTTTTTTTTGCCAGTCCTGGGGCTTTGACTTTGGGCCTGGGCACTGTCCCTGAGCTTCTTTTGCTTAAGGCTAGCACTCTACCACTTGAGTCACAGCGCCACTTCTGGCTTTTTCTGTGTATGTGGTACTGAGGAATCAAACCCAGAGCTTCATGCATGCAAGGCAAGCACTCTACCCTACCACTAAGCCACATTCCCAACCCCCTTTTCATCACTTCTTTCTTTCTTTCTTTCTTTCTTTCTTTCTTTCTTTCTTTCTTTCTTTCTTTCTTTCCTTCCTTCCTTCCTTCCTTCCTTTCTTTCTTTCTTTCTTTCTTTCTTTCTCTCTCTTTCTTTCTTTCTTTCTTTCTCTCTCTCTTTCTTTTTTCTTTCTTTCTTTCTTTCTTTCTTTCTTTCTTTCTGTGATACTGGGGTTGAACCAGGCCCTTTGCATATGCCAGCAGGTGCTCTATTGCCAGGCTGCACTCCCACCCTTCATTTTTATTTTTAAATTAATAAGTACATATCATAATTTTGATGTGTATATTTCTCCCATAAAATGAAAGCTTTGGAGCTTCTGAGTAAACATGCACAGAGACACTGGGGGAAATGAGTTTGCTCATGAAGCAGTTACTTGCTCAGTTTATTACTCCATTAAACACAGCCAGCCTCCATGTTTGTTTTCATGGCTTTCATAGATGTGCACTGTTTATAAAGCACAAGGATTTCTCAACCTGGACAGTATTTACTGGATAACTCTTTGTTGTGGTGGGCCAGGCTGGACATTGTGGGGTGTTTAGCAGACTTCCTGGTCTCCACCCCCGCCTCCATCTCATGCCCTCACCCCCACTCCTGCGTCTAGACATTGCCAAATGTCTCCTTGGTTGTCAAGATTCCTCCCCTTTCCTCCACTTCTTGAAAAACACTGACTTAAACCTGTAATTGACACTGAGTAAAGGCATGAAGCACAAAGTATTCAGATATAACCAGGGCCGAAGCAGAAAAATGACAATTGCACCAAATTGTATCAAGGAGATTATCACTGGACCTACCTATAAAGTGAATGCATAATCGCAAAATCAATTTACAGACTACGGTGTCTTTAGAGAAGAAATAATGATTTAGAGCTAGGAATGTAGCTCAGTGGTAGAGCATTTGCCTAGTCTGTATAAGGCTCTGGGTTTAATGTCCAGCACCTCAAGAAAACAAATAAAGATATTTAGAAAGACTTTAAAAAAAATTTTTTTTAAAAAGAGTCAAGGCTGTGGCTCAAATGGTAGAGTGCTGTCCTTGAGCTGAATTGCTCAAGGACAGTGCCCAGGCCCAGAGTTCAAACCCCACTACTGGAAAAAAAAAAAGTCAAGTGTGGTGGTTCATGTCTATAATCCCAGCATTGTCTGAAGGTTGATGCTATAGGATCATATGTTCAAGGCCAGCCTGAGCTATTATAAGACCTTGTCTCAAAAATTTTTTTTCCTTTACTGTTAAAAGAAGAAATAACATATCATTATCAACTTGATTACACCCAGTTTGTCCTTTCACTGACTATGAATAAACTTTCCTACTACTGGCTTTCTGATTTTCATGAAATACTTGACAGAGGTACCCAAGCCATTTCTCTCTCACTAGCCATTAGTTATTCATGAACACAATGTTTAACTTCCTTTTTAAAAATGTGTCCTTTTTAAATAACAAAATTCAAGATTCCAGACAAACCAAGAAATTTATATGCATTTTTTATTCTGTACTATCATTCCTGTCTCTGTCTCTCTCTCTCTGTGTCTCTGTCTCTCTCTCTTACACACACACACAACCTCAGGCCAAAAAGTCCATTTTCTGTGTCACTTTACACTGGGTTTTATTTTTCTGACTTTTTGGTTTGTACTTGTTTGCTTGCATATGAGAGTATCACATGATCTTCTATGTATGGCTTTTTTGTGTTTGTTTGCACAACTGGGGTTTCAATTTAGAACCTCACACTTGCTTCTAGATAATTATTCTACCACTTAAAAAAACAAAACATGATAGAGCTTCTTCTTACATAAGTAAAAGAATTTAAATAATGTGTATTATTTGTATGTGCATATGCTGATTCTGGGACTTGAACTCAGGACCTAGCTGCTGTCCCAGAGCTTTTTTGCACCAGGCTAGTACTCTACCACTTGAGTCACAGTTCCACTTCCAGCTTTTGGTGGTTAAATGAAGAAAAGAGTCTCACAGATTTTCCTGCCTTCCCTGTCTCTAAATCTCAGTCTTCAGATCTCAGCCTCCTGTGTAGCTAAGATTACAGGCATAAGCCAATGGCACCTGTTTGTATTATTTATAAGGTAGGGAAATGCCAATATTTATGTTTATCATTAACATTTTAACTGTTAATAATTTATTCTATGGATATTTTAATTTATCCTAAATGAACTTTATAATACAATTTTCTAAAAAATGAAATGTATGTCAACACTTTTGTTGTATACCACACAAATGATGAAATGATTGTCTAAATTCCTCAAGGAAGGATTATGTGATTGCTTAATACTGTGAAAGAGGTTCTTGGGTCAAGAAGTGTTGGGAAACTTGACTATAGGTCATAGCCTCACTGACTCGTTTCTCAGTGTGAAGCCTGCATTTCTTCCCTATTTTTCCATCACTTTGAGGAACTTTGAACAGTACTTGGCACCATTCCATTGGAAAAGCTTGGATAAAGCTAACCCTGTGTTAGGTATCCAACAAAGAATGAAATCGATTCTTTTTTGTTTTTGTCTGTGTGTGTATCAGTACAAGGACTATGAACTCACAGCCTAGGGGCTGTCTCATTTTTTTCACTCAAGGCTAGTACTCTACCACTGGAACCACCGCTCCACTTCTGGCTTTTGGTGGTTAGAGATAATAATCTCTGAGACTTTTCTTGCTTCTGCTAGATTCGATCTGCAAATCCTGGATCTCAGTCTTCTGAGTATCTGGGATTACAGGAATGAGCCACAGATACCAATATTGATTATTTCCAATTTAAGGAAGACCTACCTTTCTGAGAAATGATTTAAAACTGGGGTGGATCTGGGCGCTGGTGGCTCATGCCTGTAATCCTAGCTACTCAGGAGGCTAAGATCTGCAGACTGCATTTCGAAGCCAGCCAGGCAGGAAAGTCCATGAGACTCTTACCTCCAATAAACCACTCAGAAAAAGCCAGAAGAGTTGCTGTGGCTCATGTGGTAGAGTGTGTCTTGAGCACAAAGAGGCTCAGGGACAGTCCCCAAGCCCTGAGTTCAGGATTCACAAAATAATCATAACAATACATAAATAAGTTCACAATAGAATGGAAATGCATTGTGAACACTACATACATGTACACACACCACATATACACATATATGCATATATGTATGCACACATACACACATACCATATATACACACCACTTAAACATAATAGTCTTTTCAATACATGCATATCAATTATAGATTTCTGGGTTTTGGTTGGTCATGGGGTTTGAACTCAGGGACTGGGACCTGTCTCTGAGCTCTCTTGCTCAAGGCTAGTACTCTATCTACCACTTGGAACGACAGCACCACTTCCAGTTTTCTAGTGATTAATGGGACACAAGAGTTTTAAAGACTTTCCTTCCTGGGTTGGCTTTGAATCATAATCCTCAGATCTCAGCCTCCTGAGTAGCTAGGATTACAGGTGTGAGGCTCCACTGCACAGCCATAAATACTTTAAACAAATTTAAATAACTGATGAAAACTACTTGTAGAGAATTTCTTAGGACAGGCTCTACAATGAGAATAACTTTGTAAGTTGTAAGAGCCATGGATTTGTAGGTTAAAATTGGTATTTGAAAACCTTCAAGAGAGTCATGTTTACTTTTTCTAACCATTAAGTAGAAAAAAGTGCTATTTCAGTGAATGATTAACAACAGTTTAAATAAATGTAATTATAAATACTCATAGAAAAATATTATGGTCCTATTTAAACAGCTTTGACACTCTCATACATGAAAATTTGATCTCCAACTAGAGATCAAAATATATTGTTAGTAATAGAAATGGTGCTAGATGTGATACAGTGACAGCTCTGGGAAATGTCATCCTACTTTGTAGTATCAGGCATTTAATGGCAGATATAAAGTTTTGCTGAGAAATCTCAGCATTAGGAAAATTCATAAAAGTAGTCTATGCTCAAAGAAAAAGTTGAAATTGAAGTTACTGAATATTAGCAAGTCTGTTGCTGTACAAGACTAGAATGATGCAACTAGAACAGAGCCTCTCACTTATTAGCCAAGAAGGAGCAAGTCATGGAAATAATTCAAGTAGTTCACCCTTATTTTCAATTAACCAGCAAAAAGCTGGAAGTAGAGCTATGGCTCAAGTGATAGACTGCTAGCCTTGAGCAAAAATGCTTAAGGCTCCAGCAAATGGAAACAAGAGGTTTTTCCTTTTTGTTGTTTTTGTTTTCTTTTTTTTTTTCTTGTTTGTTTATCTGTCTTTGGGAGAGAAAGGGGGATCCCAGAAATTGAAGGCCCAAAGGTGAACAAGTGCAGCAGGGGTACTCATTAGGCACTGTGTTGAAAATGAATTATACATCATGTGGGTGAGGATGGGGGGGAAAAGTAGGGAGAGAGGGAAGGGGTAACATTGTCCAAAAATAAATGTACTCATTGCTTGACATGTAATGGTAACGCCTCTGAACATCAGCTTATAATAATTTTTTTAAAAAACTCAAAAGAACTGTTCAAGGCTGGGTACTGGTGACTCACGCCTATAATCCTAGCTACTCAGGAGGCTGAGACCTGAGGATTGTGGTTCAAAGCCAGCCCGGACAGGACAAGTGAGAGAGACTCTTACCTCCAATTAAACCACCCCAAAACCAGAAGTATCTCTGTGGCTCAAAGTGGTTGAGCACTAGCCTTGAGCAAAAAAAGCTCAGGGACAGCATCCAGGCCCAGAGTTCAAGGCTTGTAACTGACAAAAAAAAAAAAAAAGGCCAAGAACATCACCTATGCCCTGAGTTCAAGCCCCCCAGGACACACACACACACACACACACACACACACACACACACACCAATAAATAAAGTCATTTTAGTAATCTGATAATGCTACTTGAAAATGTTGGTGAAACTCAGAATCTTTCAGTATTTAGGATTCTAGTATTAAGGGAGCCATTACTTGGCTGTTCTCAGGGCCCTATGGTAACCAGATATTATGTGACAAGGCCTTAGGAGGAAGGCGGGGTTTACTGTTGGTTCTTCTTTCCTGGTGAATGAGTGTGTATTGCATGTCTCCTCCTTTACCTTCTTTAACACCTCATTATCACTGAACTTACCTTTACATTCCTGTACATTCCTTAGAGATCTTTAGAGTTTGAGGCAATCTGAAGAGCAATAGCAGTTCTATCTACAGCCAGAGACTTTTTCAAACAATTCTTTCCAATTATTGTGGGTATGTCGGGGTGTGGTGTATGCCAATTTAGGAGCTAGAACTCAGGCCTCATACTCTCACTTGATTTGTTTTGGTTTTGTGTGTATTAGGGCTGAATATAGGGCCTGGGCATCTTCCCTTAGCTTTTTCACTCAAAGCTGGCACTCCACCACTTGAGCCATAGCACCACTTCTGGTTTTTTGGTGCTTAATTAATTGAGGATGAGTCTCATGGACTTTCCTGCCCAGGTTGGCTTCAAATCACTATCCTCAGATATCAGCCTCCTGAATAGCTAGGCTTATAGGTGTGAGCATCTGACTACACTTAACTTTCACACTTAAGGTTGACATGTGGACATGTAAGTGGACATATGTCCACTTACAACTTGAATGGTTTCTTTCTAAATCCTAAGGGAATCCTTCCAGTTATCCACTCAGGCCTTCTTAGCTTTCATTACACCCTGAGGCCAGCAGGTCCCCATAAAACACCCTAAATGCCACACTGATCACCACCAGTATTTTTCCACAACAAGCTTCCAGACGACTTCAAATGCCCATTCTCATTGGGTCTTTGGCTATCTTACCTATTCAATCTTCACCACCAATTCTCTAGAGCATTTTTTTGCACTCCGTGTCAGACACAAGGGGACTGGTGGAGGAAACAATGGACTCCAAACATCTATGAGTACTATGTTCAAATGGTTCCTTTCCTTTCAATTATCCTATCCCCCAACTGTCCCACATTATCTTCCTCCCTTCTAATCCTCTCCATCTCCATTCTAAACCTTAGCCTGCTATCTTATTTCTTTCCTATCATGCACTGAATTTATCTGAGTCTGGACTTCCAGGAGTATCTGAGGAGGAAAATGAATGGGAATGAGATATTAGAGCTCTCTTTCTCTCTCCCTCCCTCCCTCCTCTCTCTTCTTTTCATTCCCCCCATCCCTGCCCCTCTCTGCCAGCTTCAACTCAGGGCATGTTTCCTTAGCTTTGTCACTCAAGGCTGGAGCTTTACCACTTGATCTATACCTCCACTTCTGGCTTTTTGGTGGTTAACTAGAGATAAGAGTGTCACAGACTTTCCTGTCTGTGCTGGCTTTGAACCTTGATCCTTAGATCTCAGCCCCCAGAGTAGCTAGGATTATATCTCTCAAGGACATCAAGCCTGAGAATTGGCTAGCTAGAAAGGAAAACGCAGCTGAGCTCTTGGTTAACCTACTGAACAAAGGTTGAGCCTCCCTTCAATCAATCATTCCAAAGGTAGATGGCCTTGTAACCAGATACACTGCAACCTTGGGAAATCCGTAGGATGGCTATTGTGCAAGATGGCCAGGCTCAGATTGCAATTCCCTACCATTCCTGTGGTCTCAACATTCTACAAAGAATGCTCACAGAAATCCCAGCTTTGTTCAAGAGCTCTGTGTGTGTGTGTGTGTGTGTGTGTGTGTGTGTGCGCGCGCGCGCACGCGCCAGTCCTGGGGCTTGAACTCAAGGCCTGGGGGCTGTACCTTAGCTTTCTTCATTCAAGGCTGACACTCTACTACCTGAGCCACAGCTCCACTTCTTTTTGGTGGTTCATTGGACACAGTCTCGCAGACATTTTTTCACAAGCTGATTTTGAACCAGGAACCTCAGATCTCAGCTTCCTGAGTAGCTAGAATTATGGTTTTTTTGGGGGGGGGAGGGGTCCGGTCATGGGGCCTGAACTCTGGGCCTGGGTGCTGTCCCTCAGCTCTTCAGCTCAAGGCTAGCGCTCTACCACTTGATCCACAGCGCCACTTCCGGCTTTTTTCTTTTTGCTTATGTGGTGCTGAGGAATCGAACCCAGGGCCTTGAGCATGCAAGGCAAACGCTCTACCACTGAGCCACCTTCCCAGCCCCCTGAGTAGCTAGAATTATAAGCATAAACCACCAGCACCCAACTCCCAGAAACAAATTTTTAAAAAAATTTCCAGTTTTGGGTCTTGATCTCAGGGTTTGGGCATTGTCCCTGAGCTCTTTTGCTGAAGGCTAGTACTCTACTACTTTGAGCCACAGCTCCACTTCTAGTTTTTGGGTGGTTGATTGGAGAAAAGAGTCTCACAGATTTTCCTGGCTGGCTGGCTTTGAACGCTAATCCTCAGATCTCAGCCTCTTGAGTAGCTAGGATTACAGACATGAGCCACCAGCGCCCCTCTAGAAACAAACTTTTTACCTTGGTATTTAGCAGACAGTATGCAGTTACAAGTGCTACTTAGCAAACCTCCCCCACATTCTCTACTATGAATGGAGGACCGTTTTCAGCCTAGAGTAGAGATAACTGGAGATGCCTTGATAGCCTGAGCAAATAGCAGCAAAGGTGAGAGAGATCAGGGAAACTCGAAGGTCACCTTGGGGTGTGACAATACAAGCACATGAGAATCCAAAACACTTTCTTGGAAGCATATGGCCAGGTAGGCATCTGCTGCCACCTGAGCTGTATGTGGCTTACTGGTAGAAGCAAGATTGTACCACAAGTTAGATCACCGTTCCTATAACTGCTCAATAATGCAATAGGACCTCTATTTCCCAAAAGCTCGTTCATTTTTCCCATTAGGCTTGTTGTCCTACCAGGACTGTGGTACTTGTCCTGGAGCACTTGATGGTGTCCTGTTTGTACAGAAGCTAGGTTATGGCTCAGCTCTTACACGTGTGGCACTTTTCAGTTCCCACATCTGAGGTACACAAATCCCCTGAGAACTGCTGCTTACAGTGTCTTCCAAAGATGAGAGCACTAAGTCAGGCACCGTTGGCTCATGCCTGTAATCCTAACTATTCAGGAGGCTGAGATCTAAAGATCACAGTTCCATGCCCAGGCAGAAGATTCTTACCTGTGAGACTCTTATCTCCAATTAACCACTAGAAAACTGATGTGGCACTGTGGCTCAAGTGGTAGAGCGCTGGCCTTGAGCTGAAGAGCTGATGGACAGAGCCCAGACTCAGAAAGTCCCATGACCAACAACAAAAAAACAACAACAAAAAAATGAGAGTATTAAAGCTCCCAAAGGACTGAGTGACCTCTTAGAATCAAGCAAAGAATGCGCAGCTTCTGATTCATGATTGAAAAGAAAAGCAATTCTCAAGACTTTAAAAAAGTTGAAAGTGAGCCAGGCACTGGTGGCTCACGCCTGTAATCCTAGCTACTCAGGAGGCTGAGATCTGAGGATCGAGGTTCAAAGCCAGCCCTGACAGGAGAGACCTTGAGACTCCTATCTCTAATAAACCACCAGAAAACCGGAAGTGGCGCTGTAGCTCAAGTGGTAGAGCACTCGCCTTGAGCTGAAGAGCTGAGGGACAGCGCCCAGGCCCAGAGTTCAAGCCCCACGGCCGACAAAAAAAAAAAAAAAAAAAAAAGTTGAAAGTGGCTCTGTGGCTCAAGTGGTAAAATGCTGGCCTTGAGCTGAAGAGCTCAGAGACAGTGCCAGGCCCAGAGTTCAAGCCCCACAACCGGCCTCCTTGACCCCCCCCCCCAAAAAAAAAAGGAAAAAAGAAAAGTCTACAAAGAGAATTGCTGATACCATGGAAGAAAAGATTTCCTGTGACTCCTAATCTTGGTTTGGAGTCAAGAGAGAAGATTATACCCTGAACACTTGTCTGAGAGGAAAGCATTCTTAAAGACCTATGAGAAGCCGGGCGCTGGTGGCTCATGCCTATAATCCTAGCTACTCAGGAGGCTGAGATCTGAGGATCGCGGTTCAAAGCCAGCCCGGGCAGGAGAGACCGTGAGAGACTCCTATCTCCAATAAAAACCACCAGAAAACTGGAAGTGGTGCTGTAGCTCAAGTGGTAGAGTGCTCGCCTTGAGCTGAAGAGCTGAGGGACAGCGCCCAGGCCCAGAGTTCAAGCCCCACGACTGACAAAAAAAAAAAAAAAAAGACCTATGAGAAAAGCTGGGCATGGTAGTGTATGCCTGAAATCCCAGCACTTGGGGAAGCTGAGGCAGGAACGTCCTTAAGTTCAAGGCCAACTTGAGAACATCTGGGTGCTAAAAAATTCTAGGATTTTCCAGTGAAAACAGAGTAAGAACTGTTAGAGGTAATACCTCAATGCATGTGCTCCTCTAGAAAAAAAAAATCTTCCAAGGTGTGACTGAAATTAGTTTTTCTTTCACAAAACAGATGTATCATTCCTATTTGTCCCATCTAATAGGATTTGAGGAGCACTGTGAGACCCACAGGATCGATTAGGTTCCAGTCCATTGCTCATATTTGATTGTTTCTAGTCTCCAAGAGGTAATTTCACATGATGGTTTGTATAACATAAAGCTGCTACCAGCAAAAGAAAAGCTTTGGAACAAAAACAAAAAATGGACCAAGCACCGGTGCCTCATATCTCTAATCTGACCTGCTCAGGAGGCTGAGATCTGAAGAGTACAGTTCAAAGCCAGGTAGGAAAGTCCATGAGACTCTCATCTCCAATCACACACGTGAAACCCAGAAGGGGCCCTGTGGTTCAAAGTGGCAGAGCTTTATCCTTCAGCAAAAAAACTCAAGGATAGTGCCCAGGCACTGAATTCAAGCCCCACAACCGACCAAAAAATAAAATTGAAAACGGTCTGTGGGTTAAAAATAACAAGTGTTGTTACATTAGTTTTACAAATAAAAGGGCAATTGAGAGACATGGGGAGAAAGCAGAGGCCAGCAAGGCGCATGCTCGGGAAGCGCAGCGGCCATAACACAGGTAAAGCACGTCCATGTCTGCTCAGGCTTCTTTGACAATAAGGAAGCTCCTTCCTGGTAAGTTCCTGTGCCATATGTTTCCACCTCCCTGGGAAGAGCAAGCCAAACATTGATATTGAGTAAGTGCCTCGTAAATCCCTGTCAAATAGACTAGAAAGTAATCACTGGCCTCCGTTAGAAGACAGCGTGATGGTCATGTCCATCTCTTGGTGGGTTGTCTATGTGCTTGTCATATAGATGCAGTAGCTCCAAATTGGAGCACAGCCCTCCAAAGGATGTCAGTATTTCCAGTCTCCTTCTACAGCTGAGCACACTAAGAGGTTAAGCGACTAAATTTCTGAACTTCAAGCCAGGTGTGCTGATCCCAATGTTCACACTCTTTCCATTGTTTTTCAGCAGTGCCACCTTGTGTGTGTGTGTGTGTGTGTGTGCTGGTACTGGGGCTTAAACTTAGGATCAAGGCTCTGTCCCTGAGCTTTTAATTTTTTTTATTTTTGTCTGATCATTATATAAAAGTGATGAAGAGAGGGGCTACAGTTACATTAGTCAGGTAATGAATACATTTTTTAAATCTTTTTTTTGTTTGGGTCCAGTTGTGCCTGAACTCTGGGCCTGGGCGCTGTCCCTCAGCTCTTCAGCTCAAGGCTAGTGCTCTACCATTGAGCCACAGCGCCACTTTCGGCTTTTTTCTTTTTGCTGATGTGGTGCTGAGGAATTGAACCCAGAGCCTCATGCATGGAAGGCAAGCGCTCTACCACTGAGCCACCTTCCCAGCCCCATGAATACATTTTTTGTAATGTCACCTCTTCCCCTTCGTGCTGTTTATCCCACCCACAAGTTGTATAGTTCATTTTCAACACAGGGTCTAGTGAGTACCACTGCTGCTTCTTCACCCTTTGTCCATTCATTTCTGTGCCCCTCTAGCCCTCCAAAAGACAGATAAACAAGAGAAAAAGAAAACTAAAACAGAGGCTGAGGATGTGGATTAGTGGTAGAGTGCTTGCCTAGCATGCATGAAGCCCTGGGTTCCATTCCTCAGTACCACATAAACAGAAAAGGCCAGAAGTGGTGCTGTGGCTCAAGTAGTAAAATGCTAGACTTGAGCAAAAGAAGCTCAGGGACAGTGCCCAGGCCCTGAGTTAAAAAAAAAAAAAGTCTCATGAACTTTCCTGCCCAGGTTGACTCTGAATCATGATCCTCAGATCTCAGACTTCCGAGTAGCTAGGATTACAGGCGTGAGCCACCAGCCTGGCAGTGTGATGTTTCTTGATTGGCACAAGGCTCTGACTGCTTGCCTTTCCCTGGTTCCACTCTTGAGCTTCATTTCCAGATTAGAGCTTTGTCTTTCTTTCTCTTTCTTTCTTTCTTTCTTTCTTTCTTTCTTTCTCTCTCTCTCTCTCTCTCTCTCTCTCTCTCTCTCTCTCTCTCTCTCTCTCTCTCTCTCTCTCTCTCTCTCTTTCTCTCTCTCTCTCTCTCTCTCTCCCCCTTTCTTTTTCTTCTTTCTTTCTGTTTTGTTGTTGTTGATTGTGAGGCTGGGGCGCTGTCCCTGAGCTCTTCAGCTCAAGGCCAGTTCTCTACCACTTGAGCCACAGTGCCATTTGCAGCCTTTTCTGTTTATGTGGTGCTGAAGAATCAAACCCAGGGCTTCATGCAAGCATTCTCCCACTGAGCCACCTTTCCAGCCCCATGACTGTTGTGTTTCTTACTGAGCAGACAGCTCTGGGACTTCCCTGTCTCTAGTCCACCATCTTGGATTCTCCCTGAGCTTTCTTGCTCAAGGCTAGCACTCTAGCCACAGCTCTACTGCTGGATTTTGGATGGTTAATTTGGATGTCAGGGTCTTGTGAACTTTCCTGCCTGGTTGGCTTTGCACTGCCATCCTCAGCCTCCTGAGTAGCGAAGATTGCAGGTATGACCGCCAATGCCTGGCCCCTCTGTCTTTTATGTAGGGGAGGAAACCTGTAATCCAAGTGGTCTCATCCATACCCTGCCTAAGAAGGCCCAGAAAGAGAACCTGGCAGAGGTGAAGTTAGCCAGCGTTAACTTAGCCTCTGACAACCTCAGAAACCCTGTAGGAGGGAGGAGGGGACACACAAAGGAAGTCAGCAGTTACCCAGCTATTTCTTCCAATGTCACCAGTGTTTCATTAATTGGGTCAATATAAACACCTTCAATCATCTTAAAACACCTTCAGCCTGGTGAAGCCAGGCACAGTGTTTCAGTTCTATAATTCCAGCTATTCAATAAGCAGAAAAGAGTATCCCAGCAGGGGTCCAGTGGCTCATGCCTATAATCCCAGCTACTCAGGAGGTTGAGATCTGAGGATCACGGTTCGAGGCCATTCCAGGCAAAAAAGTCCCCGTGAGACTCTTATCTCCAATTAGCCACTCAAAAACCGAAAGAGGCACTGTAGCTTAAGTGGAAGAGCACTAGCCTTGAGCTGAATTGCTCAAGAGACGGCACCTGGGCCTAGAGTTCAAGCCCCACCACAGACAAAAAAAAAAAAAAGAGAGAGAGAGAGAGAATATCTCATTTTAAGTCCATCTGAGATAAAGATTTCATAAGACCCCAACTCTATCAATAAACCTGGCATGGTAGTTTGCTCCAGTAATACTAGCTACTAGAAAGGCATAGGTAGGAAGATAATGGGCTGAGTTTGGTCCTGGGTAAAAAAAAAAAAAAAAAAATCAAGACCCTACCAGAAAAATAAAGCAAAAACAGAATATGATGCATGGCTCATGTGATAGAACAACTGCTCAGGAAATATAAGCAATACCTAAAGTTCAAACTCCACTATTATAAAAACAACTCCAAGCCACTTGTGGCTCATGCTTGTTATTTTAGGTACCAAGAGGCTAAGATCTGAGGATCATGGCTTGAAACCAGCCTAGGCAGGAAAGACTGTGAGAATCTTTTTTTGTTTGTTTGTTTGTTTGTTTTTGTCGGTCCTGGGGCCTGAACTCTGGGCCTGGGCTCTGTCCCTCAGCTCTTCAGCTCAAGACTAGTGTTCTACCACTTGAGCCACAGTGTCATTTCTGGCTTTTTCTGCTTATGTGATGCTGAGGAATCGACCCTAAGGCCTCATGCATGCAAGGAAGCACTCTACCACTGAGCCACCTTCCCAGGCCCAACTGTGAAAATCTTACCTTCAATTATCCAATAACAACAACAAAAAGGATGTGAAAGTGTGGCTCAGGTGGTAGAACACTACTTTTAGCAAAAAAAAAAAAAAAAAAGCCAAGCCCCTCCCCCCCAAATAAAAAAAGGGTCAGGCACTGGTGGTTCACACCTATACTGATAGCTACTCAGGAGACTTAGCTCTGAGGATTGTGGTACAAAGCCAGCCCAGGCAGGAAAGTCTGTGAGACTCTTATCTCTAATTAACCACCAGAAAACCAGAAGTGGGACTGTGGCTCAAGTGGTAGAGAGCTAGCCTTGAGCAAAAGAGCTCAAAGATAGCATCTTCGTGAGTTAAAGCCCTACAGACAAAAACAACAACAACAAAAGATAAGTAAGCACAATAGTCCATAATAATATTTTTAGCCAGTGGCTCACGCTTTTGTAATCCTAGCTACTCAGGATGCTAAGATCTGAGGATGGTGGTTCAAGTCAGCCTAGTCAATAAAGTCCATGATTTTTTTTTGGCCAGTCCTGGGGCTTGAACTCAGGGCCTGGGTGCTGTCTGTGAGCTTCTTTTGCTCAAAGCTAGTGCTCTATCACATGAACCACAGCACCACTTCCAGCTTTTTCTGGGTAGTTTATTGGAGTTAAGCGTCTCACAGACTCAAAACCAGTCGGGCTGGTTTTGAACCATGATCCTCAGATCTCAGCCCCCTGAATAGCTAGGATTACAGGCATGAGCCCCCAGTGCCCAGTTCCATGAACCTCTTATCTCCAATGAACTACCCCAAAAAAGCCAGAAGTGGATGGAACTGCAGCTCAAGTGGTAGAGTGCTAGTCTTGAGCAAAAAGCTCAGGGACAGTGCCTAGGACCCTGAGTTCAAGCCTTAGAACTGGCACCAAAAAGAATAATAATAACTTTAATAATAATAACTTTTCTCCCTTAGGCTCATTCAAAAGTTTGGCATAACTACAACAGAAATTTCCGCCCACATCAGAAGGGCTGGTTATCGATCACATTGGGGTCCCACTGGATTGAGCCAAACAGATGGGAAAATCAGATGGATATACTCAAGTGCCAGCAATCCATGGCTTCTGTGCTTGGCTGGTTTGCTAGCCCCATCCACGGCAACGGCGACTACCCCGAGGACATGAAGAAGTGGCTGTCTATTCTACCTCTTTTCTCAGACACAGAGAAAAAGGAGGTGAAAGGCACCGCTGACTTTTTTGCCTTTTCCTTTGGACCCAATAATTTCAAGCCTCAGAACACCATGGACAAAATGGGGCAAAATGTGTCGCTCAACTTGAGACAAGTGCTGAACTGGATTAAGTTAGAATACAACAACCCTCGGATCTTGATTACTGAGAATGGCTGGTTCACAGATAGCTACATAAAGACGGAAGACACCACAGCCATCTACATGATGAAGAATTTCCTCAACCAAGTTCTCCAAGGTTGGTTGCCCATTTGCTCAATTAAAAAATAGATAAATACAGCTCCAGTGGCTCATGCATGTAATCTTAGCTACTCAGAAGGATGAAATCTGAGGATCACAGTTCAAAGCCAGCCTGGGCAGGAAAGTCTGTGAGCCTCTCATCTCCAGTTAACATCAAAAAGCCAGAAGTAGAGCTGTGGCAGCTTTAAGCAGAACAAAACCCAAAAATAAACAAAGAAGAAAACTAAGGGACAAAGTCCAAGTCCTGAGTTCAAGACCCTGTACTGCCACACACATCTAAAAAGATTGATTTGGGGCTGGGAAGGTGGCTTAGTGGTAGAGTGCTTGCCTTGCATGCATGAGGCTCTGGGTTTAATTCCTCAGCACTACATAAGCAGAAAAAGCCAGAAGTGGGGCTGTGGCATAAGTGGTAGAGCGCTGGCCTTGAGCTGAAAAGCTGAGGGACAGCGCCCAGGCCCAGAGTTCAGGCCCCACAACGACCAAAAAAAGAAAAAAAAGGTTGATTTTTTTGTAGGATATTTAAAGTCACCTTTAAATATGTTATTGTTGTTGTTGGATTATTGTACTATCCAATGACAGAATTTTTAATGTTACTCTCATATCCTTTTTATTTTTATTTTCAAAATTTCTTTATTATTTTCAAGGTAATAGAGAGTGGGGTTACATTTATATATGTCAAGTAATAAGTACATTTCCTTTTTTTTTTTTTTTTGTCAGTCGTGAGGCTTGAACTCTGGGCTTGGGCGCTGTCCCTCAGCTCTTTAGCTCAAGGCAAGCGCTCTACTGCTTGAGCCACAGCGCCACTTCCAGTTTTCTAGTGGTTTATTGGAGATAAGAGTCTCACAGAGGGCTGGGAAGGTGGCTCAGTGGTAGAGCGCTTGCCTTGCATGCCTGAGGCCCTGGGTTCCATTCCCCAGCACCACATAAGCAAAAAGAAAAAAAGCTGGAAGTGGCACTGTGGCTCAAGTGGTAGAGTGCTAGCCTTGAGCTGAAGAGCTGAGGCCCAGAGTTCAGGCCCCATGACCGGACCCCCCCCCCCCCCCGCCAAAAAAAAAGAGTCTCACGGACTTTCCTGCCCGGGCTGGCTTTGAACTGCGATCCTCAGATCTCAGCCTCCTGAGTAGCTAGGATTACAGGCGTGAGCCACTAGTGTCCGGCAGTACATTTCCTTTTGCACCATGTCATCTATTCCCTCATTCTCTCATACCCTTTTTTTTTTTTTGGGGGGGGGGGGGTCTGGCCATGGGGCCTGAACTCTGGGCCTGGGTGCTGTCCCTCAGCTCTTCAGCTCAAGGCTAGGACTCTACCCCTTGAGCCATAGCACCACTTCCGGCTTTTTCTGTTTATGTGGTGCTGAGGAATCGAACCCAGGGCCTCATGCATGTGGGGCAAGCACTCTACCACTGAGCCACCTTCCCAGCTCCCCCCCCCCCACCCTTTTTAAATAAAGTTTGAGAACAAGACAGGCATGGTGGTTCTCACCTATAAACTCAGTACTTGGGAGGCTGAGGAAGAAAGATGAAGAGTTTGAAGCCAGTTTGGGCTATATAGGAAATTCCAGGTCAGCCTAGATTACGTAGCAAGATCCTGGCCAGCTTCAGTTACATAACAAGACTTTGAAAAAAAAAAAAAAAAAGCCAGGTGCCAGTGGCTCATCCCTGTAATCCTATGCAGGAGGCTGAAATCTGAGAATCATGGTTCAGAGCCAGCCCAGACAGGGAAGCCTGAGATACTCCTATCGCCAATAAACTACTCAGAAAAATCCAGAAGTGGTGCTGTGGCTCAAGCCGTAGAGTGCTAGCCTTAAGCAAAAGAAGCTCAGGGACAGTGCCCAGGCCAAGTTCAAGCCCCAGGACTGGAGTGGGGAGAGTTTAAGAACAAAATAATTTGAGGAGGGACTGGGAATGTGGCTTAGTGGTAGAGTACTTGCCTAGCATGCATGAAGCTCTAGGTTTGATTCCTCAGTACCACATAAACAGAAAAAGCCAGAAGTGGTACTTGTGGCTCCAGTGGTAGAGTGCTAGCCTTGAGCAAAAAGCGCCCTGAGTTCAATCCACAGAACTGGAAAATAATAATAATAATAATAATAATAATAATAATAATAATAATAATAATAATAATAATTTGAGTACACAAAGATGATCCAGTCCTGAAAGTGCAAAAAGATTCTGGTGCATTCTTTATATAGGGCTCAGTTCTAAAAAGAGGTATTTCAAGTTTCCTGATGGCAGTACTTTATTCTGAAATGCTCTTTTTACTCTGTAACAAGACTGAATGGAAAAAGGCCAAAAAACAAAGCTGAGCAGTTTGCAAGGCTCTTGGAGATTTCTTCTGAGGAGACATTTCTCCTCATTCCTCTCCCTTTTCTCAAGCAGTGCCTTCTGCAGGTGGCTGGTGGAAAGAAAGACAAGATGGGATTATGAGCGTCTGACCCTGAGGCAATGGGCTCTACCTCAATGTAAAACAGTTCTCTGCAGATCTAACACTCTGCAGCTTTCTTTAGGAGCCACAAGTCTTGAGGACAATTCCAGATTCTGCAGGGCAGAGTCCTCAGGGAGACCCAACTCTCTGCCCCAATTCTGTGGCCAGTAGAAACAGAGCCTAACTCAGCCAGGCACCACATACATCTGGCAATCTAGAGCAGAGGTCGATGTCACAGGCATTGGGTTGAGTGCCATGCACTAGGGCAGAAAGGGGCGTCTATTCATCCCCCCTCAAAGCCCTATAGCACCAATGGACTAAGCACCAGGGCCTGTTCAAGTGTAATTATCTCAGAATATTTTGACACGATTTTCTACCTTTTAGGAAAAGGATGTTAATGATAAGTCCCCAAAATATAGCAACAAAGCATTTTCATGAGAGAAATGAAAGCTCCTATGAAAAATGATTCAGGACTAATTGGAGCATTTGTTTTACAACTTACTATTGATTTTCTAGTTCCGAAGGGTTATTGAGTTGGAGTTTCTAAGCAAGAAAGGTCCTTAGAGATCATCTTGTCCAATCTTTTCTGTTTATAAATGAGGAAACTGAGGCAAAGAATATAGTCCAGTCACTGCCTTCTAGGAACACAGATGGTCAGGTTCTAGGCCCTGTTCTCCAGTGCTGCCAGAGCCCCTTCTCCTATACTTCTTTGCTTCTTTTGTCTCCTAGTAACCACACACACTTGTATTAACTCTAAGAGCTGATTTTTGGGTTTTGTCCTGGTACCAGAGTTTAAACTCAGGGCCTGGCACTGACCCTTAGCTTTTTCTCTCAAGGCTGGTACTCTACCACTTGAGCCATAGCTCTACTTCTAGCTTTCTGGTGGTTAATTAGAGATAAGAGTCTCATGGCGCCAGGCACCCGTGGCTCATACCTGTCATCCTAACTACTCAGGAGGCTGAAAACTGAGGATTTCGGTTCAAAGCCAGCCCTGGCAGGAAAGACTGTGAGACTCTTATCTCCAATAAGCCACCAGAAAACCAGAAGCTGCACTGTAGCTCAAGATGTAGAGTGCTAGGGCTGGGAAGGTGACTCAGTGGTAGAGCGCTTGCCTTGCATGCTCAAGGCCCTGGGTTCGATTCCTCAGCACCACATAAGCAAAAAGAAAAAAGCCCGAAGTGGCACTGTGGCTCAAGTGGTAGAGCGCTAGCCTTGAGCTGAAGAGCTGAGGGACAGCGCCCAGGCCCAGAGTTCAGGCCCCACGACCGGACCAAAAAATAAAAAAATAAAAATAAAGATGTAGAGTGCTAGCCTTGAGCTGAAGAGCTGAGCCACTTCTGGCTTTTTCTATTTATGTGGTACTGAGGAATTGAGCTCAGGGCTCCATGCATGCTAGGCAAACACTCTACCACTAAGTCATATCTCCAGACCACAATCACTTTTTATTTGGAAAAATGAGAAAAGGATGGATAGTTTTATAACCTTCCATGCTATATCATGTTGCTGGTGAAACTGAACAGTAAATACACATTAGATTGCTTAGCCATGCAAACATGTCTGCTCTTTTCTCTGTGCAGCGATAAGGTTCGATGAAGTACAAGTGTTCGGCTATACTGCCTGGGCTCTTCTGGATGGCTTTGAGTGGCAGGATGCCTACACCACCCGCCGTGGATTATTTTATGTGGATTTTAATAGTGAAGAGAAAGAAAGAAAGCCCAAGTCGTCGGCACATTACTATAAACAGATTATACAAGAAAATGGTTTTACTTTAAATGACTCCACGCCTGATATACAGGGTCAGTTTCCCTGCGACTTCTCCTGGGGGGTCACTGAATCTGTTCTGAAGGTAAGTGGCTACTTCCAAATTCACCATGAACATGTGGAGATAGTTCACAATATTCATTCATTTACTCAATGATAGCTGAGACATGGTATCAGCAATATCAAATACAATGATTAGCCAAGGCTGCTGGCTCACATCTGTAATCCCAGCTACTCAGGAGGCTGAGATCAGGATCATGGTTCAAATCTAGCCCAGGCAGGAAAAGTCCCTGAGACTCTCATCTCCAGTTAACCACCAGAAAACTGGAAGTAGAGCTGTGGCTTAAAGTAGGAGAGCCCCTAGCCTTGAGCAAAAAGAGCTCAGGGACAGTGTCTAGGCCCTGAGTTCAAGCCCCACAACCCACAACAAACAAACAAACAAATATACAATGCTTACTTAGAAATTATGAAGAGGAACTGGGGAAGAGGAAGAGAGCAGCATGGGAATCAATGCTTTCTGACATACTGCCCTAGACCAGAACTTACAGTTGATAATGGAGATGAAGAAATAAAGAGGCTGTCTTCCAGGCGGGTACAGTTCAGAGGGAACTTACAACCATTTCTTTTTTTTTTTTTTTTTGGGTCCGGTCGTGGGGCCTGAACTCTGGGCCTGAGCGCTGTCCCTCAGCTCTTCAGCTCAAGGCTAGCGCTCTACCACTTGAGCCACAGTGCCACTTCCAGCTTTTTTCTTTTTGCTTATGTGGTGCTGAGGAATCGAACCCAGGGTCTTGAGCATGCAAGGCAAGCGCTCTACCACTGAGCCACCTTCCCAGCCCCCCATTTCTTTTTTTTTTTAACCTGTCCTGGAACTTGAACTCAGGGCCTGGACACTGTCCCTGAGCTTCTTTTGCTCAAGGCTAACGTTCTACCACAGTGCTACTTCCTGCTTTTTCTGTGTATGTGCTACTGAGGAATCGAATCCAGGGCTTCATGCATGCTAGGCAAGCACTCTACCACTAAGCCACATTCCCAGCCATACAACCATTTCCAAGTGAGACATTTGTTTATAGAGTCTGAAAATTCTACAGAAAAAATATTTACAGATTTTTGAGCCAAAAGCAAATTGTGACCAGCCCTTTATTTAAGTAGTGAATAGATCTACATAATTTATCTTTACTCCTAAACTCTCTGTGTCCTAGTAGAATCTCTCCAGACATTCTACTCCTTACCTTTTTCCCAATGTTTGTTCAAAAAGGCTGTAATAAAGTATTCCCAGCCAGATATGGTGAATTCTCTCCCTATCATCTTCTGTGTTTTATTCTCCTTTTTTTTCTCTCTCTTTGCAGTACTGGGGTTTGAACTCAGGGCCTTGAGTTTGCTAGTCTACCACTTGAACCATACCTCCAGTTTCAGCCCTTTGCTGGTTAATTGGGCATAAGAATTTCATCAGGGGCTAAGAATGTGGCTTAATGGTAGAGTGCTTGCTTAGCATGCATGAAGCCTTGGGTTCAATTCCTCAGTACTACATAAGCAGAAAAAGCCAGAAGTGGTGGGTTCAAGTGGTAGAGTGCTAGCCTTGAGCAAAAAGAAGCTCAGGGATAATGCCCAGGCCCTGAGTTCAAGCCCCAGGACTGCCAAAAGCAATAAGAACAACAACAACAAAAAAAAACAAGTTTCATCAGACTTGTATGCTTGAGCTGGCTTTGCACTAGAATTCTCACATCTCAGCCTCCTGAGTAGCTAGGATTACAGGCATGAGTCACTAGCACTTGGCTTTTAACTTTATGCTTACATGATCAATGTTCTCTTAATGTTCTAGATAAACTGGCTGACAGATGGCAGGTGGGCAGTTATATGATTTTGTAATTATGAAAGATGACAGAAGAGAAAACAATTAGGGGTAAAATATTTACAAAAGGTTAATTATCCTTTTTTCTGCTGTATTTAAATTGAATCATGAGAAGAAACAGTACATTAACACAAACACATAATTTTTACTTACTCTTATTAATCTTGAATTTGGAAATGTTTCTTTTTTAGTTTAGACACAAGGACATAACAGGCAATTATTGCAACCAGGAAAAACTAACCTTAAGTCATGTCTTGTTTGTCCAGTGCTTTAACAGACCACTCTCCTGGAACATCAAGTCCTCATCACATGCCTGAATGGTGGGCGACATGACACTGCTACTAAACATTTGTCCAGCATGAATTTCAAAGGGGGAAGATTAGGATAGGAATCTCCAGGATGGAAAGGCAGAGACTGAGATTCTAGAGTCAGACTTGAGAGTTTCCAGGTCATTTTACTGTCTGTTCTTGCATAGAGAAAACATTCTATGGTCTCTTGTTGGATGAATAAATGCTATGATCTCACAGGCACATGGTTGGGAAAGATAATGAATGCAAATCGGATGTCATTTAGTCTTTTTCTTTTATTTCTCCCTGCAGGTTTTGGGGCTTGAACTCAGGTCCTGGGCCCTGTCCCTAAGCTTTTTTTGCTCAAGGTTAGCACTCTACCACTTGAGCTACAGCTCTACTTCCAGCTATTTGGGGCAGTTAAGTGAAGATAAGAATCTTGTGGACTTTCCTGACCAGTCTGGCTTTGAACTACGATCCTCAGATAGCCTTTTGAGTAGCTAGGATTAGAGATGTGAGCCACCAGCACCAGGCTGTCTGTCCCTTGGTCTTAAAAGTTGCCTTCTGCAGCTGGGCGCCGGTGGCTCACGCCTGTAATCCTAGCTACTCAGGAGGCTGAGATCTGAGGATCACAGTTCAAAGCCAGCCCGGGCAAGAAAGACTGTGAGACTCCTATCTCTAATAAACCACCAGAAAACCGGAAGTGGTACTGTAGCTCAAGTGGTAGAGTGCTCGCCTTGAGCTGAAGAGCTGAGGGACAGCGCCCAGGCCCAGAGTTCAAGCCCCATGACGGACAAAAAAAAAAAAAAAAGTTACCTTCTGCAAGTACAAGGGGGGTCATTGCCTTCCCTGATCCCACCAGCCTCTCTTAGGAACTGTGGCAAGGGTCAACCTGACTACTGATCTCAGTGAACTCTTTTATGATGGGAATTCTCCTTTCTCTTCAAATTTATGAAAAGGCTTGGAATCCATCTTTTATAAATGCTTTTTACTGAGGCAACCAAGCTAATTTCCTGATGCATTTGAACAGACTCAGGTAAGAACCTGCTATGTAAATGCAAGCTATAAGATTATATAGCAACCTGGGTTTATAGGTCAAATGAGCTGGAAAATGATTTTTCAGTCTTTTTCTCAGCGTTTTCCAAGCCAACCCTTCACGGTATTTCCTGGTCTCCCTGGAGATTCCAAGGGCTGGAAGGGAGAATTATCCATCAAGCCTTTTCTCTGACCTCAGCAGGAAAAAATAACCGGAACACACAAGTCGTTATGAAGGATGCATGCATCATTTTTTTTTTCCCTTGTAGGGAGAGGCGGAATGGGATCACGCCCTTCTTCCTCTGGGAGGATTTCATGCTAAGCACCCCAGGTGGCAGCCAGTGTTCATCTGACTTGTGCCTGTCTTGCAGCCCGAGTTCATGGCCTCCTCCCCACAATTTACCGACCCGCACCTGTACGTGTGGAATGCCACCGGAAACAGATTGTTGCACCGCGTGGAAGGCATAAAGTTGAAAACACGGCCGGCCCAGTGCACAGATTTTGTGAGCATCAAAAAACAACTGGAGATGTTGGCCAGAATGAAAGTCACGCACTACCGATTTGCTCTAGACTGGGCCTCCATCCTCCCCACGGGCAACCTGTCTGTCATTAACCGACAAGTGCTCAGGTACTACAGGTGTGTGGTCAGCGAGGGGCTGAAGCTCAGCATCTTCCCCATGGTCACCTTGTATTACCCCACCCATGCCCACCTGGGCCTCCCAGGGCCTCTCCAGCGCCGAGGCGGGTGGCTGAGCCCCTCCACCGCCCAGGCCTTTCAGGACTATGCCGGGCTGTGCTTCCAGGAGCTGGGGGACCTGGTGAAACTCTGGATCACCATCAATGAGCCGAACCGGCTGAGCGACATCTACAACCGCACCAGTAATGACACCTACCGGGCGGCGCACCACCTGCTGATGGCCCACGCCGGGGTCTGGCACCTGTACGACCAGCGCTACAGGCCGGCGCAGCGCGGCTTGGTGTCCCTGTCGCTGCACGCGGACTGGGCGGAGCCCGCCAACCCCTACGTGGACTCGCACCGCCAGGCGGCCGAGCGCTTCCTCCAGTTCGAGATCGCCTGGTTCGCAGATCCCCTGTTCAAGACCGGGGACTACCCGGCGGCCATGCGGGAGTACATCGCCGCCAAGGCGCGGCGCGGGCTGTCCAGCTCGGAGCTGCCCGTCCTGAGCGCGGCCGAGCGCAGGCTGGTGCGGGGCGCCGCCGACTTCTGCGCGCTGAACCACTTCACCACCCGCCTGGTGCTGCACGAGCCGCAGCGGGGCGGCGGCCGCGCCCACGCCGACCGCGACCTCCAGTTCCTGCAGGACATCACCCGGCCCAGCTCCCCCGCGCGCCTGGCCGTGGAGCCCCGCGGCGCGCGCCGGCTGCTGCGCTGGGTCCGCCGCCGCTACGGAGACCTGGACGTCCACATCACCGCCAGCGGCATCGACGACCCGGCGCCCCACGACGACCGGCTCCGGAAGTACTACCTGCAGACCTACCTGCAGGAGGCGCTCAAAGGTCAGGCTGGGTTCATTTGGGGTGGGGGGGGCGGGATGTCAGGTCTTCAGCTACAGTGAGGGATGGGGTTCTCATCGTTTTCCTTTCCATGAAAATGCAGCAGTGTGGGTGTTCATAGACTTTCCAGCTACATAATTTTTGTTTGGGATTTTTTTTTCTTGCCCATTCTGGGGCTTGAACTCGGGGACTGAGCACTGACCCTGAGCTTCTGTTGCTCAAGGCTAGCACACTACCACTTGAGCCACAGCTCCACTTCTGGCTTTTTCTGTTTATGTGGTACTGAAGAGTCGAACCCAGGGCTTCATGCATGCCAGGCAAGCACTCTACCACCAAGCCACATTGCCAGCTCTTCTTTTTTTGTGTGCCCCTACTGGAGTTTGAACTCAGGATCTGGGTGCTGTTTCTTAGCTTTTTCATTCAAGACTAATGCTCTAGAGATGGGAAGGTGGCTCAGTGGTAGAGTGCTTGCCTTGCATGCATGAGGCCCTGGGTTCGATTCCTCAGCACCACATAAGCAGAAAAAGCTGGAAGTGGTGTTATGACTCAAGTGGTAGAGTGCCAGTCTTGAGCTGAAGAGTTCAGGGACAGAGCCCAGGCCCAGAGTTCAGGCCCCACCACCGGCAAGAAAAAAAAAAAAAAAAAAAAAAAAAGACTAATGTTCCACCAGCTGAGCCACAGCTCCACTTCTGGCTTTTGGTGGTTATTTGTTCAGGGTGGCTTTTCAACTGCAATCCTTAAGATCTAGGCCTCCTGAGTAGTGAGGAGTGTGTCACCAGCACCTGGCTTCACCATCTTCCCTCCCCGCTCTGTTGTGTAGGGCTTGAACTTGGTCTGAGCACTGTCCCTGAGTTCTTTCACTCAAGGATGGTAGCTCTCTATCACTTGAGCCACAGTGCCACTTCTGGTTTTCTGATGGCTAATCAGAGATAAGAGTCTCACAGACTTTCTTGCCCAGGATGGCTTTGAACTACAATCCTCAGATCTCAGCCTCCTGAGTAGCTAGGATTATAGGTGTGAGACACCAGCTTCAAAATCTGAAATTTGCTATTCTCTCTTACATTTTTGGATTATTTATGGATAAATTTTACTTCAATCAGGGCTGGGAAGGTGGCTCAGTGGTAGAGCACTTGCCTTGCATGCCTGAGGCCCTGGGTTCGATTCCTCAGCACCACATAAGCAAAAAGGAAAAAGCTGGAAGTGGTGCTGTGGCTCAAGTGGTAGAGCGCTCGCCTTGAGCTAAAGAGCTGAGGGACAGCACCCAGGCCCAGAGTTCAGGTCCCACGACCGGAGCCCAAAAAACAAACAAAAAAATTTTTTTACTTCAATCAAGCACACTCACTCAAGTCTTCAATCCTCACTGCTTGGGGAGCAGAAATCAAGCAAGTGTGATTAGAAGCCAGCCTTAAAAAGAAAAAAAAAAAAAAAGGTTGTTTTTTTTTTTGTTTTTTAAATAAGACTCCCATTTTAACTAATGATGGACATGTTGTCATACACCTCTCATCCAAATAATGTAGAAGGTCCCTGGACTATGATCCTATTTGTGAGTACAAATAGGACATGAAGCAAGACCCTATCCTACCCTATCTCAAAAAAAAAAAAAAAAAAGAAAGAAAAGAAAAAACAATTACACATACACACACAAAGGGGGCTGGCAGAGGAGCTTATGTGAATAGCATTTATGAGCATATATGAACTTGGTTCAAATACCAGTACCACTAAAGCATTTTTTGCTTCATCTTCACCGTTGGTGTTAGCCAGTTTTACTGTTCCCCTCACCAAATACCTAGGAGAAACATTTAAGGGATGAGCTGTTTTTGTTTGTTGGCAGCTGGGAGGGATTACTTTCTTAAGCTGTTTTAAAGCCATCATGGCTGGCCCTTTCCTGGTCCATTGTGAGGCAGAATATCATGGCAGCATGGTATTTTCATGATAGACACAGAACAGAGAGGGGAATAAAAGAGAGTACAGAGAGAGAGGAAAACACAGTCCCAAATATATGTCCCAGTGACCTTGTTCCTGCTCCCCCTCCATACTACCCCAATGGGTTCAATGATTAAATCAAGAGCCCTGGTTACCTCTGGAGACATCCTCACAGACATATCCAGAGGTGTACGTTATTAATGTAGAAGGCATTTTTCTTCTTTTTGGTGCTAGTCCTGAGGCTTGAATTTAAGACTGAGGTGCTATCACTGAGCCTTTTTGCTTTTGTGCTCAAAGCTAGTGCTCAACCACTTGAGCCACAGCACCGTGTACAGATTTTGGGTGATTAATTGGAGATTAGGAGTCTCCAATTAATCACACCTTTATAGGGATCATCAATGGGGTGTTTAATGAGAATTATGACTCTTAAAGACATGGCCTGGGGCTGGGAAGGTGGCTCAGTGGTAGAGCGCTTGCCTTGCATGCATGAGGCCCTGGGTTCGATTCCTCAGCACCACATAAGCAAAAAGAAAAAAAAAACTGGAAGTGGCACTATGGCTCAAGTGGTAGAGCGCTAGCCCTGAGCTGAAGAGCTGAGGGACAGCGCCCAGACCCAGAGTTCAGTCCCCACAACCGGACCCCCCCCCCCAAAAAAAATAAAGACATGGCCTTAGCTTGTTTCAATAAGAACTAAGTACTTATTCAAAGACACTTCATTATACATTTGTGATGACTAATGTTTGGTTCTGATATTTTTCAGCATACCTGATCGATAAGGTCAAAATCAAAGGGTACTATGCATTTAAACTGACTGAAGAAAAATCTAAACCCAGATATGGATTCTTCACATCTGATTTCAAGGCTAAATCCTCCACAGAGTTTTACAGCAAGCTGATCAGCAGCCACGGCTTCCCTTCCCACAACAGTGGAACTAGATGTAGACAGACTCAGAGCAGCACAGAGTGCACTGTCTGCTCCCTTTTCCTGCAGAAGAAACCACTGATATTTTTCAGTTGCTGCTGTTTCTTCACCCTGGTTCTGCTATTATCACTCACTGTCTTTCATCGGCGAAAGAGAAGAAAATTTTGCAAAGCAAAAAACTTGCAGCACATACCACTAAAGAAAGGCCACAATAGAGTTCTTAACTAAACTCCCTTATTTCCATTGTCATAATAGCTGAAAAATTCACTCCAGTTCCATATACTGCTAACTTAAGAGAACATAGACCTGTACTGTAGAAAGGTGATCTGCGCTACAGCAGTAACCAGGTGATGGCAGTTAATGTCTCTGCAGTGTGGTCCAAGTGAAATTG
This sequence comes from Dipodomys merriami, assembly GCF_024711535.1. Taxonomy (NCBI): domain Eukaryota; kingdom Metazoa; phylum Chordata; class Mammalia; order Rodentia; family Heteromyidae; genus Dipodomys; species Dipodomys merriami. Next base: position 43,545,674 of record NW_027206512.1, on the reverse strand, counting down.
GCTTTGTGTGGACAGACATCAGTGAACAAAGCTCTTGAAGCTGAAGGCTTCATTCTGACAACTAGCCTCTGACTGCCTGATTATGGCTTCAGGAAGTATGATAGCTATATTTCACTGTTTCCTACTGTAAATACTAGTAGTGACTCATGGAAAGAATTATCTTTCAAAATAAAGTTTTGAGCCCAGCGCTGAAAGCTACTCAGGAGCCTGAGATCTGAGAACTGCAGTTCAAATCCAGTCCAGGCAGGAAACATATTAACACAATTAAATATTAACAACAGAAAACCAGAAGTGGCACTCACTGTGGCTCAAAGTGGTAGAGCTCTAGCCTTGAGCAATAGTGCTCAGGCCCCAAGTTCAAGCACAAAATTGGTGTTCTAATTGATAACATGCAGCAATGAAGTTTAAGACACTAGAAAAGACTGACCATTGCAATCAAATGGATGGTACATCAACTAAGTGATGGGAAATAATCTTACTTGTCTAGCCAAAGCCAAATAGAACACTGCATATTTCTTCTTGCCAAGAAGTCTTGTGCTGGGCTCTGGTGGCTCATGTGGCTCATTCATTCTTTGCTAAGAGGTCAAAATATATTAGTTTTTTTCTGAGGTAGAAAGACAAAAGCACAGAAGTTACTATTATATTGGAGTTTAAAACTTAAGAGCCCTTTTCAAAGCCTTGAGAGGTCTAAAAATATGCTCAAGTAAATCGTGTACGGTTTGCAAAAGGAAGATGCTTTTGCTTTTTCTTTAAAAGGGCCCCAGAGCCAGGCTCTGGTGGCTCATGCCTGTAATCCTAGCTAGCTAAGCTACTCAGGAGGCTGAGATCTAAGGATCATGATTCTAAGGCAGACTTGACACTTAAATCTTTGAGACTTCAAGTATCTCAAGGACAGTTTCCAGGCCCCAAGAATGGCACCAAAAAAGAAGAAGAAGAAGAAGAAGAAGAAGAAGGAGAAAGAGGAGGGAAAGAGAAGGAGAAGGAAGAAGTCTTCTCTCCCCAAGTCTTAGTGATTTTTAAGTATGTTTTACAAAGAATGTTTTGGTGGTACTGAGGGAGAGACTTAACTCATGGGGACTGAACTCATGGCCTTGTCATTAGCCCTATTTCTGCACTAATTATTTTTAGGATAGCATTTCAGGACCCCTTTCTTGTTCTCAAATTGTTGGGATCACAGGTGTATACCATTAGAAGATGAAATCTCCTTGCCCAGGCATCTCAGCACCTGGCAATCTCAGCTCGCCATATAGCTTGGTAGTTACATGGGAGGCATGCACATCTGTACCCAGCTACAGGCTGAAAGACTATTTTTCAAAACTTGTTGGGCACTGTGGCTCATACCTGTAATCCTAGCTACTCAGGAGGCTGAGATCTGAGGATCACAGCTCAAAGCCAGCCCAGCCTGGAAAGTCTGTGAGACTCTTATCTATTAACTACCAGGCTCAAGTGGTAGAGCACTAACCTTGAGCAAAAGAGCTCAGGGACAGTGCCCAGGCTACAAGTTAAAGCCCCATGACTGACTGACCAAAAACAAAAACAAACAAACAAAAAAACCCAAGCCGGTGGCTCACGCCTGTAATCCTCTCAACTCAAGAGGCTGAGATCTAAGGATCATGGTTCAAAGCCAGCCTGGCAAGAACATCCATGAGACTCCTATCTCCAATAAAACACAAGAAAATCTGGAAGTGGTGCTGTGGCTCAAGTGGGAGAGTGCTAGCCTTGAGCTGAAGAGTTGAGGGACAGCGCCCAGGCCCAGAGTTCAAGCCCACTACTGACAAAAAACAAAACAAAAACCCACCAAATTTTCCTGCCTGGGCTGACCTTGAACCATAATCCTGTTTTCAGCCCTCCAAAAAGTTTTAACTAGCTATGAGTCACTAGCACCTCATCAGCAGTCCCCCTCACCCCCACCCCCACCCAGCCCAGAACTGTATGCTACAATTGTTACAATTATTACACTAATTATGGTAAAGCTAAACAATTTCAAAAAAAACACATTTTCTCCCCAACATCACAGATTCACCTAAGGTTCAATGAAAAAGAAACTTTTTTAAGCACTCCGCCACTTGAGCCACAGCACCACGTCCAGCTTTTTCTGCTTACGTGGTGCTGAGGAATCAAACTCAGAGCCTCATGCATGCAAGGCAAGCACTCTACAACTGAGCCACCTTTCCCCGCCCTCAATGAAAAATTTTAATGGATACATACATACAGCAAGATGAACCAGTTGATTAAGAATCTGCAATTAGGGGCTGGGAAGGTGGCTAGTGGTAGAGTGCTTGCCTTGCATGCATAAAGCCCTGGGTTCGATTCCTCTCAGCAATACATATGCAGAAAAAGCCAGAAGTGGCACTTTGGCCCCAATTGTAGAGTGCTAGCCTTGAGCTGAAGAGCTGAGGGAGGCGCCCAGGCAGGACCCACAACCAACAAAAAAAGAATTTACAACTAACTTTTCCAGTTTTGTTTTTTCATCATTAGTGTCCTTTGCTTCAAACTTTCTTTGGTCACGGGGCTTGAACTCTGAGCCTGGGCGCTGTCCCTCAGCTCTTTAGCTCAAGGCAAGTGTTCTACCACTTAAGCACAGTGCCACTTCTGTTTTTTTTGGTAGTTAATTGGCGATGAGTATCACAGATTTTCCTGATCTGGCGGTCCTCAGATTTCAGCCTCCTGAGTAGCTATGATTATAGATTACAGGTGTGAGCCACCAGCACCCAAGCTTGCTTCATGTGTTCATTTTTTGAAGTCCACTATCCTTCAGTGTTTTTTAATGTGGTCACGTTAAACCTAAAGCATGTTCCCCTTTTCCAAACTTACTGCCTTGCTATAAACAGTAGTGACATTCCTAGCCTGCCTAATGCTACAGATACTCTTGCAGTTTTGGGGAATAGACAAATAACCACACATGACTTGTTATGCTTACCAGAACATTAAGGTTTACCAAAAACTCAGTTTCAAAGTGTCAAAGGCCAATTACAGAACTGGTAGCTTTTGGCAAGGACAAAAACTTAATACTGTTTAAATGTCTGATTTCCAATGTTATTCTAAATAAATCGGTTTATGGTAATTAAACTAACCATAAGGTCAACACAGAATTGTGAGATTTTTGGCACTGTAACTGGGCTTTTCGACACTGATTACTCCTTTGTCTCCCAAGCTGTATACCAACTGGTTACTTCTGAACATTTCCATTAATAAAATATGACACTTAGGGGGGCTGGGAAGGTGGGGCTGGGAAGGTGGCTCAGTGGTAGAGCGCATGCCTTGCATGCCAGAGGCCCTGGGTTCGATTCCTCAGCACCACATAAGCAAAAAGAAAAAGCCGGAAGTGGCGCTGTGGCTCAAGTGGTAGAGTGCTAGCCTTGAGCTGAAGAGCTGAGGGACAGCGCCCAGGCCCAGAGTTCAGGCCCCATGACCGGACCCAAAAAAAAAAAAAAAAAAATATGACACTTAGATCTCAAGTATGTGGAATTACATCTCAGAGTTTGGTGAATAACATACAAGTATTTATACACAATAAAGACAAAGCCCTGCCAGGCATGGGTGGCTCATACCTAGCTAATCAGAAGGCTGATCTGAGAATCATGGTTTAAAGGCAGCCCAGGCACAATTCTGTGAAATCCCTATCTCCAATTAACCACCAAAAGACCAGAAGTGGCATTGTGGTTCAAGTAGTAGAGCACTAGCCTTGAGCTGAAGAGCTCAGACAGTGCCCAGGCAGAGTTCAAGCCCCAGACCAGGAGAAAAAAAAACCCTTCCCTTGGAAACTGCCTCTCCCAGTTAGTAAACGAAAATCATACCCTAGCTCCCAAAGCTACCAGGAAGTTACCACTATATACCTTATCTAGTCAGATAAATCTTACTCCCCCATCAACTGCCAAATTGCTATACCAGTTTGGCTGGGGGCTGGGGGCTGACGCCGGTAATCCTAGCTACTCAGGAGGCTGAGATCTAAGGATCACAGTTCAACTTACAAGACTCTTTCAAAGGGAAGCTTTAAGCTACTCAGGGGTTCTAGGACTGACATTTGAGTAGGTCAAGGCCTGCTCAAGTGCTTTCTAAAAGTTGTTGTAAGATTTATACCACCTGTAATACCAGCACTTGGGAGCCTGTGACTGAACATAGTATTCGGGAGCATAGGTGATATACCCACACACATTCCCAAGTACTCAATTTGTAAGAGTGCTGATCCTAGCTAGAATCCTGATCTCTAGCCCCACTCGCACAAAAAGTGGTAAGGAGGGCCCTTTTCTACACTACAAAAACTCTGTACATGCTTTACTATCCATACTGCTACTTTCCCTCATTTCTTTATGCATTTTATTTTTGAACATGTCTCAAACTTTCAAAGTAATGAATATACATTAGGCTTTTTCCAATGGACTGTGGTATGGAAAAGAAATTAAGCACCAGGGTTGGGTACAATGGTTCACACCTATGACCCTAGCTATCACGGAGGCGGATATCTGAGGATGGCACTCAGAAGCCAGTTGGGGCAGGAAAAAGAATCTTTAACTCTTCAACAAGCAAAAATTCCCTAAATGGATGCTCAAGTAATGGAACACCAAGTGTTGGGTGGAAAAAAGGGACAGCGCCCAGGCCTTGAGTTTAAGCCCCTATACTAGCACAAACAAAAACCCCACAGCACAAGGCAGTTAACTCATACTATTTCCAAGTATCAGCTGGGTGTTGGCCTATCTATAAACCTAGCTACTTGGCAAACTGGAAGGAATAAAGACAAGGCTATCCCAGATGAGATCCCATTCCAACAGAAAAGAACCTGGGCAGAGTGGTGGGCCTGGAATCCCAGCTATCGAAAGGGTAGACTGACTTGAAACCTACACTTCAGCACAGCTCAAGTGGTAGAGCACTCGCCCTGCCCTTAGTTCAATTCAAGTGCAGCCAACAAATTTGTCTAAGAAACTAGAATGCTGAAGTTTCCATTCAGTACAATACTTCAGGAATTTAAAGTTGGGAGTTCTTTAAAAAAAATATTCAGATCTAGAGACTGGAATAGCAGAGGTATAGGACAGACTTTGTTTGAGATAGGCCCTCTATGCAGAACAGGATAGAGTGTAACACAAAGTATACCAGGTATAATGAACACAAATGAACTGTACAACTCTACTTCTCAGCTTTTTGTTGGTTTTGGGACTTGAACTCTGGGTCTGGGTGCTGATCCTGAGCTTTTCAGCTCAAGGTGAGTGCTCTACCAATTGAGCACAGCACCACTTCCCATTTTCTGGTGGTTTATTGAACATCAGTCTCACTGATTTTCCTGCCCGGGCTGGCTTTGAACCGTCACCCTCAGATCTCAGCCTCCTGAGTAGCTACGATTCCAGGTGTGAGCCACAGGTGATCAGCTTTTTCAAACCTAAGTGTCTAGGGCATACTTATTCAAATGAAGACCAAAACAATATCAGACACCATCAGGATCATCCCAAAGTCATTTGTCCACTAACATGTGCTTCCTGCCAATGGTAACACATTCCCCTTGCCAAAAAATATTGTTAACCCCTCAATAGCCAGGGACTCATCTACTTGTTCCCAAAGGAAAAAAAAATTTCCCTCCTTGACCCATATATTTGACAAGTAGCTGAAAAAGATTTTAGTCTCAAAAATCAATAGAATTCTTTTATTGATTGCATCATGGAAATATCAGAAACTTGTCAGGATCCAGGATAGTCTCCAAAGATGCATTAACTGTAAATAAAAACAAATATGTAAATTTTAATTAATATCTGTCAAGTTTTATTCTAAATTATCTAAAACATTCTTTATGATTATGATTTATGGGGCTGGGAAGGTGGTTCAGTGCTAGAGTGCTTGCCTTGCATGGATGAGGTCCTGGGTTTAATTCCTCAGTACCACATACACAGAAAAAGCTGGAAGTGGCACTGTGGCTTAAGTGCCGGAGTGCTATCCTTGAGTAAAAGAAGCAAAAACATATATATAATTTACTTGTTCACAGCAACTTATTAATATAGCAAAATTCACCTAAACCCCACCTCACACCCTGCAAAATTTACTGTGTTATACCAAATGCAACCTGCCACCTGCTGCCATTATGACTTCCATCTGTCTTTTCTTTGCAGTGCTGGGAACTAAACCAGGGCCTCATGAATTTAAGACAAGCAATTTTTTTTCTATATTTTTTTGGGGGGTCCGGTTGTGGGGCCTGAACTCTGGGCCTGGGCACTGTCCTTCAGCTCTTCAGCTCCAGGCTAGCACTCTACCACTTGAGCCACAGCACCACTTCCGGCTTTTTTCTTTTTTGCTTATGTGGTGCTGAGGAATCGAACTCAGGGCCTCATGCATGCAAGGCAAGCGCTCTACCACTGAGCCACCTTCCCAGCCCTAATAATCTTTTTTTTTTGGGGGGGGGGGGAGATCCGGTTGTGGGGCTTGAACTCTGGGCCTGGGCGCTGTCCCTCAGCTCTTCAGCTCAAGGCTAGTGCTCTACCACTTGAGCCACAGCGCCACTTCCGGCTTTTTTCTTTTTGCTTATGTGGTGCTGAGGAATCGAACCCAGGGCCTCAGGCATGCAAGGCAAGCACTCTACCACTGAGCCACCTTCCCAGCCCCCAAGACAAGCAATTTAAGTCTACTAGTATAATCAAGACTTTCATCTACAACACGAATAAAACTTACAGATGCTAAAAGAACCTACCTTAGTTCTTATTCATCAGCCTGTTGAACTGTTCCTTTTTCAGAAACATAGATACCATCCAAAAATTTTCTGATATCCTTGTTTTTAACTGTTGTTGCCTGCTGAATTAAAGCAGCTATAAAAATAAAATGAACGTTATTTCATCAGTTACTCACTTCACCTTCTTTTCAAATGCTGAGGCAAGACAATTTCAAGTCCAAGACCAATCTGGGATACATTTTAGAGATCTCATTACAGAAAAACCCATGACCAGGCCACATGCTGCACACACACCATCATTTTGGTCAACAATAAACAGTAAACTGCATACGCAACAGTGTATTTACAATATATTTCATAATGGTGAACCCATTGTGCTTCCAGGCACATTAACATATAGCACAGGGCTGGGAATGTGCTTAGTGGTAAAATGCTTGCATAAAGTATACCTGAAGCCCTGGGTCCGATTCCTCAGTATCACACCAACAGAAAAAGTTGTGATGTGGCTTAACTGGAAGAGCAAAAGCTCAGGCCCGGAGTTCAAGCTCCATGATTGGAGAGAGAGAAAAAAAGCTCAGGGACAGCACCCAGGCCCCAAGTTCAAGTACCAAGACTGGCAAAAAAATTAACTCAACCTGCTGGGATTACAGGTGTTCTAACCTGCTTAGCAACTGTCCTATACTGTGTGTATGTGCTTGCGTGCATGGGCATGCGCCAGTCTTGGGGCTTTAATTCATGGTCCAGGCACTGTCCCTGAGTTTCTTTTGCTCAAGGTTAGTGCTTTACCACTTATGCCACATCTCAACTTCAGCTTTTAGTGTTTAATTAGAGATAAAAGTCTCATAGAAGCCAGGCACCAGAGGCTCAATGCCAGCCTGGGCAGGAAAGGCCAAGAGACTCATCTGCAATAAGCCACTCAGAAAACCAGAAGTAGCAGGGCACTAGCCTTGAGCTGAAGAGCGGAGGGACAGCACCCAAGCCGAGTTCAAGCTCTACAACTGACCCCCCCCAAAAAAAGCCTCACAGACATTCCTGCCCATGCTGGCTTTGAATTGCATCCTTTAGACCTCAGCCTCCTGAGCAGCTAGTACAGGTGTAAGCCACTAGCACCTGGCTGTCCTATACCTTTTTCTTCCCTGTCATGGGGTTTATGCGAGGTCTCTTGAGCTTTTTCATTCAAGGCTAGCTCTCTACCATTTTGAGCCACAGTCCCCCTTCCAGTTTTCTGGTGGCAGATCTCAGTCCCCCTGAGTAACTAGGACTACAGGTATGAGCCACTGGATGTCCTATTTTTTAAGTCAAGGACTGATTCCATTTAAAAATACAAAAAACTCCACTTGTCTAATGATGAATATTTGAGAATAATTGTTTTGTTTTTCAGGAATTGAACACATACAGGAAAAATTCCTTCACTAAAGGCTAAAAAATAAAACTTGCACAGGAAATAGCATTGAGAGTAGCCTTTTTAATTAACAGGTGGGCTTAATTCTCAATAAACTAACTGGACAACAAGCAGTATTAACTCTTTACCCACATGGAACTAATGCTCAAACTGTACTTGTCCTATACTTTTATGAATCTTGTCTACCTGTCTTTAACTATCTGAAGATTGAGGCCCTGGCTTAGAATCCTCAGCACCATATAAACAGAAAAAGACAGAAGTGGGGCTGTGGCTCAAGTGGTAGAACACTAGCCTTAAGCTGAAGAGTTCAGGGATAGTGCCCAGGCCCAGAGTTCAAGCCCCATGACCAAAACAAAACAAAACAAAAATCCAATGAAATGATTATAGTGTCACATATTGCAAATTTTAGGCAACAACTCTTTACAAGAAGTTACATATAGTAAGCATACAAACCTGAATTTGAGACAAGTTCAATATCATTTCCTTCAAGGATTAATTCATCTTTCTGGGCTTGAGAGACTGAACAAGCAACACCTAAAAAGAGAACATTTGTATGCTGTCAACATGAGAGCTGCATAAAAAAATGTGTAATAACTTCTAAGTCTTTGGGAGACTAATGGAAAGGGGTTGGACTGGCAGGGAATATAACAGAGGAATGAATACTACTGAATATAATAGTTATAATTATGAAAACAAAACAAGAAAACCTGCCAGGATGCTATTTTGGGGGAGAGGGAGACATGGAGTGATTGAAATAAATTGGAATGTGGTACAAACATATGGAGGTATAATAGTGGGAAACACCCTTTCCTGCAGAAGTTAAATTTACACGACGTTTGTACCCCATAAATATATACTATCAATTAACAAATAATGTAAAACCCTTTTGAAAGAATGCAAATTAAAAACAGAGCCAGGTGTTGGTGGCTCACACCCGCAACCCTGAAATCTGAAATCCAGGAATCACGATTCAAACCAGCCTGGGCAGGAAAGTCTGTGAGACTCTCATCTCTAATTAACCACCAGAAAACTGGAAGTGGTGCTGTGGCTCAAGTGGTAGAAAGCTTGCCTTGAGCTGAAGAGCTCAGGGGCAGTGCCCAGGCCCAGAGTTCAAGAACCATGACCAAACAAACAAGTAAACAAACAGCAGGGAATATAACTATATGTGAGCATTTGCTTTTAGAAGCCCAAGGTTCGGTCCACAGCACACACAAACAAGTTCCAACATCCTGCAAACCAGCAACTAACTAACCTTCTGGTTGTATAAAACTCCTATTTAATATCAACAAGTTTATAGATTGAAATATGATTGAAGTCTAGGCAATGCTAAACTCCAACCTTCTGAATATGTAAGGGATAGCATAAGAATCACATCTGAGGGCCCACTTACCTGTCCTCATCCTAACTCTTCGGATGTATTTCTCACCCAAGAAGTTTCGAATTTCAACTAGAGACCCATTCTCCTGAATAACAACGTTGATGGGGAAGTGAGCATACACAGACCTCATCTTGTAACGAAAGCCCTGTGATAAACAAAAGCTTTTCAGTTGGGTTCTCAATGGGTAGCCCAAGATGACTGGAACCTTCTAGCCTGCACTACACCTGGATTCAGTCTTGTTGCTTATAATTCTCACACAGCACTCATTGTCAGTTTTTTGTCACTTTTATCAAGACTCCTGTAATGTCATCAATATATACCACAGGGACAATTTTGTCTCCTTACTGGACTTTAAACCAATTATTTTCTTACGCAGTTAAGATCAAGGCAAAATGAAACAGAGCCCAGACTGTCAAGTAACTTAGTATGGGAAAAAAAAAGAGGATTCCCAAACCATGATGTAGGGCTTAACACTTACAATGTAGAGTTCCAGGTTCTAACACAAAGAAAACCACCTCAGCATGAACTTTAATTTTGGCAGTAGAGCATGTGTAACAAACACTGACATAAAATGCGCTTAGGAAAACAGGAAAATAAGAAACTTTTTCCATCCACACAAAGGATCCCCACAGTGACAGGTCCACCAAAAATTAATCAAGTCTTCACTATATGCTCAGGACATTTTTCATTAATAACCAACTCAGGGGCTAGAAATCAGAGGCAGAGCATTGTTCTCAGCATGTGCAAAGGCCCTGGGTTTAAAGTCAAGCAACACCCCCCCCTTAAGTTATGTTTAGCCAAGTTCTACAGTCCACAAAACTCACCAAATCACATGTGTAACCTATTTTTTCAGCACTACACATAAATGTTATACACATAAAAACAGATGAAAAACCTCTTCCAAAAGATTAAAAACAAAAAGCCTGACCATGTTTCTTACCAGAGTAACACCCTTGATCATGTTCTGTACATGACTACAGATAGTGCGCACGGTGGCCAGTTCCTTTCTGTTTCCCCACCATTTGTCAACTCGGAGCTGTAACAGAATAAAACTATTAGGAGAGGCATTTTCCATAGATACACAAGCTTTTAAGAGAACTCTTCCATTCACTTATTCAATCAACTACTGTACACTGGTCTTAATTAAACATGGGAAAAGCCAACCACATATTCTAAGAGGAAATAACCCAAGCCTCCCAATTTTTGTTCACGATGTTAACACATTCACTTCTGTGGAGCCAGTTCTTTTTTTGTTTGTTTTGGTTTTTTTGGGGGGTCCGGTCGTAGGGCCTGAACTCTGGGCCTGGGCGCTGTCCCTCAGCTCTTCAGCTCAAGGCTAGCACTCTACCATTTGAGCCACAGCGCCACTTCCGGCTTTTTTCTTTTTGCTTATGTGGTGCTGAGGAATCGAACCCAGGGCCTCAGGCATTCAAGGCAAGTGCTCTACCACTGAGCCATCTTCCCAGCCGGGAGCCGGTTCTTGACATAGAAGCAATTCTAGTATCCACACACACCCCCTCAAGAGCTCAAAAAACGAGAAAAAAAAAAAACCACAAAAAACACATTACCCTCTTCTTTTTCTTTCCAAGGAGGCTGAGTTCTACGTTGATGTGGTTGAAATCCCTCCGCAGGGTTCCGCGGGGACCTTTCACAATCACCGTGCGTCCCTTCAGAGTGATGTCGACTAAGGAGACAAGGAGCTCGTGAGCATGCAAGGCTTAAAGCACAGAGTAACAGACAAAACAGAAACACAAGCATGAACCTCGTACCGTTTTCTGGAATGTCGACAGTCTGATTACTGAGAATGGTCTTCATTCTGAAACACAAACAGTCGGGTGAGAAGGCTGGCGCCGGCGCTCAGGGTTTCACTCCTACCCGGAACTGCCAGGCCGAAAGGCTGGGGAGATGGGGGCCGAGACAGGGACCCCAAGCCACGAGTGTTTCGAAGCCTGACGAGCTCCCGCTCTGTCCAGCCCTAGCAGTCCCATCCGGGCGCGCCATGGCGTAAGACTGCAGGGTGGAGCAGGCCTAAAAGCCCAGAAAAGAACTTGTATCTGGCGCTGCCAGGCTCATAGGGCGCTTTCCGCACCGGGGGAAAACCAGGATGAGGACTCAGAACGTTGGACCCACGCTAGCGACTCTCCCGGCGCCGATGGCTTTAGATTTCCCCCCGGGACAAGAGCATAGAAGAACCATCCTCACCTCGCAGTAGATGGGGCAAAGAGAGAACGTCTTTCGTCATCACGTTCTTGTAGCCCGGAAGGGCCCTGTGTCTTACGTCATCAGCGCGCGACTCTAGGCTAAAGCAGCCAATCGCAGAGCAGCTCAAATTGCTTGGGATGGCTGTGGTTGCTGGCGTGTTGTCATAAACCGAGCGACGGCATCTGGGGTCGACCTTTCCCCGGGATTGGCGGTGTCCGGCGTCGGCGCGACTCTGCTAAATCAAAAGCAGGGGGAGATGTCTCTGCGCTGCGGGGGTGCCGCCCGCACCCTGGGGCCCCGGGTGAGCGGCGAAAACACGCTGGAAGGGCGAGGCTAGGGAGACTTAAGGCAGGACCGGCGCTTCGTCGCCGTGGCAGCCGAGTTTTTGCAGCTTGCACTTGCTTGGTGCCATTTAGGAAGGGGTTGGGCGCCGGCGCCCGGGCTCGCACCGATCATCCCAGCGGATCCGGAGGCTGAGATTTGGAGCCAACCCGGGCAGGAAACTCCCTGAGACTCTGATCGACAATGCATGAACAAAACAAGCCAGATAGAAGTAACGCTGTGGCCCAAGTGGTGGAGCACCAGTCCTGACAAAGCTAAGGGATTAACGCCCAGACTATGAGTTCAAAACCCAGTAGCGGCACACGCGCACACACACACACACACGCATGAAACCACAAGGAAATGTGGGGGCGGGGCGGGGAGGGAGTGGTTATATGAGCTACGGGCTGGTGACTCAACAATCTTTTTTTTGGGAGGGGAGGGTCGGTCATGGGGCTTGAACTCTGGGCCTGGGCCCTGTCCCTGCGCTCTTCAGCTCAAGGCGAGCGCTCTACCGCTTGAGCCACAGCGCCACTTCTGGTTTTTTAGTGGTTTATTGGAGATAAGAGTCTCTCGAAGTTTCCTGGCCAGGCTGGCTTTGAACCGTGATCCTCAGATCTCAGCCTCTTGAGTAACTAGGATTACAGGCGTGAGCCACCGGCGCCCGGGCTTCGACTGAATCTTGAGATCAGAGGACCTCGGTGCGAAGGCACCTGAGAGACTCTGATTTCCTATTACCAGAAAAATGCGAGTGGGGCTGGGAAGGTGGCTCAGTGGTAGAGCGCTTGCCTTGCATGCCTGAGGCCCTGGGTTCGATTCCTCAGCACCACATAAGAAAAAGCCAGAAGTGGCGCTGTGGCTCAAGTGGTAGAGCACCAGTCTTGAGCTGAAGAGCTGAGGGACAGCGCCCAGGCCCAGAGGTCAGGCCCCACGACCGGACCCCCCCCCCAAAAAAAAAAAAAAAAGAAAAGAAAAATGCAAGAGTGGAAGAGTTGCTCAATGGGTAGAGTCTAGCCATGAGCAAGGAAACAGATTAAAGCCCCAGTATTGACAAAAAGTGCAGGTGGGAGGGAGAAAATGGAGGGGAAAGCAAAGGAAGGAGTGACATTGTCCAAAATAGAAATGTATGCAGTACCTAGCCCATTTTATTTATCTTTTATTTATTTTTTGCCAGTCGTGGGGCTTGAACTCAGGGCCTGGGCACTGTCCTTGAGCTTTTTTTTTTTTTTTGTCTGTCGTGGGTCTTGAATTCTGGGCTTGGGTGCTGTCCCTACTCTCTTCAGCTCAAGGCCAGCACTCTACACTTAAGCCACAGTGCCACTTCGGATTTTCTAGTGGTTTATTGGAGATGAGTCTCACAAACTTTTGTGCCCAGGCTGGCTTTGAACCTTGATCTCAGATATCAGCCTCCTGAGTAGCTAGGATTACAGGCATGAGCCACCAGCACCTGGATCCTTGAGCTTCTTTTGCTCAAGGCTAGCACTCTACTACTTGAGCCACAGCACCACTTCCTGTACACAATACCTGAATTGTGAAATGAGCCCCTCTGTACAAGACCTTAATAATAATAAAATTGTATTTTTAAAAAGTGCATGTGAACATTTGACTTATATTACACTCCCAAGATTATTACATTGCCAAATTTATTCTGAATCTAGAATTTAGCAGTTACCCACTGTGGTTTGTCTTCTCAATTATTTTTTTTTTAAGTTGCTAGTACTGGGGTTTGAACTCAGGGCCTCACACTTTCACTGGGCTTTTTTCCCCCAGTCTTTTATTTAGATTCTAATCTCCTTGGCATTTAAAGCTCTTATGGCATTTAGAGCTCCTACATCCTTTGAATCATTTCTGACTCAGTTCTGGGTGTTTGCCCTCTCTTTTAGGTATTGTAATGGGCTAAAGCCAAATGATTCCACTTACTATCATAATAAATTCTTTCTTTAGGTATTTGGAAAATATTTATACAGCCCCATCAGAACATTAACTTCTTTGCCGGATAAAAAAAAGGAATTGTTACAGAATGGACCAGACCTACAAGAATTTGTATCTGGTGAGCTGGCAGACAAGAATACCTGGGATGAGTATAAAGGAAACTTAAAACGCCAGAAAGGAGAAAGGTAACTGAAAATTTGAGATAACTTAATGTTTCATTTCTTCATTGTGCATTTTTTTCAGATACCATGAAGACAGCATAGATTTTTAATCTTAGACTTGTTAAATTTAGCTGGGGATGATTAGAAAGAAGTGATAATAGACTTAGATAGAATAGCTAAGGTTGATTTCCACTCCCCCCCCCCCCAGGCCCACTAATACTTTCTCAACACCCTTCCTAAGGCTCTGACGTGTGTGTGTGTGTGTGTGTGTGTGTGTGTGTGTGTGTGTGTGTGTGTGTGTGTGTGTGTGTGTGTGTGTGTGTGTGTGTGTGTGTGTGTGTGTGTGAAGGCTAGTAGTGCTCTACCACTTCAGCTACAGCACCACTTCTGGCTTTTTCTGCTTGTGTGGTGCTGAGGAATCGAACCGAGGACCTCATGCATGCAAGGCAAGCATTCTATCACTGAGCCACCTTCCCAGCCCCTTTCTTCTTTTTTTTTTTTTTTTTTGGTCGGTCATGGGGTTTGAACTCTAGGCCTGGGGGCTGTCCCTCAGCTCTTCAGCTCAAAGCTAGCACTCTTCCATTTGAGCCACAGCACCACTTCTGGTTTTCTGGTGGTTAATTGGAGATAAGAGTCTCACGGGTGTTCCTGCCCATGCTGGCTTTGAACCCCAATCCTCTCAGATCTCAGCCTCCTGAGTAGCTAGGATTACAGGTGTGAGCCACCGGTGCCTGACAGCTCTAACATTTTCTACTACTATCGTCCAATTTCATACCCAGCATCTAATTTCTTCATAGAGTAAAGGGTATCACATTGCTATGAATTGCTTAGGTCACGATAAAGATTTATAAGTGGATATTAATCTAACTTGTTGCTTTTCCTAGTCATTGCAGATAACCTTTCAAATATTTTGATTTGAAAGAGTGATGAGGATTTATGCAGAAGGAAAATTGTTTTGAATAGCCTTTATCCAACAACTTGTAGATCATGAGTAGAGTCAAAGGAAACCAAAATACCATCTCCACTCCAAATTTTACTTTTTTTTCCCATTTAATAATGATCATAAAATGTAGAATACAGAACAGACAGGACAGGGTTGGAATGTCTTCACATTATATTTAGTATAGTATTTTGGATAATATTTTTCATAGGAAATGAATGTTCAAACTGTTATCATTCATTCATTAGAATGATGCAAAACGATCTTTGCAAAAGGTAAACATGAGCACAGTTCCCATTAGACTTTTCTTACATGTTTTTGAGTCTTCTTACTCATGTGGCACAACTTGTAAGAGTTAACCCAAGGCTATGAAAGGAATTGTATTAACAAAGTAAACTTCTAAGCTGTGAGCTTTGACAGTTTGTTAATAGACTGTTATGTTTGGCTTTACTCAGGTTAAGATTACCTCCATGGCTAAAGACAGAGATCCCTATTGGGAAAAATTACAATAAACTGAAAAATACATTGAGGAATTTAAATCTCCATACAGTAAGTTGTCAAGTATTAACTCTCCATTTTGGCTGAAGACTATAATGTTTCTAAATATTTATGGCTTAAAATTTCTTTTTTTGTTTTTGAGAAAGGAGCTATCTATGTAGCCCAAGCTGGCTTTGAACTTGAGATATTCCTGCTTCAGGCTCCTGAGTACTGAGTCTGCCACTATAACTGGCAAAAAAAATTATTAGTAAGTAAATAAAAAGGAGGAAAGTAAATAAAGACATTATTACTGGTAACAAAAATACATTCAGGAGCTGGGAACATATCTCAGTGTTACAGTGTGTGTGAGGCCCTGAATCTACTCTCTAGCACTAACCCAAAATTATATGTAAATTCATGTTTTTATACTAAAGAAATAGCAGTAACAGTGTATACACTTACACACAGATACACGTGCGCACACACATGCAAGCATACACAAAAAATTCTTCTCTGAAACATGGGAAACAAATGTTGTTGAAGAGAGTGGTGGTGGTTGTTTTTGTTTGTTTGTTTGTTTGGTACCAGTCCTGGGGCTTGAACTGAAGGCCGGGGTTTTGACCCCAAACTTTTTGGGAGATAAGAGTCTTAAGGATGTTCTTGCCCAGTTTGGCTTTGAACCACACTCCTCAGATTTCAGCCTTCTGAGTAGCTAGGATTACTGGCGTGAGCTTCCACTGTCCAGCAGTGTTTTGTTTTTTTTTTTAACTTTATTATTATTATTATTATTATTTTAATCTGATGATTACTGTTAAAAGTTAAGTAGCAAAAAGCCAGAATGAGGCTCAAGTGGCAGAAAGCCAGCTGTGAGCAAAAAGAACTTAAGGCTCTGATTTAAAGTCTCAGTACTGGCACACAACACAGACACACACACAGACACAGACACACACACACACACACAAACACACACACACACACGAAATACATTGTAAACAATGGGCAGCTTGAAATATATAATCATTAGTTGTTTATTTGGTAGGTTTTCCCTCCCGATTGTCTTCTGTTCCCTTTTGCTTCTAGGTATGTGAGGAAGCGCGATGTCCGAATATTGGAGAATGTTGGGGGGGTGGAGAATACGCCACTGCCACAGCCACAATCATGGTAAGGCCAGCTCAACCTCTAAAGCTTTTGTGAAAGACAGAGGCACTACAGTACGTGCATTGTCACTGCTGGGCAGATTTCTCCTTCATATATGAGTTTATGAAAAAGAAAAACAAATGAGTGCTAAAATCTTATGTATTTTTCTGTCCCATCTGTTTAACAACACAGAGCTGTAGTTTATGTTTAACTCCTACACAGACCTGCAAATGGATCCGTTGATTGAATATTTTGTCTTCTAAAATGTTACTAGCTGGGCTTCAGTAGCTCATCTGTAATCCTAGATAATCAGAAGACTGAGATTTGCAAATCACAGTTCAAGGCTAGCCCACACAGAAAAGACTATCTCTAACTAACCAGCAAAAAAAAAAAACAAAAAAACAGATTCAAGTTGTAGATAAAGTGGTAGAGTTAAGAGTGGAATACGAGGGCTGGGAATGTGGCTTAGTGGTAGAATGCTTGCCCAGCGTGCTTGAAGCCCTGGGTTCAATTCCTCAGTACCACATAAACAGAAAAAGCCAGAAGTCATACTGTGGCTTAAGTGGTAGAGCACTAGCCTTGAGCAAAAAGAAGCTCAGGGACAGTGCTCAGGCCCTGAGTCTAAGCCCCAGGACCGGCAAAAAAAAAAAAAAAAAGTAAAAAAAAAAAGCCAACTGAATCTGGACTCTGGTAGCTCATGCCTATAATCCTAGATACTCAGGAGGCTGAGATGTGAGGATCACTGTTCAAAGCCAGCCCAGGCAAACAAGTCTGTAAGACAAGTAAACACCCCCAAAACCAGAAGCAGAGCTGTGGCTGAAATGGTAGAGTGCTAGCCTTGAGCATAAAAGCTCAGGGATAGTACCCAGGCTCTGAGGCTCTGAGGCTCTGAGGTCAAGCTCCAGTACTAACACAAAACAAACAAAAAAAGAACAAGAGTACCTGGCCTTGGAACTAGCAAAAAAGAAAAAAACTGCCGAGCAGTGATAACTCATGCCTGTAATCCTAGCTACTCAGGAGGCTGAGATCTGAGAATTTCAGCTCAAAGTCAGCCCAGGTAGGAAAGTCCATGAGACTCTTTTATCTCCAGTTAAACCACGCATTAAACCAGAAGTGTACTGTGGCTCAAAGAGTTCAAGCCCCATGATCAACAGAAAGAAGAAAAGAAAGAAAGAGAGAGAAAGAGAAAGAAACCTACTTATTGATAATAAAATAGGTAGCATAAAAGAAAAAGAAAAAAAAGCCAACATGTTTATTTAAAAAAAAAAAATAGAAAGCCGGGTGCTGGTGGTTCATGCCTATGATCCTAACTCCTCAGGAGTCTGAGATCTGAGGATTGAGGTTCAAAGCCAGCCCAGGCAGGAAAGTCCATGAGACTAATCTCCAATTAACCACCAGAAAACCAGAAGTGAAGCTGTGGCCCAGAGTGGTACAGTGCTAGCCTTGGGAACAAAGAGGCTCAGGTACAGCACCCAGGCCCCAAATTTAAGCCCCACAACTGACAAAAAAATTAAAAAATAAACATGACTGATTTGTTCACATTCTTTGCAGCTTGCTCTGAACATTACATTCTTGAGGGTCATCTCTCTGATTTAAATGATAACATCTGTATTCTAGTTGATGGGTGACACATGCACAAGAGGTTGCAGATTTTGTTCTGTTAAAACTGCGAGAAACCCACCTCCGCTGGATGCTAATGAGCCCTATAGCACTGCAAAGGCAATTGCAGAGTGGGGTCTGGATTACGTTGTCCTGACATCTGTGGATCGAGATGGTTAGTAATGTGCTCTCATGGCTTCTACCAGAAATTGCCTTTTATTAAGTTGTGTTATCATCTTGTGGCATCATTTTCTCTTCTTTCTAGATTTGCCTGATGGTGGAGCGGAGCACATTGCAAAGACTGTGTCATGCTTAAAGGAAAGGTACTTGTTTCTGCCTTTGTGAAATTCAAGTACCTTTATGGAATCAGGATTTCTGTTTCAAAGGTGACTTTAAAGTAGCAGTTTCCAGTATTGTGGGAGATGTCATGCTCTTGGTAATCTACTGGGAAAGATTTACCTGTTCTTCAGAGAAAGTATTTTCATGCATACAGATGCATAGAAAATTTCAGTGATTGCATGAATTTCAGTGGCATGCATGTATGTACATTAGTACATAGCTGTCCTCATTTAGACCTCATGTATAAATTATGAGTGATGTTATTTAAAAGGTGTTAAGCTGTGGTCTTAGCACTGATTTTGAAGAAATCATCATGTGAAAGTGGTTAAGGGCTCAGGCACCAATAGTTCACACCTGTAATCCTAGCTCATCCCTATAATCCTAGATGGAGCCACAGCTCTGCTTCTGGCTTTTTTGAGGGGTGGTTAATTCCAGATAAGACTTTTCCAGACTTTTTTTTTTTTTGGGTCCGGTCGTGGGGCCTGAACTCTGGGCCTGGGTACTGTCCCTCAGCTCTTCAGCTCAGGCTAGCGCTCTACCACTTGAGCCACAGCACCACTTCCGGCTGTTTTCTTTTTGTTTATGTGGTGCTGAGGAATTGAACCCAGGGCCTCATGCATGCAAGGCAAGCGCTCTATCACTGAACCACCTTCCCAGCCCCTTTTTTTTCTTTTTTTTTTTTTTTTTTTAGCAGGTCCTGCAGCTTGAACTCAAGGCCTAGGCACTGTCCTTGAGCCTCTCTGTGCTCAAGGCTAGTGCTCTACCACTTGAGCCACAGCTCCACTTCTGTTTTTTTCTGTTTATGTAGTACTGAGGACTGGAAACCAAGGCTTCATGCATGCTAGGCAAGCACTCTTACCACTAAGCCACATTCTCAGCCCCTCTTCTTTTAGCTATCCAAAGACCAGCTCCAGATACTTTGTTATGGGGTTTCTGGGGAAAAAAAAGTCACCTGTCCAAACCCTTTCTGCTAGTGTCAAAGAAAAGCATAGCTGGGGCTGGGAAGGTGGCTCAGTGGTAGAGCACTTGCCTTGCATGCTCTAGGCCCTGGGTTCGATTCCTCAGCACCACATAAGCAAAAAGAAAAAAGCCGGAAGTGGCGCTGTGGCTCAAGTGGTAGAGCACTAGCCTTGAGCTGAAGAGCTGAGGGACAGCGCCCAGGCCCAGAGTTCAGGCCCCACGACTGGACCCAAAAAAAAAAAAAAACACAAAGAAAACCATAGTTCTGTTGCTATGTGCTTGAGTGAATAGACATGGCCACAGTATAAATAGGAAGATTAAAATTTCATTTAAGCAAAATTCATGACTCAGCAATCCAGAAAATTGTTTCTAAACCCATAGCACTTGGGAGGAGGGTACTATTAATGACTGTAAAAGAAATCAAAGCTAGCCAGGGGCCAGTGGCTCATGCCTGTAATCCTAGCTAACTCAGGAGGCTGAGATCTGAGGATCACGGTTCAAAGCCTGCCCGGGCAGGAAAGTCCATGAAACTCTTATCTCCAATAAACCACCAGAAAACTGGAAGTGGCACTGAAGCTCAAGTGGTAGAGTGCTAGCCTTGAGCTGAAGGGCTGAAGGACAGCACTCAGGCCCAGAGTTCAAACCCCGCGACCGACAAAAAAAAAAAAAAAAGTCAAAGCTGAAGCAATCAAATGGTCTTCACAGAAGTGTGTCAGGTGGCTGGGAAGGTGGCTCAGTGGTAGAGCACTTGCCTTGCATGCATGAGGACCTGGGTTCGATTCCTCAGCACCACATAAGCAAAAAGAAAAAAGCCAGAAGTGGCGCTGTGGCTCAAGTGGTAGAGCGCTAGCCTTGAACTGAAGAGCTGAGGGACAGAGCCCAGGCCCAGAGTTCAGGCCCCACGACCGGACCCAAAAAAAACAAAAAACAATAAAAAAAGAAGTGTGTCAGTTTACTTTTTTTTTTTTTTTAGGTCCGGTTGTGGGGCCTGAACTCTGGGCCTGAGCACTGTCCCTCAGCTCTTCAGCTCAAGGCTAGTGCCCTACCACTTGAGCCACAGCGCCACTTCCGGCTTTTTTCTTTTTGCTTATGTGGTGCTGAGGAATTGAACCCAGGGCCTCAGGCATGCAAGGCAAGTGCTCTACCACTGAGCCAACTTCCCAGCCCTGTGTCAGTTTACTTTGTGCACAGTAAAAACAAAACATGTATATATATATACATATACATATATATATTTAATGTTTCACTTTTTAATTCCTGCAAATGATTTTACCCAAGGGGCTGGCTTAAATGGTAGCAAGCTTGAGGCATAAGTTCAAACCCTATTATCACCAAAACCAACCAAACAACTATTCATATTAGGTTTTTTTTTTTTTTTACCATTTTTTTTAAATTTTTTTATTGTAAAGATACTATACAGAGGGTTACAGTTACATGAGTGAGGTAATGAGTACACTTCCTCTTGAGCATTGTTACCCCCTCCATTGTTTTCCCCCTACCATCCCCTCCCATATTAGGTTTTAAAGTCTTTGTTATCTCAAATGTTTTGTTTTGTGTTTGTGGTACTGCATATTGAATTAGGTGTTGCATTCTTCTAAGCAAATACTCTACCATTGAGTTACATCCCTAGCCTTTTAAAATTTTTCTTTTGAGGGGCGGGGAAGGTGGCTCAAGTGGTAGAGTGCTTGCCTTGCATGCCTGAGGCCCTGGGTTCAGTTCCTCAGCACCACATAAGCAGAAAAATCCGGATGTGGTGCTGTGGCTCAAGTGGTAAAGTGCTATAGTCTTGAGCTGGAGAGTTCAGGGACAGTGCCCAGGCTTACTTCCTTTCCCAGGCTAGCCTTGAACTTGCTACGTAGCCTAAGCAGGCCTATAACTCATGATTCTCCTGCCTCAGTCTCATAAGTAGCTGGGATTACAGGCATGTGTACCACCATACTGAGCTTCAATTTTTATTCTGATTGTTATTTCCATGGGGTTGTATTTGAACCATTCTATAAATATTATTTAATGCTCTTGAGTTTATTTTTGTTCTGTATCATAGGGGGTATTCTTCTTTCTGTGCTTTTCTTAGGCTGTAAAGATTACTCTGTTCACGCTGATCATGGATGAGTATGACAACTTATTAAAAGTACCATTTCTGTCATTTGTTCTCCCTAATTTGATATGTCTCTTTTTTTTCCTCCTAGGAACCCAAAAATTCTTGTGGAATGCCTTACCCCAGATTTCCGAGGGGATCTTAAAGCAGTAGAAAAAGTTGCTCTATCAGGATTAGATGTGTATGCTCATAATGTAGAAACAGTTCCAGAATTACAGAGGTGATTACATACACAGAGTATGGTTGGGAAGTTATGGTCACATATTTACATAGTGAGCTCCCTTCTTGCCTTCCTTTCTTCCTTCTTTATTATAGAACAATCAGAAAACACATTCAACAAAAACACAAAGTATCACCCATAATAATTTCATCCAGTAACCAATCACTTAGTGTCATTCAGTGGGGGAGATCCAAACCATGAAGTGAGTAACTGACATCATTTATGCTTTGTTGTGATATACACTTTCCTCTCTCAAATACTTTTTTTTTGGGGGGGGGTCCAGTCGTGGGTCTGAACTCTGGGCCTGGGTGCTGTCCCTCAGCTCTTCAGCTCAAGGCTAGCGCTCTACCACTTGAGCCACAGCCCCACTTCTGGCTTTTTTTTCCTGCTTATGTGGTACTGAGGAATTGAACCCAGGGCCTCATGCATGCAAGGCAAGCTCTCTACCACTGAGCCACCAGCCCTCAAATACTTTTTTTTTTTTGGTCTGTTGTGGGGCTTGAACTAGCCTGGGCGCTGTCCCTGAGCTCTTTAGCTCAAGGTGAGCACTCTACCACTTGAGCCACAGTGCCATTCTGGTTTTCAGGTGAGATAAGAGTCTCATGGACTTTCCTTCCCAGGCTGGCTTTGAATGGCGATCCTCACTCAGATCTCAGCCTCCTGAGTGGCTAGGATTATAGGCGTGAGCCACCAGCACCTGGCTCAAATACTTTTTTTTTTTTTTTTTTGGTGGGTCGTGGGGCCTGACCTCTGGGCCTCGGCGCTGTCCCTCAGCTCTTCAGCTCAAGGCTAGCGCTCTACCATTTGAGTCTTAGCCCCACTTACGGCTTTTTCTGCTTATGTGGTGCTGAAGAATCGAACCCAGGGCCTCATGCATGCAAGGCAAGCGCTCTACTACTGAGCCACCTTCCCAGCCCCTCAAATACTATTTTTTTAACCCTCTTAAAATGAAAAAATTTGCACTGGAGGAATTGCTTTAGCTGTCATTCTAAAGAAAAGGCTTCAAAATACATCTTGGGGTTGGAGATTTGGCTCAGTGGCAGAGTGCTTCCCTGGCATACCAAAGCCTCTGGGCTGTTGAGCTGGGCTTTCATCTCTACCAGCCTGAGTGGACACAAACAGATGCTTACACGAGCATGTGCGTGCACACACACACACAGGTCACCTATACAAGCAATAGGTGATGCAGCAGAAAAATGGGTATGTTTAAATTTATTTTTCATTGTTATTATGAAGTTAATGTACAGAGGTGTTATAGTTACATAAGTCGGGTAATGAGTACATTTCTTTTTGGACAATGTCACCCTTTCCCTTGTTTTTTTCCCTTCCATCCCCATCCACCAGTTGTATAGTTCATTTTTGGCATAGTGTCTAGGGAGTACTCGTTAACTGATATATGTAGCCAGACGCTGGTGGCTCACGCCTGTAATCCTAGCTAGTCAGGAGGCTGAGATCTGAGGATCACGGTTCAAAACCAGCCCAGGCAGGAAAATCCGTGAAACTCTTATCTCCAATAAACCACTAGAAAACCGGAAGTGGCGCTGTGGCTCAAGTGGAAGAGTGCTAGCCTTGAGCAGAACAGCGCAAGGACAGCGGTTAGGCCCAGAGTTCAAGTCCCACGACTGACAAAAAAACAAAAACAAAAAAACCCAGATATATGGAATTGTAACCTTTGTAACCTCTTTGTACAATTACTTAATTTTTTTTAAAGTAAATACTATTCTTCCTTTCCTCTTCTTCCTAATAATTTTAGTGGGTAGAGACAATGAAAGTTTTTTATTCCACATGACTATATTCAAATTTCAGAAAAATTAAAATACAGACAATATTATTTAAACTCAGTCAAGTTGGTGCCAGTTGCTCACCCCTGTAATCCTAACTACTCAAGAGGCTAAGATCTGCGGATCAAGGTTCAGAGCCAGCCTGGGCAGGAAAGCCGTGAGACTTACCTCCAATAAACTACTCAGAAAAATCTGGAAGTGGTTTTGTGGCTCAAGTAGCAGAATGCTACTTAGGCTCAGGGACAGTGCCCAGGCCTGGAGTTCAAGCCTCAGACCAACAAAAAAGAATTGAAGGAACAAACAATTTTTCTGGCCTTTACCCTTGCCATTTTAGCCATGGTTTGGCATGTTGAAGTATAGCATACATCCTGTGCCAACTCTGCCGGGAAACCACCAGCAGTGGGTGCCACTTCCCCAGTCTCACTGAAGAAACATTATCCTTTCTAGTGAAAATTCCAGAACCTTATTTGTTTACCTCACCTAGCAATGCTGTATGTTCACCAGCAGAGGGCAGCTTAGACTTTTAGAAAAAAATGACCGTTGAAAGTTTCAGAACTCTGAAATGGTGTCAGGTTAGTTGTTTTTTTTTTTGTTTCTGTCTACACATTTTCTGTTTTGACTGCGCTATACAGCCATTATAACTTTGAATTTCAGAATTCCCACTGCTCAATCCATATACTAGAGAAATGTCTTCTGTGCTGGTTTGTCCTCTCTAGGCTTGAGAGATCTTAAAAGTTTCAGAGCTTGCAAGCCTCCTGTGGCCTCCTTTTCTTTCCTAAATCTAGCATGTGTGCACAAATGCCACCATTGAGCCACATAATGGGAT
This sequence comes from Dipodomys merriami, assembly GCF_024711535.1. Taxonomy (NCBI): domain Eukaryota; kingdom Metazoa; phylum Chordata; class Mammalia; order Rodentia; family Heteromyidae; genus Dipodomys; species Dipodomys merriami. Next base: position 43,521,255 of record NW_027206512.1, on the reverse strand, counting down.
GTAACACTCACAATGGGCTTCCTGGTCTTTCCTGTTATTTGTGTTACTGTGTACTTGGTGGAATTTGTAGTTATTTTTGCTGATCACACCCTCCTATTTTTCAGGAAAGTTCGTGATCCCCGGGCCAATTTTGACCAGTCTCTACGTGTCCTGAGACATGCCAAGGAGATTCAGCCTGACGTTATTTCCAAAACATCGATAATGTTGGGTTTAGGCGAGAATGATGAGCAAATATATACAACAATGAAAGGTAAAGAAGTTGAAAAACGAAAAATCTGTCCCATTTAATTGGAGTAATAGCAGGCCCAGATATACACAGGAAATAACATTTTCTCTCATCTGTGGAAGCTAGAACTAATTTATAAATGTACAAGGAAATACAGGTTTGTATGAAAGTGTACACAAGGGCTGGGAAGGTGGCTGGGGTAGAGTGCTTGCCTTGCATACATGAGGCCCTGGCTTCGATTTCTCAGCACCACGTAAACAGAAAAGGCCGGAAGTGGTGCTGTGGCTCAAGTGGTAGAGCACTCGCCTTGAGCTGAAGAGCTGAGGGACAGCGCCTAGGCCCAGAGTTCAGGTCCATGACCAGCAAAAAAGAAAGAAAGAAAGTGTACACAAATGTATTAATCAAAATATGGTATTTGCAGGGAGAATTCAAATGGTCTAATTCTTTAGAAAAAAACTAGCATTCCAATAAAATGAATACCAGGAAACTGGCATTTGAAAGAAATCTTATGGGGCTGGGAAGGTGGCTCAATAGTAGAGCGCTTGCCTTGCATGCATGAGGCCCTGGGTTCGATTCCTCAGCAACACCACATAAGCAAAAAGAAAAGAGCTGGAAGTGGCGCTGTGGCTCAAATGGTAGAGCGCTAGCCTTGAGCTGAAGAGCTAAGGGATAGTGCCCAGGTCCAGAGTTGAGGCCCCATGACCCCACCCCCCCTCCCAAAAAGAAAGAAAGAAAGAAAGAAATCTTATGAAAAAAGTTAGTAGAAATTTCCTGATATGTCAGAGGTCAAATCACACTCCTGAAGACATATCTTGACCATAGAGTATGTCCTAATAGATCGTGTCTGGGCTATAATATGGATGTTTGCAGGCCTTTAATTCACTGTTCCCTTTACCTTCTCTGCCTAACATACCTAATCCAAGACATCCTCCTCAGCTGGGAATGTGGCTTAGTAATAGCATGCATGAAGCCCTGGATTCGATTCCTCAGTACCACATAAACAGAAAAAGCTGGAAGTGGTGCTGTGCTCAAGTGGTAGAGTGCTAGCCTTAAGCAAAAGAAGTTCAGGGACAGTATAGCCCTGAGTTTAAGCCCTAGGACTGGCAAAAAGAGAGAGAGAGAGAGAGAGAGAGAGAGAGAGAGAGAAAAGAAAAAGACACCCTCCTCTCCATTTTACTATTCCATAGTATTACAGCTGTGTTTCTTTATAGCTTTCGGCTCCGCCTGGCTATGTTAATCATTCCTACATTTGAAACCCTTACCATAGTCCCTGATACATATCATTTTTGAGCCAATAGATTTAGCCTTACTCTTCATGATGTGAGGAATTGAACCCAGGGCCTCATGCATGCAAGGCAAGCTCTCTACCACTGAGCCACCTTCCCAGCCCTCAAATACTTTTTTTTTGGTCTGTTGTGGGGCTTAAAATTCACAGTTATGAAATATGCCTCAAATTATACTTAAATCTACAATTTCAGCATTATGAATGCCTACAAATATCATTATAGATGTACTTTGTGCTTTTTCCTCCCTCTAGCTCTCCGTGAAGCTGATGTAGACTGTTTAACTTTGGGACAATATATGCAACCCACAAAGCGCCATCTTAAGGTAGAGTCTCTTAAATTGCCAAATGCTTTCTAGTAATTCAGTGATGTCTTCACTGTTCACAGGTAAAAATAAGAACTGTTGGCTTTTCGGGTAATGTTGAATATGTACCTGTAAGTTGCAGTTTCATTTTATTATTTTCCTAAAGTAGCTACTCTGGTTCTTATTTGCTGCCACTTAAATTGTATGAACCAAGTGAACCTACAGAAAAGGACAAAAATTGGGAAATCTCATTCATTGACAGTCCGTGTCTTCTGGCTAAAGTTATGGGTAAGCTAAAGTAAGAGAGCCCAAGTTGGGCGCTTGTGGCTTATGCCTGTAATCCTAACTACTCAGGAGACTGAAATCTGAGGATTGTGGTTCAAAGCCTGCCTAAACAGGCAAGTTCATGAGCCTCTTCTCTCCAGTTGACCACCAAAAAGCTAAAAGTGGAGCTGTGGCTCAAGTGGTAAGAGTGTCAGTCTTTAGCCAGAAAAGCTCAGGGATAGCACTCAGGCCCTGAGTTCAAGTCCCAGGACTGGCTCCAAGAAAGAAGAAAAAGAGAGAAGCCTGGTGCTGGTGGCTCTCGTCTGTAATCCTAGCTACTCGGGTGGCTGAGAGCTGAAGATCACAGTACAAAGCCAGCCCAGGCAGGAAAATCCTTGAGACTTTTATCTTCAATTAAGCACCAGAAAACTAGAAGTGGAGCTATGGCTGAAAGTGGTAGAATGTTAGCCTTGAGCAAAAGAGCTCAGGGACAGCACTCAGGCCGTGGGTTCAAGCCTCACAATCAGTAAAGACAAAGAGAGAAAGAAAGAGGAGGAAGGGGAAGGCAAGGAAGGAGGAAGGAAAGAAAAAAAAGAGAAAGGAAAAGAAAGAATAAAAAAGGGAAAAAAAGAAAAGAAGGAAGGAAGAAGAAAGAGCTAGTCCAGGTTTCTATTTCTATAATGAACTATTATGTGGATGGTAGAATCTTGATTCTACCTAGAAATCAATGAAGAAAAATACAGTCTTTACATATAATCTTACCTTCTCTGTCATTTGGTTGAGCCACTGCAGTACAATATTGATATGTTTCCCCTCCTTTCTGATTCCCTATACTTACATTCTGATAGAGGGGTGAGAAGTAATCTGCAGACATGTCATCAGTGAGCAAGGTAGAGTCCTGGATAAAGGATGTAGGATCAGATTGTTTTAGGAAAATGCTACCTGACCTGAAGAGATTATTTAAATCTAGGTTGAAGAATATATTACTCCTGAAAAGTTCAAGTACTGGGAGAAAGTAGGAAATGAACTTGGATTTCATTATACAGCAAGTGGACCTTTGGTGCGTTCTTCATATAAAGCAGGTGAGCAGGACTGCAGGGGATGGTTTTTGTAGGCCATTAACTTTTCAGTGTAAGTTCTACCTCAGTTCATCAAAGCTGTTAAGTAAATGATAAAAGCTGTGGTTATCTTTTTTTTTTTTTTTTTGGTTGGTCGTGGGGCCTGAACTCAGCCTGGGCGCTGTTCCTCAGCTCCAGCTCAAGGCGAGTGCTATACCACTTGAGGCACAGCGCCACTTCCGGCTTTTTCTGCTTATGTGGTGCTGAGGAATCGAACCCAGGACCTCATGCGTGCAAGGCAAGCATTCTATCACTGAGGCACTTCCCCAGCCCCTGTGGTTATCTTTTATTGGGGGATAAAAAGTATTTCCTTTTTTCTGGAACTTCTTTTGAAGCTTTGCTTCATCGGTGTCATATTAAGGAGAAATTTCTCTTAAACCTAGATTGTTTCTTAAATCAGCCCTACCTACCTTGATGTTTAGTCACATTAATGAAAGCAGTAACAGATTATTTTAATTATTCTATGTGTGGATTTCACTGTCAGATTATTCATAAATCACTAAATATATCAAGCATATAATCATTTTCTGGCAAATGTGCAGACATTTGGAACTGATGCATCCCTATACTCCCAATTTCACATCAACCTAAGCAGCAGACTTTCATAGCATTGCTGCTTGCACTGGTAATTTCTTTCCATTTTTTCCCACCTAGAGGTAACAACAGAAAAAAAAAAAACTCCATAAAATCATTTTTCTCTAAAGAAATTTTCATCAAGCCAGGCACTGGTGGCTCACACCTCTAATCCTAGCTACTCACTGTTCAAAGCCAGCCTAGGCAGAAAAGTCTGTGACTTTTTTTTTTTTTTTTTAAAGTCGGTCATGGGGCTTGGGCTTGAACTCTAGGCTTGGTCGCTGTTCCTGAGCTCTTCAGCTCAAGGCGAGCACTGTACCACTTGAGCCACAGCGCCACTTCCAGTTTTCTAGTGGTTTATTGGAGATAAGAGTCTCACAGACTTTCCTGCCTGGGCTGGCTTTGAACCACGTTCCTCAGATCTCAGCCTCCTGAGTAGCTAGGATTACAGGCGTGAGCCACCGGCACCTGGCTCAGAGACTCTTTTTTTTTTTTTGGGTCCGGTCATGGGACCTGAACTCTGGGCCTGGGTGCTGTCCCTCAGCTCTTCAGCTCAAGGCTAGCGCTCTACCACTTGAGCCACAGCGCCACTTCCGGCTTTTTTCTTTTTGCTTATGTGGTGCTGAGGAATCGAACCCAGGGCCTCAGGCATGCAAGGCAAGCGCTCTACCACTGAGCCACCTTCCCAGCCCTCAGAGACTCTTATCTCCAGTAAACTACTCAGAAAAAGTTAGAAAGTGATGCTGTGGCTCAAGTAGTAGAGCACTAGCCTTTGGCACCAAGAGACTCAGGGACAGCACCCAGGCCTTGAGTTCAAGGCCTAGGACCAGCAAGACAATAAAGCTTTTGTTTGTTTGTTTTGGGGGGTGGGAAGAGCATACCACTTAGCTTGACTTGCTGGTTGGAGTTCTACCGCTTCACCATCACCTCCAGCCTGGTTTTTTGCTTGTTATTTTGGAGATGGAGTCTCGTAAACCTTCCTGCCCCAAAGGAACCAGGATTCTTCAGATCTTGACCTCCTGAGTAGCTAGAACCCTGGTTAAAAGCTTTTTTCTTTTTCTTTGTCCTGGGACTTGAATTCAGGACCTGGGCACTGTCCCTAAGCTAGGCTAAGATAGGCTAAGACAGGCTAGTGCTCTATCACTTGAACCAAAGTTCTACTTTCAATTTTTTTTCCTTGCTTTCATGGGGCTTGAACTCTGGGCCTGGGCACTGTCCCTGAGCTCTTCAGCTCAAGGCTAGTGCTCTACCATTTGAGCCACAGATCCACTTCCAGTTTTCTAAGTGGTTTATTGGACATAAGAGTCTCGCAGCCTTTCCTGCCTGGGCTGTCTTTGAACCGTGATCCTCAGATCTCAACCTCTTGAGTAGCTAGAATTACAGGTGTGAGCCACCAGTGTCTGACTCTAAAAGCATTTTGTAAAAGATAAAACGTCCTTTAAGGAGGAACCTGACAAGCTCAAGACCCTGAGTTCAAACCTTAGTATCTCCAAAGGAGAAAAAAGATTGCTGTGTATATTGAGGTCTAAATCATAGATATGTTTAAATTAACTATAATTCTATTTCAAAGAATTTAATGTTCATGGGCTGGGAAGGTGGCTCAGTGGTAGAGCGCTTGCCTTGCATGCCTGAGGCCCTGGGTTCGATTCCTCAGCACCACATAAGCAAAAAGAAAAAAGCTGGAAGTGTTGCTGTGGCTCAAGTGGTAGAGCGCTAGCCTTGAACTGAAGAGCTGAGGGACAGTGCCCAGGCCCAGAGTTCAGGCTCCACGACCGGACCCAAAAAAAAGAAAAAAAAAGAATTTAATGTTCATGTATTAGTAAAACTCAGTTTCCAATTCATTTAAGACTTTTTTTTAATTGGTTGTGGGGCCTGCACTCTGGGCTTGGGCGCTGTCCCTCAGCTCTCCAGCTGTAGACTAGCGCTCTACCACTTGATCCTCAGCCCCACATTTGGCTTTTTTTTTTTTTTTTTTTTTGCTTATGTGGTGCTGAGGTATCAAAACGAGGGCTTTATGCATGTAAGGCAAGCGCTCTACCACTGAGCCACCTTCCTAGCCCCATTTAAGACATTTTTATACACTTTTTTTTTCTGGTCATGGGGCTTGAACTCTGGGCCTGGGTGCTGTCCCTCAGCTCTTTAGCTCAAGGCTGGCACTCTACCACTTGAGCCACAGCGCCACTCTTGGTTTTCTGAGTGGTTTTTTGGAGATAAGAGTCTCATGGACTTTTCCTGCCTCGGCTGGCTTTGAACCATGATTCTCAAATCTCAGCCTCCTGAAAGCTAGGATTACAGGCATGAGTCACCAGTACCGACTTATATACTGTTTAATAGTTTATGCTGTGATAAAAACCCAAGAATTTGATTCAGCACTGATTGATAGAATGTGGGGACTTGGAAAGTAAGTAAAATAAGTCATTTAGTTTTTAGCAGGATTATTGGTAATTAAACAAATACAAAGGCTAAAACCAAAACCAAGATTAGCTTTTAGAGTGGTTACAGCAGTGCCATTTGAAAGATGTTTTATTGTTTTCAAGGAAGCATTTCTATAACATTGGTAAGGAGAGGTAACTTATCAGCATTACAATACTTTCTAAATTACTAGTAGGATTGAACTTGGACACGTGGAGCTGTGGGTTTAGGTGGTAGACGCAGATGGCACTGGATAATGCTACCTGTGTTTCTAGCAGACTCATATGCAGTACGATCTGCAGAGGTTACTGAGCTGGGTTGAGTTGGGGGTTCTTGTATTTGGTTGTGGTCATTGCCGTTCTGCACATATACATAAGATGACAAACAGAAGCTAATTCAACCCCTCATAAAGTCGAGCCTCCAGTGCTGAGCGCTAAATAAACATTGTGCTGTGTTGTAAGAGTGATAGACTAAATGGAACTTTAATGACCTGGAAAGTGAGTGGCCCCGCTAAACAGCAAGCTCTATTGAGGAGCAGGAGAAAGCTTTTACAAATGAAGAGCTGGCTTCCCTGGAGGGCAGTACACTGAAGAATTCCATCAGATGAGTCTGCTCAGTTGCAGCCAGGTCTGTCCTACACATCGGATCTGGGCTAATAATGGAACAAAGTTGGTGCTGAAATGATTTTTGCCAGCAGCAGTACTTTGCCATTAATGAGGCATAGAGTGCACATACAATAGGATGTACAGAGGCCATTTGTAGACACACAGGGCTGCCCTTGATGGTTGGGTTTATTAGAAAGAATAAGAATTAAGACTGAGCCAGGTAGGGCTGGGAAGGTGCTCAGTGGTAGAGTGCTTGCCTTGCATGCATGAGGCCCTGGGTTCAATTCCTTAGCACCACATAAGCAGATAAAAGCCAGAAGTGATGCTGTGGCTCAAGTGGTAGAGCTCTTGCCTTGAGCCGAAGAGCTCAGGGATACTCCCCAGGCCCAGAGTTCAGGCCCCATAACCGACTGGGGAGGAAAAAGAAAGACTGAGCCAGATGCTAGTGCCTCATGGCTATAACTATAGCTACTTAGGAGGCTAAGATCTGAGGATCATGGTTCAAAGTCAGCCTGGGCAGGAAAGTCATGAGACTATCCACTAAACTACCAGAAAAGCTGGAAGTACAATTGTGGCTCAAGTGCTAGAGTGTAACCTTGAGTGAAAAAGCTTAGGGACAGTGAAGTCTGGCACACAAAAAGAAAAGATTAAGACTGTAGTGATATGGGCTGGGAAGGTGGCTCAGTGGTAGAGCGCTTGCCTTGCATGCATGAGGCCCTGGGTTCGATTCCTCAGCACCACATAAGCAAAAAGAAAAAAGCCAGAAGTGGTGCTGTGGCTCAAGTGGTAGAGCGCTAGCCTTGAGCTGAAGAGCTGAGGGACAGTGCCCAGGCCCAGAGTTCAGGCCCCACGACCGGACCCAAAAAAGACTGTAGTGATAAATTTTTATGAGAAGAAGAACTAATGACAGGGAATGGATTTTTTTTTTAAATATATTGCCTTTAGGATTAGAAAATGGAACCAGGCACTGTTGACTCACAACTATAATCCTGGCTTATCAGGAGATTGAGATCCAGAGAATCATGGTTTGAAGTCAAAGGTGGCAAATAAGTCTTCTGCGAAGCCGGGCACCAATGGCTCATGTCTGTAGTCCTAGCTACTAAGGAGGCTGAGATCTGAGGATCATGATTCAAAGCCAGCCTGGGCAGGAAAGTCCATGAGATTCTTATCTCCAATAAACCACCAGAAAACTGGAAGTGGTGCTGTGGCTTAAGTGGTAGAGTGCTAGCCTTGAGCTGAAGAGCTCAGGACAGTGCCCAGGCCCAGAGTTCAATCCCCATGACTGACCAAAAAAATAAATAAATAAAAAATTCTGCAAAACCCCATCTCTAAAACAATCAGCAAAAATAAGGGCTGTACTTCCGGTGACAGAGCACCAGGCAAACAAGCAAGCAAGTGATTAGAAAAAGAAAAAAAATATTTTTTATATATATATATATACACACACACACACACACACGCACAATTCTTTTTGTGTGTGTACGTGCCAGTCCTAGGGCTGGACACTATCTCTGAGCTCCTTTTGCTGAAGGCTAGAGCGCTACCATTTGAGCCACAGCTCCACTTCCAGCTTTTTCTGTAATCAATTAGAGATAAGAATCTCATGATCTTTGGCTGGCTTCAAACCACAAGCCTTATATCTCAGCCTCCTCAATAGCTAGGATTACAGGTGTGAACCACTGGTGCCTGGCTCCAGTGTTCTTTATAAGAGAAACATTGAAGGAAAATTCTGAAATAATAGTTTTACTGTTATTTAAATTGATACTAATGTATTTTTATATTTTTTTGGATAGGTGAATTCTTCCTGAAAAATCTAGTGGCTAAAAGAAAAACAAAAGCCCTTTAAAACAAGATGGAGCCTTCAAGATCACGGAATTTTTTTTTTTTTTAATTTGCTTCCAATTGGTACCAGAGGCTATACCAGAATACATAGACTTCATTGGGTGAATGCCAACATTTTTTTTGTTTTAAGAAAAAAGCCAGTAAGCTGTACATTTTAAATGATGGTAATTCATCTTGATTTTCAGCATGCGTTCTTTGTCCTAATAAATAATTGCTTACTATGATGTAATCACTTTGCTGTTAACATTAAAGTTGAAAACTGTATTATCCAGGTATGGTAGTGCATGCCTGTAACCCTAGCACTTGGGAGGTGTATAAGACAGAAGGACCTCAAGTTTCAGGCCCAGTCTTAAAAAAAAAAAATAAAAGGAAGAAAAGGCGGAGGGGGAATAAATAGAAGGATCATAGTCTCAGGTGGGCCCTGTGCAACAATAACTACCACCACAACCAAGCCAGACTCATCTGAAAACCTAAGAGCACCTGCCTACCAAGCATGTGGTTCTGCTTGAATTCACACCCAGGCAGTACCACTAAACCATCTTGCAATCTCAGGATATTTTGCCAAGCACAACTGCAAAGCAAATTCTACTTAGTAAGCTCACTTTCAAAGTCTTTTTTTTTTTTTTTTTTTTTTTTATGTCGGTTGTGGGGCTTGAACTCTGGGCCTGGGCGCTGTCCCTCAGCTCAAGTCGGGTGCTCTACCACTTGAGCTACAGCGCCATTTCCAGTTTTCTGGTCGTTTATTGGAGACAGGAGTCTCACGGTCTCTTCTGCCCGGGCTGGCTTTGAACCGCGATCCTCAGATCTCAGCCTCCTGAGTAGCTAGGATTACAGGCGTGAGCCACCAGCACCCAGCTTCCCAAAGTCTTATGAATAAGAACTCATAGCTTTTGGGGCTGGGAAGGTAGCTCAGTGGTAGAGCGCTTGCCTTGCATGAATGAGGCCCTGGGTTCGATTCCTCAGCACCACATAAGAAAAAAGAAAAAAGCCGGAAGTGGCGCTGTGGCTCAAGTGGTAGAGTGCTAGCCTTGAGCTGAAGAGCTGGGGGACAGCACCCAGGCCCAGAGTTCAGGCCCCACGACTGTACCCCCTCCCAAAAAAAAACAAAACAAAAAAACAAAACTTACAGCTTTTAAATCATTGGAGGTTTTACTCAGGGGATATGCCTACTTTTTTTCTTTTTTTTTGCCAGTCCTGGGGCTTGAACTCAGGGCCTGAGCACTGTCTCTGAGCTTCTTTTGTTCAAGGCTGCACTCTACTACTTGAGCCACAGTGCCACTGTGCCACTTCTGGCTTTTCTATGTATGTGATACTGAGAACTCGAACCCAGGGCTTCATGCTTGCTAGGCAAGCACTCTACCACTAAGCCACATTCCCAGCCCCCACTTTTTTCTTGAAGAGCCACATAACAAATACTTTCACGTTTTGAAGGTCAAGAGACAAAACGGAAGAAAGCTATTATGTAGAGACTTATATAACTATTGAAGATGTAATCACACGACTGAAACTATTCTTAGCTCATGTGGCTGGGTAAGTTTGGCCCATGGGCTAGTTTGTCAATGCCAAATTCCTTTGCTAAATTCCCTCCCTTTCTTTGCATCATTTGAAAAAATCACCACCTTTTGCAAACAAGTGAAGAGTCATTTTGCTCCAGACTATGATGACTCATTAGTGACTTGAACCATGACAAGAATCACACCCACACGGTGTTAACTCGGGGTGTGATTTATATATTTGTCATCTGATGTTCAGATATGCCTTCACCTTTGCTATCCTTCTTACTGACCCACAAAGCTTCCAGAGGCCAGTATCTATGTGTGTTTAGCCAGTTTGGACATTCTCAGCGAACGCAAGCATAAAATGGAATCTGACTAATAACAACCAACTCCAAGGGAAAATAACCACTGCCTATACAAATTCAACAGGACATAGAAAAAAGCAAAGGGACGGGGGGAGGATGGGAAGGGATGGGAAGGGGAAACAAAGGAGGAGGCAACAATGCTTGATAAGAAATGTACTCATTACCTTGCCCATGTAATTGTAACTCCTCTGCATGGTATTCTCACAATTAAAAAAAAAAAAGAAGAAAAGGGGAACACACACAAAATCCATACTTTAAAATTAAGCCATATGTAAAAGCTTTTATTTCATATAAGATTTTACTGGTTTTCTTAAGAAAAAAAAGAAAAATCATAATTAAAAATAGAAATAAAAATGCAAAATAAAGGTAACAAACATTTTGATTCAGACTATAAAAGTAGTGATCAATGAGGAAAGCCAAGAAATAGAGAAATTGATTATTCTACTGATTCTTCCTTCATGTTAAAATTTTCTAAAGGAATGACAATGATCAAGATACATTATACTCAATCTGATTTGTGGAATTGAAATCTCTTGTACACTTACTAATTTTTTTTTTGCGAGTCCTAGGACTTGAACTCAGGGCCTGGGCTCTGTCCTTGAGCCTCTCTTTGCTCAAGGCTAGCGCTCTACCACTTGAGTCACATCCCCACTTCCAGCTTTTTCTGTTTACGTGGTACTGAGGAATCAAATGCAGGGCTTCATGCATGGTAGGCAAGCACTCTACCACTAAGCCACATTCCTAGTCCTAATAATTTTCTAAAGAAAAAATTATTGGAGCTAGAGTTATTGAAAATACAGTAATGATCTTTTGGGGCTTAAAAAAAAAGACAGTGACATCTTGGTTAAGACAAAAAGAGCTGAGCATGGTTAGTACACTCCTGTAATCTCAGCATTTGAAAGGCTGAGATGGGAAGATTCCACATTCCAGACCAGCCTGGGCTACATAAGACCATGTCAAAAGACATAAAAAAGCAAAAACAAAAGCAACACCCAAACCCAGAAGGAAGAAAGAACTTTACCAGGCCATACTTGTAAAGGTCGGGTAGCACAATAATTTCATGGTTTCAAAACACATGTTTAGTAATAAGCAAATAAGCCACTAAAGTCTTTCCCTTTGTGATGCAATATTAAAGTGCTATCAATGTAATTTGTAAAGATAAAAGTATTTGATCCCGGTGCTCGTAATTCATACTTGTAATCCTAGCTGCTCCGGAGGCTGAGATCTCAGGATTGTGGTTTGAAGCCAGCCCCTTACGACTGTTACCTTCACTTAACCACCAAAATTGCCAGAAGTGAAGCTGTGGTTCAAGTGGTAGAGCACTAGCCCCAAGTATAAAAGCTCAGGAACAGTGCCTAGCCCAAGTTAAAGCCCCAGGATCAGCATACAAAAAAATGTGAGGTTTAATTTTGCTTTTACAAAAAACTTGACACCATTAAAACAAACATGATTGTTTTCTACTTATCAAATTGCAGAGCTAACAATAATATAAAAATATGTAAAAAATATTGATTCATAATTACCAGATATACTAATACCCATGTAGCTACTATAAATCTGATGATTAAAAAAATAGTTTCATTAAACAATGAAGTACCAAAATAATCATAGGTAAAAAACAGCAATGCCTATACTTTAGGCTTCTTGTTAGGTGGGTCTTGAAGACTAAACTTTGGAATTTCACCAGAAGGAGTATATGGAATTCTTTTTGAAGACACCTTTTTGCCAATCGTTTCAATCTAAAGAGAAAAATATTTTAAAAAGAAATATTAGTAATCACAACACATATACACACATATTTATATATACATATATATTTAACAACTCTGTAATGCAGGGCAGAAACATAGATAATATCTACCACTGATCAACTTCCCAGCCCTTTTTTTTTTTTTTAAGACACTACTTCAGGTGCTTGTCGTTGGCTTTATTTTTTAGTTATTTATTTATTGTCATGGGGCTTGAACTCTAGGCCTGGGCACTGACCCTGAGCTCTTCAGCTCAAGGCTAGCTCTCTACCACTTTGAGCCATAGTGCCACTTCTGGTTTTCTGGTGGTTAATTGGAGATAAGAGTCTCATGGACTTTCCTGCCCAGGCTGACTTTGAACTGCTATCCTCAGATCTCAGCCTCCTGAGTAGCTAGGATTATAGGCATAAGCCACTGGCACTTGGCTCTGGCTTTATTCTTTTTAAGAAAATAAAGCCCAGGGGAATCAAGTAGGAGGGAAAAAACCTACTTGGTCTTAATTTTTTTTGGGGGGAGGGGTCCAGTTGTGGGGCCTGAACTCTGGGCCTGGTCACTGTCCCTCAGCTCTTCAGCTCAAGGCTAGTGCTCTACTACTTAAGCCACAGTGCCACTTCTGGCTTTTTTTTTCTGCTTATGTGGTGCTGAGGAATCGAACCCAGGGCCTCATGCATGCAAGGCAAGTGCTCTACCACTGAGCCACCTTCCCAGCCCGTTGGTCTTAATTTTTTAAAAAGACTCTAGTTGGTTTGTAATGGTGAGTTTATCTCCCTTCGAAAGCAGAATTGTTTTATTTTTTTTTAACTAGAAATTATTCAATTCTGACTCAAAAACAAAGGAGGGGCTTCTGCTTTATGTTAGCTCATTGTCTTATCTAGTGATAATACACTGTAGTGAATCTAGCCTGGCTGATTTCTAAACCTAGTAGGGAAAGTTAACTATTCTAACTAGTCATAAAGAAAAACTTTTTGTTCAATGCTGTGGTACTCAGTGTTTGTCTAGACATTTGAACTATGTCTCCAGCTCTTCTGTTTTCTTTTTTGTCTCTCTTTTTTTTTTTTTTTTTTTTTTTTTTTGCTGGTCGTGGTGCCTGAACTCTGGGCCTGAGCACTGTCCCTCAGCTCTTCAGCTGAAGGCTAGTGCTCTACCACTTGAGCCACAGTGCCACTTCCGGCTTTTTCTGCTTATGTGGTGCTGAGGAATTGAACCTAGGGCCTCATGCATGCAAGGCAAGCGCTCTACCACTGAGCCACCTTCCCAGCCTTTCTGTTTTGTTTTTTGAGATAGAGTCTTACTAACTTTGCCACGGCTGGGCCTCCTCCATTTCTCACTCGTCCTGCCTTCATCTTCCCGAGAGACTGGGATGACGACCCATCACACCCAGCTTCTCAAAATCCTTTCCCTGTTTCCTCTGGACAACTTGTTCCCCCAGAAGAGAAATTCAAGCAACTAGGGAAAATATATCTTACATCATAGAAAGACTTAAATTCCAGAATTTAAGTCATAACGGGGAAAATCATGCTGTGACTCAGAGGGGTGGGTTATGGTGAGTCGCCAAAGTCTGTGGGACACTCAGCAGACACGTATGTGACTCATGAATGAGAAGAAGCTCTGGATCAGGAGTGAGAAGGACCGTACGCAAGCCTGTGCCAGGCTAGGAGAAGCAGATGTGGTATTTCTGAGTAGCAGATGAAGCCTAACTGGACCTCCTTCAAGCAAGACAGTGCATGGAGATGCATCGGCCAGCTATTGGATGGTGCCTGCTCTCTACCTGGGGTGGGCACCAGGCTGACAGCAATCTCCTGCCACACTCGCTCATCCTCCCTAACCTGACCCCTTCTGCTCCACAGGAGCCTGCCCTGACAAAGTGGAAAGCAACTGCTTATTCGTATTTGTGCAAGTCCTGGTAGGACTGAGAATATTGCAGGACACCAATTCTCTGTTCTGGCCGAGACTTGTGTGGTCTTCTCAAAGACTCCATGATTGACAAATGAGAACAGGCTGGTCTCACTGAAGCGCCATGCTCTTATTTCCAACTTTTCACATCACTGAGCATCTCCAGGGTGTGGCTGGAACAGCAGGTGGTCACCCAAGGCCCCTTCATCTCTTCAGGCATTCGGGGATGTGGAGGGTAGATTTTTTCCCCACATTGGGAAGGGGAGGGGGGGAGCGGAGGGGACATACGAGCACAGCTCCCAAGGCTGAGTATTTCCTCCATCACCATAGCCACCCCCACCCCATGCCCAGACGCTCGGAAAGCTAGAAAGGACACTTGGCTGAGCTGGCAATAATAACAGCCAACAGTGACATCACAGGGTAACTTCAAGGTGCTGATTACCTGGAAGCCAATGGTTTGCAGTTCATTGTGGAGCCCATCCAGCACACGCCGCCCATCAAAGATGAAGGCTGGCTTCAGCATTCTCTTATGAATTCGTTCATAATCCAGTTCCTGTAAAGACACCAAAGGAGCAATGAAACATACGCATGAAGACAACCCCGATACTAGAATGCTTCTAGAAGATAACTCTGTCATCTCTGTCACCTCACCTTAAACATGTCCCACTCAGTGCAAATGACAACAGCATGGGCGCCATCACACGCTTCATATGGATCCTTGGAAATGGTCACAAGTTGGGCCACTGGAACAACAGCAACAAGAAAGTTCACTTGAATTAGGTATTCAGCATCAGGGTTGTAAAGTTCTGAGTGCCTGACAGGTGGAGCCATGCGTCTGAAGTCAATGGGGAGAGGGAAACAGGGAGCTACATCCCAGCCCCCACCAAAGTGGCTGGACTTGCCAGGCTGCTGGTGTCTCATGCCTGTAATCCTAGCTAATCAGGAGGCTGAGATCTGAGGATTGCAGGTGGAAGCCAGCCCAGGCGGGAAAGTCTGTGAGAGAGACTCTGGACTGCTGGAAGTGGAGGTATGGCTCAAGTGCTAGAACACTACGGGCTTTAGGAACAGTGTTCAGGCACTGTCCCCACGGCTGACGGCTTCAAGTTGAGGACAGCATGTCTCAGAGTTGAATTTGAGAGAAATGCAGTTGAGCGGAGGACAGTGCAGTGATAGAAATGCTGAAGATGGAACAGCCAGACCTTTCTAGAGAACTGTGGCAGTCTGTGCACAAAATGACTCTCAAGGTTACCCCCAGCCTCACCTTGGTCGTCCTGGGAGACGCCGGGATGGGAGAGGTCCACTACGATCTGCTCGCGGGGTACTTTGGGGTCATAGATGTGGAGATGGGCGCCCTCGTCCATCAGGTACTTGCTGATGTAGATGCTGGAGGACTCTCTGCAGGAACAAACCAGTACTGCTTGAAATGGATGCCTGTTCTACTTCACCCTTCCTCTCTTCCTTCTTCCCTCCTTCCCTCCCTCCCTTCCTTTTCTTTTAATTGGGGCCAGGAGATAGAGCCATTGAGACAGGCTCTTACTACAAAGCCCAGGCTGGTCTTGAACTCTCCCTCCTGCTGCCTGCCAAGTGGTATGATTAATTACAGACATCACTGCCATGCTTGGCTAGCTTTGGCATTATATCCTAATTCTATAAGATGCAGATAAGATTTTATTTCTTAAGTTCCTAGTGAGATAGGAATATTTTTTTTATTATATAAACAAAATATATCCAATACAACATAATGAACATATTAATGACAAGTATATAATTGGTGTTAACATAATAATATGTACTAACACTACACTAATGTATCTTATTATATAAAATGTTCTAGGCCTGTAGCTGGGCACCGGTGGCTCATGCCTGTAATCCTAGCTACTCAGGAGGCTGAGATCTCAGGATCTCAGTTCAAAGCCCGGGCAGGAAAGTCTGTGAGACTCTTATCTCCAATAAACCACTAGAAAACTGGAAGTGGCGCTGTGGCTCAAGCCGTAGAGCGCTCGCCTTGAGCTGAAGAGTGCAGGGACAATGCCCAGGCCCAGAGTTCAGGCCCCATGATCAACCAAAAAAAAAAATGTCCTAGGCCTCTAATTTTTTTTCTTACTATCATTTCTTTTCTTTTCTTTTTTTGGTGCCTGTCCTGGGACTTGAACTCTAGGCTTGGGCACTGATCCTGAGCTTTTCTGTGCTCAAGGATAGCACTTGCCCACTTGAACCACAGTTCTACTGTTGACTTCTTTTGGTGGTTAATTGAAGATAACAGTCTCAAGGACTTTCCTGCCCCAGCTGGTTTTGAACTGTGATCCTCAGATCTCAGTCCCCTAACACTAGGCTTATAGGCGTGAGCCACTAGTGCTCAGCTCTTACTATCATTTCGATTGCTTTACATTAAACACATCCCACTCAGTGCCAATATGTACAGAAGTCACATGCATTTCTACAGTGCATGCACACCTGGCCAGGATAAGAGATAACGCTCTAACAAGGTTTGAACTGTGTTAAAGAACTGATACCTCGTATCACCAGTGTCCTTTTTGAATGCAAACCCCAAAATAGCTATCTTCTTATCAGTCACTGTATTGAACAAACAGTCTATGATCCGGGAAGCAAACCTCCTCCTCTGGTAATCGTTCATGTCTATGACCTGAAACGAAAGGGACAACTGTGCTCTTAGACTGCATTTATTATTTTGAGATTTTATTTATTTATTTTTGCCACTCCCAGGACTTAATTAAGCTCACAGCTCCAGCTCTGTCCTTGAGCTTCTCTGTGCTCAAGGCTAGTGTTCTATGGAGCCACAGTGCCACTTCTGGCTTTTTCTGTGTATGTGGTACTGAGGAATCGAACCCAGGGCTTCATGCATGATAGGCAAGCACTCTACCACTAAGCCCCATTCCCAGCCAAAAGATTTGTTTTGTATTAGCATGCATTAATTATACATAGATGAGGGGGTGGCTCAGTGTGACAGTTCCATAGGTCCCAACAATATATCCTATCAACCAACAAGTTTCATTTCAACAAGTTAAGGTTCATTCTTCTATTGTTCTATGTGCACAAAAAATACTTTGATCATATTGTAGCATTATTACTCTTGTATGTGTGTGTGTATGCTAGTACTGGGGTCAGGATCCCATCACTAACCCTGAGCTTTTTTGCTCAAGGCTGATACCTTACCACTACAGCCACAGCTCCACTTTTGGCTTTTAGTGATTAATTGGAGATAAGTTTCAAGGATTTTCCTCCCCAGGATGACGTTGAATGGCTATGCTCAGATCTCAAGAGTAGTGCCACCCAGGATGGGAAGATTAGGCTTGAAGGACAGCTGCTGTCAACTTTAAGCACATTTTATATTCTGTTTTCAATTGAAAACATTATGTCATCATGATATTTCATGCCATTACAAGTTATTGTATTCACAAACTATTTTATGTATCCATTAATCTCATAAATAAATTGATTTACTTTTTGTTGTTGTTGTTGTTGGTTGTAGGGCTTGAACTCTGGGCATGAGCACTGTTCTTGAGCTCTTCAGTTCAAGGTGAGCTCTCTACCACTTTAGCCACAGCACCATTTCTGGTTTTCTGGTGGTTAATTGGAGATAAGAGTCTCACAGACTTTCCTGCCCAGACTGGCTTTGAACCGTGATCCTCAGATCTCAGCCTCCTGAGTAGCTAGGATTATAGACAAGAGCCACTGGCGCCCTGCCTGATTTACATTTTTTTAAAAAAAGTTAGCTAGACCTTACCTCAAAGAACTAGAAGGGCATAGTGATACCTTCCCATAATCCCAACTATTTATAAGACTGAAGTAGGTTTAAAGTCTGAGGCTAGTCCTACTCAAACATGCAAGATCCAGCCTGAAAATAACTAAAACAGTATGGAGGACATGTGCTCTCTCAGACCAAACCCCAGCACTGACCAAGAGGGAAAACATTCAGTCTGAAAAGAAAATGGTGAGTTATGCCTGTAATCCTAGCTACTCAGGAGGCAGAGATGTGAAGACCGTGGTTTGAAGCCAGCTTGAACAGGAAAGTCTGTAAGACTTATCTCCAACTGACCACCAAAAAGCCAGAAGTAAACTATGGTTCAAGTGGTAGAGAATTAGGCTAGAGCACGAAAGCTCAAGGCCAGTGCCCAGGCCCTGAGGTCAAGCCTCACGACTGGCACATACAGTAAAACAAGTGCAATCCATTTGAAAGTATCACACTGTAGATTCTTCTTTTAGTTATATCTTTTCTGGTAGAGAATTATAATTAAGGATAATACTAATTCTTGATTTACTTGGGAAGGGAATTTAGTTATAAAATTATAAGAAATATTGATGTATCAGAAATATCTATCATAGTCAATTAGCCAGAAAAAAAAAAAAGGCTAAATCAAAAACAGATGCCAGGGCTGGGAATGTAGCTTAGTGGTACAGTGCTTGCCTAGCATTCATGAAAGCCCTGGGTTCGATTCCTCAATACCACATAAACAGAAAAAGCCAGAAGTGGGGCTGGGGCTCAAGTGGTAGAGGGCTAGCCTTGAGCAAAAGAAGCTCAGGGACAGTGTCCAGGCCCTGAGTTCAAGCCTCAGGAGTGGGGAGTGGGGGGGGGGGAAGAGAGAGAGAAGAAAAAAAAAGACAAAACATGCCAATAAGTAAATCTGAAATAAGTAAATTGAGCTCCTGGAATAAACTTCACTAAAAGCATTACACCAAGGGTAACATGTTTAATTGGAATCGAACCAGAAGTTATTGACTATCCAGATTAATGAATACAAGCTGGGCACCAGTACCTCATGCCTGTAATGCTAGCTACTCAGGAGGCTGAGATTTGAGGATTGCAGTTTGAAGCCAGCCCACGCAGGAATGTCTATGAGACTTTTATCTCTGGTAAACTACTCAGAAAAAGCTGAAAGTGGTGCTGTGGCTCAAGTGGTAAAGCACTACTAGCCTTGAGCACAAAGATGCTCAGGGACATTGGCCAGGCCCTGAGTTCAAGCCCCAGGAGCAGCAAAAACAAAACCAAAAAAGATTATTTAATACCTGTTGCCAATAACGAGCTACTTCAGGCAAATTCAGAGCCTCGCAGAGATAAACCAAATTTAGAACATCTTTTTGGAAGCAGCTCCCACCAAATCCTGAGGAAAGAGAAATGTGGTATTTTCATGAGTCCAAAACTGAATCATGGGACAAATTTTACACTACATCATAGGGCTTATACTACATTTTTTTTTCAGTAACAAAATTCAGATATTAAAAAATTAATATATTCACCAGGCTCTGGTGGCTCACAAAAGCTACTTAGGAGGCTGAGATCTAAGGACTGCAGTTTGAAGCCAGCCCGGTCTGTGAGACTATTTTTTTTTTGGTCATGGGGCGTTGTCCCTCAGCTCTTCAGCTCAAGGCTAGCACTCTAGGGGCTGGGAAGGTGGCTCAGTGGTAGAGCACTTGCCTTGCATGCTCGAGGCCCTGGGTTCGATTCCTCAGCACCACATAAGCAAAAAGAAAAAAGCCGGAAGTGGCGCTGTGGCTCAAGTGGTAGAGCGCTAGCCTTGAGCTGAAGAGCTGAGGGACAGCGCCCAGGCCCAGAGTTCAGGCCCCACGACCAGACCCAAAAAAAAAAAAAAAAGGCTAGCACTCTACCACTAGAGCCACAGCGCCACTTCCAGTTTTCTGGTGGTTAATTGGAGATAAGAGTCTCACCGATGGGCTGGGAAGGTGACTCAGTGGTAGAGCGCTTGCCTTACATGCATGAGGCCCTGGGTTCGATTCCTCAGCACCACATAAGCAAAAAGAAAAAAGCCAGAAGTAGCGCTGTGGCTCAAGTGGTAGAGTGCTAGCCTTGAGCTGAAGAGCTGAGGGATAGTGCCCAGGCCCAAAGTTCAGGCCCCATGCCTGGACCCCCACCCCCCAAAAAAAAAAAGTCTCACCGACTTTCCTGCCCATCTGGCTTTGAACCACAATCCTCAGATCTCAGCCTCCTGAGTAGCTAGGATTACAGGCATGAGCCACAGGCACCCAGCTCAGTCTGTGAGACTCTTATCTCTACCTAACCACCAAAAAAAGCTGAAAGTGGAGCTATGGCTCAAGTGTAGAGAGCACTAGCCTAGAGCAGAAAAAGCTCAGGGACAGCATCCAAGCCCTGAGTTCAAGTCCAAGGACCAGCACCAAAAAAAAAAAGTATAAACAGCCAGGGGGGCCAGTGTTGAGGCTATATATGACATATATCCCCAGAAACACTAGAAAGTCTGCCTGTTGCCCAGTGTGTAAAATATTCTATTTTTGAGATACATATATTGGTAGGTTCCTGCAAGCATCTGCACATTGCTACATGTACTTCTTACATGTATCTTACTTCTTATTTAATATATATTATTGGTCTACTACCTGTCAACTCAAGTTTTCCCTCCACGCTTGTGAGGGCATTGTGGCCTCCCTATGGGAAAACATTAGATGGCATTTTGGCCTGTGCCTGGAGGCTCAAAGCTGTAATCCTAGCTACTCAGGAGGCTGAGATCTGAGGATCAAGGTTTGAAGCCAGCCTGTGGAGGAACGTCTGTGAAACCCTGATCTCCACTAAAAACTACCAAACAATCTGGAAGCTGAAGCATGGTCCAAGTGGTAGAGTGCTACCCCTGAGCAGAAGAAGGTCAGAAGGGACAGAGCCCAGGCCCTGAGCTCAAGTTCCAGTACCAACACACACAAAGCACAACAATGTGAGAAACATGGCACTAAATTATCACAAAAAGCACGGTGCTCACATGTACAAACTGGCACATGGGGGCTGGGAAGGTGGCTCGGTGGTAGAGTGATTGCCTTGCATACATGAGGCTCTGGGTTTGATTCCTCAGCAACACATAGGCAGAAAAAGCTGGAAGTGATGCTTTGGCTCAAGTGGTAGAGTGCTAGCTGAAGAAATGAGGGACGGCACCCAGGCCGAGTTCAAGCCCCACGACTGGGGAGGGAAGGGGAAGAGAATTTCATAAAGTTAGAAATCCAGTTAAATGAAGCCTCTTCAGGTAGAGAAAAGAATTTAACTTACCCACACTGGCTTTCAGGAACTTATTTCCGATCCTCTGGTCCATGCCGATAGCCGTGGCCACCTCCTCCACATCAGCCCCTGTAGCTTCGCACAGAGCACTGATGGAATTGATGCTGCTGATTCTCTGGGCGAGAAATGCATTTGCTGCCTTTAATAAGAGAGGGGGAGAAGCAGAATAAGCCGAAGTAGAAACTTGAGACATAGTATTCCACTTCATCAAGTTGACCTGAATTAGTAAAGAGATATGAATGCTACTGAGGGCTTGACTTGAGAAGACAGGGTGTGGTCTCCTCAATCAGGAAAAGACCAATGATCACCAGAGAATGAAAGCAGAAAAGAGGGATGAACACATTCTTACAGGTAGTGTATCATCCGTAGCAGCTAACATTTGATTCAAATTTGACAATTTTCTTGAAAACCTTATAGTCTATGTGATCCTCTTTGTGAAAATTATTTTATAACTCAAATGTACAAAAAATACTTTCTTCAAAAATATAAACTTTTAAGTCAGGCACCAATGGCTCACACCTGTAATCCTAGGTAGTCAGGAAGCTGAGATCTGAGGTTCAAAGCCAGCCCAGGAAGGAAGTCCATGAGACTCTTCTTTCCACTTAACCACCAGAAAACTGTAAGTGGCACTGTGGCTCAAGTGGTAGAGCGCTATCCTTGAGCTGAAGAGCTGAGGGACAGCGCCCAAGCCCAGAGTTCAATCCCCAGGACTGGCAAAAATAAGATAGATAGATAGATAGATAGATAGATAGATAGATAGATAATCTGTGAGTCAGACATGGTGGTGCATAACTGTAATTCCAGCACTTGGGAGACTGAGGAAGGAGAATCATGAGCTCCAATTCACCCTCTGCTACGCAGAAACACTGTCTCAAAAACAACCAGAAAAGCCAGATATGGGTAGATCACACCTATAATCCTAGTTACTGAGGAGGCTGAGATCCAGAGGATTTCAATTCAAAATTTGCCTAGGCAGTAAAATCCACAAGATTCCATCTCCAAATGTAACTAGCAAAAAGTGGGGCTGGAGGCATGTCTTAAGTGGTAGTGCCATGGACAAGCAAGCTTGCTCAAGTAAACTCAAGGCCCTGAGTTCAAATCCTGTTCTAGCCAAAATTAAAACAAAAAACAATCCTATACCTAAATTTGTCAAGCTTAAGGGAAATAAACACTTGGCTTTAAATTTAATGGAAAGTATTGATGCTATAATCCCAGCTATCTAAGAGAATCACTTAAGCCCAGGAGTTAGGAGAACAGCTTGGACCAAATAGACTAAACAGAATGACCCCATCCCAAAAAGAACAGTGCAGGTAGCTACTAAGGAGGCTAAAATTTGAGGATCACAGTTGAGAGCCAGCTTGAGCAGGGAAGTCCATGAGACTTGTATCTCCAATTAACAACCAGTAAACTGGAAGTGAAGCTGTGGCTCAAAAGGGTAGAGCACTAGTTTTGAACAAAAAAGCTCAAGGACAGCACCCAGGCCCTGAGTTCAAGCCCCACAAATGACCAAAAATTTTTTTTTAAAAAACGAGGTGTGGTGGTGCAAACCTGTTATTCCAGTGCTCAGGAAGGAGACACAAGAGGATCACAGGTTTGAGGTCAGCCTGAATTACATAAGACTTTGTCCAAGAACAACGAGTTTAAAGAACAGTGGAAATCCATGCACTAACCAGTTTGGAAAGCTCTGACGACCAAGTGTTGGTGGTGAGGATCCTTTCTTTGGGAACCCAGTGCTCATACACAGCGCACAGCGCCTGCACAGCTCTCCGGCCCTCTGGGGTTTCATCCCCTCCAATCAGTACTCTGTCTGGGTTCTTGAGGTCCTTGATGGCTGTTCCCTCTGCCAAGAACTCAGGGTTGGACAGCACCTAGAACCCCAATGCAAAGGAAGGTTTTAGGCTAGACTTAATCACAGGAAACTTGACGGCATCAGTATTTACAGAAGAACCAGACTCTAAAGCGTACAGATACGCGCGTGTGTGTGTGTGTGTGTGTGTGTGTGTGTGTGTGTGTGTGTGTGTGTGTGTGTGTGTGTGTGTGTGTGTGTGTGTGTGTGTGTGTGTGTGTGTGTGTATGTATATATAGACAATATATTCTGTATATTGTATATATATATAAACAAATGTACACACTCACATACCTGTAAATTCAAATCAGGTTTTGTGTTTGCATCAAATATGCGGCGAATGCTTTCTGCAGCCCGCACTGGAACCGTGCTTTTCTCAGTCACAATCTTGTATCCATTGGAGTTTTTCACAATGCGTCTAGCACATGCTTCGATGTACTTCAGGTCTGCTGCCCGGCCTTTCCCCATACCGTAGGTTTTTGTTGGAGTATTCACCTGATAAAGAAGAGAACCTGTGAGCTGCTCAGTGGTTTCCAGAATATTTCCTTGGTCTATCCCACGTTATCACCAGATAGTGTGAAATCAGGTACTATCCATGTGTATGGTTTTCACACTCTAATATGTCCATGGAAATAACACTCTTATTTATTTATTTATTTTTGGCCAGTCCTGGGGCTTGAATTCAGGGCCTAGGCACCGTCCCCGAGCTTCTTTTGCTCAAGGCTAATACTCTACCACTTGAGCCACAGTGTCACTTCTGATCTTTCCTGTTTATGAGGTACTGAGGGATCAAACCCAGGGCTACATGTATGTTAGGCAAACAATCTACCACTAAGCCACATTCCCAGTCCCAAATAATACTTTTTTTTTTTTGCTTTTGCAGTTTTTAATTAAGATTTTTATTATGAAAATACTGTACAGAGGGGTTACAGTTACATGAGCAAGGAAATGAGTACATTTCATATCCAGCATTGTTGCCTCCTCCTTTGTTTTTCCCTTACCATCCCTTCCCTTCCACCTACTCAGCTATACCCCCTACCCCCCACCCACCCCCAAATAATACATTTTATAAATATAATCACTAGAAGAAACATCTGCAGAACTCATTCAATACATTTTTGCTGAGTAGCTACTGTACTGGAATAGGCAGGTACAAACTATGCCCTTGAGATAATAAGGAATGAGAAAGTGCTCATCTAAAGGAATGCACTGAAATGAAGCTTTCTCTACTTTTCCTTATCGTATGCAATATACTATCATAGTCCTTAAAAATAAACTTTAAAATTCTTTACCATGCCTAAGCAGGCACTGGTGGCTCACACCTGTAATCCTAGCTACTTAGGAGGCTGAGATCTGAGTATCACAGTTCAAAGCTAGCCAAGGCAAGAAAGTCCATGAGACTCTTATCTCCAATAACTACTCAGAAAATCAGAAGTGGCACTGTGGCTCAAATGGTAGAGTGCTAGCCTTGAGCTGAAGAACTGAGGCACAGCACCCAGGCCCAGAGTTTAAGCCCACAACTGGCCAAAAAAAAAACTCTTCAAAATGTATGCATTATCCTGCCCATGTAATTGTAGCCCCTCTGTACAGTATGTTCTCAAATAAAACAAAATACAATAAAAAAAAAAACAAAAAAAAAACTCTTCACCATTCCTTATTTTTATGATATTAATAGCATTCTGAAACTGTGGCATCATTCACAAATGCTTTCTTTTTTGTCGTTGTTGGCAGCAGAGCTTGAACTTAGGACCTGGGTGCTGCCCCTGAACTTTTTCACTCCAGGCTAGCACTCTACTACTTTGAGCCCCAGCTCTACCTCCAGTTTTCTGATAATTAGTTGGAGGTAAGAGTCTCACCGACACTCCTGCCTGGGCTGGTTTTGAACTGTGATCCTAGATTTCAGCCTCCTAAATAGCTAGGATTACAGACACAAGCTACTGGAACCTGGCCTGGCTTTCTTAATTTGTTAAAAGAGGACTCACGGTTTATTTTTCTTTCTTTTCTTTTTCCCTGTGCTGGTACCATGCTCATGCTTGGCTTGCTTCCTCGTGGCCAGCACTCTACCACTTGAGTCATACCTACAGTCCAGCATTTTACTTATTAATAGGAGATAGAATCTTGAGAATTTTTCTGTCCAGGCTGTAATTGTATTTTATTATAATCCTCAGATCTCAGCCTCCTGAGTAGCTAGGATTACAGGCCTGAACTACTGGCATCCAGTGCGAAGTGCTAAGCATTTATTTCTTGGCTTTATCAGTAACAGGTAATATTGGAGGCAGGCTTCCTCTGTTTCAGTGACTATTAAAAAATGAAAATCACATGCTCTGGAAAAATTAGCTCAAGTGTTACAATGCTTTTGAAGTACTCTAAAAAGTAAACAACTTAATGAGAATATATAGAATTTTTTTATTGTTCATATTGTTGTCTTGAGACAAGACCTTGCTACATAGATCAGGCTGGCCTGGGCCCTGTGACCCTCAGCCTCCTTAATAGCTGCAATCTTACGAGTGTCCTAGTATAGCAGAGACAGAAATGATTTTGAATTACTATTAAGGAACACTAATTCTCTTCCTTTGATGACCTTACCACCTAATGAGAGACTAAGTAAAGAAACCAAGAAAAATAAATCAAAAGTTTAATATGAAATTGATCTGTGAAAAGCAAGAGGACAAAATTCTTTATATGCATGGAATGCTAGGACATCCCTTAGATGTGGAAAGCAGGGGACGAGGGTGCAGAGGAGGTAAGTAAAACTGGCTGGAGATGGGAGATGATCAGACAATTTTCCCTAGTAAAGGAGCTCTGAGATGAAAACGATTCTCTCTTCACCAGGAGTTGGTGGCTCACGCCTATAATCCTAAGGAGCTACTCAGGAGGCTGAGATCTGAGGATCACGGTTCAAAGACAGCCTGGGCATGAAAGTCTTTGAGACTCTTATCTCCAATAAAGCACTAGAAAACCGGAAGTAGCACTGTGGCTCAAGGGGTAGAGCACTCGCCTTGAGCTGAAGAGCGCAGGGATAGCGCCCAAGCCCAGAGTTCAGGCCCTACCACCGACAAAAAGAAAAAAAAAAAAAAAAGATTTTCACAGTAATTTGGGGCATCTATAATAGACAAAAGACAATGCCAAAAGATAATAGCTCTGATGTTCCTTCCCTTAGTTACTGGGATCTGGGAGTGGCTGGCTCAACCACGGGAAGCACCTCAGTGTATGTTACCACAACTCGCCAAGGCCCTCAGAGAATGATCTAACAAACTCCACCATTGTCCCAACAGGTAGATTCACTGCAGATTCTATTTTTATCAAATAGAAGATCTGGAGATCTACTAACAGCTAGAGCTGGAGGCGTGTGTCTGCTTAAGAGTGAAACATTGCTTCTTCTATATTATTCCCTCAGAAAAAGCCATCAATCGCACAGACAAAGCCTCTGACCTAGTACACCAGGGCAACACTACAATAGATGATGGCATTTCTCAAGGATATCTCCTGAAAGGGCTGTGCTCACTTATCACTGTGTAGGCTCTTGTTCATTTTCCTCAGCTTTGGACCAAGTCTGCTGGGACTCCATATGGATTTAACCAGGCATCAAATCATGTTCATTTAGGGACAATTCCTCCTCCTACAGGATTTCAACCTGTGCCCAAAGTGCCTAAAGCTTTCCTAGATGACATATCAGTCATCCAGGATAACAGTGTAGACACTGGGTAACTTGGCCAGTCCCTCACGTAGCCTCCCAGTATCGCATTCATCCCACCAGCCAGAACCTAGCTCCTCCTCCACATTTACAATCAACCACATACATGCTTCATGGACACCATGATGTTTTTTTCCTTTCTCACACAAGCCTAACATTCCCTTTATTCCTAAGGTCAGAAACTACCACACCTCAGATACCAATTGGTGATACCATCATAGAAAGAAAATTTCAGTAGATGGCTACTAGGGGCAACAAGAAATAAATTGCTAAGCCATATGATAAGATAAAGGTTATCTGTGGCTAGTCTGATAACTTAGTCAATAAATACTAATCAATTTAAAATGAGTACAGGAACAGAATTCACTTGGGTAAGACATGTCTGTAAGTTTGCAAATTGATTCTCTTTACTTCACTTCAAATGATAAATATATACTATTATCACATGTGCTCACCTGGGACCAGGTTTTCTTGGTTCTGGTCCTCAGATTAGGACTTTTTTTCATTTCATTTCATTTTTCTTTTTTTTTTTTTGTTGCCAGTTCTGGGGCTTGAACTCAAGGCCTGTGTGATGTCCTTGAATTACTTTTTCACGGCTACAATCCACAGTGCCTTGTCCGGCTTTTTCAGTAATAGATTGGAGATAAGAGTCTCACGGACTGGGGGGGGGAGGATGGGAAGGGATGGGAAGGGGAAACAAAGGAGGAGGCTACAATGCTTGATAAGAAATGTACTCATTATCTTGCCCATGTAATAGTAACCCCTCTGTACAGTATTTTCACAATAAAAAGAAAAAAAAAAAGAAAAAAAAAAGGGTCTCACAGATTTTTCCTGCTATGCTGGCTTTGAACTATGAGCCTTAGATCTCAGCTTCCTGAGTAGCTAGGATTATAGGCATGAGCCACCAGCACCCAGGTTTATTAGGACTTTATTTGAATTTATTTATTCAGTGATTTGAAATGATATGCATGACCAGATGATTATATGGTGGACAAGGAAACAATCAAAATTCAATTGGACTTCTCCTTATTAAACAATGTTGTAACTTAATAGCAAATTGAACAGTAAGAGATTTGTTTCATTTTCTGGGTGCCAATGCTGGGATTTGAACTCAAGACCTGGCTGCTGTCCCTGAGATTCTTTTGCCCAAAGCTAGTGTTCTTGGGCCACATCTCCACTTCTGGACTTTTTGGAGATGAGAATCTCATAGACTTACTGCCTGGACTGGTTTTAAACCGTGATCCTTAGACTCAGCTGCCTGAGTAGCTAGGATTACATGTGTGAGCCACCTGTGCCTGGCCAGTAAGTTTTTTGTTTTTTGTTTGCCAATCCTAGGGTTTGAACTCAGGGCTTGGGAACTGTCTCTCAGCTTCTTTTGCTAAAAGCTAACACTCTACCATTTGAGTCACAGGGCCACTTTTGGCTTTTTCTGTTTATGTAGTACTAAGGAATTGAACCCAAAGCCTCAGGCATGCAAGGCAAGCACTCTACCACTAAGCCACATTCCCAGCTCCTCAGTAAGTTTTATATACATATAAATGCATCAAAATTCACACAGTAAGGAAAACTACTTACAGAAATAAATACGAGATCAGCTTCTTTGATGGCTTCATCAATATTCGTAGAAAAAAATAGATTTTTTCCTCGACAGGATTCTACTACTTCTTTTAATCCTGGCTAGAAAGAAAAAGGGAAAAGATTTTTTCATACAGCTTACCAGTCATATGAGATAATCTAATTAATGTTTGTTAAAAGTAAAGGATCTTCAACGCAATTCCTATTAAAATCCCAATGACGTACATCTCTGAAATACAGAAAACAGTCCAAAAATTCATATGGAACAACAAAAGACCTAGAATAGCCAAAACAATTCTAGGGGATAAAGACAATATGGGAGGGCTATCCATGCCGAACTTCAAACTCTACTACAGAGCTATAATAACAAAGACAGCATGGTACTGGCACAAAAACAGACCCGAAGACCAATGGAACAGAATAGAAGATCCAGAAATAAATCCACAGGCCTACAGCCAGCTGATATTCGACAAAGGAGCCAAAGACATACAATGGAAGAAACACAGCCTCTTCAACCGCTGGTGCTGGGAAAACTGGGCAGCCACATGCAGAAAACTAAAAGTGGACCCCAGCCTATCACCATGTACCAACATCAACTCAAAATGGATTAAAGACCTTAACATTAAACCTGAATCTCTGAAACTACTGCAGGACAGAGTAGGAGAGACACTTGAACTAATAGGCACAGGAAGGAACTTCCTGAACAGAGTCCCAGGGTCACAACAAATTGGAGAGAGACTCGACAAATGGGACTACCTTAAAATAAAAAGCTTCTGCACAGATAAAGCTATTGCAACCAAGCTAGAAAGACAACCAACTAATTGGGAAAAAATATTTACCAGCAATATATCAGACAAGGGGTTAACATCCTGTATATACAGGGAACTCAAGAAACTAATCCCTCCCAAACCCAACAAACCAATTACTAAATGGGCAAGGGAACTAAAGAGGGACTTCTCAAATGAAGAAATAAAAATGGCAAAGAAACACATGAGGAAATGTTCATCATCCCTGGTGGTGAAGGAAATGCAAATAAAGACAACACTGAGATACCACCTTACCCCAGTCAGAATGTCCCACATCCACAAATCAGCCAACGACAAATGCTGGAGGGGATGTGGAGAACGAGGAACGCTATTACACTGCTGGTGGGAATGTACATTCATACAACCACTTTGGAAAGCAGTCTGGAGGGTCCTTAGAAAGCTAAAGATTGACCTCCCTTACGACCCAGTCATACCACTTCTAGGCATCTACCCTGAACAACAGGAACCAATATACAAGGACACGTGCACCTCCATGTTTATTGCAGCACTGTTCGCAATAGCTAGGATATGGAAACAACCTAGATGCCCCACCACAGATGAATGGATCCAAAAATTGTGGTATCTATACACAATGGAATACTATGCAGCCATTAGAAATGACAAAATAATGGCATTTGCAGGGAAATGGATGGAGCTAGAAGGAATCATGTTGAGCGAGGTAAGCCAAGAACGAAGAGACAAACAGTACATGGTCTCCCTGATAAGTGGATGATGAATCCAAAATGTTAGGTGATATGACAAAACTAACAGGACTTAAGAAACAAAGAACTCCCACTCATCTGGTTGAACCACTACTAAATATCCCCATGCTGCTGATCACATATATGGTATATAACATATGAGCACCGTTATATATTACAGACTGTGATAGACAATTTGCTCCAGGAAAGTTAGAATGAACTTGTGACTTTAAATGAGCATCATTATTCCACAATACTGTGAATTTCCGGAAATTAAGTAATCACTTAATCACAATCAAAAAAAAAAAAAAAAAAAAAGAACCTTGGGGAAGGGAGGGAGGGAGGGGATGGTAGGGGGAAAACAATGGAGGGGGTAACAATGTTCAAGAGGAAGTGGAAGTGTACTCATTGCCTCACTCATGTAACCGTAACCCTCTGTATAGTATCTTTACAATAAAAAAAAAAAATAAGTAAAAAATATAAATAAATAAAAAGCCAGAAAAAAAAAAAAAAAAAAGTAAAGGATCATCTCAGGTGTGTTAGCACATATGTGTAACCCAACATTTGGAAGGTATCCTGCCGGGGCTGGTTTTGAACCGTGATCCTCAGCTCTCAGCCTCCTGAGTAGCTAGGATTACAGGTGTGAACCACCAGCACCCAGCTATCCCTGAGTTTTTTAGCTCAAGGTTAAGCACTCTACCACTTAAGCCACACGTCCACTTCCAACTTTTAGTGGTTAGAGATAGGAGTCTCATGAACTTTCCTGCCTAGAATGGTTTCAAATTGTGAACCTCACTCAACCTTAGCCTTCTGCGTAGCTAGGATTACAGGCATGAGCCACCAGTGCTTGGTAATGATTATTCAATAAATATGGTAATATCAAAATAAGAGTCAGGAGAGAGAGTTGTTTGCAGTGCTAGGGATCAAATAAATCTAGAGCCTGAGAGATGCTGCTCTAGTAGCACACCAACAAATAATTTTAATTGTTAAATCTTAACAATACTACTACACTATTTCTGTAATAAGTAAAAGAATACCACATTAAATCAGGGCTTTTCTTACTCATTTCTTTTCCAAATTACCGCCACATTGAACCCAACCATCAAACATTAGCTGGCCTATTTTTGAACAGTTATGGGCTGGGAATGTGGCTTAGTGATAGAATACTTCCCTAGCATTCATGAGGCCCTGGGTTCGATTCCTCAGCACCACATAAGCAAAAAAAGACAAAAGCTAGAAGTGGCGCTGTAGCTCAAGTGGTAGAGTGCTGGCCTTGAGCTGAAGAGCTGAGGGATAGCGCCTAGGCCCAGAGTTCAGGTCCCACGACCGGACCCCCTTCCCCCACCCAAAAAAAAAAAGAGTTTCACAGACTTTCCTTCTCGGGCTGGCTTTGAACTGCAAGCCTGAGATCTCAGCCTCCTGAGTACTAGGATTACAGGCGTGAGCCACAGGTGCCTGGCTGAGCTTTTTGCTTGTTAAAGGAGACACAAAAGTCTCATGAGGGACTGGGAAGGTGGCTCGGTGGTAGAGTACTTGCCTTGCATGCATGAGACCCTGGGTTTGATTCCTCTGTCCCTGAGCTCTTCAGCTCAAGGTTACCACTTGAGCCACAGTGCCACTTCTGACTTTTTCTGCTTATGTGGTGCTGAGGAATCTAACCCAAAGTTCAAGCCCCACAACTGACAAAAGAAAAAAAAAAGAAAATCCCGCATAATCTCACTGAATTAAAAACCATTATTAATTTTCTTGTGTATGCCAGTACTGGGGCTTAAACTGAAGAGCCTCACACTCTTGCTTAGCTTTTTCCCTCAAGGCTGGTACTTTACCACTTGAAACTTCTTCCAGTTTTTATTTTTTTTAATGTTTTTATTGTAAAAATACTGTACAGAGGGATTAGTTACGTGAGCAAGGTAATGAGTCCATTTCCTATCAAGCATTGTTGCCTCCTCCTTTGTTTTCCCCTTATCATCCCTTCCCTCCCACCTCCACAACTACACTCCCCCCCCCCCCACTCCCTCACCCCAGGTTTTTTTTTTTTTTGGTCTGGTCATGGGGCCTGAACTCTGGGCCTGGGCGCTGTCCCTCAGCTCTTCAGCTCAAGGCTAGCGCGCTACCACTTGAGCCACAGCACCACTTCTGGCTTTTTTCTTTTTGCTTATGTGGTGCTGAGGAATGGAACCCAGGGCCTCATGCATGCAAGGCAAGCGCTCTACCACTGAGCCACTTTCCCAGCCCCTTGTTTTTGTTTTTTTTTTAGGGGCTTGAACTCGGCCTGGGTGCTGTCCTTGAGCTCTTCTGCTCAAGGCTAGCACTCTACCACTTGGACCACATCACCACTTCTGGCTTTTTCTGTTTATGTGGTACTAAGGAATCGAACCCATGTCTTCATGCAAGCACTATACCCTAAGCCACATTCCCAGCCCCCTCTTTAAGACCTTTAAGGATGAAATGTGTTTCAGTCCTGTGGTGGCCCCAAACAGATGACTATGGATTAGTTCATCGTTTCTGAGTTGTGGCCCAACTGGAATAAGGGTTTGGGGAGCCTGTGTAAGGGAGCTGTGTGCCATTTCTGGTTTTCTGGTGGTTAACTGGAGATGAGTATGATAGACTTTCCTGCACTGGCTAGCTTTGAATCATGATGCTGAGATTTCAGCCTCCTAAGTAATGAGGATTACAGGCCTGAGCTACCAGCCCCCAGCCTACTTCTAGTTTTTTATGTTTAACTAGAGATAAGAATCCTTCAGATATATCTCAGGCTGTCTTCAAACCTCAATCCTCAGTTCTTAGCCTCCTGGGTAGCTAGGATTACAGGTGTGAGCTACCAGCTCCCAGCCTACTTCTAGTTTTTTATGTTTAACTAGATAAGAATCCTTCAGATATGTCTGTTCTGGCTGTCTGCTAACCTCAGACCTCAAGATTTCAGCCTCCTGAGCAGTTAGGATTACAAGCAGGAGACACTGGTACCTGGCTATTAATTTTCTAATGTTGAGAATCATTTATTTCTGTACATACTTGACATTTTTTAAATGTTCTAACATTATTTACATCTGCAATGCAGGGGAGGGCCTAGAATATTCTAGTCATGTGCTCTATCACTGAGCTATACCCTCAACCAATGTCAACAACATTTTGTATCTTGATTTTTTTCATCAAATTTCTTATCAGTTGTAGCCGTAGTTGTTCATGGTAATAGTACATATGTTTAACAAAGATAAAACAAAGAATAACAACCAGGAGTAGTCTGATGTATTTACCTCATAAATAGGAAGAGTTGGAGAGTTCCATGCATTGATTCTTGATTCATTAACATCAACAACTGTTACCCTGATTTCGGGGCACATATGGGCAATGACACTGCATGTGGGTCCTCCAACGTAGCCCGCACCAATGCAACAGATCTTCTTAATTTCAAACATGACTAAACTAGAGTGGAGACAGGAAGAATGAAGTGTTAGCATTAAAACGCAAAGTTGAAGAAATCACATCACACATTCATCATACTTTACAAATGTTGCCAAAGTGACAGTATATCTGGAAAGATTTCCTACATTCACTCATAGAAATTACGGAAATGGTGATTAAAAAATAACATTCCAATGGGATAGCCTAACTTGTTCTCTCTCTGCTAGCCTGAAACAGACGGAAAAAATTATAGTAACTGATATTACTGGCAGAGAATTACAAGGATTATAATGACGTAATACCTAGAAAGTCAAGAAGGAAAATACAGTCTTAGTTTAATAAACTAGGACAACTTCAATCTCTGATGGAAAGTTCCAGTGTAAATTTACAAACCAGTACAATTCTTGTTTAAAGTTTGGTGTATATAGGTAAGTTTTCGATAGGTTTAAACTGTGATAAATATTAAGAGTAGTTCCTTGAGCCAGGCATAAGTGGCTCAGGCCTAGAATCCTAGCTACTCAAAAGGCTGAGATGCAGGAATATGGATTGAAGCCAGCCTGGGCAGGAAAAGTCCATGAAACTCTTATCTCCAATTAACCACAAAAAACTGGAAATGGAGCTGTGGTTCAAGTGGTAGAATTCTAGCCTTGAGCAAAAGATGAGGGAACAGTACTCAAGTCCTTTGTTCAAGCCCTAATACTGGCAGAAGCAGAAGAAAGGCGAAGGAAGAAGAAAGAAGCAGCAGCAGGAGCAGCATTGGTGGCTCACGCCTGTAAGCCCATGCAGGAAAGTTCCTGAGACTTTTATTTCCAATTAACCACCCGAAAACCAGAAGTGGAGCTGTGGTTCAAAGTGGCAGAGCACTAACCTTGAGCAAAAGAATTTAGGGACAGTGCCAGGCCCCAGGTGAAAGGAAGAGTAATTCCACAGTCCAGAACTGGCCTCTGAGATTGGACTTTCTGCTGTGGTTTGAATGTATATTCTAAGAGCAGGAGGCATGGCACAACTCAAGTGGTAAAGTCCCTGCCTAGGGAGCTCAAGGCCTTGAGTTCAAATTCCACTACTATTCCCTCCAAAAAAAGAATGTTTACCCCAAAACAGGGAGCTCAAGGCCTTGAGTTCAAATTCCACTACTATTCCCTCCAAAAAAAGAATGTTTACCCCAAAACATGTGCTAGAAACTTAATTCCTAAAGGTGGAGAATTTGGGGCCTTAACAGAAATTCTTTTTTTTTTTAAATTTAATTTTATTTTATTGTGAAAATACTGTACAGAGGGGTTACAATTACATGGGCAAGATAATGAGTCCAGGGCTGGGAAGGTGGCTCAGTGGTAGAGCACTTGTCTTGCATGCATGAGGCCCTGGGTTTGATTCCTCAGCTACATATAAGCAGGAAAAAAAAGCTGAAAGTGGCGCTGTAGCTCAAGTGGTAGAGCGCTAGTCTTGAGCTGAAGAGCTGAGGGACAGCGCCCAGGCCCAGAGTTCAGGCCCCACAACAACCGGGCCCAACAAAAAAAAAAAAAAAAAAAAAAAAAGATAATGAGTACATTTCTTATCAAGCATTGTTGCCTCCTCCTTTGTTTCTTTCTGGAGTGTTCTACCTGTGTGTACAGATTAATGCCTATTCTAAGAGCTTAAAGATTCAAGTTTGCTTTATTTCTCTTTGCCCTCCCTCTAGGGAATGACATAGCAAAAAAGGCCCTTGCCAACGTCAGCCTTTCTATCTGGGATCTGCCAATCTCTAGAACCAAGAAATTCCTGTTACATCTCAGGAATTGTTCTACAATAGAAAACAGACTTAAGTGTCCTCTATATGCTTAGCTTAGCTTCAGCAGATTTCTTTTAGGTATAGAGCAATCTTAAATTTCATTTCAACATTAATTTTTAAAAAAAGGAGACAAAGAGAGAGTAAAGGTTTCTGTAGTTACCAAAAATTTCACATAGATTTTCACTTTAAGTTCTTCAAAATCATTTGTGAACTACTTTACTTGTGGCAACCATTTATCTTTATTTCTGTTCCTCTACTTTTCCATTCTACCCCTTCCACTTTCAGGCTTCAGATGCCCTACACATAGGGAAAAAGAAAACTGTACAGGTAGAAAAAGACTACAGTGGGGTCAGGTGCTGGTGATACATGCCTGTAATCCTAACTACTCAGGAGGCTGAGATCTGAGGATCATAGTTCAAAGCCAGCCCAGGCAGATTAGTCCCTGTGAGACTCTATTTTTTTTTGTCAGTTGTGCCTGGGTGTGCTGTCCCTCAGCTCTTCAGCTCAAGGCTAGTGCTCTACCACTTGAGCCACAGCGCCACTTCCGGCTTTTTCTGTTTATGTGGTGCTGAGGAATCAAACCCAGGGCCTCATGCATGCAAGGCAAGCACTCTACCATTGAGCCACCTTCCCAGCAGCCCTGGGAGACTGTTATCTCCCAATCAACCACTCAAAAACCAGAAGTGGCACCGTGGCTCAAGCCCTAGCCTGGAGCACAAAGAGGCTCAGGGACAATGCCCAGGCCCTAAGTTCAAGCCCCACAACCAACAAAAGAAAAGAAAAAAAAAAGAAAGACTACAGGAAAAAGAGTGAGAGGAGGGGTGAAATTGTTCAAAAGGAAATATACATTTTACCTGACTTAAGTAACTGTAAACCTTCTTTATATCACCTTAAACTACTAGTAAATTTTTTTTTTGGTTGGTGGTGGGGCTTGAACTCTGCGCCTGAGAGCTGTCCCTGCACTCTTCAGCTCAAGGTGAGCATGCTACTACTTGAGCCACTGTGCCACTTCTGGTTTTTTGATGGTTAATTGGAGATAAGAGTCTCTTGGACTTTCCAGCCCAGGCTAGCTTTGAACTGTGATCCTCAGATCTCAGCCTCCTGAGAAGCTAGGATTACAGGCATGAGCCACTGGTGCGTGGCTATTAATAAAAATTTTTAAGAGTATATGTTTTGTTTGTTTTGTTGTGTTTTTTTTTGGGGGGGGGGTCCGGTTGTGGGGCCTGAACTCTGGGCCTGGGCGCTGTCCCTCAGCTCTTCAGCTCAAGGCTAGCGCTCTACCACTTGAGTCACAGCGCCACTTCCAGGTTTTTCTTTTTTGCTTATGTGGTGCTGAGGAATCGAACCCAGGGCCTCAGGCATGCAAGGCAAGCGCTCTACCACTGAGGCAACTTCCCAGCCCAAGAGTAGATGTTTTTTTTAAAAAGACTATATTACAAGTACTAAGTGGCTAACAGAGGAACTGTCTGAGAAGTTCACACCTATGTGATCCCTGAATAAGCTTATCAGTAATCACTGTAGCTGTCCCCACCTTTACAGGAGGGAAGATTGGCATCTGGCTTAAGAAAAATTGTTTCTACTAGTTCTAGGAACACACACACACACACACACACACACACACACACACACACACACAGCTGGTTGCTGACTGCACACACACACACACACACACACACACACACACACACACACACACACACACACACACACACACACACACACACACAGCTGGTTGCTGACTGCTCACCTGTAATCATAACTACCAGGAGGTTGAGATCTAAGGATCACATGTGAATGAAGCCAGCAGGGAAAGTCCTTGACACTCATATCTCCAATTAACCACCAAAAAGCCGGAAGCAGAGCTGTGGTTCAAGTGGTAGAGTGCTAGCCTTGAGCACAAAAGCTCAGGAACAGCACCTTAGTTCAAGCCCAGGACTGACACACACAAACAAGAGAGTCTATCAAGTCTGATAGACAGGCCTGATGGAGCAGACCTGTAATCTCAACTCTGGGAAGGCTGACACAGGAGAATTGTGAGTTCCAGGCCAGCAGAAGTTACATAGTGAGTTCTACCATGAAACTGTCTCAAAATAGCAAAAACAACCTGTAACAACTCCGTTAAGAAAGGCTCTGCTAACATTCATGGAATAAACATAGATCCAATGTCTACTTGCAGAAACTCCTGGGCTTAAGGAGTTCACAATTTAAAAAGATGGATCAAGGTTGTTATCCACTGCTGTTCACAAGTATATTCTCAACACCTCGAATGAGGGCCCTTCCACAGGTATTAGTTAAATGAGTAACTCTTCATTTTTTTTTTGGGGGGGGGTCCAGTCGTGGGGCCTGAACTCTGGGCCTGGGCACTGTCCCTCAGCTCTTCAGCTCAAGGCTAGCGCTCTACCACTGAGCCACAGTGCCACTTCTGGCTTTTTTCTTTTGCTTACGTGGTGCTGAGGAATCGAACCCAGGGCCTCATGCATGCAAGGCAAGCGCTCTACTACTGAGCCATCTTCCCAGCCTATGAGTAACTCTTCATAAGGCCAATTTGCAGAGTTCTGTTTAAGTAGTTTAGTTCACATGGCTGATCACAGAATTATTATTATTATTATTATTATTATTATTGTCGGTCATGGGGCCTGAAGTCTGGGCCTAGGTGCTGTCCCTCAGCTCTTCAGCTCAAGGTTAGTGCTCTACCACTTGAGCCACAGCGCCACTTCCAGTTTTTTCTGCTTAAGTGGTGCTGAGAAATTGAACCCAAGGCCTCATGCATGCAAGGCAGCATTCTATCACTGAGTCATCTTCCTAACCACTGATCATAGCATTTTAAAGCAAGCAATCTGAGTGCTATCATTTTCATTCCCTTTCCTTTAGCTCCCTAAAGAATTTGAGCATGTTTCCCCAGAATCTTCTTATCCACCTTGAGTGTGAGACCAGATTTCAGCTTCCCTTGCATACAGCAGCCAGCACAGTGCACTGATGGCAGGTGGACCTGTACTGCAGAACTGGATGCGTTTTAGGACTTCCTTTTGGGTTCCTTCCTTGGTATTTTATACAAAATGTGGCCTGAAGATCAAAGTACTGAAGTAGGTGCTTGCACTGACCATGCAAAACCAAATAAGCAGTTCATGTGGAAGTTTCAACAAGAAATTTGAAGATGTGGCTTAAACATCCACAACAGATGTTTTCTGAGTCAATTTTCTATTTCTACTTTCATATATTTATTTGGGGTTTTGTTGTTGTTGTTTGTACGTAACTTGGGGCTTGAACTCAGGGCCTAGGCACTGTTTCTGAGCTTCTTTTGCTCAAGGCTAGCATTCTACCACCTGAGCCACAGCTTTACTTTTGGCATTTCTGGTAGTTTGGTGGAGATAAGTGGCTCATACTTTCCTGCCCAGGCTAGCTTTGAACTTTGATCCTCAGATCTCAGCTCCTGAGTAGTTAGGATTATAAGCATGGGCCATTGATGCCTAGCTTCTTTTATGTTTTTTTTTTTTTTCCAGTCATGGGTCTTGAACTCAGGGCCTGGGCACTGTCCCTGAACTTCTTTTGCTCAAGGCTAGCGTTCTACCACTTGAGCCACAGCGCCACTTCTGGCTTTTTCTGCTTATGTGGTGCTGAGGAATCAAATCCAGGGCCTCATGCATACAAGGCAAGCACTCTACCACTGAGCCACCTTCCCCGATTCCATTAAACTCTTATCTCCAATTAACCAGCAAAAAGCCAGAAATGAAGGCAGTGGTTCAAGTGGTAGAGTGTCAGCCTTGGGCAAAAAGCTAAGGAGCAGTGCCAAGGCCCTGAGTTCAAGCCCTATTAACTGCCCAAAAATAAATAAAGCAATGAACTATCAATAGGGGAGAAAGAAATACATGGCTGGAGATGTAGTTCAATGGATAGAACACCAGTGTAAACTTTTGGGTTGAGTCCCTAGCATAAAGAAAAAGGGAGAGGGGGCTGAGAAAGTGGCTCAGTGGTAGAGTGCTTGCCTTGTGTGCATGAGACCCTGAGTTCAATTCCTCAGCACCACATAAGCAGAAAAAGCAGGAAGTGGCGCTGTGGCTCAAGTGGTAGAACGTTAACCTTGGGCTGAAGAGCTGAGGGATAGCGCCCAGGCCCAGAGTTCAGGACCCAGGACTGGCAAGAAGAGAAAGAGAGAGAGACAGACAGACAGACAGACAGAGACAGACAGAGACAGAGAGAGACAGAGAGACAGACACAGAGACAGACAGAAACAGAGAGAGAGAGAGAGAGAGAGAGAGGGAGAGGAGAAGAGGGGGAGGAAAGAGGGGGATAAGGGGAAAAGAGAGCTTGCACAAATGCACAGTGAAAGAAAACCAAGGTTAGGTTGTCTAGCACTTAAGACCAGATGCTGGGAAGTCAAAAACACATCTCAGAGCGGACAGTCAACTCTTTCATTTTACATCTCCAGAACCCTTCTGAAGAAACACCACATTACTGTTCTTTTTCATAGGGGATTTGAAGAAACTCAAAGGCTCACTGTGTCTCTGAGGTTAGCGGACAGACAGCCACTCCTCTATATCCATGAGCAGCTCCCTACCACTGAACCCCTATTCTACATAATTGAACCCCACTAAACCTGTATTCTACATATCGGAATACCCAACCCTACTTAATCATCTGATGAGTAGAACCTACAATTTTTCAAGATCTCACACAAACATGGTCTCCAAAAGCCTCCAAGGAAGTCTTTTCCTGACCTAAGGTGAACAGATCTCTGGGGTAGTGGCCCACGGCGAACTGGTGGGCAGCACACACGGCAGAGTTAGGATTTTATCCTCACACTAAGAGGGGAGGCCAGAGAAAAGCGGGGCCCTCCCCCACGCCCCCTCAAGAGCAGATCTAACCCCACACAAAAGACCAGGGCCCCGAGACCCAGGGAGGTCCCGTGGAAAGGATCGCTTCCTTCCATGGGCATGCGCTTTCCGAAACAGAGGGGAGATGTCATTGATCTCTCGAAGTGCTGTGGTGAAATGGGAAAAAGGCTTCGTCTCGATGTTAAGGCCGAGGCAGCCCCCTCTCCAGGGCAGCCCTGATGCCTCCAGGGGTCGAGGCGGTGAGCCCGGGCGGCGCGCGCTGCCCGCCGCTGCCTGCACACCCCGCCTGGGCGGCCCGGGTGCGGCGCTTACCCGCTTTTCAGCCCCGACGCGACCCCGGACAGCGTTTTCCTCCCGACCGTGCTGCAGCAGCTTCTGCAACCGCACCCGCGCTGGGCTCCGCAGGATGGGCCAGGACCCACGTACCTCGCTCAGGCTGCCAAAGGCCGCACCCCGAGCCCCAGGCCCGCGCTCGTATTTAAAGGCTCTTGCCCGAGAAGGCGGAGGCTTCATTCCCCTGCAGCCAGGCCCTCCAGGACTCTGCTCCCAGCCCCACCTCCCGCAATACGAGGCCCGGGGCAGGCCCCGGTCGGCTCCGAGGCTGAGGGGCGTGGCCTCACGGGGGCATGGCCTCGGGGTGGAGCCACGCCCATAATCGAGCGGGGCGAATCCGCTGCGGCCACCGCGGAGGCTCCGCCCCTTCCGCGAATGGCGCTGGGCGGTACCGCGTGGGTCCGCTAGGCCCTGGAAAGGGGAGGGAGATGGCAGCGCTTGGAGTGGGCCGGGGCCACTTCCAGGGTGCCGGGCAGCGGAGGGACTGGGCCTCGTCGCGATGCTCTGGCTCCTTCCCTGCCACGTTGTCCTGGCAGGTCGTCGGTGCAGAGACGTGCCGCCCACCGCTGGAGTCAGGGGTGCTGGGTGCTGGGCGGGCTGCGCGCCGAGAGGACCGGAAGGTCCCGCCCCCGTTCCGGTCCCGCAGCAGCCTGGGGCGCCGTGCACTCTAGACGCGGCGCGGTAGTCCGGGCGCCGGCCCACTCCGCCCCCGCTCTGCAGGCCCCGCCCGCCACGCCCAGCGGCCGAGGGTTAGTCACGTCCCGCCGCGCCCGGGCCCCGGCCGAAGGCGCCTTCCCTGCGGTCCGGAGAATGGCGCGGTCTACCCCGGCCTTAGTAGGACACCCGCATCTTCTGGGCGTGTTTTCCTGAACTCTCCCCGCCAAATTGAGGATATAGAATATCTGTGCAGGGAGTATGCAACATATACATGTATGGGGACGAATGAAAATGACACGTAGCGCCTGACCACGTTCAGGGTGAATAACAGTTGTGTTTCTTTTTGAGGTCATCATAGGTCTCCAGTCTTACGAGGGAAAAAGCCAAGCACAGTCACAGCTTTTTTATTTCCCCCATTAAGTTAATGACATCAAGTGACATAATCTGTATTTGAGGTCAAGTCGTTTTTAGTCATGCATTCCTTAACGATGTGGATGTGTTTTGAGAAACATATGAACATCATCGAACTTATTTGCCCTAAACTGCCTACCTAAAACATCAGTGGAGAATGAATGAATCATAGGACCACCATTTAAGGTGAGGGCAGTCCCCGACCAAAATTAGGAGGAAAGTGAGTAGGAATTTGCAAATACACACTAAATTACCATATGGAATACTGTTTTCCTAATAAGATCATAATTCAACTTTAAGAAAACTTGAATGATAATGTAATATACTTGCTGAGGATTGTAGAAAATGTGATAAACCTGGGTACTGGTGGCTCAAGGCCTTGATCCTAGCTATTCAGGAGGCTGAGATCTGAGAGTCAAGATTCAAAGCCAGCCTAGGCAGATAAATTGGTAAGTTCCATTTAACCAACAAAAAGCTGGACGTGGAGTTGTGGCTCAAGGTAGAGCTCCAGCCTTGAGCAGAAAAAGCTAAGCAAGAGTACAAGACCCTGAGTTCAAGATCTCACACACATACACACACAATTCATAAACATGGCTATCTTATGTTCATGCCTGTCTACCAAGTGGACAGGAACTTGCCCTACTGCCTTCCCTTTAACTGTTCTTTTTGTTGTTGGTGGTGGATGTGGGGCTTGAGCTCAAGGCCTTCGTGCTGTCTCTGAGCTCTTTTGCTCAAGGCTAATGCTCAACCACTTTGAACCACAAGGTCACTCTGTTTTTTTTGGTGATTAATTGAAGAGTCCCATAGACTTTCTTGCCCAGGCTGGCTTCCAATTGTAATCTTCAGATCTCCCTCTTCTGATATTTGGCCACTAGAGCCTGGCCA
This sequence comes from Dipodomys merriami, assembly GCF_024711535.1. Taxonomy (NCBI): domain Eukaryota; kingdom Metazoa; phylum Chordata; class Mammalia; order Rodentia; family Heteromyidae; genus Dipodomys; species Dipodomys merriami. The sequence goes on along the minus strand of NW_027206512.1, from coordinate 43,479,183 downwards.
ATTTTTTTGTTTTTGTTGGTCGTGGGGCTTGAACTCTGGGCTTGAGCGCCATCCCTCAGCTCTTCAGCTCAAGGCAAGCACTCTACTGGAGCACTCTACCACTTGAGCCACAGCGCCACTTCCAGTTTTTTAGTGGTTTGAGATAAGAGTCTCATGGACTTTCCTGCCCGGGCTGGCTTTGAACTACAATCCTCAGATCTGAGCCTCCTGAACAGCTAGGATTACAGGCGTGAGACACCAGCACCTGGCAAATTGTTTCTTTAGGTATAGGCACAACCCAAAGTTTCCATGCTTTTGCTCAAGATGCTACCCAAAATCACATCAGCTCAATCCTGTTTCTCTACCTGGTCACTACAGAAAAACTCCACTATCATACCTTCCTGAACACCTTAGCAAGAAGATAATGATCTACCAACCTCCATTCTATTCTCTGTCTTTCTCTTCCATATGAGCACATGCAGTACATGAAATGCCAGGTTTTAGTGAAGGGAATTTAAACAGTACTGTTGGCTTACCCTCTAATCCTAGCTACTCAGGAAGCTGAGATCTGAGGATGGCAGTTAGAAGCCAGCAGGGCAGAAAAGTCCATGTGGTGCTTATTTCCAAAAAAAAGCTGGAAGTACAGGTGTGGTTCCATTGGTAGAGTGCTAGACTTGAAAATAAAAGCTCAGTGACAGGGACTGGAAAGGTGGCTCAGTGGTAGAGTGCTTGCCTTGCATGCCTGAGGCCCTGGATTCAATTCCTCAGTACCACATAAGAAAAAAGCCGGAAATGGCGCTGTGGCTCAAGTGGTAGAGCACTAGCCTTGAGCTGAAGAGCTGAGGTGAGGGACAGTGCCCAGGCCCAGAGTTCAGGCCCCATGACCGGACCCAAAAAAAAAAAGCTTAGTGACAGCACTCGCCTTGAGTTTAACTGGACACACACACACACACACACACACACGCACGCACACACGCACTCACGCAAAAAGCCATACAAAAAAAAATTAAAGAGTTGATATAGAGGATCTTGTAGCAATGCTGAATGATGACCTACGAATCTTGGGCTTCTTGTAAATGGTGATATAAATGGGTATGGAATATGGCAAGCTTAATCATGACATTTCTAAGGCTGATTATTATAGTGAAGTCTTTGTTCCCCTAATTCATATCCTACTTGCTATTATTTCTCTGCGCACACTCATAAAAACTCCTCTCCAAAGTTACTTGTACTGTCTCTCCTTCCTTATTCCCAATACTAACAATTCCTATTTCACCTGGATTTTCATCTGTACTAACCCATTTAGGATTTTCAATGTATCTTTCTGGCCAATATTCAATTCTTTGTCCTAATGATTTCTTAACAGGAATGTGACACAATCCTCCTCCTTCATTTTGCTACTCAGGGACAGGATACTATCCTTTAAAACTTTTTCACTCAAAGATGGCACTCTAACATTTGAGCCACAGCTCCACTTTTGGCTTTTGGTAGTTATTTGGAGATGACAGTCTCCAAGACTTTTCTGTTCAGGCTGGCTTTGAACAATGTTCCCCAGATCTCAGCCTCCTGGGTGGTAAGGATCAGTCCTAGCATGCAGCTCTCATTACTTATTTGCTCAAATTTGTCTTTAGATTCTATCATGGAACCATTTCATGAGCCCACTGCCTTTTGGATTGCTTTTTGCATACACTCCATACACTCAGAGAAAAAGCAAATGTTCATTTTTGTGTGCTCTCAGGTTAGAGCTGCTCTGGGGTAACAAAGATGCTCAAGTAAACACTACCAGGCAACATCTTACTTGGCCTCTGTATAAGAAGAAAAGACATGTAACTTCAACCTAATTTCTTAGAAGTCTTCAGGGTATTTCCTTCCAAATACTAGCACCATACTGCTATCATATAAATATTTTTCTTATTTATTGTTTAACTGTCCCTCTTAGGAATGCCTTTTGTTAGGGGTAAGATGTCTTACATAGAAATTTTAACAGGGCACATTATAACATTTTACTAAGCAAAAGATGCTTCTTTTCCCACAAAAGCCAAGAAGAGAGCACAAGTGTTACTAACATTTTCTATTTATTAAGAAAAAGTGCATAGTACAAGCCCTTTATCCCAATCCAATTACTCAGTAAAAGATTAACATTAACCTTGGATGGCACAGACATGATTTGTTTGGCATGATTTAAGACATTTAAAAACAGCAATTTACATTTACTACATCACATGACCACTTTTATTTTTAACAAAGTAATCATCAGACATAACAAATACATAAGATTTTTCATTGGGAAATATTAGACTAATCCTACTATTGCAGCAACAAACTTTTACCCATCAACTGTAAACTCATTTCTCCTCCTTCAAAATCGTTTTGTGTCTTAAACTGAGTGGGTCAAAATTTAATTTATAGTATTGGACTTTCATTTAGAATGCTAGATTTCCAAGTTTCTTTGAAATATGAGGAAACTAATGAACACCAATCACATCAGAAAACACTAAATGTAACCATGGAACAGCTATGTTGGACTTGCTGACCATCAAATAGTGCTTAGATACATGATCAAATCTTTTCTTACAAACAGTTCCCATGTTAACCTTTTCCATATAAAACAAAACTACTGTTACTCTGTATAAAAGAACATTAAGTGACTAAAACAAACTCAATGGAATGTTTAAGACTCTCAAAATGAAAAAAAATGTAAGCTCTCTTTTATTTAGAATATTTTAAAAGGATCAAAGCCATGGTTCAAGTGAAGGTTGTTTACAAGCCTAGTAATGATATAAGAATGTGCTCAGTTAAAAGGCCACATGTAGATGCTTGAAGAATTAAATAGAATATAAATGACTAGTTACCTTAATTTTCTGTGCAGTACACTTTATATTTTCAGAAATGCAGGGAAATTTGGTTCTTTTTTTTCTGTTGTGGGGCTTGAACTCTGGGCCTGGGCGTTGTCCCTCGGCATTTCAGTTTAAGGCTAGCACTCTGCCACTTGAGCCACCACACCACTTCCACTTTCTAGTGGTTTATTGCAGATACGAGTCTCACCACAGACTTTCTTGCCCAGGCTGGCTTGGAACCGTGATCCTCAGATCTCAGTGTCCTGAGTAGCTTAGGACTAAAGGTGTGAGCCACTGGCAACTGGCTGTAGGGAAATTTTACAAGCAAAAAAACCAAGAGTAAACCAAGCATCAGTGGCTTACACCTGCAATCCTAGCTTCTAAGAAGGCTGAGATCTGAGGACCCTGGATTGAAACCAGCCTCGAGGAAGGAAAGTCTGTGAGACTCTGACCATTTTTTAAAAAGCTCAGGGACAGCACCTAGGCTGACAGGCCCCAAAATGCAAACCAAAAAAATAAAAAAGGGTAAATACTTCACAAAGAACCTCTAATACAAGCTTAGTAGAAGTTTCATATAAGGCAAATATATTAAGATGTAATGTCAAATATGTGACAGAAATGAACTAGGTCAGTGTGGTGGCACATGCCTATAATCCTAGCACTAGGAGGGCTAAGACAGGAGGATCAGAAGCATGAGGCTAGCCTGGGCTACATAGTAAGTCTCTGTCTAAAAAGAAAAACAAAGAGCTAGAAACAAGAATTTAAAATTTTAGGTCTCTAAGACTAGACATTCTGTGGCCAGAATATGGATCCTTTCTTTTCTTTTTCTTTTTTGCAGTGCTGGTGATGGAACCCAGGGCCTTACACATGCTAGGCAAGTGATCTAGCATTGAGCCATATCCTCAGCCTCAGACACTTCTTCAGTAAATGCCAATTCTCAATTATTTGTGAGCACAGATACAGTGCATACATGAGCATTTCTGCCAGGGACTGGTATTCTACCTAGGTAGAGAGCAAACTATTAGGATATGTGCACAGATTTCCAAGTTCAAGTAGCAGGGCAGGAAAAGGAATGCTACAGGGATTTAGCTCCATCTAATCCATTCCAGTGTTATTCTTTTTTTTGGGGGGGGGGGTGGGGTCCGGTTGTGGGGCCTGAACTCTGGGCCTGGGCGCTGTCTCTCAGCTCTTCAGCTCAAGGCTAGCGCTCTACCACTTGAGCCACAGTGCCACTTCCAGCTATTTTCTTTTGGCTTATGTGGTGCTAAGGAATCGAACCCAGGGCCTCATGCATGCAAGACAAGCGTTCTACCACTGAGCCACCTTCCCAGCCCCTGTTATTCTTTAAAGAATTGTTTTCTCCTCCATCCTCAGGAGGAGTGAGGGCTCTAAGGCTAGTGTTTGGAACTTACTACCTAACCTAGGCCATCCTTGAATTCTGGATCCTCCTGCCCCCACCAACCGAGCACTAGGAGGTTTCTTGTAGTCAGAGTCTTGAGCCCTTATATGCAGCTTCTCCTTTAAATTCTTCACCAGCTACAGAGGCAGAGGTCTTCCAAGTGGACCACAACAAGAAAAACCTCTACTACATGGTATTTATTTGTTTAGGATTTAACTTACCTGTGTTATATTACCTCTTTATTAGTACAATTAAGAGTTGGGTATATAATTTCAAGAAACTGAACACCAAGTTGAGATACACAGAAGAATTCAGGCAGTCAGTATTGGATTATGTAATGAAATGATGTCCTTTAACAATGTTATGGCCTCTGATGTAATCATCATAAAGGAGACAGTCACTCTATTGGGACAGAGACTGTTGAACAGTACAGTGATATAAGGTTTAGTTAATTCACACAAATAATTTTGCAGATCTACATATTAAAAGCCTAGACTGCCTGAGCAGAAAATCCTTATATTGGCAGCAAAGAATGTTCTAGCCCCCCATAAATATTCTCTGGTTACTTGCTAGAGAAAAAATTCTGTAGTTTTGAACTGAGCAAAATAATGCAATCTGTTCCTTTTTTATACATTTCAAGATTTCTCTTATATCAGTGTTCCTTCCCACCCTGGTACATCCCCATTACCCAAAAGAAATGAGAAGTGACAAAAAAAGATTTCTGATTGTTTCTCGTGGGTCCCTTGGAATAAACCAATAGTTCATTTTTTTTAACATAACAGAAGGCTCAAAATTTTTCTTCAAATAATGTGAACAACAAGGCATTCAAATGTAAGTAACTCAGCAGTTTCCAATATAGATGTAAAATGGTTTCATTCTAAAGAAAGAAGTGTTAGAACAGAGCTTCCTGAGAGGTACATTTAAAAAATAAATGATCGCTTAAATTATTACTGGATAGATTATACCTGGCCAAGGCAAAAAGAGTGAATTTGTCCTCATTTCAGGAACCTTATAAGGTTAGTCTCTAGTGGCTTCCAAGCATCATATAACGGACTGTAAGTCAACCACCACATTGAGGAAATCATGTTTGTTTATTCTGAACATCAGACATTTTTATTAGGAGTAGAAAATTAGTAAACAACCATTTCACTTCCCTATTCTAGCCACTTAAGTCAGCCATAATGAGTGACCCAGATTTCAGCTGGAGCTTGTAAAATGCTCCAAGAGTTGCCACCCACAAATCACCTATCAAGGCAAATGCAAATGCAATGTGGTTCTAATTGTCTTCCATAATCCCAAATAACATGACTTTATAAATGCCTTCTGAAAAAAAAAGTAAACCTATCAAAACTCTCTAAATAGTAAATGTGAAATCTCAAATTTCCTTCAATTATGTCAAAAATCACCACAAAAATTACAATCACAATTACAAACAGAATGAATGGAATATTTAAATTTAGGACAACCAAAAAAGCCCCATGTAACTTTTTTTTAATATAATTATTTACTCAAATATACTGTAAATAGGAATGGTGATAACACAGGAAGCAAAAGTTTGCAAGTAAAGTTTCTAGAAGCTCATGAAAACAATACCATCCCAAATTGCAGGTGCAAAAGGAAAAACAGTTCTAATGGGGTTAAGAGTACTCTGGTGGTCTTGTTCATTTGGTCGTGCAAATTGTTTTGCTTCCCATATCACAAAATTAGTCCACAGGAGGAGCTGGTGGATCTTGTCCCTGGCATTTAAAAAAAAAAAAAAAAAGGAGAGAGAGACCTCAAGTCAATCTAACAAATAAAATAACTGGGAAGAAATTCCACTCCCTAAACTTACTTGGATTTTTCATATGTTTGGGTTTTTTTGTTGGTCATGGGGCTTGAACTCTGGGCCCTGAGTGCTGTCCCTAAGCTCTTCAGCTCAAGGAGAGTGCTCTACCATTTAAGCTACAGGGCCACTTCTGTTTTTTTTCTGATGGTTCATTGGATATAAGAATCTCGTGGACTTTTCTGCCCAGGCTGGCTTTGAACTGTGATCCTCAGATCTCAGCCTCAGTAACTAGGATTACAGGCGTGAGCTACTGACACCAAGCCTCATGTTTTTATATAAGGGATAAGTATGTGAACAATGGTTTTGCAACATTTTTTCTCATTGCACCCTGTGGCATAGAAGAAAAGAGAAATTGTGTAACAGTGATGTGACTGTCCCCACCAGCTGTTAACGGTTTCATTCCTTTGGCTGAGGTGACTGGGTTAGTGAACAGCACACAGAGAACAGCCTGGATCTGTTTCTTTCTCACTATAGAAAAGTCAGTGAGAGCCTGGCGCCGGTGGCTCACGCCTGTAATCCTAGCTACTCAGGAGGCTGAGATCTGAGGATCACAGTTCAAAGCCTTCAAAGCCAGCCAGGGCAGGAAAGTCCATGAGACTCTTATCTCCAATGAACCACCAGAAAACTGGAAGTGGCACTGTGGCTCAAGCGGTAGAGTTCTCACCTTGAGCTGAAGAGCACAGGAACAGCGCCCAGGCCTAGAGTTCCAGCCCCATGACCGACAAAAAAAAAAAGGAAGAAAAAAAAAAAAAAAGAAAAGTCAGTGAGGAGCCAGGTGTTTGAAGCCAGCATGGGCTGTAAAACTCATATCTAATTAACCACTAGAAAACTGGAAGTGGCTCTGTGGCTCAAAGTGGTAGAGCAGTAGCCTTGAACTCAAAGGTTTAGGCAGTGGGGATAGGAAGGTGGCTCAGTGGTAGAGTGTTTGCTTTACATGCATGAGGCCCTGGGTTCGATTCCTCAGCACCACATAAGCAAAAAAAAAAAAAAAAAAGGCCAGAAGTGGCGTTGTAGCTCAAGTGGTAGAGCACTAGCCTTGAGCTGAAGAGCTGAGGGACAGCGCCCAGGCCCAGAGTTCAGGTCCACGACTGGACACCCCCTCAAAAAACAAAAAAGCTTAGGCAGTGCCCACACTCTAAGTTCAAGCCCATTGTCTGACAAAAAAAAAAAAAAAGAAGAAGAAACAAAGAAAGTCAAAGAAAGGGAAGAGAAGAAAGAAAGGGGAGAAAGCAAAGTCAGTGAGGAAGCATATGGCTCAGCTACTTCTGGCAGCCATTTGAAGACCAAGGAGGAAGCCCATTTTGGAATGAAGCTGATGGAACAAAGAAAGTTGGAGTTTTGATAATACAGCTAATAGTTTGTTGTATTGTTTTGTCTCAGACAATTTTTTTTGGGGGGGGGGGTTAGTCTTGGAGCTTGCTGAACTCAGGGGCATGGGTACAGCTGACCCTGAGCTTTTCTGCTCAAGGTTAATGCGCTACCACTTGGAGCCACAGATCTATTTCTGGTTTTCTGGTGATTAATTTTGTGGTGGAGGTAAGAGTCTCCCAGGCTTTCCTGCCCAAGCTGGCTTCAAGTTGAAATCCTAAAGTCTCAGCCTCCTGAGCAGCTAGGATTACAGGTATGAGCAACCAGCAGCCAGCTCTGAGACAATCTTGCTATATAGCTCAACCTAGCCTCAAAATCTATGATCCTTATACCTTTGCCTCCAAGTACTGGGACTACAGGTATGTGCCACTGTCTCCTTTGACACTGTTAGAACTGTCTAACCTTGTGAAGGCTAAAATGCTTGTGACTTTAGCTAAGTATCACTATCCCATAATATTGTGAAGTTCATATAATCACTTAATAAAGAAACTTTTAAACCGGGCCCTGGTGGCCCAGGCTTGTAATCCTAGCTGAGGAGGCTGAGATCTGAGGATCAGTTCAAAGCCAGCCAGGGCAGGAAAGTCCATGAGACACTTATCTCCAATAAACCACTAGAAAATCGACAAAAAAAAAAAAAAAGGATATTTCTTTTTTTGGGGTCCGGTTGTGGGGCCTGAACTCTGGGCCTGGGCGCTGTCCCTCAGCTCTTCAGCTCAAGGCTAGCACTCTACCACTTGAGCCACAGCGCCACTTCCGGCTTTTTTTCTTTTTGCTTATGTGGTGCTGAGGAATTGAACCCAGGGCCTCAGGCATGCAAGGCAAGCGCTCTACCACTGAGCCACCTTCCCAGCCCCAAAAAGGATATTTTTTAAAAAGTCTAATAACGACTGATGTGTGAAACCAATAAGGCTTTTTTTTTTTTTTTTTTTTTTTTGCTAGTCCTGGAGCCTGAACTCTGGGCCTGGGCACTGTCCCTCAGCTCTTCAACTCAAGGCTAGCACTCTACCACTTGAGCCACAGTGCCACTTCTGGCTTTTTCTGCTTATATGGTACTGAGGAATCGAACCCAGGGCCTCATGCATGCAAGACAAGCACTCTACCACTGAGCAACCTTCCCAGCCCCATAAGGCATTTTTTTTTTTTTTTTTTTTTGTCCGTCGTGGGGCTTGAACTCTGGGCCTGGGCGCCGTCCCTCAGCTCTTCAGCTCAAGGAGAGCGCTCTACCACTTGAGCTACAGCGCCACTTCCGGTTTTCTGGTGGTTTATTGGAGATAGGAGTCTCAGGGTCTTTCCTGCCCGGGCTGGCTTTGAACCATGATCCTCAGATCTCAGCCTCCTGAGTAGCTAGGATTACAGGCGTGAGCCACCAGCACCTGGCTCCATAAGGCATTTTTTAAAAAGCCATTTATTTATTTAAATGAACTTGAATTGATTATTCTTATTTGTATCAGAAATCTTCTGAATCGAAAAACATCAGGATCATTGGAAACATGCTCTAAAAGGGTGATCAATATTTTGCATGCTTATTTGGAGGGTAAAAGTAAAGCTATTCCTAGAATTTCTGAACTGTGATGAACTAAGGTCCAAGCAGAGAATCACTTTCAGTAACTCTAAGTCAATATTAAGTTGGATTTCTTTATGCAAACATAGATTTAAACACTGAAGAAATCACTCTTTAATGAAAAAGTCAGTAAAGCTCTACACAAAATGTAAGAAAGCAAAGAAAAGTACACTACTTCCAAGACAATACATAAACTATTTTATGAATACTCTCCTCTCCAAGAAAAGCCAAAAGTACTTTTACATGTTGTTGATGGTGCCTAATTTTCTTCTTGCCTTCTTTCCCTTTTCTTTTTTCTTTCCTTCCTCCTTTCTTCCATTGCATGTGTGTGTGTATATATATATATATATATATATATATAATGTGTATATAGTATATATATATAATTTATATATACATACACACATATATATCTATGCACACATTCATACATGCTAATACTGGGGCTAGAACTGGGGGCCTGGGTACTGTCCCGGAGCTTTTGTGCTCTATCACTTTGAGCCACAGTGTTATTTCTAGCTTTTTGGTAACTAACTGAAGAATCTCATGGACTTTCCTGCCTGGGCTGGCTTTAAACCACAAGACCCAAATCTCAGCCTCCTGAGTAGTTGGGCTTCTGGGCATGAGCATCTGACACCTGGCTTATTCAGCTTTTTTTATCTTTTGCTTATCGTTAGGTGCTATACAATGAGCCACACTTCCACTTCTGGTTGGTGCTGGTGGCTCATTTCTGTAATCCTAGTTACTCGGGAGAAGCTTGAAGCCAGTCCTGGCAAAAGTCCACAAATCTCTTATCTCCAATTAACCAACAAAAAAACTAGAAGTAGAGCCTGAGGCTCAAGTGCTAGAGCACCAGTTTGAGCAAAAAAGGCCAAGTATAGTGTCCAGGCCCTAGGACTGACACCAAAAAATTTTTTCTCACATTAATGTTTCATAATATATCCTTTTGCCAGCTCAACTGATTTACTGTGATGTGATATAAAACTAGAAAACGCATTTGAGAGAACTTGACTGGGATTTAGCCAGATGGGTTCAGAGTACAGAATTCCCTGGCAAGGCTGGAGAAATTGTTTTTTGTTTTGTTTTGTTTTGTTTGTTTGGTTTTTTTTTTTTGGGGGGGGGGTCTGGTCGTGGGGCCTGAACTCTGGGCCTGGGCGCTGTCTCTCAGCTTTTCAGCTCAAGGCTAGCACTCTACCACTTGAGCCACAGCGCCACTTCCAGCTTTTTTCTTTTTTCTTATGTGGTGCTGAGGAATCGAACCCAGGGCCTCATGCATGCAAGGCAAGCACTCTACCACTGAGCCACCTTCTCAGCCCAAGGTTGGAGAAATTGTAAGACATCTGAACTGAAACTAGTAAGAGGGGTTTGGGGGCTGAAAACTTGAGAGCCAAAAGATCCAAACTATGAAGGACAGAGAACTGCACAGTTGAGGACTTAAGATTTGAACAGTATTGCTGTGCTTTTTTTTGGTGCCAGTACCAGTCCTGAACTCAGGGGCCTGGGCCCTGTCCCTGAGCTTTTCTGCTCAAGGCTAGTGCTCTAATGCTTGAGCCACAATTCTAGCTTTTTGATAGTTAACTGGAGATAAGAGTCTTACAGACTTTCCCACCCAGGCTGACTTTGAACCAAAAGTCTCTGATCTCAGCCACCTAAGTAGCTAGGATTACAAGCCTGAGCCACCAATACCCACCTGTGCTAAAGATTTTTTGTATTTTTCATGTGAGGAACAAATTTATTTTAAAATTAGTTTTGGACTTTGGTCTGTGCTCTTTCCTGTTTAGCTCTACAAAGGACCATTTGGGAATGCAATATATACTAGGACTAAATGGGAAGAATTTCCCTCTATAAGTGAAATCGTCTTCTAATTTACAGATATTTAATAACATGCACTCACCCCACAAGATTTTCTAAGCCATAACACTTACATTATGTGGACTAGTTGGCTTGCCAGGTAGGTTGGATCCTCTTAGATTAGGTGGTCTCAGTAAGAACAAGATCACTGCAATAACCATCCAGGCCATCAGGATCATAGTAACACTGATGCCATTGTCACCAGAAGGTCCTGGTACTAAAGACAACAAAAATGTATGTTACAATTGTAGCCTGATCATAATACTGTCAAATAAGTGTAAAAATTAATTCTAATGGTTATATGCCAGCTTCATAAGTTATATTAATTAAAAAAACTGCTAGTTGTTAAGAACAACCATGAAGTAATATGTATTAAATTTCCTTTCCTTCAGTAAGAAAGTCTCTGTGAGCCACTAGTACCCAGCTGTATTTTTATTTTTAGAAACAGCTGAGCCAGGTGCCAGTGGCTAATGCCTGCTATCTTAGCTACAGAAGGCTGAAGGATCATGGTTCAAAGCCAGCCCAAACAGGAAAAGTCTGTGAAACATTCATCTCCAATCAACCATCAAAAGGCCAGAAGGAGAGCTGTGGCGTATGTGGTAGAGCTAGTGCTTTTGACTTGACCAAGAAAGCTCAGGGACAGAGAACAGGCCCCGAGTTTAAGACCTAGGACAGGCAAAACAAGGACAACTACAGCAATAGCTGAGAAGTAAGTGGCTACTTTGAACCAGGCTGATCTTATCTGATCCCTTCAACAGCTTACATCAGGTAAGGTACTATTACATCCCTGTTACAGGAGAAAAAGAGAAGGGGGAACAAATCCCAACTTCACACAACTAGTATGTGGTAAGGCTGAAATTTAGATCAGGTGATCTCGTGTCAGACCCTGAGCTCTTAATCTGTGCTATGTCATAATATTTTGACATAATCTCATTGTTAGACACACTCCTGAAAATTATTCATCCTGGGGGAATAACATTAGAAAACACAGAGATTCAAAAAGGGTTTTTTCTTTTTTGGGGTCCGGTTGTGGGGCCTGAACTCTGGGCCTGGGCGCTGTCCCTCAGCTCTTCAGCTCAAGGCTAGCGCTCGACCACTTGAGACACAGCGCCACTTCCGGCTTTGTTCTTTTTGCTTATGTGGTGCTGAGGAATCGAACCCAGGACCTCAAGCATGCAAGGCAAGCACTCTACCACTGAGCCACCTTCCCAGCCCTTAAAAAGGATTTTTGAGGAAGCTTGTAATTTGTTACGTAAAACTAGATTAGCTAAAGTTGGTAAAAGATAAGTATCCTGTACACAATATCAACTCTTAAGGTGCTCCTCTACTAGAAATAAAATGTGGCTCATACCAGTAACCCTAGCTATTAGGGGTCTGGGATCTGAAGACTGCAGTTCAAAACCAGCCTGAACAGACAAACCCAAAACACTCAGGTCCTGGGCATTGTCCTTGAGTTTCTTTCACTCAAGACCAGGGCTTTACCATTTGAGCCACAGCTCCACCTCTAGCTTTTTGGTAGTTTATTAGAGATAAGAGTCTCACAAACTTTTCTGCCCAAGATAGCTTTGAACCATTAGCCTGAGATCATGAGTAGCTAGGATTACAGGTGTAAGCCACTCTTCCCCACCTCTAAGACACGCTTGTTACTCATCAACCACCCAGAAAACAAAAGCAAAAACAAAAAACAGCTAAAGTGGAACTGTGGCTCAAGCAATAGAGGGCTAGCCTTGATCAGAAAAAGCTAAGGGACAGTAAAAATGAACTGAGGTTAATCCCTAGTACAGGCTCAGGTGCAGGCACGCACACATACACAAATAATACTAATAAATGCTAAACTACTTTTATAGACTAGAAGTCTAACTCCAAGGCCAATTCTAATGCTATTCAAAGACTGAGAGCATTATTATTTTTGCAAGTAAAATATTCTGAAAATTTGGAGAATTTAACCTCAGATTATAAATTTATTAATTCTTATTTCTAGCAAAATCCTTCCTTTGTAGGGCTCTACTACTTGATCCACAGTTCATACTTATGATTTTTGTTGGTTAACTGAAGATAAAGGGCTCACAGACTTTCCTGTCTAGGCTGGCTTCAAATCACAATCCTTAGACCTCAGCCTCCACCACAGCCAGGATTACAGGCATGGGTCACCAGCACCCAGCTATCTGTTCCTTTTTAATATTCTCACAGTAATACAAATGTCATTTCCCATGTCTCCTACTGGGATCTTTCACTGGATTTCTTCTTGCATACTAGTGCCAGGAAGTCTGCTTAAAACTATATTCTGAGGGCTGGGAAGTTGGCTCAGTGGTAGAGCACTTGCCTTGCATGCATGAGGCCCTGGGTTCAATTCCTCAGCACCACATAAGCAAAAAGAAAAAAGCCGGAAGTGGCGCTGTGACTCAAGTGGTAGAGTGCTAGCCTTGAGCTGAAGAGCTGAAGGACAGTGCCCATGCCCAGAGTTCAGGCCCCATGACCGGACCCAAATAAATAAAAAAAAAAAAAAAAAAAAAAAAAAAAACTATATTCTGAGCTGGGTACTGGTGGCTCATGCCTGTAATTCTAGCTACTCAGGAGGCTGAGATTCGAGGACTGCGGTTCAAAGCCAGCCTGGGTAGGAAAGTCTGTGAGACTTTATCTCTAATAAACTACCAGAAAACCAGAAGTGGCACTGTGGCTCAAGTGGTAGAGCACTAGCCTTGAGCTGAAGAGCTGAGGGACAGCACCCAGGCCCAGAGTTCAAGCCCCACAACCAAACCACCCCCCCAAAAAAAAACCCAAAATAAAAACCAATACACTATATCCTGGAAGAGGTGGATCAGGAGGGAAAAGTTGGGAGAAAATAAGGGAAGGGGTGATATTCTTAAAAAAAAATGTACTTGGGGCTGGGAAGGTAGCTTAGTGGTAGAGTGCTTGCTTTGCATGCATGAGGCCTTGGGTTTGATTCCTCAGTACCACATAAGCAGAAAAAGCCAGAAGTGTCGCTATGGCTCAAGTGGTAGAGAGCTAGCCTTGAGCTGAAGAGTTCAAGGGACAGTGCCCAGGCCCAGAGTTTAGGTCCATGACTGACCAAAAAGAAAAATACTCATATCTCATTTATATAACTGTAACCCCTCTGTACATCATCTTTACAATAATTAAAAAAACAATTTTTGCCATGCCAGTAGCTTTGTAATCCTATTAAGGAAGCTGACATCTGAGGTAGGAGGTTAAAAACCAGCCAAAGCAGGAAAATCTGAGAGTCTTTTCTGCAATTAACCACCAAAAAGACACAAGTAGAAGAGTTGCTCAAGTGGTACAATGCTAGCTTTGAGCAAAAAGCTAAATGGTAGTAGTAGCCAGGCCCTGAGTTCAAGCTTCAGCACTGATACACACAAGCACATATATACAACATCTGTTTTGCTTATGCATTAAATCATTGTTTATCAGCAAATATGTGATAGTACAAAGGGAACAAATATTAATAATGACACTGTTAGTGGGACACATGGAAGAGGAAAGAGTTGAAAGGGAAGCAGGCCCTGGGGAGTGTTGCTATAAACTTGGATTTCCAATGGGAAAGCAGAAATACAAAGCACTGGGTTGAAGTGGAGGCTTTGCAGTAGAGTGCTGTCTAGCAAGCATGAGACTTTGAGTTCAAACTCCAGGACTGCAAAGAAGCAAAAGAAAAAGACAACAGGCGCTAGTGGTAGAGCTCTTGCCTTGCATGCATGCGGCCTTGGGTTCGATTCCTCAGCACCACATAAGCAGAAAAGGCCGGAAGTGGGGGTTAGGCTCAAGTGGTAGAGCATTAGTCCACAGCTGAAGAACTAGGGGACAGCGCCCTGGCCCAGATTTCAGGCCCCACAACCAAAAAAAAAAAAAAAAAAAAAAAAAAAAAGACAACAATACTGGGCGCTGGTGGCTCACACCTGTAATCCTACCTATTCATGAGGCTGAGATCTGAGGATCATGATTTGAAGCCAGCTAGGGCAGAAAAGTCCCTGTGAGACTCTAATCTCCAATTAACCAGTCAAAACTGAAGTTGAACTGTGGCTCAAGTTGTAAAGTCCTAGACTTGAGCACAGAGAAGCTAAGGGACAACACTCAGGCTCCTGAGCTCAAGCCCCACAACTAAAAAAAAAAAGGGGGGGGGGTGTCTCAGGACCTTTCCTGTCCAGGTTGGTTTCCAACCATGATCCTCAGATCTCAGCCTCCTGAGTAGCTAGGATTACAGGTGTGTGCCTGGCTCTATAACACTCTTTATGGAGAATGAGCAAAATTATTCTATATACTTTTCTAGGGAATAAACCTCGACACACAATAGTAAATAGAATTTAGCTCAATATAAAGAATTGTGCAACAATTAGATTTGTTAACAATAGAGCTGCAACGACATGAAATAATGAATTACATATTCGGTTACATCATCTCAACTCTATGCAACACATCAGAGCAAACACAAAGGGTACAAAAGGTACAAATGCAAGTAAGCCCTTCCCTTGAACAAGTTCAAAGTCTAAAGCCAATGATGATAAGCAACTGGCACAATTTGGCCAGGGCCTTCCAGGATGACTAGGCATTTATTAGCCAGAAAACTGGTGTTGAAGGGCGGGAGGTCATGGAAGAACAAGAGCAAAGCCTGGCAAGAGCTAGCTGTCAGTGGCTAATGGTTCTAATACTAGCTACTAAGGAGGCTAAGATCTGAGGATTTGAGTTCAAAGCCAGCTCAGGCAGAAACGTCTGTGAGACTTAATTCCAACTGACTAAAAACTTCAAGACTGAAGGTGTGGTAGAAGGGCCTAATGAAACAGTGAGGCCCCATGTCAATCCCTGGTCCTGGCATGCATAAAAGAAGTAAGAAGCCAAGTGCTGGTGGCTCTCATCTGTAATCCTAGCTACTGAGATCTGAGGATCACTGTTTGATGAAGCCAGCCTAGCCTGGGCAAGAGTCTCACAGATATTCCTGCCCAGGCTGGTTTTGAACCAAAATTCTCAGATCTCAGCCTCCTGAGTAGCAAGGATTATAAGTATGAGCCACCAACACCCAGCTGTGCTGTAGATTTTAGGGTAGATTACTATTACTTTTTTTTGGGTCAGTCATGGGGTCTGAACTCTGGGCTTGGGTACTGTCTCTCAGCTCTTCAGCTTAAGGCTAGTGAACTCTGGGCTTGGGTACTGTCTCTCAGCTCTTCAGCTTAAGGCTAGTGCTGTACCACTTGAGCCACAGCACTACTTTTGGCTTTTTCTGTTTATGTGGTACTGAGGAATCATGCATGCAAGGCAAGCAATCTTCCACGAAGCTACTAGCACTCCCTGAGACTCTTATCTCCAATTAGCCACAAAAAGTGAGAAGTTGAGCTGTGGATCAAGTGGTAGAGTGCTAGCCTTGAGTACTAAAGTTCAGGGAAGCGGGGCGCTGGTGGCTCACACCTGTAATCCTAGCTACTCAGGAGGCTGAGATCTGAGGATCATGGTTCAAAGCCAGCCCGAGCAGGAAAGTCCATGAGACTCTTATCTCCAATAAACCACTGAAAACTGGAAGTAGTGCTGTGGCTCAAGTGGTAGGGCGCTAGCTTTAAGCTGAAGAGCTGAGGGACAGCACCCAGGCCCAGAGTTCAAGCCCCATGACTGACAGAAAATAAATAAATGAATAAATAAATAAATAAATAAATAAATAAAAGCTCAGGGACAGGTCCAGGGTCAAGCTCCAGGACCTGCCCTCCCCCCCAAAAAAAGTGAGATATCATCTAGTTGAAATGTCAAGAGCACAAAAGGTAAAGAGTGTGGAGATGAAACTCAACTCTGAAATGTCTGAAATGTCATGTTAAGTTAGAATTGCATGTACAAGTGATGGGAAAAGGGGTAGAATTAAAGGTTTTGACTATGAGAATGTCGTAATTTGATCTGAATTTTTTTTCTTAAGTTAGGATGTCATGGCAAAGAAGTGATTGGGGAGGCTGAGCACACATCTCTAATCCTAATATGTAATTACTGAAGTTCAGGAGCAGTCAGGGCTAACAATAGTGAACTGAAACTAAAAAAAAAACAAAAAAACTACATGCCTTAGAATCAAGGCTCAATCCCCAATATCATAATAAACAAACAATTCTATGAATCCTAAAGGTGTATTTCATGTTTACACCACTGCAGAAATTTACATAATTAGCTTACAATAGATCAAATTAATATTGATTGACAATTTCTTAGCTGTTTATGATTTTTTAAGATTTAAATTATTAGAATTTCTAATAATAATAAATACTGACATAAGAATCTATTCCAAAGTGGGGCACTGGTGGCTCATGCCTGTGATCCTAGCCACTCGGGGGTTGAGATCTGAGGATCACAGTTCAAAGCCAGCCTCGGCATGAAAGTTTGTGAGACTCTTATCTCCAATATGCCACCAGAAAACAGGAAGTGGTGTTGTGGCTCAAGTGGTAGAGCTCTAGCCTTGAGCTGAAGAGCTGAGGGACAGCGCCCAGGCCCAGAAAAAATCTATTCCAGGGATCAAAATAAACTGTGTGCTGTTTCCTGTTTTATCTCCTGGTACTGCACATAATAAGCACACCTACCTCTGAGATGCACTTTCACCTTCTAAACTATGTTGACCTACCCCATGTATCCTTTTTTTTCTTTGGTACTAGTGCTTGAACTCAGGGTCTCAGGTTATAATTTGGCTCTGTAACTCAGGGCTGGTGCATATATATCCATATCGGGCTTTATTTTTTTGCCTGTCCTGGGGCTTGAACCAAGGCCTGGGCACTGTTCCTGAGCAAAAGAAGCTCAAGGCTAGTGCTCTACCACTTGAGCTTCTGTTTATGTGGTACTGAGGAATCAAACACAGGGCTTTGTGCATGCTAGGCAAGCACTCTACCATTAAGCTACATTCCCAGCCCACATCAAGCTTTATTTTACTGGTGAATTGGAAATAAAAGACTCACAAGACTTTTCTGCCTCAGCTAGCTCAAACTTAATCCTCAGATCTTAGCCACTGTATAGCTAAAATTACAGGAATGAAATACCAGTGCCCAGATTCTTCCATGTATATTACCTAAAAGAGGTTTGCAATAATAGAGGATAATTATGTAAATCATGTTTGCTAGAGACAGGGAAAAGTAATGAAAGGGGAATAGGAGCTAGAAGAACCAGACCTTTTTTTTTGTCGGTTAAGGGCTTTAACTCGTGGCTTGGGCATTATCCCTGAGCTCTTCAGTTCAAGGTAAGTGCTCTACCACTTGAGCTACAGCACCACCTCAGGTTTTTGAGATAAGAGTCTCACTGGGAGTTTTCTGCCTGGACTGGGTTCAAACTATGATCCTCAGATCTCATCTTCCTCAGTAGCTAGGATTACAACAGGCATCAGGCACCAGAGCCCAGCAAAACCAGACGTTTTAGACAGAGGACTAAGGAAAGCCACATAGCCATGACTGTACAATAAAAAATAAAGCGAGAGAATGAGAATGGGCTGGGTATGATAGTACATGGCTGTAATCCTAGATACTTGTGAGGAAAAGGTAAAAGGATCATGGTTCAAAGCTAGCCCTAGACAAAAACACAAGACCAGGGGCTGGGAAGGTGGCTCAGTGGTAGAGCGCTTGCCTTGCATGTATGAGGCCCTGGGTTCGATTCCTTAGCACCACATAAGCAAAAAGAAAAAAAGCCAGAAGTGGTGCTATGGCTAAAGTGGCAGAGCGCTAGCTTTGAGCTGAAAAGCTGAGGGACAGCACCCAGGCTGAGTTCAGGCCCCATGACTGGACCCAAAAAAAACCCAAAAAACATAGCCGGGCGCTGGTGGCTCACGCCTGTAATCCTAGCTACTCAGGAGGCTGAGATCTGAGGATCAAGGTTCAAAGCCAGCCCAGGCAGGAAAGTCTGTGAGACTCTTATCTCCAATAAACCACTAGAAAACTGGAAGTGGCACCTTGGCTCAAGCGGTAGAGCACTCACCTTGACCTGAAGAGCACAGGGATAGTGCCCAAGCCCAGAATTCAAGCCCCATGACCGACAAAAACAAGCAAGCAAGCAACCAACCAACCAACCAAACAAGCAAACAAGCATGAAGCTGGGTGCCTGTGTCTCATGCCTGTAATCCTAGCTACTCAGCAGGCTGAGATCTGAGGATCATTGATTAAAGCAGCTCAGGCAGGAATCAAAGCCAGGCTGGGCAGGAACGTCCAGGAGACGCTTATCTCTAATTATCCATCAGAAGGCAGGAAGTGGCTCTGTGGCTCAGTGATAGAGCACTAGTTTTGAGCTTAAGAGCTAAGGGACAGCACCCATACCCAGAGTTCAAGCTCAATAATCAACCAAAAATAAATAAATAAATATAAATAAATAAATAAAGCATGAAATTCCCATAATCATTACATTTTTATTTTTATTTTTTGTTTTATTTTATTTTTTTTTTGTCGGTCATGGGGCTTGAACTCTGGGCCTGGGTGCTGTCCCTCAGCTCTTCAGCTCAAGGCGAGTGCTCTACCACTTGAGCTACAGTGCCACTTCTGGTTTTCTGGTGGTTTATTGGAGATAGGAGTCTCACGGTCTTTCCTGCCCAGGCTGGCTTTGAATCTCAAACCTCAGATCTCAGCCTCCTGAGTAGCTAGGATTACAGGCGTGAGCCACCAGCGCCCGGCTACATTTTTATTTTTTCTTAAACAGCAACGCATCTTATTACTGGACACTGGTAGCTCACGCCGGTAATCCTGGCTATTCAGGAAACTAGTGGTTCAAAGCCAGCCAGGCAGGAAAGTCCATGAGACTTTTTTTTTTTTTTTAATTTTTATTGTCAAAGCGATGTTCAGAGTTACATAAGTAAGGTAGTGAGTACATTTCTTGTCAAACTTGTACTCCCTCCCTCATTTTTCTCCCTCTTTCTCTCCCCTCCATTCCCCCCCCCCATGAGACTCATATCTTCAATTAATCACCAGAATATGGAAGTGGCCTGTGGCTCACAGAGGTAGAGTGCTAGCCTTGAGCAAAAGAGCTCAGAGATAGTGTCAAGGCCCTGAGTTCAAGCCCCATAACCAACAAAAACATAAAATAAAACACATCTTGTTTCTCAAAAGTACTTTTATATTTATTGGAAAAAATATTAAAGTAGTTTCAACCAGAGCAATCTATTCCAATCATTTTACAAAGCGTAGGATAGCTTGAGCCAGGTACTAGTGGCTCATGCCTATAATCCTAGGTAGTTCAAAGTCATCCTAGGCAGACAAATCTGAAAGTCTCATCTCCAATTAACCAGAAAACAGCCAATTTTAACTAGCAAAAAGCTGAAAGCAGAATTATGTCTCAAGTGATACAGCTAGCCTTGAGCAAAAAAGTCAACAAAGTGCTCAAGGCCCTGAGGTTAAGCCCCAGTATTGCTATCACCTCCCCCCACAAAAAAGAGAAAAAAGACAAAGTTAAAATTTTTAAAAAATAATACAAGCGTAGCTTTCAAAAGGAATCTTTACCAATGTTTACAGATCTTTGGAGGGGGAATCAACTTGCCAATATAGCTAAATGAACAATCAAACTCTAAGACTCACTTTTCTATTTAGAGTAAAGAAGTGACATTTTACCTACAAGAATAAAAATATATGTGGTTTTGGGTGTGGTTGGCTAAAGAGTCACAAATATCACAATGTA
Source organism: Dipodomys merriami (assembly GCF_024711535.1). Lineage (NCBI taxonomy): Eukaryota > Metazoa > Chordata > Mammalia > Rodentia > Heteromyidae > Dipodomys > Dipodomys merriami. The sequence continues at coordinate 43,458,751 of NW_027206512.1, read as the reverse complement.
ATAAATACTTGTTTTCCCGTGAAGAGTTCAGTAAGATTATTTTCAACTGGAAAAGCAGGTTTCAGCTCTACCTCAGAGGCAAACACTTGACCTGCATAGGCAGATGAATGAATGTTACTGGAGAAGCAGTGTAAATCTGGAGGGAAGCTCAATGCATCTTTCACTTCCATGAGCACGATTCCCTTGGGCCATAATGGGCTTAGTGCTGACAGTTTCTACTTCAGCAAGGCACTGTATAAGCAACTACTACAATTTACTGTATTTACAGAAGTTAATGCAACACCAGATCACTCATTACCTCCTGTAGTGTATTTTAGTACCTGGGGCAGAGTCTAAGTAACCCCCCTGGCAGTAATAAAGTTCTTGCTGGAAAAAAAAATGTAATAAAGCAAAAATCTTAATAATATTACCATGTCTTGATTTAAATTCAAATACATAATGAAAGAGAGTTTAGCATCTGAGGTGTAAGCCAGTGGTAGAGCACTTGCTTGTTATGCCTGGGAACCAAGGATCAATACAAAAATACATAAAACTGAAATTTGGTAATGTGTCAAAAGTTCTTAACTGGCCAGAAGCTGGTAGTTCAGCCTATAATTCTAGTTACTTAGGAGACTAAGAGCTGAGACTCACAGGTTGAGGCTAAACTGGGAAGCAAAGTCCATGTCTCTTACCTCCAGTTAATCACCAAACAAACAAAACCGAAATGGAGCTGCAGCTCAAGCAATAGAGCATTAGACTTCAGCAAAAAGCTCAGGAACAGCACCCAGACCCTGAATTCAAGCACTAGGACAGCATTGAAAAAAGTCCGTTAAAGGTGTGTAAGAAAGTTCACAACATGGCATTTTCAAAATATTCCTCTTTCATATGAAAATAACATTTGAGCTGACAGGCAATGAAGAAATGGAAAATTAGGTTGGACCTGGTACCACACACCTGTAATCTCATCTATTGGGGAGGCAAAGGCAGCATGGGTTGGGGCATCTCAATATATGCTATCCTCATGAAAGAAAAAGAAGCTATTTAAAGCAAAAAAGGACGGAAAGTATGAGCAAGTTCAATGCCCTGAGTTCAACCCCAGTATAAAAGAGAGAAGCAGGGAAAGGAAGAATGGAAGGAGAGGTGATGGAAGGGGAAGAGGAGAGAGAAAAAGTGGGGAGGGAAAAAAAGGAAGGAGGAAAACAAAAACAAAACAAACTTCCTGTATACTTCACCCCCATGAACACACATACACACTTGCGTGCCTAAGGACAGGATATAAATTCTCCACTAGAGAAAACTCCAGCCTCTTCTTAGCCTAGAAATAGCACCAGGGAAATCTGTAAACCAACCATCCTCCATAATACACCTTAGATAGATAGATAGATGGATAGATAGATAGATAGATAGATAGGCCATAGAGTGCTATCCTTGAGCCCCAAAGCTCAAGGACAGTGCCTAGGCCCTAAGTTCAAGGCCCAGGACCAACACACATACTCATACACATATACATATGCAATTGTAAGCTGGGCGCTGGTGGCTTATGCCTGTAATCCTAGGAGGCTGAGATCTGAGGATCATGGTTCAAAGCCACACAAGCAGGAAAATCCCTGAGACTTTTATCTACAATTAATCACCAGAAAATTGGAAGTGGCACTGTGCTTAAAGTAGTGGAGCACTAGCCATGAGCAAAAGAGTACAGGGACAGGACCTGAGTTTAAGTCCTGTGTCTGACAACAATTCTTTCAATGTTCACCTAGTTCTTTGGATGGTACTGCAGTTTGAACTCTTGTTAGGCTGGCTCAAAACAGATGAGGCATACCTTGAGCCCTGCTTTTTTGGTTTTTTTTTTTCTTTCTTTTTTTTTTGGCGGGGGGGGGGGGGGGGAGAAGGTCATGGGGCTTGAACTCTAGGGCGCTGACCCTGACCTCTTCAGCTCAAGGTGATTGCGCTCTACCACTTACGCCACAGAGCCATTTCAGGTTTTCTGGTGGTTAATTGGGAATTTCATGGACTTTCCTGCTCAGGCTGGCTTTAAACCACCATCCTCAGATCTCAGCCTTCTGAGAAGCTAGCTAGGATTACAGGCATGAAACACCAGCATCCAGCCTTCAGCCCTGTTTTTCACTCCTAAGAGTTTCACTTTCTGGGCTGGGAAGGTGGCTCAGTGGTAGAGTGCTTGCCTTGCATGCATGAGGCCCTGGGTTCAATTCCTCAGCACTACATAAGCAGAAAAAGCTGGAAGTGGCACTGTGACTCAAATGGTAGAGAGTTAGACTTGAGCTGAAGAGCTGAGGAACAGCACTCAGGCCCAGAGTTCAGGCCCCATGACTGACCAAAAAAAAAAAAAAAAGTTTCACTTTCTGCTCAGGCTAACCTTGCTGAGTCAATAGAATCAAAGGCTACTATATTCAGCTTTCCTCAGTGGAGACAGGGTCTTTCAAATTTTTTCCCAGGCAGGCCTTCAACCTGTTCTCAGCCTTCAGGCTTAGTTACACTTGATTTTGTTTTTCTGTGACAGTACAGGTTTTTTTATTTGTTGTTTTGGCTGGTCCTGTGGTTTGAACTGAGGGCTTAGGTGCTGTCCCTGAGCTTCTTGGGTGCAAGGCTAATGCTCTACCACTTGAGCCATATGCCACTTGCAGCCTTTTTTGAGTATTTTATTAGAGAGAAGAGTCTCATGAACTTTCCTGCCTGGGGGCTGGCTTTGAACAGCAATCTCCAGATCTGGCTGCTTGAGATAAAAGGTCTTGGAGGAACAGTCTGAACACTGGTCATCTTTTATTTATTTTTTTTGTCAGTCATCAGGCATGAACTCAGGGCCTGGGTGCTGTCCCTGAGGTTTTTTTTTTGCTCAAGGTTAGCACTCTACAACTTTGAATCACAGCTCCACTTCCAGTTTTCTCGTGGTCAATTGGAGAGAAGAGTCTGACCACCAGGGCCTGGATGGTCATCTTTTAATTCTTTGGAAGTTTTTCCCTCTCTTCTTATTAACTTATTCATTAATTTATTCATTCGTTGGACAGTACTGAGGTTTGAACTCAAGGCCTCATAGTTGCTAGGTAGGCATTTAACCAGTTGAACAATACTTCCAGCCCAAAACAGGCTCTTGATATATAGCCCAGGATGGCCTGGCCTTTGTGATCCTCCTCTACATGCTCCAGGTACTCCCCAATTTTTCCTTCCCCTTGGTACTTACATTCCTGAAGACATTCTGTGTCTGTGCAGTAGGACTGGGATTGCCGTAACTGAAGTGAAAGAAAAAAAGATAAAGTTAGCTTTGGATTTAACCAGAAGTAAACTAATTATTACAAAGATTTTAACAATTGCATGGTGCCCTAAGTTCGAACTCCATTTTCATAAAAATGGGAGGACAGGTGCTGATGGTTCACAGAGGCTGAGATCTGAGGATTGCAGTTCAAAGCCTGCCTAGACCGGAAAGTCCATGAGACCTTTTTTTTTTTTTTTTTTTTTTTTTGCCGGTTGTGGAGCCTGAACTCTGGACCTTAATGCTCTCCCTCAGCTCTTCAGCTCAAGGGTAGTGCCTTACCACTTGAACCACAGCACCAGTTCCGGCTTTTTCTGCTTATGTGGTGCTGAGGAATCGAACCCAGGGCCTCATGCATGGAAGGCAAGCACTCTACCACTGAGCCACCTTCCCAGCCCCCACTTTCTCATTTCTTTCCTTTCCTTCCTCTCCCCTACCCCTCCTCCTGTGGTACTGGGATATGAACCCAAGCAGAGCCATGCTTTCCATCCTTTTTGCTTTTTCACAACAGTGTGTTGTATTTAAACCTGGGCAAGCCTGGCCCTGATCTTCCTGTTTACACTTCCCACAAAGGTGGATTACAAACACATATCACTATACTCAGATTTTTTTTTTTTTTTTGTTCGTCATGGGGCTTGAACTCTGGGCCTGGACACTGTCTCTCAGCTCTTCAGCTCAAGGTTAGTGTTCTACCACTTGAGCTACAACGACACTTCCGGTTTTCTGGTGGTTTATTGGAGATAAAAGTCTTGCGGCCTTTCCTGCCCAGGCTGGCTTTGAACCACAATCCTCAGCTCTCAGCCTCCTGAGTAGCTAGGATTACAGGCATGAGCCACCGGTACCTGGCCCAGATTTTTTTTAATTAGTGGCATTGGGGTCTCATGTACTTTCTGGGAAGTGCTGAACCACAATCCTTCCAATCTTCACAGTCCAAATAACTAGGATTATATCTAGGTTGTATCTGCTACCATACCCAGCTCAAGAGGGAAATATTCCTAGTTGGCAAAATACAAATGTAGCACATTTGAGTTTCTCTGCATAAATACATTACTCTAATTCAGTACTTCCAATAGGTCATTAGCTAGAACCTAAGACTTCTGGTCATATTTTATTCTTAATGACTAGCACCACAAAAGATTTTCCTACAATAAAAACTATTTAAGCTTCATGGCTGCAAATAATCAGGTTAAAGCCAAGTTTAAATACCTTTCAAAGGGCATTTTTTAAAGCTGGGCACTAGTGGCTCATGCCTGTAATCCTAGCTACTCAGATGGCTGAGACCTGAAGAATGCAGTTCAAAGCCAATTCAGGCAGGAAAGCCCCACCTGAGACTCAAATCTACAATTACTAATCACAAAAAGCTGGAAGTGAAGCTGGGTAGATCAAGTGGTAGGGCACTAGCCTTGAGCTAGAAAAAGCCAGCACTCAGACCCTGAGTTCAAGACCCATGTCCCTCACAAAAAGAAAAAAAAATATTTTTTTTGTGGGGGGTGCTGGAACTGGAGTTTTAACTTAGTTCTTGAGCTTAACTTTTTCTCTCAAGGCTAGAGTTCTAACACTTGAGTCATACCTCCACTTCCAGCCTTTTGCTGGTTGATAAAGAGATCCAAGTTTCAGGGTTTGTCTGCACAGGTTCACTTTGAACCAAGATCCTTAGCTCTCAGCTTCCAGAGTAGCTAGGATTACAGGCATGAGCCACTGGTGCCATTCCTGGGGCTTGAACTCAGGGCCTGGGTGCTATTCCTGAGCTTTTTTGTGCTCACAGCTAGTGCTCTATCATTTGAACCACAGAGCCACTTCAAGCTTTTGCTGATTTTATTGGAAATATGAGTTTCACAGACTTTATTCTTGTTGCTGGCTTCGAACAGAGATCCTCAGATCAACCTCATGAGTAGCTTGGATTATGGGAGTAAGCCACTTACGTCCAGCTGGGGCTAATCCTTTTTTAAAAACATTTGAAATGTTGTAACACTAACAGAATGGGCTACCTTTGCTAAGTGACATGGAATTACATCAACTACTTTGGGCTTTTTCCATATACTTTCCCCAACTCTACAAAATGCCTTCTGAATTTTAGTATAATAGTAATTATTATTTTTGCTGGCAGTAGGCTCCTTTTTGTTCAAGGTTAGTGCTCTACCACTTGAGCCACAGTACCACTTCTGGCTTTTTCTGTGATTAATTGAAAAGTCTCACTGACTTTCTTGCCTGGGCTGGCTTTGAACCACGATCCTCAAATCTCAGTCTCATGAGTAAATAGGATTACAATCATGAGCCAATGGCGCCTGGCTTATTATAATTATTTTATTAAACCAAGTATTTCATGAAGTTTATAACTATTAAAGAGGTCACAGAAAAGGGAAAAAAAGGGGGTCACAGTCATGACTTACAGCTACACACTTAAGGTCTATAAACCTAATGTAAATTCTAAGAATACATACAAAAATAGCAGTAAAATGATAAGGGCGAGGAGAGGGCAATAGAAAAAGGAGATGCGAACACTTTCATATCTATATATTACATCAAGCTTTCCTAAATCTACATATTCACATATTCTGTGCATTTTTTTCTGTAGTGTTGAGAATGGAATCTAGAGCCCTGTACATACTGGGCAAGTGGTCTACCATTGAGCTACAAACCCAAATTGTATTAAAGTGTAGGCTGATCACTGGTGGCTCATGCCTGTAATTCCAGCTACGCATGAAACTTGAGATCTGAGGACTGCAGTTTGAAGCCATCCCTGGAAGACTCTTATGTTCAATAAATGACCAGAAAGCCAGATATGGAGCTGTAGCTCAAATGGCAAAGTGCTAGCCTTAAGCAAAAGAACCTTAGGGGCAGTGCCTAGGCCCTGAGTTCAACCCCTAGGACCAGTATCAAAAAAAAAAAAAAAAGGAAGTGCAAGGTTAAGAGTAGAACTCAGTGGTGGAGCATATCTGCAGCTTGAGAGGCCTTGAGTTTATCCTTAGCTTGACAGAAGACAAATTAAAAAACTGTAACAATATGAAAAATGACTCTGTTTTACTACAGTGAAATGAAAACAAAAATACTCAAGTTGCTTGAGCTGTCCCTGCAACAATGCAAAGTTCCAAGATGGCCTAACTGTAAGACTTTGGTAATCTCAAGGCTTTGAGCAGACGTCATCCAGTCTGATATGGAACTGATGGTTTTGCTGGTTATTTTGGAGATGGAGTCTCTCAGGTATTTTTCCCATCCAGGCTGGCCTCAAATAGCAATCCTCTAGATTTCAGCCACTGAAATAAACAGGATTACAGAGGTGAACGACCAGCACCAGCCTAGTCTTATTTTGTGGGGGGGAGGGGACAAGGCTGATTGCACAAATGTAGGTCTTGGTGTTTGAACTCAGGGTCCAGGCACTGTCCCTAAACTCATGCTCAAGGCTAGCACTCTACCGCTTGAGCGACAGCTCCACTACAGGCTTTTTGGTGATTAGTTGGAGACGAGTCCCAGTGACTTCCCTGCCTGAGCTGGATCTGAACTATAATCCTCAGATCTCATCCTCCTGAGTAGCTAGGATTACAGGCATTGAGTCACTGGCTTTTTTTTTTTGGGGGGGGGTCCGGTTGTGGGGCCTGAACTCTAGGTCTGGGCACTGTCCCTCAGCTCTTCAACTCAAGGCTAGTGCTCTACCACTTGAGCCACAGCGCCACTGCTGGCTTTTTTTCTTTTTGCTTATGTGGTGCTGAGGAATCGAACCCAGGGTCTCATGCATGCAAGGCAAGCACTCTACCACTGAGCCACTTTCCCAGCCCCTTCTGTCTTATTCTTAATGTATTTTTTCTCCTTTTTACCTTGTACTGGAGGGTGAACCTATGGCTTTGTATATATGCATGGCAAATACTAGCATTTGAGCCATGGTCTCAGATAATATATTGTTCTCTCTCTCTCTCTCTCTCTCTCTCTCTCTCTCTCTCTCTCTCTCTCTCTCTGTCAGTTGTGGGGCTTGAACTCTGGGCCTGAGCGCTGTCCCTGAGCTCTTCTGCTCAAGGAGAGTGCTCTACTGCTTGAGCCACAGTGCCACTTCAGTTTTCTAGTGTTTTTTATTTTGGAGATAAAAAGTCTCACATACTTTCCTGCCTGGGCTGGCTTTGATCTCAACCTCCTGAGTAGCTAGGATTACAGCTAGGATTACTGGGTGCCACCAGCACCCAGCTTATATTGTTCTTTTTTAAAGAACATATTAATTTACAATTTACATAATAAATGTTTTCACAAAATTTAAAACAAACCTAGCAAGAACATATAGAAGGCTACAAGGAAATTTTAGCCAAGGTTACAATAAGAAGAGAAAAAAACACAAGAGCAATTCAAGTTTACAGTAAAAAAATCTATTCTTGTTTCTGTACTTCATCTTGGCCACTGGAATGTTTATCAATGAAAAAACTTATGAAAAAACTTATCAGGAAACAGTCAAAGAGAATAGTAGGGTTTGGGAAGGTGGTTCAGTGGCAGTGCTTGCCTCGCATGCATGAGGCCCTGGGTTCGATTCCTCAGCACCACATAAGGAGAAAAAAGTTGGAAGTAGTGCTGTGGTCCTAGTGGTAGAGCACTAGCCTTGAGATGAAGAGCTGAGGGACAGTGCCCAGGCCCAGAGTTCAGGCCCCACGATGGACAAAAAAAAAAAAAAGAGAATAGTAGTAAGACAACAAAGTAGTATAAGAGAGAAGAAGAGCAAAACAAGAATAATTCTGCAGATGATTTTAATAGAAATAGAACTAACCAACCATTTAACAAAATGAATACCAAGAAGCCAAAATACGTTTAGTCAGGCATGGGGGGGGGGGACTAAGGAGAAGGGAGCACACAAATGGAGAAGAGTGTGCAAATATGGTCATTGTAAAGTGCACATTACATAAAAGTTGAACTGTGTGGGCTGGGATGTAGCTCAGTGGCAAAGCGCTTGCCTAGCAAGTGCAACGTCCTGGGTTCGATCCCCAGTACCAAAAAAAAAAAGAAAAGACAAAAAAAAAAAAAGTTGAACTGTGTAACTATAGAATTGGGAAAGGCGGGGGGAAAACAATAGGAATGGCACTGATCAAGATATTCATTGTACTGAAAACCTGACTTGGGGGATTGAAACCCCTTTGTACAATTCCTTAAAATAATTTTTTTTGTCTTTTCTTTTTTGGTACTGGGGATCAAACCCAGGACATTGCACTTGCTAGGCAAGTGCTTTGCCACTGAGCTACATTCCAGCCCGAAAATAATTTCTTTTAAAGAAAAGGTCTTCTCTCCAAGTTGTTTTCATGGTTACAAACCAGCAAAGTAGTTTTAAGGAAATATGTGATTTTTCCATCTTCTTTTTCTACAAAACACTAGACAAGCTAAAAAACAAAAGAATGGTTCATTTATTAGACTGTAGTTTAGTAGTGGTATCTTTCTGAATAAAGCAGTGTTTCATGACTATATCTCTAAATTTTCATATTTATCACTGGGCAGGTTCTCATACTTAAATAAAGCAGAATTACATGGACTATAATATGACAAAGAAATCTGAGAGTAGTTTTGTTTGCTTTTGAGGTATGGAGGATTGAACCCAGATCCTTGCATATGTTAAGCAAGAGTTCTAACACTCGAGCCATGTTGTCAGCCTGAAAGGAACTCACTGCATATCTGTTCTTATGTACCTTTTTGAGTCCTTTTAGGCAATTAAAACCTTAAAGAATTAAATTAGGAAAGAAAAATGTTCATCATTTGAGACAACATCTCCATTTTTCAAATGGTGCTAAATATTCCAGACACAAAGAGAAGCATACGTGCACCTAGCAAAAAACAACTGCATTAAGAATAATCCAATATGCTCTTTCCCAGCTCTCTCTCTTTCCCAGGCCTTCCCCCCTCCCCAAAAAAATAAAAAGAATAATCCAATACTTGTAGTACAACTCAATGATAGAATTACACCACAGGAAAGAAACATGCCAAGAGGGAGTAAAGCTTTGTCATGAGCACCTCAAAATGGACAACCTTTGCATTGCAGTCTATCAACCTTGAACTTGAATGCTATCAGTTGCAATGTTCAACTTAAAGCACTCCTATCATAAAACAGTCATTAAATTTACATGTCATATGGCAAACAGGCAATAAAATGAATGGAAAAACAAATTTATATTGTTTATCCTAATACTTATGTATGCCATACTGAGGCAGTAAAAGAAATTGGATGGGTTGGGAAGGTGGCTCAGTAGTAGAGTTCTTGAGGCCCTGGGTTCGATTCCTTAGCACCACATAAACATAAAAAGCCAGAATTGGGTGCTGTGGCTCAAGTGGTAGAGTGCTAGCCTTGAGCTGAAGAGCTGAGGGACCGCCCAGGCCCAGAGTTCAAGCACCATGACCAACAAGAAAAAAAGAAAGAGAGAGAGAGAGAGAGAAAGAGAGAGAGAGGAAGAAAGAAAGAAAGAAAAGAAAGAAAGAAAGAAAGAAAACAAAAAAGAAAAGAAAAAGAAAAAAGGAAAGAAATTGAAAAGCTGTGTGCTAGTGGCTCTCACCTATAATCTTAGCTACTCAGGAGGCTGAGGATCTCAGTTCAAAGCCAGTGTGGGCAGAAAAGTCCTTGGGACTAGTATCTCCAACTAACCACCAAAAAGCCAGAAGTGGAGCTGTCACTCAAGTGTAGAGTGCTAGTCTTGAGAACAAAAGCTCAGGGACAGGGCCCAAGCCCAGAGTTCCAACCCCAGGATCAACACCCACATACATACAAACACACAGTAGAAAAATGCATGATGTTATTTTATTTTGTCAGTCATGGGTCTTGAACTCAGGGCCGGAGTGCTATCCCTTAGCATTTTTGCTCATTTTGAACCACAGCACCACTTCCTGTTTTCTGGTGGTTAATTGGAGGTAAAAATCTCAGATGCTGGGTACCAGTGGCTCCCACCTGTAATCCTAGCTACTCAGGAGGCTGAGATCTGAGGATTGCGGTTCAGAGCCAGCCTGGGCAGGAAAGTCTGTGAGACTCTTATCTCCAATAAAACCACTAGAAAACTGGAAGTGGCACTGTGGCTCAAGCGGTAGAGCGCTTGCCTTGGGCTGAAGAGTGCAGAGACAGCGCCCAGGCCCAGAGTTCAAGCCCCATGACAGACCAAAAAAAAAAAAAAAAATCTCACAGACTTTCCTGCCTGGGCTAGCTTCAAATCACAATCCTCAGATCTCAGTCTCTTGAGTAGCAAGGGCTACAGTTGTAAGCTAACAGTGCTCAGCCTTTTTGATATTTTTAAATATAATAATAAGACAAAAAACAAACAGTAATCCTAAATTAGAACTACACCCCTAGAAATATATATCACAGCTAAATTATAATACTATTTTTTGGGAATGTGGCTTAGTGGTAGAATGCCTGCCTAGCACGCATGAAAGCCCTGGGTTTGATTCCTCAGTAACACATAAACAGAAAAGGCTGTAAGTGATATGGTAGAGGATTAGCCTTGAGCAAAAGAAGCTCAGGGATAGTGCCCAGGACCTGAGTTCAAGCCTCAGAACTAGCAAAAAAATAAAAAATTAAGATGACTGTAGCTGTGTGTATTTGTCTCTGGGTTTTCTCTTCCACTGGTCTTTGGGTTTGTGCTTGTGCCAGTATCACACTGTTTTCATTACTGCGGGTCTGTAATATAAAATCAAAGCCCAGTATTATGGTACCTGGAGTAATGCACTCGTGTATTTTTCTAAATATGTATTCTGCCAAGCGCTTGTGGCTCATGCCTGTAATCCTATCTACTCAGGAGGCTAAGATTCATGGTTCAAAGCCAGTCCAGATAGGAAAGGCCGTGAGACTTTTTTTTTTTGTCAGTCATGGGGCTTGAACTCTGGGCCTGGGCGCTCTCCCTGAGCTCTTCAGCTCAAGGCGAACACTCTACCATTTGAGCCCCAGAACTGGACAAAAAAAGAGAGAGAGAGAGAGAGAGACCATTTTCTAAGAACATGTGTGGTGGCTTCTGTGTGTTAATTTTTTTGTTTTTGTGCCAGTACAAACTAGGGTTTAAACTCAGGGTCTGGATACTGTCCCTTAGCTTTTTCTGCTCAAAGCTAGTGCTCTATCACCCAAGCTACACTTTACTTCCAGTTTTTTGGTAGTTAATTAGATAGGAATCTCACAGATTTCCCTCTTTGGGCTGACTTTAAACCTGTATCCTCAGATATGAGCTTCCTGAGTAGCTAAGATTACAGATATGAGCCACTGGTGTCCCACAAACATAAATTTGAGGGCCTGTAAGGTGTGCTTAGCATGGAGGAAGCCATGGGGTTGATCCCAGCACTACAAAAAAGAAGTATTGGTAATAATTTCAAATTTCTCCTGTAATACAAAGTATACAGGATAATAAAAACCACCTCACATTTGAACTTATCAACAAAGTCTGAAAAAAACCTTCTAATTCAAATCCTACTATAAGTGAGTCAATGAGATGATTCAAATATGCTGATCAAAAATCTACCTGTCAAACAATTTACATTTATTATCACCTAATGTGGAAGAAATAATTGTATTGTCAAAGCCCATAGAATTCACAAACTTTATAGACCATGATAATGATAATATCTGCCTTGTGAAAGTTGAAATGTGTTTGTGACTTTAAATATCACTGTTCCACAATACTGTGAAATTATAAAATTTATGTAAGCACCTAATCTCAATAAAAAAATTAACTTTTTTATTATTTATATAATTGCCCATCCTGGGGCTTGAACTCAGGGCTAGGTCCCTGTCCCTGGGCCTCTCTGTGCTCAAAGCTTAAAAAAAAAAAAAAAAAGACTCTGATCGTGAGTCCACCAGATGAGATGCTTATAGTCCATTAATACAAAAAAATTTTTTGGCAAATTAAAGACTCAGAAGTCTCAGTGTCAGGAATGATGGCTCCCATCTATAATCCAACAGAACTCAGTCTGAGGCCAGCTAAAGCAAAAGCTAAAAGCAAAAAGTACACTAAAAGCAAAAGATGGAGGAGGCTAGAAATATAACTGAAGTAATGAAGCACCTGTCTCATAACCATCAAACCCCTAGCCCTGAGCCTCTCTGTGCTCAAGGCTAATACTCTACCACTTGAGCCACAGTGTCACTTCCGGCTTTTTCTTGTTATGTGGCACTGAGGAATCAAACCTAGGACTTCATGAATGTTAGGCAAGCACTCTATCACTAAGCCACATTCCCAGCCCAATAATTTACTTTTACTTGGAAATATTGTATCTATCTGTTATGAAAAATTCATCAACATAAATACACATAAACCAAGAGAGTAATATATTCTCATCTCTAACCAGAAAATTGGTGGCAAACATTTTTATCATTATGTCTTAATCCACTGTGGAACTCAATTACACAACACTGTTTGGTGACTACTTTAATCTTTCCAATAGCAAACATTCTCACAAAAACAGAACAGAAGCCGGGCACCAGTGGCTCATGCCTATAATCCTAGCTACTCAGGAGGCTGAGATCTCAGGATCGAGGTTCAAAGCCAGTCCAGGTAGGAAAGTCCGTGAGACTCTTATCTCCAATAACCCCCCCACCTAGAAAACTAGAAGTGGTATTGTGGTTCAAGCGGTAAAGTGCACTCCTTGAGCTCTTCTGAAGAGCGCAGGGACAGCGCCCAAGCCCAGAGTTAAAGCCCCACAACCGACCCAAAAACAACAACAAAAACAGAACAGATAGATGTAATACAGATCAGTTCTAAATAGGACTGTGCTAGTCATCTCACCAGATTGATCAGCCTTCTCATTGCATGTTCATGAGAGCAAACACATTCACAGGGATCGAATCCACCTTCTGCCATGATTACCCAGCTTGATTTTACTTGACTGTTTAAATCTAGAAGGAAGGAAAAAATAGTTTAAGTCAAATATTTAGGTACTCTTTTCAGCTATAAAAATTATGTATTATATGGTATCATAATGGTCTTATTAAACACAGTTTATATCTGCTGGTTTTACTAAACTTTGATCTATATGTACAAATTTTTTTTTTGGGGGGGGTCCGGTCGTGGGGCCTGAACTCTGGGCCTGGGCGCTGTCCCTCAGCTCTTCAGCTCAAAGCTAGCGCTCTACCACTTGAGCCACAGCACCACTTCTAGCTTTTTTCTTTTTGCTTATGTGGTGCTGAGGAATCGAACCCAGGGTCTCAGGCATGCAAGGCACGCACTCTACCACTGAGCCATCTTCCCAGACCCTATATGTACAAAATTTACTATTAATTCTATATTAATTAAAAATCACAAAATTACAAATCTATAAAACTGACTGGCTATTCATCAGTCCAATTTTCTCTAACAGCAGATTTTTTGGATACCCTGCCTATGATGCTACAAACTATTCACTTTAAATACTTTGTGTGTGCTAGTACTGGGACTTAAACACAGGGCAATCTTGTTTAGTTTAGTTTGCTGAAGGCTGGTGCTCTACCACTTGGGCCACACCTCCATTTCCAGCTTTTTGCTAGTTAGAGATGAGTCTCAGATTTATCTACCTGGCCTAACTTCAAACTATGATCCTTACAACTCAGCCTTCTGGGTAGGTAGGATTATAATAGATGTGAACCACTGTCACCTAGCACCTGTTTAGTTCCTGTAATCAAACTTTCACTCTATAAGAAAGCTAGGATAGGAGCTGGGAATGTGGCTTAGTAGGAGAGTGCTTGCCTAGCATGCATAAAGTCCTGGGTTCGATACCTTAGTACCACATAAACAGTGGGAGGAGGGGAGGGGGAAGAAACTCAGGCATGATAGTGCTAAGGCCCTGAGTTCAAGTCCCAGGACTGGCAAAATAAAAAAGAAAAAAAAAAGAAATCAGGGATAATCGCTGGGTACTGATGGCTCATGCCTGTAATCCTAGCTACGAATGAGGCTGAGGTCTTAGGATAACTGTTGAAAGCCAACCTGGGCAGGAAAATCTGTGAGACTTTTATTTCCAAGTAAATCACAGAAAAAGCCGGAAGTAGTGGTGTGGCTCAAGTGGTAGAGTGCTAGATTTGAGCAAAAGGAGTTCAGGGAGAGTGGCCAGGCCCAAAGTTCAATCCTTAGGACCAGGAAAAAAAAAAACAACTGGAATACTTTCACACTCACTAAAAAAAGTACGTGTGTGTGTGTGTGTGTGTGTGTGTGTGTGTGTGTGTGTGTGTGTGTGTGTGTGTGTGTGTGTGTGTGTGTGTGTGTGTGTGTGTGTGTGTGTGTGTGTGTGTGTGTGTGTGTGTGTGTGTGTGTGTGTGTGTGTGTGTGTGTGTGTGTGTGTGTGTGTGTGTGTGTGTGTTGTGGCTAGTGCTAGAAGTCAGGGCCTAGGCACTGTCCCTTAGCTTTTTCCACTCAAGGCTAGCTAGTGCTCTACCACTTGAGCCACAGCTCTACTTTCTGTCTTTTGGTGGTTAAGAGTCAAAAGGCTTTGCTTTTTTGTAACCCAACATTGCTAAATAGTAAATATTTTCAAAGTAGTTTCCCTGGAAGTGTGGGTTAAGCAGTAGTGAGACTGCCTGGCACATGGCAAGGCCTTCAAACTTCAAATCCTAGTACTGAAAAAAAAATTAAATTAAATAAGGTGATTTTAACACAAAATGTTTGAGAATCAGACATGAATTTGAAAAAGGAACAGGAGCTGGAAAGGTAGCTCAGTGGTAGATTGCTTGCCTTGCATGCATGAGGCCCTGGGTTCGATTCCTTAGCACCACATAAGCAGAAAAAGCCAGAAGTGCACTGTGGCTCCAGTGGTAGAGCGCTAGCCTTGAGCTGAAGAACTCAGGGACAGCGCCCAGGCCAAGTTCAGGCATCACGACCAACCAAAAAAAAAAAAAAAAAGGGAACAATCGAGTGGCACACTAAATAAAACAACAGTAGCTCTCAGATTTAAAATGGTATTCATAAGGTTTATATAAAATGATCTTACTGCCGGGTGCTGGTAGCTCACTCCTGTAATCCTAGCTACTCAGGAGGCTGAGATATGAGGATCGCGGTTCAAAGCCAGCCCTGGCAGGAGAGACCGTGAGACTCCTATCTCCAATAACCACCAGAAAAAACCAGAAGTGGCGCTGTAGCTCCAGTGGTAGAACGCTCGCCTTATGCTGAAGAGCTGAGGGACAGCACCCAGGCCCAGAAGTTCAAGCCCCACGGCCGACCAAAAAAAAAAATAAATAAATAAATAAAATAAAATAAATAAAATTATCTTACTTGCTACTTATGTTACCAACAGATAGTAAATTTTCAACCAATAACTAATACAACAGGCCAAAAGTTTAAAAGAACACAACTGAGGAGGGTGCTGGTAGTTCATGCCTGTTCTAGCTTTTCAAGAGACTAAGATCAGAGGATTGAAGTTCAAAGCCAGCCCTGGCAGGAAAAGTCCATGAAACTTTTATCTCTATAATCATCACCAAAAAACTGATGTGGTGCTGTGGGCTTGAGAGGCAGAGTACTAACCTTGAGCATAAAAGCTCAGGGACTGCACACAGGCCCTAAGTTCAAGCCCCAAGACACACACACACACATACACACACCCATAACAAAACAAAACCAAAAAAAAGATAACTGGACTAAGAAACAGTATAGCCATGTTAAGGCAGCCTGTGCTATGCAGTAAGACCCTGTCAATAATAATAATAATAATAATAATAATAGTAATATTATTATTATATTCTGCGATTTGGAAAACAAAAACCCTTAAGATGAATAAAGATCAAACACTAGTGTACAAAAGGGTAAATAAATTCCAAATCTCTAAAATTGCCTGTAGTATCTCTACAATGTACTGTGCTGGTACAGGAGCTTGAACTCAGAGATTTGTGATCTCAATCACAGATGGCACTTTACCATTTAGCCATGCCTCCAGTCTGACATATTTGAAGGTGAAGTCTCAAGACTTTTCTTCCACAGCTGGTTTCAAATCACAATCCTTTAGCAGCCTCCTTAATAGCTAGGTTTTTAAATTTTTATTTATTTATTTTTTTGGTCAGGTCGTGGGGCCTGAACTCTGGGCCTGGGCGCTGTCCCTTAGCTCTTCAGCTCAAGGCTAGCGCTCTACCACTTGAGCCACAGAGCCACTTCCAGCTTTTTTCTTTTTTGCTTATGTGGTGCTGAGGAATCAAACCCAGGGCCTCATGCATGCAAGGCAAGCGCTCTACCACTGAGCCACTTTCCCAGCCCTAAAAATTTTTTTAAAAAGGTGATTTACAGAAGTAGTGCTGTGGCTAAAGTGGTAGAGTGCTAGCCTTGACAAAAGAAGCTCAGGGACAGCACCCAGGCCCAGAGTTCAAGCCCCGTGACTGACAAAAACAAAACAAAACAAAACAAAAAAACAGCCAGGCACCTGTGGCTCACGCTTGTGACCCTAGCTACTCAGGAAGCTGAGATCTTAGGAACAAGGTTCAAAGCCAGTCCAGGTAGGAAAGTCTGTAAGACTCTTATCTCCAATAAACCACCAGAAAACCAGAAGTGGGGCAGTAGTCCAAGTGGTAGAGTGCTAGCCTTGAGCTGAATAGCTGAGGGACAGCGCCCAGGCCCAGAATTCAAGCCCCACAATTGACAAAACAAAACAACAACAACAAAAAATCCCATTCCAGGATCTCAAGTGTTAATTTGAAGTATTCAACATAACTTTATGTCATTATGCAAATTATAGCCAAAATAAATTTATATCAATTTGGTGTTATCTTTGGAAAAAGCCCCAAATTTACAAACAAACAAAAAAAAAGAACCATTTTTTTCCTTAACCTTCTCTCTCATTTCTGCTAGACTTAACTCTAGCTCTTGATAAACTATCTTTTTTTTTTTTTTTTGGTCAGTCATGGGCCTGAACTCTGGGCCTGGACGCTGTCCCTGAGCTCTTCAGCTCAAGGCTAGTGCTCTACCATTTGAGCCACAGTGCAACTTCTCGCTTTTTCTGCTTATGTGGTGCTGAGGAATCGAACCTAGGACCTCATGCATGCAAGGCAAGCACTCTACCACTGAGCCACCTTCCCAGCCCTCAAGAATTTCTTTCTTCTTTTTTTTTTTTTTGGTCTGGCCGTGGAGCCTGAACTTTGGGTCTGGGCACTGTCCCTCAGCTCTTCAGCTCAAGGCTAGCGCTCTACCACTTGAGCCACAGTGCCACTTCTCGCTTTTTCTGCTTATGTGGTGCTGAGGAATCAAACCCAGGGCCTCATGCATGCAAGGCAAGTGTCACTTTCACAGCACCTTCTTTATCTTCTCAATCCCTCCATTTCTCTTCTATTTCAGAGTCTGTTAAAAATCCATCCCTAGGCTGCCACTTTTCCAGAAATAATCATTTAATGGTTCTATTTTGTTATGTTCCTTGGTCTATTAGACTGACAAAACAAGATAAGAGTAGCTTATAAACAGTAGAAATTTATTCGTCACACTTCTGGAGGCTAAAAGACAACCAAGATCAAAGCACTGACAGATCTAAGGAATGGAGAAAGCTTGTTCTCTGGCTCAACAATGGTGTTCACTTGTTCTCAAGTGGTGGAAAAAGGCGAGCGGCTCTCTGGGGTCCTATTTATGAAGGTTCTGCCCTGATGATCTAATAAATCACACATGATTAAGTTTTCAATTTATAAATAGACCACAACATTCATACCAGAGAGAAAAAAAATAGAAGAACAGTTCCCAAGTAAATAAAAACCCAATAGGGCAAATAGTATCAACTCATGAAAAATCTCCAACTAAAGATCCTGCTTTTCAGACATTGCAGCTGTTGCTTGGCCTCCAAGAATCCAGGCAGCCCAAGGCTTTGCTGGGTGTAAGCCCATACCACACGTAAGAAACTCTCCCTGGGCTGGGAAGTTGGCTCTGTGGTAGAGCGCTTGCCTTGCAATGCATGAGGCCCTGGGTTCGATTCCTCAGCACCACATAAGCAAAAAGAAAAAAGCCAGAAGTGGGGGGCTGGGAAGGTGGCTCAGTGGTAGAGTGCATGCCTTGCATACATGAGGCCCTGGGTTTGATTCCTCAGCACCACATAAGCAAAAAGAAAAAAAAAAACAAAAAACTCTCCCAGGCTGAAATCCTACCTGTGACTCTACTAGGCTTTGCTCTAATGGAAGTGATGCCTCACCCCTGCAGCCCAGCCCTCCACATCATTCCTTCATAAGGAATAAACAACACAAATTAGCAAGATCAATAGCACTTTTTTTGGAAGTTTTTAAGCATATATTGGAAGGCAGTGGGCTTTAGAACCATATTTCTAAAGACGGAGATGCAAGTGCAATAGTGCAGGCACTATGTAAGGAGGTGGGTGAAGACAAAGACAAGTAAATTTCTTTGACATTTAAAGACTATGTATAAGTGACCACACTTCTACAATTCATACACTATATATACCTGCAATAATATCATTGTATGAAGCCAGAGGATTTACTCCCTATTATTATAGAAGAAAAGATACAACAGGAAGTGCCACAGCTAGGCTCACTGGGGGTACCCTTAAGTGGCCTAAGAGAACCAAAAAGTTGAAACACTCTGACTGAATCTCCAGGACTCTGGGCCTGAGACAAGAGAGGCCCTACTTCTGATTTTGTATTGTTTTTTTTGCTCAAGACTAATGCTCTACCACCTTGAGCCATTTTGGGGGTTAATTGCAGATAAGAGTTGTAAGGTGGCTGGGAATATGACAGTGGTAGAGTGCTTGCCTAGCATCCATGAAACCCTGGTTTGATTCCTCACTACCACATAAGCACAAAAGGCCAGAAGTGGCGCTATGGCTCAAGTGCCTTGAAGCACAAGAAACTTAGGGACAGTGCCCAGGCTCAGAGTTCAAACCCCATGACTGACAAAAAAAAAAGAGAGAGAGAGAGAGAGTATTTACAAGTCAGAGGTAATGTACATGTAATGTAATCGAGAACTCTGGAGGCTGATACAAGAGGATCATAAATTTGAGGACAGCCTAGACTACATAGCTGTTTCAACAAATAAATATTTACTAGATGTTTACTAGGGGGGTTGGGAGTATAGCTCAGAGCATTTGCCTGCAATGTACAAGGTAGTAGGCTCTCTATGCAACACACATGCACACCCTATTAGTCAAATTCCACCTAAAAATACTTCCAACTCAAGAAAAATGGCTATTTTTTATAATTAGGAACCGAAATTCAACAAAAATTATAAACAAACAAACTGGACACTGGGGGCTCACGCCTGTGATCCTCGCTACTCAGGAGGTTGAGACCTGAGAATCACTTTTCAAAGACAGGTAGAGTAGCAAAGTCTGTGAGACTGCTGTTAGATCTGCCCAGGAGAACAGCCCCCTCCCACTTCTTCCAAAAACACAGTGCATTGCCTTACCAGAAATCACCTGCCTAAAACCAGTAATCACCTATCAGTCAGCAAAGGACCCCCAGACTTTAAGGTCACTTCCTGAACTGACCTGGTCACACTTCCTTCAGACAGTGAGAAATTTCCAAGGCTCTCATCATTTTGCATCCACTGTGATGATAACTCCTACCTTTCCCTATATAATTCCACTCAACACGAGTCCCTACCTCTTTTTCTCTTCTCTCTCTGCATGCCTCCATTTAGTGCGGGCTGGGTGATTGCCCTCCCTCTTTTCTGCCTGCTCATGTGGTGGTCTCCTTTCATTGAATTTTACAACTCTTTTTGGCCGGTACTAGGACTTGAACTCAGGGTCTGGCACTGTCCCTAAGCTTCTTGTGTTCAAGAATAGCACTCTATCACATGAGCCATAGCTTATGGCCTTTTCTGCTTATGTGGTACTGAGGAATTGAACCCAAGGGCTTCATGCATGATAGGCAAGTACTCCACCACTAAGTCATTCCCAGCCACCTTACCACTCCTTTTTTTTTTTTTTCTGTCGGTCGGTCGTGGGACTTGAACTCTGGGCTTGGGAGCTGTCCCTGTGCTCTTTAGGTCAAGGCAAGCGCTCTACTGCTTGAGCCACAGCACCACTTCTAGTAGTTTATTGGAGATAAGAGTCTCACGAGGGCTGGGAAGGTGGCTCAGTGGTAAGAGCACTTGCCTTGCATGCCTGAGGCCCTGGGTTCAATTCCCAGCACCACATAAGCAAAAAAAGAAAAAAGCCGGAAGTGGCGCTGTGGCTCAAGTGGTAGAGCGCTAGCCTTGAGCTGAAGAGCTGAGAGACAGCACTCAGGCCCAGAGTTCAGGCCCCACGACCAGACCCAAAAACAAACAAACTCACGAACTTTCCTGCCCGGGATGGCTTTGAACTGAGATCCTCAGATCTCAGCCTCCTGAGTAACTAGGATTACGGGTGTGAGCCACTGGTGCCCGGCTACCTTACAACTCTTATCTCCAATTATCCCCCAAAATGGCTCAAGGTGGTACAGTACTAGCCTTGAGCAAAGAAAAGCTCAAGAACAGCACTCTGACTCTGAGTTCAAGCCCCAGGACTGGCATGTGCGCACATGCACATATGCACATACACACATACACATATACACACATATGTTAAAAAGCCAGGTATAATACTTGTAATTCTAGCCACTTAGGAGGCTGAGATCTGAGGATGGCTGTTCAAAGTCAGCTCTAGCAGGAAAGTCTGATACTTTTATCTCTAGTTACCCACTAAAGGGCTGAAGTGTAGCTGTGGCTTGAGAGGTAGAGTGCTAGCCTTGAGCCTAAAAGCTCAGGGATACTACCTAGGCCCGAGTTCAAATCCCAGGAGTTCATACCCCTTTTTCCTCGCCTCCCCCCATCACACAAACAGAAAAGCAGCTATAAGTCAGACGCTTGTGTAAGGTCTGCTCCTGGATGGCTAGCAGACTCCACCCTCCTCGCAGCAAAGTCTCCACCCAGTACCTGCGCTACCTAGGCAACTGGGCCACCTGGAAGAGGTCACATCTGCATCCGCTGAGGTCACATCTGAATTTGATGTGGCCACACCTTTCCCCGCCCATACCCTAGATAAGGGCTAGCCCAGGCGGACTCTCTCTCTCTCTGCCTTTTTCTAGCTCTCTCTGCTCTCTCTCTGTTCTTTTCTTGCTCTCTCTGCTCTTTTCTCTCTCTTTTGCCAGCGACGTGGAGTGCCAACCTTGCCTGGTCCCAGCAGGTCTACCGAATAAACCCATCCCTTACCTGAATACCACGTGAGTGCTGGTGCTGTTCTCACTCGGCAACTTCTTTTTAAAAACCTAACATAAATGGTGCCGTGACTCGGATAAAGGGCTTAAAGTCAGGATAGCTGGGATTCCTCTCTGTTTTTTCCTCTTTTCTCTTTTTGTTTGTTTTTCCCTTTTTGCTCTGAGGAATACCCACAGTTCTGACGGCCTTTTGCGAACCCATCTGTCTGCTGCGGACACAGCCCATCGATACCATTGCTGCCTTCACATCCACACCACTTCTCTACTCTGGTGAGTAAAACTACTCTCTACGGCTCTCTGTTGCTCAGTCTCTGTCCAGACGTGGCGCCACGCCAGAGAGCTCCTACAGTCTTTAGCTGAAAGGCGGTCACCTCCGAAGCTGAGGACGCTTGGTTTTGGGGGCTTGGCCATTTCTCTCTAGAGGGCTCTGGGGGAAGTCGGGACGCCGCTTCTGCCTGGTCAGCTCTTCTTCACTCACCAGACTGACTCTACAACTTTTTGGCTTGTGCCCTGAAGAGTGTGACGCAGGCTGGGTCCGGGGGACCCCCCTCTAGATTCCCTCTCAAAGGCTAGCCATTCTAGGTTTAAAAATTGTCAGAGGGCTGGGAAGGTGGCTCAGTGGTAGAGCGCTTGCCTTGCATGCCTGAGGCCCTGGGTTCGATTCCTCAGTATCACATAAACAAAAAGAAAAAAGCCAGAAGTGGCGCTGTGGCTCAAGCGGTAGAGCACTAGCCTTGAGCTGAAGAGCTGAGGGACAGCGCCCAAGCCCAGAGTTCAGGCCCCATGACCGGACAAAAAAAAAAATTCTCAGAGTTTCCATTTGTTCAGGTTTCTGTCAGTGCCTCATGAAACTTCTCCAGACTTCGTCCAAGAGACTTGCCTCCTCCAGACTTCATCGAGGACTCAACACCCAAGTGACAGCTGCAGCCTGCTGCCTTCTCCCAGCGTGGACCACATCTCAGCCTTTTACCCCTATGACCCCCTGCCAGCAGGAAGTAGCCTGAGAGAATCTTCGCCCTTTTTCATAATTATCAAAAGGCTGGAATGTAAGGTCCATTCCTGGACGGCGAACAGACCTCGCCCAGTACCTGTGTTACCTAGTCAACTGGGACACCTGGAAGAGGTCACATCCGCATCCGCTGAGGTCACATCTTTTTTTTTTTGTCAGTCGTGGGGCTTGAACTCTGGGCCTGGGTGTTGTCCCTCAGCTCTTCAGCCCAAGGCGAGTGCTCTACCACTTGAGCTATAGCGCCACTTCCGGTTTTCTGGTGGTTTATTGGAGATAGGAGTCTCACGGTCTTTCTTGCCCGGCCTGGCTTTGAACCGCGATCCTCAGATCTCAGCCTCCTGAGTAGCTAGGATTAGAGGCGTGAGCCACCAGCACCCGGCTGAGGTCACATCTTAACCTGATGTGGCCACACCTTTCTCCCACCTGATCCCACTTCCCTTTACCTGGACACACCCTTCCCCGCCCCCTACCTTATAAGGCCTAATTTGGGACCAGAAGCTCTCTTTCTTTTGCCAGACGCGTGGAGTGCCAACCTTGCCTGGTCCCAGCAGGTCTACTGAATAAACATACCCCTTACCTGAATACCATGTGCGTGGTGCTGTTCTTAACTGGGCAACCTCTTTCTAAAAACCTTGTAATTCCTACCTACCTAACTCAGGATGCTAAGATCTGAGGATCAAGGTTTGAAGCCTAGGCAGGAAAGGCTGTGAGACTCATCTCCAATTAATCACAGAAAAAGCTGGGAGAGTTGCTGTGGCTCAAGTGGTAGAGAATTACCCTTGAGCAAAAGGAGTTCTGAAAATCCAAGCTGAGACTCTGAAAGGAGTTGGAATGCCTTCTCTCCATATACTCGGAATGCTGAAGAGTTTTCCAAGGAAGAGTTTTCCAAGAAAGGTCCAGCAGTCTCGGCGTAATGGGAACTCAGATTTCACCCTAAACTGTGTAGGAGCCTAAGGGTAGATTGAGGTTTATGCAAATTGAATGCTGTTTACTGCTTAGTCCCTTTCTAGAATAAGAAGGTCAGCCTTCACTTGTATGCAAAATATTATCACAAGTTGAAGTTTATACCTTACTTCCTTGCATAAGACCAATAAAAACCTTGGTTGGGGGGGCAGGGGGAGGAGGGGAAGGGGAAACAAAGGAGGAGGCTACAATGCTTGATAAGAAATATACTCATTATCGGGGCTGGGAAGGTGGCTCAGTGTAATATGCAAATGCCGAGCCATTTTAAATCTCTATGAGATATGGAAATGCTCAGATTTTGTAGTTTCTTTTTATTATCACAAAGCTGATGTATACAGTGGGTTAAGTCAGGTAAAGAATACATTTTTTTTTCTTTTTCTCTCTCAGTTTTCCCTCTTATCTCCTCCCACAAGTTATATACTTCATTTCCAACATAGTGTCTAGAGAGGACCACTTCTTTTTTGTGTGTTTGCTAATCCTGGGGCTTGAATTCCTGAGCTTTTTTGCTCAAAGCTGGTGCTTAACCACTTGAGCCACAGTTCCGCTGCCAACTTTTTGGTGATAAATTAGAAATAAGAGTCTCTCAGACTTTTCTGTCTGGACTGGCTTTGAGCTGTGCTTCTCAGATCTCAGCTTCCTTTATAAGGGGTTAAATTTTGGAAGCTTTGCACTTGTAACACTTGTTAGTAAGTGCAGGCAAGCATAAACCACTTTCATTCTGTATTTTCCAAAACTGAGACATCTGTGCTTTGTCCTAAATTTAAAGAAGAAAAAGGGGAAATGAAAGTTTAATATGAAAATAAGCAATGAGGAGGAAACTTTCTCCAAAGTAAAAATACAACTTTAAAATGCTCAGTATGTATATACTGTAAATTTAGAATTACATTTTTCAAGAATCATTTTAAAGCAATACCCATTTATGGTAAACATTTCAAATGCTTTCCCTAAAAAAAGTAAAAATGTCAAAGTGAAAGGTACTCTCCTTATTGGCACAATCTACAAAAAAACTTCCATATAAGTTTTCTAGGCATGCCCAAGTACGCATATGCAGCATATACTTGTTTACCTATGTGGAAAACCATTCACTTAAAATCACTAAAGTTTCTTTAGTATAACATATTTCAGAGTAGGGCTGCTTGCTGTTAACTCTTCAGAATTTGGGTTAACCATATAAAACTATTATTCATCACTGTATTATTTATAACAATGAAAAACTAGAAACTACATTGATGCCCAATGTTAATTGAAAACATCAAGTAAATAAGTTAGATGGCCAGTTAAGGGCTGCCTTTGTGGTTTAGGGTGGTGTAGCTCAGTGACAGAATGGTTGGCTAGCATATCACAAACCTTGGGTTGAATCCCCAGCAATGCTTAAAAAAAAATCTTTACAAAGTTTCTAAGAATATGATTAAAACAAACAAACAAACTCTAGGTCTGGGAAGCTGGTTCAGTGGTGGAGTGCTTGCCTTGCATGCTGAGGCCCTGGGTTCGATTCCTCAGCACCACATAAGAAAAAAGCCAGAAGTGGTGCTGTGGCTCAAGTGGTAGAGCACTGGCCTTGAGCTGAAGAGCTGAGGGACAGCGCCCAGGCCCAGAGTTCAGGCCCCACGACCGGACCTCCCCCTCCCCCCCCCCAAAAAAAAGAGCTGAGGGACAGTGCCCAGACCCAGAGTTCAGGACCCACAACCGACAAAAAAACAACAACAACAACAAAAAACTTTACATTAAATCTTCCAGGTAATCCTAGCTACTCAGGAATCTGAGGTCTGAGGATCCTGGTTCAAAGCCAGCTCAGGCAGGAAAGTCCATGAAACTCTTATCTAAAATACACCGCAGGAAAATCGGAAGTGGCTCTGTGGCTCAAGCGATAAGAGTGCTGGTTTTGAGCTGAAGAGCTCAAGGACAGCACCCAAGCCCAGAGTTCAAGCCCCATGACCAAAAAAGAAAAGAAAATCTTCCAGGACTTTATTGCTATGGGCTTGAACTGCATTTGGAGCACGCACATAGGATAGCTCTAAACTTAGTCTGAATGAAATCTGTAATAAGCAACTTTCTAACTTTGATACTGCCAATTTAGATTGTCTGCACTCCCAAGAGTTTACAAGCTAAGACTTACTTACTACACTGATTTATTTGTTGAATCATAGAGTATAGTAAAAGACTAGGGAAGAAAACTTTTAAAATCATGATTTTGGTATCTTTTGTTTTTCCAACAGTAAATTACCCCATAAAAGTTTATGTTCTAGGTCTTATCTGCAAGGGGCTGGGAAGGTGGTCCAGTGGTAGAGCGCTTGCCTTCCACACATGAGACCCTGGGTTCAATTCCTCAGCACCACATAAGCAGAAAAGGGCGGAAGTGGCACTGTGGCTCAAGTGGTAAAGTGCTAGCCTTGAGCTGAAGAGCTGAGGCACAGCGCCCAGGCCCAGAGTTCAAGCCTCATGACCCACAAACAAACAAACAAAAAAAAAAACAGAAAAAGTCTTATCTGAAAATTTTCATTACTCAAATATGTAAAGCAGCAGGTTGCAGAAAAGCAGATGCATATCAAATAGACCATTTTAAAAATAAATACATATATGCAGAAAAGAAGTCTAGAAGAATATAAATTACTAACATTTTGGTGACTTGTGAGTGGCAGGGTTACTGATTACTCCTTTCCACTTATCTTTTATCCATATTTTCCAGAATCATCACAAACCCCTATGTAGAAACAAGTTACTTATTTCTAGTTAGTATAAAAGGTAAAAGCTGCAAAAGAGGAAGTTAAAGGAAGTAATTCCTTTTGTAAGCAGGATCTCAGCTCTAGATGAAATTCACTTTGATCTCAGTGGCATACCGAGGAGAAAAAAAAAATATTTGCAAAAAGGTCTGTGTTCTACCACAAGAATAACAACCCTCGTAAGGAAGTCATCTAAATCCTTAAGAACTCTTCCTGGATTTGACAGTGGGGTCGATCAATCAACACATGCTTCCGTTGCTCTTCCTTAATGTTTGCCACAGGAATAGCTCCAGTAATGACCCGGGGGAAGTGATCCTTTTTAAAGCCCCGGTTAGGACGCGGGGGCTTGGTGCTCTGGTCTGGGCGCAGAGGGAAGCAGGCCGGCAGCGCAGCTCCACTAAGGGAATCTGCGTGAGCAGTCACCTGAGTTCAGCAGAAGGACGCGCAAGCCTCCGACCCCCCCCGCACGGCGCAGAGAAAACGCCTCCGACGTGGGTCTCCAGACTAAAACACCTCGCAGGTCTTAACGCGTTCCAAGTGACCGAACGAATGCGGTCTGACTCCGGGACCAACAACACACACAGGCACAACGGGGCAGCTCGCAGGACGGATGCAAAGCTCAGACGCTCTACTGGGGAAGCCAACCCCATCCTCGATTCTGCCAACTGGCTGAGCTGCAGACACCCTACCGCCTCCGTGCCGTTAACAAACACTATTCTGGCTACAGTAACACGGGAAAGTTTGGCTTTCGGCTGACGCCAGGGCTTTTCACGTACTGCCCCGTGCCCGGTGCACCGCGCAGCGCCCCTTGCATGAAAGGGTGCTGCCACTCGTCTGCCACGGTTCTACCGAACAGGAAAAAAAGAGATAAAAGCAAGGGGGGGAGGGGGACCCTTGAAGATTCACCAACACAACAGGAGCCCAAAAGCCGCAGCTTTCGGGGTGGCAGCTCCCCTCGATCATCCATCGCAACAAAGGACGCCGCCGGCCGCGGGCTTCACCGTGCCCAGAAAGGGCTGCGGAAGGCGGGCAGGCGACCCCGAGCGGGCTCGCGTCCTCCTCCTTTCCAGCTACGACACTCTCCTCCGCTCCACCGGTGTGGCTTATTCGCCTTCCCCTCCCGTCCCCCCGCCGCCCCCAGCCCACCAGAGCACCCGCGGCTACTGTCCATCTTCCCACCCGGGCCCTGGCTTTCCTCCACCGCAAGTCTCCGCCTCGCCGCTCCCCGGGCCGGACCGCCGCGGCTGCCGAGCCCCGGGCAGCAGCCGCGCCGCCCCCCACCCCCGAGAAAAACCCAGGTCGGGTGAGGGTCACCACGGCGGTGGGCGAGGGGAACACACTCACCCGCCCAGACCACAACCGACGGGGCGGGGAGGGTGGGAGCAGAAACCCAGTCGCGGTTGCGAGACCGCCTGAGGCTTCCGGGACGCTGCGGCAGCTCGGGCCTCCCGACGCGGCGGCCGCTGGTGCTTCAGCCCCGCCGGCCTCCGCCCCGCCCTCTGTTTGGATTCGATTGACCACGTCACTCTTAGCCACGAGACCCGGATCTGCCAGATCCGGCAGGCGGCGGCGCAACAGATGGGCAGCGCCTCGAGACCCCGGTCGGCCCCGCCTACCGAGCATGCGCGTTCCCGGAGCCTGCCCTAGGCATCGAGGGAGGCGGGGCCAGCGCGAGCGGCGTCTCCGTGACGTCACCCCTGTCGTCAGGGCGCGGAGGATGTAGATCCGGTCCGGAGGGGTGGGGATTAGAGCCGTGGAGGAAGCGGGCTGAGGTTCCGCGTCGGCTGCTGTCCACGGAGGCCTTCTCTGTTGCGTTTCGTCGGCGGTGTTGTCCCACGTGTCATCCCTTTGCTGAGCCAGTGGATCTCAACTGTAATCTTGGATGACTTCTGCCTGGGCAAAGGTGGGCACGCGCTGATGTCCCGGCGACCCACTACCTCTGTAGGAATCGTCTGAACTGATGAAGCAGGCCTGGGTGAAAATGGGCAAGCTTGTCCACTGTGGCAGTTTCCGGCCACTTTTACCCTAACTCTATAGCGCAGCGGAAAGATGACTAAAATCGGCTTCGTAAGCGTACCGAGGGCTAGGGGTGGGGAAGGCAGCGGGTAACCTCCCGTTTGTTAACCCTTTTGGTTTGGTTTTTAGGCTCTTGGAGTAGGGATGAGGTGAAGGACTCCACTTTCTGGTTGCGTATAAGTGGGGTACAGCTATAATCCCAGCATTTAGCAGACTGAGGCAGGAGGATTAGGAGCGCCACATGAGGAATTTGAGGCTGGTCTGGGTTATAACAAAACTTGTCTCAAAGTCGGACGCCGGTGGCTCAGGCCTGTAATGCTAGCTACTCAGGAGGTAGAGATCTGAGGATCACGGTTCAAAGCCAGCCCAGGCAGGAAAGTCCATGAGACTCTTATCTCCAATGAACCACCAGAAAACCGGAAGTGGCACTGTGGCTCTAGTGGTAGAGTGCTAGCCTTGAGCTGAAGAGCTGAGGGACAGCCCAGGCCCAGAGTTCAGGCCCCACGACCGGAACCTCCCCCCCCCCAAAAAAAAAACAAACCTAAAAAAACCAACACTTTTTAGCTTTAATCGGTTCTTTCATCTCTTACATTTTAGCCGTTGAGACTCGTGCGAGGAGAGGGGAGGAAATTTCAAAAATTTAGGACAAATTGCTTTAGGTCACAAATTTTTTTTTTTTTGTCGGTCGTGGGGCTTGAACTCTGGGCCTGGGCGTTGTCCCTCAGCTCTTCAGCTCAAGGCGAGCGCTCTACCACTTGAGCTACAACACCACTTCCGGTTTTCTGGTGGTTTATTGGAGATAGGAGTCTCACGGTCTCATCTTCCCCGGGCTGGCTTTGAACCATGATCCTCAGATCTCAACCTCCTGAGTAGCTAGGATTACAGGCGTGAGCCACCAGCGCCCGGCTAGGTCACAAATTTTAAAATGAGACCACAGTGCCTGACAAGGTGATAGGTAGGGGCCATAATCTCACCTGCCTTGAGGCTCTGGCAGGAGGATCCCTGAACACAGGATTTTGAGGCCAGCCTGCACATCATAATATGAAATAAAATATTACTTGAACAGTAAGTATAAAGATCTCACAAAGATGCCTCTTTGCCTATCCTGCAGAAGGGGTAAGTGTTAGTTGTAAATTGTCTTCCTAACTTTCATTTGATCATCCTGCCCTATAATTTCTACCTCAACTCTTTGGTTAATTACTCCTCTATGAGCTGAGTCACCTTCAGCAAATTAGTATAATCTGCAAGGGTGTTAGTTTTTTTTCTTTCTTTTAACTAGAGTGGATATTGAACACAGAAAATGGTTTTTAGAAAAATTAACCATTTCTGGTAAAAACTCAGTGTTTCCTAGTTAACCATTATTACAAGTTGGTACAAATCAAGCTTCTTGTCTCTTAATCTGCAGTCTAGAACTGTACTCAAATTTTGAGTCTGAGGTAGTGATTCTATGAAGTTGATGGGCTAAATCTGTAGTACAGTGACTTGAATTGTGGAACTTTAAACAAAAAATTATGTATGCATGGGTGCGCCTATGTGCATATGTCTTTGAAAACATAACCGTGTTTTTTTGTTTTTGTTTTTGCCAGTCCTGGGACTTGAACTCAGGGCCTGGGCACTGTCCCTGAGCTTCTTTTGCTCAAGGCTAGCACTCTACCCCTTGAGCCACTATGCTACTTCTGGTGTTTTCTGTTTATGTGGTACTGAGGAATCCAGCCCAGAACTTCATGCATGCTAGACAAGCACTCTACCACTAAGTAACATTCCCAGCCCCCATAAGTGTGTTTTAACTTGAATTTTACTGGTTGTTGCAAAATCCCCAGTACTTGTTTTATATAGCTAATTACAAGAAAGATGAATATACTAAACAAAGGAGTGATACCATAAATAATAAGTGAAAGGTTCATAATAATAACATAGATAGTAGCAATATATGTGTAGGTTCAGAATATAAATTGTTCGCACACAAAAAGTAATATATAAATGATTGGTGCTTGAAAATCTTCACCCATTGGGGGGCGGGGAAGCCAGGTGCCTATGGTTCATGCCTGTAATCCTAGCTGCTTAGGAGGATGAAATCTGAGGATTGCAGTTAAAAGTCAGCCCAGGAAGGAAAGTCCATGAGATTATCTCCAATTAAACATGCACACAAACTGGAGGTGGAGTTAAGACTAGCCTTGAGCATAAGCAGCTCAGAGACAGTAATCAAACCCCAGGATCAGCACCAAAAAAAAAGAGAACTTTTGTTATTCAGGGTTTCTTGAGATACTATTCAAATTTAGGATGAAGTGTGTGTGTGTGTGTGTGTGTGTGTGTGTGTGTATACATGTATATGGATCCTGGGACTTGAACTCAGGTCCTTGAAGACCTTTTGCTCAAAGCTGGTGTCTACTACTTGAGCCATAGTTCCACTTCCACCTTTTTTAGTTAATTTAGTGGAGTCTCACAGGGGCTGCCAGTGTGGCTTAGGTGGTAGTGTTTGCCTAGCATGTGTGAAGCCCTGAGTTTGAATCCTCAGTACCACATAAACAGAAAAAGCCAGAAGTGGTGCTGTGACTCAAGTGGTAGGGTGCTAGTTTTGAGCAAATAGAAGTTCAGGGACAGTGCCCAGGCCGAGTTCAAGCACCTGGACTAGCAAAAGAGAAAATGAGTCTCAGACTTTCCTGCCCAGACTGGCTTAGAACATCTCTTCAGCTCTTAGCCTCCAGAGCAGCTAGGATCACAGGTGTGAGCACCAGCACTATGCTATTGAATTTTTAATTCTACATAAAATATCATAAGAATTTTGGTAGGGATGACATTGAATCTATAATTTTATTTGTATTTACAAGGTTTTATAGTTTTCAGGAAGGAACAAATCTTTCACCTCCTTTGATTCCTCTGTATGTGTGTGTGTACACACATGTGTACATGTGTACATTGTTGTTTGTTTGCCAGCCCTGGGGCTTGAACTCAGGGCCTGGGCAGTGTCCCAGGGCTTCTTTTGCTCAAGGCTAGCAATCTATCACAGTGTCACAGTGACACTTCCAGCTTTTTCTGTTTATGTGGTACTGAGGAATCAAACCCAAGGCTTCATGCATGCTAGGCAAGTACTCTACCACTAAGCCACATTCCCAGCCCAAGTTTTTTTGTTTTGTTTTTGTTTTTTAATGTTACTGAGGTTTGAACTCAGGGCTTCATGTTTGCTAGGCAGGCATTTTATTCATTAAACCATGGCACCAGGCTTTTTTTCTTTTGCTACAGGGTATCACTGTATTGCCCAGGTTGGCATTGAACTCTCAATTCTCCTTCAACCTCCCAAATGCTGAAATTGAAGGTATGTATTACCACAACTGGCCTTGCAGCTGACTTTTTAGTCTTTGTTCATCTATCTAACTATGCATTCTTGATCAAATTTCCCACCACAGTAAGGAAAAAAAAAAAAGATACTAAGCCAGGCACCAGTGGCTCACTCAGGAGCCTGAGGTCTGAGGCTTTTAGTTCAAAGCTGGTCCAAGCAAGAAAGTCTAAAAGACTCTTATTTTCACTTAACCATCAAAAGGCCAGAAGGGGAGCTGTGGCTCAAGTAGTAGAGTGTTAGCCTTAGAGCCAGGAACCTCAGATACAGGGCCCAGGCCTTGAGTTCAAGCCCCAGAACTAAAACACACGCACTAATGAGTCACTTGCCATATACAAGAAACATAAATGGACCTGGTGAGAAAGAAAAGGAAGTAAGTAAAGCAAAGGAAAACATTACCCTGTGAAGATCTATACTAGTTGGAGAGGTAAGAAAACAAATGAAAGTTAAGTTTTTAAAATCCTGTTCCCAAGGCTTTAGAGATAAGAGGTAGTTCTTACTACCCTGGGTCCACAAATACTACCCTTCTGGCCCCATATCACTTTCTTTTGCTGGCTGAAAAACTCAGCATTGGTCCTTTAATGTGACTGTTTCTCAGTGATCTCTTGTTCTTCTCACAATACACTGTCACCCTAAATAATCTCAAACTCTCCCAACTCTTCAAATTCACGTCAATGCAAATGGCTCAATTCTGTATCTCTTTAGCTCTGGAATCACATTTCCAGATGCCTCCTTGGCTCACTCTACTGGACTTTGTTGTTACCATCTCTACACCTGTTGTATCCTAGTACCATGGGGAAAGCTTCCATCGGTCTATAGATCTTGGACAGCTCTCTTGCCTAATGCTCATTTAAAGGAGCACAGGCATTCTTTCAAAAATTGGGTTAGTGCTGAGCTAAACGAGCTAGGCATTGAGGAGAGATCTAGAGTGAGAGATGTGCAGGAATAAGACCAAAATCATTGTACCACTAGAGGAAGAGAGAACAGTATAAGAATCCTAACTACTCTGATCTTAGGAACATGGTTCTAAGCCAGCCCTGGCTTCTCTCTCAAATATACCAACAGAAGGTCAGTAGTGGAGGTATGGCCCAACGGTAGAACACCAGTGAGTGGAAGAGAGCAAGGAAAGGAGTTACACAGTCCAAAAAGAAATATACTCTTTACCTGACTTATTTAACTGAAATCCCTCTGTACATCACCTTTATAATAACAATTAAAAAAAATTGAGTACATGAGGCCCTGAGTTCAAGTCCCAGTGTCCCCTTAACCTCCCCCCACCCCAATACTGACATTTGGAAGAAAGCAGAGCCAAGAGAATTTGTGGGAAATAGAACTGAGGACATTATAAAGCCTACTCAAGAGCTGAGCACTGGTGCAGTGCTCATGCTTGTAATTCTAGCTACTCAGGAAGCTGAACTGAGGATCGCAGTTCAAAGCCAGCCCGGGCATGAAAGTCTGTGAAACTCTTTATCTCCAATAAACCACCAGAAAACCAGATGTGGAGCTGTGGCTGAAGTGGTAGAGTGCTCACCTTGAGCTGAAGAACTGAGGGACAGCGCCCAGGCCCAGAGTTCAAACCCCACAACCAATCCCCTTTCCCCTCCTACCCGCCCCCCAAAAATTTAAGCTTACTCAACTCTGAATTTCCAGTTTGTGAGCCAAATAGTATTCTTAATGTTTTAACTAGTTTGAATAGGATCTCTGTTTAGAACCTCTAGCAAATCCTAGATAACCAGTCTTCTTTGATCCCCTTTGTTTAATTACTAATAGTTAAAAGATGGACTAAAACAGAACAGAGGGCTGGGAATTTGGCTTAGTGGTAGAGTGCCTACCTAGCATGCATGAAGCTCTGGGTTCAATTCCTCAGTACTACATAAAAAAAGCTGGAAGTGGCACTGTGGCTCAAGTGGTAGATTGCTAGCCTTGAGCAAAAGAAGCTCTGGGATAGTGGCTAGGTCTTGAGTTCAAGCCCCCCCTAAAACAAATAAAAATCCACAAAGCAGAAAGATACCATCTCAGTGTGCAGGACAGAATTACAGAATTAAAGTGAGAAAAGAAAAAGTTTATACCCTTTAAAACATTCACTAGTTGAAACAAATTCTCAGAGATGCAAGAGCAGAGACTATCCAAATTTAAGTCTATGTAAGAACTCTTGTCAAGAATGACTTTAAAGCTTGGAAACTCTTCAGTGTGAACTTTCTCCAAATTATCTTTTTTGGAAGGTTTTGGGGCCTGAACTCAGGGCTTGGGCACTGCCCCTGAGCTTTTGTGCTCAAGACTTATATTCTGTCATTTGGAGCCACAACTCCACTTCTGGTTTTCTGGTGGTTAAATGGAGGTAAGAGTCACAGACTTTGCTACCCAGATTGGCTTTGAACCTCTGTCCTAAGATCTCAGCCTCCTGAGTAACTAGGGTTACAGGCATGAGCCACCAGCACCCAGCCATCAAATGATCTTAAATCACATATCTAGAATTTAAGCCAAGGATAAGCAGGCTGTACACACAAATAGGCAACCTGAGTCTTTACTCATGGCTGCAGCCAGAAAAGCAAAAGAATAAAGTTTTTTTTTTTTTGCTCTTGGTCCTGGTACACTTCATCAACAGACTCTGCCAGGACAAGTCCATTATGTGGGCTGAGAATGTAGCTTAGTGGTATTGATTGCCTAGCATGCATAAAGCTTTGGGTTCAATTCCTTAGTACCACATAAACAGAAAAAGTCACAAGTGGCGCTGTGGCTCAAGTGGCTCAAGCTCAGGGACAGTGTCTAGGCCCTGAGTTCAAGCCCCACGACTGCCCCCCCCAAAAAAAAAGGCAAGGAAAGAGAAATATGAAGTAGCAGAAACCTAGAGAAATTGACCAAGGGCTGGGAAGGTGGCTCAGTGGTAGAGCGCTTGCCTTGCATGCATGAGGCCCTGGGTTCCATTCCTCAGCACCATATAAGCAAAAAGAAAAAAGCCGGAAGTGGCGCTGTGGCTCAAGTGATAGAGCGCTAGCCCTGAGCTGAAGAGCTGAGGTATAGCGCCCAGGCCCTGAGTTCAGGCCCCACAACCGAACCCCCCCCCCAAAAAAAAAAAAAAGAGAGAAATTGACCAATATTTTCACGAAGCCAGCTGTCTTAGTCCATGTCAGCATTCTGAGACAGGAATGGCTTTTCGGGGGGTCCGGTCGTGGGGCCTGAACTCTGGGCCTGGGTGCTGTCCCTCAGCTCTTCAGCTCAAGGCTAGCGCCCTACCACTTGAGCCACAGCGCCACTTCTGGCTTTTTTTTTTTTTTTTTTTTTTTTTTTGCGTATGTGGTGCTGAGGAATCGAACCCAGGGCCTCATGCATGCAAGGCAAGCACTCTACCACTGAGCCACCTTCCCAGCCCAGGAATGGCTTTTCTTAGAACAAACCTTTACATAGTGGTCAGAGTCAGGCACAATCAGTTGGCCGTAGTAACTCCATAGGAGACAATAAAGGGACAGGCTTCAAGACTCCCAGCATACTCTCTTGGAAACAGATAATGAACAAAAATTCTGAGAATTTACTCAAGTAAATGGCAGTACTACTAGTCAAGAAAATCAGCTACCTTCCCTCTTCATTATCCAGAAAGAGAATGGTTATAGGCCCAAAGAGGAAAGTATTTCTTGTAAGAGCACACACACCAGATAAGCAAGGATGGATACCTGAAGGTCCTGGAAAGAGTCACTGAAAGGACATGATTTATCAAGATCCAGTAGAGGTGCAACCAAGGTTTCTTACCAGGCCAGAGCACCCCTCTGAGCCTGTCTCTTCTCTATTCACCAGAGCAATAAGGGAAACTCTTCATACACCCGTATTAAATTAAGCTGCAAAACAAATGTGAGGACTGTCCCTATACATATAGGTGTTTGTCACTGACTAGCACATTAGAGAAGACAGGAGCG
The DNA here is from genome assembly GCF_024711535.1 of Dipodomys merriami. NCBI lineage: Eukaryota > Metazoa > Chordata > Mammalia > Rodentia > Heteromyidae > Dipodomys > Dipodomys merriami. Next base: position 43,423,523 of record NW_027206512.1, on the reverse strand, counting down.
AGGTCACTTGTTTGTCACAAAGGCTTCTATCAGCATCAGCCCTACAAGTGTATCAGGCGAGTCACATGAGAGAGAGAAGCCTTTTACATACAGTTTGTATGAAAAGTCCTTCAACCACAAAAACCAGCCTGTGAGCTTATAAGCCGATCCACGCAGGAGTGAAGCCTTAATACACTTCTTTGCCAGAGAAGCTATCACCAACCATCCATGGCCATCATCTCCTGAGGACTCAAACTCCAAAGTGTTCTTTCCATATCAGAAGTTTTCTCAGCTACTGTCCTGATATATAATATGTAAATATCTATGAATGTACATATCTTTCTGGATCACTTATTCATTAAGAATATACCATGTAGATTACAAATTATGCTTTCTATTTCCATGCCACTAAGATTTAAGGCTAACCTGGGCTCCAGTGGCACATACCTGTCATCCTAGTTATTCAGGAGGCTGAGATTAGAAGACCTCAGTTTGAAGCTAGTTGGGGCAGAAGTCTGTGAGACTTTTATCCTCTTATCTCCAATTAATCACCAAAAAGCTGGAAGTAGCATTGTGGTTCAAGTGGTAGGTAGAACACTAGTCAAGCACAAAAGCTGAGGGACAGCACAGAGGCCCTGAGTTGAAGCCTCCCCTACCCCCTAAGATAGATGTAAAGCTAAAGGGCATAGAACTTGTGAGCTTTGTTCACTGAAGTTTACAGAGTACCTAGAAAGTGGTTGGTATTTCATGTCCAATCAACAACTAAATAATTTAAAAAAGAGAGGTTCAGGAAAGAGAAGAAGTGAGAAGTGGAAGGAGGGAGGATGGAAGGAAGGCACAGGGGATAGAAGGAAAAGGTAAAGAACAAGAAGAGGAGGGAATGGAAGGATGAATTTGTGGTACCTAAAGCCCAGACCATCATTCAGAATTCTTTTAGTTTTTTCTAAGTCTCATCCAAGAAAGGACTGAGACCCAATCATTGGTCTACTTTCCTTCTAATTCAAAAAGTTTTGCATATGTAAGGTGACTCCTACCCCTTACCCTTGTCTTCCTTCACTCTGAATCCTGATGTGCTCCTAGCATCTTCCCTGTAAGGTATGGTTGAAGGCAAATCTATGGGGTGAGAAAGACTGGGAAAGGGAGCCAGCGAGAGCCAGATACACTGGTTAGTTATGAATTAGCATTTTTCAATAAAACCTGATGTGGAAAACAATTCATGTTGTAGGAAAAGATTTTTGACCTCATTTTTATATTCCCGTCTCATCAGTTTTTGCAGCTTTTCAACTTCACTTTTCATTTTATTGGATTTACATATTTTCTATATATATATATATATTTTTTTTTTTTTGGTCGGCCCTGGGGCTTGAACTCGGGGCTTGGGCGATGTCCTTGCGCTTTTCAGCTCAAGGTGAGCATTCTACTGCTTGAACCACAGTGCCACTTCTGGTTTTCTAGTGGTTTAGTGGAGATGAGAGTCTCATGGACTTTCCTGCATGGGCTGGCTTTGAACTGTGATCCTCTGATCTCAGCCTCCTGAGTAGCTAGGATTATAGAAGTGAGCCCCCTGGCGCCTGGCTCAATATATCTTTTTTTTTTTTTTTTGGTTGGTCGTGGGGCTTGAACTCTGGGCTTGGGCACTGTCCCTCAGCTCTTCAGCTCAAGGCAAGCACTCTACCACTTGAGCTACAGTGCCACTTCTGGTTTTCTGGTGGTTTTATTGAAGATAGGAGTCTCACGGTCTCTCCTGCCCGGGCTGGCTTTAAACCATGATCCTCAGATCTCAGCCTCCTGAGTAGCTAGGATTATAGGCGTGAGCCACCAGCGCCCAGCATTCAATATATCTTTTTATGTCACTAGTCCTCCTTTTCCTTTTCTTTATACTGAAGAATGCATATTTTAAAATTTATCATAATGTACTTTTTGTTTTGAGTCTTGAATAGAAATTATAGTAGAGGAGAACTTAAAGATATATTCGTTTGTTATATTTGTTTGCTGCCTCTGTAGAGAAATAGTGCTGTCTAGGGTTGAAACTGCGGAGTGCGGGTCCTCTGGCAGCATCTCACTACAGAAGCCCCAGTCACCCTAGCGACACCGAGGGACGGCTGCTGTTTGCACCACAAGTGAGAGTCCTGGCTCCTTTCTCATCAGCTACCAAATCTTTGCCACTGCAGAAATCTCTTCATAGGAACAGTATATTGAAGAGAATGTCTGGAAGCTTCTACTTTGTAATTGTTGGCCACCATGATAATCCAGTTTTTGAAATGGAATTTTTGCCAGCTGGGAAAGCAGAATCAAAAGATGATCATCGCCATTTGAACCAGTTCATAGCTCATGCTGCTCTTGATCTTGTGGATGAAAATATGTGGCTTTCAAACAATATGTATTTGAAAACTGTGGACAAATTCAATGAGTGGTTTGTGTCAGCATTCGTCACTGCAGGGCATATGAGATTTATTATGCTTCATGATATAAAGCAAGAAGATGGAATAAAGAACTTCTTCACTGATGTCTATGATTTATACATAAAGTTTGCAATGAATCCATTTTATGAACCCAATTCTCCTATTCGGTCAAGTGCATTTGACAGAAAACTTCAGTTTCTTGGGAAGAAGCACCTTTTAAGCTGAATGCAGAAAAATACTGAAAAAAAAAAAACAATGTCATTACAATGGAGAATACTCAGGAATGTGTGCATTGTGGCTTGATCTTGATGTAACAATTCAGAAACAAATGTTAAGATTTGGTAGATTTCAATCTAAAAAGTTTTTGCAGAAGTGAGCAGGGTACTGGTGGCTCATAACCTCTAGCTACTCAAGAGGCTGAGATCTGAAGATTGAGGTTCAGGGCTAGCTCTGGAGCAAAGTCCATGATACTCTTATCTCCAATTAAACCCCTCTCTCTCCCCCCCAAAAATGGTGAAAGTAGACCATGGCTCAAGTGGAAGAGTGCTAGCCTTGAGCACAAAAGTTCAGGGACAGCACCCAGGCCCTGAGTTCAGGCCCCAGGAGCAGATTCTGCAGAAGTGACTGAAATTGATAGCATATACTTTGACTTATTTATATACATTTGGTGATGTTATAACAGTACTACTCAAGAATCTGAAGCCAGAGCATTTGCAGTGCTAAAATGTATAATGTATGTCAGAGATTAAGAATAGTGATCTTTCTATAGTTTTAGAATTCTGGACCCATGTAAAATAGATGAACATTACAGCCCATGGGGAAGTATGTTGCCTCTGTCACCTTACATTCTTGGATTTCCTTTTCCTTAAACAGTAAACTAAGGATTAAATGAGATTCTTGATATCTGTACTTTAAAAATAATGTGATTTGAGAACTGTTATTAAAAACAAGCTTGGAGTACATTAACATTTGCATTTGGCCTTTTAGGTTATACACCAGAGTGGGGACCAGGAGGGGGTCTCTTCTGTATGATCTGACTGATGGAAAAGCAAGTAATATAGCCAGACTTTTTTTTTTTATGTGACACGAAGAGTTTTGTTCAATATTAGTACCTTTTGAGCAAGTAAATATAAGCTTTATCTTGTATGTTTGTGTGAAGTTGGTACCATAATTTTTACCCTATATATTTGAAATCTTAAATAAAGATGTATGTCCAAAAACAAGTGCCTTCTAGTGTTTGTAACATTTAATTTTACTCATCATTTCAGTTCATTGAAGAAGTAAAATTACGTTTTTGGAACAATGGGTTTTATACTTCTTGAAGTTACACTAGCATATTTTTTGAATATGTGCTTAATTTTAATTATCCCTAACTAAGGGGTATACAGCCAACATCATAAAGCACTTATTTAGGGCTGGGAAAGAGGCTCAGTGGTAGGTAGAGTGCTTGCCTTGCATGCATGAGGCCCTGGGTTCTATCCTCAGCACCACATAAGGAGAAAAAGCCAGAAGTGGCGCTATGGCTCTAGTGGTAGAGTGCTAGCCTTGAGCTGAGGAACAGCGCCCAGGCTCAGAGTTCAAGCCCCATGACCAACAAAATAAATTAAAAAAGCACTTATTTAGTGGTGAGTTGATGATAGCACTTAGACTACAACATGGAAGGATTACAGCACTAAATTCTGTTGAAAAATATTCCTTACCTGGCTGCCATCAGCTGGTAAGAAGAAAGATCACAAAAATCTGATTTATTAATTGCCAAGCCTATAAGAGGATATATATCCATAGAGGCAGAGGAAGTGGGGGCGGGGGAAGGAGTGAAAGGAGAGCAAGCAAGCAAGCAACAAATTGGCCATGCAGGGCAAGTATGAAAGCTAAGAAGTCTTGAGAACTGCAGAATATATTTGGTAACGTGAAGACCAACAACAGCCAACAATGTAGTTTCCAGTCTTAGTCTGAAAGACTAAGAACCCAAAGAATAAAGGGAAGAAAAAATTCTCCCTTACTCTGGAAGAGTCAGCCCTTTTATTGACTTCACCTGTTTGTATGCCTCCTATTTACATTAGGGAACTTAATCTGCTTCACTCAGTCTTACTAATGGCTTGTTAGTCTCCTCCACAGAAACACTAAGGATGGCACAGTCAAGTAGACAAATAAAAATAATCACAGGGGCTGAGACCCAGAGTTCAAGCCCCACGACCGACAAAAAAAAATAATTACAGGTATTAACGTAAATTTTAAAAATGTTTTACTATTTTAAAAGCCACTACAACCTGGCACTGGTGGCTCATGCCTGTAATCTTAGCTACTCAGGACACTGAGATCTGAGGATTGTGGTTTGAAGCCAGCCCAGGCAGGAAAGTCCTTGAGACTAACCACAAGAAGCTGGAAGTGAAGCTATGGCTCAAATGGTAGAGTGTGCTAACCTTGAGCAGAAAAGCTCAGGGACAGAGCCCAGGCCCTGAGTTCAAGCACCACAACAGACAAAAAAACAAAAGCCACTGCCTTCTATACAACTTCTCCAGGTATACTGCTTTTCCACCCAGTAGTAAATGAAAACTAGCCACTAATATTTAAGAAGCCTTAAGTCTCCCATAGTGAAAGTTAAAATAATACCTACCTTGCTGGGCACCAGTGGCTCACACCTGTAATCCTAGTTACTCAGGAGGCTGAGATCTGAGGATCATGGTTCAAAGCCAGCCTGGGCAGTAAAGTCCATGAGACATCTCTAGTTAACCACCAGAAAATAGGAAGTGGTGCTGTGGCCCAAGTGGTAGAGCACTAACCTTGAGCTGAAGAGAGGAGGGACAATGCCCAGGCCCAGAGTTCAAGTCCCATGATATAATAATAATAATGATAACACCTACCTTAGAGAGTTGGCATTCTTTTTAGTTTTATGTTTTTGAGAAACAGGGAAGAAGCATTGTCCTCAGGCACTGTCCCCAAGCTTCTTTTTGCTCAGGGATAGCATTTTACTACTTGAGCCACAACTCCACTTCTGGGTTTTCTGTTTATGTGATGCTGAGGTATCAAACCTGGGGCTTTATGCATGCCAGGCAAGCACTCTATCATGGAGCCACACTTCTAGCCCTCCTGTCCCAGACATTTTTTTTGTTGTTACTGTTGTTGGTTGTGGGGCTTGAACTCTGGGCCTGGGCACTGTCCCTCAGCTCTTCAACTCAAAGTTAGCGATCTACCACTTGAGCCACAGCACCACTTCTGGCTTTTTCTGCTTATATGGTGCTGAGGAATCGAACCCAGGGCCTCATGCATGCAAGGCAAGCGCTCTACCACTGAGCCACCTTCCCAGCCCCAGAGCATATCATTTTTCCTAAAGTTTTTTAATGTTAGGTTTTTAAAAAAGAGGTAGCCGAGTAAGAACAGCACCACGCACGTGGTATTCAGGTAAGGGGTAGGTTTATTCATCGTTCTGGCTGGCACCAGGCCATCTTGGTCCTCCACGTGGTGGGGAAAGGCCTGGGAAAGAGCTGGGAGAGCTAGGAAAGAGAGAAGAGCTAGAAAAGGACAGAGAGAGCTAGAAAAGAGCAGAGAGACAGCTAGAAAAGAGAGAAAATGCTAGAAAAGAGAAGAGCAGAGAGGAGAGAGAAGGGAGCTGAGAAAGAGCTAGAAAAGCAGAGAGCAGAGCATATCATTTTTATGCTGAGATGTTTAAAAGATAAGGATGTCTTCTGGTACTTTATGACTTCATTTATAGAGGAGCTGACCTCTATAAGTCTTCCAAGTGTGAAAAACAATCAATGTGCTGGCTCACTTCAGTGGTCATAGGGTAATGCTTTTGTATTTGTGCACTTAAACTTCTAGAGGGAGGGACTTAAAGCTGGAAAATAGGCTTTCTTGCGTGTGTGTGTGTGTGTGTGTGTGTGTGCATGTGTGTGCGTGTGTGCCAAACTTGAACTCTGGGCCTGGGTGCTGTCTTTGACCTTTTTCACTGTGGGCTAGTGCTTTACCACTTATTCCACAGCTCCACTTAAGGCTTTTTTGATGGTTAATTGAAGGAGTCTCACAAGCCGGGCGCTGGTGGCTTACACTTCTAATCCAAGCTGCTCAGAAGGCTGAGATCTGAGAATCACAGTTCAAAGCCAAGTCCAAGCAGGAAAGTCTATGAGACTTTTTTTTTTGGTTATTCAAGGTGAGCTCTCTACCTCTTCAGCCACAGCGCCACTTTTGTTTTTTGTTCTGGTGGTTTACTGGAGATAAGAGTTTCATGGACTTTCCTGCCCAGCTGGCTTTGAACTGTGATCCTCATATCTCAGCCTCCTAAGTAGCTAGGATTACAAGTGTGAGCCACCAGCACCCGGCTTGTGAGACTCTTATCTCCAATTAACCACCAAAAACCCGAAAATGGCACTGTGGCTCAAGTGGTAGAGCACTTGCCTTGAGGTAAAGAGCTAGGGACAGTGCCCAGGCCCAGAGTTCAAGCCCTGCAACAAAACAATAAAAGAAGAAAAAAAAAGTAGAGAGTCTTACAGACTTTCCTACCTGGTCTGGCTTTGAATTACAGTCCTCAGATATTCTGTTTCCTGAGTTAGCTAGGATTACAGGTGTGAGCACTGGTGTCTGGCTAAAACAGGCAATTCTATAGCTTAGTTATAGGACAGTTAGTAAAACCAGTTACTAGAAAAGCACTGTCAGGGAATTGGGGCCTATAGAACTTGTACACAGCAAGATAAGCTGATAAGCCAGTACTTTACAATGAAATGGGGCAGGAAGACTACAAAAAGAGAGAAAGACAAGAGAATGAGAAAATAAGGACAGAGCACTAAATCTTTGATCTTTGGAATCTCAAACAGGAAACAGGAAGGAGATTCATCAATCATAAGGCCGTCTTCAAGGACTCCCAATTCTCCCTTTTAAGCAAGGGCAATCTTTGTTTTCATTTGTGGGGTTTGAATTCAGACCTGGGTGCTGTCCCTGAATCTCTTTTTGCTCAAGGCTGGCACTCACTTGAACCTCAGTGCCATTTCTGGTTTTACAGTGTTGAGTCTCTCAGGGCTAGGCGCCTGTGGCTCAAGTGGTAGAGCACTAGCCTTGAGCTGAAGAGCTCAGGGACAAGGCCCAGGCCCAGAGTTCAAGCCCCCAGTCGATAAAAAAAGAAAAAGCAGAGAATCTTACAGACTTTCCTACCTCACACCTATAATCCTAGCTACTCAGGAGGCTGAGATCTGAGGAATACGGTTCAAAGCCAGCTCAGGCAGGAAAGTCCATGAGACTCTTATCTCCAAATAGCCACCAGAAAACTGGAAGTGATGCTGGGACTCATGGCTGAAGAGCTCAGTGACAGGTCCCACAACCGACAAAAAAAAGTAAAAGATTCTTATGCTGAGCTCTGTGAGTTAACTAAGAGTCCAACTTTGCATCTGTACCCTTTGATTTGAGCTGCTGGTCTCCTGCAATCCCTCTGCAAATCATCTTGGGTTCCAGGAACAAGAAAATTCACCAGTAAGCACTATGTGGAAAGCAAACTGCCCCACAAGCATAAAGCAAATAGCCCAAAACTCTGTAGACTGCTCATTAGGCAACTTGTTTCTGTGGTTTCTAGTAATAAGTGATAGAACTCTGACAAAGACTGAGAATGGTCAGCTCAGCCACACAGTGATTTTGGGACTTTTTTTCCCCAGTCCTGGAGCTTGCACTCATCAAGCACTCTACCACTTGAGCCACAGCGCCACAGCCTTTTCTGTTTCTGTGGTACTGAAGAATCAAACCCACGACATCATGTGTGCTAGGCATGCACTCTACCACTTTCCCAGCCCTTATTGGGACTGTTTTACCAATGCATTATCTTTCTCAAGTCCTTTTCCTTTTCTAATCTGAAGCTAATGTCTGTACCTTGGAAAATGGCTTAAGGTATATTAGAGTGCTGTGCTGTCTTCCCATGGCTGCCATATATCTCCTTTCTCTGCTCTTCGCTATGTCTTTGGCAGAAGGGGCTAGTAGTCAGACCTAACACTGACTTTCTTTGAGTAATTCTGGTAGGCTAGAAGAGACAGAGTGGTAATATCCCAAAGGATAAGGATAGATGCTAGAGTTTTCCTCAGCTTCCAAGTTTCCACACAAAAATCACAGTTTTGGGGGCCGGGAACGTGGCTCACTGGTAGAGTGCTTTGTTTTGTATGAGGCCGTGGGTTCGATTCCACAGCACCACATAAACAAGAAAAGCCTTGAGCTGAAGAGCTGAGGGACAGAGTCGAGGCCCAGAGTTCAAGCCCCACAATCGACAACAACAACAACAAAAAGAGGGCTGGGAAGGTAGTTCAGTGGTAGAGTGCTTGCCTTGCATGCATGAGGCCCTGGGTTCAATTCCTCAGCACCACATAAGCAGAAAAAGCTGGAAGTGGTGCTATGGCTCAAGTGGTAGAGTGCTAGCCTTGAGCTGAAGAACTGAGGGACAGTGCCAGGCTCTGAGTTCAGGCCCCATGACCAGCCAAAAAAAAAAAAAAAAAAAAAAAAAAAAGAGGAAGAAGAAGAGTCTTACAAGGTGAAAGTTTTAACAAGAATTTATTTTAGTATAGTAGGGTTAACATAGGGGAAAATGAAAAAGAAACATTTCCTGCTCTCCATGCAGGAAATGGGAGTTAAAGGTTCAAAATGATTCACATCTGTAATCTCAGCTATGTAGGAGGCTGAGATAAGAAGATCTAAGTTGGGATGCAGGTAGATAAATCCCAGAGCTTCTTATTCCCATTATCCAGCAAAAGCCTGAAAGTAGGGTGCAGCTCAGGTGTTGTGTCAGCTCTGAGCAGAAAAAAAACTAAACAAAAGCAGGACATCATGAGTTCAATTGACACCCTGAGCACACAGAAAGAGAGAAAGAAATAAAGAGAAAGCCCTCAAAATTGCACCTGTTATTTGCTGTCTATTCTGTCTGAGCTGGAGGAATACAGCAGGTCCTGTCAATCTATTTGTTAGGCATAACAGAACAGCAAAGATCAAGACCACTTTTTAGAGAGAATAAAAGAGTTTATTGCCTTCAACTTGATCCAGGCTAGTGCCAGAAAGAATTCAGATCCCAAGGGATGGGAGGCCCTGGGTTTTATACAAGCTGGTTACACAGAAAAAGACAGCTCATTAATCAGGAAGGCAAAGGTTAGTTGGGGGTGACATTAAACGGGACAGGTGTGCAGTTCAAAATTACCTTGTGGGCTTTCTGTTATCAACCTAGATTGTGCCCCTGGTCTGCTCGAAGCCCACATTCCAGTAAAATGGACTTTGCTGGGAAGTTACTAAGGAGGAGTAACTATGTCTACTTCAGTGAGACCTTGTTTCTTTTTCTTTCTTTTTTGCCAGTCCAGGGGTCTGAACTCTGGGCCTGGGTGCTGTCCCTCAGCTCTTCAGCTCTAGGCTAGTGCTCTGCCACTTGAACCACACCACCACTACTGGCTTTTTTCTGCTTATGTGGTGCTGAGGAATTGAACCCAGGGCCTCCTATATGCAAGACAAGCACTCTACCACTGAGCCACCTTCCCAGCCCGAGACCTTGTTTTTTAAATCAGGGTTGGGAATGTAGCATTCACCTATGGTGCACAGGCCCTAGGTTTGATCCCTTTCACTGAAAGCAAAACAAATGGATAACTGCTTAGCTCACTAGAAGCTTCTACTTTGTTTTTAGACATAATATTGCTATTAAAACAAATTTTGGCTTAGACTTTTTTTTTTTTGGTTGGTAGCGGGACTTGAACTCTGCACCTGGGCGCTGTCCCTCAGCTCTTCAGCTCAAAGCTAGTGCTCTACCACTTGAGCCACAGCACCACTTCTGGTTTTCTGGTGCTTTATTGTAGATCAGAGTTGTATAGACTTTCCTGCCTGGCTGGCTTTGAACCACAATCCTCAGATCTCAGCCTCCTGAGTAGCTAGGATTACAGGTATGATTACTGGCACTTATTTTTTTTTTTTTTTTGCCAGTCCTGGGACTTGTCAACTCATGGACCTAAGGCACCGTTCTTGAGCTTCTTTTGCTCAAGGCTAGCACTTCACCACTTAAGCCACAGCACCACTTCCATGTTTTTCTGTGTATGTGGTACTGAGGAATTAAACCCAGGGCTTTGTGAATGCTAGGCAATCACTCTACCACTAACCCACATTCCCAGCCTGATAAACTCATTTTATAGAATGAGGTGTAAGCCAATTGTAGAATTTTGGAAGGTATAATTACCATACTAGATTGTTGTCATTTCATGCCCTGGCAGCAGCTAAGAGGTAGTTAATGACAAGAGTTTGATTTAAAAAAAAAAGACTATTTACTAAAGTATTAATAAAAGATGACAAAGGCTAATAATAGAAACTCTGGATATCCTCAGGCCTGAACAAAGGGAACGAGTTTTTTCTGGCAGAATTATAGCAGTACTGTGGGAGAGCTATTGGAGAGGAACTGAGGCCTTGAGTAGAGAATTGTAGCATCTTTAACTCTCAGCTTTATCTTTTTTTTTTTTTTTCCTTCCTTTTTTGGTGCTGGTTCTGAGGTTTGAACTCAGGGCCTGGGCACTGTCCCTAAGATTTCTTTTTTTTTTTTTTTTCAGATAAGGGGTAGGTTTATTCAGTAGACCTGCTTGGACCAGGTAAGGGTGGCACTCCATGTGGCAAGGGTGGCACTCCACGTGGCTGGGAAAGGCCTGGGAATGAGAGAGAGCTGGGAAGAGAGGAAAGAGAGAGAAAAGAGCAGAGAGAGGGGTAAGAACAGTAGCACTCACGTGGTATTCAGGTAAGGGGTAGACCTGCTGGGACCATGCAAGGTTGGCACTCCACGTGGCTGGGAAAGAGAGAGAGCAAGAGAAGAACAGAGAGAGCAAGAGCAAGAGAAGAAGAGCAAGAGCAAGAGCAAGAGAGGAAGAGCAAGAGAGAGGTAAGAACAGAGAGAGAGCAGAGAGCTAGAAACGAACAGAGAGAAAAAAGGTGTCCCTAAGATTTCTTTGCTTAAGACTAGTGCTATAATTCTTTTTTTTGGTCTGTCGTGGGGCTTGAACTCTGGGCCTGGGTGCTGTCCCTCAGCTCTTCAGCTCAAGAGCCAGTGATCTACCACTTGAGCACAGCACCACTTCCTGCTCTAATTCTAGAACCACAGTGCCACATCCAGATTTTTCTGAGTAGTTTATTGGAGATCAGAGTTTCATAGAATTTCCTGCTTGGGCTGAACCAAGATTCTCAGATATTAGCCTCCTCAGTAGCTAGGATTACAAATGTGAGCCACTAATGCCTGATTCATTTATTTATTTTTAAGAACTTTTTTTTTTTTTTGGGTCCGGTTGTGGGGCCTGAACTCTGGGCCTGGGCGCTGTCCCTCAGCTCTTCAGCTTAAGGCCAGTGCTCTACCACTTGAGCCACAACGCCACTTCCAGCTTTTTTTTTCTTTTTGCTTATGTGGTGCTGGGGAATCGAATCCAGGGCCTCATGCATGCAAGGCAAGAACTCTACCACTGAGCCACCTTCCCAGCCCCACCCAATTTATTTTTTATCATTATCAAACATTTGTTGTTATATACAGAGGGATTACAATGACATGAGTCAGGCAATGAATACATTTCCTTTAATACAGTGTCTTCCCTCCCCTCTTTCCCAGTCCCTTCTTCCAGTCTCCATCCATGAGCTCTATAGTTTACTTTCGTGTCCAGTGAGTTCCACTGCTGTACTTTTTTTTTTTGGGGGGGGGGAGGAGATCTAGTCGTGGGGTCTGAATTCTGGGCCTGGGCGCTATCCCTCAGCTCTTCAGTTCAAGGCTAGCACTCTACCACTTGAGCCACAGCACCACTTCCAGCTTTTTTCTTTTTGCTTATGTGGTGCTGAGAAATCGAACCCAGGGCTTCATGCATGCAAGGCAAGCGCTCTACCACTGAGCCACCTTCCCAGCCCCATACTGCTGTACTTTTTCACCCTTTTCCCCTTGAGTTCTGTACCCTCTCTAGAGCCCTCCCTAAGATATACCTGAATTGTGTGTGTATGTTTGTGTGCTAGTACTGGCGACTGAACTCAGGACCTTGCCCTTTCCCTTGGCTTTTTCTGCTCAAGGCTAGACTTCAAACCTAGAGACTCAGATCACAGGCATGAACCATCCAGCACCCAACCTTCAGCTCTTATCTTCTGTGAGAGCTTCTATTGGCTACATTAAACTGAAAAGCAGATTTGGGGGGGGGGGTCATAGGGACTTAACTCTGGGCCTGAGCGCTGTCCCTCAGCTCTTTACTCAAGGCTGGAGCTCTACCAATTGAGCCACAGTGCCACTTTCAACTTTTTCTGCTTATGTGGTGCTGAGGAATCGAACCCAGGGCCTCATGCATGCAAGCCAAGCACTCTACCACTGAGCCACCTTCCCAGCCCCATGAAAAGCAGATTTTAAGGGAACTCTATTTATGGAGACCACATTGGAAAGTACACATCTAGCATCTCAAGGCAAAAAGATGGAATGAACTTATATAAGCAAACAACATGTGGCAATTAATGATGATTATGTGGTTTAGTAAATGTGTGTTTTTTTTTGTTTTTTGTTTTTGCCAGTCCTGGAGCTTGAACTCAAGGCCTGGGCACTGACCTTGAACTTCTTTTCTCAAGGCTAACACTCTACCACTTGAGCCACAGCACCACTCCTGGCTTTTTCTGTTTATGTGGTTCTGAGGAATTGAACCCAGGGCTTCATGCATGCTAGGCAAGCACTCTACCACTGAACCACATTCCCAACCTAGTAAATGTGTTCTAAGTGACTGAAAAACAATTGACACAAGTGATTCGGAAGAGCATATACTAAAATTAGAAACAACAGAATGAGAGAGAAAGAGGGAACAGCTGATACTAAGCAAAAGGAAAGATCTGTACATATTACTCGATTTGTTAAAAAATAGTTTTAGGGCTGGGAAGGTGGCTCAGCGGTAGAGTACTTGCCTTGCATGCAGTAGGCCCTGGGTTTGATTCCTTAGCACCACATAAGCAGAAAAAGCCGGAAGTGGCGCTGTGGCTCAAGTGGTAAGAGCGGTGTCCTTGAGCTGAAGAGCTGAGGGACAGTGCCCCGGCCCTGAGTTCAGGCCCCAAAGTTTTGTTTTTGTTTTTGTTTTTTTGGGTCCAGTTGTGGGGCCTTGAACTCTGGGCCTGGGCACTGTCCCTCAGCTCTTCAGCTCAAGGCTAGCGCTCTACCACTTGAACCACAGCGCCACTTCCGGCTTTTTTTTGCTTATGTGGTGCTGAGGAATCGAACCCAGGGCCTCAGGCATGCAAGGCAAGCGCTCTACCACTGAGCCACCTTCCCAGCCCAGGCCCCAAAGTTTTATTGCCAAAGGTCATAGAGTTCATAAGCAATGTAAATTAAGATGATGACTATCATTGTGAAGATTAAAAGGTGTTTGTGACTTTAAAAAGTATATAATACAAAAAAAGAAAAAAAAGAAACAAGCACAATTAGGGTGTTGAATAGGTAGAAAAAATAGTAAGTTCTCATGACGGCGAGTTCATGGACTTTGAGATGATCCTAGAAAGAGGATTTTGAAAAGTGGCTTCCTGGTGATTCTAGACTATAAAACAGAGGACTCTGCTTTAGAGAAGTGAAAGAATTGACCAACTCAGCAATGACAATTGGGATGGTCAGCACAGAGCAGCCTACTGGAAAGGTAACTCATACTGTGAATGAGAACTGTGAAGGCCGTGTATTAGTTATGTTCCATGTGTAGCTGCATTGACCTTGGACAGAGTGAAATTATGAGGCCTCTTACTAAAATAGCTCCCACCTTAAAAAAAAAACCACAAACTGTGTTTAACAGAAACCTACATAGTAAGAAAGCATATATTCTATACTATTTGTTGAAATCAATTTTACATGTTAGGCTGATACTCAGAAAGCCATAGTAGTGGGAGTTCAGATCTGTTTTCTACATTTAGGAATACAGAGTACATTATGATCAATGCTGCAGTGCCCACTGGCCTGGGGCTAAATTTAGAAGTTAACAGTGGATCCAAATGCTGCTTTTCATTTTTGCTGGTAGTCTTCATTACACCTAGTGGAGGCAGGGACAGGGAGAGGAACTAAACAAGAGGGCAGTTTGGTGAATGCAAAAAGACAAAATGGTCTGCGTTAGAATGTTTTTCAAAAAGAGCTAAATAGAGGCTTGGGCAGAATAGGCCATGGAGAGAGAGAAAAAAAAATGACTGAAAAAACTGACAGAATATAAGGTCAGGACTGACTGTAAAAAAAAAAAATCTGGGCTGGGAAGTTGGCTCAGTGGTAGAGCGCTTGCCTTGCATGCCTGAGGCCCTGGGTTCGATTCCTCAGTACCACATAAGCAAAAAGAAAAAAGCCAGAAGTGGTGCTGTGACTCAAGTGTTAGAGCGCTAGCCTTGAGCTGAAGAGCTGAGGGACAGCGCCCAGGCACAGAGTTCAGGCCCCACGACGGGACCCCCCCCCCAAAAAAAAAATCCTCTGTATTTAGAAAAGGAGATTTGAATCTGAAGATTCAAAGGACAGTGCCCCAGTACTGGCACAAAACAAAAAAACCTTAGTGACAAGATAATGTCTTGAGATAGATGTTATGTAAATTAACATATTCTGAAAGCGTGTGACATTTTATATATAAGCCTTATGTGGGCTGGGAAGGTGGCTCAGTGGTAGAGCACTTGCCTTGCATGCTAGATGCCCTGGGTTCGATTCCTCAGCACCACATAAGCAAAAAGAAAAAAGCCGGAAGTGGCACTGTGGCTCAAGTGGTAGAGTGCTAGCCTTGAGCTGAAGAGCTGAGGGACAGTGCCCAGGCCCAGAGTTCAGGCCCCACGACCGGACCCCCCCCCCCCCCAAAAAAAAAAAGCCTTATGTACTTTAGGTTATGTCTTAATGAAATACACTCAAATATTTAATGCAGTATTTTCAATCCTGAAAATATTGAGAATACCCAACAAGTTTTTTTGGGGGGGCGGGGAGCAATAATGGTAAGTCAGGGTTTTGGGCTTGTTAGGCAAGCACTATATCACATGTTCAATTGGTAGAGAGCCACTTTATCAAGGTATGCAGATTTTACTGCTAATAATAACTGGGACTAAAAATTAGTGTGTGTGTGTGTGTGTGTGTGTGTAGTGTGTGTGTGTGTGTGTGTGTGTGTGTGTATTTCAGTATTGGGGATTGAACTCTGGGCCTGGGCACTGTCCCCGAGCTTTTGTGCTGAAGGCTAGCACTCTACCACTTGAGCCCCAACTCTACTTCCAGCTTTTTTGGTAGTTAATTAGCGATAAGATTCTCATGGACTTTTTTCTTGCCTAGGCTGGCTTTGAAGTGTGATCCTCAGATTTTAGTTTCCTAAGTAGGTGTGAGTGCCCAGCTTCAGCCCTACTTTTTACTGATTAAGTGAAGCTGGAGTGTCAAGGATTTTTCTGTCCAGGCTGGCTTTGAACTGCTATCCTTCTGGTCTCAGCTTTTTTTTTTTTTTGGGTCCGGTCGTGGGGCCTGAACTTTGGGCCTGGGCGCTGTCCTTCAGCTCTTCAGCTCAAGGCTAGTACTCTACAACTTGTGCAACAGCGCCACTTCCGGCTTTTTTCTTTTTGTTTATGTGGTGCTGAGGAATCGAACCCAGGGCCTCGAGCATGCAAGGCAAGTGCTCTACCACTGAGCCACCTTCCCAGCCCCTTAGCCTCCTGAATATAGTCATTAACCACTAGGGCCCAGCAATGGTTTCTTTAAAACTCCAAGATTAGGATTATAAAATTATAGTGATATATTTCAAATGTTCCTTCAAAGCTCAAGATAATATGTTTTATTTTTTAATCTTTATTTTTTTGTTGGTCATGGGGCTCAAATTCTGGGCCTGGGTGCTGTCCCTGAACTCTTCAGCTCAAGGCTAGTACTTTACCACTTGAGCCACAGTGCCACTTTTGAATTTCTGGAGATAAGAGTCTCATGGGCTGGTGCTAGTGGCTCACGCCTGTAAACCTAGTTACTCAGGAGGCTGAGATAGGAGTATCATGGTTCAAAGCCAGCCCGGGAAGTAAAGTCCATGGGACTCTTACTTCCAATTAAGCACCAGAAAACCAGAAGTGGCAGTGTGGCTCAAGTGGTAGAGCACTCACTTTGAACTGAAGAGCTCAAGGACAGCATCCAGGCCCAGAGTTCAAGCGCCATTACCTTAAAAAAAAAAAAAGTCTCATAGACTTTCCTGGCCAGGCTGGCTTTGAACTGCAATCCTCAGCTCTCAGCCTTCTGAGTAGCTAAGATTACAGGTGTGAGCCACCACTGCCTGGTGATAATGTTTTAAATGTATTGACACGTATATAGATAGTTGTGTGGTTTACATTATGGCAATGATTCATTGTAAGGTGGCCTATGTACAATATAGCAATATAGCTGAGTTCTTTTAGGACCACCAGGGGGCTCTGCTAGCAGGGTTTTATAATATGTCAGTCAATTTAAGAGAAATTTTTTTTTTTTTTTTGGGTCCGGTCGTGGGGCCTGAACTCTGTGCCTGGGCGCTGTCCCTCAGCTCCTCAGCTCAAGGCTAGCGCTCCAACACTTGAGCCACAGCGCCACTTGCGGCTTTTTTCTTTTTGCTTATGTGGTGCTGAGGAACAGAACCCAGGGCCTCAGGCATGCAAGGCAAGCGCTCTACTACTGAGCCACCATCCCAGCCTGACTTTTTTTTTGTCGGTTGTGGGGCTTGAACTCTGGGCCTCAGCACTGTCCCTCAGCTCTTCAGCTGAGCTCTTCAGCTCAAGGCTAACACTCTACCACTTGCCTTGAACTGAAGAAGTGAGAGACAGAGACCAGGCTGAGTTCAAGCCCCACAACTGACAAGAAAAAAACAAAACAACAAAAGGCTTTTTAGGAGTGAGCAAGGGAAGAAGTGACATTGTTCAAAAAAAAAAAGATAGCTAGGATTACAGGCGTGAGCCACCAGAGCACTGGGATGTGCTCTCTTTTATAAGAAGATATTTTAGGGATGGGAAGGTGGCTTAGTAGTAGAGTGCTTGCCTTGCATGCATGAGGCCCTGGGTTCAAATCCTCAGCACCACATAAGCAGAAAAAGCCAGAAGTGGCGTTGTGGCTCAAGTGGTAGAGTGCTAGCCTTCAGCTGAAGAGCTGGGGACAGTGCCCAGGCCAGGAGTTCAGGCCCAACAACCGACAAAAAAAAAAAAAAAAAAAATTAAAAAAAAAGAAAAGAAAGTATGTTTCAATCGGGCACCTGTAGCTCACACCAATAATTCTAGCTACTCAGGAGGTTGAGATCTGAGGATCATGGTTCAAAGCCAGCCTGGGCAAGAAAGGCTGTGGAACTCTCATCTACAATTAATTTAGAAAAAGCTGGAAGTGCAGCTGTGGCTTAGTGCTAGCCTTGAGCAAAAGCAGTCCATGGACAACACCCAGGCTCAGAGTTGAAGCCCCAGGAGCGACAAAAAAGAAAAAAAAGTATTTTATTATTTTTTTTACTCACTGCTAAATATTTAGCACCTAGTAGCACTGTACACATTTTAGGGCCTAGGTTTGTGGATGTAAAGCTCATTCCTCCTGAACCAGTTCCCCAAGAAACTTAAAATTTCTTGAACTTCCATAGGCCTTAATTTAGCGTGTGTGGCCCTATTAGAACCACAACCACCCCCCTCCCCTCATTATCACCCTAAGTAGCTGTGAGTTTATGAAAAATATAAATCACTCCCCCTCCCCGATCATCCGAGGAAAAAGGCCCAGCGATCCCTTAATCAACTCTCCAGGAATTCTGAGGAACACTCAAGTTTGAACACCCAGGCATTTCGTTGCAAAGCTGAGTGCTAATGATCTAACTAGATTAAAGGTCACCATGTGCCTTCGAAACCCACGACAGGGTCAACATCTGCCTTCCAAACCCACTACAGGCCTCTCCACCGGACACCTGTCTGCAGTCCACCCGGCGTGACCCCGCCATTCAGGAGTATCCGCAACCATCCCTAATACCTGAGATGATGGAATAATCGCGGCATGGTAACGGTTCCAGAACAAAGGCAAGCCGCAGTGCCTTTTCTGGGGGCCATACCCACCGCCGAGGGGCAGGTCGGAACTCGAGGATGGCTTTTCCTAGGCTAGAGACGACGCACTACGAGGCTCTGCCGGGCCTGGGCGGCGCAGGCCGCGGAGGACGGCAGGAAGCCGTCAGGTCCAGCGCGGACCGAGGGTCCGAGGTCAGCGGGAAAGGAGTCACAGGCGCAAAGAGAGAGAGAAAAGGGCGGAGGGCCGGGGGAGGCCGCGGCCAGGCCGGCCCAGCGGAGAAGCCACACCCTCGCCGCCCGCGACGCCGGCAGGGCGGAGCCACGCAGCTCGAGCTCCCGCAGAGGCGCGCGGCGTGGCGCGGCGCGGCGCAGCGCGGGCTCGCTGCTGAGGCGTAAGGGGGCGACAACGGGAGCGGCTGCGCCGCCCATCGGGCCAGCGTCGTGCGCATGCGCGGCCCCGGCGCCATTTTGGTGGCCGGGCGCGGAGGTGATTCTACACTGAGGAGAGCGCGGCGGAAAGGGTGGCAGTGGCAGCGTTCGGGTGCTCGGGTCTGAATCACCGAGGGAGGAGGAGGCGGTGGAGGAGGCGGTGGCGGCGACGGCGGTGGTGGTGGTCGTAGCGGTGGCGGAGGAGGCGGGTACGAATCAGCTGCGGGCGGAGACATGGCCAACATCGCGGTGCAGCGAATCAAGCGGGAGTTCAAGGAGGTGCTGAAGAGCGAGGAGGTCAGAAATGAGCTCCGGGACACCCCCACCACGTCCCCGGGCGGGAGGGCCTCCTCGGCGTCGGCCCCGGGCCTCCGGGCCGCCGCGGCCCCAGCCCCAGCCCGGGCCCCGGCCGCCGGGCCCCGTCTGCGGGGAAGCGCTCGTCTCCCCTCCTCCCCCTCCCGCCGCCATCCCTCCCCTCCCGGGCCTGGGATCCGCGGTCGCGCGGGCGGGCGGGCCGGGGAAGCGCTGGAGAGCGGGAGGTGAGGTGCGGAGCGAACCCCGAGGCGGAGGCCAGGGCTGGGAGAGAGGCTGGGGCGGGGGGCGGGGAGGGAGCGCAGGCCGGGCCGGAGAAAACCCGGGAAGTGGGATGGGGGAAGGGGAAAGGTGGTAACTGGATCCCCGCAGCCGCGCCGCCTGCGGGCCCTCACTTTTGAGGGTATTCGGGGTTATTGCCCGTCAGGCCTCGGCTGTCCTTGCCTCGGGGAGGGAGCGGGAGGCCTTCCTTAGGTACGGATGAAAGGAGAAGGAAGGGCATTGAGTTACTCCCTCTTAGCGGGGTGATGGGAGCCGGGGGGAAGACGTAATGGTAGTCTTCGGAGGGGAAGACGAGGGGATTTCCACTGGAGGTAGGAAATTGATTCCAAATTTGAGCCTCCCACTTTTTCCCCCCAATTCCTGGGCCTCCTTATTTAACATAAAGCTTTTTTTTTTTTTAAATGCCTGGCTCCCCCCAAATACAAGTTCTTTGGTGTATTAAATACTTCTTTTTAAACTAGGAGGATATAAGGGAATGTAGGAGCAGCGTATTTCAAAGTATTGTTTACCACTTACAGGTCAGAGAGTCTCTTCTAAGACAGTACCTCTGTGTGACTGTGTGGTGGGTGCTATGAAACTTCATTATGATGTCCTTCATAGTTAACTTGGTTCTTTCAGAAATATGCCTGGAAAAACAAGGGATTTCACCAAGATACATAGCTATCTCTCGTTATTGAGTAGGCTTATAAAATAATCAAGATGGTCTAGTAATTTGACCCCATGATAAAAGTATTACTACAGTTTTTCATACCCAAATCGTCAGTGCCAGATTATATGCTCTGAATTAACGAAAAATCTGGAAAAATTTCATGCCATTATTGAATAAATCATACTATGTTTTATAGTTGGCATTTTGAGGTCTATAATGATTTGTGAAACTTTTAAGTATTTCAAAGAATGAGTGATGACATAAATCTAGTAGCATTTAATCTATGTTATGCCACTGAGTTTACAATGATTATCTGTCTTTCCAAGTAGACACTGAATTATTTAAAATTAAACAATGACAAACATTAGATCTAGTGAACATACTAATATATAAATAATCTGTTTTACAGAGCATGTGTATGGACTCTGACCTCTGTATGTGTTCATTTGCCAAATCTGAATGGAAGGATGACTTTGTGTTTTTGTGGTACAATGCAGAAATAGAGCACAAATACTTATATAAAATTGATAGTAGCAGGTGATTTTGACTTTTTGTTTAATAAGTAAAAACATGCTAGGATAGTTGATATATTTCCCTAATGAAAGATGGCAGCTATTGTCTTCAGCCAAACCCTAACCAACCTCTTCTATAAGATTGTACAAGCCTGAAACTTAGTTGTAATGTTTTATATTCTTTAAAAGTGATAACTTACTGCTCTCATAATCTATGTGGACTTGGTTTATGTTAGGTAACTTTTCACTACATGTTATTATTAAATTGAGATTACCAGAAATTCCTCTTTTCTGCAGAAATACATAGTATTGTTCTTTAAGTGTCACAGTGTTTCATAAGAAGCAAACAGGAAATACAAACAGTAGTTATGTTTTGGGAACAGTACCTTTATAAATTTGGAGTAAACAACTTCCAGGAAAGTTAAGTTATGAAAACTTAGAAATAATAATAGCTCTATTATAACCAATATTTTTTCATTGATATTTCTAGTAGACTCAGTTGTGTAAATAGATTGCTATTTTCAGTTTATTGAAGGATGTGTAGTGTAGTTCATGTGTTTCTTTAAATTTTTCTTTTCTTTGGAGATACTGGGGTTTGAACTAAGCATCTTAATTTTGCTAGGCAGGCACTTAATTGCTTGAAACACAGCTCTAGCTCCACGTCTTCCTTCCTTCCTTCCTTCCTTCCTTCCTTCCTTCCTTCCTTCCTTCCTTCCTCCTTCCTTCCTTCCTTCCTTCCTTCCTTCCTTCCTTCCTTCCTTCCTTCCTTCCTTCCTTCCTTCCTTCCTTCCTTCCTTTCTTTTTTTCTTTGCTGGTATGGGCCTTAGAATTTTCCAAGGCTGGCCCTCTACCACTTGAGCCACACCTTCACTTACTGGTTAATTGGAGGTAAGAATCTCTGATTTATTTATATAGGCTTGCTTTGAACTGGGATTCTCAGATCTCAGCCACCTAAAGTAGCCAGGATTATAGGTGTGAGTCACCAGTGTCTGGCTTTCCTAATTTTTTTTTTTTTTTGCCGGTCTTGGGGCGTGAACTCAGAGCCTGAGCACTGCCCTTGAACTGATTTTGCTCAAAGCTAGTACTCTACCACTTGAGCCACAGCACCGTTTCTGGCTTTTTCTGCATATGTGGTACTGAGGAATTGAACCCAGTGTTTCATGCATGTTACGCAAGCACTCTACCACATTCCCAGCCCCAGGGATACTTTTAATTATTTAAAAATAATTGATAGAGCACTAGCCTTGAGCTGAAGAGCTGAGGGACAACGCCCAGGCCCAGAGTTCAGGCCCCATGACCGGCCCCCCCCCCCCAAAAAAAAAAGAAATGTACTCATTACCTTGCTCATGTAACTGTAACCCCTTTGTACAGTATTTTCACAATAGAACACTTCATTAATAAAAAATTCCAAGTTAAAAAAAAAATTGAAAGCCAGGTACCAGTGGCTCAGGCCGATAAAATTAGATACGAAGGAAGCTGAGATCTGAGGATCTTGGTTTGAAGCCACCTAGGGCAGGAACGTCCATGAGACTTTTATCTCCAATTTCCCAAAAGCCAAATTTGGAGCTGTGGTTCAAGTAGTAGAGCATTAACCTTGAGCACAAAGTTCAGGGCCAACACCAGGCCCTAATTAAGACTGGTACCAAAAAGAAAATTGAGTCTAGTTTGTATTATTGATTAAAGGATTTGAGCACAACCTAATTTGATGTTAGTTTAAACTTATTAAGAAGTACCTGTAAAGGTTTATTGAACTTGTGTTTTTTTGTGCCTAGCTTCTATTCTTTTTTTTTTTGTTGTTGTTGCTGTTGCTAGTCCTGGGACTTGAACTCAGGGCCTGAGCTTAGGCTCAAGGCTAGTGCTCTATTGCTTTGAGCCACTGCTCCATTTCTGGCTTTTTTTTTTTTTTAATAGTTCATTGGAGATAATTGCACTACTTATCTACCTGGGCTGACTTTAAAGCACCATTCTTAGATCAGATCTCAGCCTCCTGAGTAGTTGTATAAGTATAAGTAGTCATTGCCCATCTTCTAATTTGTTTTATTTATTTATTTTTTGCCGGTCCTGGGGCTTGAACTCAGGGCCTGGGCTCTGTTGTTGAGCCTGTCTGTATCCTTTGAGCCACAGCACCACTTCCAGCTTTTTCTGTTTATATGGTACTAAGGAATCAAACCCAGGGCCTCATCCATGCTAGGCAAGCACTATACCACTAAGTCACATTCCCAGCCTGAGCTTTTTTTGTGGGGGAAAGAGGGGGCCAGTTACAAGGCTTGAACTCAGGGCCTAAGTGCTGTTCCTGAGCTTTTTTGCTCAAGGCTAATGCTCTACCCACTTTGAGCCACAGTGCCACTCATTTTTAAAAATTAATTTGTTTATTGTTAGTATAGAGGTGATATACAGAGGGATTACAATTACATGAGTCTGGTGTTCATTATTTTTAAAGAAGCACTGAGAAGATTTTAGCATTTTCATAATAGCGCATTTCCCTAGTGAAGTAAACCATGTGTAAGTATGTACATAGGGCTCACTTAGCCACTATTTTCCTGTTTTCTTCTTCCTTAGAAGTAACCACTATACTGAAACTAGTAGTAGTAATTTGACTTTGTAGTCCTATTGTGTATGTATAAATAATACACTACGTATTAATATTTATTATATAGCTATTATATACTATACACTAAATAATTATATAGTATATAGTATATAGTATATATATGTATAGTATATATATATACACATATGTAAGTATGTGTATGTACATTATATGCTTTTTTGCCAGTCCTGGGGCTTGAACTCAGGGCCTGGGCACTGTCCCTGAGCTTCTTTTGCTCAAGGCATGCTAAGCAAGCACTTTACCACTAAGGCACATTCCCAACCCAAACATTACATTTTCTTGGTACTAGTATGAGGGTTTGAACTTGAGGCCTAGGGGTCCCTTAGCTTTTTCATTTAAGGCTAGCTTTGTACCACTTGAATTATAGCCCCACATCTGCCCTAGGACTAGCAAAAAAAAAAAGGCTCACAGACATTTCCTGCTCAGCTGGCAATCACCATCCTCATCTCTGCCTTTTCAGAAACTGGGCTTACAGGTATGAGCCACCCCACCCACCTATTTTCTTTATTCAGTCATCCATTGTAGGGCATCTGAACTATTTCTATAATTTGACTATGGTGAATGCTGCAGCATTGGGCAAGGATATATGTCTTTACTGTGTCCTAAGTTAGTAAATCTTTTTTGGTGAGACGGGTCGGTCATGGGGCTTGAACTCTGGGCCTGGGTGCTCTTCAGCTCAAGGGTAGCACTCTACCACTTGAGCCACAGTGCCACTTCTGGTTTTCTGGTGGTTTGTTGGAGATAAAAATCTCACAGACTTTCCTGCCCGGGCTGGCTTTGAACTGTAATCCTCAAATCTCAGCCTCCTGAGTAGCTAGGATTACAGGCGTGAGCCACCAGTGCCCGGCTGACTTGTAAATCTTTTGGATAAATGCCCCAAAGTTCTCTCCCTTACCTTCTTTACTCAAGGCTTGGTCCTTTATTACTTGAGCCAACTTTTTGTTGTTTAATTAGAGATGAGTCTCAGGAATTTTTTTGCCCAAGCTAGCATTGAATATGGATCCTCAGATCTCAGCCTCCTGAATAGATAGGATTATAGATAGGCACGAAACACCAGTATCTTCACCATTCTTTTATTGTGAAACAGGATCTTCCAAAGTAAGGTAGCCCTGTATAATACAGGTTACTCTGGAACTTGCAGCCTTCCTCTTTCAGATTCCAGAGTACACAAATTACAGTATGCCATGCTGTGCTGCTAAATTAACTGCCTAAACCAAATGTAGCACTATCAGTGAGTTACATCCATAGTCTTAGTTGGTGGCTGTGTCAGATATTCTTTATTTTTATTTTTATTTTCCTGGTCCTGGGGCTTGAAATTCAGAGTGAGGGCACTGTCTGAACTACTTTTTTTTGGGGGGGGGGGTCCGGTTGTGGGGCCTGAACTCTGGGCCTGGGTGCTGTCCCTGTGCTCTTCAGCTCAAGGCTAGTGCTCCACCACTTGAGCCACAGTGCCACTTTTGGTTTTCTGGTGGTTAATTGGAGATAAGAATATCATGGACTTTCCTGCCAAGGCTGGCTTTCAACTGCGATCCTCAGATCTCAGCCTCCTGAGTAGCTAGTATTACAGGCATGAGCCACTGGCAACCAGCTTTATACAAAAAGCTTTTTTGTTTTTCCAGGTATATTCTGAGTATGTAAATTTTTGGTAAAGGCTCTCTCCTTCTCATTCTAAGCTAAAGAAAAAGACTGCAGTCTAGGATTCAAATACTACTGGAGATAGGCAAGCCTGAGACATTATTAAGCTGGCAATGAGGCTAGAACATGTACTCACAGCAGAGAAAACTGAGCACTTGCTTTTTGTTTGTTTTTTTGGACCATCTTGGGGCTTGAATTCTGGGCCTAGGCGCTGTCCCTGAGATCTTCAGCTCAAGGCAAACATTCTACCACTTGAGCCACAGCACCACTTCTGGTTTTCTGTTGGCAAATTGGAGATAAGAATCTCATGGCCTGGGCTGGCTTTGAACTGTGATCCTCAGATCTCAGCCTCCTAAGTAGCTTGGGTTATAGGCATGAGCCACTGGCACCCAGCTTGAGCACTTGTTTTAAAGGCATTTTATTTTATTTTATTTATTATTTTTTTTTGTCAGTTGTGGGCCTGAACTCTGGGCCTGGGCGGTGTCCCTCAGCTCTTCAGCTCAAGGCTAGTGTGCTCTACCACTTAAGCCACAGCGCCATTCCCGGCTTTTTCTGTGTATGTAGTTCTGAGGAATTAAACCCAGGGCCTCATGCATGCAAGACAAACACTTTACCACTGAGCCACCTTCCCAGCCCTTTTAAGTCATTTTAAAAGAAGGCCCTTAGAACTCCTAGTATACCACAAGCTTGGGTGTGGTGCAAATCTTGTACATATTACTTAGATTATTCATTCATAACACTAAACCCCAAGACAGAAGACATGACAGAGTCAAAACAACTTCTTCCTTCATTTAGGTAAATGTTGATTTGAGATAGCAGCCAATGAGGAAAATGATGGAACTATTCCTCAAGTCTAGGCATAATGAGATGCCTTCCTAGATCATAACTGTTCTTTCTCCTTCAACATTCTGCAAGCAGGCTCTAGTCTAGTCTTGAGTCTAGTTCAGCTGGAAGATGAGCTGATTGATGCCTTCGCCACAATAGCCAGTCTGCCCTGATAGCCAAGTGAGCTCATTTCCTTGAGGAAGCCCACTCTATTTTTTGGAAACAGGATGGGCAACAGAGGGAAAAGGCAAAAGAACCAGGAGATATGTTGGAAATACTTCCTGGGAAGGCAATTTCATGAATGGGGTCTTCCAGGCAAATGACATCAAATTTCCCCAGGTCCTCCTTGATCAAAATATTGTCTGTTAGAGGAATGATCTTTTTTTTTTTTTTTTAAATTGTGAAAATACCGTACAGAGGAGTTAAAATTACATGGGCAAGATAATGAGTACATTTCTTATCAAGCATTGTTGCCTCCTCCTTTGTTTCCCCTTCCCATACCCCCATCCTTTCCCATCCCCTCCAAAGTTATAAAGTTCGTATTTCAACATAACGACTTGTACATCTCATTGTTGCAATGGGTCCTCCTGTATCCCTATTTAAATAATTTGTTTTTGCCCTTCCCCTCCACAACATCAAATACAAAATACATCAAATACAGTGAGAATAGGGGTTATACCATGGGGGAGGGACATACAAAGCAACAAAGAAATCATCGTATAAATATGTTAGAAACAATCACATGAAAGAAAAAAACATTTGAATACTTATCTTGGGGTTCATTTCACCTAACATCAACTTATCTGACCTTTTCTGCTTGTCTCAGATATATACTAGTTATTGCAAATAAGGGAAACCATAGGACCTATGTTTCTTTGGGCCTGGCTTACTTCACTTAATATAATTTTTTCCAAGTCTTTGCATTTCCTAACAAATGGGGCCATGTCATTCTTTCTGATGGAGGCATAGAATTCCATTTTCTTGATCAATTTATCTACTGAGGGGCATCTGGCTTGGTTCTATATCTTAGCTATGGTAAATAATGCTGCAATAAACATAGTTGTGCTGGTAGCTTTAGTATGGTCTTGTTGGTGATCATTTGGATAAATGCCCAGAAGTGGGATTTCTGGGTCATAGGGGAGGGAGCTCTATGTGGAGTCTTTTGAGGAACCTCCATACTACTTTCCAAAGTGGTTGAACAAGTTTACACTCCCACCAACAATGCAGTAGGGTTCCCTTCTGTCCACATCCCCTCCAGCATCTGTTGTTATTAGAGTTCTTGATTATAGCCATTATTACTGGGGTGCGGTGGTATCTCAATGTTGTTTTGATTTGCATTTCTTTTATGGCTAGAGAGGTTGAGCATTTCTTCATGTGTCTATTGGCCATCCTTCTTATAGAGGAATGATCTTATTTTGAACCTTTGCTTGTCTGCCTTTCAGGATGAGTTCTACAGACTTCAGATTCAGAAATACCCAAGTCACATAAGGTTCCACTATTTTTATTTATGGGGAGTGACTTTGACAAAGACACTTGTAAACAGTTTCAACAGTGAAGTCTTGTGGTCATCTGCAGCAGTAAACTCACCCTGAACAATTCTTTTGATGAGTATCACAAAGGCCAAAGTATGTTTATCAGGAACTTGTAAAGCACGAGGTTTCACTACCAGAGGAGGTCTGACACACACACCACGTAGAAAAGGTTCCAGTCTCTTAAACTTGAGTGGCTTTTCCTTTCCTCTCCTTTGCCAAAAGTGCTTGCTTTGCTTGAGTGGCTTTGAGGACTCTTTTTCGGGAGATTTTCTGGAACTAAAGGGATCCTTTTTCATTCTCCTTTGTCAGCCATCTTTGCCACATGGCAGTTGCTCTCTGCCTTGGCTTTATTTTTTTGGTGGGGGTGGGGGGGGTGGGATGGGGTTGTCAGTTGTAGGGCTTGAACTCTGGGCCTGGGCACTGTCCCTAAGCTCCTCAGCTCAAGGCTAGTGCTCTACCACTTTTGGTTTTCTGGTGGTTAATTGGAGATGAGAGTCTCACGGCCTTTCCTGCCCAGGCTGGTTTTGAACCATGACCCTCAGATCCCAGCCTCCTAAGTAGCTAGGATTACAGACTTGAGCCACTGGTGCCTGGCTTTTGAGGCTAGGAAGAATTGAATATGTTGGCAATGGTGGTACCTCCACGGAAAGTCGGATATTTGTTCTATATGTAGGTTAGTAATGTGGTTAAAGTCCTGAATTTTAATGATGGAATGTCCAAGTAAAAAACTGGAAAGCAAGATTGTTAGAGGATAATCCTTTTTACTCTTAATACAGTTTTTCTCTCAGGATCTCTCAAGGGGCATCTATGTAGTATAAATGATATGTGTTCCTGTGGACTCCTCCCCTTCACTTTTGCTACTGTGATGTGAACTCAGGGCATCATGCCTGCTAGGCAGACCCTCTACCATTTCAACCACCCCCTAGTCCCACTTTTACAATTGTTTTTTGTTTTTTTTTCATTTTTTACTAGATATTTATTGAATGCTTTTCAAGTTTAAATAAGGGAGCTGTAAGGATATGGTAACTTAACCTTAGTTGGTTGAAAATAATCCTTACACTTGGAGGATGAGTTGGAATTAGTTATACATTATATGCACGTAGAAAGTTGATAATCTATACAGGAAGTGGCGCTGTGGTAGTAGAGTGCTCGCCTTGAGCTAAGGAGTGCAAAGACAGCACTCAAGCCCAGAGTTCAAGCCCTACGACCAACCAAAAGTAAAATAAAAAAAAAGCTGATAAGCTATACAGTAAATTATAGGAAGTCTTTAATTGCTTTCCCTTCTTATTAAGTAGATAGCAAGTTTGCTTATCTACTTTTGCTATAATTATATAGCAAATTGGGAAATAGAGGGAACTATGTTAAAATTTATATTCCCCCCTTTTTTTCTTTTTCTTTTTTTCTTTCTCCCTCTCTTTCTTTTTGTTTTTTTGAGTGCTAATCTGAAGCTTGAACTCAAGGCATAGGTGCTATCTCTGAGCTGGTTTTGCTCATGGCTAGTGCTCAGTACTTGAGCCACAGCTCCACTTGTAGTTTTTTGGTGGTTAATTGGAGATAATAGTCTCACAGTATTTCCTGTTTGGGCTGGCTTTGAACCATGATCCTCAGATCTCAGCCTCTTGAATAGCTAGGATTACAGGTGTGAACCAATAGTGCCTAGCTTGGACTGTAATTTTAAGTGTGTTTTATGCATTTGAAAATGTTTTTTTTCCGGGCCTGGGAATGTAGCTTAGTGGTAGAGTGCTTGCATAGCATGCATGAAGCCCTGGATTCTATTCCTCAGTACTACATAAACAGAAAAAGCTGCAAGCGGTGCTGTGGCTCAAGTGGTAGAGTGCTAGCCTTGAGCAAAAGAAGCTCAGGGACAGGGCCCAGGCTCTTGAGTTCACTCCTGAGGACTGGCCAAAAAAACAAGGCTAGAAAATGTCTTCTAGAAAACTGAACTTTTCAAGAGTAGACAGAATGGTTTGTCTTTGCATCATGGACTCCTTAAGAAATATTTGAGTGGGGCGCTGGTAGCATACGCCTATAATCCTAGCTAATTAGGAGGCTGAAATCTGAGAGTCAAAGCCAGCCCTAGCAGGAGCAGGAAAGTCCATGAAACTGTTATCTCCAGTTAACCACCAGAAAACCGAAGTGGTGCAGTGGCTCAAAGTGGTATAGCACTAGCCTTAAGCTGAAGAGCTGAGGGATAGTGCCCAGGCCCAGAGTTCCAGCCCCATGACCAACAACAACAAAAAAATATTTTTTGAAGCTTGGTGCAAGTGCCTCAATGCCTCACATTCAGGAGGCTGACATTTGAGGATCGTGGTTTAAAGCTAGCCCTGGAGGAAATTCTTCTATCTTGTTAACCCCCCAAAAAACTGGAAGTGAAACCATGGCTCACAGTGGTAGAGCACTAGCCTTGAGCAATAAAAGCTTAGCAACAGTGTTTAGGCCCTGGGTTCAAGCACCACAACTGACACCCTAAGGCATCATGGTTATGTATTGGTGATATATATAGGTGTGTGTATATGGATTGGTGATATATAAATGGGTCAGGGAAAGACAAAAATACCTGGAAAAGAAATATACTACTGGGCTGGGAAGGTGGCTCAGTGGTAGAGCACTTGCCTTGAAATGCATGAGGCCTGGGTTCCATTCCTCAGCACCACATAAGCAAAAAAAAAGAAGAAAAAAGCCGGAAGTGGCGCTGTGGCTCAAGTGGTAGAGTGCTAGCCTTGAGCTGAAGAGCTGAGGGACAGCACCCAGGCCCAGAGTTCAGGCCCCACAACCGGACCCAAAAAAAAAAAATATATATATATATACTACTATTTAAACAAAACTGATTAGTTACTCTTGCTTGGATGTCCGATTTTAGATGTTGATAATATTAATGATCAAGCTGTAGAGAAAGAACATTCCAAATTAGAGAAATAATGCCGACTCAAAAGGGTATGAGCCAGGTGCTGGTGGCTTATGCCTGTAATCCTAGATACTTAGGAAGCTGAGATCTGAGAATCATGGTTAGATGCCAGCCTGGAAAGGAAAAAGTGGTTGAGTGCTGTCCTTGAATGAAAAAGCTCATGGACAGTGCCCAGGCTCTGAGTTGAAGCTCTATTAGAGACCAAAAGAAAGTAGAAATGAATTAACTCAAACTGTGACTTTAGTATTGTGGTCAAAAGTGAATGATTGATTCAGTTGGGCCAGAGGCTAGTGGTTCAGGCCTGTAACCCTAGCTACTCAGGAGGCTGAGATCTGAGGCTGCAAGTTCAGAGCCCACCAGGGTAGGAAAGTCCATGAGACTCTTAATTAGCCACCAGAAAACCAAAATAGGAGCTTTGGCTCAAGGTGGTAGAACAATGGGCTGGGAATATGGCTTAGTGGTAGAGAGTGCTTGCTTAGCATGCATGAAGCCACATAAACAGAAAAGGCTGTGGTTCAAGTGATAGAGTGCTAGTCTTGAGCAAAAGAAGCTCAGGGACTCACCCCCCCCCCCGAAAAAAAAAAGTGGTAGAGCACTAGCCTTGAACAGAAAAACTCAAGAATAGCGTCCAGGTCCTGAGTTCAAGCCCCGTGACAAAAAAAAAAAAAAAAAAAAAAAAAAAAAAAAGGTGTGAGCAAGATTACATAAATTTTCCTGAGCCCAGGGTAAATAGTTAAATTTGAAGTGACTGAAAACCAAACCATTGCATGGATTAAAGCAATAAAAAAGTTTGTGGGGCACTTTCCTTCCCTTGATAGGAGTCTGGTTATGTATCCCAGGGTCACAGATTTACAATCCTCTTCCCTCTTCTTAGTTTTGTGCTAATAGCTTTGCACTACTTTGTACAGTTTACCGTGTGTGTGTGTGTGTGTGTGTGTGTGTGTGTGTGTGTGTGTGTGTGTGTGTGTGTGTGTGTGTGTGTGTGTGTGTGTGTGTGTGTGTGTGTGTGTGTGTGTGTGTGTTCGTGCACTTTTTTTTTTTTTGCTGGTCTTAAGGCCTGATCTCTGGGTCTGGGTGCTATCCGTCAGCTCTTCAGCTCAAGGCTAGCACTCTACCACTTGAGCCACAGCGCCACTTCAGCCTTTTTCTGCTTATGTGGTGCTTAGGAATTGAACCCAGGGCCTCATGAAATGCAAGGCAAGCACTCTACCACTGAGCCACCTTCCCAGCCCCACCTTTTTTTTTTTTTTTTTTTTTGGTCTGTCTTGGGTCTTGAACTCAGGGCCTCAGCACTGTCCCTGAGCTTTTTTGTGTATTCAAGACCAACACTCTACCACGGGGAGCCACAGCTTCTTTTCTGGTGGCTAATTGGAGATAAATAATCTCACAGGCTTTCCTGCCTGGGCTGATTTCCAACCACAATCCTCAGATCTCAGCCTTTTGAGTAGCTAGGATTACAGCCATGAGCTATCAGTGCCCTGCTAACTTCAAGGTCTTTGGTATTTAATTGGAGGGAAAAAAAAAATCTCTCAGACTTTCTGTACAGGTTAGTTTTGAGCCCAGATCCTCAGATCACAGCCTCTCAAGTAGGTAAGATTACAGCCGTGAGCCACCAGCATTGAAGACTACTTTGATATATGAAGAATGAATTGAGGTTGAAGATGTAAGAAAAAAGGATCTAGAAAGTAGATATTGTTTGCTAATATAACAAAAGAAAGTAGTTATGTTTTAGACAAATAGGACATCTGGAGGACGTACTACAGTACAGTTGGGTTGGTAGCTTTAGTGTTAATTGACTACAACTTGTTTTTTTTTTTTTTTTTTTAAATCAACTTGTTTTTTTCTGTTTTGAGACCAGATCCCATTGTGTATATGGCCTTAAATTTACTGTGTAAAGTGCAGGCTAGCATTGGACTTGTTTTTCTTCTTCATCAGCCTCCTGAGACCTAGAATTAAAAGTATATGTCATTGCACCTATTTAATAGACTTAATTCTCACATTTAATATAATTTTTTTTTAGGGTTGTCTTGGGAATGTGACCTTTGCCTTTATCAAAATGGCTGCTAGCAGTCTTGACAACTAAACATCAGAACGGTAGAGAGATAAGACACATGCCAACTGACTTCTGTCTCATTTTAAGAGCTTTCTTTGAAGTCCTAATGATTTTTGTTTTTACTTTTTGAAAACTGTGACTTTCATAATCTGAATTTGAGAAAAATAAGCAATATGAATTGGCTGAGCATATTGCTCCCTAGTTAAAAATCAGGATTTTATTAGTGAAAGAGAGAATACACACACATACACATAGACATGCATACATATATATGCACACACACTTTTTTTCAGTCATGGGGCTTGAACTCTGGGCTTGGGCACTGTCCCTCAGCTCTTCAGCTCAAGGCATTCTACCATTTGAACCAGAGCACCACTTCCGGCTTTTTTCTTTTTGCTTATGTGGTGCTGAGGAATCGAACCCAGGGCCTCATGCATGCAAGGCAAGTGCTCTACCACTGAGCCACCTTCCCAGCCCCCTTATATATATATTTAAATGTAAATATGATCTGATTATATGCCTAGTTTGGCCTCATACTGTTTTAGGACAATCATTTGGTAAACCGAGGTTGCATATGCCACAATGACTCTTGTAGCTCTGGAATAGAGTTGAATTAGGGAGTTGAAGATACTGTAAAAGGTGAAGATAATAGAACCCTGTAGATATATTAGAAGAACATCTATTTCCCACAACCATATCCCACTCCCTAACTCCCTAGGTTTGACTTTAGACCTGGGCACACTCTGAGCTTTTTTGCTTAAGGCTAAGGCTCTACCACTTGTGCCATAGCTCCACTTCTGGATTTTTTTGGTGGTTAATTGGAAAGTCTGATGGACTTTCCTGCCCTGTCTTTGAACTGCTATTCTCAGATTTCAGTCTCCAGGACATTTATTTTTTTTCTTTTGCTAATTTCTGAGATCGAGTATGGAGAGCGAGTTTTGAATTATGTGAAACAGCAAGAATTTATCTTTGTCATTTTTAGGCTTTTTTCTCCCTTTGCTGGTCCTGGAGTTTGAACTTAGGACCTGGGCACTGTACTTGAGTGTCTCTGTGTTCAAGTTTAGGGTTCTACACTTGAGTTACAGTACCATTTCCGGCTTTTTCTCTTTTTTGGGGGGGGGGAGGGTCCGGTCATGGGGACTGAACTCTGGGCGTGGGTGCTGTCCCTCAGCTCTTCAACTCAAGGCTAGCGCTCTACCACTTGAGCCACAGCGCCATTTCTGGCTTTTTTCTTTTTGCTTATGTGGTGCTGAGGAATGGAAACCCAGGGCCTCAGGCATGCAAGGCAAGCGCTCTACCACTGAGCCACCTTTCCAGCCCCCCCCCCCCCCCCCGGCTTTTTCTCTTTATGTGGTACTGAGAAATTGAACCCAGGGCTTCAGGCTGCTAGGAAAGCACCCTACCACTAAGCCACATTCCTAGCCCTCATTTTTAGTTTTTTTGTTTTTTGTTTTTGATCCGTCATGGGACTTGAACTCTGGGCCTGGGTGCTGTCCCTGAGGCTCTTCAGCTCAAGGTGATTGCTCTACCACTTGAGCCACAGTGCCACGTCTGGTTTTCTGGTGGTTAATTGGAGAAAAGAGTCTCACAGACTTTCCTACCTGGGCTGGCTTTGAACTGTGATCCTTAGATCTCAGCCTTTTGAGTAGCTTTGATTACAGGCATGAGCCA
Organism: Dipodomys merriami; assembly: GCF_024711535.1. NCBI lineage: Eukaryota > Metazoa > Chordata > Mammalia > Rodentia > Heteromyidae > Dipodomys > Dipodomys merriami. Next base: position 43,389,796 of record NW_027206512.1, on the reverse strand, counting down.
TTTGCACCCTGCTCATTTTTAGATTTTAAAGTTAGGGAAGTATAAGTGGTTAACTATGTGAGACTGGAGAACTTAGGAGAAATTGTTTTAGAAAAAGAAGGATTCTGTGGTGAAGTGTTTTTTTTTTTTTGTTTGTTTTTGTTTCTTGTTCTCTGGTCCCCTTGTACATTTTGAAGTTGGCCTGAGAGGAACCAACAGAAGACTTAAGAGTGAGCTATTAATTATATTAAGAAAATCTGTAGTTTGTGTACTTGATGTTATTGAAGCCAAGAGAAGCAAAGTAGTCCATGTTATGCTGTGGAAAGTGGAAAATAATTATTGTTGATCATCTTTATCCTTGACAAGAATGTTCTTAATTGGAACAGAGTGTTAAAATTTTGGACTTAGGGTTACCCATAGCTCATAACTGTAATGCTAGCTACCCGAAGCTGATATCTGAGGATCACAGTTCCAAGCCAGCTGTGGACAAATCTGTGAGACTCTTAATGCCACTAAACCAGGAAAAAGCCACAAGTGAAAGAGTGGTGCAATTGGTACTGCACCTGTCTTGACCAAAACAACCAAGCAATAGTACGAAGCCCTGGGTTCAATTCCTACTGTAGTACTGGCACAAGAAAATAAAATACAAAGGGGAAAACTGATTGGGATACATGTATCTATGTGAGAATGTCACAGTGAAACCTCTCTCCTTCCCCAGCCCCTCCCCTTCCTGTTTTTGTTGGTGGATGATAGTGGAAGAGCTTTGTGCAGAATGAAAAATTGGGCTCTAGGGGCTGGGAAGGTGGCTCAGTGGTAGAGTGCTTGCCTTGCATGCATGAGGCCCTGGGTTCGAATCCTCAGCACCACATAAGCAAAAAGAAAAAAAGCCAGAAGTGGCGCTGTGGCTCAAGTGGTAGAGCACTAGACTTGAGGGACAGTGCCCAGGCCCAGAGTTGAGGCCCCATGACTGGACCCAAAAAAGTTTAAAAAAAAAAAAAAAAGAAAAATTGGGCTCTGGATGTGCTCATGCCTGTAATATTAACTGCTGAGGATCGCAGTTCAAAGCTAGCCTGTGCAGGAAAGAGGAAAGTCCATGAAACTCTTTAGCTCCAGTTAACCACCAGAAAACCAGAAGTGGCACTGTGGCTCAAAGTAGTAGTGTGCTATTTTTGAGTGCAGGCTCAAGGGCAGCTCCCAAGCCCTGAGTTCAGCCCCCATGACCGACAAAAAATCCCCCAAAATCCGAACCACTAAAAAGCCAGAAGTGGAACTGTGGCTCAAATGGTATAGTGTCAGCCTTGAGTGAAAAAGCCTAAGAACCATTGCCCAGTACCTGTACTCCCTCACAAACAAAAAGTGATTGGCATGGTTGCTTGGGGAATTAAAGTGGCAAATAGGTTAACTCTGTTAAGGAGTTTTACTTTAGTAGGAAAGCCGAGAAGAGAGCCCATAGCTGGAGAACACTGGGTTTGGGGAGGGGGGGGGGTGGTCTTTAAGAAAACTTTGGTAGGTATTAGGGCGTTAGTGTGTTGATGGGCAAGTGATACTGACTATGCTAGAGGGTAATTATAAAGTCCTTTTTTAAAAAAATAGCCCCCCCCCCCACTATTGTCAGGAAAGGTGCAAAGTCCTTGAATAGAGGGGGAATGGTATTTGTAGCATCAGTGGAGGAATTAATCTTTAATAGGAACAAGTTACTTAGGGTAGTGTTAAACTTCCATTTGGGATTTGTGGTCTTCACTTAACATGAGACCAATTAATGATGGTTGTGTGTTTTCCTCTAGCTTTGGTGCTTGAGGCCAATACAGGAAGGTTTTTTTTTGTTTTGTTTTGTTTTTTTAGTTAATTGAGAAGTGAATTTAACTAGCTTTGGGGCTTTGTGTACCATGAAGGAAGAAACATCAGGGTTATATATTGCAAGAGGATGAGTGTAACAAATGTCTCTGGAATCTAAACTGAATAACAAGGGAAGTGAGGACATTAGAAATGGTTGATAATGAGAGATGGGTGACATTGGGACTTGACAGTTCTGAATCTTGGGTTTGGGGTACTTGAACTTCAAGGAAATTAGGAATCTGGAGATCTGGGATATTTGAAATCATTTTTTGGGAAGGTATAGTTTTAGATGATGACAAAATAAGGTAATGAAAGTTTACAGTTTATAAATACCAGGAATATAAGATAATTCTTTTCTGTGAAAATTTAGAAAAATGGACATAGTTGATGAAAGTAAGCAACAGTTAATCATCAACCACTTTTTAAAAAAAATTATTGTAAAGATGCTGTACAAGAGATGAGATTTTTTTTTTTTTCTGGTTGCAGGCCCTGAACTCTGGGCCTGGGCGCTGTCCCTCAGCTCTTCAGCTCAAGGCTAGCACTCTACCACTTGAGCCACAAAGCCACTTCTGGCTTTTTCTGCTTATATGGTGCTGAGGAATTGAACCCAGGGCCTCATGCATGGAAGGCAAGCATTCTACCACTGAGCCAGCCCCCTCCCCCCATATTTTTTTGGTTGGTCATGGGTCTTGAACTCTGGGCCTGGATGCTGTCCCTGAGTTCTTCAGCTCAAGGCTAGCACTCTACCACTTGAGCCATAGCCCCACTTGCCCCGCTTTTAGCTTTTTCTGTTTATGTGGTGTTGAGGAATTGAACCCAGGGCCTCATGCATGTGAGGCAAGCACTGTACCACTGAGCCACCTTCCCAGATTCCCCCCCCTCTTTTTTTTTTGGTGCTGGTTCTGGAGTTCAGAAGTTCTAGAACTAGGCTGGCTTCTGATCTCAGCCTCCTCAGTAGCTAGGATTGCAAGCAAGTCACCACAGCACCTGGTTATTTTTGTGTGGTCTAGGGCTTGAATTCAGGGCCCAGTCTCTATGTCTTAGGTTTTCACTCAAAGCTGGAGCTCTGTCCCTTGAGCCACAGCTCCACTTTCACTTTTTTGGTAGTTAATTGGAGATAACAATTCTAATGAAGCCGGGTACCCGTGGCTCACACCTATAATCCTAGCTACTCAGGAGGCTGAGATCTGAGGATCACGGTTCAAAGCCAGCCCGGGCAGGAAAATCTGTGAGACTCTTATCTCCAATAAACCACTAGAAAAACCAGAAGTGGTGCTGTGGCTTACGTGGTAGAATGCTCACCTTGAGCTGAAGAGCACAGGGACAGTGCCCAAGCCCAGAGTTCAAGCCCCACGAATGACCAAAAAAAAAAAAAAAAAAAAGTTCTAATGAAGCTGAATGCCAATGGCTCACTGGAACTTTGATGAACTTCATGCATCCAAATGGGTATAATCAATACTGAAAAGCATTTTATGATGCCAGTATGTATAAAATCTGTTTAGTGTCACTTGTCATAGGAGTGTGATGAAAGATTTAAGCATATCTATTTTTTTCTTTTTTTTTTTTTGCCAGTCCTGGGCCTTGAAGTCTGGGCTGGGCACTGTCCTTGAACTTCTTTTGTTCAAGGCTAGCATTCCACCACTTGAGCCATAGCACCACTTCCAGCTTTTTCTGTATATGCGGTACTGAGGAATTGAACCCAGGGCTTCATGCGTAAGAGGCAAGTCCTCTACCACTAAGCCACATTCCCAGCCCACATCTCTGCTTTTATTTTATCCAGCCAGTTCTGGGGCTTGAACTCAGGGCCTGGACACTGCCCCCGAGCTTGTTTTGCTCAAAGCTAGCACTCTACTATTTGAGCCACAGCACCACTTCTGGCTTTTTCTATTTATGTGGTACTGAGAAATTGAACCCAGGGCTTCAGGGCTTTATGTATGCCAGGTCAGCATTCTGCCACTAAGCCCCATTCCCAGCCCTTATTTTATTTTTTTAAAATACTAGTCCTGGGGCTTCAACTCAGAGCCTAGGCACTGTCCCTGAGCTTTTTTTGTTCAAGACAGTGTTTTATAACTTAAGCCACAGTTCCACTTCCAACTTTTTGCTGGTTTATTGGAGATAAAAGTCACAGACTTTTTCTGTCAAGGGTTTTGAACCCTGATCCTCAGATCTCAGCCTCTTGACTAGGTAGGAACAAGGTATGAGCCACTGGTGCTCTGCCAGATTAATTTGATTAAGAATTTAAAGCAAATAAACACATGTCAAACTAAAATTTAATTTTTGATCTTACAGTGTTTATAAAATTTCTGAGAGTAGTGGTTTGTCTTTGTGTGTGTATACATTCTCATACTGGGTATTGAACTAGGGCCTCATGTCTCACTTGGCTTTTTCTGATCAAAGCTAGCACTCTACCACTTGCTTCACTTTCCTTCATAGTCTGCTTCAGATGCTGATTCTCAGATCTCAGTCTCCTGAGTAGCTAAGGTTAGAGAGGTGAGCCAGTGGTGTCCAGCTACATTATTGTAAAATTTCAGAGCTTTTGTGTTGCAAAACTAGATCTGTACAACACCCCAGAGATTGGCAGGTTTCACTGACTACTATAGATACTTTATTTAAATAGAATCATGCAAATATTAGAGAGAGCTAGGATATATATATATATATATATATATATATATATATATATATATATATATATATATATATATATAGCCAGTCCTAGGGCTTTTGAACTTAGGGTTTGAGCACTGTCCCTAGTCTTTTTGCTTGGGGTTAGCAATCTTTTTTTTTTTTTTTTTTGGTTGTGGGGCTTGAACTCTGGGCCTGAACACTATTCCTCAGCTCTTCAGCTCAAGGTGAATGCTCTACCACTTGAACTACAATGCCACTTCCGGTTTTCTGGTGGTTTATTGGAGAGAAGAGTTTCACGACTTTCCTGCCCGGGCTGGCTTCGAGCCTCGATCCTCAGATCTCAGCCTCCTAAGTAGCTAGGATTACAGGCATGAGTCACTGGCGCCTGGCCAGGGGTTAGCAATCTTACCACTTGAGCCACTGCGTCACTTCCAGCTTTTTCTGTGTATGTAGCACTGAGAAATCAAATTCAGGGCTTCATGCATAGTAGGCAAGCACTCTTACCACTAAGCCACATTCCCAGCCCTCATGCAGTATTTTTATTTTTTACTATTAACATAATGTCCTCAAGGCTCACCTGTATTTGTCATCTTTTCTTTTTGCCATATTTTGTTCATTTATTTAGCTGTCAGTGGATACTTGGATTGCTCTATCTTTCAGCTATTGTGAATAGACAATTATCTCTTAGACATTGTTTTAATTGTTTTGAGTATACTCTCAAGTGGAATTTCTGGATCATATAATTCTGTTTTCATTCCTTTGATGAACCATCATGTTTTACATAGTGGTCACATCATTTTACATCTCTGTGAGCAGCATACAAAAGTGCCATTTACTTTGCTAACATTGATATTTTCATACTTTTTGATAATGGACATCCTTGTGGTGGGAGATAATTTTTTTTTTCCCTGGTCCTGGGCTTGAACTCAGGTCCTGGCTACTGTCCCTGAGCACTCTACCACTTGAGCCACAGTGCGACTTCCAGCCTTTTTTGCTAGAGACAGACTTTCCTGCCTGGGCTGGCTTCAAACCCTGATCCTCAGCTAGGATTACAGGTGTAAGCCACTTGCACCCAGCTTCATTTTGTAGTTTTTTTTTTTGTTTTTGTTAGTCTTGGGGCTTGAACCTCAGAGCCTGGGTTTTGTATCTGAGCTCTTTTGCTCAAAGCTGAGAGCTCTACCACTTTGAGCCACAGTGCCACTTCAGGTTTTCTGAGTCTCATGGACGTTCCTGCCTGGGCTGACTTTGAACCATGAGCCTTAGAGCTCAGCTTCCAGAGTGGCTAGGATTACAGACATAGGAGCCACAAGTGCATGACCATTTTGTGATTTTGATTAACATTTTCCTAATAATCAGTGATGCAGTAATATTGAATATCTTTTCACATTGTTTGTTGGTCATTTGTGTATCATAGAGAAATATTTATTATATATTTAACTTATATTACTTATGTAATAGGTAATATGTGCATAGTTTATCTGTTTTAACTCAGGGTTGCTGAACAACTTCTAGGCAGGCACCATACTTGGGAAATATTCCTGTAGCCCCTAAATTGGTTTTTGTTGTTACTAGGTTTTAAGGTTTTATTTTTATTTATTTTCTTTTGTCAGTTGTGGGTTTTAAACTCTGAGTCTCTGAGCTGTCAGTCAGCTCTTCAGCTAACTCTACCACTTGAGCCACAGCACCACTTCCGATTTTCTGGTGGTTAACTGGAGATAAGAGTCTCACAGACTTTCCTGCTCAGGCTGGCTTTGAACCGTGATCCTCAGATCTCAGCCTTCTGAGTAGAATTACAGGCATGAGCCACTGGCACCCAGCTTAGGTTTTGTTTTGTAGATATTCCTTATCACATACACATTTTCCCTCATTCTGTAGATTGCATTTTGTGTTGTGTCCTTTGATCTCCAGGACCAATTTCATTTTATTATGGTCAGTCTTGAGGCTTGAACTCATGGCCTAGGTGGTATGTCTTTGCTTTTTTTGCTCAAGGCTAACATTCTACCACAGCTCCACTGCTAGGTTTTTCGTGTTTAATTGGAGATGAATTTCATGGTTTTTCCTGCCTAGGCTAGCTTCCAGCTGCAATCCTCAGATCTCAGCCTCCTGAGTAGCTAAGATTATAAGCATGAGCAACGGTGCCTAGCCTTGTTGGGTTTGTTTTTTTGGGGGGGGTATTGGGATCAAACCCAGGAAGTTACACTTGCCTTACTAGAGAAGCACTTTGCTACTGAGCTATATATCCTTCCTTCAAACTATGTTTTTCTGCTTAAAGTTTTTCCCGGCTCTCTCTCTCTCTCTCTCTCTCTCTCCTCTCTCTCTCTCTCTCTCTGTCATGGAGCTTGAACTCAGGGCCTGGGTACTGTCATTATACTCTTTTGCTCAAGGCTAGCTAATGTTCTACCACTTTGAGCTGTAGTGCCACTTCCAATTTTCTAGTAGTTAATTGGACATGAGTCTCATGGACCTTCCTCCCTGGGTGGCCTTGAAAAGTGACCCTCAGCCCTTAACCTTCTGAGTTTGCTAAGGTTACAGGGATGAACCACCAGCTTTACTTGGGTCTTAAAAATTTTTTGGGGGGGAGGGGAGGCTGAGAAGGTGGCTTAGTAGTAGAGCGCTTGTCTTGCATGTATGAGGCCCTGGCTTCGATTCCTCGGCACCACATATGCAGAAAAAGCCAGAAGTGGCGCTGTGGCTCAAGTGGTAGAGTGCTAGCCTTCATCTGAAGATCTGAGGGACAGCGCCCAGGCCCAGAGTTCAGGCCCCATGACCGACCAAAAAAAAAAAGTTATTTCTGTATCTTACTATATTCATTTGTTTATTTATTGTGCTGGTGCTGGAGCTTGCACTCAGGACCTTGTGTTTCTTACCTGGCATTTTTATTCTAGGCTGATGCTATATAACACTTGAGCTACAATTCCACTTTTGTCTTTTTGCTAGTTAGTTGGAGATAAGTCTCTCAGTTCACTTTCTTGTACGTAATAGACCTTAGTATTACTCAAAATAATTTTGGAGATTTTTTTTCTCAGAATTGACCTTGGAATATATTGGAATTGTTCTTTTATTTTTTAGTATATTGGAGATTGAAGCTCTGGGTCTTCCTGTGTGCTAATAAGCACACACTGAATATACTCTATATCTGATTTTTTATTGTTCATAAAGGTGATGTACGAAGGGGTTACAATTATGTATGTCAGGTAAAGAACATTTTTTTTTTGACAATGTCACTCCTTCCCTCCCAGCTCTTCCCTCCCATTCTCACTCACAAAGTTGTAAAGGTTCATTTTCCTCAGTGTCTAGTAAGTACCACTTCTGAGGTTGTTCACACTCTGTCCCTCCATTTCTGTGCTTCCCCTTACCCTCCCAATGACAGATAGATGAATAAGCAAGACAAAAAGAAAATAAAAATATCAATGGAAAAATACTCTTATTTCTATTTCCTTGAGTTCATTTTGATAAACATTATTTTATATGATCAGAGGCACATAGGCATTGGGCCTTTGTGTTCCTGTCCTTAGAGTATCCTCCTTTGGTCTCACTGTGTGTGACTAGATTCCTGTCTTTCCTGTATTATAAGTGGTTTTTGATCCAGGTGAACAACAGGAAAAAAGGAGATGTCTTCCTGTGCTGTTGAACTGGTTTATTAAAAAAAAAAAACTAACTTTGTAGCTATATCCTCATAGAAGTTTTTTTTTTTTTTTTTTTTGTGAAAATACTGTACAGAAGGGTTACAATTACGTAGGCAAGGTAATGAGTACATTTAATGCCACACGGAGCTCCGATGGCTCTCATGCCTGTAATCTTCACTACTGAGGAAGCTGAGATCTGAAGCAGGAAAACTCCTAAGACTCTTTATCTCCAATAAGTTTACTCAGTAAAAAAAGCTGGAAGTGGTGCTATGGCTCAAGTAGCCTTGAGCACAAAGAGGCTCAGGGACAGCACTCAGGCCCAGAGTTTAACCCCCAGGACTGGCAAAAAAAAAAAAAAAAAAAAGAATAAAAATTGTAATGCCACAATAGCACAGTTGTTCAAGGTTTTCCCCAAAAGCCTATTTGGTTATTACAATCATTAAAATGAATAACACATTGTTACTTACTTATGTCAAGAAAATAAGAAATAAATTTGATAAAATACAGCTTTGAAATGTTTTTTAAAAATTTACATTGAGGGCTGGGAAGGTGGCTCAGTGGTAGAGCACTTGCCTTGCATGCATGAGGTCCTGGGTTTGATTCCTCAGCACCACATAAGTAAAAAAAAAAGAGCTGTAAGTGGCACTGTGGCTCAAGTGGTAGAGTGCTAGCCTTGAGCTGAAGAGCTGAGGGACAGTGCCTAGGCCCAGAGTTCAGGTCCACGACCAGACCCCCCCCCAAAAAAAAAAAATTTTTTTTTTTACATTGTCATTATCTTGCCCATGTAATTGTAACCCCTGTGTATGGTATTTTCACAATAAAAAAATTTACATTGATAATGCAGTGGGTAATCAACTTCTGTTTAAGAGACATTTAATTTTGAGACAGTTACTCACATAGTAATAAACTTGAGATCTTGATGTTAGGTGGCATAGCTGGGTTAATAATACAAGCAAGTGACAGAAATAGAATTCAGCTCACATCTGTTTGATTCCACAGGCTGTACCTTTTCTAAAACTCACCTTTTCCATTTTCCATGACTTACGTTTCTGAGACTTTATGCTAGGTTTTGTCAGTAGAGGTATTTGTTTTACGTTGCAAATACTTGTTAAATCAAAATAGTGAGGTGAAAGGATAATTGCTACTTGATCAAAAATTGAGCTGTGCAGAACCACCCTATATTTAACTTGATTTTTTCTTTTTCTTTTTAGTATTAGAGGCTCTACTGTAGACAATGTATAGCATGTGTTTATAATATCATTCATCATGATGGTAGTACTTTCTTGATACTTTTTTTTTTTTTTTTGTCAGTTTTGAAGCTTAAACACAGGGCCTGAGGCTGTCCTGAGCTGCTAGGTTTTTTTGTTTTTCTTTTGTTTTTTCAAGGCTAGTGGTGACTCTCCTTAGTACTCCTATTCCACTTATGGTTTTCTGGTGGCTAATTGGAAGTAAGAGTCCTACGGCCTTTCCTGCCCTGGCTGGCTTTGCACTGGGATCCTCAAATCTCAGCCTTCTGAGTAGCTAGGATTATAAGCATGAGCTAGCTTTTTTCTGTAAACTTTTTATATGTACACAAAGGATGGTTTTTCAGTGGAGGGAAAGTTGTATTTGGTGATGATATGTGGACAGAAATAAGGACAGACGGATCAAAATAGTTTAGCATTTTACTAACCATAGAATTGGGATTATGCCAGAAAGCAGCCTTTCTAATCTTCATTGTTGTCTCTTTCCCAAAACTTTCTCAAAAGAGATCTTGTAGTACTCTTAACATTTTAGTACTATTTACTTTCAATTTACAGTGGAGATTATGGTAGCTGTAGAGATCTTTTTTTTTTTTTAATTTTATTTTATTTTATTTGAGAACATACTGTACAGAGGGGTTACAATTACATTGGCATGATAATGCATACATTTCTTACCAAGCATTGCAGCCTCCTCCTTTGTTTACCCTTCACCTCCCTTCCCAGCCTCCCCCCTCCCCCCCATAGCTGTAGAGATCTTTGAAAGCATTGATGAAGATATGCAAGATCTAATAATTATTTTATTTAGAAATCTTAATATTTTTATTTTTATATGCAGTGGACAAAGTATTTTTGTATTTTTACTTTTTTAAAAGTTTTTTGGTTGTGAGGCTTGAACTCGAGACCCAGGTGTTGTTCCTGAGCTCTTCTGCACAAGACTAACAATCTGCCACTTTTTGGGCCACAATACCACTTCTGGTTTTATGGTAGTTATTTGTAGATAGGAGTCTTAAGGTCTTTTCTGCCTGGGCTGGCTTCCAATGTGATTCTCAGATCCTAGCCTCTTGAGTAGCTAGGATTACAAGTGTACCTCCCTATCTAGCCCCTTTTGTGTTGGTTATTGCTGTATTTTTTTTGTAATTTTTAAAATTATTATTATAAAGTTGATGTACAGAGAGATTACAGTTACATGAGTCAAGTAAAGAGTACATTTCTTTTTGGACAATTTCACCCCTTCTCTTGCTCTCCCAGTTTTTCCCTCCTGTCCCCACCCACAAGTTGTATAATTCATTTTCAATGTAGTGTCTACTGGGTATCACTTGTGCATTTGTTCAGCTTTTGTCCCTCCATTTCTGTGCTTCCCCTTATCTTCCCAAAGACATATAAATTATGTTGGTTATTTTTGAGGTATGATCTTCATTTATGTCTGTGTGGCCTGGGCTGTAATTGTATCTCCCGTTTCTAGGGATGACAAGCATATACTACTGTGTCTAGTTAGTCCTTTGTTGAAAATCCATACACTTCCAGAACTGGCCTCATACCACAATTTTCTGAGAACTTCTATGTCTTGCCCTAAGTGGCTTTTTTTGGTTGGTCGTGATCCTTGAACCTTGGGCTCTGCCCCTGAGCTTTTGTACTCAAGGCTAGTGCTCTACAACTTTGAGCCACAGCTCTACTTCCAGTTTTCTGGTGGTTAAGTGGAGATCAGAGTCTGACAGACTTGGAAGCCCCGCAGACCTAGCTGCTAAGTGGTTTTTTAATAACTAAAATTTCCTGATGGTGTGGACAGAACTCCAAAGAGTCTGGTAATAAAATATTTTAATGGCCAGCTTCACTGGAGTATATCTATTACTTTGCATCTAATATACATAGAGTCAAACATAAAGTAAGTTCTCTACTATTTCTCTATTAACAGTCTGGTAAAGTTTGGCTGAAGGCATCTCAAGTGTTGAGTTGCCTGCCTATGCTAGTGTGAGGCACTAAGTTCAAACCCCAGAGCCAGAAAAATTTCTTTAAAAATAAAATTTTTCTGTAGAGCCAACAAACCATTGTAGTGTTGTTCAAAGTGGGATTCTTTTATGAAAAAAAATCAAAGCTAAAATTTCTTCTTAATTTTAAATACTAAAACTTGGCTAATTTAATTTTAGTACAGCAGATAAAAAACATGAAAAAGGGGTTTCAAATTTTTTATAGATATTTTAAAACAAGCTTTTTTCTTGTTGATATAACTAACATTTATTTTCTGTTTATTTTTAAGACGAGCAAAAATCAAATTAAAGTAGATCTTGTAGATGAGAATTTTACAGAATTAAGAGGAGAAATAGCAGGACCTCCAGACACACCATATGAAGGCAAGTACTTTTTTTCTGTATCAAAATATTGTGCGTATTAGAAATTATCTAAAACATCAAATCAAAATAATCTTGAGCATCTATAAAATACATGAAAGATGACTTCATTTGGCTTAGAATGTACTGTAGTTTTTAAAAACGAATACATTAGGACACCTAGACTGAACTAATTTTTCTTACTGAATTTTAGCTATTATATTTTCTTTCCCCAAAATAGATTTAGTAGAACCAAGTTACAGGTCATGTCATATAGGTTAAAATTTAATAATACAAAACATAGAATGTTGTCTCTTAATTTTAATAGACTGTAGATTCAGTTTCCTTCATATGGTATTTATAACCAATCTTTCCTTAAATTTGACTAATGCTTTTATTTTAGAAGCACCTCTCCCTTGTTTGTCCTGTAGCGTTTCGTTTGCTAATATATTCACACAGATGTAGCCTAAATACTTTATTTAAGAAAGTTTTAAGTGGTCATTTTAAGATGTATAGAAAAGGAGATAATCTGCTGAATTTCATTTTCACAAATTGAGTTTCTAGCTACTTTAAACTATGGAATTGGTTACAGGAAGCAACTTTATCTTCATTTAATTTATTAGGCAAAGCTTCATAAATATTGTAAATTTTGTGTTATAGGTAAACAAAAGTTCCTTGCATATACGTATACAAATATTTTCTTAATAGAAAGCATATAGCAAAATATGTGGTAGCTCTTATTTGCATAAGCCTTATATTCATTTTCTTGCTCAGTTTTTACAATAAGTTTTGAGGTAAGTACAGTTATCAGTATAGATGAAGCAACTTAACTTCATAGAAATTAAATAATTTGCCTAAGGTTGGGACGTTGAAGTGACAGAGCTAGGATTTGATTAATAACCTTTGACTTCAAGGCCTATGCTTTTAATCATTTTCTGTTTTTATGTAAATCAGGATTGACTGAAGTTTAGCGCTCCTGGGTATTTATGACTACTTTGAATGTGGGTAGACTACTTTGAATATGGGTGGTTTTTTTTTGGTTTTGTTTTGTTTTGTCCAGTCCTGGGACTTGAACCCACCTGGGCGCACTGTCTCTGAGCTTCTCTTGTTCAAGGCTAGCACTCTTATCACTTGAACCACAGCACTACTTCTGCCTTTTTTATGTGGTACTAAGGAATCAAACCCAGGGCTTCATTCATGCTAGGCAAGCACTCTACCACTAAGACACATTCCCAGCCCTGATTTCTGTAATTTTTTTTTTTGGGGTCCAGTCATGGGGCCTGAACTCTGGGCCTGGGCACTATCCCTCAGCTCTTCAGCTCAAGGCTAGCGCTCTACCACTTGAGCCACAGCGCTACTTCCGGCTTTTTTCTTTTTGCTTATGTGGTGCTGAGGAATCGAACCCAGGGCCTCAGGCATGCAAGGCAAGCGCTCTACCACTGAGCCACCTTCCCAGCCCATTTTTTTTTTCTTTTTATTTCTTTTTTTTGGTCCTGTCGTGGGGCCTGAACTCTGGGCCTGGGTGCTGTCCCTTAGCTCTTCAGCTCAAGGCTAGCGCTCTACCACTTGAGCCACAGCGCTACTTCCGGCTTTTTTCTTTCTGCTTATGTGGTGCTGAGGAATCGAACCCAGGGCCTCAGGCATGCAAGGCAAGTGCTCTACCACTGAGCCATCTTCCCAGTCCCATTTTTTTTTTTCTTTTTATCCCCAGTCTTAGGGTTAGAACTTAGGGCCTGGGCACTGCCCCTGAGCTTCTTTCACTTAAGGCTATACCATGTGAGCCTCAGTGTCACCTCTAACTTGTTCTGTTTATGTGGTACTGAGGAATAAACCCAGGGCTTTATGCGTGTTAGGCAAGTTCTCTGCCACTAAGCCATATTCTAAGGTCTCCATAATTCCAACATAATTTTTACCAAAGAAATCATTTTTTGGGGGGGGGGGTCCGGTTGTGGGGCCTGGGCCTGGGCGCTGTCCCTCAGCTCTTCAGCTCAAGGCCAGCGCTCTACCACTTGAGCCACAGCGCCACTTCCGGCTTTTTTCTTTTTGCTTATGTGGTGCTGAGGAATCGAACCCAGGGCCTCAGGCTTGCAGGCTTGCATGGCAAGCGCTCTACCACTGAGCCACCTTCCCAGCCCCATGAAATCATTTTTTTTTTTTTTTTTTTTTGGTGCCAGTCCTGAGGCTTGAACTCTGGGCCTGGGTGCTGTCCCTGAGTCTCTTTGCACTCAAGGCTAGTGCTTTACCATTTGAGCCATAGCACTATTTCCAGCCTTTTCTGAGTAGTTTATTGGAGATGAGCAAGTCTCGTGGATTTTCCTCTCTGGGCTGGCTTTGAACCATTATCATCAGATCTCGGCCTCCTGGATTGCAGATGTGAGCTACTGGTGTCTGGCTATGTTTTTGTTTTTCTTATTCTTCTTTCTCTCTTTTCTTCCTTCTTTCCTCCTCCCCTCCCCTCCCCTTCTTTCTTTTTTTGTTCCTGTCCTTGGGTTTGAACTCATCCCAGGCACTGTCCCTGAACTTGTTTTTGCTCAAAGCCAGCACTCTATTAGTTGAGGCACAGCTCTTATTTCTAGCTGTTTTGGTGCTTAATTGGAGATGAGATTCATGAACTTCCTATCCAGCTGGCTTCAAACTAAGATCTTCAGATTTTAGCCTTCTGAGTAGGTAGGATTATAGAGGGCTAGGAAAAAAATTTTTTTTTCATATGCTGATCCTAGGGCTTGAACTTAGAAACTGCACACTGTCCTTTGCTTTTTTTGCTTAAGGCTAATGTTTTGCTGGTTAGAGATACAAGTCTCACAGACTTTTCTGTCCAGGCTGGCCTCAATCTACTATCCTCAGAGCTCTGGCTAGCTAAGATTACAGGTGTGAGCTACCACTGCCTGCAGAGTTTAGGAATTTCTAATATTGTAAGCTATTCATTTATTCATTGGTGTTAGGTATCAGACTCGGGGTCCTGTGTTAGATAAGTGCTCTGCTACTGTCCCAAGTTTACCTACTTCATTCAGCCTGGGAACCTATTCTTAAAACTGAACATAAGGGTATGTTGATTGTAGTTCTTGCTATTTGGGGGAATGTTTGACAAGGAGAATTTGAACCCCAGGGGTTTAAGGCTAGCCTGGGCCTCATTAGAAAAAGACAGAGCTCCACATGTATTCTCCCCCTCTCCCCATTGTGGTAATGCTGGGGCTTGAACTCATGGCCTGCTGTATCTGAGCTTTTGTGCTCAAGGCACACTCTACAAGTTGAGCCACAGCTCCACTTCCAGCCTATTTGTATTCCCCCTAGCTCCTGACCCCCCAGCCCTACCATTTATTCTGAAAGAGATATTCAATAGTGAAGGCTATTGAATATAATCATAAAAATTCCTTAATTATCCTAATTATTCCTCAAAGCGTAAATATTTTGTAGTGAAAGCTTTATTAAACTTTTATTTTGTATACCTCTACTCTTAAGTGTTTATTAAATATATATGTATATGTATGAACATATACACTTTTAAATTGTGTGTGTGTGTGTACGTGTGTGTGTGTGTGTGTGTGTGTGTGTGTGTGTGTGTGTGTGTGTGTGTGTGTGTGTGTTTCCACTTCTGGCTTTTTGATGGTTAATTGAAGATAAGAGTATCACAGACTTTCTTACCTGGATTGGCTTTGTACTTCGATCCTTAGATTCTCAGCCTCCTGAATAGCTAAGATTATAGATTTGAGCCACTGATGCCCAGTAGTAGTTACCTTCTTTTTTATTTTGATAAATATTTTATATGATCAGAGACTTCAGGCATTGCACTTTTGTGTTCCTTCCCAGTATTTACTTTTTTTTTTTTGGCTTGTACCTGGGACTTGAACTCTGGGTCTGAGTACTGACCCTGAGCTGCTTTTGCTCTACCACTTGAGCCACAGTGCCACTTTGTTTTTGTTTTTGTTTTTGTTTTCCTGTCATGGGGCTTGAACTCTGGGCCTGGGCACTATCCCTCAGCCTTCAGCTCAAGGCGAGCACTCTACCACTTGAGCCACAGTGCCACTTCCAGTTTTCGGAGTAGTGTACTAGAGATAAGAGTCACAGAGTTTCCTGCCTGAGCTGGCTTTGAACCATGATCTTCAGATCTCAGCCTCCTGAGTAGCTACGATTACAGGTCTGAGCCACCAGTGCTTTGCCTTCATATTTACTTTTAACAAATATGAAGTATTTATTTACTTTACTCATTTACTTTTAATATATAAAGCATTCATTTTCTGCAGTTTTATAAGAGGGAACATTTTGTTAATGGGTCATAAAGTCTTAGAATTGAAAGGTTTCATAGAGTTAGGATTCTACTGCAGCCTCCCATTCAGTATAGAGCTTCTTTCCTTGTGTTTACTGAGAAGCAAGTTATCTTTCCCTTTAATAGTCAAGTTACCAGAAGCTGGATAGGCTTTTTATAAATACCTGGTTGGTTGCTGTAGAGAATTTCAAAACAAATGTATTATTGTTTTCTCTTTATATACAGTTTTACTGGTTAAGTCTATTTTGTAAAGGTTTGCATTTTGTTGTACCCTTTGTCGAGAAAGGAAAAATTAATTTTTGTTTTGTTTTATTTTTTGGCTGGTTATGGGGCCTGGGTGCTGTCCCTCAGCTCTTTAGCTCAAGGCTAGCACTCTACCACTTGGGCCACAGCTCCACTTCTGGCTTTTTCTGCTTATGTGGTGCTGAGGAATCGAAGCCAGGGCCTCTACCACTGAGCCACCTTCTCAGCCCCTAGTTTTACTTTCATACTATTATTATTATTAGTTCCTACGTGGGGTTTGCGCTCATAGCCTATGTCCTGTTCCTTAGCTTTTTCTGCTCAAGGGTAATGCCCTACCACTTGAACAGCTCCACTTTCACCTTTCTGGTAGTTAATTGAAGTTAAGATTTGCACAGACCTTCCTGGGCAGGCTTCACAGTGAAATCCTTATATTTCAGCCTCCTAAAATATCTAGGATTCAGTGATTTTTATGCCTGTCTCTTTTTTCATTCTTGGATTTTGTTTTTACATGTTTAACAAATTGTATTAAAGATAACTTAGGACATATGTTGAAAGATTAGGGCTTTTTTTTTAACATGATAGAGAACTAGCAAAAATAAATTGTTGTTCTTAGTTTTAACATTACGTGAATCCTTTGTATGATACCTATCCCTTTATATCTGCTTTTTATTTCTTCGTCTATTTTTTCTTCTCTTATTTAGCAACTTAAAACAGCGTGGACTTGATAAAAAATGGAACCTCTATTCCACTAGTTGTCTTAATAAGATACGTGGCATTTGATTGTAGCTTTGATGTCTTCATGAATAACCCTGTTATTCATTAACTAATGAGTTATATGTATATTTTAGATGGACAATAATGCTTTAGATATTTTTTGTTTTACTTTTAAAATTAACGTAATTGAATATGTAAAAAGATATTTGAAGAATTATCAATATATTTGATTTCATGTTTGAGTTGAGCAACATTATTTGTTCTTACCATTTTTTAGGAGGAAGATACCAACTAGAGATAAAAATACCAGAAACATACCCATTTAATCCCCCAAAGGTATTGTAACCCTATTTTTGTGCATGAACTTTTAAGACATGATATATTTCTTGACTTACCTAATACATACTTTAGAGCTCCTTAACTTTTGCAGCTTTTAAGAATTGTTTACAACTGTGAATAAATTTAATGTGGACAAGTTTCCAGTCAGTGACAAAGGGCTTGCTTCTGAAATCATAATGAAAAGGAAGCTTACTCCAAGGCAACCTGTAATGACTTTATATTGGAAAGTAATGTGCATCTGAAAAAGACTGACATTTCTATAAAACTTAATTAAGAGTGTTGCTGGGCCCTGGTGGCTCATGCCTATAATTCTAGCTACTAAGGAAGCTGAGATCTGAGTATCTTGGTTCAAAGCCAGACCAGGCGGGAAAGTCCATGAGGCTCTTATCTCCAATTAACCATCAGAAAACCAGAAGTGGCACTGTGGCTCAAGTGGTTGAGCGCTTGCCTTTAGCCCAAGACTTCAGGGACAGCACCTAGGCCCAGAGTTCAAGCCCCACAACTGACAAAAACCCACAAAAACTTGAGTGTTAACAGTTTTGAGATGGATTCTTTCCTCAAAAAATATTTGTTTTAAGAAAGAGTGTGTTGATTTTTCTTCATATATTATTTGAAGGCTAGAGATGTAGGTCAGTGGTAGAACACTTTCCTACTTTCTTTTTTTTTTGGGTCTGGTCGTGGGGCCTGAACTCTGGGCCTGGGCGCTGTCCCTCAGCTCTTCAGCTCAAGGCAAGCGCTCTACCACTTGAGCCACAGCGCCACTTTCGGTTTTCTAGTGGTTTATTGGAGATAAGACTCTCACGGACTTTCCTGCTGGAGCTGGCTTTGAGCTGAGATCCTCAGATCTCAGCCTCCTGAGTGGCTAGGATTACAGGCGTGAGCCACCAGCGCTCCGCATCTTGCCTACTTTCTGCAAGTGTATGGGGTCCAACTCTCAACAAAAAGGAGAAAATTGAATATTCTTTGCTTAAGGAATGTGGTTTTGAGACTCATTGTACCTGCTACCAATCATGTTTCCATATTGCCACTCCTATTCATACTTTCAACTGTTCTAAAAATCTTAAGTTTTTTGTTTGATTTTCCCCTCCCTCCCTTTCTCCTCTCCCCTCCCCTCCCCCCTCTCTCCCGTCCTTTCTTTCCCTTTCTTTTTCTTTCTTTCTTTCTTTCTTGTACTAGAACTCTGGGCCTTGGGCCTTCCTGCTCTTTCTTGGCTTTTTTGCTCACTGGCAGTCCACCACTTGAGTTATATGTCATTAAAGTTTCACTTAAAAATGGTTAATTGGCTGGGTGCCAGTGGCTCACTCCTGTAAACATGACTACTCAGGAGGCTGAGATCTGAGGATTGGGTTCAGAGCCAGTCTGGCTAGGCAGGAAAATCTGTGAAACTCTTATCTCCAATTAACTACCAGAAAACCAGAAGTGGTGCTGTGGCTCAAGTGGTAGAGCGCTAACCTTGAGCTGAAGAGTACAGAGATAGGGCCCAGGCCCAGAGTTCAAACCCCATGACCCACCAAAAAAAAAAAAAAGTTATTTGGAGTTATTTCACTTTGAATTATGACTTTAAATTTTAGCCTTCTGAGCACATCAGATTACAGATTCCAGCTTGCCCTCCCCCTTCCTTCTCTCTTTCCCTCTCTAGCCTTCTTCCTGCCGCACTCCCCCCGCAACTACCTGCTTGAAAAGTAGTTTTGATGATCTACTCCATCCCTCCCCTCCCTCTTTTTCTTTTTACCTCCCCTCCAATACATTTTGCTTTAATGCCTTCCACAACTTAATTCCATTTTCTTCTTTACCTTCACCTATCATTTCTACTGAACATAGAGGTCTCCCTTTCAACCTAGATATTTGTTCTTTGTAGGTGATGTTTATTGTTCTCTGCCTTCGTGTTTTCATGAACTTTATGTATTTCGTTTTTGAGTTGGTCCTAGGTTTTTTGGTCAAGGATAATGATAATGCTTTAAAACTTCAGGCACAAGTGGTAGAGCGCTAGCCTTGAGCTGAAGAGCTGAGGGACAGTGCCCAGGCCCAGAGTTCAAGCCCCATGAAAGACACACACCAAAAAAAAAGAAAAGAAAACTTGAGGCACAGCTCTACTTCCTGCTGTATATTTGGTGGTTAATTGGAGATCACAGTCTCTTTGACTATGCTGTGGATTTGCTGTCTTCATATCTTAGCCTCTTAAGTAGCTAGGATTATAGGCATTAGCTGCCTGCACTGGTGTCTCACATGAACTTTACAAACCCTTTTTAAATGTTGGATTTCTTTTGAGGTCTGGTGAAGAACCAGTTTACAAAGTTGAACCTGTAAAATGTGTCTTGTCTGTTCCTTCTCTATCATTTATATAATACCAGTTAATATTATTTTCAGCATAGCTTTTGTTGTTGTTGTTGGGCATGGGGCTTGGAACTATGGGCCTGGGTGCTGTCCCTGAGCTCTTTAGCTCAAAGCGAGCACTCTTCCACTTGAGCCACAGCTCCACTTCTGGGTCTGTTATTCTGTTGATTGTGTATGTTCATTTTCTGATAAAAACTAACTTATTATAAAATATACAGGATAAAATACTAATAACCTTTTTTTTTGGGGGGGGGTCTGTCGTGGGGCTTGACCTCTGGGCCTGGACACTGTCCTTAAGCTCTTCATCAAGGCAAGCGCTCTACCACTTGAGCCACTTCCACTTCCGGTTTTCTGGTAGTTAATTGATGATAAGAGGCTCATGGACTTTCCTGCCAGGGTTGGCTTTGAAACATGATCCTCAGATCTCAGCCTCCTGAGTAGCTAGAATTACAGGCATGAGCCCCCAGCACTCAGCAAAAAACTTACAATCTTCTTTTTTTTTTTTTTTTTTTTTGGTCGGCTGTGGGGGCTTGAATTCTGGGTCTGGCCCTGTCCCTCAGCTCTTCAGCTCAAGGCCAGCGCTCTACCACTTGAGCTACATCGCCACTTCCGGTTTTCTGGTGGTTTATTGGAGATAGGAATCTCACGGTCTCTCCTGCCCGGGCTGGCTTTGAACCTCGTTCCTCAGATCTCAGCCTCCTGAGTAGCTAGGATTACAGGCGTGAGCCACCAGCGCCCGGCAAAACTTAGAATCTTAAGGACATTTTAGGTACATGGGTTAACAAATATACATTTTTTCTGAAGCCTTTACCCACATCCATCTCCATAGCTTTTTCATCTTCCTAAACTAAAACTATCCATTAAACAATAACTCCCCATTATTCTTACTTGAAGCTTTAATAAAAGCATTATCCTTGCTGGGCACTGGTGGCTCATGCCTATCATCCTAACTACTCAGGAGCTGAAATCTGAGGATCACAGTTCAAAACCAGCCAGGGCTGGAAAGTCCGTTAGACGCTTATCTCCAATTAAACACCAGAAAACCAAAAGTGCCACTGTGGCTCAAGTGGTACAGTGCTAGCCTTGATCTAAAGAACTCAGGGACAGCACCCAGGCCCAGAGTTCAAGCCCCATGACCGACCCCTCCCCCCTGCCCCCCAAAGAAAAAGAGCTCTATTCTACTTTGTTTCCATGAATGTCACTATTATAGGTACTTATGTAAGTGTAATCCAGGATGTATCTTTTTGTCCTGTTTCATTTAGCATATGTCAGTGTTTATTCATGTTATAGAATTTGCCTTTACAGAGGCAAAATAGTATTCCATTTATGGATATATTACATTTTGTTTTTCCCTTCCAGTGTAGATGGACATTTGTTTTAGTTATCCTGATTGGTTTATTTTTTTGTGCTCTTCCTGGGCTTGAACTTAGTGCCTCAGTACAGTTCCTGATCTTTTGTTTTCAAGTCTAAAGCTTACCTCCACTTCTGGCTTTTTGTTACTTGATTGGAGGTAAGAATCTCACAATCTTCCCTGTCCAGGGTAGCTAAGTTTACATGTATCAGCTACTAGCAATTAACTGTTTATTTTTATACTGATACTAGAGCTTGAATTTTAGGGTCTGGTCACTTCCCCTTAGCTTTTCTTTTTGGTGGGGGGGTCCGGTCGTGGGGCCTGAACTCTGGGCCTGGGCGCTGTCCCTTAGCTCTTCAGCTCAAGGCTAGCGCTCTACCACTTGAGCCACAGCGCCACTTCCGGCTTTTTTTTTCCTGCTTATGTGGTGCTGAGGAATCGAACCCAGGGCCTCATGCATGCAAGGCAAGCGCTCTACCACTGAGCCACCTTCCCAGCCCCTTCCCCTTAGCTTTTTTGCTCAAGGTTGGCACTCTTCCACTTGAGTCACAACTTCTGGCTTTTTGTTAGTTAACTGGAGATAATCTCATGAACTTTTTTTCATATCAGACTTGGAACTTTGATTACAGGTGTGATCCTCTGGCGCCTGACAAGTTGCACTTTAAATTGGGTCAATTATGTAATGTATTTATGTATTGCTTCTATACTCTATACAAGCTCCAAAGTAATCTTAAAGTACTGGCTCTCTGTCAGGCACTTTGACATAATTACAGTCAGGTCCCTCCACTAGCTGTTTTGCTTTTTTTTTTCCCTCAGTCGTGGGGCCTGAACTCTGAGCCTGGGCACCGTCCCTCAGCTCTTCAGCTCAAGGCAAGCACCTTACCACTTGAGCCACAGCGCCACTTCCAGGTTTTTCTGCTTATGTGGTGCTGAGGAATGGAACCAGGGCCCATGCATGCAAGGCAAGCGCTCTACCACTGAACCACCTTCCCAGCCTCCAGTTTTGTTTTTTGTAGTAAGACCATATCTGAAAACACCAAATGAAAAATTGGAGAGGCAAATGTTTCCTAATACTTCTTGAATTTTATATAACTTGCTATTGTAGTAAGTATATATGTAGGTACTTACATTACTATGTAAGTATATATAATAATGTTATTATTTATCTTCTACCATGTTTATAAATCAAACTTCATTATAGGAGTTTCTACAGGGAAAAAATGGTATATAATGTATAATACTATCTTCAATTTCAGGCATCTACTAGAGCTCATAGGATGTATGTCTCCCCCAGGGGTTGGGGCAACTGTTATTAATATAGCTGAAATTTGAGAAAGTAATATAAGTACTTATATTCATTATTTTACCATAGATAGAGTATATTCCCCCACCCCCTTTTTTTTTTTTAACAGTATTGGTATTAAATTTCAGGGACTTGAGTTTCCTAGGCAAACACTACCACTCTCTTGCTGTGCACTGAATATTTGGTTTATTCTGTAATAAATTACATACTAGAAGGATTGACTTGTAACCAAAGGTATTACAGGTTTGAACCAGCTGAAGTAGAGAAATTTGATAAAATATGTACATCTAGTTTTTGCATGCATGTGTGTGTGTGTGCGTGTGCGTGTGTGTGCGCACGCGCGCACGTGTGCCTGCCGTGTATATGCTGCTTCTGAGGCTTGAATTCAGGACCTGAGCATTATTCCCAGGCTTTTGTGCTTAAGTCCAGCACATGATCCATAGCTGGCTCTGAACTGTGGTCTTCATATCTTAGCTTCCTGAGTAGCTAGGATTACAGTCGTGAGCCACCAATGCTCAGTGTGAATGCATATTTAAAACCGTGTTTAGGTGCTGGGGATGTGGCTTAGTGGTAGAGTGCTTGCCTAGCACGCATAAAGCCCTGGGTTTGATTCCTCAGTACCAAGTAAACAGAAAAAGTAGTGCTGTGGCTCAAGTGGTAGAGTGCTAGCCTTGAGCAAAGGAAGCTCAGGGACAGTGCCCAGGCTCTTGAGTTTCAAGCCCCAGGATTGGCAAAAAAAAAAAGTTTAGAATTTAAAAAAAATTATTGAATAATATCTTTGAATTTCATTCTTGGAACTGGAAGTTCTGGTGAAAATGTAAGTTCATATTTATCATGACCATAGGAGAACTGTTTGTAGAATTTAATACATCCTGTGGGAAGAGATAAGAAGGCTGACAGTGGCCGGGCGCTGGTGGCTCACGCCTGTAATCCTAGCTACTCAGGAGGCTGAGATCTGAGGATCGAGGTTCAAAGCCAGCCCGGGCAGGAGAGACCGTGAGATTCCTATCTCCAATAAACCACCAGAAAACCGGAAGTGGCGCTGTAGCTCAAGTGGTAGAGCGCTGGCCTTGAGCTGAAGAGCTGAGGGACAGTGCCCAGGCCCAGAGTTCAAACCCCACGACCGACCAAAAAAAAAAAGAAGGCTGACAGTAGTGATAGTTTACTGTATGGATAAGAATTGTGTGATCCATTTTGTCTGGTAGAGCACACACATATACATATACAAACAAACATATGTATATATGATTTTTTTTGTAACATTAATTGATGTTTCATAATATTTGGAGTCTTGTAAACACAGTGTTAAGATTGTGTTTACTTTATAGTACTCGCTGAGATGCTCTGAAGTTTTCAGGTAGTGTATATGGAAACATGGAGACTTGATTTGTTATAATAGATGTCCTCATACTATAAACTATTACCATATCTGTTTTGTAGTCACATCTGAGCTATGACTAAATAAGTAACTAAAAGTATCACTGTACTGTTAGTATTTTTAAGCGACTACTGAGAGTTAAACTCAGGGTCTTGCATTTGCTCAACATTTTCATTCTGTTTTGGTATTCTGCCGTTGCTCCCCTGCCTCAGTTAAGAGTCTCAAGCTAGCCTGGAACCCTCATCCTCAGATCTCAGCTCTTCAGCTCAAGGCTAGCGCTCTACCACTTGAGCCACAGCGCCACTTCCAGCTTTTTTTGTGTATGTGGTGCTGAAGAATCGAGCCCAGGGCCTCATGCATGTGAGGCAAGCGCTCTACCACAGAGCCACTTTCCCAGCCCCTCTACATTTTTTTCTCTTTTGAAAAAAATAAAGTCATTGTATAAAATAGGGTCATATAACAAGGTAGCTTATGAATACAGTGCATTTTGATCAGTGTTACCCCTTTTAACATTTTTTTACCCCTCTTAAATGCTCCCATTCCCCCACCCCCCTTTTGGGGGGTGTTGTCAGTTGTAGGTCTTGAACTCTGGGCCTGGGTGCTGTCCCTGAAGTACCACTTCAGGCTTTTTCTGTTTATGTGTACTGAGGAATGAAACCCAGGGCTTCATGCATGCTAGGGAAGTGCTCTACCACTAAGCCACATTCCCAGCCCTACAATGAATTCTTAACCAATTCTCCCTCCCTTCCCCTCTTCATTCATCTTGACCCTCTCCTTGTGGCCCCCTTGCATGTACCCATTTTCTGGTGCTGATTTTGTTTGGGCATTGATCTAATTTTTCTAAAAAAGAATACTATTTGTGCTCTCCTTAAATTATATTACACTTCAGTTAATTCATTTGTAATCACTTGCATACCACCTTTCATGTTTACTTATATATCGATACATTCCATCTACTACAAATGAGGGAAACCATACAATCTTTGTTTCTCTGGGCCTAGATTACTTAATACAATTTTTTCCAAGTCTTTCCATTTCTTTGCACATGGCACAGTAATCCTTTCTAGTGGATGAGTTAATTTCCATAGTTAAATATATGTTTTCTTTCCATACTTTGGCTCTGCTGAATAGTGCTGAAATGAACATGATTATGCTGATGGCTGATGACTATACTGTTTTAAGATTTTTGCTAGCTATACATCAGACAAGAACATAATACCCAGAATATGTTTGGAGCTCAGAAAATTAAATTCTGGAAGGTTGGGTGTCAGTGGCTCATGCTTGTAATCCTAGCTACTCAGGAGGTTGAGATCTGAGGATCATGGTTCAAAGCAGCCGGGGCAAGAAAGTCTGAGAGTCTTATCTCCAGTTAACCACCGGAAAACTGCAAGTGGTGCTGTAGCCCAAATGGTGTAGAGTGCTAGCCTTGAACTGAAGAGCTCAGGGACAAGGCCCAGGCCCAGAGTTCAAGCCCTACAACCGACAAACAAAACTAAAATCCTCAAAAATTAAACCCTCAAACAACCCAGTTAATAAATGGACTAATGACTTGAGAGACTTCTCAGAAAAAGTAGAAAAAATGACCAATAGACATAGGAAAAATGCTCATCTCTGGCCAGAAAGGAAATTCAAATCAAAACAACCCTGAAGCCAGGTACCATTGGCTCATACCTATAATCCTAACCACTCAGGAGACTGAGATTTGAGGATCACAGTTTGAAGCCAGCCCAGGCAAGAAAGTTCATGAAACTCTTCAATAACCTACCGTGAAAAAGTGGGAAGAGACGCTGTGGCTTGAGTGATAGAGTGCTAGCCTTGAGTGGTTCAGGGTCAGTACTCAGGCCCTGATTTCAAACCCTAGAGGAAAAAAAAGAAAACCACACTGAGATTCCACTTCATTCCAGATAGAATGGCCACTATTAGTAAAACAACACAAATGCTCATGAGGCTTTTGTCAAACCAGAGCTTTATTACACTATTGGTAGTAATATGTGAGCTTGTTCAACCACTCTGGAAAGAAGTATGGAGGTTCCTTAAATAAATAAAGAATACCCTATGGCCCAGCAATCCCACTGCTGGGCATTTATCCAACAGAACACAAATACGGTTCTACATTTTTGTTAAAGAAGTTGAGTTTAATGAATGGAACAGTGTTCAGGGTTATTTGTGCAGACCATTTGTTTATATAAGACATGATTAAGGAATAAGATGAAATCTCATGAAAATAGGTAGTTAATGATAAAAGACAATAAGAAAGAAGAAGAGGGAGGGAGAGAAGGTAAGAAGAAAGGAAAGAAAAGAAGGCATTGAGTCGGGTACCTGTGGCTATCGCCTGTAATCCTAGCTGCGCAGGAGCCAGAGATCAGAGGATCACGATTCAAAACCAACCCTGGCAGGAAAGTCTGTGAGACTCTTCAATAAACCACTGGAAAACTGGAAGTGGTGCGGTGGCTTAAGTGTAGAGCACTGGCCTTGAGCTGAAGAGCGCAGGGGCAGTGCCCAGCCCAGAGTTCAAGCCCTATGATGGACAAAAAAAAGAAAAAAGAAGGGATCAAGTAGATCACACAAAAACTGCTTTTATAAGCTGGGCCTGTTGACAATGCCTGTTGTGGCAGTTGAGGCTGAGGTGTACTGGATTATAGCAAACCCTGTTTCAAACAAACATGCCAGCCCACTAGATTCACTGGTGGATAATTGAGTGTCATGAAAAGCAGTTTTGTTCATTTCTAAATCCAAAATTAGTTACTTCTACCTGTAGAAATAAGAATAAGTGTAGTGATTTTTTTAGTTTTGTTTTCTTGATTTTGCATATGTATGTAGGTGGCAGGGGAATTGGCTATAGGAGACTCTTCCTTAAACAGCAAACTATATGGGCTGGGAAGGTGGCTCAGTGGTAGAGTGCTTGCCTTGTATGCATGAGGCCCTGGGTTGGATTCCTCAGCACCTCATACGTAGAAAAGGCTGGAAGTGGCGCTGTGGCTCAAGTGGTAGAGCGACAGCCTTGAGTTGAGTTGCTGAGGGACAGTACCCAGGCTCAGAGTTCAGGCCCCATGAACAACAAAGAAAAAAAAAAAGGCACCAGTGGCTCATGCCTATAATCCAGCTACTTCAGAAGCTGAGATCTGAGGATTGAAGTTCAAAGCCAGCTTTGGTAAGAAAGCACATGAGACTTTTTTTGCGTGTGTGTGGTGGTGGTAGGGCTTGAACTCAGAGCCTTGGCAATGTCCCTGAGGTATTTTTGCTCAAGGCTAGTGCTCTACCACTTTGAACCACAGTGCTGCTTCTCATTTGGGGGTGTTTAATTGGAGATAACCGCTATCCTAATAGCTTTCTGAGTAGCTAGGATTACAGGTGTGAGCCACTGCACCTCGGCCTGTGAGACTCTTGGTTCCAATTTACTACCACAAAGCCAGAAGTGAAGCTCCATCCCTTTTGCTCAAGGGGTACAGTGCTATCCTTGAGCAAAAGAAGCTCAGGGACAGAACCCCCAAAACAGGCAGGGGGTGGGGGCGGAGAAAAGAAAAGATGAAAAGAAAAGCAAAATACAGAACCATGTCTTTAATCCTAACTACCCAGAAAGATGAGACCTAGATATTTGCTGTGTGATGGGATCCTAGGCAGAAAATAATCAGCAAAATTCTGGTCTGCAGGCATCCTTCAAGTGGTAGAGTACCAGCTCAAGCAAGACCAGGAGTCATAAGGTTGGAATCTGTTAACCAACCTCCTTAAAAGCAATACACAGATTTGGGATGTAGCTAAATGATAAAGTTCTTGAAAGGGGCCCTGTATTTAATAACCTGCACTGTAGATACAGATCCCCAAGGTAATTTTGTCCTGAAGTACTTGTCTAAATTATAACCTTTCTGACATGTTTAGTAGTAATTTAAATTTGTTTGTTAGTCTTGTTCAGCATATTATACCATTTCGCGCAAGTGGTGCTGTGGCTAAAGTGATAGAGTGCTAGCCATGAGCAAAAGAAGCTCAGAGAAGAAAAGAGAAGGAAAAAGACTAGTAAGCCACTTTGTTTTAGCTTAGCAAATACTGTTATTTCATTGGTATTAATGTCTCTTTTTGAATTGAATTCAGTGTATAGGTAACATTACAAGGTGTGATTTGTGCTTAGCATTTGTTAGGAAGGAATGGTTACTCTCTTTCTTGACTTTCATTTTATTTGAAACAAATTGACTAATAACAGGTTTGCCATTTATTATTATATTATGTGTGTGTTTGAGCAAGTGTGTACACTTGAGTTTGTTTTTGCGCCTGCATGAGTGCGCATGAGTGCGTACACCTGTGTTGTGCCAGTACTGGCCTTGAACTTAGGGCCAGGGCTGAGTTCAAAAGCCCTTTAGCTTTTTGCTTACGGCTAATACCCTGCCATTTGAACCACAGTTCTACTTCTGGCTTTTTGGTGGTTAATTGGAGATGAGTCTCATGTTTTTCTGCCCTAGCTGGCTTTGGACTACAGTCCTCATGTCTCAGCCTCCTGAGTAACTAGGATCAAAGGTTTGAGCCACTCAGGACCAGCACAAATATTTTTATGTTGAAGTTTAACCACATACTAAAAATAACAAAGTTTATCCAGGCACCAGTGACTTTATTCCTGTAATCTTAGCTACTCAGGAGGCTGAGATTGAGGATCTTGGTTTGAAGCCAGCCTATAGGCAAATCCTTGAGACACTTATCTCTAATTAAGTGGAAAGAAGCTGACAGTAGAGAGTGAGTTGTAGAAGGCCATCGTTGATCAATAAAGCTGATTCATGTTAGAGCCTTGAGTTCAAGTCTTAATTTACCAGCACAAAAATTTTAAATAAAAATAAGTGATTGGTACTGGAAAGTGAAATGTGAGAGAGAAGTTGGTGAGGGTTGAGAAGATATGGTATAAAGATTATTGAGAAAATAAACATGCATGAAGACACTGGCAGAAAACAAGAAGAAAGTGGTATGTGGAGAGGAGTAGAGATGTAGGCTAGTCTCAGGTTAAGGAGTCAACATTGTATACATAAAGAGATTGAGCTGAGGATGATGGTGCACAACTGTAATCTCAGCTTGGGAAGGCAGAGGCAGAGGGAGGAGGATCCCAATTTCATTGCCATTGGAAGCCATAGAGTGAGTCTCAAGAAAACAAGCCGGGCGCCGGTGGCTCACGTCTGTAATCCTAGCTACTCAGGAGGCTGAGATCTGAGGATTGTGGTTCAAAGCCAGCCCGGGCAGGAAAGTCCATGACACTCTTATCTCCAATAAAACCGGAAGTGGCGCTGTGGCTCAAGCGGTAGAGTGCTCGCTTTGAGCTGAAGAGCTGAGGGACAGTGTACAAGCCCAGAGTTCAAGCCCCATGACCGACAAAACAACAATCATCACATAAGTGGATCATACCTGTAATTGTAACTTAAGGAAGTGTAGAGATCAGCAAGATAGTTTTTTTGTTTTTGTCAGTCATGGGGCCTAAACTCTAGGCCTGGGTGCTGTCTCTCAGCTCTTCAGCTCAAGGCTAGCGCCCTACCACCTCAGTCACAGTGTCACTTCTGGCTTTTTCTGCTTATGTGTTGCTGAGGAATCGAACCCAGGGCCTCATGCATGCAAGGCCAAGCACTCTACCAGTGAACCAACTTTGCCCTTAGGATGGTATTTTGAAGTGAGTGTAGGCAAAAAAAAACCTGACAAGACCTCCAACTCAACCAGTAGCAGGGCATATTGATGCTCTTGTCACTCCTGCTACCTGCAAGATTGAGATTTTGATGATCTCCAGGCCAGTGTAATGCCAGAAAAAGAAGCAAGTTTGTGAGACCCTAAAAACTAAATATCTGGATGGAGTGCCTAAAACAATAAGTATAAATAGGATTTTATTCCAGGCCCACCTGAATAAAAAGTAATGTGGGCAAAATGGGGTATGAGGTATAGCTCAACTTAGAGATATCTTTTTTTTTTTCCCTTAGAGATGTCTTAACAAGTTTGAAGACCTACTTCAAACCCCAGTGTTGTAATTAACCCTATAAAAGGAAAAACAGTTTTGAGAGACCATTAAAGGACCATAGGCAGTGGAGAGAGAAACAGACATACTGAAATTAGTAAGATTATTAAAGCAGTGGCATGTAATCCTAGCTACTCAGGAGGCTGAGATCTGAGAATTGCGGTTCAAAGCCAAGCCTGGGCAGGAAAGTCCATGAGAACTCTTATCTCCAATTAACCACCAGAAAACGGCGCTGTGGCTCAATTGGTAAAGTGTTAACCTTGAGCTGAAGAACATCCAGGCCCAGAGTTGAATCCCCACAACTGACAACAAACAAACAAAAAACCTCACAGCTTTGTCTGTTCAGGTTTGATTACCCTGGCTGGCTTTAGACCCTGATCCTCTTGCGTTAGAGGTGTGAGCCACTGGCAATTGGCTTGATGACAGATTTTTAAACTAATTTAAAAATCATGTCTTCTAGTTATTTCTTTAAAATACATATTAAAATATGTTGTACAATTTGAATGGCTTTATTGTCTTTCCATAAATATATATAATATACTTAGACCAGGATCACCTCCTCTATTACTGCTTTATCATTTTAACCCCCCCCCCACACCTTTTAAATCTTTCTTAGAATTTTTTTCCTTTTGTTGAACTAGTTTTTATTCCATAATGTTTTCATAGAGTTAGCCTGTCACTTCTTTGTTTATTCTATTATTTAAAAGTTCAAATGTCATTTTTATTCTAGGTCCGGTTTATCACTAAAATATGGCATCCTAATATTAGTTCCGTCACAGGAGCTATTTGTTTGGATATCCTGAAAGACCAATGGTAAGCGATTTTGAAAGTATTTTCTTCCCTCTCTCATATAAATATCAAGATTTTAAGAAAGTGAAAGGTATAATTGCACCAAAACATAAGGAAAAGTTATATTTTATCTTTTGGGGGTAATAAGATCCCTTCCCCTCCCCTCCCCTCCCTTCCCCTCCCCTCCCCCTCCCCCTCCAGGCTAGCATTCTACCACTTGTGCCGCAGCTCCACTTCTTTCAGGCTTTTTGGTAGTTTATTGGAGATAGAGTTTCATGGATTTTCTTTTTTGCCCGTCTTGGAGCTTGAACTCAGGGCCTGGGCACTGTCCCTGAAATTTTCTGGCTCAAGGCTGACAGTCACTTAAGCCAGAGCTCCACTTTCGCTCCTCCTTTTTGCTGAGTAGCTAGGATTATAGGCATGAGACAAAACATATATTTTGAAAAGGCTCTAGATACATGGTTCAAGTGGTATAGCATCTAGTTGAGGTCAAGTTCAAGCTCTAGTATCACAATAATTTAAAAACTCTACCACTTTGAGCCACAGCTTCTGGCTTTTTATGTGTATGTGTTATTGAGGAATTAAACACAGGGCTTTTGCATGCTAGGCAATGATAACTCTACCACTAAGTACCACTAAGCCATATTCCCAGACTCTCATGGATTCTTTTGCCCAAGCTGGCTTTCAAACTGTGATCCTCACATCTCAGTGCCCCCCTCCCCTTTAAGTAGTTAGGATTACAGGTGTGAGCTATACCAGTTCTTGGCTAACATTTCTTAATATATCTTAAGTACATCATCAAACATGTATTATAATTGAGATAATCTCTACCTAAATTTATGGACACTTTTAGAATAATGACTGGTGCTAGTTTTACTTTTTAAAAAATTCTTGTTTGCTGGGCACTCTTGGCTCACGCCTCTAATCATTGCGACTCATGAGACTGAAATCTGAGAATCACAGTTCAGAGTCATCCTGAGCAGAAAAGTCTGCTCTCTTTCCCCCCACCCTCCACTGAGTCAAAGACTTGAATTCAGGGCCTGCGCAATTTCCCTGAGCTTTTTTACTCAAAGTTAGTTCTCTGCCACTTTACCTACACCTTCACTTTTGTAGTTGGCTTGGAACTGTGATCCTTAGATCTCAGCCACCTAAGTAGCTAGGATTACAGGTGCGAGCCTCCAAAGCCCTGGCCTGGTTTCATCTTTTAATAAGGTTCTTAAATTGTAACCCCTCAAATTCAAATCCTAGTTCTTCCATTTGTTGAGTTCTGTAGTCATGAGCAAATTAGCTGAATTCTTTGTTTCCTTAGTTGTGCAAATGAACTGTATACTATGTTACAAGCATGAAGGGAATTAAGAACTTCTTTTATGTTTCTGGCATATTCTGAAATTGAGTAAATTTTGTAAGAAATGGGGTAGGATAATAAGGTAAAAACTAATTAGGTCTAAGCTGGCTTTCTAATCTCAAAATCATATTTTACTATGGGAATTTTTAAATTATTAATTGTGATACTAGAGATTAAACTTGACCTCAACTAGATACTATACCACTTGAACCACGTAGCTAGAGCTTTTTCAAAATACATGTTTGTCTCATGCCTATAATCCTAGCTACTCAGGAGTCTGAGTTTTGAGGAACAAAAAGCCAGAAGTGAAGTTGTAGCTTAAATGTCAGCCTTGAGCCAGAAAATTTCAGGGACAGCACGCAGGCCCTATGTTTTTTTTTTTTTTGGTCCGGTCGTGGGGCCTGAACTCTGGGCCTGGGCGCTGTCCCTCAGCTCTTCAGCTCAAGGCTAGCGCTCTACCACTTGAGCCACAGCGCCACTTCTGGCTTTTTTCTTTTTGCTTATGTGGTGCTGAGGAATCAAACCCAGGGCCTCGAGCATGCAAGGCAAGCGCTCTACCACTGAGCCACCTTCCCAGCCCCGCAGGCCCTATGTTGAAGCCCTAGTATTGACCCTCCAAAAATCCATGAGCTGGGAATGTTGCTTAGTGGTAGAGTGCTTGCCTGGCATGCATCAAGAAGCCTTGGGTTTGATTCCTCATAAAGAGTAAAAGCTGGGAGTGGTGGTGTGGCTCAAGTGGTAAGAGTGCTAGCCTTGAGCCAGACAAGCTCAAGTGTCTAGGCCCTGAGTTCAAGCCCCAGTGCTGACAAAAAAAAAAATCCAAACTGCTGTTTCTTTACATAATCTTTCTTATCTAATCTATTCTCACATTCATCATTGCAGCTTCTTACACTGAAACTCATATGGTATTCGTTTTCTTTTTCCTGGTTTCTGTACCTTGTCTACAAGTCAGTTGGGGAAACTCCCAAAAATCTGACGAGCAGGTTTACTATCAATTGATCCAAACTATATATAACCTTTTGTCTAGATAGCCAGTCACCTCCCTATTTACGACTTGGTTTATTTAGGCTATTTTCAGCAGTAATACTTACATTTATTTATTAAAATCTAAGCAGTATTGATGTACTAAAGGTAGATCTCATTCTGTTGACTCTCTGAGATTATAAGCATGAGCAAACAGAACCTTGCTTTATTTCAAATGGGTTTTATTTTGATGTAGTTGTAGTCTTGTTTCTCGTTAAATACCATATTCAAGGCCAGGCTTACACGTGAAGGCCTAGCTACTCAGGAGGCTGAGATCTTAGGATCCAGGTTCAAAGCCACCCGAGTCAGGAAAATCAGTGAGATTCTTATCTCCAGTTAACTACCAGAAAACCAGAAGTGGTGCTCTGTGGCTCAAGTGTAGAGCCTTCGCCTTGAGCTGAAGAGCTGAGGGAGAGTGCCCAGGCCCAGAGGTCAAGCCCCACAACTAACCAAAAAGTAAAAGTAAAAAAAAAAAATTTTTTTTAAATATATAAATATTCAACAAATGATTCTAGTTTACAATGTTTGTTTCTTTCTAGTTTCAGCTTATAGATTTGGACCTTTGTTCCATTTTGATTTTTTTTTTTCTGGCCATGGGGTTTGAACTCTGGGCCTGGGTGCTGTTCCTGAGCACATCAGTTCAAGGCGAGCGCTCTACCACTTGAACCACAGCACCACTTCTGATTTTCTGGTGGTTAATTGGAGATAAGAGTCTTGTGGAGCTGGGCACTGGTGGCTCATGCCTATAATCCTAGCTACTTTAGGAGGCTGAGATCTGAGGATCACGGTTCAAATCCAGCCCAGGCAGGAAATTCCATGAGACTCTTATCTCCAATAAACCACCAGAAAACTGGAAGTGGTGCTGTGGCTCAAGTGGTAGAGCGCCAGCCTTGTGCTGAAGAGCTGAGGGACAGCGCTCAGGCCCAGAGTTCAAGCCCCACGACTGACAAAAAAGATACAATACCCATTATGCCCTTGGATTCTTTCATTACTAGACAGTTGCTCTACCAACTGAGCCATGCCATGCCATCTACCCATTCCTTTACTTTGTAGAAATGAGAATCCATTCTTGGTGTGTAGATACTATTTGTAGTCATCAATGATAATGACAAGAAAATTAACAGCAACAATAAAAAAAAGTACTTTTTCAAGATGGGATGATTTGAATTATTTATGAAACAAGACTTTTTTTTAACCTTTTAAAAAATTATTATTGTCTGGGCCTTGGTGGCTTATGCCTGGAATCCTAGCTAGTTAGGAGGCTGAGATCTGAGGATCACGGTTCAAAGCCAGCTAGGGCAGGGAAGTCTGTGAGACTGAAAAATATTATTATAAATGTATATAGAGGACCTCCAGTTACGTAAGTCAGGTAATGACATTTCTTTCTGGAGGATTAAATTTATTGTTCGTAAGGTGTGTTGTACCAAGAGGGATTATTATTTAAAAGACTGAATTTTTAAAGTTAAAAGGTAATCAAATATAAATATGTATCTTAGCTACATAATTAATGTAGATAACTTTATCTCCAGTAGGTTGTTATGCATCATTTTGTGTTTGTCATCTTTTTTTTTTTTGGTCGGTTGTGGGCATTGAACTCTGGGCCTGGGCTCTATCCCTCAGCTCTTCAGCTCAAGGCTAGCGCTCTACCACTTGAGCCACAGCATCACTTTCAGCTTTTTTTTGTTTATGTGGTGCTGAGGAATCGAACCCAGGGCCTCATGAATGCAAGGCAAGCACTCTGCCACTGAGCCACCTTCCCAGCCTGTGTTTGTCATCTTAAAGTGGGCTATTTCCCTATTTTGAAATGTAGGGCAGCAGCAATGACTCTCCGCACTGTATTACTGTCATTACAAGCACTGCTGGCAGCTGCAGAGCCGGATGATCCACAAGACGCTGTAGTAGCAAATCAGGTGAGATTGCTTTCAAAAGACTTCTCATGTATGTTCTCTATATCAGTGGCTTGCTATGTTAACATGTGAGCACACTCTTTGTTGAAAGTAAGTCTAGGAAGGGTTTCTTCTTTTTTAGTAAGATTATTTTGTTAGAAGTAATAGTATTGGTGTATTGATTTTTGTCAGTCATAGGAATGGAACTCAGGGCCTGGGCACTGTCACTGAGCTTTTCTGCTCAAGGCTGGTGCTATCATACTTTCAGCCATAGATCCATGACTGA
Source organism: Dipodomys merriami (assembly GCF_024711535.1). NCBI lineage: Eukaryota > Metazoa > Chordata > Mammalia > Rodentia > Heteromyidae > Dipodomys > Dipodomys merriami. Next base: position 43,354,933 of record NW_027206512.1, on the reverse strand, counting down.
TAAGAGTCTCATGGACATTTCCTGTATGGGCTGGCTTTGAATTCTGATCCTCAAATCTAAACCTCTTGAATAACTAGGATTACAGGCAGGTCCCACTGCACCAGGCATACTTTTTTTTTTTTTTTTCCCAGTCGGTCGTGGGCCTTTAACTCTGGGCTTGGGCGCTGTCCCTCAGCTCTTCAGCTTAAGGCGAGCACTCTACCACTTGAACTACAGCGCCACTTGCGGTTTTCTGGTGGTTTATTGGAAATAAGAGTTTCCCGGACTTTCCTGCCTGGGCTGGCTTTGAACCGCGATCCTCAGATCGCCTCCTGAGTAGCTAGGATTACAGGCATGAGCCACCAGCGCCGGGCCTGGGCATAATTTTTAATATTATAATTTAATTTGGGACATGGTACGTGATATTTTCCTCTTGGCAAACTGATTCTTTAATGTTTTAATTTATATATTATATATTAATTTAATTTATATATTCCTTTCCCTGGAAATTATGTTCACACACACATTTGGTAATATGTTCTATTTGTATAGCAAATAGAATTATCACTTCATATTTTATGTATGTATTCGTATTTGAATTCAGAGTTGAACTCAAATTTGATTTCAGTTTAAGCCTTTAGTTTCTCTCAGGTTAAGGTTTAACTTAAGGTTCCTTTTAGTATGTGAAATAGTTAACTAGTTTTACATATTTCCTTATTGTCAATTCATTGCAAACCTGGATAATTTTGTGGTGGTCTTGAGACTTTCACTCAGGGCATGGGTATTGTCTCTTAGTTTTTGTGGTGAAGCCACTGAATAAATTATTTTTATTGTAATAGGATTCCCTTCTCCCACTTTAAAAACATTAGTATATATTAATTTACAAACACAAAGTAAGAGGTTACTCTGACATTTTCATATAATGTATTATCATAATCCCTCCCCAATACCATCATCCATTTGTTCCTCCTACTTTCATGATAGTGTTTTTGTTTTTCAAGTTCTGGGCCTTGAACTCAGGGCCTGGGCACTCACTGTCCCTGAGACTAAGCTTAAGGTTAGCACTGTTGAGCCTCAGTGCCACTTTTGCTTTTTCTGAATAGTTTATTGGAGATAAGAATCTCACAGACTTTTCTGCCAAGGCTGGCTTAGAACCACAATCCTCAGATCTCAGCCTCCTGAATAGCTAGGATTACAGGCATGAGCCACTGGCACTGGTACCTAGCTTGAGGGGGGGGGGAAATATATATATATATATATTTTTTTTTTTTTTTTTTTTTCTCGTTTGTAGGGCTTGAACTCTGGGCTTGGGCGCTGTCCTGTGCTCTTCAGCTCAAGGCGAGTGCTCTACCGCTTGAGCCACAGTGCCCCTTCCGATTTTCTAGCAGTTTATTGGAGATTAGAGTCTCATGAACTTTCCTTCCTGGGCTGGCTTTGAACCACGATCCTCAGATCTCAGCCTCCTGAGTAGCTAGGATTACAGGCGTGAGCCACCAGCGCCCAGCTTTGAAATATATCTTGATACATTACTTAGTACTAGTTTTTGGCTTAGAGAGTCAAATAGATTAATTTGTTATTTTCTTTTATCACAACCAAAATCTTGGATGACATACCTTAATGCAGGCACTAGGAAGTGAGTTATATTTTATTCTTTTTTTTTTTTTTTTTTGACATGTGAGGGTGTTGCATATTGAACCCAGTGCCCTGGTGCTTCGTAAGCACATACTATGTCTGAGCCACACCTCACACCTTTAATGTGAATTTACTTTATTTGGTAAGCAGCCTTATTAGACAATTATAAATGGAGCTACCATATTGAGAATTACAACTATTATGCCAATTTTTTCCTCTTCCATACAGTACAAACAGAATCCTGAAATGTTCAAACAAACAGCTCGGCTTTGGGCCCATGTGTATGCTGGTGCACCAGTTTCTAGTCCAGAATACACCAAAAAAATAGAAAACTTATGTGCTATGGGCTTCGATAGGGTAAGTACTTGTAGAACCTTATTACTGTAAATCTTTGGCTAGCTTAAGTGCTCTAAGAAATAAGAAAAAAATCTGGTTTGGTGAAACATGTTATTCTACTTAAATTAGTGATTGTTTCTTCTTATTGATTCCAGTTAACGTTTTTTTAAAGCCTTTTGTTCACTTCAAGTACAAAGGCAACTTTGTTCTAGTGAAAGAAAAAGTAGGTGATTCGGTATTTTAAACTATTTCCTCCAGATTTGATTTTTTTTTCCTCTCCTCTTTGCAGAATGCAGTAATAGTGGCCTTGTCTTCAAAATCATGGGATGTAGAGACTGCAACAGAATTGCTTCTGAGTAACTGAGGATAGAGAGCTGCTCATAGTCAAGTTTGCCTCTTGAGGAGCACCAACATCTGTTATTTTTAGGGTTCTGCATAAATTTCTTTTAAACTGGCATTCTTGCCTAATGATGTTACCTAGGCACCATTGGAGACTGAAAACAACGAATTCCCTGCTCTGTAAATAAAGCTAATTAAACGTCTGTGTACATTTAAAAGGGGACATACTTTTACTTTTTTTTTTCTTGATAGTGTAAAAAATCTGAGCTAAGCTAAAACCATGGAGAAAACATGCTACTTTAGTGTTTAGCAGTGTAACAAAGACTAGCAAGAGTTTGCTTCTGGATTTTGTTGAATAATTAAGATAATATTTTGAGTGTGTCAGGGCCATTCAAATTGTTGGTGTTGCATCACAGCTACCTTAACTGTTCTTAACATGGATCCTCTGTGCCTGTGAATTTACTTGCATGCTTGTACTTGACTTCTTAGGAGGGGGAGCTGAAAAGACCACCACCATTTTAAGCGTTAGAACATTTGTAATAGGAGATTTCTCCAGAATTGAAGTTGGTGACCTCTTCAGAGCCTTTTTGTTCCTGTCAGCAGATTTGGAAACGGAATCTTTTCTCCCATTACTGTACACACTACCATTCTAATGGAAAGTTTCTCTGCATTGGGTGGGGGATGAGCTAGGATATTATGGATGAGAGGGGGCAGTGTCCATTGCTCCATTTTTAGGTCATAGGTTTGGAATGTTTCTTCACACACACTTAAGATATCCTATGTCAATAATAATGGAAAAAGGGAGCCTCCAATTCTATTACTCTTTTACAAAAACAGTACATACTGTTGCTAAACTCCCAGATTTAATGAAAGGACCCAACTCAGTTTTTCATTGAATTTCACAGATTTTTTTAAACTTGATTAGATTTTTGTCTTTGAGAACTTGCCACGATGCAATCAATGTTTTCAGTCGTTTTTAGCCATTGTGGAAATTGCGTTACTAGATACTTTCACAGTCACTGCTGGTTGCACTTCCCCGTGTTGACACATGAAAACTGGGTTGGTGTTTTACTGTACATACTGCAGATGCACATAGGAATAGAAGTGTGTTATAAATCTAGCTTTCTTTATGATGTTTCTGATAGGGAATTGAAACTTCTTGTACATAGTCAGGCTTTCTATTCATATTAATGTTATCTTTCATTCTAAGTTCCAAGTTTCAACATTATTAGTTTTGCAAGCTCAACCACAATTTGACCATTTTATGAAGCTTGAAATGGATTTATGCAGGCAGTTTGATACAGAGTAATATAATTCTTATTACACTTTCAGGACCAATGCAACATAACAAAAATGTAATGGAATCCAACTGAATTATAGAAAGGTTGTATATTGACAGTCATATTATAAAACTTTGCTTTCTTAAGTGTTATTTATCTTAAGCTATAATCATTAAGTGTTTGGAAGATAATTTTTGAACCTATTAAGTCAGCATAACTTACTTCATTTGACTTTTGAATAATCTTGGTACTACAAGCAATAAAAGAACCATTATTAAACATTTGTAATGTTAAAAATGTGAAGGTTCTTCCAAAAACTTGTAAGGCTTTCCTAATTAATAGTAGACTCTTACAGTTTATATTAATGTATAGTAAACACAATTTGCTGTTCTCTCCCCTGTATTTCCTTAAGCTTAAATATCCTCACATTTTTTTTTGCTGTAGTTTAGTTATTTTTTAAGGATGCCAAAGGAAACAAGATTTTTCTTTATTTATTGAAATAGCTAAAACACTTTTCTTTATATTTTGAAAGGGTGGGATATGTGAAAACATAGACAGTTTTCTATTATTGGTTAGAAAAAAATTTTTAAATTGAAGGTGACTTTTTTTAATATTAGTAATGTTTGGGTTTAAACAAATGTCAAACACATTTATCCTGTTTATTGTTTGCCCATATTTTCAGGGTATATGTGAGGAGAGAAAATTCAGAGGATACTAAAGTCAAGCATTGCATGCTCTGCTCTTGGAGGCAGCTGATCTTGCTTTGATATTTTGCACACATTTGCCCATGTTGGCCACATACTATCTACTCATCTGACTACATTTCAGCACCCCAGTGCCCAGGAAACTGGAAATAATATATGGTGTAACAAGATTCTTGACTTGGTGCTGAGGCTGGTGATTCTAGTACTTAAGATACAAAGAAAGATAGGTAATGCAAGGCCAGATCTTTTCAACCCTCAACATTTAAAACCCCAACATTAAAAAACAAAAGTCCTAATTTTTATTTAATGTGATAGAGCTTTCCAGTAGCGTAGCTCACCCACTGTCCTTCTCGTCCTTTGCTTTTTCTTTCTGTACTGGTGGATTTAGTTTGCCAAAGATCCAAAGGCAACTGCTTTTTCCGCTAGTATTAAATGCATTTATGAAAGGACACCCTGAGTGAAATTGTTTTTTATAATTTTCTATTTGGGAATGTCAGTCTTAACAGCCCTCAATACTAAGATATGAAATTACACTTAGGGCAGATAGATTGGTTAGTCAGTGATCTTCCAGTAGGCTGTTACAGTCAAGCCTGTTTCCTGCTTCTGTGCCTGAGTTTTACAAGAAGTAGTTTACAGTATGTCTTTACAGGTTAAAGAATGAATATGTTTGTGATCCAAACAAATACAGTTACATGTATCTGAGGAACCTTGGTACTAAATTTAGATGCTTTCCAAAATGTTCAGACTTTTGATTGATTTACTTTAATACATAACACCTTCAAGAAAATGACTCTTGAGGAGAGTAATTTATGAAATAAAAGGACATTTTTTTTCTGAGAAATGTCACATTTGTGATTGTTAACAACACTTAAAACTATGCAAAAAGATTCTTTTTAAGTATCTAAGAATTGGCAGTTAACAGGTGTTGCTTATTTATCCACTACAGAATGAGGCTTATTCCTGTTTGGGCTGCCAATGTGAAAAGCAGGTATTGACAATAAGGAAGGTTATGCCTGATTTGAGCCTTGAAAGGTGTAGTTGAGGTGTTTTCACAGTCTTAAGTGTAGCAACACAGCACCTAAGAACATACCTTTGTTGTAGGAATGTCAGCTGGTCCTGTGCAGAGGGGAGCTGAGCCAAGTGCACTCCTTGTGCATAGGTGCAAACTGGGTAGGAAACAGGAAGTGATCTGAACTTTATTTCATGGACTTTTACAAATTGATGTTTTATTTATCATTTTTCCTAGTTTGAGTGAATTTGAACTCCAGGTTTTGGTACCAATTTATAAAGTAAATCCTTACTATCAGTCAGAAGGGAACTTGAAGTATTTATTGATAGTCTTTTTCTCGTGTGACAACTTCAGCCTGTCCAAATTATGTCACACATTTTGTTTGCACTGTTGCAATATAGCTTAACAGTCTCGTGGACGGGGTAGGGAAGTGCTGACATTTCCCTTCCCCCTGGTGGGTCTTCTGTTAGTGCTTTATTGGACTGATCTAACCTCATAAACACAATCACCTAAATGGAAGTTGTGAATGTGCCACCTTTTTGCTTGGTTATTTCAACCATGCTGCTATATATAATCAGGTGTGGCACGGTTCAGTTTGGTTCTGAGGGTGAGCAGCTCTAGAGTCATTTGCACTGTGCTGTTAAACAGAGCCTGGTCTGCTCGCTGTTACCTACTTTTTACAGGCATCATAATAAAAGCTAGACTATTTCTCTGGGGGAAAAGAGACTTATTTAATGTAATTTAAAGACTTTTCCAATAGAAAATGAAAACTATTGAAAATATCTATTTTTTAGCTTTCAGCAATTGTGATGGTGCTTTGTAGTGGTGTCTGCTGGAAGTCTACTGCCATTGTAGGGATTCTCATAAACCTCACCAAGAAAGAACCTTGCTTGTCAGCTGCTCTAGATCTCTAAACAATGTTAGTGGTGGTAAATTCTGTAGGAGGGTTTATTCTGAGCCATTCACTTCCTGTATGGGGAAAATGGGTGGGTTACCAAAATACCATTGAAGTAGGGTGGGCTGTGGGTGGAGGGCTGGGAATTTGTCTTGAGAAATAAAAACTACGAAACACTTTTGTACACAACTGATTTTTTAAAAAATAAACACATTTTTAAAGATGTTGAATTTTTCCCCCTTATTGGGAATTCTTAAAAATAAATGCATGCATGTTTCCCCCTGAACATGATTCATATCTTATTTCTGGCTATTCATCTCTAGACAACAGGAAGCTCAAGGTAGATACATATTGGTGGCACATAGGATAAAAGCTATAAGTTGTATCAGGTTTATGGCTGAAATTAGCAAGCTTTTCTAAGTAGAGCATTATTTGGTTAATTCCTAATCCAAATGCTAAAGAAATGCAGTGCTTGGAGCTACATTTCGCTGTTTCCACATGTACTCACGAGTGCTCTCAGGTTTTGTGGTGTTCGGTCAGGAGGAGCATGAGTTTCATAAAGTGCCCAGTTTTTGTTTCACTTGAGGCTGCAGAGCCAGAACTATAACAACCCTCAGTTTCATCAGGGTAAAATATTTGCCCAGTATTTTGCAGTATGGTAATGATGAAATGAACTAGGAGCCAGGCATTTATTAACCTATTAGTGGTTCTTGCTTACAATCCTAGTTAAGAGCCTGAGACCTATAGGATCATGTTTCAAGGCCAGGCTGGGCAGAGGAGTTGGAGTGGTCCAAATCTGTAATCTAGTTGCCTGGGAGGCTGAGTTTGGCCCATTACTGTCCTGAGTCAGCCTGCTGGTTAAAAGTTGGCTACAATGCCACTTAACTCAGTAATGACATGGTTGTATGTGAGGTGAGCACAGAGCCTGGGCGCTGTTGCCAGCAGCATGATCATGAACAGTATGGCCACCACACAGTCCAGCCGGGCACAACCCTACCTCAAGGGAAAAGCAGGATTGGAAGCAAACGAGTTCCCCTACCCCTTTCTTGTAAATGTTTAAAAAAAAAATGGAACTGTTAAATGGAAGAAATCCTAGTAAATAAGTATACCCATCTCTAAACTCTAGGCAAAGTTTGTTTTTTTTAAACAAGGTTTCTGTTCTATGTGTTATATATTTAACATTTCTTCACTTGTCTTTACTCAGTAATGAGTTTTTAGGTTGGGCGTGGGCGGTTGCACAGAGCCATTGAGGAAATGAGTGGTTTTGGTGATAAACTAGTTTGGAGATTCCCACTCACTGAAGCAATTGCTTTGGGACTCTGTGCAAACCAGAACAAGGATTAATGAAGACTAGATAAAAGTAACAATTGCCAAATTAATGTGGGTGAAATGAGAGAAAATAGGCTGTATGTAGTAAAAGATGAAGACAGAATAGTAAAGAGAAGTACCTGTGGAGAGGGTAGTACAATGAAGATAAAATTAGGCCTTTTATTTTTGAGATGTAAGCTGAGCACGGGTGCTCACAACTCTAATCCTAGCTACTCAGGAGACTGAGAAATGAGAATCCTAACTCAAAGCTAGTCCTGGCAAAGAATAATGAAGACCACCAGGAATAAATGCCAATGAAAGTGCTACACTTGAGAATCAGGTTCTTCAGCAAATGAGAAATGTAATTTTAATTCTTGAACACAGAAGACGCAAATTGACAGTATGGGAACTACAGGATTCTGGGGAGAGTGAGCAGTGTGCTATTTTGCTTGTGTAAATTGTGAGAACAGCTTACAGCAAAGAATTTAGAAAAGGTATGTACACAGATTTTCAAAGCAGAACCTAGGTTTTATTGATGAAGCTGTATGAGCAAGAAACTAAGGAACTACAATAGAAATTAAGCAATTAGTCTAAAGCCACAGGCTCATCTCATTTTCATCTGATTTTAGAAGGTAAGCAGGCTTAGGCCTGGTTGGTGCTCAAAGGGAGCAATTCAAGATAATGAACACATGGCAACTTTTACATCAGCTCGCTACAGCTCAATGACACCTCATGTCGATGGAGACTGACGGTGCAAGGAAAAAAGAAAAAAAAAAAGCCAGCCCTGGTGGCTCACCACTGTAATGTTAGGGAACCCACTTTGAAGCTGGCCCAGGCAAAAAAGGTCAGTGGGACTCACCTCCAATTAACCACCCAAAAGCCAGAAGTAGAGCTGTGGCTCACTGGTTGAATGCTAGTCTTGAGGAATAAAAAGTTCAAGGGTAGTATCTAGGTCCTGAGTTGAAGCCCAATAAATGAGAGAAAAACACTAAAACCTTGGAAAAAGAGAAAAACACTAAAACCTTGGAAAAAGATTAAAGTTTACAGAAGCTACTATCCACCTAAGATGGGAAAGGCTTTTGAGGAATATAGTCAGTTGGCTGGCTAAATGTTTTCATGTATGATTATCTTTCACAACCACAACGCAGAAAATGTGAAAATTTGCCTTCCTAAGAGGTCTTCAAATCTTATAAAGAATTCAAAGTCATGGCCAAATAACCCTAAGGGGACCCCAGTTTGCACATATAAGTGGAGTGCATTTTTGCGTCACCTCCTTATTGAGTCTTTTGTCATACACATTCCTGTACACCTGAAACAACTGCATGCACCAACTCGACTGGAACAGCATGTCTGAAGAGCCATGTGGCAGTGAAGCTGGCTCAGTGGTAGAGTGCTTGCAAGCATGAAGCCCTGAGTTCGAATCCTCAGCACCACATAAGCAGAAAAAGCCGCAAGTGGCGCTGTGGCTCAGGTGGTAGAGCATTTTAGCTGAAGAGCTGAGGGGCAGCGCCCAGGCCCAGAGTTCAGGCCCCACATGGAACATGGAACGGGTGCACCCGTAGCTGCTGCTAGACGCATGCACTCCAGGAATACTGGATCATTATCCATGCATCATTATCCATTTCACAACTCACAGCAGGATTTGTCATAGTCATCTCTAAGGTGGTAAGTTTGTCAGAACTCCCCATCCTTCTCCAAAGTGCTGAAATGCTACATTTATTTTAAAGTATATGAAAGTGTTGGATATGTATTTTTAGTAAGAGCCATCTGGTTTTAAGGACAAGAGGATTGGATACATTTTGGGTGGGAGAAAAATCATTAGAATGAATATCCTTTTCTAGGTATTTCAAGAGTACTTTTAAGCAGAAATGATTGTTGTTAATGTTCAATTTTAGCTCCAAATACAGTTGGCAATGGAAATCTAGCCTTTTCAAACTGTTTTAGTATGTGTAGCAGGATTTTTAGAAATTTGACCAATTTCATGTTTTAAATGAAGTTTATGTAACCCCAAACAAAGAATTAGAGATGAAGCACAGAAGTCAAGGGCTTGCCTGGGTTTATGAACAAGACTGGGGGGGGAGGGGAGAAGGGGAGAAGGGGGAGTGGGGTGTAAAAAGAACTCAAAGCAATTGTAAGCAATGTATCAACTTAGGTTTGATCTTTGAAAGGGAACAAGGGAACAGTTCAAGCCCCACATAGAGGAAACAAAAGTGTAAATGGCCCAAGAAATAACTCAGACATGAAGGAGACATGAAGGACATCAATTTCCAAGAAAGACATTCCAGCTCAATGAAATCCACTAAAAACAAAAAACCTCACATCTTTTCTTTGGTCAGTCGTGGGGCTTGAATTCAGGTTCTGGGCCCTGTCCTTGAGAGCTCTTCAACTCAAGGCTAGTGCTCTACCATCTTAAGCCACTGCACCACCCCTGGTTTTCTGGTGAGTTAACTGGAGATAGTATCACAGATTTTCCTGCCTGAGTGTCGGTGATCTGAGGATCACGGTTCAAAGCCAGCCCGGGCAGAAAGTCAATCTTTAATCTAGAAAATTGTATAGAAACAGAATCTGACTTAATATCAGACATGCTGTACTGAACACACTGAGAATGATTCTCAGCACTGCAAATGAAAATGAAAAAAGGTAGTGCCTTCTAAAAGGCAATGGAACAGTTAAAAAAAAAAAACTTATTCTCAATCTTAATTTTTTCTTGCCAGTCCTGGGGATAATCTATCTCAGGGAATGGACACTGTCCCTGAACTTCTTTTGCTCAAAGATAGTACTCTACCATTGAGGAATTGAACCCAGGACTTCATTCATGCTAGGCAAGCACTCTTACCACTAACCCACATTCCCAGCCCATCAATCTAAAATTCGATTGTCAGGGGCTGGGAAGGTGGCTCAGTGGTAGAGTGCTTGCAAGCATGAGGCCCTGAGTTCGAATCCGCAGCACCACATAAGCAGAAAAAGCCGGAAGTGGTGCTGTGGCTCAAGTGGTAGAGCACTTTAGCTGAAGAGCTGAAGGGCAGCACCCAGGCCCAGAGTTCAGGCCCCACAACCAGCCAAAAAATAAATTAAAAAAAATTCTATTGTCATGTTATTCATCCAAATGATACTCCCCCCTCCATTCCGCATCCAAAGATTGAGAAACAGCAATGCATCCAATTACAGGCACTGTAATACTAGCTGGTATCTGAGGATTGAAGTTTGAAGCCAGTCCAGGCAGTAAAGTTTGTGAGAATCTTATCTTCAATTAACCAGCAAAAAGATGAAGTGCTAAATTTGAGCAAAAAAGGCAAGTGAGTACCAGCACCACAAAGACAAATCCCAAAAACATTCAAGCCCAAGGAAGTGGCATGGAATTTTCAAATGCAGAAAAACAACATTCAATCCAGAATTCTGTGCCCAATGAGAAAAACTATTAAAGATATTGATAAAATACACATTCTCAGAGGAAACAAAATTTATGAAGCCCTAGCACTGAAAAAAATTAAAACTGAAATGGCATAGTAGTTTTACCTGACCTATGTAGTTTCTAGTCTTATTAATCAAATTACATCAATTTTACTAACACAAAATAATGACCAGAGGAGCTGGGAAGGTGGCTCAGTGGTAGAGCGCTTGCCTTGCATGCATGAGGCCCTGGGTTCAATTCCTCAGCACCACATAAGCAGAAAAAAGCCAGAAGTGGTGCTGTGGCTCAAGTGGCAGAGCGCTAGCCTTGAGCTGAAGAAGAGCTCAGGGATAGTGTCCAGTCCCAGAGTTCAAGCCCCATGACCGACAAAAAAAAAAAAAAGCCAGAAAGAAAAACTTTGTATCAGTAAAGGCACCCATCCCCCCATACTCTCAGTCTAAAGTTACCTTAAAGTTAGCTTAGCCCGCAGTTCTGGAAAGGTAACCCTTCTTATAGTAAAATATCGAACTGAGCATGGGTGCATTTCTCATTTTGGTTACCTAGAATTCTAGATACATTTATGTGAGCTCTCATTTAAAAAAATTTTTTTTGCTGGTCCTGGGGCCTGAACTCTGGGTCTGGGCGCTGTCCCTCAGCTCTTGAGCTCAAGGCTAGCGCTCTATCACTTGAGCCACAGCGCCACTCCCAGCTTTTTCTGCTTACGTGGTGCTGAGGAATCAAACCCAGGGCCTCATGCATGCAAGGCAAGCACTCTACCACCGAGTCACCTTTCCAGCCCCATGTGATCTCATTGTTGTGAACTATTATCAAATAATACATACATGTCCATTGTCTGTAATAAAGTATGAATGTATGATTGATTTTACATTCAAAGGTTAAGGAACAAGTCAAAGTTTCCCAAATATACATCAGAACTGAGCATCCATTATTTTCATTGTTACTATAAGCCAGATCAGAGTATGTGGATAGAAGTTTAAAAAGTTGGCATTTGATTTCTTCTTAGGATATGTGATTCGAGAAACTAAACAGACAATATACAAAGAAATGTCACCGGCTTTCAATGTATCAGAAGAGGATGTGAATATTCAGGGCTCCACACTTCTATACAATGCTGCATTTCTTGGTTTTATTCGAAACAGTGCATAATTTTTAGCATCTTATGGTAGAATTTTACACTTGTCATTTACACAAATTACAAGGTTCTGCTTCAAGTCTTTAAAAAATTCTAAAAATTCAGCCCATGTGCAGCACAAGAATATGCAAAACTACTTTACATTATACACAGTTTTTATCAAAGGAGATACAAAATTCTGGCTTGTAGTTTTAGACAAATACAAGAAGCTTTAAACTAGACACAAAGGGTTAACATTATTCTCAAATATAAGTCTGCACTTTTGTGTTGTTTTCTCTGAGATGTGAATACCAGATTCCTAAGAGATTTTACACTTTCCTTTTCAAAGGCAAATGGACAAGCTCCCTGCAATCCCTGTGTATTTACTTCACCATTCATTTTACTCTCCTTGACCATAAGGACAAGACACTTGGGTCATTTTACAAAGCAGAAATGGGTCATTTATGTACCTGCAAGGAAAAACATCCTTTTAATTCCCCACCAAAAATCTAAAAAAACCACAGACTGATGCAAATGGTTGTTACATTTTGTCTGGTGTGGCTGATCCCTTGGAAGCCTTTTTTCTCTCAACTACTTGTCCGGCATCATAGTATAGTAGATCATTGACCGTCATACATTTTTTTGTTGGTGACAAACTAGAGGTCCTAAGAATCAAGCTGTGGACTGATGCTGCAAGGACTTTATATATATGCATAGATTATGATTTTCATCAATATTGGAGACAGTATCTTCTATTTTTAAAGGGTTATAAAAAGACAGTAAGGAGGCTTTATTTTGCCCTTTTAAAAGATACTGTTTTCTATCATTGGTATTGATTATCCCCTAAAAACCTTATTTCTAATGAATATGGATATATATGTATACTTAAAAAGAATTACTCATCTTTCAGTCAGTTCACACTCAACTCTCAATTATCCATGCGAATGTGAGTGACACTGAGAACTTGCATCTTTATTTCCTTGGCCCCACATGAAGTAAGGAAACAGGGTGGGGACTAGAGGAAAGTGGTGGTCAGATACAACAATGAACATGAGAAAGGATGAATTCCAAGTTCCCCTTGTATCAACTCTGCAGGAGCCATGACTATTTTGTAAATTAATGATCATTAAAAAAAAAAATTAACAACCTTGGCCAGGCCCTGGTGCCTCACGCCTGTCTGCAATCCTGGCTATTCAGGAGGCTAAGATCTGAGGAAAATGACTCAAAGCCAGCCTGGACATGAAAGTCCATGAGACTCTTATCTCCAGTTAACCACCAGAAAACCGTGCTGTGGCTCAAAGTGGTAGAGCACTAGCCTTGAGTAAAAAAGACCCAGGGACAAGTGCCCAGGGTCTGAGTTCAAGCCCATGACCAACCCCAAAACAACAGAAAGTCTCTCAAGTATAGTCACTATTTCATATATGGATAATGCAGAGTTGGTTGTAATCATGTTCTTTGTGATTTCAGCCCTTTCATATTAAAAACTGACAAGAAAGCATAATATGATAAAAAGATTAAAGACTGCCATATTACATCTAGAAGCATTTATTTTATGCCAAAAAAAACCCCTTAAATATGATTAGGTGTACACAGAAAGTGTACACGTTACCAATGGCAAGAAACATATTATGTGGATTCAATAGCTGTGTATAAGGTAGGTAAAACTGTGGATTCAATAGTTGTGTATAAGGTAGGTAAAACTGAGCCCAGACCAGAAACAGAAACGGACACTTACTTCCCAACAACACATGCTGAAGGCTGACATGACAGCAAAACCTCCAACTTCCTTACAAAGCTGCCAACAGCCAACTATTTGGAAAGAAAAAAAATCTTTTTTTACATCAATAATAAAAATCTGGTGACAAATATTATAAAACCAAATGTTGAGCAGTCTTTACTCCTTTAAACTTCCAAATATTCCAACTTAAGAGGAGTAAAAAACCACTTAAAGTGATAGGCTTTATGAAACAATATGTACATTTATTGCAAATTATATTAAACTAAAATGGAGGGGAAATCAAAATATGAACTGTTTGCTACTTGCAAATCAATAATTTTAATTTCTCACTCTGATAAAAATCAGAAAGCAACATTTATAAAATTGCCACAACATCACTTTTCATATCAGGGAACTGAAATCTGTACATCTCATTTTTGCAGAAAAGTAGACAGGCAGAAAGAATCATACATAAAATTTTCCAAAAAGGAAAACAAAAGAAATACGTAATCTTTTTTCTTCTAAAAAAATTAATTCAGTAGACTTCAATTTTTTTCTTGGGTAACATGGGAAATCCTGGCTCTAGAATGAATATTCAGTGTCAGTGTAAAGACATCTTGTTGTTATACTGTAAAATAGAAAACGCAGCATGGAAATTAATGGTGTATTATGCATTTAAACTCCAGATATGTAGGAACTGGAACCAAGTGTTAAGCAATTTGCTTAATTATTGACTTTTCATAGGAAAAGTCTGGGGAAAGGGGACAGAGTTGCTTTAGCTTCTCTCTTTCAAGTTTCTGCTGTACATTTCCATCAAAGGACTCTGGTCATGTAAAAAGGAAGTCATAGTTTCAGTTTTCAAGGCAGAAAGTGTTTTGAAGTGAACTCCGTTTTCTGCTCAGAGACGTTTCTGAATCCATGTTTTTGCAGAAGCTGGAATCCGCGTCTGTTTGGCCTTCATTCTCTCCCTTTGCAAGTGATTTTTCTTTTTACCTTGAGAACAGAACACAAAAGTTAGAAAAGATAAAAATGACAGGGTTGGTTTAGCTGGATGCTGGTGACTCACGCTTATAATCCTAGCTACTCAGGAGGCTGAGATCTGAGGATCTTGGTCCAAAGATGCGTATCTCTAATAAACTACTCAGAAAATGTTGGAAGTAGTACTGTAGCTCAAGTAATAAAACGCTAGCCTTGAGCACAAAAAAGCTTAGAGACAGCACCTAGGCCCTTAGTTCAGGCCTCATTACTGGGAATAAAACAACAAAAAATGGGTACAAGCCAAACCAAATGCTCAACTAACCTACTATATAGGCTTAATTTTCTTCCACCCCTAGTTGGGTGCTGGTGGCTTGTGCCTATGATCCTAGCTACTCAAGAGGCTGAGATCTGAGGAGCACAGTTCAAAGCCGGCCCAGGCAGGAAAGTCCATGAGAATCTTATCTCCAATTAACCACAAGAAAACTGGAAGTAGTACTGTGGGGCTCAAGTGGTAGACCGCTAGCCTTGAGCTGAAGAGCTCAGGGACAGCGCCCAGGCCCAGAGTTCAGGACCCATGACTGACCAAAAAAATGAAATACAAGCAAGTAACTTATAAGCTCTGATTCTTAAGCTGTGTAGACAAATATATTTTATATACTAAAAACAAAACCAGACAAAAAGCAAAAAGCCGGTGTTAGTGACTTGTACCTATAATTCTAGCTCCTCAGGCTGAGATGTAATGACTAATGTCTGAAGCCAGACCAAGCAAAAAAGTCTGATAAGACTCTTTAATTGACCAGCAAAAAGATGGAAATGGAAGTGTGGCTGAATTAATTGGAAGAATACCAGCTTGAGCAAAAAAAAAAAACAAAAACCTCAGATGTGTACAGGTTAGAGAGAATAAGATCTACCGGTGTAGGAGCAGATTCTGGATAGAATGATAAGACACCCTTCTCCCCACTGACGCTGTCTAGATTTGCTCTCTTCTGTCCTGAGAGGTGCCTATTGGCCAGCTTGGCATCAATTTGGGGCAAGTTGTTACTAGGCCATCTTACTTATACTGTTTCTCCTTTTATTTCTTTTTTTTTTTGCAGTACTAAGAAACTCAGGGTCTTGCAGATGCTAGGCAAGCACTCTTCCACCAGATAAAACTGGAAACTCTACATTTTTGTTTTTTAATAGGCACAGAGGATGGAGCCCAGAACACTGAACATGCCAGGCAAGCACTGTAACATGGAGCCAAACCTGTAGAACCGTAGTCCCTTCCTTTGCTTAGCGGTACCAAGGTCTGAACTCAAGCCTCCCACTTGTTTTGCTTTAGGTGATTTTCCAGATAGGGTCTTGACTGTCTGGCCTTAAGAGCATGACTCTTCCACCCCTGCTTTGCAGCATAAACGTGTGCCTGGTGTGTTATGACAGGGTCTGCCTACTTGTATGGCTTATTTTCAAGATAAAGTCTTGCTAACTTTTTGCCTGGGATGACATCTATGGTAGTCCCCATGTTTCTGATTCCTACATATATGAGATTATAGGCAAATTTAAGCCTGACCAGAATAGTCTTCATACTAATAAAGCTGACTAAAAATATGGAGGAAGAGCGGGGCTCCAATAGCTTACACCCACAATCCTAGCTACTCAGGAGGCCGAGATCTGAAAACCATGGCTCAAAGTCAGCCTGGGCAGGAGGAGAAATATACATGACTCTTATCTCCAATTAACCATCAAAAAGCTTGCAGTGGGGTTGTAGTTCAAATGACAGAGAGCAAGCCTGAGCATAAAACCTCACGAACAGTGTCTAGGCCAGAGTTCAAGCCCCAGGACTGGCATACTATCCCCCCCCCCCCAATTAAAGGTAGGGAACAGCAGACCACACATCGATTTAAAAACTAACAATAACAGGGAACTTTTTTTAGTCTCAGGTGATATGTAATACATGTGTGTGAATTAAATTTTTGATTTTCAACTGAGTGCTGGTGGCAATACCTGATCTACAATGCATTTACAATAAAATATTGCATAAATAACCATCTGTCTTTCTTTTTTTAAACTGTTTTTTATTGTAAAAATACTGTACAGAGGGGTTACAGTTACATGAGCAAGGTAATGAGTACATAAATAACCATCTGTATAAATGAATTTTGTGTTTACATTTGTCTCTTCTCCCCAAGTATCTTTGTTATGTATATGCAAATACTCCAAAATGCAAAAAAATTCAAAATTTGACATTCTTCTGGTCCCACACGTTTCCGATAACAATGTTCAACTTCTGTTTTTATGAAGTTCTAAAACTGTGATATATTTGTTTTTATATGTAACATCGCATTTGCCATTTTAAAGCTGTGTGTGTGTATGTGTACACAAATACTAGGGTTTAAAATCAGGACCTAGGCACTATCCCTTAGCTTTGAGTGGTTTATTGGAGATAGGCGTCTCATGGACTTTCCTGCCCAGGCTGGCTTTTTTGTGTTTTTTTTTTTTTTTGTCGGTCATGGGGCCTGAACTCTGGGCCGGAGCACTGTCCGTCAGCTCTTCTGCTCAAGGTTAGCGCTCTACCACTTGAGCCAAAGCGCCACTTCCAGCTTTTTCTGCTTATGTGGTGCTGAGGAATAGAAGCCGGGCCTCATGCATGCAAGGCAAGCACTCTACCACTGTGCCACCTTCCCAGCCCCTCCCCCAGGCTGGCTTTGAACTGCAATCCTTAGATCTCAGTCTCCTCTGAGTAGCTAGGATTACAAGCATGAGCCACTGGGACCAGCTTACCTTAGCTTTTTTGCCCAAGGATGGCACTCTGTCACTTGAGCCACAGATCCACTTCTGGCTTTTTAGTGGTTAACTGGAGATAAAAGTCTCAAAACCTTTTTCACTCTTTCCTTCAGGGTCATCACTAACCTTTCTACGTCTATGAACTTAATTGTTCTAGGTACCTCATAAATATTAAACCATATAATAGCTCTCATTTGGTTCTGGCTTATTTTACTTTGTAGCCAGGCTTGCCTTGAGGTCATGATCAACCTATCTCTGAAGCCCAAATGCTAGGATTATAGGTGTAAGTCATCCTATGAAGCCAATTTTTGTATGTTTAGTGTATCAATCTGTTCAAATAATGAGAATGTTTTCTGTTTTCTTTTTCTGGTCAGTTATGGGGCTTGAACTCAGGGTCTGGGTGCTATCCCTGAGCTCTTTTGCTCTAGGCAAGAGCTCTACCATTTTGTACCACAGCCCCAATTCAAGTTTTCTGGTGGTTAATTAGAGACTCGAGTCTCAGACTTCCCTGCTTGGGCTGGCTTTGAACCATAATCCTTAGATCTCAGCCTTCTGAGTATAGTATAGGATTACAAGCATGAGGATCCAGTGCCTGCCTGTTTTCTGTTTTCTAATAGAGTGGATAAGCTTCTTCTTTTTTTTTTTTGGGGGGGGTCCAGTCGTGGGGCCTTGCAGGGAGCCAGGGCGAACGCAATTACAAGACGCCGCCCACTTCCTTGCAGCTTTGAGGTAAACAACTCCATATTAGGCAGTGCTTGGCGGGACGGTGGGTCCTGGGCATGCGCGAGCCACGTAGAGTCCCCAGCCAATCTCGTGGCACCTGGTGACGGTGAAAGGCAGACGACCAATGATAGAACGACCAGTGTTCCTATTTCCATATATAAGCGGCCATGTTTTTGTGCACGGGGTCTCTCGCTCAAGCTCTCCTATCAACAAGAAGGCTCTCCAATAAAGTGTGATCTGAGAAGACTCCTGGTGTGGTGGTCGTTCTTCCTCGCTGGCCGAGAAGGCGCTCGCCGCAGGGCCTGAACTCTGGGCCTGGGTGCTGTCCCTCAGCTCTTCAGCTCAAGGCTAGCGCTCTACCACTTGAGCCACAGCGCCATTTCTGGCTTTTTTCCTTTTGCTTATGTGGTGCTGAGGAATCGAACCCAGGGCCTCATGCATGCAAGGCAAGCGCTCTACCACTGAGCCGCCTTCCCAGCCCATGGACAAGCTTCTGAACTCACATGATGTGCAACACTTCAATCACTAAGTATTTGTTAAGAGAATAAGAAGTACAAAGCCGGCCGGGCGCTGGTGGCTCACGCCTGTAATCCTAGCTACTCAGGAGGCTGAGATCTGAGGATTGCGGTTCAAAGCCAGCCCGGGCAGGAGAGACCGTGAGACTCCTATCTCCAATAAACCACCAGAAAACCGGAAGTGGCGCTGTAGCTCAAGTGGTAGAGTGCTCACCTTGAGCTGAAGAGCTGAGGGACAGCGCCCAGGCCCAGAGTTCAAGCCCCATGACCGACAAAAAAAAAAAAAAAAAGAAGTACAAAGCCACCAGACCCGGATCCATTCAATTCTTAGCACTAGTCAAAGATGAGTACCATGAGGTTGTTTTATAACAAGTGAATGAGAATTAACTTAGAGAGCCATTTACCTCCACATATTTCATTATTATCTTTTCTATCAGTTTGTATCAAAAATGAAGCATTTATATTATAAACACCCCCACGTAACCTTATAAGACAAACAGCTAACATTCTCCTTGCTAACAGAAATATAAAAAATACCATATAATTAAAAAACTATCATAAAAGTCCAAATCAGTGCCTCTTAGAAGTGGAGATTATGAATGATAACTAAATGCTGTTTTTACTCTAACGGTATTTAGGGGGGGGAATGACAATGCTAAATTCTAAGTTCAGGAAGACTAGTGTGCATTACCTCTGTAGGTCAATTTGTCTCTCTGTTGGTGTTGCCTTTTTGGCCACATCTTGCAGCTTGGGCACTTTGGCATTTCCTGCTTCCCCAGGACTGTCGTGAGTGATAATAATTCTTTTCCTTCCCTTGCTAATGGGTTTGCTTATATCATCATTTTTGGTTACATTGCCCTGAGATTCAGACTTGGGTCGGCGTCCTCTCCTGGGTTTGGAAGGGGCAGGAGGTCCTGATTCATCTACTTTTTCATCTGATTTTTGTTGGACATTTTCTGTGCCAGCTGCTGTTACTGTTTTTTTCTTTCCTCGGTCACCACTGATGTTGCCTGGGGTAGCTTGATCAGAATTGATTTCCTAAAAGAGTACAAAAACAACTATAAATACAAAAATTTTAACATCAATAATATGCTAAAAAAAAAGGATTCTGGAACTATTTAAAAAGAGTTACTATTCCTGGGTTTATATCCTGTTAGAAAAGGAAATTCTAAAGACAAGACACTCACAACAAAACAACCAACATTTTTCCTATTTTCAGTGCCCAAGGTAAGCATTCTAACCCCGCCACAGAGCAGCACTCAAGTGGTATAAAACCTGGAGTAGCCAGGTGCTGGGGGCTCACGCCTGTAATCCTAGCTATTCAGGGGGCTGAGATCTGAGGATGGCAGTTCAAAGGCAGCCTGGACAGAAAATCCATGAGACTCTTATCTCCAGTAAACCCCAGAAAACCAGAAGTGGTGCTGTGGCTCAAGTGGTAGAACGCTAGCCTTAAGCTGAAGAGCAGAGGGACAGAGTGCAGGCTGAGTTCAAGCCCCACAACTGACAAAAAAAAAGAAAAAAGAAAAAACCTGGAGTAGGAATAGTTCATTGAACAGACTGGCTAGTATGTATGCAGGTGTTGGGCGCAGACTGGGCAGGGGTGCTGTGGCATGGCGTGGCCTGGACCTTAGGGTCCTCCGCTGCCTCCCTAATGCTGGCAGTAGAGGCCTTCTCAAGCACAGCTTTTTTGTTTTTGCCAGTCCTGGGGCTTCAACTCAGAGCCTGGGCGCTGTCCCTGAGCTTCTGCTCAAGGCTAGCACTCTATCACTACTACGTGACTTCTGGATTTTTGTGTATGTGGTACTGAGGAAGCAAACCCAGGGCTTCATGCATGTGAGGCAAGCACTCTAGCACTAAGCCACATTCTCAGCTCAAAGCTAACCATTTTTTAAAGTAAAAATAAAGCCAGACTTTATGTAGCTTGCACAGTCGCTCATATGTGTATTTATAGCTCTTTAGGAAGCCGAGATTTCAGGATCATGGTGAAACCAGTGTGGCAGGAAAGGCAGAGAGACTCCTATTTTTAAATAACCAGCAAAAACAAGCTGGAAGTAGACTGTGGTTTAATCAAAGTGGTAGAGCACCAGTTGGGGGCAAAAAGAAGCACAGGGATAGTGCCTAAGCCCTGAATTCAACCCAAAACAAGCACAAAACCAAACCAAAATCAAAATACACGCAAATAAGCCAGCCAAACACAGGTAGACAATGCCTGTAATCCTAGCTACTGAAGATTCTTAGCTCTGTGGACTGCAGTTTAAAGTCAGGTGGGACAGGAAAGAGGGTCAGATGGCCATCTCCAATTCCTCACCCAACAGCCTGAACTTGAGCTGTGCCTCGAGTGGGAGGGTGCTAGTTGAGCAAAAAAAAGCTAAAGTTCAGCATCCAGACCCTGAGTTCAAGCCCTAGTAGTGAGGATGCACGCATGCACACGTGCTCACACACACACGTGCTCACACACACACGTGCTCACACATGCTCCCACACACGCTCACACATACATGCTCGCATACACACACACGTTAAAGTAAATAAGCCCAATGTTTTTTAAGTACAAAAGCTAAAAGTCAAAGAAGGAGGCATCCAAGAAAGGAAAATAAAATTCGGAGAAAGCATCCATTTATAACTGGTTGAGTGGTTCTTTAATTAAAAATATTCCTTTAAGCTGGGTGCCAGTGGCTCACGCCTGTAATCCTAGCTACTCAGGAGGCTGAGAGCTGAGAATCGCAGTTTAAAGCCAGCCCGGGCAGGAAAGACTGTGAAATACTTATTTCCAATTAACAACCAGAAAACTGGAAGTGGCACTGTGACTCAAAAGGTAGAGCGCTTGCCCGTAAGCTGAAGAGCTGAGGGACAGTGCCCAGCCCAGGCCAGAGTTCAAGCCCCACGACCGACCAAAAAAATAAATAAATAAAAATTCCTTTACCAATATTAAAACAGTATCTTGTTTTGTGAAAAGTGAAACTGACAGGAGAACAAAATATCTGAAAAAGAATCACAATAGTCAAATGAAAATGAAAATAATGGGAATATCTGCTACAATATTTGAGTCTGAAAAAACTCCAAAGAACTGTAAAATGTGCTGGCTGTTGTGTGTGTAGTGAAGAACTCCTTTTTATAACCTATTTATAAAGGTTACAATGATTCAGGAACATCAATATGAAACAATCTAAAATCAGTACTATATATACATTCCTTGACTCTGCATTTCACTGAGTAAATAAAGCAAATGAAAGTAAATGCACCAGTACTTATGTGTTTAGGCAGAGAAAGGTCATATATAGGGAAAACCATTAAAAATAACATGGCCAGGGCTGGGAAGGTGGCTCAGTGGTAGAGCACTTGCCTTGCATGCATAAAGCCCTGGGTTTGATTCCTCAGCACCACATATGCAGAAAAAAAAAAGCCAGAAGTGGCGCTGTGGCTCAACTGGTAGAGCACTAGCCTTGAGGTGAAGAGCTGAGGGACAGTGCCCAGGCCCAGATTTCAGGCACCACGACCGGACCCAAAAACAAAAACAACCAAAAATAACATGGCCAGGCATCGTGACACAAGCTTTTAATTTCATTAATTGGCATCCAGAGGAAGGAGAATTACAAGTTCAGGGCCAGCTATAGTTACAAAGAAAACCCATACTATTGTCTTATTTGCATATATCCATATGTAAAAGGAGCTCACATAAAAGTCCTAAGAGGAAACCAGTTTTCGTACTAAAACTGGGAGAGAGGAAGGGAAGTGTGACATAATTTAAAATGAAATGTATTCATGAACCTAACTTATGTAATTGTAACCTCTCTGTACATCAGCCTTAGAATAATAAAAAGAAAAAAAGAACACTGGCAATATGGCTCTCCTAAATCTTAGTTTATTGTTTGCATGGGTGTGTATACACGTATGCATGTGTGTGTTTCTGTATGCATGCATGTGCACATGCTGGTGTATGAGGATGTTCTAGGGCTGAACTCAGAACTCTGCTCAAGGTTAGTGTTTCTCCACTTGAGCTACAAGTTATCTTCTGACTTTCTGCTGGTTACCTGGAGAGAAGAGTCTTTGGGATTGTCTGCCTGGCTGGCTTAAAGATCTCAACCCCCGCTCAGGCCCAGTGTTCAAGCCCCACAACGGACCAAAAAAAAAACAACCCCCAGGGCTAGGAAGGTGGCTCAGTGGTAGAGCGCTTGTCTTGCATGCATGAGGCCCTGGGTTCAATTCCTCAGCACCACATAAGCAAAAAGAAAAAAGCCGGAAGTGGCGCTGTGGCTCAAGTGATAAGAGTGCTAGCCTTGAGCTGAAGAGCTGAGGGACAGTGCCCAGGCCCAGAGTTCAGACCCCATGACCGGCCCCCCTCCCGAAAAAAAAACAACCCCCCAAAACAAAAAACTAGAACAAAACAAGAACAAAAAAGATCTCAGCCACCTGAGTACTGTTTCAAGGTGTTGGGCCAGGCAGTGTGGAGAAGCAGACCATTATGGTCTGTGTATGTGTGCACAAAGGTGTAATCATTTTAGAAGAGCAGAAACAGCATAAACACATGCATAAAATTTTATTTACTTCTGCCAGTCACTTTCTTACCACCATACAGGGTAAAAATATAAACTATAAAATATATAGGGAAAAAATCTACTAAGGAAAAATTCACTTGTTAAAATTTAAAAGCCTCTGCCTAAGATTTGGGTGTGCAAGGGTATGGATTTGAACATTAGCACTGCAAATGAATGAATATTTACCTTATTCTTAACAGGGTCAATATTCTTTACAGGAGTGACAGAAATAATTCTCACAGGGTTCTCCTCATTCTCACTAACTCCGGTTTCTGCTGCCTCTGAACTCTGCTCCCTGGTAATTGATAACAAACACACACACAAAACAAGGCTTCTTCATCTCATGACACCAACATCAAGTTTACTCTTTAAAGTCTGCCAAGAAGGAATGTTGAAAACAATGCAAATGGTACAATGACAAAGGTTCAGATCTGTGCTCATTACACCGTGCTAAGTAGCTCTTCCATTTAACATCAATAATGTAAGATATTGCTTAAAATTGCTTGACAAAAGAACTGTCAAGAAACACACACACAACTATTCTAGTCCTCATCTCTTGGGGCTAGGAGATCAGAGTATGGCATAGTAATTTCCAGTGTTCTTAATGTTCTTCACAGTAGGGGTTACCTCAGAAAAGGCCACTCAGGAGTTATGTGAACACTCTTTAATAAATCACAACTGTTCTATATTAATTTACTTTGCACTACAGAATTCTGTGGGAAAAAAATTCCTTTTAAACATTACTTAGTTTATGCTTAAAATTGGATGGTTAAGCATCAGTGGCTCATGCCTATATAATCCTAGCTACTCAGGAGGGGCAGAAAAGTCCCTGTGAAATTCATCTCCAATTAACCATTCAAAAACCAAAAGTGGCATTGTGGTTCAAGTGGTAGAGCACTAAGCCTTGAGCACGAAGAGCTTGGTTCAAGGACAGTGCACAGGCCTTGAGTTCAAGCCCCACAACCAAGCCACAAAGAAAAAGGAAAAGAATGGTATCTCCAAAACTGCACTATTTAAAATGGTTCATTAAAAAAAAAAAAAAAAAAGGTGGTGCTGGGCCTTGCTGGTTCACACTTGTAATCTAAGCACTCAGGACACTGAAGTATGAGGACTGAGGTTCAAAGCCAGCCCAGGAAAGAAAGTCCATGAGACTCATCTACTGAAGTGGCACTGTCGCTTAAAGTGGTAGAGAGCTAGCATGGAGCAAAAAAGCTCAGTGACAGTGCTGAGGCCCTGAGTTCGAGCCCGAGGACTGCCAAAACTGGAACAAGAGGGTATTTCAGTGCAGGCCTATTGCAGTCAGCAGGGGGGACAAGTGTACTGGATCCCCAGCATCAGGGTGAGATTGTATCGTAAAATTGACCCCCTTAAAAAACACACACACAAAACCTTCCGTTTTGATTTTTAATAGTAAACTCGGTGGAAACTATTTATCTGTTAATATAGTAAACACAACATATTAAAATAATCATGGAAGACTTGGGACCTCACTCACTGGTACTTTCCTACCACGCATGATGACAGATGTTTGATCCTCAAACTGACCAAAAAAAATTACCTCATGATTTGAGTTAAAAACTTAAAAAGGATTCAAATTATTTACAAGTTATAATCTTAGCACCAAGGTCTCACGCCTGTAATCCTAGCTACTCAGGAGGCTGAGATCTGAGGATCATGGTTCAAAGCCAGCCAGAGAAAAGTCCATGACACTCTTATGTCCAATTAACTAGCAAAAAAAAGCTGCAAGTGGAGGTGTGCCCCCAGAGGTAGAGCACTAGCCTCAAGCAGAAAGCTCAGGAACAGTATCTGGGCCCCAAGCCAGGCACCAAACCCCAACAGGCACCAAAAAAAAAAAGAAAAAAAAAGAAAAAAAGTTTTATTTTCCATGGTATTTCTATATGTTGAATTTTGTTATATAAACAATATAAATATTTGTCAATATTAGTTACATTACAAATTCCTATTTTTTTCTGGTTACTTTTTACAAACAGGAAACCTTTCCATTTCGAACTGTATAGTACGATACTGACTCTCATAATAAAAATACTAAAACTCAACAGCATGACTTTTGTACCACTTCTTAAGCCATGACTCCATTTTGTAATATGCTTGAGGAATAAGTCAACAAGTGAGGAAGAAAGGAAAATCAACTTAAGAAAAGAACTTGCCTTGAACGATTTCCGGGTGAAGGATTCATTTCTGAGTTTACATTAATGTTGCTTCCAGTCTCAGTACCAGCACTTCTAACATAAGGCTTCCTTCCGGTTGCAGATAAAGGTTTGTTTACTGTACCAAGTACTCCAGTTGGCTTTGGCTGAAAATCACACACACACACACACACACACACACACAAAAGCACACGCGTGCGTGCACACACACACACGGTATTTTATATGTTAGTGAAAGAACCACATGAAAACAGGAGATCTTTGTTAGCATAAGTCAAAGGATTGTTATCAATTCTGTAGAAATGTATTTGGATGCCCAAATAAGGTTAAAATCATAAACATTTCCTCTACTTAACAATAACAAGGGAGTACTATTAGCCCTTATTTCCTAAAAAAGTGGCCCCCAAACATATTGATATACATAGTAAAATGTGTTTAAACAGACCCACTAATTGTAATAATACTACTTAAAAATTATATTACTTTTTTGATCTTTTAGGTTTCAATCACATTCAATATTTGAAAAAAATTACTAATTCAATTAAAAAAACAGCTTCTGTATTTTACCCACCTTTTTCTTTTAACTCTTTTTCTTAGAAAATCTGTTTTGTGAATTGTAAATAAATTTCAAGCTAGAAACTCTGAAGAGAACACATGGAAAGGTGGCCGGCCATTGGGTAGAAGTTAACATCAGATAAAGGCATTAAAACAGATGATATTCAAATCCAGAACAGCTGTTTGTTTAAAAAAAAAGTACATAGAATCCCCAGAATGCCAAGTATATAATACCTTTCCAGTTAACAGAAGTACTCTTGTCTCTTCTGAAATGTAACTCTTGTCATTACAGAAGTCCTATTAGAAACAAAAAGGGAATACATATTTTTATTCTCTAAATGTGGCTTTTGAGCCACTGAACCTTGCAACTGTTATATTTGTACTAATATATATATATATCAAGTAAATATCTATGCAAATGTAAGAAGTCTCTCCAACTGCATATGCGTGTTACTGGAGATTCAGCCTGTGACCTTACCTTTACTAGGCTAAGGGCCTTACCACTGAGTGGAATTTTAAATAACGCATACTGTTTTCGATATGTTTTAATGCAAAAAGACACAATACCAATATGTTCATTAAATCATTTTCACCTTGACTATATTATAAATTTTACTCTCAGGGTTGCAGGGGTGGCTCAGATGATCAAGTGCCAGCCAATGAGCCAATGCGCCAATACAGGGTTTGAGTCCTGATCTTAGACAAAAATAAAATAAATTTTAGTCTGGGACTCAATGAGTTAGTTGCCAAAATGGCACTATGCATTAATAGGCATTTAATATTTATTAAGGAAATTCACACCAAATTTCAAAAGAATTATTGTTAAAAAAGGATTTGTCATCTTAATTAAAAATATTTTTAGTTGGGTGCCAATGGCTTATGCTTGTAATCCTAGTTACTCAGGAGGCTGATATCTGAGGGTAGTGATTCAAAACTAGCCTGGGTAAGAAAGTCCTTGAGACACTTATCTCCAATTAACCACCAGAAAACTGAAAGTGGCGCTGTGGCTTGAAGTGGTAGAGTGCTAGCCTTGAGCAGAAGAGCTCAGGGATAGTACTCACACCCAGTGCAAGCTCTATGACCGAAGACAAAAAAAAAAAAAAGTAAAGAAATACACACACATATATAAAATATGTAATATATTTTACACACACACACACACACACACATATATATTGAACTGTATGCAATCATCTATACCTCTCACTCCAGAGTAAATTCCATGCCACTTAAGTTATAGAGTCCTTATCTCCAAAACAAAAGCAATTGTTTCTAAGAAGTATATATAGACCATCATAAAGGTAAATATACCACCAAAATGTGTAACAGTGGCTTATACTTCTAATACTAGCTTTCTTTTTTTTGGGGGGGGGGGAGTCGATCATGGGGCTTGAACTTGGGGCATAGGCACTGTCCCTGAGCTCTTTTTTGCTCAAGGATGGTGCTCTATCACTGAGCCACAGCACCACTTCTGGCTTTCTAGTGGCTGACTTTGAACTATGATCCTGAGATCTCCTAAATAGTTAGGATTACAGGCGTGAACCACCAGCACCCATCAACCCTAGTTATTTTGAAGGAGCAGACAGAAGAAGGATTACAGTTGCAGGCAAAAAGTTAGCAAGACACCATGTCATCAACAAGCTAGGTGTGTAATCCTAGATACTTCCAAAGGCACGCAGGAGATTGGTAGTCCAACTCAGCTCAGGCAAAAATGTAAGATTCTAGCTGAAAAGTAACTGAAGTGAAAATGGCTGAGGGCATAGCTCAAGTGGTAGAACACCTAACTAACAAGTGCAAGTAAATGATCTCAAAGCCTAGTACTGCTGTAATTTTTTTCCATTTATTAATTTATTTCATACTAGTGGTATAGGAAAAACCAATTTAAGTGTGCATATGAAGAGTTCATACTCTTACAATGTGTGAGACACAATGAGATATCCTTTTTCTTTTTGACACAGGAGCCTCACTATGTATGTGTACCTTAGGTGTACTCAAACATGATTTGTTGTCAGTCTCCAAAGTGCTAAGATTAGAAATATGGGAGTAGAGGTGTGGCTCAATTAATAGTGCCAGCCTTGAGCTAAAGACAAGCAAGAAGCCAGGCACTTGTGGCTCAAACCTGTAATCCTAGCTATTCAGGAGGTTAAGATCTAAGGATCGACATTCAAAACCTGTTCAGGCAGGAAAAAAGCAGAAGTGGTGCTGTAGCTCAAAGTAGTAGAGCACTAGCCACTAGCCTTGAGCAAAAGAGCGTAGGGATAGCACCCTGGCCCTGAGTTCAAGCCCTACAACTGACAAAAAAAAAAAAAAAAATAGCAAGAGCACAAGCCCTGAGTTCAAGCTCCAGTACTAGTATGCATGTATGCACATGCACACACGCACACACGCACACACGCGCACACACACACACACACACACACACACACACACACACACACACACACACACACACACACACACACACACACACACACACACGGTGCTGGGAAGGTGACTCAGTGGTAGAGTGCTTGCCTTGCAAGCCAGAGGCCCTGGGTTCGATTCCTCAGTACCACATAAGCAAAAAGAAAAAAGCCGGAAGTGGCGCTGTGGCTCAAGTGGTAGAGTGCTAGCCTTGAGCTGAAGAGCTGAGGGACAGTGCCCAGGCCCAGAGTTCAGGCCCCACGACCAGACCCAAAAAATAAAATAAAATAAAATAAAAAAATAAATGTTACAAAGCCTGGATAACCAAGTTTAGTCACTTAACTCATGAAGAAATATAGACTCACACTATCTTATAAGCCTGGTATTCTAGTGATTGAGTTTATAACATATAAAAAGCAACATATTAGGAACAGCAATAACAAAAACACCAAGAAAGTGGTATGGTGAGAAAAAGAAAAAACTTATCCTCCAACATTTTAAGTTACAGATAACAAAAGAATCCACGCTCTTAGAAACTATTTATGTTCTTGTCAGTGTTACTATGGTAGCTGGGCTGGAACGCAGGGCACAGGGTCGGGCACGCTCCACCCATGAGTTGCATCCATCACCTGGCTGTTATGAATATGCTATGTGGACATTATTCCAGTCAGGGTAAACCTAAATTCAAGAGTTCACTTAATATTTGTAAGACCACATCAATGTGGTAGAAAAGTAAGTAGAAAAAAAAATTACCTTTCACAGATGGGAGGGGAAAACTGGGGGAAAGTAAAGGAAGGGGTGACATTGTCCAAGAGAGAAATGTACACATTACCTGAACTGTGAAATAGTAACTCCTCTGTACAACACCTTAATAATAACAATAAAATTATATATTTTTTGAAAAATTACCTTTTCAGGTTGTGTAAAAAATTTCATTGGAAGGACTGGTTCTTTTGGTGAATCTGCATTGCACAAAGCACTTTTACTGTTTATAACACAGAGAGCCACATCACATACTGTATAAAGTTTCTAGAAAGAAAAAAGGAAATCACATTATATCTAAAACTTCCATGATTGAAATAATCATGACTAATTCCACAAAATATGTAAAGAAGATACAGGACCACTTACTCTTCAAACATTTCCTATTTCTGTTCACCATTGCTTCATCTTAGTAATTGAACACGAACGTCCAGTATGCGTGAGAAATAACAATCAACCCAACAAAGTACCCACTAGTTCTCTTACTAGATGGAACACCTAAGACAGCACCATTAATTTTGTCAGGTCTTATTCTCCTGCATTGGTGAAGTTTTCATATTCTTATTTTCCACTGTGGTGCTAGGAATCAAACTGAGGGTCTTGTGCATGGTAGGAAATTTTTTTTTGTTGGTTTGTGGGGCTTGAACTTTGGGCTTTGGTATTGTCCCTGAGCTCTTCAGCTCAAAGCAAGTGCTCTACCGCTTGAGCCACAGCCCCACTTCCAGTTTTCTGGTAGTTAATTGGAGATGAGACTCATGGCCTTTCCTGCCCGGCTAAATCCTTTACAATAGTTTCTCCAGCCATACCTTTTCTAAAAACGAAGACAACAAAATTCATGTGATGAAATATAACAAAAATAGGCTATGTTTATTTTTAGAAACATTTTACAATTTTTATATTTATAATTCCCAGGAAAAATAGTGGTCAGTATGTTTTTCTATATTAATGTCTTAGTATCTATTTTCTTAACATTATCTTACTTCATTTGTTTTGGATTCATCTGGAGATTGAGCATCTCTGGTTAACTTGATGTTCTCTGCCATCTTCTTCATAAATGCATGGCTATTGTTTTCATTCTTTGTCATTAAAACTTCAAGCATGAACCATAGGCACCTAAATGGTAAACATATTAAATATACTAAAGTGAGGTGATTTTGCTTAATGAACTAAGTATCTATTAGAAAATTCTTTTATCTGAATATGTAAGATAAATGCTAAATTCCATAAAAGACTGCTATAAGGAAAACTAGAAAACTCTGAAGAGGGGCTGGGAAGGTGGCTCAGTGGTAGAGTGCTTGCCTTGCATGCATGAGGCCCTGGGTTCGATTCCTCAGCACCACATAAGCAAAAAGAAAAAAGCCGGAAGTGGCACTGTGGCTCAAGTGGTAGGGCGCTAGCTTTGAGGTGAAGAGCTGAGGGACAGTGCCCAGGCCCAGAGTTCAGGCCCCACGACCAAAAAAAAAACTCTGAAGAAACTAAAGAACAGCAGAAAATGCAAAGACCTCTTTCCAAGCTCATGGATTAGCAGAATTGGTATTATGAAAATAGGCATACTGGAACTCACCTGGTTCCAATCAATGTTTTTTTTTGTGTCAGTTCTGGGGCTTGAATTCAGGGTCTCAGCACTGTCCCTGAGCTTTTCTGCTCAAAGCTAGAACTCTACTTAGAGCCACATCTCCACTTCTGGTTTTCTGGTGGTAAACTAGAGATAAGAGTCTCACTTTCCTGTCTGAGATGGCTTTGAACCTCGATCCTTAGATTTCAGACTCCTGAGTAGCTAGGATTACAGGTTTGAGCCACCAAAATCCACCTACCAACTAATTTTTGACAAAGGACCAACAAACACTAGGGGGAAAAAGAGAGCCTTGTCAATATATGTTGCTAGGAAAACTGGGTACCCACTTGATCAACTCCAGTTGGTACAAAGAGCTCAAACTGAGGCATAATTAAAATCTACTATAGAAAAACAGAGATAAAGTTATAGGATCACTCCTATAATCCTAGCTTCTCATGAGAATGAAATCTAAAGATGCCTATTAGAAGCCAACTTGAGTAGGAAAATCCATGCAACATCTCCAATTAACCACCAAAAAGCCTGAAGTAGAGCTGTGGCTCAAGTGGTAAAGCATTAACCTTGAGCAAAAAAGTTCAGGTATTGTGTCAAGGCCTTGAGTTCAAGCCCTAGGACAAACACATATACACTCTGTCTCTCATCCAACTAATCACTATGCACGTGAACTGAACACAAAGCTCTCAGAAGAAATACACAAATGGCTGACACATAAAGAAATCCTTAGACATAAAATGCAAATCAAAATTACCTAAGATTCCATCTTACCCTAGTCAGAATGGCATCCATCACAAAAAGCAACACAGGCAAAGACACGGGTACACACATAATCCTCATTCACTGTTGGTAGGAATGTACACTAGTACAAGCACTAAGGAAATTAAACTCCTCGAAAGACTAAAAGTAGACTTTTAGCAGGAAAGTCCATGAGACTCTTACCTCCAGTAAACCGCTAGA
Source organism: Dipodomys merriami (assembly GCF_024711535.1). NCBI lineage: Eukaryota > Metazoa > Chordata > Mammalia > Rodentia > Heteromyidae > Dipodomys > Dipodomys merriami. Next base: position 43,323,282 of record NW_027206512.1, on the reverse strand, counting down.
AAACTGGAAGTGGTGCTGTGGCTCAAGAGATAAGAGCGCTCGCCTTGAGCTGAAGAGCTGGGGACAGCGCCCAGGCTCAGAGTTCTAGCCCCACAATCAAGAACAACAACAAAAGAAGTAATAATTTTCAGGAAAATGGATGCAATCTGAGGACACCACACTGAGAAAGACAAGCCATAATAAAGAAAATCTGAACTCAGGATCTTGCATTCTTCTTCAGCTCTTCTGACTCATCCAGTTATCTTTTTGTTTGTTAGAGAATCTTTGGACTCTTTTGCATAGACTGGCTGCCCACAGTTCTCAGCTCTTAGCCTCCTAAATTGTTAGGATTATAGGCATGAGGCACCAGTGCCCAGCCTTGGATATGGATTCTTTTTTTTTTTTTGGTCCAGTTGTGGGGCCTGAACTCTGGGCCTGGGCACTGTCCCTCAGCTCTTCAGCTCAAGGCTAGTGCTCTACCACTTGAGCCACAGCGCCACTTCCGGCTTTTTTCTTTTTGCTTATGTGGTGCTGAGGAATCGAACCCAGGGCCTCGAGCATGCAAGGCAAGCGCTCTACCACTGAGCCACCTTCCCAGCCCCTGGATATGGATTCTTATATAGGGCACAAAAGCTGTTAAGAGAATTCAACTGGGCTTCAGTAAAATTTAAAGCTCTTATTTATTAAAGGGTACCATCTAGAATAGGTTAAATCATATATCTCACAAGAAATATCTCAATATATAAATAATTCCTATAGCTCAATAATAGAATGATTCAATCAAGACATAGGCAAACCAGGCATGCATATTACATATGTAGTTTCAGCTACTTGGGAAGTTAAGCCATGAGTGTTTCAGCATAGGAATTCAAGACTAGCATCTGGGCAACATAGATCTGGGTTATACAGACACAACGTGGCATTGCATTTATAGATCTATGAGAGAAAAACCTAAAACATTATTTTCTACTCAATTACACATTTTAAAATATCAAAACAAAATTTTATTTGGCACAAGTTCAAAAATACTAATAGAAAGGCAAGGGAAAGATGAGAGATTTTGACTCTGAAAGAGCCAAGTAATACATGAAATACTATGTTCTGAAGAGAGAATCTGGATGAACACTGGGAATCACAAAAAAGGTATAAGCACAGAGAAAAAGAAGAGAGAAAATAGCAGCCAACAGTTCCAAGCCTGTCCTGGCTCCCTGGGAGACAGAAGGGAGCCTGAAGATAGCATCAAAATGTACAGCGATAGGAAATTCTAGAATAGCCACATTCTGAAACTAAATCCCTACACCTTGCCTTACACTGCAATCTATTTCAAGTGCCTAGAAGATCTAACATTCTGAAATTACTATGGTAAAACAACTGAAAACACAAGCACAGGCAATGACTTTTGAGTAGACAAATGGAATTGCATCAAATTTAAAGTTTACACACAACAAAAGAAATCACTACTAGAATCAGAAACCTACCCAGAGAATGAGAGAAAACTTTTGTCTGTTCAATGGATAAAGAATTTGTATTCTATGTGTATGTGACTTTAAGCATCACTATCCCACAACACTGTGAAATTTGGGAAATTTATGTAATCACTTAATCACAATAAAGAATTTTAAAAAAAGAATTAGTATTATACATATACAAAGAGCTTATAAGTTAATCACAAAAACAAATAATTTAAGTAATAAATAGGAAAATGAGTTGAATGGTTCTCTCAAGTAGCACTATAAATAATAGTAATCAATATATGTAGAAATGTGCAGTATCATTAGCTATAAAGGAGCTTTCCATCTCACTCCAGTGAGAATGGTAGCTATCAAGAAAACAACAAATGGGCTGTGTATGTGGCTTATTGGTAGAGTGCTTGCCTAGCATGCATGAAGCCCAGGGTTTGATTCCTCAGTACCACAAAAAGCCTGAAGTGGCAATGTAGCTCAAGTGGTAGAGCTAGTCTTGAGCTAAAGAACCAGGGACAATGCCCAGGCCCTGAGTTCAATCCCCAGAAGGAGGAGAGGAGGGGAGGAAACAACAAATGGTAGTAGGACTGTAGGGGGAAAGGAACCCTCAGACACTGCTGTTAAGAATGTAAAGTAGGGGCTGGGAAGGTGGCTCAGTGGTAGAATGCTTGCCTTGCATGCATGAGGCCCTGGGTTCGATTCCTCAGCACCACATAAGCAAAAAGAAAAAAGCCAGAAGTGGCGCTATGGCTCAAGTGGTAGAGCATTAGCCTTGAGCTGAAGAGCTGAGGGACAGCACCCAGGCCCAGAGTTCAGGCCCCATGACCAGATCCCCCCCGCCCAAAGAATGTAAAGTAGTATAACCACTATTGAAAACCACGTAGGGGTTCTTAATAAAACTAAAATACCACTCGGGTATATAACCAGTGCTATCAAAGTACTATTCGTGATAGCCAAGATATGATAACCAGCATATGGTACTCAATGACCAAATAAAGAACACAATGGTGTGACAAAGAATAACACATCATTTGAAGGAAAATGGATGGAACAGCAGATTACTGTGTTGGACAGATATTACAACTTCAAAAATACAGTACTGCATGTTTTTACTTGTCTGTGGAATTTAAACCCATGTTGCTGTTGATAATGATGGGTATGAATATAAAAGGGGCAAGGTTATCTTGAGTGGGGGGAGTCAGAGGGAAAAGGGGAGCAAGCACTGGGAAGTGAAGAGGATTGAAGTTATGTCACACATACACAAATAAATTACCATTTGAATAGGAGGGAGAGAAGTGCTAAGGGAACACATGATGAATTTGTTTGAATTATCACAATGAAACAATCTATTGCTAATGTATGCAATTAAAATTTTTGCTAGGCTTAGAGGTGGGCTCAGTGGTAGAGTACTTGCATGAGGCCCTGGGTTCCATTCCTCAGCACCATATAAACAGAAAAAAACCTAAGTGGCACTGTGGCTCAAGTGGTAGAGAGCTAGCTAGCCTTGAGCTGAAGAGCTGAGGGACAGCACCCAAGCCCAGAATTCAAGCCCCATGACTGAAAAACAAAAAGTTTTTCCTTCTGAGCGCTCAGGCTCAGAGTTCAAGCCCCACTACCTACCAAAAAAAAAAGTGCTGCATGTAAGACCAAACAAAATTAAGGACAAAATAATATGTGCCATTAATTTCAATTCTAACTCTAAAGACTCCGTGTAATTCAGTATTCTTCTTATAACAAAGCTTTTTTTTTTTTTTTTTTTTTTTTTAAACTCTGGGCCTGGATGCTGTCCCTCAGCTCTTCAGCTCATGGCTCTACCACTTGAACCACAGCATCACTTCTGGCTTTTACTGCTTATGTGGTGCTGAAGAATCGAACACAGGGCCTCATGCATGCGAGGCAAGCACTCTACCACTGAGCCACCTTCCCAGCCCCAAGCTGAATTTTTAAAAAAAAATTATTTATTTATTTTTTGTCGGTCATGGGGCTTGAACTCTGGGCTTGGCCACTGTCCCTCAGCTCTTCAGCTCAAGGTGAGTGCTCTACCACTTGAGCTACAGGGCCACTTCCTAAAAAAATTTATTTACATGGTACCGTGGAATCGAACCCAGGGCCTCATGCATGCTTGGAAAGCATTCTACCACCATGCCACATTCCCAACCCTCAGCTGAAATTTAACCATGTAGTTTTAGAAAGTATTTACTTAGGGCTGGAGCTGCAGCTCAACTGTCAAGAATTCTTGTCAAGCAAGGCCCTTAGTTTAGATCACATTATGGGCACCAGTGGCTCACACCTCTCAACATAGTTACTCAAGAAGCAGAGATTAGAAGATCATGGGGTGAGGCCAACTCAAGCAAAAAGTTAATGGTATGTCCATCTCCACTAATAGCAAGATAATTTGGTGTATATCTGTTATTCCAGCTACAACGAGATTAGGAGGATTGTGTCCAGGTAAATCCAAAAGAGTTCACAAAAGACCTCACATCAACAGAAAAAGCTGATTGGGGTAGCACACCTGTTATTTCAGATATAGCAAGTAACATAAATAAGTACACGGATTGCAATTTAGGTAGGTGGATACACAAGGCCAGATCTTATCTCAAAAATAATCAGAGCAAAACCTGGCATCAACAGTTCATCCTATTGTCTTAAGGAGCTAAGACCTACAGGATCACAGAAGCCAGTTAGAACCGAGTCTGTAAGACTCCATCTTTGATTACACAGCAAATGTTGGACTGGAGGTATTGCTTAAGTGGCAGATATGAGCAAGAATGTCAACCTAGAACATGATGCCCTGAGTTCAAGTTCCAGTACTGACAAAGGAAAAAAGTTCAAGAAAGAACTGGAGATGTGGCTCAAGCAGTAGAGTGGCTTTCTAAAAGGATAAAGATCTAGGTTCAATCCACAGTAATTCCAAACAACAAGAAAAAGGAAACTTGCAAATCAGTTAAATCCCAACTTTTTTTTCTTTTGGGGGTGGGGGGGAGGAAAGGGGAGGCTCTGTTGGTCAGGGGGTTTGAACTCAAGGCCTGGGCACTGTCCCTGAGTTAAAAAAGCATTGACTTTCAAGCCCCAGGACTGGCACACACAAAAAAAGTAGACTTTGGATTGGGAATGTGGTTTAGTGGTAGAGTGCTTCCTCAGTAACACATAAACAGAAAAGGCTGGAGTGGCATTGTAGCTCAAGTGGGAGAGTGCTAATCTTGAGCAAAAGCAGCTCAGGGACAGTGCCTAGGTCCTGTGTTCAAGCCACAGGACTGGCAAAAAAAAAAAAAAAAAAAAAAAAGGCAGATTTCATGTATTTTAAATTAAAGGGTAACATCACTGGGATGATGTGTTGAACAACAGAATGAGAAGTCCTCAAAATATAAGGATCTCATAATCTAATGCTTACAAATAATGTACGACAATGAACAACATTTTTCCCATTAAGATTTTGACAAGGTTATCCACCAAATCTATACAATGCTTTAAATGCTGAGATTTAATTCAGCTTAGGAAAAAGTTACTGTCTAGTAGTAAAAAATGTAATACTTTCAATATAATCTGACAGTATCAACTTGAGGGCAAAACAGCAACGAAGAAAGATAGCAAATATTATTTTATCATGTGTACATAATCTTTAGCCTGTTAATCTTTCATCCTGTGCCATATACAAAGTTTGGTATCATATACACTGGTTTACTATTTGTTTACAGACTAGCCATAGAATATTTTATGTATGGATAAGTATTTTTTTTTTTGGTCCGGTCGTGGGTCCTGAACTCTGGGCCTAGGCACTGTCCCTCAGCTCTTCAGCTCAAGGCTAGCACTCTACCACTTGAGCCACAACACCACTTCCGGCTTTTTTCTTTTTGCTTATGTGGTGCTGAGGAATCGAACCCAGGGCCTCATGCATGCAAGGCAAGCACTCTACCACTGAGCCACCTTCCCAGCCCATGGATAAGTATTTTTTATCTTCACTTTTCTGGTGGTACCGAGGGGGTATGAACTAATGTTCTCATGGTAGGCAAGTGCTCTATCACTTGAGCCATGTACCCAGAACTTTTACTTGAATTCATTTGGGATAAGTTCTGATATTTACTCCCAGGCTGGCCTGAACAACAATATTTCTATTTGTGCTTCCTAAATAGCTAGGATGACAGGCATGTACTACCACTTATGTTGATTGAGACTTACAAAGTCTTTACCCAGGCTAGATTCAAACTACATTCTTCCCATCTCTGCCTCTTGAATGATATGATTATAGATGAGTCCGTACTCCTGGCACTGGGATTATCTTTTCTTAAACTAAAGATTAAAGGAGATTGTTTTTCTTCTTTCTTTTTTTGGGTCTGGTCGTGGGGCCTGAACTCTGGGCCTGGGTGCTGTCCCTCAGCTCTTCAGCTCAAGACTAGCGCTCTACCACTTGAGCCACAGTGCTATTTCCTGCTTTTTTCTTTTTGCTTATGTGGTGCTGAGGAATCGAACCCAGGGCCTCATGCATGCAAGGCAAGCGCTCTACCACTGAGCCACCTTCCCAGCCCTGGCAACAATTTTGCAAAGAAAAATTTTAAATATTCAAAAAATAAAACCAAAAAAGGTAATAAAAACTCCAACAAAAATAGTAACAGGAAAAGTTAACATCTTTTAAAAAGAAAAAATAACTCATGGAATTCCTGAAAAACAACATGACTTACTCTTTGATATCACGAAGTTGATCGACATCTTGTGATCTTGTAAAGTCTGGATCATGGGCTAGCAGGTGAATCATGTATGGAACTACATATTCAGGCAACAGTGATAATAATTTCTCTAAAGTGAAAACAATAAATATTAACAATTTTAATGGCTTTTATATAATACCTTGTTTGAGTGCTAGCCACTTTCGTTACCATTTTTTTCTCATTTCTGTAAAATTTAGTCACTATGAACAGAAAAATAGATATAAGCCCCTCCTTCATATGAACACACTGATAACAGGTAAGTGCACACTGCCAACTCTGAGTCACTTACCAGTAGCCATAGGGTTCTGTTTAATGTACTCCCTGCGTATACTAATGTTTTTCAGTAAACACTGTCGTGCATGTGCTCGTCTCTCCTTCACAGGATCTTTGGCACACAAGGCAAAGATGGCCATGTACTCCAATGGGAGCAGTAACTTTACAAGTGCCTTGTGTAACTTCTGGGCAAATATCTGCCTTACTTGGTAACACTCATCCTGTATCAGTACAAAAAACAAAATAGGTAAAATTGGGTAATCTCTAATAAGGGGGTACTTTAAGAAATTTTAGCATGTTGTTTTTACATCATACAGATTACTTAGATAGGTAGCAGCAACCTTTTTATTTTTTAGGTCAGTCTTGGGGCTTGAATACTGTCCCTGAGCTCTTCAGCTCAAGGCTAGCACGCTACCACTTGAGCCAGAGTGTCACTTTTTTTTACTATTTATGTTGTACTGAGGAATCGAACCCAGGGCCTCATGCATGTGAGGTAAGCACTCTACTGCTAAGCCACCTTCCCAGCCCCAGCAACCTCTTTAATATGCACATTTATATATGAATCTATTCTCAAGGGCAGGTGTGATGCTACACAGGTACAATTCAAGCTATTTGGTAGGGAAAGTGAGGAAAGTCATTGCCCAATACCAGACCAGGCAGAAGCCTCAGAACCTGAGAAAGCAAAAAAGGAGGCTGGGTACTGGTGGCTCACACCTGTAATCCTAGCTACTCAGAAGGCTGAGATCTGAGAATTGTGGTTCAAAGCCAGCCTAGGCAGGAAAATACCTGAGGCCTATGTCCAATTAACCACCAAAAAGCCAAAAGTAGAGATATGGCTCAAGTTGGTAGAGTGCTAGCCTGAAACAAAAAAGCTAAGGAAGCCGGGCATTGGTGGCTTACACCTATAATCCTAGCTACTCAGGAGGCTGAGATCTGAAGATTGCAATTCAAAGCCAGCCTGGGCAGGAAAATCTGTGAGACTGTCATCTCCAATAAACCACTCAGAAAGCTGGAAGTGAAGCTGTGGCTCAAGTGGTAGAGCGCTTGCCTTGAGCAGAAGAGCTGAGGGATAGTGCCCAGGCAGAGTTCAAACCCCATCACTGACAAAAAAAAAAAAAAGCCAAGGAATGGCACTGAAGCATGCATGAATGCGCGCACACACACACACACACACACACACACACACACACACACACACACACACACACACACACACACACACACACACACACACACACACACACACACACACACACACACACACACACACACACACGGCTGGGATTATTCAAGTGGTAGCCTGAGTTTGACACCTCAATAGTAGAAAAACATAAAAATAAAATAACAAAACTAAGAGAATCTGTATTAATAAATAATTTTAGCCTTTAAGGCAAAAATTTTATAAAAATAGATAATTACTTACATTAATGACAAGTGCACAGAGCTGAAACTGTTCTGGGGTAATAATTTCATGGTAACAAGGTTCTTGAGCAAGCTTCATTATGGCACTACCAGCAGCTAATCGCAAGCGAGACATGTCAGATTTACTATAAATAAACAAAAAAGAAATAAACATTTCCTATAACCATTATTACTCATAAAAAGCTTTTTTTTTTCAGTGTAAGATCCTTATGGGGCAATTTACGCTTAATATACAAAGCTGAGAAAGCTACTGTGTCCATGATCTCAAGGAAAGAGGCTCAAGTCATAGTGACCTGTTGCTAACAATTTACTCAATATACTCTAACAACCAGCCTTCACCTGTTAAAACTCTGATTTTAAAATCCCAAAGAATTAAAAATCATAATTTAAGTGTTTTCTCTATTTTAAAAAATCTGTTGGCATTTATTGCAACATAATAAAAATTTAGCTTAATTCTATATAGATCTGATGAAATGGCATGGGGGAACAGAGGAGGGAACAATTATCAAACACTTGAAAGGTTTAGATTGTATAAACTGCATAATGATGATGAATATTTTTTCAAGTCAACTGATAGTATCTAGTCTTCATGTACATTATGGAATGTTATTAATAAGGCTATGCCTTTGCAATATATTACATAGTCATACCATATATGAACTTCTTGCTACTTCCAACTAGCTCTAATGATCACTGTGTTCTTAAAATGCTATCTCTGCCTTATTCTGCATGCAAATTAATTTTATTGTATTTGCTAAAGCATTAAAGAAAGCATCAATCTATTGTAATTGTTCATAATTCAACCCTTCAATTACATACTCTTGTGAGGAATTTCTGTATCTATAAATAATATTATGTACTAATAGTACTAAACAAGTATTGAATGCATAAATGATATCCTCTTCTGTCCTGTCATACAAATTCTAAAACAGGAATGCATTAGAAGTGGAAATCTTTAGTTATTTCTGTTGGCCCTTAGTAAATAAACCAAGTCTTTGAAAGAAACAAGAAAACTGATATTGTTCCCATCTTATAAGGAACAGAAAGATAGCAATGTTACAGATTTGAAGAGTCCAATGGCATTTTCGTTTTGCATCTGTAGACTCTTCTATAAATTATCAGAAACCTTTGATTGTTTAAGCCACCACTGAAACCATGTTTAAGTTAATGCACTTATGAAATTACTCTGTAGATAAGATCATTTAAGGTAGGTACTGATCTATTTTTGCTGGAATACTACTCTCAGTGCTTTGTAAAAACTGACAATTTAGCAGCTATTTGTTTACTTAACCAAATGCTGAAGACTGTAACGTTAGATTATACTTATTATGACTAAAAATTTACTGGTCTAAGTTCAGGTTTTAGAAGTAAAAAATACACTCACATGTCCTATTAAAAGTACAAGAGACATAAAACCCTTGAAAACTAAGATTTCACCCGAAGGTACATAGTATAATTCCAAAATTTAGTATTAATCAGATAAAATACTGTTATATAAATGTCTGCCCGTTTTTGAGCTAAGGAAGTTGTAAAAAAAAAAAAAGAAAAAGAAAAAAGAAAAATCTCACCTGATCCTCTTTTGCTCTGTCAGATCACCCTCACTAACCAACATTGCTGATAATAACCGAAGAGTTGAGTTGGCAGATTTAGACTGGTTATTCTTCATACCCAAGAGCCATCTTACCAAAAGTTTAATTGCTTGTACCTATAAAATATTAACATACTAAAAAAAGGAAGGAACTTAAATTTACAACTAAAGAGAACATTAACTATGTAAGTTGATCAGCTTACTTATTATCCTCATCAGTAGATACATCTTACTTGCCAGTGGGATAGTAATAGTAAGAACTAATATTTAATCCATGCTTAATCTGCTATCAGTTGCTTTTCCCAAAGCTGTACACATCATATTATCTTAGTTAGCTTCCAAATAACTTTATGCCAACAGAGAAAGCAACTGGGACATATTACTATAATATATAACTTGCATATGGTTGGGCTCTAGAACTCAGGGTTAACATTCGAAGACTTGTCCATATTTTTTAATAATTGGAAAAAACACATTTGAAGAATAACTACTTAGTATACTGGTAACTAATGACTGGAAAGGGATAGAATAAGGATAATTAACTGATACAGGAATGAAGCTGAATAGGAAAAAACGTGTAATGTTCCATAGTAAAGATGGATAATTATAGTTAACAATAATGACTTGAATCTTCCAAAATATTGAGTAGAGGATTAGGAGTATGTCTGATGTGGTAGAGAGCCAGCTCACCAAATACCATGGCCTAAATTTAAACCCAATAAACAAAAAAACCATAAAAATATCACCAGTACCTGGGTGCTGGTGGCTCACACCTATAATCCTAGCATTCAAAAGGCTGAGATCTGAGGATTGCAATTTGAAGCCAGCCCAGGAAAGAAAGTCTGTGAGACTCTTATCTCCAATTAACCACCAGAAAGCCAGAAATGGATCTGTGGCTCAGAATGGCAAAGTGCTAGCCTTAAGCATAAAAGATCAAAGACAAAAAAAAAAAAAAAAAGACAAAAAAAGATCAAAGACAGTGCCTAGGCCTTGACAAAAAAGGAAGGGAGGGAGGGATGGAGGGAGGGAGAAAAGGAGGGAGGGAGAGAAGAAGGGATGGAGGGAGGGAAGGAGGGAGGGAGGGAAGGAAGGAAGGAAGGAAGGAAGGAAGGAAGGAAGGAAGGAAGGAAGGAAGGAAGGAAGGAAAGAAGGAAAGAAGGAAAGAAGGAAAGAAGGAAATGAGAAGGAGACTTAAATTCCATCTCCCCCATGCCACCATAGTCATAAAGCCATGGCTACCCTAGAGGGCACTCAGGCTTCTGACCTGTTTCTCTCTGTTGTATTAGTCTTGGGCTGCCAACCTGTTGATTTGACATGAACCAAATACAACCAAACTTCCTACCACAAGTTCTTAGCTGGGTCTGCCCAGGTCCCATCCAAACCCTATGTCAGCAAAATTATAGGAGAAAGAACAACTAGCTGGTCTATAGTGTGTATAAAAGACGTATGGTATCCCCAGTATAGTAGCAACTTCAAGTTCACATATTTCAAATTGATATGTTGTCTGTGAAATATGCTTTTTCTAAATAATTGACCTTTACTACTTTAATCCAGATTATAATTTAGAAGCAGTGACTGCTCACATTTTTTCTGAATGGCACAGCTGCTAGTAAATTACAGGTTATAAGCTAAAATATTTTCTTACACTAGTATTTACTAGTTAAGAAAATAAATAAGCCAGGCCCAGGTGGTTCACACCTGTAATCCTAGTTATTCAGGAGGCTGAGATCCGAGGATTGAGGTTCAAAGCCAGCCTGGGCAGGAAAGAAAAAGTGAGTAAGACTCTTATCTCCAATTAACTACCTAAAACCTGGAAATGGAGATGATAATCAAAGTGGCAGACCACTATGTGGACAGCACCCAGGCACTGAATTCAAACCCCATGGCCAACAACAACAAACACAAGAAGAAATTAAAAATAAGTTAGTTTAGAAAAAATGGTATTTGAAGGTTTCCAATACAAAGAGTAGTAACTATCTGACCTAATATGCTAATTACCTGCCTCTAATTACTTATATATGTACTGAAACACCACACTGTTCCACACAAAATGTACAATTACTATGTATTTCATTAAAAAGATAACATTTTAAAATAACATGTGGCTTATGGGCTGGGAATATGGCTTATTGGTTGAGTGCTTACCTAGCATGCATGAAGCCCTGGGTTCGATTCCTTAATACCACATAAACAGAAAAGGCTAGAAGTGGTGTTGTGGCTCAAGTGGTAGAGTGCTAGTCTTGAGCAAGATGCTCAGGGACAGTGCCCACGCCCTAAGTTCAAGCCACAGAACTGGTAAAAACAAAACAAAACAAAACAAAACATGCGGCTTAAAAACAACCATTTAAATAGGCACCACTGGCTCAGGCCTACAATCTTAGATACTCAAGAAGGTCAGTCCAGAAAAACTGAAGTTTGAAACAAGGCTGAGAAAAAAAGTCTTATGACAGATAAATCCAATTAACCAGCAAAATCTAGATTGGAGGCATGGTTCACTTGATAAGAGTTGCCAAAGAACAGGAAGAAAACAACAAGAATTTGAGGTCAAGTTTAAGGCTTGGGACTGGCACAGAAAACCAAGCAAACACCTATTTTAATGGAAGAGATAGAAAGGCAAGTGGGGGTGGGAAGGTGGCCCAGAGTTCAGGCCACACAACCAACAACAACAACAAAAAGACAAAGAGGGCTGGGAAGGTGGCTCAGTGGTACAGTGCTTGCCTTGCATGCATGAGGCCCTCGGTTCAATTCCTCAGCATCATAAAAGCAGAAAAAAGAACCGGAAGTGTGCTATGGCTCAAGTGGTAGCGTGCTAGCCTTGAGCTGAAGGACAGCGCCCAGTCCCAGAGTTCAGGCCCCATGACCGGACCAAAAAAAAAAAAAAGGGGGGGGGTAGGGAGGGGCAGCGTAGAGCTGGTACTGTGGTTTGAAATCTGAGCTCATAAACTTTCCTTCTTGGGCTGGCTTCCATCACAAATACTCAGATCTCAGCCTCCTGAGTAGCTAGGATTACAAACATGAGCCACCAGCAACCAGCTAAGTACTATTTCATCTATAAACAAAATGATCTCAATGAAAAACTTGGTAACTATTAGCATATAAAAAAAGAAGAGGGACTGGGAAGGTGGCTCAGTGGTAGAGTGCTTGCCTTGCATACATGAGGCCCTAGGTTCAATTCCTCAGCACCACATAAGCAGAAAGGCCCGAAGTGGTGCTGTGGCTCAAGTGGTAAAGCGCTAGCCTTGAGCTGAAGAGCTGAGGGACAGCGCCAAGGCCCAGAGTTCAGGTCTCATGACCAGGGGGTGGGGGCAGAATACTGTTAAACATTCCTTTTTTCTTGTTTGTTGTTTTTTGCCGGTCCTGGGGCTTGAATTCAGGGCCTGGCACTGTCCCTGAGCCTCTCTGTGCTCAAGGCTACATTCTACCACTGAGCCACATTCCTAGTCCTAAACATTCCTTTTTTGAACATAAATTTAAGACTTTTACAAACTTACCTTTGCCAGTACTTCAGGGGAAACTTCCTCATCTGGAGACCATAATTTTCCATTCTTTTCACCTGTTGACTATAGACACCAGAAGAAATTAGCTTGTATTAAAGAACATTTTTAAAGTTGAGAAATGTTTTCAGAAAACCTATAGCAAAAACTATAGGTCTAAAAATGTTATATAAAATAGTATGGTCCATACTGCAACAAGATTAACATAGTGAGCAATGAGAATAAAAAAAGAACATCCAAACAACTGTTACTGCACTTATATGGTCAATTCATTTCTAACTGGGCTCGCTTGAAACTTCAATCTTGAGGTCTCAGCTTCCTGAGCAGCTAAGATTATAGTGGTAAGCCACTGGAGCCAGTTTGACAAGGCTTTTATAAGGAAGTCTCAACTCAACTACAAGTGGTTATAGAATTGAGTAAATAGCTCTCCAAAGATACACAGATGGCAATCAACCAAGCAGATGAAAGCAGTCTTCAACATCATTTATATAGGTAATACAAATAAAAACAATAATGAGATTAGGCACATGTATCTCATGGAATGCTACTGAGTAGGTTGAGATCTGATGAACATAGTTTGAAGAAAAAGCCCAGGCAAGAAAGTCCAATTATCAGTCAAAAAAGCCAGAAGTAGAGTGGGGCTCAAGTGGTAGAAGAGTATCCTTGAGTTCAACACCCAGGCCTGGAGTTCAAGCCCCAGTACCAGCACAAAACAAACAAACAAACAGAAAACAACAACAAAGCAAACCTATAATGAATTACTACTTCATACCCAATAGCAAGAATATTACTCTGTTAAGAAATAGCAAGTATGAAGACAACTTGAACCTTCAAGTATTGTTGGTGAGAATGTAAAATGGTACAGACACTGTGGAAAACAGTCCAGTGGAGGCTCAAAAAGTTCAACATTCAAACTGGATGCTGGTGACTCACACAGATAATCCCAGCTACTCAGGAGGCTAAAATCTGAGCATTACTATTCCAAACCCAAAGCCCTCCTGGGAAAGGAAATTCTATGAGACTCTTATCTCCAATTAACCACCAAAAAGCTAGAAGAAGGGCTGTGGATCAAGTGGTGTAATATGAGCCTTAAGCACAAAAGTTAAGAGATAGTATCCAGGCCTTGAGTTGAAGCCCTAGTACCCGAACAACAACAACAAGTTCAACACAAAATGAGCATGTGATCTACCCATTTTGCTATCAGGCACATACTCCAAATATCAGAAAACAGGTAATGAAATGTATCTATCAGCTTTGCAAGCATTATAACATTGGAAACAAGTATCTATCAATAAATGAGTATACAAAGTATGAGCTATAAACAGAAAGGAATATGTTTCAGCCATAAAAGTAACATGGTTAACTTGCTTAGTGAAATAAATGAAATACCAAACAAGCATTACTTTACGAGATATCTAGAATCAGTCAATTCATAAAGCCAAAAAAAAACCCAGCTGTAATGATGGGCTATGGCAAAGAGCAATGAGGATGTTAATGAGTACAGAATCATCTATTTGAGATGATAAATGAGATCTGCAGATAGTTGGATGGTGGTGGTGATTAGTGACTATATACCTAAAATGGCAAAATCTGTATTATACAATTGAGCATAATTACAAAACATTTAGTTAATGGGTATAAAGAAGCATGTGGACAGAACTACTAATATCCTATAACATAGTAAAGGATAACTAGAATAAATAATAATGGAATTATTTCAAAATTGTTTTTAAACAGATTTAGAATGTTTACAAGAGTAATATAAGCCTAAGATGAAAAACTTACCAATTACCCTGATCTGACCAATACATATTGTGTACATATATTAAAATATCATTCTACATGTTATTTTATCTATCACTATGTGAAAGTATTTGTCTATCAAAAATAAAATGCAGGGGCTGGGAAGGTGGCTCAGTGGTATAGCGCTTGCCTTGCATGCATGAGGCCCTGGGTTCAATTCCTCAGCACCACATAAGCAAAAAAAGAAAAAAGCCGGAAGTGGTGCTGTGGCTCAAGTGACAGAGCACTAGCCTTGAGCTGAAGAGCTGAGGGACAGCGCCCAGGTCCAGAGTTCAGGCCACACGACCGGACCAAAAAAAAAAAAAAAAAAAAAAGCATAAAAGGAATTAGCAGAAGTACTCTAAATACAAAAGACACACTGGTTAAGTATCCAAGATAACTAACTATATGGTTAGGAAAGATTTGGATAGTTTGCATTTGTGATAAATTAAAACAAAGTCATCCACACTGAAAAATTTTAAGAATAGTTTGTGTCCTTTTCAATAACTCTTTTCAATTTATATCCATTTGATAAAGTAGAAATCCTTCCTTTGCTTTCTTTCACTTTTTAAACAGGGTCTTACTATGTGGTTCTGAGCTTGTGATCACCTGACTCCCAAGCAGTGTTTGTTTTTTTTTTTGTTTTTCTTTACATGCTAGTACTGGAGCTTGAACTCAGAGCCTGGGTGCTACCCCTGAACTTACTTTCTTTTCGTTTTTTTGTCAGTCGTGGAGCCTGAACTCAGTCTGGGTGCTGTCCCTCAGCTCTTCAACTAGCTCTCTACCACTTGAGCCACAGTGCCACTTCCGGCTTTTTCTGCTTATGTGGTGTTGAAGAATCAAACACAGGGCCTCATGCATGCAAGGTGAGCACTCTACCACTTCCCAGCCCTGCCCCTGAACTTTCATGCTCAAGGCTAATGCTCTACCACTTAAAGCACAGCTCTACTTCTGATTTTTTTGGTGGTTAATTGGAGATAAGTTTTATACTTTCTTGCCAGGACTGGCTTCGAACAGTGTTCCTCAGAGCTAAACGTTCTGAGTAGTTAGGATTATAGGAGTGAGCCACCAGCAACCAGCCCAAGTAGTGATTCTTAATCAGATTATATTTCTGAAATGACATGGTGAAGCTTCCCTATTTATACATTATTGGGTTCCAATCTAAAAGTAAAAACACATCCACACATAGTTCAGTATCTGAAAACAATACGTAAGTCTAATGCCAAATGTGCAATAAAATTAGTAAAATTCAAATCCATTAATATTTTTAGTAATGATAGAAACAAGAGCGGTAGAAAAGGCAACAATAGAACTCTAGAAAACTGCTAATGTACAGTAATAGTATTTCAATTTTATCATTCATCTCTCATTTCCTTCCTTCCTCCATTGACACAAGACTTTACAGCCTGGGTACTACTGACTCAAGTGGTAGCCTTGAGCAAAAATCTCAGGCATATATCCAAGCCCTGAGTTCAAGCCCCAGGACCAGAACATACATAAAACCCTCCCAAAACAAGGCTTCCCTATGTAGTTCTGGCTGGATCCAAACTCTACATATTTCTGCCTCAGTCTTCTGAGAACTATAATTACAAGTGCCCCAAACCACAATAGTCTTCTTAAATTTCTATTTTTTGGGGGTCAGTTGTGATGCTTGAACTCAGGGCCTGGGTACTATCTATGAGCTCTTTCCCTCCTAGCACTCTACCACTTTAAGCCACAGTGCCATTCTGGTTTTCTAGTGGTTAACTGGAGATAAGAATCTCACAGGGACTTTCAGTCTGGGCTACCTCTGAATCATGATCCTTAAATCTGAGCCTCCTGAGTATCGAGGATTACAGTCATAAGTCACTGGGGCCCAGCTTTAAAATCTTTCTTAAAAGGTTACCTCTGGCAATAGGTATCTCAAACACAGAAAGTGTTTGGGATAATTTAAATGGAAAAGTGTGGAGGTGAAAGTATAACTAAGTGGAAAAGCTATGGTTAGTAAGATCAGTTCTTAAAATACATCACAACACACAAAAAGACTGAGAAGAAGAGAAGGAGATGAAGAAGTGAAGAGACTTCAGAAAAATAAAATGCTTCTGTGAAAAGGTGTAGTCAATTCATTTAATTAAATGAGAAACTTACCCTGTCATTCATTAGTAGATCTTTCACAATAAAATTTGCTACTACAGATTTCATTGGGGAAGCAAACTGATCAGGTGCCAACATAGAAATGTGACCTAGTGAAACTAATGGAGTAATAAGTTGTTCTGGTACATCAGCATTCAAACTCCTACTGAGTGGCTAAAAAAGTAAAAGAAACAATTACCAGTCTGTTTTATAAACATTTACATATTCTATAATAAAAATTTCCTGAGTCCCCCAAAGTTTTCCTTATCAATTTATTTTAATGATCTGACAATAACTAACTTAAGCCATATTAGGTATTTGGTTTTTAACTTACCTACTTAAATTTAACAAAACTGAAAGAGTGTACAGTAAAATAAATAAGGCTGTGGCTCAAGAGGTAGAGGCCTAGTCTTGAACTGAAGAGCTGAGGGACAGCACCTAGGCCCAGAGTTCAGGCCCCACGACCGACTAAATAAATAAATAAATAAATAAAAAGTGAAATAAGAATAGTCATATCAAATGTGCATTATTTTCTGCCACTCTACATTGTCTGCTAAATTGATGGATTTATTATTCTGTGAGGACATATTATATAATCGTCAATCATAAAAAGTAAGTTTTATGTTTATTATCCTCAATGTATTAAAAAGAAAGAAATCAAGCAGGCGTTGGTGGCACAGGAAGCTGAGATCTGAGGATCACAATTCAAATCCAGACTGGGTAGGTGGCTCAGTGGTAGAGCGCTTGCCTTGCATGCCTGAGGCCCTGGGTTCCATTCCCCAGCACCACATAAGCAAAAAGAAATAAGCTGGAAATGGTGCTATGGCTCAAGTGGTAGAGCACTAGCCTTGAGCTGAAGAGCCGAGGGACAGTGCCCAGGCCCAGAGTTCAGGCCCCACGACCGGATCCAAAAAAAAAAAAAAAAAAAAAAAAAAAAAAAAAAAAAAGTCTCACATTTCAAAGCCAGCCCTAGCAGAAAAGTCTATGAGACTCTCATCTCCAATAAACCCTAGAAAACTGGAAGTGGTGCTGTGCCTCAAGTGGTAAAGGGCTAGCCTTGAGCTGAAGAGCTCAGGGACAATGTCTAGTCCTAGACTTTAAGCCCCACTGTGTGTGTGGGGGGGGGGGGGGGGAGAATCATACATCCAAGGAACTTATATAATGGGGTAACATAGTTTTTTGAAACTCATCTAGATTCCATAAAACCCACATAAAGAGCTTACAAAGTAAAATCCATATAAACATATCCTATATATTATAAATACCTCAAAAATCTGTGCGAGCTGGACTTCTTTATTTGTGAATATGGCATGTATACAGTGCACAGCTTGTTTTGCTTGGTGTGGTGTACCCCTCTTTGCTTTCTGATGTAAAATGGGAATTAATGTCCTGCAAAAAAATAGTATCATAGTTGTCATTTTTTCAGCCCATAAAGTCACAAGTATTATTAGTCTCATTGTCTTCCACTTTGCATAATTGGGTATGCGTTGCTAAGAGAACACTCTGAGAAATTATTTGATGTGGAGAAAGATTGGAAACTACTTTTCTCTCTCTCTCTCTTTTTTTTTTTTTTGGTTGGTTGTAGGGCTTGAACTCTGGGCCTGAGCACTGTCCCTCAGCTCTTCAGCTCAAGGCAAGCACTCTACCGCTTGAGCCACAGCTCCCCTTCCAGTTTTCTAGTGGTTTATTGAAGATAAGAGTCTCACGGACTTTCCTGCCTGGGCTGGCTTTGAACCATGATCCTCAAATCTCAGCCTCCTGAGTAGCTAGGATTACAGGCATGAGCCACCAGCACCCAGCTTGGAAACTACCTTTCTATCCTAAAGTATGAATTAAGAAAAAGAAATACCTCATGATAAAGGTCATAAGACAATTCTCATTTTAAATCTAGAGCATAAATATGAAGAAACAGTGAACAAGTCTCCCTTATTCTATAAGCTAAAGTTTGTCCCAGGATACATTTACCTTCCAAGTAGATATCCTATTTTCCAGTTTTTTAAAAATAAGTTCCTATATTTATATCAAAGAAGACAAAGAAATCAGAAAAATAAAACCGATATTTTAGCAAATAGTTGGAATGATACTGATACAAATGATACTGATACAAAAATAAGCAAAGATAAATCTATGATATTGGAGAAATACTAAAAATAAGTTCAGTGTTGTCTCTACTCTAACTCAACTATTAATAAGGTAAAATGTTTGGTGGATTGAAGTACTAGGGATTGAACTCAAGGCCACATACTTGCTAGGCAGATTTTTCACCCCTAGGTTCACAGGTATTTGTTTCGATAGCCCTAGAGATTAAATCCAGTGCTTCATGCATAGTAGGCAAGCACTCCTACCACTATGCCAACATGTCCAGCCTTGCTTTCAGCTTTTTATAATGAACATATAAACTTAAGCAATGTAAAAATTTAAAGATACTTTTTCACGTTTTATAAAATTAGAAAAGATGTATTTTTAGAAAAGTTTGATGTCAAATGAAATGATGCCTTGACAAGGTTATCTTATAATGAAGGACTAGACTTCAATAGCAATATACAAAGCCCAAGCTGTACACCCTCAATCAAAAAAGCTGAGACATATGTTGCTAAGGATAAGTTTGATTTTATATTTAGGAAATGCTTCAAGATGTTTTGCATGGGGCTGGGAAGGTGGCTCAGTGGTACAGCGCTTGCCTTGCATGCTCGAGGCCCTGGGTTCGATTCCTCAGCACCACATAAGCAAAAAGAAAAAAGCCTGAAGTGGCGCTGTGGCTCAAGTGGTAGAGCACTAGCCTAGAGCTGAAGAGCTGAAGGACAGAGTTCAGGCCCCACGAATGGACCCAAAAAAAAAAAAAAGATGTTTTCCATGGATATTTGATTATGAATATATATTGTCATGTTCAAATACCCACCCTTGACTCAGCATAATTTAGCCTCTTTTGTTAACTTAGGAGAGTAAAAATTTTTTACTAGCACCAGTGAATAACTAAAGACACAGTTTTGATGAAACTCTTCATTAAACATAGTATTAATTCATCCTGGAAAACCTGTAATGTTAATAAGTGAGCAAACTCTATGCTTTATTCATGGAGTGCTAAAATCAAATGGTGTCATCAGGGCTAGTATTGAAGCCTTTAGTGGTGTGTTTCTGTTTTCCATTAATTTCTTCTTGCCCCAACCATTCTTTCTTCTCTCCCCATTTTTTTTCTGTGTGTGTGTGTGTGTGTGTGTGTGTGTGCGCGCGCGCGCGCGTGCGCGTGTGCATGCGTGCGTGTCTGTCTGTCTGTGTCTGTGTGCACGCACACACACTAGACCTGGGGCTTGAACTCTGGTCCTGGGCACTATCCCTGAGTTTTTTTTACTCAAAGCTAGTGGTCTACCACTTGATCCACAGCTTCAATACCAAACTTCTGGTGGCTAACTAACTGGAGATACAAATCTAATGGATTTTCCTGCCTAGACAGCTTTGAACTGTCAACCTCATGCATAGTTAAGATTAGAATTATCTGAAAACTCGTTCCAAATAGAACATCCCAGGCTCTACAGATAGAATCAGAATCTGCATTTTAACAAGAGCCCTAGGGAATCTGAGCAAACATTACAGCCTGAGATAGACGGCCCCTGCCTCAGAGAACTGCCCTCAGCAGCCCCACCTGGTTTCCATGGTCTGTAGCTAATAAAACAACTGCCTTTCCCCCTAACTGGGGCTCCATCCCCCGTGAGACACCAGGGCCCAGGCTGTTCCCATTAGGGGAAGCTTTCAGCAGCTCCTCCCAGACCCAGGCTGGCCTCCTGGCAGGTCCTCAGCCAAGGAGACAGCACACACACACACACACACACACACACACACACACACACACACACACACACACACACACACACACACACACACACACACACACACACACACACACACACACACACACACACACACACACACACACACACACACACACACACACACACACACACGGGGAAGCTTTCAGCAGCTCCTCCCAGACCCAGGCTGGCCTCCTGGCAGGTCCTCAGCCAAGGAGACAGCACACACACACACACACACACACACACACACACACACACACACGGAGACAGCACACACACACACACACACACACACACACTCTCTCTCTCTCTCTCTCTAGACACACACACACACACACACACACACACACACACACACACACACACTCTCTCTCTCTCTCTCTAGAGGTGTGATCTACCGGGACCCAGGCTTGACTATATTTATCTACTTCTTCTCTTGGGATACAATTCTTTTAGGGATAGATACTGTGATCAGGAACCAATGGCTCACACATATAATTCTACTCAGGAAGCTGAGATGTGAGGATCAAGATTTATAGTCAACTAGGCAGGTAAATCCAAGAGACTCATTGCCAATTAACCAGCAAAAAGCCAGAACTAGAGGTATTGCTCAAGTGGCAGAGCACCAATCTTGAGAGAAAGAGTCAAGAGGGAGTATAAAGTCCTGAATACTTTGATTTTAACAAATAAAAAGGAAAAACAGCAGGGTGGGAATGTGGCTTAGTGGTAGAGTGCTTGCCTACATGCATGAAGCCAGAAGTGGGACTGTGGCTCACTCAATGGTAGAGCGCTAGCCTTTAGCGAAAGAAGCTCAGGGATAGTACTCAGGCCCCAAGTTCAAGCCACAGACAGGACTAGCACAAAAAAAAAAAAAAAAAAGGGAAAGGAAAACAGGTTGTTTTTTCTTTGTTGCTGCTTCTGTTTTCTTTTCCTTCTTTCTTGCTTATTTTTGTCTTTAGGAGCTTAAGGGAGGAACCACAGAAATAGAGGGATAAAAGGTGAACAAATACAGCAGTGGTACTCACCAGACACTATTCTACTTGTGGGTAGGGACAGGAGACAAACAGATTGAAAGAAGGGGTGACACTGTCCAAAAAGAAATGTACTCTCTCCAGACTTAAGGAGACTATAATCCCTCTGCATATCACCTTTATAAATTTTTTTTTAAAAAAACATGTAAGATAAAAAAGGAACAGCTTTTTCTCTTTAAAGAAGTCAGCAGCTAGCCAGGTACCAGTGATTCGTGCCAGGAGTCTGCGATCTGAAACCAGCCTGGACAAGAAAGTCCCTGAGACTCTTATCTCCACCAAACTACTCAGAAAATGCCAGAAGTGGTGTTGCTCAACTGGTAAAGCGCTAGCCTTGAGCACAAAGAAGCTCAGGGACATGGCCCAGGTTGAGTTCAAACTCCAGGACCCATTTAAAAAAAAAAAAAAAAAGTCAACAGAAACTCTTTCCTAGAGTTTTATATTTTCAGATAATGTATACATAAAAATTATCACGAAACTATCAACTCCTGGAAAGAATTGATTGATAGGTTAATTACTTTGTATTTACTACAGAGCAAAGAGACTGTACAGTAAATATTGAATTACTTTACATATTAGCTCACAAGTTTAAAACTTCAGGAGCTACTTGTATTATCTTACGAGAAAAAACTTGTTTTTTATAATTTACATTTTTCTTGAGCATGAAAGTATGATTCAACAGAAATTAGCACAGGAAAAGTTGGACCCTAAGATACCAAGCGAGGGCTGGGAACATGGCTCAGTGGTAGAGTGCTTGCCTGGCATGCACGAGGCCCTGGGTTCGATTCGTCAGCACCACATAAGCAGAAAAGGCCAGAAGTGGCGCTGTGGCTCAAGTGGTAGAGGTAGAGCACTAGCCTTGAGCTGAAGAGCTGAGGGACAGAGATCAAGCCCCACGACCGTCCGCCAAA
Organism: Dipodomys merriami; assembly: GCF_024711535.1. Classification (NCBI taxonomy): domain Eukaryota; kingdom Metazoa; phylum Chordata; class Mammalia; order Rodentia; family Heteromyidae; genus Dipodomys; species Dipodomys merriami. The sequence continues at coordinate 43,300,718 of NW_027206512.1, read as the reverse complement.
AAAAAAAAAAAAAAAAAAAAGATACCAAGTGAAAATATACCAAACTATTGAACTGAACTCGTCTTCTCTTTTTTTCCCAGTACTGCATTTTTTTCAGGGTTTTGTACTCGCTAGGCAGATACCTTACCACTCACTTGAGCCCCATCATTTGTCCTTTTCAGTGTTTCTGCCTAGAACAGCCTATGCAAAACCAAATGTTTTTTAAAAATAGACGTTTTTGTAACTCATCTCCCAACTAGTTATACTATAATGCTCATCCAACACTGTTCTTCATTTTTGTGAGTAATGCTACTTCAAAATAAGTAACTAGCTAATAAATACCTATACAGCATCAGTTGAATGCTTGCTCTTTTAACCTGGTAGTACAGGAAGGTAGCAGCTCTTAAGTTTATAACCAAGTTATTAAGAAAAAGGTACTGCAATCTAATGTTAATGGAGTAAGGCAGCGGACAAATAAAACACCTCAACTGAGGTGTATACTCACGATCGGATCTGGGGAAGGTCTGTTTCTATTTTGTGGCCTGTATTTCTAAAGATTTGTATTGCAGCTTCTGCTACCTTGTCATCCTCCATTCTTAGGCACTGTAACAAGGACTCATATGTCTCTGCAGAGTGGAACGAGGTAGGATGTGTGAAAGACAGAACCTGGAGGAATAGATGTAGCTTTAGGAGTATAGACAACTGTTCTAATCCATTATAAAAGAATTAGGTATATTTCAGTATGGGAATATTTATTTAAAGTAAAAGCTTCACAATTAATGACTCAATCTTTGTGTGATATAAAGCTTCCATTTACTTTAGTGTCAAAAAGATAATCTAAATAGAAATTAGTTAAGCAAAATCTACCACCTAAAGTTCACTCATAGTTAACTATCAACAAAGAAGTCATCATTGTAAAGTTTTTTTTATTTTTTGTTTTTTTACCTGTTCTGGAGCTGGAACTCAGGGCCTGGGTGCTGTCCCTGAGCCTCTTTGTGCTCAAGGCTAGCACTCTTATCACTTGAGCTACAATGCCACTTCTGGCTTTCTCTGAGTAATTTATTGGAGATAAGAGTCTCACAGACTTCTCTGCCCAGGCTGGCTTCAAACCCATTATAAAGTTTTAATTACAAGTATAAAAATATATCTTAGCTGGGTGCCAGTGGCTCACGCCTATAATCCTAGCTACTCAAGAGGCTAAGATCTGAGGATTGCAGTTCAAAGCCAGCCCTAGTAGGAAACTCCATGAGACTTATTTCCAATAAACCACCCAGAAAACCAAAGTGGTACTGTGGCTCAAGTGATAGAGTGCTCACCTTGAGCTGAAGGGCAGAGGAACAGTGCCCAGGCCCAGAGTTCAAGCCCCATGACTGACAAAAATAAATAAAGAAGTTCCAAGCTACCCTCGGTCATGCGGTGAGAACTTGTCTAAAAAAAAAAACAAAAAACACACACACACACACACAAAAAAAAAAAAAGGAAAAAAGAAAAAGGAAAATAAATAAATAAATAAAGCAACCAAAGAGAGAAAAGTTCACAAAACACAACCCCAAAACAACATAAAAAGGATGTATGTGGGCTGGGAAAGTGGCTTAGTGGTACGAGTTCTTGCCTACAATTCCTCAGTACCACATACTCAAAGAAAGCCAGAAGTGGTGCTGTGGCTCAAGTGGTAGAGCTCTAGCCTTGAGCAAAAGCAGATCTGGGACAGCACCCAGGCCCTGAGATCAAGCTCCAGGACTGACAAAAAACTTGAAAGAAATAATTAAGATCATCTCAGTATAATCTGGTCACTTTCTTTTCTACTGAACATTGCCCTGGTTTCTCTTCAACTTTTGTTACCACTACTTCAATAACTTATTGCTCAATTCAATGGAAGAGCTATTATATTTAGTATCTGGTAAAAAAGACACCTTCCTGTTCCTCTGACAACCCATGTTTTCTCCCACTATGTCCCAAAGTAGCACTTTTCTCAAATTAAACCATGAAATTGAATCACCTGAATATTCCTAATTCTTTTTAATTCTTTTCCATGTATTATGATTATGAATTGTTTTAAAACTCCTAACCAATTAGGTGTTGTCATATAACCATTCTAATGGGGCGTCAATTGCTGGTTCTTTGGAAAGAGATTAGTTAGCATAAACTGTCCCAACCATAGCATAAACACAAATGAATCAAACAGGAAAATACAGAAATATTTATAATGTAAGGCAATAACATTAGAATGCTTAAAAATATTTTTTAAAACTTCTACTACTTTCTATTATTTTACTTTAGTTCAGAGGGGGTAGATATTTCATTGCTGCATCTCCACATATGGTTACACTGTATTCTATTGATAAAATATTTTACCCCAAAATTTTAGAATTTTGAAATTCTCCAATGAAATCAACATGACTCCTTTATATCCTAAAGGGAATGTAAATCATGACTCTATGGAAATAAATGGAAATAAAACTGTTTCAAAAATACCTTAAGAAGTTCAAGTCCTGAACGAATAGCAGTATCTGGACTTACACCCTCCTCTTCATCATCTGCAGTCCCCTCAATTGATTTATTCATCAATTTTACTAGTGCACTATTAAAGAAAGTATAAATTAGTAAGACTACTAGATCAAAAAAATAATAATCACAATCTTTTTTCCTGTATGTCAGTTCTGGGGCATAAGACCTTGGTGCTATCCCTAAGCTTTTTCACGCAAGTATTCTACCACACTTGAACTACAGTTTCACTTTTTACTGGTTAACTGGAGTCTCACAAACTTTCCTGCCTGGGCTGGCTTTGAACCACAATCCTTAAAGCCTCTTGAGCAGTTAGGATTATAGGAGAGATTCACTGTCCCTGGATTGTATTTTCTTGAATGAGCATATATAGAACAGAAATACACATAATTTTTTAAGGTGGTTTAAACTAAAGTCTTATGCTTGATAGGTAGGCACTTTGTCCCTTAAGCTATTTCCCTCACTCAAGAAAGAATTCTTCTTTGACAGATACAGGAGCTTAAATTCAGGGGCTTTAAGCTTGCTCACTCAAGGCTAGCACTATCACTTGAGCCACACTTCCAGTTTGGCTTCTTCCTGGTTAACTGGAGATAAGAGTCTCTTGGGCTGTTTTGAAACTTCAATCCTCAGTTTTGTCACAGCTTCCTGAATAGTTACGATTATAAGAATAAACCACTGGTGTCTGGCTGCCCAAAAACTTAAATAATACAAAGCACCATAAAAAGCCATATAAGATGAAAAGTGTTTCATTGCCACTAGGAGAGGTTCACAGGAATGTCTACTGTAATGCTCCAAAATTTAAACTTACAATATTGTAGTTTAAGATGAAAATTGTTTTTTAGTATGTTTATTCCCTAGCTTACCTTATAGCTTCTGAATCAATATGTACAGGTGCAATTCGTTCCAACAGAAATTTGACCATCTCTAGAAAAGGATTAGTTGGTTGCTTAGGATTCGCAAGTTTCCGAGCTATTTCTCTCTATAGAAAGAAAAGAGTTACTTTGAGTATAATTTACTTCCATGGTTTTTCCAAATAAAAATACTGTATAAAAAATTAAAGACTTAAAACCCAAATAAAGCATTTTTCTCTTTTAGACCCACATTAAAATTCATACTTTCAGTAATGAATGGAAAATCTGGATAGTAGAGAACAGAAGGGAATGTGATTTTGTAGTGATTTTTGCTTTTATTTCATCCATGAAATTGCTTAGAAAACCTTTTAAATGTATTATTTTCGAAACATATATCCGCATGAATGTTTTGTTTCTTATTATTTTAGAATTTGATGAAACCTGTGTTTTCTTTTAGCAAGTCACAATGTCACATATTTTGGGTTCTAGCTATTTAGCTTCTTGCTTCAGCTCATGAAAAACTACTTGAGACCAACCTGAACAACCATAGAGAGACCTGGTTTCAAAGAAAAGGGTAGGATAGGGAAATATTGAAAAGTTCTAGAGGAAATTGTCCAGGAATAAGTGAGAACTGCAAACTTCTGCCTCTAGAATTTTAATTATTAATAATCTGACCATCAAATTATTCCTAGGTATTCCATAAGGAACTGTATCTAGTCTCTGGTTAATTTTTTTTTTTTTTGGACCGGTCGTGGGGCTTGAACTCTGGGCTTGGGCGCTGTCCCTGAGCTCTTCAGCTCAAGGTGAGCACTCTACCGCTTGAGCCACAGTGCCATTTCTGGTTTTCTAGTGGTTTATTGGAGATAAGAGTCTCATGGATTTTCCTGCCTGGGCTGGCTTTGAACCACAATCCTCAGATCTCAGCCTCCTGAGTAGCTAGGATTACAGGCATGAGTCACTGGCTCCCGGCTCTTAAATTCTTAATATAGTTAAAAAGTAAGCCATTCTTGTATAGTTAAACTTTCATTTTTTAAAGAAAGAATCACTTCCTATGTATATTAATCCCTGTCATACATTTTCTCCTTAACCAGTTAAAATAATTCCTAAGGGGGGGTAATATTAGTATGTACAATTTACAGCTAGAATCTGTAAGGCACACTAATATCTCATAAGGAATTCCCAAAGGCTTAACTCTTAGACTGAAGTATCATGTACATCATTCTCACTGAAATACAGAGCAGTGGAAGGGGCAATCAGCTGGACTCCAGTGAATCATATTATCCTAGCTATTGAGGAGGCTGAGATCTGAGGATCGCAGTTCGACATCAGCCCAAGCAGGAAAGTTGGTGAGACTCATCTCCAATTAATTACTAAAAAGTTGAAAGTGGAGCTGTATCAAGTGAAAGAACATTAGCCTTGAGCATAAAAAAAATCTCAAGGGACACAGCCCAGACCCTGACTTCAATCTCCAGAAACGGCACAAAACAACAACGAAAATCCTAACAAGTATTCCTTCCAATCTTCTCAAGGATATTTAACTACGCTAAATCTTAAGTCCCAAATATCTCAACGCAACTCAGAGGCCACCCATGTTCATCTTATATACTTACATCATTTCTTCTGATGCCCAATCTTAACTAGAATGAGTGATGCATTTTTGCATTACCAAAACATATGATTCTACTAGCGTACTCATCACACTGTATTGTTTATCAAAGTATATGTGTGTTTTTGTCATCTAACCTATAAGATGAGTGAGAAACCGTTAACAATACTATCATCTGAAACACTATGTTATGTAGTGAACTGTAACAGGATGGACATGTTGGAGGGAGGACATATGATCAAGTGACAATATTTGAACTTCCTAAGAACAATCCTATAGGCAGGTGTCCCTCCTGCCCCAGATAAAATGTAGTTACTGTAGCCCTGGCCAGCCTCAAAAATCACTATAAAGAATGTCAAGTTCAGAAATATTTACTTACTGACTAACATGGTATTAAGTGGCACAGATGAAATTCAGATTTAGGACTATCTTACTAAATGTTAAACTTCTTAGAAAACCTTAAAATTTGGAAGTAGCTATCATAGAAAAGCAAAGCAATATAAACCAGCACAGCTGTCCTTTTATAGAACCTATATGTAGATACATAAAACCTAAAGTCAAAATGAAATATAATATTACAAACCCTCTTGCACAGTCATCACTACATACATGCACACACACACATACCTAGTATGTCTCTATTAATATGCCTTGCTAAAAAGTTTCCTAAAAATTTTTCAAAAATATAACTTGGAATAAGAAAGGGAACTAGTAGAGTTACGTTCTATAAATTCCATTACTGAATAATGTCCATCTCTGGTGAAGTGAACGAATCCCTGAAAGTTGGGATCAAAATTATACAATATTATAGACTAAAATTTGCATTTATGTTTTTCTTCTCCTTACTCTCTCCTCCCTCTTTCTTACTGTGTCAGCCCTTGGGCTTGAACTCAAGAGCTTAGACACATGTCCCTGAGATTTGTTGCTCAAGACTAGCAGGCTCCTACTTGAGCCTCAGAGTCTCAGCTCTACTTCTAACTTTTATGGTTAATTGGAGGTAAGTTTCACAGACTTTCTTACCCAGGTTGGTTTTGAACTGTCATACTCAGATCTCAGATTCCTGAGTAGCTAAGACTATACACATACGCCACATGTGCTTGTTTTTTGGTGCTGTTCCTGAGACCAAGAGTCTGGGTACTTCCCCTGAATTTTGTGCTCAAGGCTAGCACTCTACCACTTGAGCCACACTTCCACTTCTGTCTTCTTGGTAGTTAACTAGAGATCACAGTCTCACAAACTTGTCTGCCCAGGCTGGTTTTCAATCAGCAGATCTCAGCCTCCTGAGTAACTAGGATTACAGGTGTACAAGTGCCCAGCCTGGCTTGTACATCAGAACAAAGATATGAGAGAAAATATGTAACTAATGTTAAGTAGCCCATGGGAAAAGGAAGAATAATGGACAAAGGCTGTTTATTTCGTTTTTGGAGATAGACTCATGCTATATAGCTAATACTGGCCTCCAACTATTAATGTTCCTGCTTTGGATTATAGGCATGCAATATGGCTACATTTCCCTGATTTCTAAAACCAGAAAGAACGTCTTGGCACAGTGCGTGCGCGCACGCGCGCGCGTGTGTGTGTATATATGTATATATATACACACATATATATATAATTTCAGGATTATATTGTCAAATCATCTGTTTTACATATGTATTTTACATTTCTAGTCTGACAAATATCACTTGGGTATTTTCAAGCTATTTTACTCTAGAATTCCAACAGTAGGCAGACAAATGGAGAGGAATGGCAAGCAGTCATAATCCACAATGTACATGTGATAATGGTACTAGACACTTTACAAGTGGGCATGTGGATGATGAAAGAAGTCACAATGATCGAGAAGCATTGTACATATAAACAAGCATGTTAAGTTAAAATTCTTATCATTTGAAGATAATTTTAAAATGTATGTATATAAGCATGTATGTATAATAGATTTTTCTGTAGGATAATAATATGAAACTCAAAAGCAAAGAGAGCAAATAAAATCTTTCTTTAAATGTTATCAGATGTGGCATACCTATAATCCCAGCTACTTGAGAGCCAGAGAAAAAATTGTGCCCAAGGCCAACCTGGACAAAAAGGTAGTGAAGATCCTACCAAACAAGCCACACCAGGTAGGTGGCTCACATCTGCAATCCTAGCTACTCAGGAGGCTGAGATCTGAAGATCATGGTTCAAAGCCAGGCCAGGCAGGAAAGTCTGTGGTACTCTTTATTTCCAACTAGCCACCAGAAAACTGGAAGTGGTACTGTGGCTCACAGCATTAGAATGCTAACCAGTCTTGAGAAAAAAGAACTCAGGGACAGCACCCAGACCCCTGACTTCAAGCTCCACAAGTGACAAAAAAGAAAAAGAAAAAGAAAGAAAGATGTGAAGGCATGCTATACAGCAGGCAGAGGTAGGCATAAAATAACTATCCTTCTCTTATTGATCTCTGCAAGCCTGGTGCCAAAATAATATGGATCATGTATGAACACTCTAAGGTATATAGTGTAATTCAATCCAGGACCATACATTAGGAAATAGTATAGTATATATAAAATCCTAAGAGATTGTTAGCATATATAGGTGAGAAAAACAAGCTCAAAAAAATTGAGTAACTTACTAAAGGTCACATTGGTAGTAAATGGTAAAGCTGAATTCAAACCTAGGACCCTGTCTCTTAAAATGCTGAATAAATGAACAGATGAAGTTTTCTTTCTTGACAGTTTCATGGTTTTCTACAAAATAAGGAGTCCAAGAACAGAATGAGGACAAAAGTTTACATAGGAATTTGCCTTATCTGTAAGTGAAACCACATACACAGACATTTAGATAGGTAATTTGTTGACAGGTTATTTCATGTCAATACACAAGAAAATAAATGCATGCACAAACAGCATTTAGAAAACTCTTGCATTCATTCAGTGAGTGTTCACTAGATAGAAAACACTTTATTTTTTTCAATTCCTAAAAACAGTTTCTTGGGCTTAGGCAAATCTGTTAGTTAGATCTGTAATTGGAGCGTACAGTCAAGAGTGTATAGTCAAAAGAACTAAGTTGAACACAGATACACGCTTAAGTAACCAAATCCTCACAATTTTATTTACACAAGCAGTGAATGTAAAAAAGGTTTTAATGAAATATTTCTATAACTGAAAGTAAAAATATCATTTACTAACCACACAAACATCTGCCTGTTTGCATGAACAGGTTGGGCTGATAAGTAACTCCAACTGAGACCGCAGTTTCTCATCATCACCAAGAACCTGGTTAAATTTCTTCACAAAATCTTGTGCTTTCCCAGGGTCAGGCAAATTCTCTACAAAATTAAGAATAAAGAAATATTAGTAAAGAAAAACTACTAGCCAAGCACCAGTGGCTCATGCCTATAATCTTAGCTATTCAGGGTGCTGAGATCTGAGGATTGCGGTTCAAAGCCAGCCCAGGCAGGAAAGGCCATGAGACTCTTATCTCCAATAAACCACTCAGAACACCGGAAGTGGTGCTGTGGCTCAAGTGGTAGAGCGCTCACCTTGAGCTGAAGAGCGCAGGGACAGCGCCCAAGCGCAGAGTTCTAGCCCCAAAACCGAAAAAGAAAAAAAAGAAAAACTTTAAATAAATAATAAGCTTCTTTAAAAGTGAAGGGGGGAGGGAGGGATTGGGAATGTGGCTTCCGGTTAGAGTCCTTGCCTCGCATGCATGAGGCCCTGGATTCAATTCCTCAGCACCATATACACAGAAAAAAGCCAGAAAGTGGTGCTGTGGCTCAAGTGGTAGAGTGCCAGCCTTGAGCAAAAGAAGCTCAAGGACAGTGTCTAGCCCAGAGTTCTAGCCTCAGGACTGGCAATCAATCAATCAATCAACATACATTTTAAAAAGCAAAGGGATAGCCAGACACCAATGGTTCACACCTGTAATCCTAGCTTCTCAGGAGGCTGAGATAGAAGCCAGCTTGGTCAGGAAAGTCTGTAAGACTTTCATCTCTAATAAACTTCTCAGAAAAAGCTGGGAGTGGCACAGTGGCTCAAGTGGTAGAGCACTAGCTTTGAGCAAAATGCAGCCCAGGGACAGCACGCCTAGACCAGCAAGTGAAAGGGTGATACTATTAAAAAATAATTGTACTTGCTGGGCTCAGGCCTGTTATACTAGCTACTCAGGAGGCTGATATCTAAGGATCATGGTTCAAAACTAGCCTGGGGCAGAAAAGTCTGTGAGCTTTTTCTTTTAAAAATTGTGAAAATACCGAATAGAGGGGTTACAATTACATGGGCAAGATAATGAGTACATTTCTTATCAAGCATTGTTGCCTCCTCCTTTGTCATCCCCCCCCCCCAAAGTTATAAAGTTTGTTTTTTGACATAACAGCTTGTACATCTCATTGTTGCAATGGGTCCACCTGTATCCTCTTATTTCCAATAAACCACCAGAAAACCAGAAGTAGAGCTGGGGGCTCAAAGTGCTAGTGTTAGCCTTGAGCCAAAAACTCAGGAACAGCTCCCAGGCCCTGAGTTCAAGCCCCACAACTGACCAAAAAAAAGTACTCATTACTGACTTATGAAGTGGTAACCCTTTTGAACACCACCCTAATAATTCCAATAAAATTTTTTAAAATACTAAGCAATTAAAGAGAAAAATCAGACAAACATAAATGTAATCAAGATAAGGATTACATTTCTTTTTTATTACCTTATAATAAGCAGTTGTACAAAGGGGTTTCTATTCAACCAGTCAGTTTTTTTTTTTTGGGTCCAGTTGTGGGGCTTGAACTCTGGGCCTCGGCACTGTCCCTCAGCTCTTCAGCTCAAGGCTAGCGCTCTACCACTTGAGCCACAGCACCACTTCCGGCTTTTTTTCTTTTTGCTTATGTGGTGCTGAGGAATCAAACCCAGGGCCTCAGGCATGCAAGGCAAGCGCTCTACCACTGAGCCACCTTCCCAGCCCAACCAGTCAGTTTTTAAGTATACTCCTTCTCCATAAATGTTACTCCTTCCATCGTACAGAATTGGTTTTTGAAAAATTTCATTCATATTGGATAAATTAGTGGATTTTGATATTCATTATATATTTACTGGTAACTAAATATACTCACTTGCTATGGTCATCAGTTTCCCAAACATGGCAGAACAGTTAGCCTCTGACTGAAATTTAAAACAGAAACAGAAGAACAAGGTGTCATATGCAGTAATAAATTACTCCAAGAAAAATCAACTCTCATTACTGTGCAATGTGGGTCATACTTAAAAATCACAATGTATAAGCCCAGCACTGGTGGCTTACGCCTGTAATCTAGCTACTCAGGAGGCTGAGATGTTAGCCTGAGCAAGAAAGACAGAAACCAAATTTGGTAAACCATGCAGGAAGCTCTGGGTTTGACTCCTCAGTACCACATACACAGAAAAGCCAGAAGTGGCGCTGTGGCTCAGGTAGCAGAGTGCTAGCCTTGAGCAAAAAGAAGCTCAGGGACAGTGCCCCGGCCCTGAGTTTAAGCCCCACGACTGGCACCAAAAAAAAAAAAAAAAAAAAAAAAAAAAGAACACTACAAATAATCCATGACTTAAACCATTCAGGAACCTACAGTAGGCTGCTTGTGCAAATCCAATAGTTCCCGTACATGACTCCGAAGCATGTTCTGACACTTCCACATTTCATTGAGAGCTCTATAAAGTTAAAAATATAAGCATACATTAATAAAAAAAAAAGAATACATTTAATATAACTTTTCTTATTGTTGATATGGAAACACTACTTTTGTACATCCACATAAAAGTTTTTAAGAAACAACTTACTAGGATTTAAGTACAAATATAAGGGTTTTCATAAAAGGAATTTTTTAGTTTTCAGTAAACGCTGTGCTGGGATTCAAATCCAAAGCCTCATGAATGCTAGGAAAGAACTCTACCACTGAGAGAGAGTTCACAAGTCAGTAAGAGCTTGCCAGGTAAATAAACAATTTTTTGAAAGTTGTCCTAAACAAAGGCAGCTACAGAGTTCCAGACCAGGAAAGATAAAATGTCTAAATGTGTGGCATATACATGCCTCAAGTACAGAGTGGGAATGGTTGTCTATCAGACAAGAAGCAGAAGGCAAAGGACAGGTATAGGGATAATCCTGTATCAAGGGTTTGAACCATGAAAAATAAAGTATCTTATAATGATGTAGATTCCAGAAAAACACTTATTTTTAAATACAAGTTTATTGTTATTAAGGTGATGCATAGAGAGAATTATCATTTCCAGAAGTCATGTAATGAGTACATTAAAAAAAAACACTTTAAATGGTTTTTATTTTATTCTCTTTTCCCTATAAACATTAACTTCCTTTTCTCATAGATCCTCTCCATACATTCAGGGTTACAAAGAGCACTTGTAGAAAGCTATTGTATCTGAATACTTGGGACAGATACAGTGGCTGATAAAAACAGTAAACCAGGATTGTTTTTGCCACCAGGAGTCAGAATTATCACTCATTTGCAAAACTTTAAAATAGTTAACATCTGCTGATGTGGTATATCAGGGATATAAGATTATCTTCACAAAATTTCTGCTAAAAAGATATGATATAGTCTAAGACATGGGTGGGGAAAATCAGTCCACAGGCTGTATAAAGCCCTCTAAATGATCTGGTACATGAGAGACAAATATGCTTGTCAGCTGATTGAGACCATTAGCCTGTACTCATATGGCCCTCTTCTGCTGATATAAATGGCCCATGGTTCAAAAAAAAAGTTCCCTACCCCTGGCCTAAGAATAAGGAAACATTGGGAGAATCCAAATTGAGACCATATGACATAAAACAACTGCCTGTCTGCAAACTCTTCCAAAACACATAAAAGCAAAGCAAAGATTAAACATGGCTCCAGATCAAGAGACTAGAGACATAATAACTAAATATGTAACTACAGGAAGGTGAAACATAAAAAACATTATAATTGCAGTAGTATTAATTTCTTATTCTTTTTTGCCCAGGTACAGTGGTTCATGCCTAGAATTTCAGTGTTTTGCAGACTGTGGTTAACAGTATCACCAAGCCTGAGGTCAGTATGGGCTATCTTGAGTTTAAGGTTAGCCAGGGACATATAACACACTATTTCTATATATGTAAGTAATAATATTTTTCTAATATAAAAAACAAAATTCACATAAGAAAATAAATCAGTCATTTGGAAGTAACTTACTTTACAGCATTTGGATCCAAACTAGCATATAAATAATATAAGCATTTCATTCTTTCTTCTGTTTCCAGGTTGTGGGGAACAAGATACTGGGCAAAAATTTTCTCTACTAACAGTCTAGAAAACAACAAAATAACCCCCCAAAATATAATTAATTTAGAGGCAATAGTCATTTTAACCATTTTAAAATACACCAGTAGTCGTAGTTACAGGCACATATACAATGATCAGTTCCTTTAGTTGGAAGATTTACAGTTTGTACTGTGGCTTTATTTACACTATCATCTATCATTATGAAACATTTGTTCTAGAATTGTAAAGTATTATTTTGAGTGTGTGTGTATGCACACGCACGTGCACTGCTTCTAGGTCTGAACTCAGGGCTTAGGAGCTGTTCCTGAGATTTCTGGTCAGGACACAGTGCTCTACCACTTGGAGCCACAGCTCCATTTCAGGCTCTTTTGGAAGTTTATTGGAAGCCTGGGCTGGCTTCCAACCTTGATCCTCAGATCTCAGCCTCCTGAATGTTATTCTTAAATATAGAAAGTTAGGCTGTCACATCCAATTCTTAGAAGTCTAGAACTCCAGGGCTGGGAAGGTGGCTCAGTGGTAGAGCGTTTGCCTTGCATGCTCAAGGCCCTGGGTTCGATTCCTCAGCACCACATAAGCAAAAAGAAAAAAGCCGGAAGTGGCGCTGTGGCTCAAGTGGTAGAGCGCTAGCCTTGAGCTAAACAGCTGAGGGACAGCGCCCAGGCCCAGAGTTCAGGCCCCATGACCGGACCCCCCTCCCCCCCAAAAAAAAAGAAGTCTAGAACTCCAATAAATTAGGTAAGACTACATACAAAGGTATGGTTCCAGGTAAAGGTAATTCTCAAGAAACACACTAACTTCCTCCAATTATAATTTGTTCCTTTTCCATCCTGTCATGTAGTAAAAACAGAAGGATTTATTTTCTATTATTTCCTGAAAAATGTGCACATTGGTTCAACAGTGGAATATTCTTCCTGCTTGCTTTAAATATACTACTCATTATCAGTGGAATAAGAGAACAAAAGCTTTTCATTTACCCAATGGAATACATATCCAGTGATTACTAAGCAATTTCAATTCAATGAAACATTGCAAAGTATTTCATAACAACCAAAGGTTATTAGTATAATACAAAATAGAATCACAAAATGAAAGCAAATCAGTATTTCTTTGATTGGTAGAGATTGTACTGCAAAAATAAATTACCAGTGCTTATTATTATGGGAACTGCACCATGATGCTTTATATTTATTTAATCCACATGAAAATCCAGTAAGGAAGGCATTATTATTTTTCACTTTTATATAAAACAGACACAGGAATCACATTCTAAATTGTTAGGGGCAGAATAAAACTTTAGTCTCTAGTATACCTCCAAAGTCCATGTTTAATTCACTATTAGGTTACTAGTCAATCATAAACAGGGTCTTACTTAAATATACAATGTATAAATATGCAGAAATAACTGCTAACTTAGAAACAAATTATTTAAACCTGAAATAGACAACACAAGTGAAAAGCAGATTACATTAAGGTTTTAATCAACATATTAAGACTCACTTGTCATCAATGCTGTTCTGATAATAAATATGTAGAAGTTTGTCCTTTATCCAGCTGACTTTCTCTGCAGCTTCCTTTCCTGCTTCACCATGAAGACAGTATTTTTTATAAAGTTGTGCCAGACCCATCATAGCTTCTTTTCTTACTCGCCACTAGAAAACATAACATTCATTAGATAACACATCTTTATACTAATCTGCAAACACTGCTAAGGCTTCACCAGTTAGAACAAACAATTTTATGTAGAAATATATTGTAGAAGAATATTTTTCAGCAGCTTTTACAAAATTACCAATTATTTTCAATGTTCTTACTTAGAAATGAGACTTTAGTTTGTATAAATAGTTCCAAGCTGCCATAGATATTACCAATTTTTTATTTCTCTCAAAGCAACAGTATATGTTATAGATTATTTCATTTGATTCCCTCTAAAAACATACTGGCCAAGTTTTAGACGTGATTACAAATTTATAAAAATATATATAAAATCACTCTGTAAATTAGGGCTTTAACATATAGGATGATTTAGTCTGTTTTAGTACCACCCCAGAATAAGAAGAAAAAAATTGAAGCTGGGATGATAGCTCGGTGGTAGAGTGCTTGCCTTGCATGCATGAGGCCCTGGGTTCGATTCCTCACCAACACATAAACAGAAAAGGCTGGAAGTGGCGCTGTGGCTCAAGTGGTAGAGCGCTAGCCTTGAGCTGAAGAGCTGAGGTACAGTGCCCAGGCCCAGAGTTCAAGACCCACAACTGACCCCCCCCCCCAAAAAATCATTATCAAAATCAATGCAACAGTTAGAAAGAATTTATTCCATTTACATGGTAGATTCAAAGGGAAATTCAGGTACTGTGTTAGTTGGTAAAATACACTAGGATTCCATGCTGTAAATAGCACAATGAAAGCCGGGCTCCGGTGGCTCACGCCTGTAATCCTAGCTACTCAGGAGGCTGAGATCTGAGGATCGCGGTTCAAACCCAGCCCGGTCAGGAAAGACATGAGACTCCTATCTCTAATAAACCACTAGAAAACTGGAAGTGGCGCTGTAGCTCAAGTGGTAGAGCACAGGCCTTGAGCTGAAGAGCACAGGGACAGAGCCCAAGCTCAGAGTTCAAGCCTCACGACCGACCAAAAAAAAAAAAAAAAAAAAAAAAAAGCACAATGAAGTCCCTTTATACAATTGGGGGGGAAGACAAAAAAGAGGCAGGCACTGGTGGCTCATACCAGTAATCCTAGCTGACTCAGGAGGCAAAGATCTTCAAAGCCAGCCCCGGCAGCCAAGTCTGTGAGACTCTTATCTCCAATAAACTGCCAGAAAACCGAAGTGGCACAAGGAAGCTCACAAGTTTGAGATCAACTTTGCCTATACAGTAAGTTCAAAGACAACCTGAACAATGTATTAGTATCTTGCTAAAAAAAAAAAAAGAATACCTAGGAAACCTAAAACTTAGAATTTAATGGTAATCTCAGTTTTACATACAAAAACTATAACTAATATTACAAATAATGCTTCTGTGTGTATGTGTGAGTACACTTATCACACCAGGGCTTATACTCAGGGTTTCAACCTATCATTCTGCATTTTGCTCATGGCTGGCACTATACCACTTCAAACAACTCCACTGTTCTAGCTTTCTGCAGACTAATAGGAGTTAACAGTGTCTCTTATCTATCTGAGCTGGATTCAAACTATGATCCTCAGATCTCAGCCACCTGAGGAGTATAGGCATGAGCCACCACACTCCACAAGAATAATGGTTTTTATTATAGAAAATAATGAATTCGGAGCTGGGAAGGTGGCTCAGTGGTAGAGCGCTTGCCTTGCATGCCTGAGGCCCTGGGTTCGATTCCTCAGCACCACATAAGCAAAAAAAAAGAAAAAAGCCGGAAGTGGCACTGTGGCTCAAGTGGTAGAGCGCTAGCCTTGAGCTGAAGAGCTGAGGGACAGCGCCCAGGCCCAGAGTTCAGGCCCCATGACGGGACCCAAAAAAAAAAAAAAAAAAAGAAAAGAATGAATTCATTTAGCAAACAATTTAAACACAGTAAGTTAGGAAAGAATAAAAGTCCTAACACTTTACCCGTTTATCCAGTGTCCTTTCTCTTACGAAGCCAAGTAGCTGGTCATTTACTAAGGCAAGATCTCTTTTGGCAGCTGTTATTATAGTAACAATGACATCATGACGAATAGCTTCTTCTGGATCATGTGATCTAACCTTCAAATATTCTATAAGGAAAAATAAATTTAAGGTAAATGTTAGGTAATTTGTCATGATTCAGAATGACAGAAGAATAATGCTTTAAGTTTTTGTCCAAATTCAAACAGTATAAAATATTGCACAAAATGAAAATCATTTTAATGCAGTAGTAAGTACTCTGTGATAGTAAGAAACTCCTTATATCTGCATAGTATTTTGTTGTTGTTGTTTTGTTTTGTCTTGTTTTGTTTTGGTGCTGGTACTGGGCTTGAACTCAGGACCTGGGTACTGTCCCTGGGCTATTTTAGTGCTCTATCATTTGAACCACAGCACCACTTATGGCTTTCTTGCTAAATAACTGGAGTCTTATAGACTTTCCTGCCCAGGCTGGCTCTGAAACATGATCCTCACATCTCAGCTTCCAATGTAGCCAGGATTATAGGCGTAAGCCACTGCTATACCAAGCTCATAATACATATTTAGTAAAAAAGTGAAATAACACACTATTTGATTTATTTGGAATTTGTTACAACTAAAAGACGTAAAAAGAAATACAGAAAAATGATAAGAAGTTAGGTGATAAGTGATTGATATAAAATTGAGTATAATACAACTGTAACACATTCTTCGGCAACTTATCACACAAATTAAAACCAAAAAGGAAACCTATTTGGTACTATCCAATAGGTAGGTTCAAATGATTTAACTGAAGAATAAATAATTCTAGTCTAATCAAAATGTCATCACTTTTCCAGAAGATAAATGCTTTTTGCCAGTGCTGGATAGTATCCCTGAGCCTCTTTGTACTCAAAGCTTGCATTCTATCACTTCAGCCAGATCAACTCTCCTGTATTTTTCTGAGTAGTTTATTGGAGATAAAAGTCTCACAGAGGGCTGGGAATGTGGCTTAGTGATAGAGTGCTTGCCTAGCATGCATGAAGCCCTGGGTTCCATTCCTCAGTACCATATACACAGAAAAAAAGCCAGAAGTAGTGCTGTGGCTCAAGTAGCAGAGTGCTAACCTGCAAAAGAAGCTCAGGGACAGTGCCCAGGCCCTGAATTCAAACTCCAGGACTGACAAAATAAAAAAATAAAGTCTCACAGACATTCCTGCCCCAGCTGGCTTCAAATTGCTGTCCTCAGATCTCAGCCCTCCTGAGTAGTTTAGGATTATAGGCTAGTGTCACTAGCACCCTGCTTACAATTACTTTTTTTGCTTATTGGTAGATATGACTTGTGAATATGCCAAAAGGCATATGTTCTCAAAGGCTTATCTTCTCAAACTATGGTTCCTAAAATATTTTTAAGTTAATTTTACTGTAAAGATGCTGTACACAGAGGGGTTGGATGCATGAGTAAAGCACTGAGCACAGTACCTGTCAAGCACTGTCACCCTTTCCCTTGTTGCTCTCTCACTATCCCTTCCCTCCCCCATCTAAAAAATTTCAAATGGCCAAAATGTGAAGATTTAAGTTGTAATTTTATTTTATAAAGATGAAATCATTTCCCATTCCATAAAAAAACAATTATTAGAAACTATGCAGGGCAAGAGCAGCTGGCTCAAGACTATAATCCTACTCGGGAGGCTAAGATCTGATGATCCCAGTTGAAAGCCAGCTTGTGCAGACAAATGCATGAAACTATTGTTTCCAATTAACCAGCAAAAAGCTGGAAGTTGAATGTGGTTCAAGTGGTGGAATGCCAGCCTCAAGTGAAAATGCTATGCAAGAACATATCCTGAGTCCAAGCCCCAGTAGCAGCACCAAAAGGAAAAAAGGAAAGAGAAGGGAGGGAAGGATTAAATCCTATTTAGAAACTGAAGTTAAGTCACAGGGGACATTTAAAATTTATTTTGGCAGGAGAGATTGTCCAAAAAAATAAATAAATAATCATTCCCTGACTTATGTAACTACAACCCCTCTGTACACCACCTTCATAACAATTTTTTAAAAAGTAATTTATTTTGTTTTTTTTTTTTTTTTGGGAGGGGGGGGTGGGTCTGGTCGTGGGGCCTGAACTCTGGGCCTGGGTGCTGTCCCTCAGCTTTTCAGCTCAAGGCGAGTGCTCTACCACTTGAGCCACAGCACCACTTCCGGCCTTTTTTTTTTTTTCTGCTTATGTGGTGCTGAGGAATCGAACCCAGGGCCTCATGTATGCAAGGCAAGCGCTCTACCACTGAGCCACCTTCCCAGCCCTGGGGTTGTATTTATAGCTCAGTGGTATTTTGTCTGGCATGTACAAAGTCCATGGGTTATTTTTGTGATTAATATGTGCAATCAACTACCAGGTAACTCAGGTAACTTACCTGTAAGGTCCTTTGCTAAATCTGGATGATTCATTAAACAGTGACTGGCAAATTTTACACTTTCTAATCTCACAGGAACATGAATGTCGTTAAATCTACATAGAGAACATAAAAGTTATCTTCAAATAAGATAATCCAATATGTAAATGTTTATAACAAAATGTTATGACAGCTAATATGCTCTGATGAAAGAATATAAAGTACAGAAGTAAGCAAAAATATACATAACTTAAAAAGTATTTGAAAAAACTGAATTTACCATGCTAAAACAAGTAAAAATCAGAATACTATATAACCCCAACACCAAACTAATTTTGTAGACCTAAAATGCCAAGACCTTTTCATTTATGCTAAAAACAAGAAAAATTCAGAACACAAAATCAGTCTGAAAAATGTTTAAAAGAAAAGAATTCAAAAATGTGGGTATAAAGCAAACTTTAGCTGGGCACTGATGGCTCACGCCTGTAATCCTAGCTACTCAGGAGGCTGAGATCTGGGGATCATGGTATGAAGTCAGTCTGGAAAGGAAAGTCCATGAGACTTTCATCTCCAATAAAGTATTCAAAAAAAGCCAGAAGTGGCACTGTGTTTCAAGTAGTAAAGTGCTAGCCTTGAGCCAAAGAAGTTCAGGGACAGAGCCTAGGCCCTGAGTTCAAACCCTGGGACCAGCACCAGGTTAAAAAAAAAAAAAAAGCAAACCTTATATAAAAGGAAGATCCAGAAGTTCAAAAGGGACTATACAAAAGGGTGAACCATACTGCCTTCACCACAAAAATTTAATCTGGACAGGATCAACTTATAGAAGAATACTCTTTTAAAGATCTGGTATAAGAATCCAATGAATAGGAAACACAATGTGCAGTTATCTAATAATGCTAAGTTTATTAATTCAGATTTGAGATAGACTGTACAACTTTTGAATGTATTTACTAATGGCAAATTACATTGGGCTAGGGTGTAATTCAGTCTTGGACCATGTTCTCAAAAATGCGTGGCCTTGGGTTCAATTATAACTCTAGTAGTAGGGTAATAATGTGATTCTAACTGAATAGAAATATTTTTGTTTTTTAAGTGATCTCATAAAAATAACCAAATAGCCAGGTGAAGAAGTTCAAGCATATAATTCCATTTATTTGGAAGGCAGAGATCAGACAGAGTAGCTTAGCACAGTTGCAAGTGCCTCTTATTCCAAGGTAGGGAGAAGCAAAATAGCTAGTCATAGTGGCACACACCTGTCATCCCAGCATCAGAAGAAAACACAAGGAGGGCAGTACTTCAGGTCAGCATGGCCATAAAGTAAGGTCCTAACTAAAAATCTGTATTTTTAAGCAGAGTAGCTCCAAAATATAGAAGCCTGAATTTTCTTACCGTCCAAGAAAACATTGCCAAAGAGGACGATTTTGAGTTGCCAAATCAGAATCTTTAGAGCCAAACAATTTTGCTAAAAGTCGAACAACAGCTAATCTTTCTTCTCCATCATTGCTCTACAAAGTAAAAAGAAAGTAAATAAGGCCAAACTTACACTATTCAGATTACAAAAAAATGAAAAACTTTCCAATAGACCTAACCTTGCAATTCTGGTTATAATGTTGACAACTTTAATATATCGTATGTGTTTTATTTACTACCAGAAATGTTTCCATGTTAGATCATCTGGTTCTTTGGTATTATCTCACAACAAAAATTCTGTCAAGGACAAAGCTACAAATAATTATTTTTATTTTATTGTTCATGTGGCTTGTACTCTGGGCCTGGGTGCTGTCCCTGAGCTCTTAAGCTCAAGGCTAGTGCTCTACCACTTGAGCCACAGATCTACTTCCAGTTTTCCGGTGGTTTAACTCAAGTGGTTGAGTGCTAGCTCAGGGACAGTACCCAGGCCGGGGTTCAGTCCCCAGGACTGGCCAAAAAAAAAAAAAAAAAAGTAAACATATACCCAAGCCAGGCGCCAGTGGCTCACACCTGTAATCCTAGCTACTCAGGAGACTAAGGTCTGAGGATCATGGTTCAAAGCCAGTCCAGGCAGGAAAGTCCATGACTCTTATTTCCAATTAACCACCAGAAAACCAGAAATAGAGCTGTGGCTCAAATGATAAAGCACTTGTCTTGAGCTGAAGAGAGCAGGGACAACACCCAGGCCCAGAGTTCAATCCCCATGACCAACAAAAAAGAGGAGAGAAGAGGGGAGGAGAAGAGAGGGGAGGAAAAGAAGAGGGGAGGGGAAGGGAGAAAAAAAGAGTCTCATGGACTTTCCTGCCCAGGCTGGCTTTGAACCACGATCCTCAGATCTCAGCCTCCTGAGTAGCTAGCTACGAATTACAGGCATGAGCCACAAGCTCCCGGCTAAAAAAAATTCTTAAACGCAAAATGTTATTCATTTATTGATAGTATTAGCCAATGAATGCTGCTAGGTTACAAAACTCCAAGGAATCTAACTCTCTGGACGCTGGAAGTAGATTACATATACAACCTGTGTCCAATAGCACATACAGAGAAAAATCAATGGAAGTTTTATTTGAAGGATTTTCTAAGCATTTTTAATGTTCTCAAAGGAGTACAACCAAAGATTCTGAATTGTAACAGGCTGAGTCTATAGGGTTTGGAAATAAAACTGAAGAAACCACCACAGTCATAAATTTTTCCTAGGTTATATAGTACATACATATGACATTAAAAGGGGTAACCTAATTGCATCTACTACCAAAACTAATCAAAACCTCAGTTTTTTCAATTGAAATGAATACCAATACAAGCTAGAATTTCAGAAAGGAACAAAATATAGGTGATAGCACATGTTTATTACTGTTGTAAGACAATAAAAAATTTTACATGACAGATAATAAATTAGTACTGGTTCCATATAAAGCTTTAAAAGAATATTGAGACTGAGTTAAGAGGAAAAAAAAAAAAAAACACCTCATAAGCCATTTAAGATGTTACTACCCAGTTCCAGCCATTTTGTAGTCATATAAAAACTATGGGCCCAGCCAGGTACCAGTAGTACACATTTGTAATTCTAGTTACTTGGGAGGCTGAGAATGGCATGATTTGAAGTCAATCTGTGTAGAAAAGTTTATGAGACACTTCTTTTCATCTAGCTGGGTACAGTGACATGGGCTTGTCATCCCTAAGCTATGGGGGGAGCTGACACTAGGAAGACTATGGTTCCAGTCAGAACGTATCTAAAAACAAAAAATCAAAACAGGGCTAGAGGTTGTCCTCTCCCACCATATCCATGTCAGAGTGCAAAACCACAGGTCTAGAAAAGTATTTTCTTAAAAACTTTTCATCTGGACATTTAACAAAATCTTAGATTTGTAAATTTATACATACGTCTTACTGCTTGTTGAAAATTAAAACAGGGGCACCGGTGGCTCATGTCTGTAATCCTAGCTACTCAGGAGGCTGAGATCTGAGGACTGCAGTTCAGTATCAGCCCAGACAAGAAAGTCTGTGAGACTCTTATCTCCAATAAACCACTCAGACTACCAGAAGTCACCTGTGGCTCAAGTGGTAGAACATTAGCCTCAGGGACAAGGTCTAGGACCAGACTTCAAGCCCCACAACCAATTTAAAAAAAAAAAAAAAAAAAAAAACTGCTTGGGGCTGGGAAGTTGGGTCAGTGGTAGAGTGCTTGCCTTGCATGCATGAGGCCCTGGGTTCAATTCCTCAGTACTACATAAACAGAAAAAGCCAGAAGTGGTGCTGTGGCTCAAGTGGTAGAGTGCTAGCCTTGAGCTGAAGAGCTGAGGGACAGTGCCCAGGCCCAGAGTTCAGGCCCCACGACACGATAGATAAAGAGAGGAGAGAGAGAGAGACCCCCAAAACAGTAGCTCTCCTGTAATTCTAGTTATTCAGGAGGCTGAGATCTGAGGGTTGAGTTCACACACACACACACACACACACACACACACACACACACACACACACACACACACACACACACACACACACACACACACACACACACACACACACACACACACACACACACACACACACACACACACACACACACACACACACACAGTAGCTCTCCTGTATTTCTGGAAATGAAGCAGTGGAGAATGCCCTACTCTTGAGTTTAAGTCCAATACAAGCAAACAAAAGAAGGCTTTTGATCTGCACTATAAACATGTCATAAAATTGTTAAGACATGCCAGTGGCTCACATCTGTAATCCTAGCTACTCAGGAGGGTGAGAAATGAGGATCATAACTGAAAGGCAGTCTAGGAAGAAAAGTTTATGAGACTCTTATCTCCAATTAGCCAGGAAAAAAAAAAAAAGTGGAGCTTGGCTCAAGTGATAGAGTGAGCCTTGAAGCAAAAAAGCTGAGGGACTGTGCCCAGGACCTATTCCAAAACAAAAGGGGGGCACATTTTTGAGCACTTGATTTTAATACTTCTTTTATTTGTTTTGTGTCAGTATTTTAACTTGTAATTCACCTCAGTTATTTTTGATCAAAGTTGTGCCACACCTCCATTCCACCTTTCAGCCAGTTAATTGCAGATAAGAGTCTCATGGACTTGTCTACCTGGCTGGTTTCCAAATGCAATGAGCCACAGGCACCTTGCTGAATTTGACATCTTCTTATGTTTAAAAACACACCAAATGTAATAGATAAATACATTCATACCATTAATACCAACATACTGAATATTATACATTTCAAGGATAATACTATTTTCTTCTCTATTACTGTATCAATATATTGAAATTTGGGTATGTTATACTTCTGTAGTGCAAATTCTGCTCTCACCTGTAACAAGAGATGCTGTTTTATTCAAATGATTAAAAAAATACTTAAGTAAATGTAGAGATAAACTAAATCCAAATTTTGGTCTTTTATAAATTATCTAGTACACATTTTTTCTTTAAAACTTAAAAAATCTTTGAAAATTAGTCAATCCTACCTTCAATTTGAATTCAAGCTGCGGCATGACAGATAATAATAAATGAGGATCTATAGCAAAAAGTTCCTGAATCAGATCAAAAACATGTTCTGACAAATCACTCACTGATGATCTTCCCAGCACCAGGACTTGATTGAAGAACTGTAAGAAATATTAAAAACAAAAGTATGTATCTCATTTAAAAACCTGACTTGTTCTCTATGAACATGCATTTAAATGATATAACATATGCAATAAAGAAAATGACACAGAATAGGCATTTGGATTTTTAATGTACAATAGGACAGCCATCTGATAGCAGAAAAAGTAAACTTACTATATTATCAAATCTTGACTACAACAGAAAAAAATTTTTTTAAATTGGACTATGGCTGACTTTCAAACAAGCACAAAATTGCTGAAATCAATTTTTATTAAAACAAAACCATTCAGACAACTTGTGTTCATTACAACTTGTGTAGAGGGCTGGGAAGGTGGCTCAGAGGTAGAGCGCTTGCCTTGCATGTATGAGGCCCTGGGTTCGATTCCTCAGCACCACATAAGAAAAAGCCGGAAGTGGCACTGTAGCTCAAGTGCTAAAGCACCAGCCTTGAGCTGAAGAGCTGAGGGACAGTGCCCAGGCCCAGAGTTCAGGCCTCACGACTGGCAAAAAAAAAAAAAAAAATCTGTAGAGATTATTTCTTTATAACAGTGAAAAAAATTAAACTCAATCTCTCAATCTCTACCATGTTATATAAAAATGATTCTTTTATCACAAATTTAATGGATATGAGGTGGTGAAGTTGTGGTCTGTTATTATTGTTAGCACACAGAGAAAATGAACTACATTTTGATTATAAGACAAAAAGATTGGTCACAGAAAAGCTAGCTGAGGGCTAGTGGCTGGTTCAAGTGGTACAGTGCCTGCCCTGCAAACACTAGGCTCTGAGTTTAATCCCCAGGACCAGTAAGTTAATTAAAACAATTTTAAAGCCAGCTGGTAATTTTAAGTATTACAAAGAAAGAAGAGTACAACTTAAGAGCTATTTCCTTCTTGCCTTAGTAGTTAAGTACTAAATTTTTAAAAAATGTCACCAAGGAAGCTGTATGCAAAAAAGTATGCTATTTCCAGTATCCTAAAATATTCATTTGAAAAAAGCAATATAAATGAAAGGAAAATATTCAGCAAGGTGGAAATACTCAGTGGCTTAGAATCATCTCCCTAGCTACTCAGGAGGCTGAGATCTAAGGATCTGTAGTTCAAAGCCAGCCTGGGCAGACAAATTCTTTTCTCCAAGTAACCAGCAAAAAATTAGACGTGGAGATAAGGCCAAATGAGAGCATAAGGCCCTAAATTCAAGCTCCAGTAAGGTAGAAAAGAAAAGATTTGTATTTACTATTGGGCCCACAAAAAAAATAAAACTGACAGGTTTAGCGAAACAGCCAAACACAAATATACACAGAATGTTACTTTCTAAGAACTATATTGATATTTCTGAAAGTTAAAAACAGTATATTCAAGGTTGAGAGATACTTTTCAATGCATAATCTTGTTACTATTTTTGCAATCATTTTACATACTTAATAGTTTAGTGAAAAAATACCAATACTATGTCATTTAAATTAATATTTTATTATAAGATAAGCAATTCAATAATAAATGTTACACTGAAGAAGATAATTTGTAAAGGAAAACATTTTTTAAAAGCTTTAAGGCAAGGCAATAGGGAAATGGATTTTTATTAATTTTAAAGTCATAGCCATTCATATTATAAAATTAAAATGCGGAAATATATATGAATGAATGACAATGAAACACAACTCCATATTGACATAGTGGAACATTGAGTTTTATTTCTTTCCTCACAAACTATTTTTTTACTTAATTTTTTTAAAAAACCAAAATTGTATTCTTAATTAAAGTTTTTGTTTTCATTCTTCTATCAAGAAAGGGTCAGACTGTGTAGACCAGAGTAGCCTGAAACCTGCTATGTAGCCCAGAGAGGCTTCTCAAACTCACAGTACTTCTGCCTCAGCCTCCCTCCCAAGTGCTGGGATTACAAGGGTATGCCACCATGGTTGGCTCAATGAAATTTCAAGTATTTTTATACCACCTATTCAAGAAGAAATAGAAGCGTTTCAGAAAAATGATCTAGAAGACAGAAGAAATTGCGTATAGATACAGAACTTCAAAGGTAAAGATGCAGGAGAAATTGAAAGAGATTAGCATATTTGGGAGATATTAAGTATAAACACAAAAGCCAAAGATGGAGTTGGAGACAAACCTTTTTAAATAACATCTACCACTTTAAAGCAACTCCAATAAAATTACAAAGTTATGCTGTCTTTTAAAAAATTGTAATCACATTCAGATATAAAAGCTTTTATATATGTTCTTAATACAATGGTTCAGACAATAAATCTGAATGTGAATAGTTCTAATAAACATACATTTGATTAAGAATTGCACAATTATAAAATATAGACAGATAATACATACATTAGCAATGCACGCCTCAATAGTCTGGACTGTCCTTTTCAACAAGACTTTTGCAAGGTCAAAGGATTGTTTATTTAAATTCTGAAAAATAGCAAAAATGTGAAAAATTACAAAAGAATTGAATTTATGAAACACCATCATAACACTACAGTCTCAAATCTATTAAAATATGAAAGATGAAACAAATACAAGGGAATTCCATTTAAGGTTTAACCATCTACTTTAGTCAGGGAGTCACAAATGCCTAAGTTGCTGAATGAACTTCAACAAATCCTAAAGTGAAATACAATATAAGACACTAATAAGTGGAATCCTCTATTAAATTTTGCTGTAATTAAAACAGAAATAAGACTTCTTGGCTTTGTTTATATACTGATCAATATGAACTGGTAACTATATCCACGTATCCTAAATACCCTTGACCGGCGCCCCTCCCCCCATTCTAACCCACCCATGTTAAGTACTTCATTGCCCAATAAATTTCTTTCTTTAAGAAGAGTAGATCTGGAAAGTGTTCTAAAAAAGGGTCTGGTCATTTGTAATCTGACAATGGTAACTGCTTAAATCTCAATATACCATAATCAATTAAAGGATCTAATAAAGACCATAACAATGACATATTCTTGATTTTTAAAAATTTATTGAAGAAATTATAAATTGAGGATTTGAACAGAAGGGGAAATGAATGGGGGAGAATGAAGGAAGGGCTGATACTGACCAAGAAGTACTGTATTCACAACACAACTTATGGAATTAACCCCTCTGGTACAACTAATAATTTTTAAATGAGTATTTCATGCACAAAAAAGAAAAAAATTCTTATCTTGAAAAACACACTAATATCTCTCTATACTATAAAGTTGTTTGTTTTTTTTTGGTCGGTCATGGGGCCTGAACTCTGGGCCTAGGTGCTGTCCCTCAGCTCTTCAGCTCGATGCTAGCCCTCTACCACTAGAGCCATAGCACCACTTCTGGCTTTTTCTGCTTATGTGGTGCTGAGGAATCAAAACCAGGGCCTCATACATACGAGGCAAGCACTCTACCACTCTATCCAGCCCTATATTATAAAGTTTGGCACCACAGTGAAATTCATTCATTATGGTTTTGTACTTTTCTCAAAAAGTGGATATGAAACTATATGGTATAGATCAATTATCATAATTATCATCAAATTGTTTATGTAAAAGGCAATATAGTAATGATTTCAGGTTTTGTGGGTTATGGGCATACAATTCTGCTGCTATTGTTTGAAATCAGTCATAAAATAAAAAGATGCTCAGCCAGGAGCCAGTGGCTCATGCCTGTAATCCTAACTAGCCTTGCACTGTTATTCCCTTAATTATTTGCTTCCCAAATAGCAGTGATTGTCAGTGTGAACCAATGTGATTAACCTGTGTTTCTTAAAGAAGGGTACATTTCACACTAAAAAAACAAAACAAACAAACAAAAAAACCCATTATTCCAATTCCAAATTTCCCTTATTCTGCCCGAGGTATTTTTCTTTTTCTTATACTATCAAAAACATTCCCTAGCAGTTCGTGCCTATCACTCTAAATACATGGGAGCCTGAGATCAAAGACATAATGGATGAAGACCAGCATGGACAGAAAAATCCAAAGGAGAGGGTATTTGATGAATAGGACCATAAGCCTATCTATGCTGAGAAGCCTAGAACAAAAGAAATGTAGTCTAAGCCCAGGCTTTGGCTCAGACCCAAGCAGTAGGTCCTTTTTCAAATAACCAGTGAAAAAAAGGGACTAGATATGGCTCACAGGTAGAGGAATTGCCAAACAAGCTCAAGTCCAAGGCCAGGTCAAAATCTAGTTCAGATGGGCCCAGTGGCTCATGCCTATAATCCTAGCTACTCAGGAGGCTGAGATCTGAGGATCATGGTTTAAAACCAGTCCAGGCAGCAAAGTCCCCATGAGACTCTTTTCTTCAATTAACCACTCAAAAACCAGAAGTGGAGCTATTGCTCATATGGTAGAGCACTAACCTTAACAAAAGAGCTCAGGGACAGCAACCAAGCCAAGTTCAAGCCCCATAACTAAAGAAAAAGTAAACCTAGTTCAGCTAACAACAACTAAAAATATCTTTTCTCCAACTATAGAATCATTTGAATTAATGAAGTATAAGCATTTAGATATGCAAAGATTTAAATATTAATCACGTATTTCAGTAGCTAAGTACTATTAGAAGCACTGGGTAAATAACAAGTTCAGAGTAGGCTTGAGTAAATATCTCATAGGAAGTCACAGCAATGGGGATGAATGGGACAGAACTGAATCATCCTGTCCCCCCCACCCACAACATTAATCATATACTCTCACTTCTGCCTATTCTTTTCCTGAAAGTTCCTAAGAAAACTGTGCAATAAGAGTTCTTAAAAAGAAGTTCCAATTCCCACTGTGTTTAGTGGTACACACCTGTAATATTATCATTTGGGAAACTAAGGTAAGAGGATTGCCAGTTTGAGAGCAGCCAGATATCTACTCAGTAAGGCCCTATCTTAAACTTTAAAAGAGCAAAGAAATCCAATCTCTCAGGTTCCGTATCTGTGTTACAAATAAGGAAAGACAACAGCCCAATCATTATCATTTCCGGGTTGTTTGTGAGTGGTGAATACAAAACACTTCCTATCCCCATAAAATAAGTAGCACTTAGCTGAATGAAAATCTTTTTTTTTTTTTTTTTTTTTTTTTTTGGGTTCCGGTTGTGGGGCCTGAACTCTGGGTCTGGGAGCTGTCCCTCAGCTCTTCACCTCAAGGCCAGCGTTCTACACTTGAGCCACAGCACCACTTCCAGCTTTTTTCTTTTTGCTTATGTGGTGCTAAGGAATTGAACCCAGGACCTCATGCAGGCGAGGCAAGTGCTCTACCACTGAGCCACCTTCCCAGCCCCCTGAATGAAAATCTTATACAATATTAATGAGCATATCTTCTAAAAATAATAGCTATAAAATACTGTGGAAAATGTCAGTAGGAAAAATTACATAGAATTGCAAAGAGCCAAAACTAATCATTGATTTGTATGTCTAGCATTACCTTTAAATATTAATCAATATCTTCAAACTATACAGACCTTATGTGCAGGTATGAGGTTAATAAGAATGGAGTCCAATAATTCTTGAGTAACTCCATCTCCTTCCATGATGATAGAACTCATCAAATCTAGCATGTGCATTTGTACCTTCTTATTGTGGCTATTGCTAAAAAAGAAAAAGAAAAGAAAAAGATAAGTATATAAAAAATATAAACTTGACAATTCCACCAATTATTTTTCCTTTTTGTGTGAGACAGAGTCTAATTATGTAGCCCAAGTTGGTCTTGAATTTGTGATCCTCTGTCTCAGTCATCCAAGTGCTAAGACTACAGAAAAATAATGCTATGCCATGTCAGCTACATTTCCCAGTTTTAACAACAATCACAGATATAAAAGGATTCTTCATTTGAGAACTATGCTCACAATGTCAAATTAGGCTGTAAAGAAGTTTTTGTTTCTATCTTGAGTACTACAGTAGCTGTAAGATAGTATTGAAAAGTATTTCACAAAAACAAAGAGTACTTTAATTTCTAATGAAGTCCACATCCTTTACAATTTACTGATCTCTACTCGCTAACACACACACAAGAGAAAAAAAGATATTAAATGATGTCTTGGGTGAATGCATGACTCAAGAGGTAGGTAGAGAATATTTGCCTCTCAAGCACTAGAGCCCTCAGTTCAAAATCTACATCTCAAAAAATGGAAAGAAAGAAATGGTGTCATCTATACTAATATTATAAATATGCAACAAGGATTAAGTCAGGAATCACGTACAACTCTTTAGAATTAAGTTGATTATCATGAATAACTCAGCCATTTGGTATTCAATGATAATACACAGAGCTATAGTGAGTACTGGTGGCTCACCCATGTAATCCTAGCTATTCCGGAGGCTAATATCTGAGGATTTGGGTTTAAACCCAGCCTAGGCAGCAAAGTCCATGAAATTCTTATTGTTATTAATTAACCACCAAAAGGTAGATATGAAGATGCAATGCTAGTGGTAGAGTACCAGCCTTTAAATAAAAAGCACCGAGATGCCTGTAGTACTGGCCCTAGAATTGTCACACACACAAATAGCCCCATACCAACAACAACAACAAAAATCCAATTTACAAGTTGGTAAGAAAATTGTCACTGTTAGAAACTTACAAGTTTGAGAAAGTCAACTTTTCACTTCTTCACCAAAATATCTTGTATATTTTACAAAATACCAAGATTATGAAGTATCAACTAGAAAGTTCTATACATGAAAGAAGATGATAAGAGACTTTCAGTCTGATAAAACAAGAAAAGGCAAAGCAAAACAAAAATCTATTATGTACTTGACTCTCTGATCCATATATACTTGAGGGTAAGAAGATAGGAGAAAAGACAAAAAATTTCAGATTTCAGAAACCTCTCAATCAGTAACTTTTCTAACAAGATGCAGGAACATTAACAGAGGCAAGATTGTAACTGAAACCAAAAACTGGGGAAAACATATGCAACAGCCTTTGGAAGGAAAAACAAAACCAGATCATTTTCAAGTCAATTGCCTAGGAAAAGTGTAGGCTGTATGGGCAAGAAGCCATCAAAGGGCCTGATGATTCCCCAGAGTATAGTTTGCAAGTAGTGTATCAGAAGAGATAGAAAGACTGACAGAGTAATAAGCCCAAAGAATCTTCAAGTGCTTAATGATCAGCTTGATGATCACACAAGGAAATGCCCTGACTTTAAGAACCCACTGAATGGAGAAGAGGGAATAATCCCTGGAACTTTAATAGAGAATATAATTTAGTATAAACCCACATATCCTAAAAGCTTAATAAGCATACACACAGACTGGGAAGGTAGCTCAGCAGTAGAGTGCTTGCCTTGCATACATGTAGGGTTTTGTTGTTTGTTTTTTGATGCCAGTACTCTGCCTTGAACTCAGGGCCTCATGCTTTTGGTAGCTTTTTAGTTCAAGGCTGAAAATCTACTATGTGAGCCACAGCCCACTTCCAGCTTTTTTTGTTGTTGTTGGTTGGTTGTGGGGCTTGAATTCAGGTCTTGGGCGCTTTCCCTGAGCCTCTTTGTGCTCTTTGTGCTCAAGGCTACCACTCTACCACTTGAGCTACTTCTGGTTTTTGAGTGGCTAGTTGAAGGTAAGAGTCTAATGGGGACTTTTCTGCCCGGTCTGGCTTCGAACTACAAACCTCAGATCTCAGACTCCTGAGTAGTTAGGATTACCACTGGTGCCCAGCCTCTTCTACCATTTTTTTTTTGGGGGGGGGCCAGGTCGGGGAGGGGTCAGTTGTACCAGTTGATCTCTGGGCCTAGGGGCCATACCTGAGCTCTTCAGCACACGGTGAACACTTTACCATTTGAGCCACAGTGCCACTTCTGGTTTTCAGGTAGTTAATTGAAGATAAGAGTCACAGACTTTCCTGCCAGGGCTGGTGTTGAACCAAGATCCTCAGCTCTCAGCCTCCTGAGTAGCTAGGATTACAGGCATGAGCCACTGGTTCTGTGCTATTCTTAATGTTACCCTCTGCTCTACTCCCCTCCACCCCCAGCTACTTTTCAGATATTTTAAATTTATTTTTAGGTAATTATGTATCATAAATAGTATTTCTTCCTTTTTGTGTATATGCGTATTTATTTTTGGTCGGTCATGTGGCCTGAACTTGGCCTGGGCACTGTCCCTGAGCTCTTCAGCTCAAGGCTAGTGACCTACCATTTGAGCCACAGCAACACTTGCAGCTTTTTCTGCTTATGTGGTGCCGAGGAATCGAACCCAGGGAGGGAATTTTCAAACATACAAAAAATAAGAGAATTCATCACCAGCAGACCTACACTACCAGAAATGGAAATATGGGCTAGGAAGTTGGCTCAGCGGTACAGTGCTTGCCTCACATGCATGAGGCCCTGGGTTCAATTCTTCTGCACCACATAAGCAGAAAAAAGGCAGAAGTGGCACTGTGGCCCAAGTGGTAGGGCACTAGCCTTGAGCTGAAGAGCTGAGGGACAGTGCCCAGGCCCAGAGTTCAGCTCCCATGACTGACCAAAAAAAAAAAAAAGGAAATGTTAAAGGAAGTACTCCAGACTAAAAAATCTACAAGATATAAATGTGCATATGAGTAAAAAAACAAAGCATTTTGTAAAGAAATAATATGTGTCTGCCGGGTGCTGGTGGCTCACGCCTGTAATCCTAGCTACTCAGGAGGCTGAGATCTGAGGATCACAGTTCAAAAGCCAGCCAGGGCAGGAAAGTCAGTGAGACTTTTATCTCCAATTAACTCCTGAAAACCAGAAGTGGTGCTGTGGCTCAAGTGGTAGAGCACTTGCCTTGAACAGAAGAGCTCAGGGACAGTGAGAAAGAAAAGAGAGAGGAAGGAAGGAAGGAAGGAAGGAAGGAAGGAAGGAAGGAAGGAAGGAAGGAAGGAAGGAAGGAAGGAAGGAAGGAAGGAAGGAAGGAAGGAAGGAAGGAAGGAAGGAAGGAAGGAAGGAAGGAAGGAAGGAAGGAAGGAAGGAAGGAAGGAAGGAAGGAAGGAAGGAAGGAAGGAAGGAAGGAAGGAAGGAAGGAAGGAAGGAAGGAAGGAAGGAAGGAAGGAAGGAAGGAAGGGCCTACTGGTAGTCAAATCCTACCAAAAGTTTTTTTTTTCTCATTCAATCTTTTGCATAGATTTCTGTCTTAAAATTAGGCCTGTCTGATTCTTTACTGTTTATTCTAGGTTAATATTAATTTTATATTCTATTCAGTTTTTATTTAAAAAAATCCATAGAAAACTGTTCTCCATAATGCAAATCATTACCTATATATGGCTAATGAACACTTGGAAGTATGGTCAGAGCCATTTATTAAAAGGATAATTAAGTCCGGCGCCAGTGGCTCATGCCTGAAATCCTAGCTACTCAGGAGGCTGAGATCTGAGGACTGCAGTTCAAAACTAGCCTGGGCAGGAAAGGCCATAAGACTCTTATCTCCAATGAACCACTAGAAAACCAGAAGTGGCGCTGTGGCTCAACTGGTAGAGCACTAGCCTTGAACTGAAGAGCTGAGGGACAGCATCCAGGCCCAGAGTTCAAGCCTCACAACTGACAAAAACAAAACAACAACAACAAAAGGACAATTAGCCAGGTGCTGGTGGCTCATGCCTGCAGTCCTAAATTACTCAGGAGGCTGAGATTTGAGGATCATGGTTAGGAGCCAGCCTGGGCAGAAAAGTCGCCTTGAGACTCTTATCTCTAATTAATTAACCATTAAAAAACCAGAAGTGGCACTGTGGCTCAAAGTAGTAGAGCATTAGCTTTGAGCAAGAGGAGAGCTTAGAGACAGCACCCAGGCCCTGAGTTCAAGCCTCACAACTGACCAAAAAAAAAGGATAATTCTTTTGGACATAGTGGAATTGATAAAGTATTAAAATAAATTGCATGTTCTTCCTACTTGTCTGAATTTTGCCATTAGAAATTTAAAATTTATGTAAGACATTGTTTACATATTCAAATGCTTTATAATACAACTCATTTAGATGCTTTTTTTTTTTTTTTGTCCTTTGTAGGGCTTGAACTCAGGGTCTAGTTGCTGCCCCTGAGCTCTTCTGCTCAAAGTTAGTCCAGCAAAAGCCTTTCTTAACTATAAGAAAAATACAAGGGCTGGGAAGGTGGCTCAGTGGAAGAGTGCTTGCCTTGCATGCCTAAGGCCCTGGGTTTGATTCCTCAGCACTACATAAACAAAAAAGAAAAAAGCTGGAAGTGGTGCTGCAGCTCAAGTGGTAGAGCGCTAGCCTTGAACTGAAGAGCTGAGGGACAGCACCCAGGCCCAGAGTTCAGGCCCCATGACCAGACCCAAAAAGAAAAAGAAAAAGAAAAATACAAAAACATCATTTTGAGATCTTCTGTCCAGTAACCTGTTCGAAGCCAACACTCTCATGCTGTATTACTTTTCCTATTTCTATGAAACAAAAGCTGACTTAAGCAGTGTTTTATAATTTTTCCCCAATCTCTAAATGGGAATGGAAGAACTTTAGTTCTCCCAAGGAAAGGCCATAGAAAATTATCAAAACAAACCAGATAGTCAAGGGCAGCTGATGAGAAACATACATTTGGTACATGCCATGTACCAAATGGTTACTTTATACATGGATAAAGGTATCAAAATCAGTATGCTTAAGGATTTGGATATCATGCTTCTCATCACTAATGGTACACAGATCACTTGTGATTTCTTCTCATAATTTGCTATTTCATGACTTAAAATCTTTTTTTTTTTTTTTTTTTTGGTCCGGTTGTGGGGCCTGAACTCTGGGCCTGGGCGCTGTCCCTCAGCTCTTCAGCTCAAGAATAGCACTCTACCACTTGAGCCACAGCGCCACTTCTGGCTTTTTTCTTTTTGCTTATGTGGTGCTGAGGAATCGAACCCAGGGCCTCATGCATGCAAGGCAAGCGCTTTACCACTGAGCCACCTTCCCAGCCCATGACTTAAAATCTTACATCACTCATGTTCCAACTGTATGTTACTGCTTCTACTGCTAAGTTTTTTCAAAACAAGGGCTCTGCTTAATACTTCTCTACTACTTCACAGCAACCAATAAATTTGTATTATAAATTCAAAACAGCAGTATAATGGCCAAGATAACTTATTTTCCTCTTCATATTACCACTTCTAAAGAAACAATCTTTTAAGTCTAAAAATTCTTCAACCACAAATTAGAGCATAAGAGACTTCAATATATACAGAGGGGAAAAAAAAAGAAACAAATGATTTGAAAAGAAACTTACTTGATTACTGAGAAGAGAGTCCTAAAAAGCTGGATAAAAATTTCATTGCAATCTTCCAATTCAAAGCAGATGTTATACGACTTAACCCAAGCTAAATTCTTAAAATGAATAAATAAAAATAATTAATCTCATATGTACAGAATAGCAACACAAAACTAAACTTATTAGTAAATTTAAATTTTTATCACTAGTAAAATTTAATTTTTAGAATTACGAATTTTTATTAGAGCCTATAATGACTCAATGTATAAACTACAAGTGTTAAATAGTCTACATTTAAAAAGACATACACTTGATAGCATGAACTTTTTTCAGATTTATTAACAGAGAGGTTGATAAACATACATAATATACATAAACAGAATGTTAAGGAGCACTGAAAATCTATTTTAGATCAGAAAGATACAATGAAAGATACAATGAAAGCTGGTTTCAAACTAATCTGCATCCATTAGAATACATTTATCTTTTCAAACTATAAGGAACATGGTAAGATTTTCTTTTCCTTGTAAATGTAAAATGTTTCTCATTAGGTGGATTTCTATAAAACAATGGTTCATTTAATATCATAAATACAAAAATTTGCTAGTACATAGAACTGACATTTATAAAAGAAAGTGTTAGGATTTTTTTACCTCTAATAAATAAAAGTATCTATTAAATTGTGGGCTCTTTGTATCCTCCAAACCTTTTAATTGTCTGGTAATAAACAAAAATATGTCCTGTTAAAAAAAATAAAATATATTAATTTAGACATACTTATTCTTTCACATCACATTGTCTCTATATTCTCTATATATTTGTTACAAAAAACAAATAAAACTCTCCTTTAACTGAATAACTTAAAACTATGCAAGGCCCATTATTCAAAATGACTGCGAAATAAGAAGCAAAAATAAAGATGGTTAGTTATACTCATCTTTAGCCTTTCTCTTTCTAAGAACCCAGCGTCTGTGTCTTATTCAACTGTATAACTTTTACTACAGAACTTCCACATCACTCAGCATCTTCACCTTGCATGTCAAACAACTATCTTCATTTTTAAGAAGCTGAATAAGCCAATCCACTATTTCCTACATATAAATATCAATTTTCATGACCCAGTTTTGAATTTGATGTGCATCTACAAAGATGTAAACAACTAGTACAAGAGTGATGATTGTGCTTGATAAGACAATGCTTGACAAGAAATGTACTCATTATCTTGTCCATGTAATTGTAACCCCTCTGTACAGTATTTTCACAAAAAAAAAAAAAGAGTGATGATTGTGCTTTAATTCTTTTTTTGCTGCTTTTATTTTGAGGCAGGATTTGAGTCGGTAGCCTAGTCTGGCCTCAAATTCTCAATCCTCTAGCCTCAGTCAATAACGTTCTACGACTACAGATGTCAGCTACCACCCAGAGACTTCATTTCTAGTTGAACTTTCTTTAGAACTTTTAATTCAAAATAGTACCAACGTGCTACAATATGAGTTCTGCACTACTATAATTCTCCCTTATACAGAGTGGATATACTCCGAGATTACCAGCAGATGCCTGAGACTAGACATTAATAAACCTATAGTAATTTTTGTTTTGGGTTTTTTTTTTTTCTTTTTTGCCAGTTTGGAGGCCTGAACTTAGGGCCTGGGCATTTTCCCTAAGCTTCTTTTGCTCAAGGATAGCACTCCTATCACTTGAGCCACAGCGCTACTTACGGCTTTTTCTGTTTATGTAGTACTGAGGAATCGAACCCAGGACCTTCATGAATGCTAGGCAAACACTCTACCCCTAACTCACATTCCAAGCCCCCTCAATAGTTTTTTTTTTTTAACACTATATACACATACCTATGAGAGCTGAATACATAAATTAGGCATGGTAAGGGATTAACATTAATAATGAAATAAAACAAAACAATACGTTATAAAAGTTTGCATCTGGGGAACATTAAGTAAAATACGGTGACAGTTGATAACTGAGACAGCCATTAAGTGACTAATGGTCTGGCAGCATATACAGTGTAATACAGGATAGAGGGATGATTCTTGTCTCAGGAAAGATGAAACAGAAGAGTATAATATTTCACTATTCTCTGCAAAACAGTGAGATTTTGACATTTCTGAATCATTTATTTCTAGAATTTTCCATTTACTACTTTTGACCATAGTCAGCTGTAAGTGACTAAAACTCTGAAAGAGAAACTATGGATGGGGAGGGAACCCTACAGCATTTACCAGAAAGTTGTCCAAAAGAGTAAAACTTTCCAAGAATAATTGATTTTATTATTCATATTAACTTTTCATGTTTTTGTATTAATTTTCATTTTAGTTTTCATATTATTGAATGAAATCAGTTCAAGGGAGCTATATAAATGTTCCTGAAACATTGTGAATGAAGGCAGAATCACCAATATAAGCACACAGTTTTGCTTGTTAAGTAACCTATAGGGGAATATAGCTATTTGAACGTATAAATTCTAGTACAGCACAGTTTTTAAAACCATCATTAATCTATTATTAATATGTAGGCTTTGTGATGGACTAGCTTAAAGGATAACTTTTAATTTTTACTTTTCAAAAGCTCAGAGTAACACTATTCTTGGAGACATGAAAACTGTCTAATAATACAATAATTAATATAATAATAAAACTAATAATACAATCAAAATTATAAGAATATAAAACATGCTCATAAAGATAAACTATACAACAAAAATAAGTCAATTTTTACTTTTGTAAAAGTTTGTAAACATTGTATTTACCTTAAGTTTATCATGGGAAGTATATGGAGCTTCTGGGGCATATATGCGAAATATGTCAGCCAAACAACAAGCTACAAGGAGACGTACATCTTTATTAGGGTTCCTGAGGAAGAATTCAGATGCAAGATGCAAGGCTAGTGGGAGATACTGCTGCTTTTCATCTTCTGAATCTTGATCCATATCCATAAAAGTTTTTACTACCATCTGTAAAAATATATAAATGAACAATATATGATCAACTATGGTACTTAGTGATGACTAGGAAAGCAATTTGATTTTTTAAAAACAAATCTGGGCCAGGCTCCAGTGGCTCACATCTGTAATCCTAGCTACTCAGGAGGCTGAGATGTGAGGATTGCCCCAATAGCAAAGTCCAGGAGACAGACTCTTATCTCCAATTAACCACCAGAAAACTTGAAGTAGTGCTGCAGCTCAAATGACAAAAGTGCTCACCTTGAGCTGAGGAGCTCAGGGACAGCGCTCAAGTCCAGAGTTCAAGCCCCACGACCGACCAAAAAAACAACAACAAATCTTGGGTAAGTAATAATGGCTCATGCCTGTAATCATAGCTACTTGGGAGGCTGAAATCTGAAGATCATAATTCAGCCCAGGCTGGAAAACCCATGAGACTCTTATCTCCAATAAACACTCAGAAAAAGCCAAAAGTGCCGGGTGCTGGTGGCTCACACCTGTAATCCTAGCTACTCAGGAGGCTGAGATCTGAGGATTGCGGTTCAAAGCCAGCCCAGGCAGGAGGGCAGGAGAGACTGTGAGACTCCTATCTCCAATAAACCACCAGAAAACCGGAAGTAGCTTGTAGCTCAAGTGGTAGAGCACTCGCCTTGAGCTGAAGAGCTGAGGGACAGCGCCCAGGCCCAGAGTTCAAGTCCCACGACCGACCAAAAAAAAAAAGCCAAAAGTAGCTGGTGGCTCAAGTAGTAGTAGTAAGCAAAAGAAGCTCAGGGATAGCACCCAGTCCCTCAATATAAGCCCCAAGATCAACAAACAGACACACAAAAAAGGGGAGGAGATGGAAATGATGATATAGCTCAGTGGTACTATGTATTCAGTCCTGAGTTCCATTCAAACTAGATCTTTAAAAAAAAAATTGTTAGTGTTATTACAGAGGTGATGTACGGGGTGAGGGGGTTGGGGTTTCCAGTTACATAAGTTAGGGAAAGTCAAACTAGATTTTTAAAGCTAACTATAAATTTTATATTCATTCATTCCCAGGAATCAAATCCAGGGTCTTATACACGCTAGCAAAGTGCTCTACAGCTGAGCTACATCTGTAGCACCAAAGTAAAGAGTGTTAATAGATTCATTTATTCATAAATTCATTCACTCAAAATGTCTTACTATGGTACAAAAGCCTGCCTACACTGATCCCAAGTGATCCTTCTCCCTTCCATCTTCTGAATAGTTTAGACTACAAGTTTATGTTATCAAATCCAGCTTTCATTACTAAGTTTATATCTAGCTCAAGTAAAAAGGTCTAGGCTTTAGCCAAGCACCAGTGCCTCACACCTGTAATCCCAGCTACTCAAGAGGCTGAGATCTGAAGATAGCAGTTCAAAGCCAGCCTGGGCAGGAAAGTCTGTGAGACTCTTATCTCCAATAAACCACTCAGAAAACTGGACTGGTGCTGTGGCTCAAGTGGTAGAGCACTAGCCTTGAGCTGAAGAGCTTAGGGACAGAGCTCAGGTCCAGAGTTCAAGCCCCACAACAGACAAAAAAAAGGTCTGGGCCATATATGTACAATCAAACTGACTTGATATTTTACATCATCAATTGCTTCTTTTATATTTTATAATCAAAGTTGCTTTATGTGCTTTTGTAAAAACTGCTACTTTAACATGATTATGATGTCACAAAATAAAGCCATGTTTAAATGTTTCCATATAGCTGTAATTATAAACTTTCCTATTATTTATGGCTATAAAACAAGTGTGTTTTATTTTTCATTTGAAATGCTACAACCGAGGGGCTGAAAAGGTGGCTCAGTGGTAGAGTGCTTGCCTTGCATGCATGAGGCCCTGGGTTCGATTCCTCAGCACCACATAAGCAGGAAAAAAAAGCCAGAAGTGGCGCTGTGGCTCAAGTGGTAGAGTGCTAGCCTTGAGCTGAAGAGCTGAGGGACAGAACCCAAGGCCCAGAGTTCAGGCCCACGACCGGACCCAAAAAAAAAAAAAAAAAAAGAAAGAAATGCTACAACCAAGCCTAAGGCTTTGTGTATATTTTAAGCCACATACCCTTAGCCTCACATATGCATTTTGTGATTTCAATAAAGACAAATTCTCGATTTTTTTTTTTGGGGGGGGGTCCGGTCGTGGGGCCTGAACTATGGGCCTGGGCACTGTCCCTCAGCTCTTTAGCTCAAGGCTAGCGCTCTACCACTTTTTCTTTTTGCTTATGTGGTGCTGAGGAATCAAACCCAGGGCCTCATGCATGCAAGGCAAGCACTCTACCACTGAGCCACCTTCCCAGCCCCAAATTCTCGATTTCTTAACCCTAGAAAATAATCACTATTCACATTTCTTTCTTGATGCTGGCCTGTTTTCTCTGCAAATAATTATTTATTCATGTATCAAATAATTAGAAACCAATTATACAAAAGGAAAAGCTAATTAAACTGACCACCCTCTAGCAAGAATAGAAAGAAAAAAGCTAAGTCACAAATTACTAACATCAGAAATAAAAAAGATGTATTATATACATTAGGTAGAAACACTACCTGTCACATGAAATACAACCATCTGCATATTCCTATTCCCAAAAAAAAACTGAATATAAGTGAAATAAACAAATAAAATCTTCAGCAACAGTATTCACTGGTGAAAAGGTCCAAAGTTCACAATAGATAAGTATACTAGAAGCTATTCCATTCATGACAGCAAGCCCCTCTCTGCCATTCTGCTCTTATTAAGCTACGGATCTTGGTGTAGAAATACTGTCTGTGGTTGGTAAAAAGTGAAGTTAGGATTTTTTAAGCTTTATATATTCTTCTACTAACATTTTAATAGATAGTTATCTGATTGGAAGAAAAGAATAATACATAGACAACATCTGGAATATAGGAATACTAAGAATAAAGACAGATGGGTGCAGGTGGCTCACACTATAAATCCTACCAACTCAGGAGATTGTGATCTGAGGCTCACCATTTGAAGCCAATACAGGTTGAAGCCAATTCCAGAGACAAATCTGTAAGACCCTCATCTTCAATTAACCAGCACAAAGCTGGAACTAGCAGCATGGCTCAAGTGGTAGAAGACCATCCATGAACAAAAAAGCCAAGCAAAACTTTGAAGCCCTGAGAGTTCAAGCCCCAGTATTGGTAAAATGAATAAATAAATAAATAAGAAGCAAAAGAGATGTTAAGAAATAAAAGACAATCGTGACAATCACAACAGTAGAACTAAGGAGGTTACCTGAAATCACCTTACAAAAAAGTTTTCTGGGCTGGGAAGGTGGCTCAGTGGTAGAGTGCTTGCCTTGCATGCATGAGGCCCTGGGTTCGATTCTTCAGCACCACATAAACAGAAAAAGACGGAAGTGGCACTTTGGCTCAAGTGGTAGAGGGCTAACCTTGAACTGAAGAGCTGAGGGACAGTGCCCAGGCCCAGAGTTCAGGCCCACAACCGACCAAAAAAAATAATAATAAAATGAATAAATAAAATAATAAAATATAAAAAAAAAGTTTTCTGACATAACTTATCTAATAGCTTCACCCATTAAAAAAAACCTTATGCCAGGCGCCAGTGGCTCACGCCTGTAATCATAGCTATTCAGGAGGCTGAGATCTGAGCATCATGGTTCAAAGCCAGCCCGAGCAGGAAAGTCCGTGTAAAGCGCTTGCCTTGCACGCATGAGGCCCTGGGTCGATTCCTCAGTACCACATAAGCAGAAAAAGAAGCCGGAAGTGGCACTGTGGCTCAAGTGCTAGAGCACTAACCTTGAGCTGAAGAGCTGAGGGACAGTGTCCAAGCCTAGAGTTCAGGCCCCACAACTGACTAAAACAAAAACAAAAACAAAAAAGGCATTCAACAGTCTTTACTTCCCCAAGCTGGCTTTGAACTGTGATCCTCATAGCTCATCCTCCTGAGTAGCTAGGATTATGGGCATGAATCACTCATGACCAGATCTTTTCTTTTTGGGGGGGAGGGGGAGAGCATTCCTGGGGTTTGAACTGAGGGCCTGGACGCTGTTCCTGGGCCTCTTGTGCTCAACGCTACCCTCTACCACTTGAGCTACAGTGCCACTTCCGCGTTTTTCTGAGTTGGAGATAAGAGTCTCACAGATTTTCCTGCCAGGGTTGGCTTCAAACTATGATTCTCAGACTTCAGCCTCCTGAGTAGCTAAGATTACAGCATGAACCATTGGCGCTCAACTCTTTTCTACTTTTTACAAATAGAAAACAAGACATATTTTTGTCATCTATTACTATATAACATTAAACAGTAAACATTTATCACAGATTTTCAGAATAAACAACTGGAAGGCTGCCTGGGCTAGGTGGGTTCAGCTTGGAATTTCTCATAAGGTCGCACTTTGTCATGGGTGCAGTTGTCTGAAGTTTGACAGAGCCTGCAGGATATTTTGGTTTTATTGTGGGGGGGTGGGTCCAGTCATGGGGCCTGAACTCTGGGCCTGGGCGCTGTCCCTCAACTCTTTAACTCAAGGCTAGCGCTCTGCCACTTGAGCCACAGCGCCACTTCCTGCTTTTTTGGCTTATGTGGTGCTGAGGGATCGAACCCAGGGCTTCATGCATGCGAGGCAAGCGCTTTACCACTGAGCCACCTTCCCAGCCCCACCTGCAGGATATTTTGATGGAAGCTCTTTCATAAGGTTCTAGTTCAGTACTAACTATTTATTAGATACTATCTTTTTAGACAGAAGAATGAAATGCCCTTTATGGAAAGCCTTCCTCCAGCAGGTTATCTAAGACAGCAAGTCCTAAGTGACAATCTTTAGGACTTAACCTCAAAAGGAATATAAAGTGGGCTGGGGGCTGGGAAGGTGGCTCAGTGGTAGAGCGCTTGCCTTGCATGCCTGAGGCCCTGGGTTCGATTCCTCAGCACCACATAAGCAAAAAGAAAAAAGCCGGAAGTGGCACTGTGGCTCAAGTGGTAGAGCGCTAGTCTTGAGCTGAAGAGCTGAGGGACAGCGCCCAGGCCCAGAGTACAGGCCTCACGACCGG
The DNA here is from genome assembly GCF_024711535.1 of Dipodomys merriami. Taxonomy (NCBI): domain Eukaryota; kingdom Metazoa; phylum Chordata; class Mammalia; order Rodentia; family Heteromyidae; genus Dipodomys; species Dipodomys merriami. The sequence goes on along the minus strand of NW_027206512.1, from coordinate 43,258,406 downwards.
ACCCAAAAATAAATAAATAAATAAATAAATAAATAAATAAATAAATAAATAAAGTGGGCTGGAAAGGTGGCTCAGTGGTAGAGTGCTTGCTTTTGCATGCAAGAGGCCGTGGGTTTGATTCCTCAGCACCACATAAGCAGAAAAAGCCGGAGATGGCACTGTGGCTCAAGTGGTAGAGTGCTAACCTTGAGCTAAAGAGCTGAGGGACAGCGCCCCCATGACCAACAACAACAACAACAAAAGGCATACAAAGTGATTTCTACAGTAGCTTATTAGTTGCTAATAGATTTATTCATGTGAAAAAGAACTACACAATCGAGTAAACACCAGGAAACAAGGATCATTTGAAGGCTATCTTTGGACTATACCATACAATCTCCCCTACTATTTATACCATTGTAGTCCTCTCCCATGATTTAGGATTGATCAAAGGCACAATAGGCAGCCTAATATAAGAGGCAGTTTGATAAGTATTTATACATTGTGACTTCATTGGTATCAGAACCCAGTATCAGGATCCTAGGAAACCCAGACCAAAAAACAAACAAAAAAAAAAAAAAACAGGGGCAGAGCACTGAAGATGAGCCATTACACAGAACATATAGAAGAGAATGGATGCCCTAAATAAACACCAATCTAAACTTAGCACCAAGACACCAAATGGAATAGGAACCTCCACACAGTAAATTTACAAAAGTATAAGATGACTGGGAAATACTTCAGATATACAATGCTTGCCTAGCATATACAGGTCCTATAAAATAAATAAATGAAAATCTATTTATATGTGTTTTCTGAGACAGGTTCTGGGGTTTGAACTCAGTCCCTTCCTTTTGCTAGGCAAGTGTTCTACCATTTTGAGCCACACCTTCAGCCTTTTAAAAATTATGCTGCAGATTGTATGAGGAAAGAGGTTTGGTTCCTTATCCCCTTTCCTATGCCCCCCACATGACTGGGATTTAAGGCATGAACCACCTTACCAGCTTGTTGACTGAGGTACGGTCCACTTCCTCAAGTAGCTGGAATAACAAGTATAAGCCACTATGCCCCAGTTAATACATATTTGAAAATTAGCCTCTATAGGTTTATTACCATCTAATAAACTATATAGCAATTGCTAAAACTAGAAAATATTTATAGTTCCATATCTGTGCTTACTTAAAACTATGAAATAAGAATAATATTTACCGAGGCTGGGAAGGTGGCTCAGTGGTAGAGTGCTTGCCTTGCATGCATGAGGCCCAGGGTTTGATTCCTCAGCACCATATAAGCAGAAAAAGCTGGAAGTGGTGCTGTAGCTCAAGTGGTAGAGAGCTAGCCTTGAGCTGAAAAGCTAAGGGACAGTGCCCAGGCCCAGAGTTCAGACCCCACGACCACCACCAACAACAACAAAAAAGAATAATGTTACCTAATTAATAAAACCATGAATGGTTGCTAACAACAACAACAACAACAAAAAGAAGCTAGGCACTGGTGTCTTACACCTGTAATCTTAACTACTCAGGAAGCTAAGATCTGAGGATAGAGGTTTGAAGCTAGCCTAGGCAGTAAAGTCCCTGAGACTTTTATCTCGAATTAACCACTCAAAAACTGCAAGCAGTGGGGTGGCTCAAGTGGTAGAGCACTAGTCTTGAGCTGAGCTGAGGGACAGAGCCTAGGCCCAGAGTTCAAGCCCCATGATCAACCCTCCCCCCCCCCCCAAAAGATAACCTTAGGTGTCTGATTTTGAAGTATTTGTGGGGTAAAGGACAAATAATAATATAAAACAAATAAATTATTCCACATTTTAACTCATATAATTTAGAAAAAGTACAATTTATATGTCTATTATGGGTGAAAACATTTGTAATCATACTAATCTAACATTTATTGAGTTCCTGCTAAATAGCAAGAAAATTCAAGAAATTTAAATATTCAATTAATTCATTTATTACAATGATATCGTTTGTGAGACATTATTTATTTTGAGATAGCAACTTGCTAAGTTGCCCATGGTGGTCTCCTCAACTTATACTCTTCCTGCCTCATTCTCCTGACCATCAAATGTCAAAGGCAGAGTCAAAACATTATTAATTGCTTCACTTAACAGAGGAAACTGAAGTCATGTAACTTCCTAAGGGCATAGCAAGGCACTATGGCTAATCACTCTTACTTTACACCCTTATCTATCTTTTATCTATCTATCTATAATGTGTATAAATATATGTATATATAAGTGTGTGTATATATATATACACATATATATTATTACAGGAGGAAGGAGTGACCAAAACTGACTACAGGAAAATAAAATATATGTATTATGTTATAGAGATTATAACTGATTTTTCTAGGTTAACTCCAAATTATAACTGTTTTCTAGGTTAGCTAGGCGAAGAGTACACCAGAAAAATTGGAGATGACACTTGTAAGTTTTACACTATACTTGTAAAATAACCATTATTTAAAGCTTTTTCTAAAAAAAACCAAAATGAAAAGCAATGGTTTTTGCGGGGAGCAAGGATGGTTTTGTTTGTTCTTTTGTTAAATGGATTAACAGTTGGAAAAATGAGATTCACAAAGATAAGTATCTGTATGTGAGAAGAGACACATGGAGTTAATTATGCTATGAGCTGAGAAAAAAATCAACAATAACTACAGGGAAACTCCGTAGAAGCAAGATGAAAAGAGGGAGTAGCAAAAAGTAGACACTGGCAGAGAAGCAAGAGTAAGCAAAGCTTCCCAACACAATACTTAATGACAGAGAAAGGGAACTAAAAAAGTTCTTAAAATCTCTTCACTCAGCTAATATTAAGCAAGGAAAGAAAAAGGATTATTAGATTCATAAATGAAAAACAATATTACCAAGTGCATAGAAATAGATGGGTTATAGAGCACCATATGGATAATTGTATTTCGACAAATTAAATAACTTAAATGAAATGTACAAAGTCCTAGAAAGAAAGACCACCAAAACTGCCTGAGGAGAACCACAAAATCTGAATAAGGCTAAAATAAATGAAGTTGAATTAGCAGTCAAAGGATACACACAAATAAAAGCCCAGGCCCAAATACCATTACTGCTGAATTTGACTTGATAAACATAAAACCATTTTGACTCTGACAACAGCAGTAACAACAACAAAACAGGAAGCTCAAATATTTCCAAGTAAAAAATTTTTTTGGAGGGGGGGTTGGTCCTGGGGCTTGAACTCTGGGCCTAGGCGCTGTCCCTCAGCTCTTCAGCTCAAGACTAGCATTCTATCACTTGAGCTACAGCCACTTCCGGTTTTGAGTGGTTTATTGGAGATAAAGAGTCTCACAGCCTTTCCTGCTTCAACTGGCTTTGAACTGTTAACCTCAGATCTCAGCCTTCAGAGTAGCTGGGATTACAGGTGTGAGCCACCGGTGCCTGGCTCAAGTAAATTTAATGTATGAAGTTTTACCTAATTTTAAAATCAGAACTACAGACAAACAAGTAACTCTTACAATATAAGGCTTCAACAAAGTACCAGCTAATTAAACTGAGCAACATATAAAAACAATTATAACATGATGACAATTTACCTTGTGAAAAGTAAAATGTGTGTGACTCTAAGTATCACTATTCCACAATACTGTGAAATATGTGAAATTTATGCAATCTTACCTAATCTCAATTAAAGAAAAAAAGTGAGAGAAGGGATGAGCTAAGAGAGATGGGTGACAATACTGTCAGACACTTTGTACTCATATACTATTTTGTAGAATGGGAACTTCTTTGTACAACTACTTAAAAGATAATTTTTTAATTAAAAAAAATTATAAGCCAGGTACCAGTGGCTCATGCCCATAATCCTAGCTACTCAGGAAGCTGAGATCTGATGATTGAGATGCAAAGCAACCTTAGGCAAGAAAACCTATGAGACTCATCTCCAATTAATCACCAGAAAACCAGAGGTGGCGCTTTGGCTCAAGTGGTAGAATACTGACCTTGAGCTGAAGAACTCAGGGACAGTGCCTAGGCCCAGAGTTCAAACCCTACGACTGGGAAAAAAACAAAACAAAAAAAAAATTATATACTATTACCAAGTAGAACTTATTCCAGGAATCCAAACTTGGTTTAATATCTGAATATTCAATAATGGAATAAATTATATTAGTAGAATACAAAAGAAAAATCATGCAAAGATGCTGAAACTGTATTTCGTAAATATCACTTGATTAAAATAAAAAATAGCCAGGTACCATGGTTCACACCTGAAATCCTAACTACTAAAGAGGCTGAGATTCAACAATCCTAGTTCAAAAACCAGCCTGAATAGGACAGTCTATGACTCTCTTATCTCTCTTTTTTTTTTTTTTTTTTTTGGTCGTTATGGAACTTGAACTCTGGGCCTGGGCGCTGTCCATCAGCTCTTCAGCTCAAGGTGAGCGCTCTACAGACCTTGAGCCACAGTGCCACTTCTGGTTTTCTGGGTGGTTTATTGGAGATAAGAGTCTCAGACTTTCCTGCCAGGGTTGGCTTTGAAACGTGATCCTCAGATCTCAGCCCCCTGAGTAGCTAGGATTACAGGCGTGAGCCACAAGCCCCCTCTAACCATCAAGAAGCTGGAAGTGGGGTGCCAGCCTTGAGCAAAATACTCAAGAAATTATGAGGTTAGAGGTTAACTATATTCAAAGCTCTGGGAATCAAGAAAGAGATAATAGAACTGTTAAAAAAAAAAAAAAGCATGAAGAAACAACAAAAGAGAGAAAGAAACAGAGACAGAAAGAGACCCAGAGAGAAGTATGAAGCAGTTAGCCCTACTAACTCTAGTTCCTAAGTGGGGAGAAGAGGCCAAAGTCACACAAGTACAAGGCAAGTCAGGCAGCTCTTGGTGACAACAAAGTCCAAGCCACAGGAGAGAACTGACAATTCTCTTAGTTTTAAATCCAGCCTGAGAATTTGGCAACAGCAACTCTTATGTGACAGGCTAGCACTTAAGAAATTCATTGCATTATCCCCAAACCTATTGCCACTTTGAGCAGCAGTTTGAAACTAAGCTATTCTGGGGAACTCAAAACAATCATAAGAAACAAATCACAAGTCAGAGAGATCCTTGGGCATACCCTGCCAAAGAGTATGGATGGAAGATGGCCACAAATGGCAGTCATGGACAGAAAGGAAAGTCAGATACAGACCCCCTGGGGTTAAGCAAGCAGCAGGGGTCTTGGACTATGCTGTGCAGACACTTGGTGTCTACACTCTGTGTAGCAAGGATCAAGCCCCCACCACTTGTTAGATTACTATGGCAACTGAGAGCTCTGAGACTGCAGACTGCTCAGACTGTAGAGCTGCCTCACTGAAGTATGAGGACTGCTGCCAAGTAGGACTAAGAACTCTTGAGTCCAGGTCTCTAGGATTTCTCGGTTTCTGCAACATTTTTCCTCCCACAATTCGCTGTGAACTGGAGTCTAAAAGCACTAAAATCAACAGGTAGTATCAGGTTCCCTTGGTTCTCCCCATCCAGTGCAGACCTTAGTGCTGTTTGCGTCCCCTACTCTTTAGCCCTTGGCTAGACCCCTTGGCTTGGGTATTTGTTGCCTATGGATGCACAAACTGGAGAGGTGGGAGAAAGGGAGGATGGAGGATGGGGAAGGGGTGGAGGGGAACCAACTGTAAAAGTTTCCCTGGACCAGAAGCACTTAAATTTATTTACTGGGGCCAGAAGAAGTTCCTAGTAAGCAACAGGAAGGTTCCGAAATGAATGTAGCCTGACACTGATAACATTCCCAAACCAACTCAACTTTTATCATATAGTACCAATTAGTATGGTGGGAACAGAGAGGAACTACTAGATTCTAGTTATAACCTACTACCCCTCTACCTTCCATTTCAGACCTGCCAGATTCCAACATTAGAGGACCTGAAAGTGTTTATTTTTCCACTTTTTTTTTTTTTTTACTATTTTTAAAGTATTTTTTTATACTTTCATTTTAAAAAATTTTCTATCTCATCTTACCTTTCTTATTTGCATGTTTTTCTTTATTTTGAATTCATTTATTGGGGGGGGGTCCAGTCGTGGGGCCTGAACTCTGGGCCTGGGCGCTGTCCCTCAGCTCTTCAGCTCAAGGCTAGCACTCTACCACTTGAGCCACAGCGCCACTTCCGGCTTTTTTCTTTTTGCTTATGTGGTGCTGAGGAATCGAACCCAGGGCCTCAGGCATGCAAGGCAAGCGCTCTACCACTAAGCCACCTTCCCAGCCCTTTGAATTCATTTTTAAGGTATTTTTTTATTCTTTTCTTTTTCCTCATATTCTTTTCCTTTTTCCTTCTTTTCACTTTTGTTTCTGCCTTCCCCCCCTTTTCTTGCACCCTACTCTATTTCATTCTTTCATTATTCCTTTTACCTTCATTAACTTCTAACTTCATCATTTATTCTACATTACTTGCCACCATCATTTCTATAGTTATTATTAATGCAGTCATTGTCTCTAAGATTTCTGTCAGGTTTGCTATAGTGTCACTGTTACAGTGACTTGTTTTCTCCTAAAGGTACAGGAAATGAAGAACTCAAGAGATGACAGTTCATAAAGAAGGCCTACAAATGAAAAGCAGAGCCAGGCATCAGTGGTTCATACCTATAATACTTGCTACTCAGAAGGCTGCAATCTGAGGATTGTTGTTCTAAGCTGGAACAGAAAAGTCACCATGACACTCTTATCCCCAATTAACCACTGCAAGTGGTGCTGTGGCTCTAGGGGTGAGCACTAGCCTTGAGCACAAAAAGGCTCAGGGACAACATCCAGGCCCCAAGTTCAAGCCCCACAGCTGATAAAAATAAATAAAAAGCAGTAGAGCTAACTATCCTTAACACCCACACAACTCCCAAAGCTGCAAACAATAAATATAAAGATGGCAATATGGCATGGTATAGATAGCTCATGTCTGTAATCCTACCTACTCAGGAGACAAGATCTGAGGATCATGGGTCAGAGCCATCCAGGTAGGAAAGTCTGTAACACTTTTCTCCAACTAACCACTACAAAGTTGGAACTAGAGCTGTGGCTCAAGTGGTAGACACCATCTCTGAGCAAAAATAACAAAGTGCCAGTGCAGAGGCCCTGAGTTCAAGCCCCAGAATTACCACAAACACATGAAAAAGGGCAACATGATTCCTCAAAAAATTCATTCATTTTAAACTACATTTGTGCCAGTCCTGGGGCTTGAACTCAGGCCCTGGGCACTGTGGCTGAGCTTTGGTGCTCAAGGCTAGTATCAACCAGAGCTATAGCTTAATTTCTAGCTTTTTTTGGTATTTTCTGTTTGTTTTTTTGTCAGTCGTGGGAGGTGAACTCTGGACCTGGTGGTGTCCCTTAGCTCTTGAGCTCAAAGCTAGCACCCTACCACTTGGGCCACAGCGCCACTTCTGATGTTTTTCTGCTTATGTAGTGCTGAGGAATCAAACCCAAGGCCTCATTCATGCAAGGCAAGCACTCTACCACTGAGCCAACTTCCCAGCTCCTTAATTGAAGATGAGTCTTCCTGATGTTGCTGCTAGAACTGCCCATGTAATCCTCAGATCTCAACCTCTTGAGTAGCAAGAATAATAGGCATGAGCCACCAAAGCCCCACAAGTTTCCAAGTCTTTAAAAACTAAGGCCAGGGCTGGGACATGGCTCAAGTCATAGAGTACTTGCCTAGCAAGTACAAAACCCTGAATTCAAATCCAAGTACAACTAAAAAAAGAAAAACTAAAAATAACTTAAGCCAAAATATTTCAATGGGTGAAATGCCTGACCAAGAACTCAAAATAATTTAAAAATGGCTGGCCTTGGGGCTAGGAAGGTGACTCAGTGGTAGAGTACTTGCCTTGCATGCATGAGGCCCTGGGTTTGATTCCTCAGCACCACATAAGCAGAAAAAGCCAGAAGTGGCACTGTGGCTCAAATGGCAGAGCACTAGCCTTGAGCTGAAGAGCTGAGGGACAGCGCCCAGGCCCAGAGTTCAGGCCCTATCCCCCCCGCCCCCCAAAAAAAGAATCTTCTGTGGTCATGGTTTAATAGTCATGAATTGCTTTAGTTTATACTTGATTTTGAAGGTCTTCACTTCTAAGGAATAATTTGGTGGATATAGTAATCTTGTTTTAGGGCTTGAAATGCATCAATTCCTTTTTTGTTCTAAGTGCTTGGCATTTTAACTATAACACAATATGGAGAGGTTTTTTTTTTCCTGGCCATATTTATTTGGGATTCTCAGAACCTCCAGTTACTTGGGTCTCCATTTCTTTGTCTATATTTAGAGGAACTTTTCTTCAATAATTTCATTAAATATTTCGTGTGTGTGTGTGTGTGTGTGTGTGTGTGTGTGTGTGTGTGTGTGTGTGTGTGTGTGTGTGTGTGTGTGTGTGTGTGTGTGTGTGTGTGTGTGTGTGTGTGTGTGTGTGTGTGTGTGTGTGTGCGCGCGCGCTTTCTTTTGCTTGGTATAATCTACTGATGATGATTTCCATTGAATTTTTATTTGATTTGATTTACTGAACTTCTTCAATGTTTGTTTAGTATGTTTCATAGTCTCTTTTTGCTCAATTTCTTGTCCAGATGGTTAATTACCTGTCCAAACCTTGACTCTGATTTCACTCACCTGTTCATCTGAACTGTCTTTAAGGCCAGCCTTTTTTTTTTTTTTTGGTCAGTCATGGGGCCTGAACTCTTTTCCCCTGAGCCACCCTCTCAGCCTCTGCAGAAGATTCTTAAAGAAATGCTACACATGGGGCTGGGAAGGTGGCTCAGTGGTACAGCGCTTGCCTTGCATGCCTGAAGCCCTGGCCCTTAGCACCACATAAGCAAAAAGAAAAAAGCCGGAAGTGGCGCTGTAGCTCAAGTGGTAGAGCACTAGCCTTGAGCTGAAGAGCTGAGGGACAGCGCCCAGGCCCAGAGTTCAGGCCCCATAACTGGACCCAAAAAAAAAAAGTAAGAAATGCTACACTCTAAAGAGGAACGAAGATACAGTTGTATACACAATAACAAGTTCTCATTTAAGAATAAATTTCACTACAACAGATAAATAAGAATTGGGCAAGAATCAAACAGTAACTCTGCTAATCACCAAACCTTGAAGAGAAAAGGAGAAATCAGTACCTAAGCTTTCAACAATAACCCTAAATTTTTTTGTAAATGGTCTTTTATTCACTAATTGAAAAACTAAAAGTCACCAAATGGATTAGAAAATGAAATCCAGTCAGGTACTGGTGGCTCACACTCGTAATTCCAATTACTCAGGAAGCTAAGATCTAGAGGATTGAGGCTTGAAGACAGCCTAGGCAGCAATGTCCACAAGACTCCATCTCCAAAATACCTAGCGAAATGCCAGGCTGGAGATGTGACTTAAGTGGCAGAGTACCAGATATAAGCCCTGAGTGAAAGAGCTAATAAGGGACAGCTCCTAGACCTTAAGTCCAAACCCCACTACCACCTTCCACACACACACACACACACACACACACACACACACACACACACACACACACACACACACACACACACACACACACGAAACCCAGCAATTATTTTATTAGGATTATCTCACACTTGTAATCCTAGTTACTCAGGGGGCTGAGCCAGTTTAGGCAGAAAAGTCTGTGAGACTCTTATTTCCAATTAATTCTGCCCCCCCCCAAAAAATCTAGAAATGGAGCTTTGAGCATGATTGTGAAGCCCTGAGTTCCAGCCCCAGTACAGACACCACAAAAAAGTCACAATGGCCAAAGAAGATCATTAGAGTAAAGGAACAATCCATCAATCCAATATTATAAACTGAACATGCCTGTAATCCCAGCACCAGAAGGTAAAGAGGATTGGGAGTTTGAGGTTTAGGGTGCATGGCAAGTTTTCAGACCCTGTCTCAAAGAAACCAAGTACTGGAGAATATACTTCAGTGGTACAGCACAAACATACCTTGCATGAGAAACTATGGGTTGTAAATATATATATGCACTCAACACTGATATACCCAATTTCATAAAATTCACACTTACGAACACTAAGTGACAGACAGGCTAGAGATGTGGCTTGAATGGTAAAGTACGTGCCTAATAAGCACAGAGCCATGAGTCCAAATCCTAGTACCACCAAAATAATAATAGGCTAGATAGGCATACCTCACTATCACTGATAGATCATCTGCACAAAACGATAGATAAACAAAGAAACCAGTTAAGCTACATCACTGACAAGGTAGACCTAACATCTCCACAACATTCCATCCAATAGAGGTACAACACACATTCTTCTTGACGTATGGAATTTTCTCCAAAATAACCACAATTTGGCTATAAAGTAAGTCTTAACACAAACACAGACACACACACACACACACAAAAACCACCTCGGGGCTGGGAAGTTGGCTCAGTGGTAGAGCGCTTGCCTTGCATGCCTGAGGCCCTGGGTTCGATTCCTCAGCACCACATAAGCAAAAAGAAAAAAGCCGGAAGTGGTGCTGTGGCTCAAGTGACAGAGTGCTAGCCTTGAGCTGAGGGACAGCGCCCAGGCCCAGAGTTCAGGCCCCACGACCAGACCCAAAACAAAAAAACAAAAAACAAAAAAAAAAAAACCAAACACCTGAAACAATGTATTGTATCTTATCAAATCATAATAAAATTAGAAATCAGTAAAAAGGGACACTGAGCACACTAGTGACTTACACCTGTGATCCTAGTTTCTCAGAAGGCTGAGGTCTGAGGATAACAATTCAAAGCCAGCTTGGGCAGGAAAGACTGAGACTCTTTCCTCCAACTAACCACCAAAAAGCCAAATGTGGAGGTATGACTAAAGTAGAAAATGGCTGGACCTGAGTGAAAGAGCTAAGGGACATCTCCTAGACCCTAAGTCCAAGGCCTACTACCATCCCATAAAAACACACAAAAATCTGAAAAACAGCAATTTTTTATTAAGATTATCTCACACCTGTAATATTAGCTACTGAGGCTGAGATCAAAAGATCTCAGTTCAAAACTAGCTAAAGCAGGTACGTCTGCAAGACTCCTCTCTCCAATTAACTGCCAACAAAACAAAATCTGAAAATGGAGTTTTGAGCACCAAGGGTCTAGGATAGAGTACAAGCCCTGAGTTCAAGCCTCTAATCAGTACCCAAAAAATATATATACAAATAAATAAATAAATAAGAATTGAGTAGAGGACTGGAAAGGTGGCTCAGTGGTAGAGTGCTTGCCTCACATGCATGAGGCCCTGGGTTCGATTCCTCAGCACCACATAAGCAGAAAAAGCCTGAAGTGGCGCTGTGGCTCAAGTGGTATAGCACTATCCTTGAGCTGAAAAGCTGAGGGACAGTGCCCAGGCCCAGAGTTCAGGCCCACAAGCGAAAAAAATACCCACTAATGACTGGTGTCTACAATCCTAAAGCTGTGATTTGAAAACTACAGTTTGAAATCAGCCCAAGCAGACAAATCCACTTGACTAATATCTCCAAATAACTGGCCAAAAGCTGGAAGTGGAGGTATGGCTCAAGTAATAGAGTGACACACAGTGCAAGAGCATAAGGCAAGCCCCAGTACTGCACAAAAAGTAAACTTAGTAACAGTACCCTCCCTTTGGTTTTATGAGCTGAGGTTTCACTATGTAGCCAAGTTTGGTCCCAAATCCACAATCCTCCCTCCTGAACGTGGAGATTACAGGCTGTACCAGCATGCTTAGCATATTTTAAAATTTTAAGAAAAAAAGTTGCCAGGACCTGGAAGCTCATGCCTGTGAAACTGAGATGTAGATCACAGTTCAAAGCCAACCCCTAGCAGAAAAGTTCATGAGACTTCATTTCCAAGATAGCAAAAAGCTAGACTGGAGGTATGGTTCAAGGGGTAAAACATCAGCTAGACAAGTAACCTGAATTAAAATCCCAGTACTGACAAAAAAAAAATAAAAATTAAAGCTGTTAAGCTGGGTGCCAGTGTCTCACACCTATACTCCTAGCTACTCAGAAGCTGAGATCTGAGAATCTTGAGTTAAAGCCAGCCCAGTCAGGAAAGTCCAGGAGACTTTTTACCTCCAATTAGTCATCCCAAAACTGGAAATAGAGCTGTGGATTTGAGCGAAAAAGTTCGGGAACAGCATCCAAGCCCCAATTCAAGGTCCATGACCCATGAAAATAAAATAAAAAATAATAATAGCTGGGCACCAGTGGCACACACCTGTAATCGTATTCAGGAGGCTGAGATCTGAGGGTCACATTTCAAAGCCAGCCCAGACAGGCAAGTCCATGAGACTCTTATCTCCAGCAAACCAGAAGTGGCGCTGTGGCTCAAGTGGTAGAGCACTAGCCTTGAGCTGAAGAGAAGTAGGACAGTACCCAGGCCCAGAGTTCAAGCCCCACGACCAGCTAATAATAATAATAATAGTTATATATGTGTGTGTGTGTGTGTGTGAGCGCGAGAGGATGCGCACACACACTTGTACTCCCAGAACTTGGAAGGGTGAAGCAAGAGGATCTTGTTCAAGGCCAGTGAAATCAGTACCTCAATTATTTTTTTCTTGGAAGTAGGACATTCTAATTTGGTTAAAATATCTGTCAACTTCAATTTCTAAAAGAACTCAATAAATGGACAACCCAACCCAATGCTCATCCTAGGCTTGGTTGTAAGTCCATTTATAATCAACAGTACTTCTGATATTCAACCTATTTTCAAATGAAAATGTATTGTATAGTCATAGTTTTTTGTTTTTTTGGTCTGGTTGTGGGGCCTGAACTCTGGGCCTGGGCGCTGTCCCTCAGCTCTTCAGCTCAAGGCTAGCGCTCTACCACTTGAGCCACAGCGCCACTTCCGGCTTTTTTTTTTTTTTTTTTTTTTTTTGCTTATGTGGTGCTAAGGAATCAAACCCAGGGCCTCATTCATGCAAGGCAAGTGCTCTAACACCAAGCCACCTTCCCAGCCCAGCTTTTTTTTTTTTTTTGTACTTGGGTTTTAAGTGTGTTATGCAAAGCATAAGCAGGCTCTTTACCACTTTCCACTTAGGCCGTACTTCCAGCCCAACTCCCTACATTTTTTTAAATATGAGTTTGAACTCAGGGTCCTGTACTTACTGTGCTAGCACTTCACTAACAAAGCTACAATGTGAGCAGGGTGCTGGTGGCTCACGCCTGTAATCCTAGCTACTCAGGAGGCTGAGATCTGAGGATTGTGGTTCAAAGCCAGCCCGAGCAGGAGAGACCTTGAAACTCCTATCTCCAATAAACCACCAGAAAACCGGAAGTGGCGCTGTAGCTCAAGTGGTAGAGCGCTCGCCTTGAGCTGAAGAGCTGAGGGACAGTGCCCAGGCCCAGAGTTCAAGCCCCACGGCCGACCAAAAAAAAAAAAAAAAAAAAAGCTACAACATGTAGCCCACCTTTCTGCTGGTTAACTAGCAATCGTATCTTGTGGACTTTTCTGCCCAGGCTGGCTTTTAACCTTGATCCTCTGGGTCTCAGCCTCCTGAGTAACTAGTATTAATTATAGGCATGAGCCACTAGTGACCAGCTCAACTTTCTACTTTTTATCCAGATTACTCACCAACAGAATTCAAGGTTTTAATATTCTTTTTGTTGTGTGTCAGTCTTAGGCTTGAATTCAGAGCCTGGTCTTTGTCTCTGAGCTTTTGTGCTCAAGGATTGCACTCTACTACTAGAGCCACAACTCCAAGCTTTCTTTTTCCTTTGGTAGTCAATTGAAGATTAAGAGTCTCACAGGCTTTCCTGAAGGGGCTGGCTCTGAACTGCGATTCTCAGAATATTAAAACCTGCCTCCTGAGTAGCATGGAGGCCAAGACTTATAGGCATGACTCACCGATACCTGGCAGGTTTTAATATTCTTCATTGAAAAATTTAGTAAAACTTAAAAGATAAATATACTATATAACAGCATTATAATTCACAGGTTTGTATTTCAGCTTTTCAGAGTCTTGCTTTAAAACCTCTAACTTTAAAAAGCATCAATTAAGTAACTCAATTCATGTGTAATCTTTAGTATCAAGTCTAGGGATGTGACTGGGTGGCAGAGTGCCTCCTCAGTGAGGAGATGGGTTCAATCTCTCAAGACACACCAAAAAGATTTTTAATGAAAAAAAACTGTCTAATTTCTCCTAAAAAGGCAACAAATGGAACCTAAAACACATGATTACCTTATATTTTAAGACATTAACACTGTCGGGCACGGTGGCTCGTGCCTATAATCTAGCTACTCAGGAGGCAGTAAAGTCCATGAGACTCTCATCTTCAATTAACCACCAGAAAACCAGAAGTGGTGCTGTGGCTCAAGTGGTAGAGTGCTAGCCTTGAGCTGAAGAGCTCAGGGACAGCACTCAGGCCCAGAGTTCCAGCCCCATGACCAACAACAACAACAAAAAAGACATTACATTTATTAGACATTATACTACAAACTCTTACAAATAAGTTTCACCAAGTTGACCAGAAAGACACCTTCTTGCTTCATATTCCATCATCTAGTCTTATTATAACTTTGAAACCTCTCCATCCAATCATTCCTTCTCTACATTCCTACTTTAAAATACTTTTAAGCCGGGCGACAGTGGCTCACACCCGGAATCCTAGCTACTCAGGAGGCTGAGATCTGAAAATCGTGGTTCAAAGCCAGCCCAGGCAGGAAAAGTCCGTGAGACTCTTATCTCCAATAAACCACTAGAAAACCGGAAGTAGCACTGTGGCTCAAGCGGTAGAGCGCTAGCCTTGAGCAGAAGAGCTGAGGGACAGCGCTCAAGCCCAGAGTTCAAGCCCCATGACCAATCAAAAAAACAACAGCCCTAGTTGTGACAAGCAACACTTTCCATGTCCTCTGAAGTGTAAAGATAACCAATGTCGCAAATGCACACTTGTTAGGAGGCACACTATATCGAGTTCCACTTGAGCCATACCTCCAGCCCAAACTCAATCACTACTTCAAGCTAATCTCATAACAATTACAGTACTCTGGCCACAATTTATGTCCATGATGTCAGAAATGTCTCAGGATGTTGAGGTGCTATATAGGAAAAAGGTCAAAACTCAAAAGGAACCAGCAAGGCAAAGTTTACTTCTGTAGAAGGGTGCACCATCAAACAAAAAGCTGGCAAGAAAACATAACACAGGCCAGAGCAGCTCCTTTATGATCCCTGAGGCAGTAGGCCCTGCCCCACTGCTTGAATTAGCCAAACTCAGGTTCACAATGTGCATTCAATTGGCTATTTTGAAGAGGATAAGATGGTCACATATGGTCACATAAAGTGACCATTAAGACTCTGTGATAAGATTAACAGAAACAAGCAATCTCAAAACATACACCATCTATTTTCTTGAACAATCTGAAGTTTGTCTGAATTCTGTCTCAGAACAACCAGCTAAAACCTTACATGGCAAAAATTCTCGTTGTCCAAAAAGAAATGTATTTATTACCTGACTTATGAGATGGTAACACCCCTGAACAACACTTACTAATAAACTAAAACTATTTTTTAAATCCTTCCTTATCCCAAAGCATTTCCTCTTTCCCTTTCTTTACTCACTGATATTGTCTTAGCAGAATAATCAACAAAATAGGAACGTTTAAGCAACCTACTTTGATAGAAAAGATGGCTTCTCTCACAATGAAACAGAAAGCAAAAACTGAACCAATGTAAGTCCTTAGGGCTGCCGTGTTTACATACTACATAAGCAGAGGCTTCACAAAAAGCTATAATAGTGTTTCTTAAAACTCCTTCGAATATATATGCACTTAGATCATCATCTTAAAGCTACAACCCAATCACATCATGTATATGCAAATATATGTATATATCTTCTAAATATTCAAAAATTAGTGGCGCGGTAGCTCAAGTGGTAAAGGGCTAGCCTTGAGCTGAAGAGCTGAAGGACAGTGCCAGGCCTAGAGTTCAAGCCCCACGACCAAAAGGGGAAAAAAAAAAGAAAAGAAAATTGTGAGAAATTAGGTGGGAAAAGTTCTTAAATCAGTTCTCTCAGGAGCTGATGAAAACTGGTACATTCCCAGACAAATTATTGCCCATAATCAAGGTACAGGCCATATCATAACACAATATTCTCATGAAACATAAGTGTTGACAGAAATAAAACTTTTAAAACACATTAGAGTTCCTGATGCTTGAAAAACAGTAGGAGAAAAAAACAGACGTCTAATAATTCCGTTCCTGAGGAACTTATTAAAAAATATACCCGAGAGAACAATTTCAGAGGAGATAGGAGAAGACAATATATATGGTAACATTTATTTAAGAACTTAGTAGATGAAAACTTCCACTGAAGGCCAGACCCAGTGGTGCAGTAACGTCACAGGGAGAAAAAGACATGTGCGAGACGCAAAACAACCCAACCTGGCCAGCCGCTTACCTTCAATCGCTTGATCATTTCGTCCGTGGTGATCTTGTCAGTGATCTCCTTCACTCCGGGAGGGTAAGCGATCTTCCCATCGGCACTCACCACGCCACAGAGGGCCGTGGCAGGCTTGGGCTGCGCGGTGAAGTCCATCCTGGGGGAGAACTTTTCCTTCACAGTCCTCTACCGGCCTCTATCGGTCAGAAAACCAAAGTTCAGCGGCAAAGGGGCGACTTTGTAACCTCTTTTTTTCATTTCAAAAAGCTCTTAATCTGGAAAAGGCTTCTCCTCGCCCCCACCCCACCCCCCGGAGGCCGGGGACTCGGGGATGCCTCCCCCCCGACACTCTGCTCTTCTTTGGGGGCTCGGACCCTGCCAGCCGCCCGCCTCCCCCACCCGCGCCAGACCTGGGCCACAGGACTCCCCGCCGGTGGTGGCGGCGGCGGCGGCGGCGGCAGCCGCGGCCACGGGAGGCGCCGAGCAGCCCCGGAGTTGCCCATTCCACCTTTCACAATGAAATCCACCCCTGAGCACCAAGGTCCGAAGTTGGGGGGCCTCGAGAGGCCGGCAGGGAGTCCGAGGCCTCCGCTCAGCCAGAGAGAAGCCCCGAGTCCCCGGCCCGGCCGGCCGCCTCTAGGAAAGGAGACGCGAGGCCTAGAGAGCTCACGGCTTAGGCCGCAAAACTAGGGACCCCAAGCGGACCGGCCCGCAGCGGCGCCTCCCGGGAACAAAACGCCCTTGCCGGGGCCGAGCCCAGGGCCGCGGCGGTGCCCGGCGCGCTCCCGCCCGGGCCCCGGCCCGCTCCAACCCCCGCGCGCGGGGAAAACAAGCCGCCCTCACCCCCAGCCCCGCGCCAGGAAGCGGCTGACGCGGCTCCGCACTTCACATTTTGTTCCTTCAACTTCAGCTCGGGGACCCCGGCCGATTCCCCACAGCCCTCCGCCGCTCGGCGCCGCCCGGTGCCGCCGAGGCCTGAGCAGCGCCTCCGAGCAGCCCCGCCGGGCCTAGGTCCCGCGCCCCCCCTTCCCCCGCCTCCGATCTCCCCTTCCGTCCCCTCCCTCCCTCCCTCCAGCAGCCGAGGGCGGGAGCGCGGCCGCCGCCGCCGCCGCCTTTACCTCCTCCTCATGCGGGCGGAAGGTGCATCGAGCGCCCGGGCCTCTGTCAGGTGGTTGCGCCGCCGCCCCTCGTCGGGCTGAACACAAAGCGGCTCCGCGGGTCCCGCCGCCGCCGCCGCCGCCGCCACCCGCCCCGGAGCCGCTCTGGGGCTGGCGGTGCCGAGGAGCAGCCGCCGCGGGGGGAGACGCGGGGCGGGCGTGCGCTGGCTGGGGAGACACTGCCGCTCTCCGTCGGGCCAAGGAAGAGCAGCCTCGGAAAAGGCTCCACCGGGAGCGCGTGTGCGCGTGAGTCCGCCCGGAACCCCCGCAAGCCCGCCCGCGCGCCCCGCACGCACGCACCTCGCGCCGACCCGGACCCGGACACACTTTGCAATCGCGCGCGCCCGCGCGCGCGCCCCCGACCTGCCGTCCGTGCTCCCGGGAGCCGGCGCGTAGCCTAGCGTAGTGCACACACCGGCCGGTCACGCGAGCGGCGCGAGAGCCCGCGAGAGCCGCGCGCGCGCGCGCGCACCCCGCTCCCCGCCCCTTCCTCCGCCCGCTGAGCCTCCGCCCGCCGAGCCTCCGCCTCCCCTGGGCCGGTCGCGGCCGCGCGCGAGATCGACAGCGCCACCACTCGGTTGGCGCCAAAATCTACGGCGCGGGCGCCTCTGGGAGGAGCGCAGCCGGGAGGGTGAGCGGAGGAGGAGCCCGGGTGGCGGGAAGTGAACCCCTGTCTGGGCGGCCTTGGGCGCCTGGGATTCGGAGCGCTCCGAGCTTTATCTTCCGCCGTGACATTGAGTTCCCGGCTTTTGCAGGATCGTCTTGAGGGATGTGGATAGAACGGGGTGAACACTGGTTAGTTACTCGTAGAAGAAGCACCGACCCCCCCCCTTCTCCCTTGCTCACACCCTGGGACCGAGCCACGAAGTTAGCAACCCGAGACAATGTGGCTGCTCGCTCCTTCCTCTGACAGCCACCGAGTTCTCACCTTCCTACCTCAGATTGGAAAATTAATCTTTTGAAGGCTGAAAAACAGGAAATTGCCATTGGAAAGAGAGGGGGCGTGGCTCAAGTGGTAGAGCGCCTGCCTAGCAAGTAAAGCACCCAAGTTCGACCCCCAGCACCCCCCCACACACACACACACAAGAAAAAAGCGAAATTAACATTCAGAAGTTCTCTTGGTCTTGTCTTTGGTCTGCTGGCCTCCCAGACATTTAAATTACAGCTGGAAATCTAAGTCTCCCCTCCCCCCCACTTAAATCTACAGGAACAAAAGTTCTGATAGTGGATCTCAAAAGAAAAGCATTTTTACTGGGAGTGAGGGAACAGAAGACACTTTAAGAAAGGAAATGTACTCATTACCTGACTATGTAATTATAATCCCTCCATAAGTCACCTTTTTAATAACAATAAAGTTAATTAAAAAACATTTTCACATATTAACTACGTACTGTAGTTATGCATGTGGGAGATCTATTTTTTTTTTTTTTGTCGGTCGTGGGGCTTGAACTCTGGGCCTGAGCGCTGTCCCTCAGCTCTTTAGCTCAAGGCGAGCACTCTACCACTTGAGCTACAGCGCCACTTGAGATCTATTTTTTTAATGATATAGATGTAACACAGATTGACCTGTTCTTTCATCCAAAGACAAACGAGTGTCAAGAAAAAGTCAGGATTGGAGCAATTTAAGATAAATACGAAAGCAAATGATCCTCAAAAGTACACTCATAATTTCAGGATATGAATCGAAAATAGAGAGCTGGGAATGTGGCTTAGTGGCAGAGTGCTTGCCTAGCATGCATGAAGTCCTTGGTTCGATTCCGCAGTACCACATAAACAGAAAAATCCAGAAGTGGCTTTGTGGTTCAAAAAGAAGCAAAAAGAGCACAAGAAGCTCAGGGACTGCGCCCAGGTCCGGAGTTCAAGCCCCAGGACTGGCAAAAAGAAAGGAAGAAGGAAAGAAGGAAAGAAAGAGAGAAAGAAAATAGAATACAATAACATGAAATAGCATTCATCTTTTGAAACTAACCACCTTCATAGTTTGAAATTATATAGTTACTTAAATTACAGTTGATGGATATGCTTTGATTTCTTTTTTCCATATTCTTCAAATAGTAAAAATAGTAAAGGTACTTCAACTCACAGAGTTGTTTTTTAGATATTACCAAAGGAGTAATCATCTTAGAATCTAACATTCCACAATTGCTTATTTGTTGGATCTCTGAATAGCAGGCAGAATCCATTTAAAATTGTGCTTCCAAACTATTAACTCTGCCCAATCATTTTTAGGTACTTCTGGTCACTTCTCATGTGTCTTTATCTGATATTTAAATAATGAAAGATCAATGAGTTTCATTCTCAAGCTCAGTAACTTTCCTATAAATAGAATTTTCTATCTGCTCGTACATTTTAACTTTATACAATGTATTACTTTATTTTTCTACAGCTTTGTAAACACTCAAAGACTACTAAGTCCTAAGACTTTCAACACATAGACATAATGAATTTGTGAAGTAATCTTTAAAATATCTGTCTTGTTTTCTTCTTGTTGAATTTTATGAGACAGAGGCTCATGATGTAACTCAGGCTGGCTTTGGACTTGAGATAAATTATTGCAATCAGCCAGGTGCTGGTGGCTCATGCCTATAATCCCATCTACTCGGGAGAATGAAGTCTGAGGATTGCAGCTCAAATCCAGCTCAGGAAGGATAGTTGTAAGATACTTACCTCCAGTTAATCACTAAAAAGCCAGAAGTGGAGCTGTGCTCAAGTGGTAGAGTAGTATAGCCTTGAGCAAAAAAAGCTCAGGAACAAGTTCAAGGCCCAGGACCAGCAAAAAATAGAAAGAAAAAGGAGAGAGAGAGGAAGAAGAGAAAAAGAAACTGGAAAACAGCCGGGCGCCGGTGCCTCACGCCTGTAATCCTGGCTACTCAGGAGGCTGAGATCTGAGGATCGTGGTTCAAAGCCAGCCCGGGCAGGAGAGACCGTGAGACTCCTATCTCCAATAAACCACCAGAAAACCGGAAGTGGCGCTGTAGCTCAAGTGGTAGAGCGCTCGCCTTGAGCTGAAGAGCTGAGGGACAGTGCCCAGGCCCAGAGTTCAAGCCCCACGACCAACAAAAAAAAAAAAAAAAGAAACTGGAAAACAAACTCTCAGATAGGCAGGCTTATGGCACAAGCCTGGAATCCTAGCTACTCAAGAAGCTGAAATCAGGATCTCAGTTCAAAGCTAGCCCATGCAAGAAAGTCCATTGAGATTCTTTTATTTCCCATTAACCACCAAAGAAAGAGCCAGAAGAAGATGAGTGCCGTTGGCTCACACCTATAATCAGGAGGCTGAGATCTGAGGATCACAGTTCAAAGCCAGCCTGGGCAGTAAAGTCCATGAGACTTCTATCTCTCCAATTAACCATCAGTACAACTGGAAGTGGCCCTATGGCTCTTCAGCTCACTTAGAGCTGGGACAGTGCCCAGGCCCAGAGTTCAAGCTCCATGACAGACAAAAAAAAAAAGGGGGGGGGAGGGAGGAGCCACAAATGGAGCTATGGTTTAAGTGGTAGAACACTAACCTTGAGGAAAAACAAAACAAAACAAAACAGGACAGCACCTATACCCCGAGATCAAGCCCCAGGACAAGCACCAAATAAAATCTTTAAAAAAAAAAAAGAATTCAACCTCAAATAAATTTGTCAGATAAAGGGGAATTCCTATGTAGATTTACGGGCCTATGGGAACTCTGATTACAGTGGAGAATTATTAAACTGATTAAATAGAAGAATGATAAGCTATGATTTATGTCCTCTGACCTAGGTAACCTTGAACAAATTAGCTTTGTTGTTGTTGTTGTTTGTTTTATTTTGTTTTTTGTCTGTCATGGGGTCTGAACTCTGGGCCTGGGTGCTGTCCCTCAGCTCTTCAGCTCAATGCTAGCACTTTACCACTTGAGCCACAGTGCTACTTCCAGCTTTTTCTGCTGAGGAATTGAACCCAGGGCCTCATGCATGCAAGGCAAGCACTCTACCACTGAGCTACCTTCATAGCCCCACAAATTAGTCTTTCTATGCCTCATTATCTTCATCTGTAAAGCAGGTATAATAATAGTACCTAAGCAGGGCGCTGGTGGCTCACGCCTGTAATCCTAACTACTCAGGAGGTTGAGATTTGAGGATCACAGTTCAAAGCCAGCCAGGGCAGGAAAGGCCGTGAGACTCTTACCTCCAATTAACCGCTCAGAAAACCAGAAGTGGCACTGTGGCTCAAGTGGTAGGGTGCTAGCCTTGAGCTGAAGAGCCGAGGATAGCACCGAGACCCAGAGTTCAAGCCTCACGACCAAAAAAAAAAAAAAAAAAAGTTTCTAATAGAGTGCCTACCTAGCAAGCAGGAGGCCCTGAGTTCAAGCCCCAATACTTCGTACATAGTGTAGAAGTAAGGTAACCTGGCATAAGACAAATGCAAAACTCCCAAGGATAGATGGTAACAAGAACCAGGCAAATCAGTGGAGGTGATGAAATGTAATATAAGAAAAAATAAGGAGTCTGGTGCTGGTGGCTCACACCTATAATCTAGCTAGTCAGGACACTGAGATCTGAGGATCATAATTCAAAGCCAGCCTGGGCAGGAAAGTCTGTGAGACTCTTGTCTCCACAAAACTACAAAAGAAAAAAAACGTGAGAAGTAGTTCCATAGCTCAAGTGATAGAGCACTAGCCTTGAGCAAAAGAAATTCAGGGACAGTGCCCAGGCCCAGAGTTCAAGCCCCAGAACCAACACCAAAAAGAGAAAAGAAAAGAAAAGAAAAGGAGGAAACAAGAAACTAGAGATGACTTTGAAGTTTTAGGCCTCAGTACCTAGAACAATAAAATAAAGTTAACAGTGAGATAGGAAGTACTATGCTTAGTGCAAAATTAGAACCACAAAGTCTTTTAGATACAAAAACAATTCAGCTGAGGTTGGTGGCTCAAGCTTGTAATCCTAGCTATTTGAGAGGCAGAGATCAGGGAAATGTGATTTGAGGTCCACCAGGGCATAAAATAAGTTTGAAACACACCATATCAATCATTGGCTGGACACTGTAACATGCACCTATCATTCCAACTCTGCAGAAAGCACAATGACTGGATGCAATGGCACAGTCCTGTTATCCCAGAGATGCAGGAAAGCACAAATAGAAGAATCATAGTTGAGGCTAGCCTGGGGAATAAACCAGGATGCTATCTGAAAAAATAACAGGAAGAAGCTGGGCACTGGTCCCTCACACCTATAATCCTGCAACTCAGGAGGCTGAGATCTAAAGGTCTAAAACAGTCCTGGAAGGAAAGTCCTTGAGACTCTTATCTCCAACAAACCACCAGAAAACCAGAAGTGGTGCTGTGGCTCAAGTGGTAGAGTGCTAGCCTTAAGCTGAAGAACTGAGGGACAGTGCCCAGGCCCAGAGTTCAAGCCCCACAACTGATAAAAATAAATAAATATGAATAAATAAATAAAATAAGAGTTCTGATAGAGTGGCTCAAATGGTAGATCACTTCCCTAGCAAGTGTGAGGTTCTGAATTCAACCTTCAATACTACACACACACACACACACACACACACACACACACACACACACACACACACACACACACACACACAAGCAATTTAAGATTAACAATTATTGAGCTCCTCTAATGGTGAAGAGAGGATGCTAGGCACTAGGAGAATTTTTTTTTTGAAGGCAAAACTTCTGCTTTTGGTATGACCACAGTCCATTGGAAGGAGCAATGACATGCAACAAATTACAATTTGCAACATGACTAAGATACATTCTGTAATGGACACTTGAACTACATTGTCTGGGAGCCCAGAAAAGGAATGTTCTAGGAGATTCCCAAAGGGAATGGTCACATGAGGTTGAGCCTTGAAGGGTCAATTGTTGTGTGGAGATGATAATAACTAATAGAAGTAATCGTGAAGGCTTAAACAAAGACCTCAAGGTGAATAAATCTAAATTTTTTTTAGGGGAAAGAGCTGAGTGAGGGCTGGGGATGTGGCTTAGTGGTAGAGCGCTTGCCTAGCATGCATGAAGCTCTGGGCTTGATTCCTCAACACCACATACACAGAAAAAGCCAAAAGTGGCACTGTGGCTCAAGTGGTAGAGTGCTAGCTTAGAGCAAAAGCAGCTCAGGGAAAGTACCCAGGCCCTGAGTTCAAGCCCCAAGACTAGCAAAAAAGAAAGAAAACCATAGCCAGGTGCTGGTGGCTCATCCTTGCTACTCAGGAGGCTGAGATCTGAGGATCACAGTACAAAGCCAGCCTGAGCAGGAAAGTCTGTGAGACTTCTCCAATAAACCACTAGAAAATGGGAAGTGCCACTGTGGCTTAAGTGGTAGAGTGGCCTTGAGCTGAAGAGCTCAGGGACAGGGCCCAAGCCCAGAGTTCAAGCCCCATGACTAACAAAAAGGAAGAAAGAAAGGGAGAAAGAGAGGGAGAAAGGGGACTGGGGAGGTGGCTCAGTGGTAGAGTGCTTGCCTTGCATGCATGAGGCCCTGGGTTCGATTCCCCAGCACCACATTAGCAAAAAGAAAAAAGCCAGAAGTGGCGCTGTGGCTCAAGTGGTAGAGTGCTAGCCTTGAGCTAAAAGAGCTGAGGGACAGCGCCCAGGCCCAGAGTTCAGGCCCCACGACTGGACCCCCCCCCCAAAAAAAAGAAAGGGAGAAAGAAAGAAAGAGAGAGAGAGAGAACGAAAGAAAAGAAAGAAAAATAAAAGCCAGAAGTGGTGCTGTGGCACAAGTGTAAAGTGCTAGCTTTGAGCAAAAAGAAGTTCAGGGACAGTGCTCAGGCCCTGAGTTCAAGCCCCAGGACTGGCAAAAAAAAAAAAAAAAAAGAGTTGTTAATGATTACATAATAATGTGTGTTGTTTTGTTTTGTGGTGTTAATCAAACCTGGGACCTGGTGCATGGTATAAAAATATTGTACCACTGAGACATACCCCTAGCCCAAATGTCATGGGTTTATGAATCTCTTTTTCTATTCACAATCAACCCCTCTTGTACACTCACATGTAAGCTCATAATCTATAGGCAAAATGCTATCCAATACACTTCCAGGACAAAGCCCGTAGTTCTGAATTTCAACTGCACTACTAAATACAAAGTCTTCCTGTATATAAATGCTAGATTCAAATGTTAAGGCAGTACTGTCTAAACTAAATTTGTGCAACACTAAAAATGTCCCATTTTGTACTGTCCAGTAGAGTAGCCATTAACCACATGATACACCACATGAAAAGTAGTTAGTGCAAAAATATTAATAGATTTTTAATTATTCAAAAAGAAATAAGAATAGTAATGGATTTGTAATTATTAAAAAAAGTTTTATGCCAGTGGTCATAGCTGTAATTCTTGTTACTCAGGAGGCTGAGATCTGAGGATTGCAACTTCCAACCAGCACAGGAATGAAAGTGTTTAACTCTCATCTCCAATTAACCACCAAAAAAGCCAGAAGAAGAGTTATGGTTCAAGTGATAGAGAGCCAGCCTTGAGTGATAAAGCTAAGGGACATTGTACAGGCCCTGAATTCAAGACCCAGTACTGGTGTATGCATGCACACACACACACACACACACACACACACACACACACACACACACACACACAGGACCAATAACTAAGTTGTAATTTTGTTCTTCAACAGAGTTACTTATCAATAAGACCCAAATAACACTGATGATGACTCTTGAGACACATTGGAGAATGCACGGGAGGGGCTCTGAGGTCCTTGTCTTCCTCAGAGAGTCCCAAGTAAGTTTTTATCAAAGGATCAGATTGCTCTTTTTGCTTTGGACCCTCAATATATACTTATACTCCAGCGTGGAGTATAAGAAAGCATCATGACCTGTGGTAGGTACTAACAGTCACTGTGTGCTGTGAGAGAGCATATGACCTTTCTGGGTTTGTGGTAAATCACAGGCTAGTGGGGAAGCCTAACAGAAATAGGACTGGGAAAAACTGATGGAAAATTGAAATTATTACAGGAGGTATGAAATCAGGTTTTCTTCCTCCTTTTCCTCTTGTGTGTAGGTAGGGAAAAATCATTGGCCAAGTTGGTCTAGAGGATCTCAAAGCCAAACCCACAACTTTGGAACTTAAGAACTATCAAAAAGAGCTGGAATGTGGCTTAGTGGTAGAGTGCTTGCCTAGCATGCACAAAGCCCTGGGTTTGATCCTTCAGTACCACATAAACAGAAAAAGCCAGAAGTGGCACTGTGGCTCAAGTGGTAGAATGCTAGCTCTGAGCAAAAACAGCTCAGGGACAGTGCCCAGGCCCTCTGTTCAAGCTCAAGGACTATTAAAACTATTAGAGGGAACTATCTCTTGCAGGCTGGTAGCTTACACCACTAATCCTAATTGCCAAGGATGCTGAAATCCAGAGGATCACAGTTGAGGCCAACCTGGGCAGAAAAATCCAAGACTATCTCCAAAATAACCAACAAAAAGCTGAACTGTAAGCTCATATTGATAGAGTGCCAGCCAAATGAGCAAGCCCAGCAAGGGTGAGGACCTGAGTTCAAATCCCAATACAAATACAAAAAAAAATAGATAACTAAAATAAGACTACCATGTAGGCAAGCTAGATAGCATAGGGCAAGAGGCAGCTTCATGGTAGCTAGAGACTGGTGCAAAAGAAGAGCTCTGTTACAGCAGTACATAATGTTACTGTTCAAACAGTAAAAAAGAAGATCTTGTCAGAATTGCCTAGGACCACATGGCAGATCAAGACCTAGATAACCGTCTATGCTTTTTGCTTTTACTGTAATGGCATTTCTGTACTGTTAGCATTGTGGTTTTAGCTGTTCCCATCATCCTTTGATGCCATGACAGCCAAAAACTCCATGTGAGGACAGAAAATGGGAAAAGACTGTTCTGCACCCTACTCTTAGCCTATGAATCAGCTTCCCTTCCATTAAGTTTGCCCATAAAAAATGCTTCTCCTAGCCAGGCACCAGTGGCTCATGCCTGTAATCCTAGCTACTCAGGAGACTGAGATCTGAGGATCACAGTTCAAATCCAGCTGTCGCAGGAAAGTCTGTGAGACTCTTATCTCCAATTAACCACCAGGAAACCTGAAGTGGTGCTGTGGCTCAAGTGGTAGAGTGCTTGCCTTGCAGGGATAGTGCTTAAGTCCATAGCTCAAGCCCCAAGACAACAACAACAACACAACCAAACTGGTGCCCTAGAAGGGGTGACATTGTCCAATGACACCCGATTTATGTAAACCCTCTATACATTACCTTTATAATAAAAATATTTTTTAAATGCCCGAGACTTACTCTGAGAACTTCTACACTTATCCCTTAAGTGTATTCCTTTTTTCTGTAATAAAAGTGCCTCCCAGTTTCTTAATTTATCTCACCTCTGAGTTCAAGAACTTGGAAGGTAAAAGTTTCTCTGTTCTTTTCTGAAACTCCCCAGCTCTCACTGTTACTAACACCATCAGAGAGCCAAACCAGATTAGAAGGAGTTGTTGAATTTGAGTTTTCATTCTATCTAATTCTATTTTACTCTATACTATTTTTTTTTCTGGTCATGGGGCCTGAACTCTGGGCCTGGGCACTGTTCCACAGTTCTTCAGCTCAAGGCTAGCACTCTACCACTTGAGCCACAACACCACTTCTGGCTTTTGCTGCTTATGTGGTGCTGATGAATTGAACTCAGGGCCTCATTCATGCAAGTCAAGCACTCTATCACTGAGCTACCTTCCCAGCCCTATCTACTCATTTTTACTCCCACTTGGCTAGCACTCTTAAGCCATACCTCTCCTTCTGGCTGTTTTTGTTTCTGTTTTTTTGTAGGCTAATAGAGATAGTCTCTTGGACTTTGCTGCCCAGGTTGGCTTCAAACCATGATCCTCAGATCTTGGTGAGTAGCTAGGATTATATGTGTAATAATCCCTCACTTGGCTTCTTCTGAGGTGGGAGCTCTTTAATCCCTTCTTACTAGGTTAACTCTGCTCTCTCCCTCCTTCAGTCTTTTTAGCAAGAGGCAAAATGGAGGTCACTCTGCTTCCAATTGTGTGTTGATATTCCATGGGTATCCATTCCTCCACTACAAAGTATTTGATAATTGGTCATTTGATACATCACTCAAGTCTTTTCTGACTCCTTGTAGTCCTGAGAGACCAACCCTCCTAAATCCTGA
The DNA here is from genome assembly GCF_024711535.1 of Dipodomys merriami. Lineage (NCBI taxonomy): Eukaryota > Metazoa > Chordata > Mammalia > Rodentia > Heteromyidae > Dipodomys > Dipodomys merriami. Next base: position 43,230,840 of record NW_027206512.1, on the reverse strand, counting down.
TCAGACAACACTTGCTGTCATTGGCACAAGTCACAGTTCCTCTGCACTAGGGATGCCTAAATGACAGGCTCCTGGGATGAAGATGTTGGTACCCAAGGATGACATCATATAAGTTCCCTCCTAGGGCATTGATTTATTTCTTTTTCTTTCTCTTCTTTTTAGGTTACTGAAAGACAATAGACTAGTCTCATAGCCATATTCCTTGCATACTTGCTAGCACTCCCTTGGGCTACATAATCCACCACTGTAAAAGTGAACATTAATCCTTGGGGGGGGGGTGTTCATGAAATTGATCCTCATTTTCTTTTGCTCTCAAGTGTTGGTAGGTGACCACCTTCCTGGATCTATTGGTAGTTTGGTGTCTGGTCTGGGGGTTCCTCTTGTTCAGACACACAAGCTTGGTTTTTGTGCAGCAGAGATTTAAATTCCCTGTTTAGGTTTATTTTTCCTGTCATCTCTTCACTGGTATATTCTGATTTGCACCACTACCCATCTTTCAACCACAGGGACAAATGGTTACTTTATGTCTTTTAACTAATTTAGGCTTCTGCCATTTGTCTGACAGGAAAGCTTGGACTCTATTACTTTGTAGTGTTAACAGACAGGAAAGGGACATATGGCACACACAGAAACTAGGGTATTTGAGATCTCAGTTATGATTTGCATAAGAATGAAAGGCATTGACTATATCTCCATGCCCCCTAGGGAAAATCCTAACTGCTTAGTCTATTTGTAATTTATAGACCAATAACTAAAAAGGAGGATTGACTCTTGAGAAACAGGTTGGCCGAAAGGTCTGAGTGAACTCATATTTAATATATTTCTGTTATGTGTCCTTTTCATTTTTTGTTATTCTATCCTCAACATGATTACTGATTTAATGTGATTGTTCGCATGTCTTTTGTGTCTGGTAGTCTGTGATAAAGTCTAAAAAAAGTCTGATGGCTGCAGAAACAGATTTATTTATATGAGGGTCCTCAGACTCCAAAGAAGAGACATGTTGTTAGCAGAATGAATCCCTTCCCATAGCTTAGGCCACTCCTTCCCTTCTCGACAGCTTAGCATGCCCCCTTCTTAGGCAACACCAGGCCCTTGTAGTAAAGGCAGTAAATAATCAACTTCTAGCCCCCTTTACCTTGGGATGGCACTTCTCTGGGGCAGCTACCACCATATAAGGCAACAAGAGCCCCTTGGAGTGACCTTCAGGTCTAGGCAGCTGCAGCACCCTTATCTACTATTTGGATAGCAGCCATAAATCCTAGTCCACCATGATGAAGCCCCTGGCCCACACGTCCACACCAGTGTCTCTGCCTCCTAGCCCCTTCTAGCCCCTCCTAAACCTCCTAGGTTATATAGGTTACCCCAGACAAGAGCCAGTGCTTCTTCTCATTCCTCCCTTGTGAGAAGGAGTCTTGCAGGCCCCCCTCTACCGACAATAAACCTTCCTTTGTTCTATGTACCGGATGTCTGCTAGGTTCTCTGGCAAAGTCTAATTAATCATATTTAAGCTAAGATATGTTCTAGGTGATTAAGATGGCATTCGTTCTCTACAGCTCACAGCTAAGAGTTTTGCTGGAATATCAGAGGAGACCTTGGAATTGGGTACTTGTGGTTTATTTAATCCTAGCTACTTAGGAGGCTGAGATGTGAGAATCATATCTGAGCTCTGTACTAGTATACATGAGTATACACACAAAGAGACTTTGGGCTTAGTCTTGAACATTCATGTTGGAATTGTTGAGATTGTACTAACTGTTGGAGATAAATTAAATATACTTTACAAAATAAGAAAGTCATGAGTCTTTGGATGTTATGGTTTAATTATGAAATGCCTCCCACAGGCTCATGAGTTAAAATCTAGACAATAAGCTGAGGAAACTGGGCGCCTGTGGCTCACTCCTATAATCTTAGCTACTCAGGAGGTTGAGATCGGAAGATTGAGGTTCAAAGCCAGCCCAGGCAGGAAAGTCCGTGAGACTCTTATCTCCAATTAAACACTAGAAAACTGGAAGTGGTACTGTGGCTCAAGTGGTAAAGCACTACCCTTGAGCTGAAGAGCACAGGGACTGCACCCAGGCCCAGAGTTCAAGCCCCACAACTGACAAAAAAAAATAAAAATAAAAATCTGAGGATAACATTTTGGAAGATCCTGGACCACTTTACAAAGTAGGGCTTTCATGGGATGAAGTATTTATTTATTTATTTATTTACTTACTTACTTATTTATTTATGTCAGTTGCTGGATATGAACGTAGGGCACTGTCCTGGGTGCTGTCTCTGAGCGTCTACCATTTGGAGCCATAGCTCCACTTCTGTTTTTTGAGTGGTTAATTGGAGATAAGAATCTGATGGGGCTGGAAAGGTGGCTTAGTGGTAGAGTGCTCACCTTGCATGCATGAGGCCCTGGGTTTGATTCCTCAGTACCACATAAGCAGAAAAAGCCAGAAGTGGTGCTGTAGCTCAAGTGGTAGAGCGCTAGCCTTGAGCTGAAGAGCTGAGGGACAGCCCCAGGCCCAGAGTTCAGGCCCCATGATGGACCAAAAAAAAAAAAAAAGAGTCTTACGGATATTCCCAGTAGAGCTGCTTTGAACTGCTTGAACTGTGATTCTTAGATCTCAGCCTCCTGAGTCGCTAGGATTATGAGCCATCAGTGCCCAGTGCCCAGCTGAAGTAGATTTTTTTTTTTTGGGTGGGTCATTGGGCCTGAACTCTGGGCCTGGGCACTGTCCCTCAGATCTTCAACTCAAGGCTAGTGCTCTACCACTTGAGCCACAACACCACTTCCAGCTTCTTCTGCTTATGTGGTGCTGAGGAATGTAACTAAGGGCCTCATGAATGCAAGGTGAGCACTCTACCACTGAGCACCTTCCCAGCCCCCGAAGTAGATCTTCAAGGGAGATTTTTAAAGGTATCCTGTCTTTCTTTCTCTTCTTGGCTACCATAATGTGAACTGTTCTGTTCACTATACCCACTATCACAATGGACTGAAATTGCTGAAACGGATCCAAAATTATTATTATTATTTATTTTTGTAGTAGTAGTGGGACTTGAACTCATCAACTTTGGCACTACCTCTACATATTTTCAGTCAAGGCTACCACTCTACCATTTGAGCCACAGCCCCACTTTGTTGTTGTTTTTTATTTTGCGGTTAATTGGAGATAATCTCAAGGATTTTCCTGCTCTTGCTGGCTTTCAACTTCCATCTTCAGAACTCTGTCTTCTGAGTAGTTAGAATTACAGGTGTGACCCATCACGATTCTGCCTAGCTGGTAACTCAAAGTTCTTAGCTGTGAGCTTCCTTAATTTGTTCTCTCAGGTATTTTGGTCAAAGCAATGAGAAAAGTAACTAATATTTTCTGCAAGACCCTGACTTATCTCTGCACAAGGAACAACTGGTAAAAGAGTTTTTATTTTTACTTTGTAATAAAGCTTTCTCTCAGTTGGACACCTGCAGCTTGCACCTGTAATCCTAGCTACTCAGGGGGCTGAGATCTAAGGATCATCATCCAAAGCCAATCCTGGCAGAAAAGTCCATGAAACTCTTTTTTTTTTTTTTGGGGGGGGGGGTCCGGTCGTGGGGCCTGAACTCTGGGCCTGGGCGCTGTCCCTCAGCCCTTCAGCTCAAGGCTAGCGCTCTACCACTTGAGCCACAGCACCACTTCCGGCTTTTTACTTATGTGGTGCTGAGGAATCGAACCCAGGGCCTCGAGCATGCAAGGCAAGTGCTCTACCACTGAGCCACCTTCCCAGCCCCTCCATGAAACTCTTATCTCCAATTAACTACCCCTCCAAAAGCCAGAAGTGGAGCTACAGCTCAAGTGGTAAAACACTAGCCTTGAACAAAAAAAGCTAAGTGCCCACGTTCTAAGTTCAAGCCCCAGCACAGCACAAAATACAAACAAATACCAACAACAAACCCAAACTTTATCCCAACATTTTGTGTTGTCTCGAATTCTTTCTCTGGTGGTGACAAGTCCCTGGAAACACTGGGTAGAGGTCTCTAATTCTTCCTGAGACAATCTTCAAAGACAGCAACAAACACTATAAAAGGATAAGCTGAGGCCGAGTGATGGTGGTTCACGCCTGTAATCCTAGCTACTCAGGAGGCTGAGATTTGAAGATTGTGGTTCAAAGCCAGCCCAGGCAGGAAAATCTGCAAGACTCTTATCTCCACTTAACCACCAGAAAACCTGAAGTGGTGCTGTGGCTCAAGTGGTAGAGTGCTAGGTTGAGTTGAACAGCTCAGGGACAGTGCCCAGGCCCAGAGTTCAAGTCCCATGACTAACCAAAAAAAAAAAAGGATAAGCTGGTCACTTAATGGAGTAGTACCTGCCTCAAGAAAACATCTGTAGCCTGGCACCAGTGGCTCACACCTATAATCCTGGTTACTCAGCGTAAGATATATTAAATAGGTAGGTTTCATTAGGTAGCCGATGAAGAGAACACCACATGCTATTCAGGCAGGAAAAGAAGTTTATTTACCAAACTGCTGTCCCCACCATGCATGGTGGAGAAGCATGGCTGAAAAGGAAAGGGGAGAGAGAAGACAACCCACTCCTGGGCCAGGACTTATCTAGGCCAGGGACAGGAAGAGGTGTGGCCAGGGACAGGAAGAGGTGTGGCCACACTGGATCTGGATGTGACCTCAGGGTCTAGGACCCTCCTAAGGTCAGATGGGAGGCATGTGACCAGAGGTGGCCCAGGATATGACCTAGCAGGAGGGAAGATGACTGCTTCCAGGTCTGCGAGTTACCTAAGTAACAGATACTGGGAGGAAACTTAGCCAAGAGGGAGGGAGGTGTCCTGTTCAGACCTTACCCTCAGGAGGCTGAGAGCTGAGGATTATGGTTCAAAGCCAGTACTGGCAGGAAAGTCCGTGAGACTCTTTTTTAATTTTAATTTTTATTTATTTTTTATTGTGAAAATACTGTACAGAGGGGTTACAATTAGATGGGCAAGATAATGAGCATTGTAGCCTCCTCCTTTGTTTCCCTTTCCCATCCCTTCCCAGCCTCCCCCCCCAATCCTCTCCCCCCCCACCAAAGTTGTAAAGTTCGTTTTCGACATAACGACTTGTACTTCTCATTGTTGCAACGGGTCCACCTGTATCCTTATTTAAACGACTTGTTTTTCCCCTTCCCCTCCACAAATTATACCGACATCAAATACAGTGAAAGCAGGGGTTATACTGTGGGGGAGGGGTCCGTGAGACTTATCTCCAGTAAACTACCAGAAAACCAGAAGTGGCACTGTGGCTCAAGTGGTAGAGTGCTGGTTGTGAGCTGAAGAGCTGAGGGACAAGCGCCCAGGTGCAGAGTTCAAGCCCCATGACCAAAAAAAAGAAAAAGAAAAAAAAAAAAAAGAGGCTGGGAAGGTAGCTCAGCGGTAGAGTGCATGCCTTGCAAGCATGAGGCCCTGGGTTCAATTCCTCACCACCACATAAACAGAAAAAGCCGGAAGTGGCGCTGTGGCTCAAGTGGTAGAGCGCTAGCCTTGAGCTGAAGAGCTGAGGGACAGCGCCCAGGCCCAGAGTTCAGGCCCCATGACTGGCAAAAAAAAAAGAAATAAAATTAAAAAAGAAACATCTGTGCAATGAGGTACAATGTTAAAGCATTACCCAACCCATTCCTACTCCATTTCCCTGTTTGTTTTTACGCTGACTGTGTGCTCTTCAGCTCAAGGCCAGCGCTCTACCACTTGAGCCACAGTGCTATTTCCTGTTTCCTGGTGGTTTATTAGAGTCTCACAGAGTTTCCTGCCAGCGCTGGCTTGGAACTGTGATCCTCAGATCTCAGCCACCTTAGTAGCTAGGATTACATACATGAGCCACCCACACCTGGCTTATATAAATCCTTCATTTTTTGTTTGTTTATTGTTTGGGTGGGTTGTGGGGCTTGAACTCTGGGCCTGAGTGCTGTCCCTCAGCTCTTCAGCTCAAGGTGAGCACTCTATCACTTGAGCCACAGCACCACTTCCCCATTTCCCTGTTTGGCTTTTATCTTAGCCTTGGGAGACTCAAATTCAGTGTAAATTTCTAAAGAACTAAATGTAGCCATTATGCAGACTGGTCCCAAGCTTTAAGAAGTACATTTAAAGGAAGGACTCCTGGGTTCTGTGTTTGATACCCCACTGTGCTCGAAGTCCAGTGGGGCCTCTCCAGGTCCTCTGCCTGTTTCTGTTCTTAGTGTTGTAACCTCCTCAGCCTGCCAAGACAGCGATGCAAGCGGCCAAGAGGGTGAACATTCGCCTTCCACCTGAAGTAAATCGGATTTTGTATATAAGAAATTTGCCATACAAAATCATAGCTGAAGACATGTATGATATCTTTGGGAAATATGGACCTATTCGTCAAATCAGAGTGGGAAACACCTGAAACTAGAGGAACAGCTTATGTAGTCTATGAAGACATTTTTGATACCAAGAATGCATGTGACCACCTGTCAGGATTCAACGTTTGTATTTGTAACAGATATCTTGTGGTTTTGTACTATAATGCTAACAGGGCATTTCAGAAGATGGACACCAAGAAAAAGGAGGAACAGTTGAAGCTTCTCAAGGAGAAATATGGCATCAACACAGATCCACCAGAATAAAGGTTTCTCACATTTTCATTTTAGACTAACCTATGAGTGACCACCACTACCATTTTTTCTTTGTAATTAATACTGAATATTGTTGTTTCTTGAGATTTAAAATGAGTTGCTTGGATCTTTGATACATGTTAAAATATGTTAATAAAACTTGTAGTTTTTTGTAAAAAAAATAATAATAAAGTAAGGACTCCTGAATTAGAACTATGAAAGGAGACCTATTAATGCACAGAAGATTGAAAGCTTTTAAACAATTGTTTCTCTTTCAAAAGCTCTTAACAAAAACCTTAAGTGATTGATTTTCAAAAATAAAATCTGGGGGGCTGGGAAGATGGCTCAGTGGTAGAGTGCTTGCCTTTCATGCCTGAGGCCCTGAGTTTGATTCCTCAGCACCACATAAGCAAAAAGAAAAAGCCAGAGGTGGCGCTGTGGCTCAAGTGGTAGAGCACTAGCCTTGAGCTGAAGAGCTGAGGGACAGCGCCCAGGCCCAGAGTTCAGGCCCCACGACCGGACCCAAAATAAATAAATAAAAATAAATAAATAAATAAAATCTGGGAAGTTGTGCTGTGGCTCAAGCTATAGAGCACTCACCTTGAGCTGAAGAGCCCAGGGACAGCACCGAAGCCCAGGGTTCAAGCCCCATGACAGACAAAAAAAAAAGAATCTCTCTCAGTCGGGCATGGGTGGCTCACGTCTGTAATCCTAGCTACTCAGGAGGCTGAGATATGAGGATCACAGTTCAAAGCCAGCCTGGCCAGGAAAGTCTGTGAGACTTATCTCTAATAAACCACTAGAAAACCGGAAGTGGTGCTGTGGCTCAAGTGGTAGAGCGCTTGCCTAGAACTGAAGAGCTGAGGGACAGTGCTCAGATCCAGAGTTCAGGCCCCACCCCAACGACTGACAAGAAAATAAATAAATAAATAAATAAATAAATAAAATAAAATCTGTGTGTGTGTGTGTGTGTGTGTGTGTGTGTGTGTGTGTGTGTGTGTGTGTGTGTGTGTGTGTGTGTGTGTGTGTGTGTGTTGGTCCTAGGGCTTGAATTTAGGGCCTGAGCACTCTGAGCTTTTTTGCTCAAGGATAGCACTCTACCCCTTGAGCCACAGAGCTTATGGCTCTGTACCATCATCATCATTATCATTATCATCATCATCATCATCATCATCATCATTAGTTTAGTGAGATAAGATTCTTTCAGACTTTCTTGCCCTGGCTGACTTTGAACTGTGATCCTCAGATCTCAGCCTTCTGAGGAGCTAGGATTACAGGTGTGAGCCACTGCTGCTGGCTCAAAAATGAATTCTGAAAAAATTAAAAATAAGAAAAGACACCCTAGGGTTGGAAGCATAGCTTAGGTGATAAAGCACCTGTCAATGACCAAAAGCGTTAGACACCAATTTGGAGTCCCAATCTCAGACCAAAAAAAAAAAGAATTCTGCAAACTTCTCCACTTTGTTACTATCACATTCCTCTAAAAGGTGAAAAGAAAACTAAGTAAAATGTTTATAAACATTGATTGAGCCCCCGGTCAAGCTGATTTTCCAGATCTGTTCATATCCAGGCATTAAAAAAAAATGCTTTAAAAGAAAAAAGCCGGAAGTGGCGCTGTGGCTCAAGTGGTAGAGCACTAGTCTTGAGCTGAAGAGCTGAGGGACAGCGCCCAGGCCCAGAGTTCAGGCCCCCCGACTGGACCAAAAAAAATAAAAATAAAAATAAAATAAAAAATAAAAAAAATGCTTTGTCCTGTTCCTCACTGGGCTCTACCTGCCATGAACTCAGTAATCTAGATAAGAAACAAGCCAGGGGATGGGAATGTGGCTTAGTGGTAGAGTGCTTACCTAGCATGCATTGGATTTAATTCTTCAGGACCACATACACAAAAAATAAAGCAAAGAAACAAAATTAAAAAGAGAAAAAAGAAACATTAAAAATATTAAAAAAAAAAAGGAATCAGAAGCCAATTTGAAGAGCTACCTTCCTAATAAATTGGTCTCCAAAATATGTCCACACAGCTAGTTATTTTGAATAGGCTTCCAGATTTTCTCTTAGGCTCCTCTGGGTTCTTGTAAAACACTGTGGTAAATTTTCTGTTGTCTCAGCATTCATTTTGAATCCTCTTCTGTGTCTTGCCTGAATGACACCCACACCAAATTCTGGTTCCGGTGACTATCCTGGTTAGAGTAAATTGGACACAGGCCACCCCACAAGGGCATCTGCCAGGAAAAACAAATTTCCTGCAGGAGAAACACTGGTTGTAGATTGGGCATTTATTCGTTAGACTAACCACTAAGATAAAGAAGAATCTTGTGAAAATCTCACTATACATAATATATGACCAGATACCCTGGATTCATTTCAAGGTAAGGCTAGAGTTCCCAGCTACTTCAAGAAACTTCAAGATCAAAAACAGAGGAAGATGTGTCAAATCCAGCTTGAGCAGAAATAGATGCTTTGTTCACCCAAATGAACTTTGGAGGCACTGAGATGGAAAAGGTTGTTTTACAATCACTGTAAAATTTACCTTTGTTAAAAGGCAACCTGTCCTAGATTTTTATAGAAAACTTGCAAATACAGGGACAAAGAGTGAACAAATGCAGCAGGAATACATATTAGACACTATGTTTAAAATTAGTTTCTTAGCCGGGCGCCAGGTGGCTCACGCCTGCAATCATAGCTACTCAGGAGGCTGAGATCTGAGGATTGCAGTTCAAAGCCAACTAGGACAGGAAAGCCCCTTTGACTCTTATCTCCAATAAACCACTCAGACAACCAGAAGTGGTGCTGTGGTTCAAGTGGTAGAGCACTAGCTTTGAGCTGAAGATCTGAGGGACAGTGCCCAGGCCTAGAGTTCAAGCCCCAGGACTGAAAAAAAAAAAGTTTCTTTTTTTGCTCAAGGCTAGTGCTATACCACTTGAGCCACATCTCCATTTCTAGCTTTTTGGTAGTTAATTGGAGATAAGAATCACAGGCATTCTTGCTTGGACTGGCTTCAAACCATGATCCTCCCATTTCAGCCTCCTAAGTAGCTAGGCTTACAGGCATGCGCCAACGGTGCCCCTTTGACTTCAGAATCTTAATCATGACTCAGCTGTACTGAGTCAAATAGTGTCTCCCCAAAATTCATGTTCCAATGTCACTGAAACTTCACAATGTGACCATATGTGGAAGTACAATTTTCTCAAAATCAGCTAAAGTCAAGTTAGATTAGATTAGGTGGGTCCTAAATTTAAGGGCTGGAGTCACAAGAAGACAATGAAAGCTCATAAGGCAAGGTAACGGAGGAAATTGTTTAAGTAGACCAGCTTCAAGCCAAGGATTGCTAGCAAGGCAGGCAAGGTATCTTCCTTATAGCCTGCAGACTTCTGTAAGAGAATGTGTTTATGTTGTATTAAACCATCACGGAAAAACATTACAACAACCCCAGGAAACCATCTTAAAGTGATATAGTTGTAGCTTTGAGCAAGCAAAAGTATTTTATCTTCTCAGAGACAAAAGTCATTACTTTATTGGGACTTAAACTTTTATGGATTTTCTTTTTCTTCTTTTTTTGTTGTTGTTGCTGTTGGTGTTTGTTTTTCCTTTTTTGAGTTTTTTTTTTTTCTTGCTTATGTGGTGCTGAGGAATCGAACCCAGGGCCTCATGCATGCAAGGCAAGCACTCTACCACTGAGCCACCTTCCCGGCCTGTTTTTCCTTTTTTTAATATATGCTAATGTTCCTTTTGATGAGAGAGTGCTGCTAGGCAGCTCAGACTGGCCTGGAACTCACCATATGGCCCAAGCTGGCCTTGAATTGGGATCTTCCTGCTTCAACATTGGCAGTGCTGAGACTTAAGAGATGTGAGCCACCACACCCAGCTACACCTTTGCTTTGGGAGAGAAACCAGGGAACATTTGTAAGTCAGTGAACAACAGCTTCCCTAATTTATACAAGCAAATATTTAAGTAATTACACAGCTAACAGGAAAAAAAAAAACAGGAAAAAAATGAAACTCGGTTGGCAGAAAGCACCACTAAAATTGGCCCCAAGTATTCATTTGTCAGCTGATGTACTAAAATCCAAAGTAAAAATTTAAAAGCAATTTAGTAATGGAAATAAAGTGTACTAACTGAACTTGCACAAAATTGAAAATACTAAAAAAGTCAAGGAACATTGCAATAATCAAGTAATCAATATTTTATGTTCATTTGAATGTTCTACTTATTTAATAATCAATTCTCTCATTTTATTGACTATGTTTTTTTTTTTACAAGAGAAATATATTCTATTTTTTAAAACCAGTCAAATGTCAGTGAAACAAGTACTTGACTTGAAATTTCCAGTTTAACTGGAAATGTAAGTTCCTGAACTGGCAACCAATGCCATCTGACTTGTCCAAGGACTGTGCCAAGAATTTGCACAACTCTTGCTTTGTGGATTTTCCCAAGCAATTCCAGAAACCGAATAGTTTTTAGAAGGTGCGCTACCTAGATAAATACCATTTTGGAAAATCTCTTCAGAATTTATGTATGCAGAACTTGTGCGGAGACTAAAGAGAAGTAAACACAGGTGCCAAGAGACTCATGCCTGTAATCTTAGTTGCTCAGGAGGCTCCGATTTGAGGATCGTGGTTCACAGCTAGCCCCGGCAGAAAAATCCCATGAGTCTCTTATCTCTAATTAACCAGTAAAAACTAGAAGTAGAGCTTGTGGCTCAGGTGATAGAGTGCCAGCCTTGAGTAAAAAAGCCATGTGAGAACATGAAGTGCTAAGTTCAAGCTCTAGTACCAGCACAGAAACAAACAAAAATTCTTAGAGAAACACATTTATGAGGAGAGCCTCAGCATCCTGGAAAAGTGCTGTGATCACACTTGTTTGTATATTAGACATAGTGTAAACTGCAGCCACTCAATTGGAAAACTGAAGCAAAACGGGAGTAAATTGTCATCAGCATGACTGGGCCCAAGTAGTGATGCTTAATCACCAAAGGCAAGATCTGTAATACTATTCTTGGGCTGGGAGGTAGCTCAGTGGCAAAGCACTTGCCTAGCAAGTCCCAGGTTTGATCCCCAGGACTGTAAACAAAAAGATGAAAAAAAAACCATTATAATATGCTTGTTATGCCAACTTTCTTATGTTGCTACTAGGATGCTTAATATATTAAAGGAAAAAAATCAGACATCTGGTAGAAAGGAAAAAGCTTTTTGCTGTCTTTCCATGCTGCCATAATGCTGCACATGAATGCCCCAGGCAAATACTCAGTAATGCTGAACACTAAGTCAAATCCAGCTGTGCTCCAAAGTCATGGATGGTTCCTTGCCATGATGATGAAGCATGGTTACACAGTGCATTTGAAATCACTAATGATTACTGAGCTGGGAAAATGGTTGTGAACCTCATGGCCAGAGTATACAAGTAAGGTACAATCAAACCCAGATTGAATGTGCAGCTTAAAGACCTTTTAAAACGGCAGAATAATCTGCTCCCTCATTAGTTGGGTTTCATTGTACTGACAATTTCAGCTGGCATCATAAGCCATGAAGAAGCATGACAAAAATGCACAGGAAGGGAAGTACTGGTATTTTTTTTCTAGGAAAGCAAAACATGCATATAAATAAAATGCCTCACTGAGTGAAGAAAAAAAGGAAAGGAAAATATATATTAAAATTTCTGTTTAAAAATAAAGCAGTTGATGGGGCTAGGAAAGTGGCTCAGTAATAGAGTGCTTGCCTCACATGCATGAGGTCCTGGGTTCGATTCCTCAGCACCACCTTGTAAGGTCCACTCCTGGATGGCTAGCAGACTCCACCCTCCTCGCAGCAAAGTGCCCATCCAGTACCTATGTTACCTAGGCAACTGGGACACCTGGAAGAGGTCACATCTGATTTTTTTTTTTTTTTGGGTCCGGTCGTGGGGCCTGAACTCTGGGCCTGGGCACTATCCCTCAGCTCTTCAGCTCAAGGCTAGCGCTCTACCACTCAAGCTCCACCTCCGGCTTTTTTCTTTTTGCTTATGTGTTGCTGAGGAATCGAACCCAGGGCCTCATGCATGCAAGGCAAGTGCTCTACCACTGAGCCACCTTCCCAGCCCTGTCACATCTGAATTTGATGTGGCCACACCTTTCTCTGCCCATACCCTAGATAAGGCCTAGCCCAGGCCCAGATGCCCTCTCTCTGCTCTTTTCTAGCTCTTTCTCAGCTCTTTCCTTTTCTCTCTTTCCCAGCTCTCTTCTCTTTCCTAGCTCTCTCTTTCCCGGCTCTCTCTCTTTCCCAGCTCTCCCAGCTCTCTTTCCCAGGCCTTTCCCTACCGTGTGGAGGACAAGATGGCCTGGTGCCAGCCGCGTGGAGTGCCAACCTTGCCTGGTCCCAGCAGGTCTACTGAATAAACCTACCCCTTACCACGTGCGTGGTGCTGTTCTTACTCGGCTACCTCTTTTTAAAAACCTAACACACATGAACAGAAAAAAGCCAGAAGTGGCATTGTGGCGCTCAAGTGTTGGAGTGCTAGCCTTGAACTGAAGAGCTCAGAGACAGTACCCAGGCCCGGACAATAATAATAATAATAATGATAATAATAATAATAATAATACAGTTGATGTGGTTGTGGAGAATGTTGAAAGGAGTGACATAGATCAAGACCCATTATACTTATAAATGGATATGTTGAAACATTGTACAACTACTAAAGATAATGACTAAAGCAGCTGCCTATGGCTCACATCTGTACACCTCGCTACTCAGGAGGCTGAGTTCACATAGGAGAAGCCAGTTCACATAGGAAAGTTCATAAGATTCTTATTTCCAATTAACCACCAAAAAGCTGGAAGCAGAGTTGTGGCTCACATAGTAGAGTGTTAACACTGAACAAAAAAGCTCAGGAGGGCTGGGAAGGTAGCTTAGTGATAGAGTGCTTGCCTAGCTTGTATGAAGCCCTGGGTTCCATAAACAGAAAAAGCTGGAAGTGGTGCTGTGGCTCAAGTGGTAGTATGCTAGTCTTGAGCAAAAGAAGCTCAGGGACAATGCCCAGGCCCCGAGTTCAAGCCCCAGGACTGGCAAAAACTTTAAAAAAAAAAGGGGGGGGGGACAAGTACCTAGGCCTTGTATATAAATAATACAATTGATTGCAGGGAAATGCTTGCAGATCATTAAGTGTGGTAATTACTAAGAAGTACAGAAAATAAAGGTGAATCATGAAGGACTCTTCCTGTCCTTTTTATGTGTCTCATTTGTGTGTGTGTGTGTGTGTGTGTGTGTGTGTGTGTGTGTGTGTGTGTGTTTTGTCAGTCATGGGGCTTAAACTCAGGGACTGAGTACTGTCCCTGAGCTTTTGTGCTCAAGGATAGCACTCTATCACTTTAAGTCCCAGCTCTACTTCTGGCTGTCTGGTGGTTAATTGGAAAATAAGAATCTCCTGAACTTTCCTGCCTAGGCCAGCTTTGAACCATAATCTCATATATCAGCCTCTTGAGTAGCTAAGATTATAGGTGTGAGCAATTAGCACCTGGCTAGTGTATGTATTTTCAGACAGGATTTTGCTATGTTGCTCAGACTTTTCTCAAACTTGATTTCCTCCGTACTCAGCTTTCCTACAAGCTGGAACCGCCCCCCACCCCCTTGTCAGTAGTGAGGCCTGAATTCTGGGCCTGAGCACTGTCCCTCAGCTCTTCAGCTCAAGGCTAGCACCCTACCACTTAAGCCACAGTGCCACTTCTGGCTTTTTCTGTTTATGAGGTGCTGAGGAATCAAAACCCAAGGCCTCATGCATGCAAGGCAAGCACTCTACCACTATCACTGAGCCACCTTCCCAGCCCCTTATGTGTCTCTTCATAGTATTTTTCACTCTACTGTACCAGCTTACAAGTGTTAAAGAGTAGAAGTATCTTCGTTATTTTTTTCCCCTAGAATTTTATATTTTTGTACATTTTCCCTCATCTGGCATGTAGTTTTGCCCAATAATGTTTATTGGAGAAAGAACAAAAAAGCAGGGGAAAAGGTGAGGGTTTAGCTCAGTAGCAGAGTGCTTGCCTATCATGTGCAAGGTCCTGGGGTTCATTCTTAGCATTTCAGGGGGAAAAAAAGAAAGGAAAGTGAAGAGAAAGAAAAAGAAAGGTAGATGTGATTGGCATATATCGTGGAAAAAGGGAAACAAATATATCAAAGAAGATTAGAGGGAAAGAAATAAAGGTAAATAACATCACTTACGATTAGTTTCAGCTGTACAGAACAGAAAACACAAACGATGGCTTATAAGACAGCAAATTACTTTTCTTTTATGTAAAAAACAAGTAAGCTGGGCATTAGTGGCTCACACCTGTAATCTTAGCTACTCAGGAGGCTGAAATCAGAGGATTGTGGTTCCAAGCCAGCCAAGCAACAAAGTTTGTGAGACTTTTTATCTCCAACTAACTATCAAAAAGCTAGAAGTAGACCTGTGGATCAAGAGATATAGCACTGGCTGGGAAGTTGGCTCAGTGGTAGAGTGCTTGCCTCTCATGCATGAGGCCCTGGGTTCCATTCCTCAGCACCACATAAGCAGAAAAAAGCCAGAAATGGCCCTGTGGCTTAAGTGGTAGAGCGCTAGCCTTGAGCTGAAGAGCTCAGGGACAATGTCCAGGCCCTGAGTTCAAGCCCCAGGACTGGCAAAAACTTAAAAAAAAGGGGGGGGGGGACAAGTACCTAGGCCTTGTATATAAATAATACAATTGATTGTAGGGAAATGCTTGCAGATCATTAAGTGTGATAATTACTAGAAGTACAGAAAATAAAGGTGAATCATGAAGGACTCTTCCTGTCCTTTTTATGTGTCTCATTTGTGTGTGTGTGTGTGTGTGTGTGTGTGTTTTGCCAGTCATGGGGCTTAACTCAGGGACTGAGTACTGTCCCTGAGCTTTTGTGTTCAAGGATAGCACTCTATCACTTTAAGTCCCAGCTCCACTTCTGGCTGTTTGGTGGTTAATTGGAAATAAGAATCTCCTGAACTTTCCTGCCTAGGCCAGCTTTGAACCATAATCTCATATATCAGCCTCCTGAGCCATTAGCACCTGGCTAGTGTGTGTATTTTCAGACAGGATTTTGCTATGTTGCTCAGCCTTTTCTCAAACTTGCATTCCTCCGTACTCAGCTTTCCTACAAGCTGGGACTTACCCCCCCCCCCCCCCTCTCGTCAGTTGTGAGGCCTGAATTCTGGGCCTGAGCACTGTCCCTCAGCTCTTCAGCTCAAGGCTAGCACCCTATCACTTGAGCCACAGTGCCACTTCTGGCTTTTTCTGTTTATGTGGTGCTGAGGAATCAAAACCCAAGGCCTCATGCATGCAAGGCAAGCACTCTACCACTATCACTGAGCCACCTTCCCAGCCCCTTATGTGTCTCTTCATAGTATTTTTCACTCTACTGTACCAGCTTACAAGTGTTAAAGAGTAGAAGTATCTTCGTTATTTTTTTCCCCTAGAATTTTATATTTTTGTACATTTTCCCTCATCTGGCATATAGTTTTGCCCAATGAAGTTTATTGGAGAAAGAACAAAAAAGCAGGGGAAAAGGTGAGGGTTTAGCTCAGTAGCAGAGTGCTTGCCTATCATGTGCAAGGTCCTGGGGTTCATTCTTAGCATTTCAGGGGGGAAAAAGAAAGGTAGATGTGATTGGCATATATGGTGGAAAAAGGGAAACAAATATACCAAAGAAGATTAGAGGGAAAGAAATAAAGGTAAATAACATCACTTATGATTAGTTTCAGCTGGGCTGGGAAGGTGGCTCAGTGGTAGAACGCTTGCCTTGCATGCCTGAGGCCCTGGGTTCGATTCCTCAGCACCACATAAGCAAAAAGAAAAAAGCCAGAAGTGGCGCTGTGGCTCAAGTGGTAGAGCGCTAGCCTTGAGCTGAAGAGCTGAGGGACAGTGCCCAGGCCCAGAGTTCAGGCCCCCCAACCGGACCCCCCCCAAAAAAAAACAACAACAAAAAACAATTAGTTTCAGCTGTACAGAATAGAAAACATAAACAATGGCTTATAAGACAGCAAATTACTTTTCTTTTATGTAAAAAACAAGTAAGCTGGGCATTAGTGGCTCATACCTGTAATCTTAGCTACTCAGGAGGCTGAAATCAGAGGATTGTGGTTCCAAGCCAGCCACGCAACAAAGTTTGTGAGACTTTTATCTCCAACTAACTATCAAAAAGCCAGAAGTAGACATGTGGATCAAGAGATATAGCACTGGCTGGGAAGTTGGCTCAGTGGTAGAGTGCTTGCCTCTCATGCATGAGGCCCTGGGTTCCATTCCTCAGCACCACATAAGCAGAAAAAAGCCAGAAATGGCCCTGTGGCTTAAGTGGTAGAGCGCTAGCCTTGAGCTGAAGAGCTGAGGGACAGCGCCCAGGCCTAGAGTTTAGCCCCATGACAGACAAAAAAGTGAAGAAAGAAAAGAAAAAAGATATATAGCACTAGCCTTGAACACAAAAGCTTAGTGACAGTACCTAGGACCATCCCTCCCCAAATAACCCCCCCCCCCAAAAAAAAACCCACCACCATATCTGGGGCAGGTATTTCAGGGCTGGTAAAGAAAGACTTACTTCTCAAATTATACTTATATTGTGACTTAAGATGTTATTGGGTGGGGGGCGCGTTGTGGGGTTTTTTTGTTTGTTTACCTTACAATCCAAGATGACTGCTTAGTTCCAGCCATCATGTCCCCATGCAAGCCAACAAAAAGAACAGTGATACAGGTTAGTAGAAAAGTAGCCTATGCCTATAGACTTGCAGATGGCAGAATAAGCTGAAAAACCAAAACCTGCTTGCCAACCAAATGGGGGCAAAGGGCTACAAAAGAATGAGAAAGTAAGAAGGGCAGAAGAGTAAGGAAATAAGAACGAGGCATCACTACCTTACAGGAAACAGAAAGGAGACCCACCATCAGAAAGCTGTTTGATTTTCATTATTTAATCCAAGACCAAGCTTTGTAAGGAAGAAAACAGTCAAGATAGTGGAAGGAAACTGAAGTGCTATCTTCCTCAGGAATATCTAGGCCGTATGCTCTCTTTCTCTACCATATTTCTCTTCTAATAAACTTTCAAGTCTTGCCTAAATTCTTCTCTTGCCAGATACAAGGACAGAGGTTGTTTAGCTGTTCTAAACTTTCTGGAAAGATATTTGGTAGTTTGACCAGGAAGTTAGGGATTAAATATGGCTTTTTCTGATTTGGACTCATCAAATGGTTACAATAGAATAGGTGCTGGTGGTTCACATCTAATTCTAACGAAGGAGGCTAAGAGTGAAAGTATCACAGATTGAGTCCAGCCCAGGCAGAAAACTTCACAAGACACTATTTTTAATAATAATAATAATAATAATAATAATAATAACCAGCAAGCCAGGCTCACATCTGTAATCTCAGCTGCTCAAGAGGCTGAGATCTGAAGATCATGATTCAAAGCCAACCCAGGCCAACAAGTCCAAGTTTCTCCAATAACTGGCAAAAAAAATGCCAGACTGGATGTATGGCTCAAGGAGTAGAGTAGGAGTCATGAGAGGAGAGGTTTTGAGTTCAAGTCTCAGTGCTGACACAAAAACAAAAAGGAAACAGCAAAAAAATAGGGCTGGAGCAGTAACTAATATGGTAGAATAACAGCTATGAGCTGGTGTGTGTGTGTGTGTGTGTGTGTGTGTGTGTGTGTGTGCGCGCGCGCGCGCTTGATTACTGGGACTTGATTGAACACAGGGCCTTGGCGCTGTCCCTTAGTTTTTTTCTCTCAAGGCTGGCACTCTGCCACTTAACTGTGACTTAAGCCACAGTTCATCTTCCAGCTCTTTGATGATTAATTGGGATAAGAGTATCATAGACTTTCTTGCCTGGTTGGCCCTGAACCATGATCCTCACATCTCAGTCTCCTTAGGTTGAGATTATAAGCATGAACGACTGGTGCTCAGGGTAGGAAAGATAAGCTGTAGTTCTTCCCAAAGACAGTCAACATTAAAATGTTGATGCATTTACTTACAATGAATTGCCATAGCTACTCTTACCCAGAACAAGGGACCCAATCAAATTCTTTTCTTTATACTTAAACAGGAAAAGCCATGCAAAAATAGAGAAATGGAAAACTTTGTTTGCTTGTACTTTTCCCATCATCCCGCAGGATATGTGAATATTACTGTCTCAGGAAATTTCTGACCACCCCTCTTCCTCAAAACCTTGATTAGGTTCCTTCCTGAGGTGTTTCAATAAACTCCTAACTTTCTTTACACAAATCTACCAACTTGGGGCTGAGAATGTCGCTTAGTGGTAGAGTACCTGCTTAGCATGCATGAAGCCCTGGGTTCGATACCTCAGTACCACATAAACACAAAAAGCCAGAAGTAGCACTGGGCTCAAGTGGTAGAGCGCTAACCTTGAGCAAAAGAAGGTCAGGGACAGTGCCCAGGCCCTGAGTTCAAGTCCCAGGACTGGCAAAAACAAAAACAAAACTATTAACCTGGGGGGAAAAAGCACAAGAAAGTCTCCAAATGATATATTTGGGAAATAAATATATTTATTTTTATTATTTGTATTACAGTATTACAATGAGAATGTGCATGTCATAGTCAACTATGGACAAATAGGCAAGAGGAAGGTGTGTGTGTGTGTGTGTGTGTGTGTGTGTGCGCGTGTCTGTGTGTGTGTGTGTGTGTTTGTGTGTGGTAGTCCTGGGGCTTGAATTTAGGGCCTAGGCACTGTCCCTGAGCTTCTTTTACTCAGGGCTAGCACTCTACCACTTGAGTCACAGTGCTACTTCTGGCTTTTTAAAATTTTTTGCCATTTTAGTGGAGATAAGAGTCTCACAGATATACTTGCCCACTCTCGCTTCCAACTAAGATCCTCAGCTTTCAGCCTCCTGAATAGCTAGGATTATAGGTGAGCTTTCGGTGCCTGGATCAAGTGCACTTTTTTTTCCTTTTTTGCCAGTACTGGGGCTTGAACTCAGGGCTTAGGCACTGTCTTTTAACTTCTTTTACTCAATATTAGTGCTGTACTACTTGAGCCACACTTCTACTTCTGTTTTTGTTAGTGGTTAATTGAAAATAAGAATCTCATAGACTTTTCCTGCCTAGGCTGGCTTTGAACTGTGGTCCTCAAATCTTAGCCTCTTGAACTACCACTGCCCAGCTTAGAAGAACTTTTTAAAAATTAATTTACTTTGTTGTTGTTATAGAGGTGATATTCAGAGGGATTACAATTATATGAGTCAGGTAATGAGCACATTTCTTTTGTACAGTGTCTTCTGTTCCCTCACTCTCTCTCCAAGTCTGTCTTTCCTGTCTCCACCTACAAATTGTATAGTTTACTTTCATCAGTGTCCAGTGAGCTCCACTGCTGCGCTTTTTCACCCTTTTTCCCTTGAGTTCGTATCATCCCTCCTACCCTCCTGAAAATATGCACAGAAATATACCACACATAGGAAAAGAAGACAGAATCATTAAAAAACTTAAAAATTGAAAATAAAAAGGCATTTCTTATTATCATATCTTGGAGTTCATTGTCATTCATATATATGTATATATATAGAGAGAGAGAAAGAGAGAGAGAGAGAGAGAGAGAGAGAGAGAGAGAGAGGCACTTAGGCATTGTGTCTTTGTATATTTTTCTCCTAAGAGTATCCTCTTTTGGTTTCACTGTATGTGAGTATCTAGAATCTTTTATAATTTATCATATCCCAGTGTATTTTATATCTGATTTCCACATATCAGAGAGAACATGCATCATTTCTCTCCCCGAGTTTGGCTTACCTCACTTAACAAGATTTATTCTAGTTCCATCTATTTCCCTAAAAATAATATTATTTTATTCATTCTAATGGCTGTGTAAAATTCCATTGTGTATAGGTATACCACATTTTTGTATCCACTCATCTATTGTGGGGCATCTGGTCTATTTTCTTATTTTGACTATTGTCAATATTGCAGCATGAATATGGATGGACAGGTGTCTTTATCATATTTAGGGAAACTTTTTCTTTTTCTTTTCCTTTTTTTGTCAGTTGTGGGGCTTGAACTCTGGGCTTGGGCACTGTCCCTGAGCTCTTCTGCTCAAGGCTAATGCTCTACCATTTGAGCCACAGTGACACTTCCGGTTTTCTGGTGGTTAATTGGAGGTAAGTGTCTCACAGAGTTTCCAGCCTGGGCTGGCTTTGAACCTTGATTGATCCTCAGATCTCAGCCTCCTGAGTAACAAGAATTATAGGCATGGGCTACTGGTGCCTGGCAGGGGAACTTTTTAAAGAGAAAAGTGAAGAGGTTTTATCATGTATTTTGAAACAATAATCTTTGGACACAATAATTCCTAAAAAGAGTGTCATGAAGCTGGGTGCCGGTGGCTCACGCCTGTAATCCTACTCAGGAGGCTGAGATCTGAGGATTGCGGTTCAAAGCCAGCCCGGGCAGGAAAGGCTATGAGACTTTTATGTCCAATAAACCACTCAGAAAACTGGAAGTGTCTCCAGTGGTAGAGTGCTAGTTTTGAGCTGAAGAGCTGAGGGACAGCTCCTAGGCCCAGAGTTCAAGCCTGACAACTGACCAAAAAAAAAAGTGTCATGAGTCCAAGGTTGAACTTTGGGACCAAGGTTGTTAGGCAGACATCCTTGTAAAACTACTTTGTGTATGGTTTCAGTGAACTTGTGAAAGCTGTGGTTCTAGTAAGTTTTGGGATTTGTACATTATTATTAAGCAATCTGTGAGAGCCTGTCCTTCATAACCTTTTGATTCTATTTATTCCCCATGACTGCAAGGCAAGCACTTTGCCACTGAGACAGATAACATGCCAGCCTGGTGAGTCTATTTTAATTGTGACAACTTTCACAGAATGTGGCACATTTATTATACCATTATACCATCTGCCTCCCCTCCGGAGTGAGGACAGAGACCCTCACTCTTTACACTGTGGATCTTCAGGCAATTGCATTTCTTAAAGTACTAACTTGCAAGAATGTAATCAGCACTGCTGCACTCCTTTCAGTTTTCTGCTGCTTTTGATTCCCTGCTCTGGGGCTTTTATTTGCTCTACTCTTCTCCTTAAGTGACCAGTCCTGCTTGTGTGTGTGTGTGTGTGTGTGTGTGTGTGTGTGTGTGTGTGTGTGTGTGTGTGTGTGTGTGTGTGTGTGTGTGTGTGTGTGTGTGTGTTGGTATTGGCGCTTAAAGTAAGGGACTAGGTGCTATACATGAGCTTTTCTGCTCAAGACTAATGCTCTACCACTTGAGCCACTGTTCCACTTCTGGCTTTTTGGTGGCTAATTGGAGTTAAGAGTCTTATGGACTTCTCTGCCCAGCCTGGCTCTGAACCTCAGTCCTCAGCTCTCAGCCTCTTGAATAGCTAGGATTATAGGTGTGAGCCAATGGCACTGAGTTACCAACCCTGCTTTTTGCTGGTCAATTGGGGATGAAATCTACGTGACTCTTCTCTCCAGGATGGTTTCCAATCTTGATTCTCTGGATCTCAATCTCCTGAATAACTAGGATTACAGGCAGAAGGCACCAATGGTATAGTTTACTTTGTCGATGTAGACTACTATGCTAACTATGCCTTGTCTCTTAGTACTGTTGACAACAGTTATGTTTCCCAAAACCAGCTGGTTTTCTGGGTTTCAGCATATGCAAAGGCAGACCATCCAAAATTTGTTCTTTCAGCTTCTTGACTTCTCCATCTTCAAATAGACCTCTCCACTCCACATTAGAGCGTTTTATGTAGGCCTATCTTCAAAGTTATGAGTCCAAGGGGAGGTCAGGAGGGAAGGGATGGTAGGGAAAAACAAAAGAGGTAACAATGCTCCATAGGAAATGTACACATTACTCACGTAACTGTAATCCCTCTGTACAGTATTTTTACAGTAAACATATTTTACAAATTATGAGTCCAACTATTCTCTAACCTGTGGAAATAAATGAAACTCAATCAAATGAGAACTAACAAACAGAGGCTGTTTACTCAGAACTCACTATGGCAAGGGAGTCAGCCACCGCCACTTGCTTTTGGCAGAGAATCAAAGGCAAGCAGGAAATGAGAAGAAGGGGAAAAGAGAGGTGGGGGAGGGAAGAAGAGAGGGCAAGAGAGAAAGGGCTTCAGGTATGGTCTGGTTGGAAATCAGATTCAGAACATGGGGAGGCTGGAAACAAGTGATCTAAAAGGGGAATGTTTTTGCTGTTGCTACTGTTAAGACAAAATTTCACTGTCTATCCCAGGTTGGCCTGGAATTCTCCATTCTTCTGCCTTAGCCTCCCAAGTGCTAGGATTATATACCCAGCTGGAAGTGGAACATTTTATACAATTTGGGTAGAAATATACTTGGTGTTTTTTTATTCTAAATAGAAATGGAAGAATACAAAAATGCTATTGAGCCAAGTGCTCACACCTGTAATCTTAGCTACTCAGGAGGCTGAGATCTGAGGATCCAACTTCAAAGCTAGCCAGGGTATGAAACTCTGTGAGACTGTTTTTTGTTTTTTTTTTCCAGTCCTAGGTCTTGAACTCAGGGCCTGGGCACTGTCCCTAAGCCTTCTTTTGCTCAAGGCTAGCACTCTACCCCTTGAGCTACAGTGCCACTTCCAGCCTTTTCTGTTTATGTGGTACTGAGGAATCGAACCCAGGGCTTCATGCATGCTAGGCAAGCACTCTACCACTAAGCCACAATCCCAGCCCCTGTGAGACTCTCATTCCAATTAACCACCAGAAAACTGGAAGTGAAGCTTTGGCTCCAAGTTGTAGAGAGCTAGCCTTGAACAGAAAAGCTCTGGGACAGTGCTCAAGCACTGAGTTCAAGCTGCATGGCTGACAAAACAAACAAATGAACAAACAAAAAACAAAAGCAAATGCCATTGACCAAATCCTGTTAGTTCTGAGAGCAGGGATATTGAGGCTGTAAATCAGGGTTCTATTGTTCCAAGTGGTTTGGTCAATGTTCACTGTACATCGGTGGTTTCTCATTATTCATTGACCCTAATCTCTAATCTTTCCAGTTGCTAGTGCAATTATTACCATTTAACAACTTCTTATCTTATATTTGAACTAGTTCTCATCTCTTGGAGGGATTTTCAACTTCTCTTTACTGGTTTTTTCCTGGAGAGAGAAACAAATGTAAACAAACAAAAACTCCCTTTCCCCACCCATCAATTTAGATCCTTTGTCTACTACCCTTTGTAGGCAAGCTTCTTAATTACTCTACTCCTGGTCTCAGTCAAAGTTCTATCAAAATCATCATTCCGTGTATTCTTCCTCCTTGCCCTGGAATCCACATCCTAGAATTTATGTGTTTCATTCCATCTTTGCAAGTATTTGAAACCTGAGTATTTGAACCTTATCTACTATGAGATTATTTCATTTGGTTCAACCTATTGGAAATGTGAACAGCCCTGAACAAGAGGTTATTTTCCACCTCTATAATTTGTCATTTTGAGAAAATTATGTAAGTGGAATCATACAGCTTATGTGATACATTTTTCTTGTTTTGTTGTTGGTCATGGGGCTTGAACTCTGGGCCTGGGCACTGTCCCTCAGCAATTCAGCTCAAGGCTAGCACTCCACTATTTGAGCCACAGCACTATTTCCGGTTTTCTGAGTGGTTTATTGGCTGGCTTTGAACCGAGATCCTCAGATCTCAGCTTCCTGAGTAGCTAGAATTACAGGCGTGAGCCACCTCCGCCTAGCTCATGTGATACTTTTGAGACTAGATGTTTCACAGCAAAATGCCCTGGAGAACTGTCTAAGAGTTGTTGCCTACTGGGTGCCAGTGGCTCATGCCTGTAATCCTAGTACTCAGGATGCTAAGATCTGAGTATTGTGGTTCAAAGCCAGCCTGGGCAAAAAAGTCTGTAAGACTCTTATCTCCAATAAACTATTTAGAAAAAGCTGGAAGTGGTGCTGTGTCTCAAGTGTTAGTATGTAGCTTTGAGCCAAAGAAGCTCAGGGGTAACACCCAGGCCTTGAGTTCAAGCCCCAGGCTCAGGAAAAAAAAAAAAAAGAGTTGTTGTCTGCATCGACCCATCCTTCCTTTCTTTTTTTTTTTTTTTTTTTGGCTGGTCTTGGGACTTGAACCCAGGGCCTGGGCACTGTCCCTGAGATTCTTTGGCTCAAGGCTAGTGCTCTAACACTTGAACCACAGCGCCACTTCTGGCCTTTTCTGTTTGTGTGGTACTGAGAAATCAGACCCAGAACTTCATGCATACTAGGCAAGCACTCAACCACTAAGCCACATTCCCAGATCTCATCTTTCCTTTTTTGTGTGTGTGCCATTCCTGGGGCTTAAACTCAGGGATTGGTCACTGTCCCTGAGCTTTAGTGCTCTACAGCTCCACTTCTAGCTTTTTTGGTAGTTAATTAGAGATAAAAGTCTCACAGATTAGGTTTACAGGTATGACCCACAAAGTGCCCAGTATATTCTACGTTTTTTTTTTTTTGGGGGGGGGGTCAGTAATGGGGCTTGAACTCTGGGCCTGGTGCTGTCCTTGAGCTCTTCAGCTCAAGGTTAGTGCTCTTCCTCTTGAGCCACAGTGCCACTTCTGGTTTTCTGGTGGTTAATTGGAGATGAGAGTCTCACGGACTTTCCTGCCCGGGCTGGCTTTGAACCGAGATCCTCAGATTTCAGCCTCCTGAGTAGCTAGGATTACAGGCGGGAGCTACTGGCATCCAGCTCCTTCTCTTCTTCTTTTTTTTTTGTGAGTCATGGGGCTTGAACTCAGGGCCTAGGTGCTGTCCCTGAGCTCTTTTTGTTCAAGGCTAGCACTATATCACTCTAAGCTATCGTGTCATTTCCAGTTTTCTGGTGGTTAATCGGAGATAGAAGACTCACAGACTTCTCTGCCGGGGTTGGGGAACTTTGATCCTCAGATCTCTGGCTGCCTGGGTAGCTAGGATTACAGGCATGAACCACCAGTACACAGCTCATCTTTTTTTCTTAGTACTGAATATTCTGTGGTGTGGATATACCAGTTTAATCATTCACCCATTGAGAAATATATTAGGGGTTACCAGGTTAGGGCTATTTCAAATACAGCTACTAGAAACATTTGTTTGAAGTTAATTTTTGAATATAAATATTCCTTCTTTAAGGGGCTGGGAAGGTGGCTCAGTGGTAAATCGCTTGCCTTGCATGCATGAGGCCCTGGGTTCGATTCCTTAGCACCACATAATAAGCAGAAAGAAAAAAAAGCCGGAAGTGGCACTGTGGCTTAAGTGGTAGAGTGCTATCCTTGAGCTGAAGAGTTGAGGGACAGCGGGAGGCCCAGAATTCAGGCCCCATGACCAGACCAAAAATAAATAAATAAATAAAAATAAATGAATAAATAAATATTCCTTCTTTGGAATTAATGTCTGGGAGTGTAAGGTTGGGTTGTACAATCAATACATGCTAAATCTTTTTTTTTCTTTTTGTGGGGCTTGAACTCTGGGCCTGGGCTCTGTCCCTCAGCTCTTCAGCTCAAAACTAGTACTCGACCACTTGAGCCCGGGCTGGCTTTGAACCACGATCCTCAGGTCTCAACCTCCTGAGTAGCTAGGATTACCAGCACCTGGTATGTCACTATTCTGGTTATTTATCTTAGTTGTCTTAACAGGTATATAATGATATCTCTTCAAGGTCTTAATTTGCATTTTACTAATGTCTAGTAAAGTAGAACATCTTTTTATATACCCATTTACATCTGTGCAGTATATCCTCTTTGCAAGTCTTTGCATGTCTTTTTTTTCTTTTTCTATTTTGAAATCAAACTTAGGCTATTGTACTTTCCATGTAAGCATTTTATTACTGAGTCACATCCCTAATATCGACCCATTTTCTAACTGGATTTGTTTTGTTTTGCTTTATTATTCAATATAGGGTTCTTTATATATTCTACATATGTTTTGTTACTCAGATGTGGGGCTCATATCCAGCTACTTGAGAGTCATAAAATGGAAGGATCAAGGTTCAAGGCTAACTCAGGCAAAAAGTTAGCATCAATATATATAAGCCAGATGTGGTGGTTCACATCTATAATTGCAGCTACTCGAAAGGTAGAAAGATCTTAGTCTGAGGACAGACCAGGGCCCCATCACTCCTCCCTAAAACAGTGAGACACTGTTAGAAAAATAGCCTAAAAACAAAAAGTGCTAGGGGTATGGCTCAAGCTATAGAATTCCTACCTACTAAGTGAAAGGCCTAGAGTTCAAACCCTAAAACAAACAAACAAAATACAATATTGATGAAGTGGAATTGATTATTTTTTGCTTTATTTTGTAGTTAGGGATTTAACTCAAGGCTTTATTCATACTAGAAGAAAGTGCTATACCACCAAGATATATTCCCAGTCCTTTTTTTTACTTTTTTTTTTTTTTTTTTTTTTTTTTGGTCAGTTGTGGGGCCTGAACTCTGTGCCTGGGCGCTGTCCCTCAGCTCTTCAGCTCAAGGCTAGCACTCTACCACTTGAGCCACGCTACTTCCAGCTTTTTTCCCCCTGTTTATGTAGTATTGAGGAATTGAACCCAGGGCCCCATGCATGCAAGACAAGCACTCTACTACTGAGCCACCTTCCCAGCCCCCCTTTTTTACATTATTTTAAGACAGTGTCTCACTAAGTTGCCCTGGCTGGACTTGAACACAGATCCTCTTGCCTCAGACTCCCAAGTGTTGGGATAACCAGCATATGTCACTATGCCTGGATATTTTCTTTCCCTTTTACAGATCATATTTTGTGTTGTATCTAATAATTCTTCATGAGGGTATAGGTTCTGACAATTTCTGTACTGTCTTCTAAAAGTTAATTACATTAAAATGTATGATCCAAGTTCAATTTGTTTTTACATTTATCCATATTGATACCTGTAGCTTTAGTTCATTCATTTGGGTTTGTTTATAGTAGTCCTCTGTATGACCGAGTCACAGTGCATTTGCCCTTTGTAATTGGGGCACAGTCTAGTTATTTCCATACACAGTGCTGCTTTCATTATCTTTATTTACTTCACATGTGAGGTAACATTTTGTGCACCCCACCCTGCTCAACTCATTCCACAAACTGCTCTCTTACTAAATTGGATTATTGCTTTTTATTTTCTTATTATGTAATCACCCAAACTTTTGACTTAGTGACAGCTTTCAAGGGAAACTCATTCTCTCTCTCCACCCCTCTCAATTTCCCTCCTTGGATTTCTACTACAACATGTAGTTCTGGTTTTCCTCCTATGTTTTTGCTTACTTCTTTTCAGTGTTCTTTTGGAAATTCTTATTTACCATCCAGCCCTGGCAGTTCATGCTGTAATCTTAGCTACTCAGGAGGCTGACATCTGAGGATTCCAGTTCAAAGTCAGCCCAGGCAGGAAAGCCCCTGAGACTCTTTTTTTTTTTTTTTTTTTTTTATGGGTCCGGTCATGGGGCCTGAACTCTGGGCCTGGGCACTGTCCCTCAGCTCCTCAGCTCAAGGCTAGCACTCTACCACTTGAGCCACAGCACCACTTCCAGGTTTTTTTTTTCTTTATGCTTACGTGGTGCTGAGGAATCGAACCCAGGGCTTTAGGCATGCAAGGCAAGCGCTCTACCACTGAGCCACCTTCCCAGCCCAGCCTCTGAGACTCTTATCTCCAGTTAATCACTAAAACAGCCAGAAGTTGAGCTGTGGTTTAAGTGGTAGAGCATCTCTAGCCTTGAGCACAAAATCTCAGGGACAGTGCCCAGGCCCTGAGTTCAAGCCCTGAGACTTACACAAAAAAAGAAAAGCTGGGAAAGGTTATTTGTGAATACTGAGCTGTTATTTTTCAAAGCTATTATTTTTATAGCTTTTGTGTAAGCATAAAAATATTTCAAAATAGCAATGAAAACTTACCAATGAATAGGATGTTATGGGGGTGGGGGAGGAGAAAACAAGAGGTTATTATGAGTAAAACATAATATATGCACATATAAAATAGTACAGTGAAAGCCCTTGGTGAAATTAATACACACTGAACAAAAAAGAATGAAAAGACTCTGATGGGGGAGAGGAGGGCAACTGAAGAAGCTGAACCTCGTCAAGAAAGTTTACTTGCATGTATGAAAATAGAACAATGCGCTGGGTACTGGTGATCATCACAGTTTGGGTGAGTCTGAGAGACTCATCTCCAATTAACCACCAAAACAACAGAACGTGGAGGTGTGGATCAAGTTGTAGAGTGATAGACTTCAGTGTAAAAGCTAAAGGATAGCACCCAGGCCCTAAGTTCAAGCCTCAATACCTTAACACCAATAACAAAAAGGAAGGGAGAAGGGGAAGGGGAAAAGGAAAGGGGAAAGGGATGGGGAAAGGGAAGGGGAGAGAAGGAAGGGAAGGGGAGATAACAATGAAACCTGCTGAAATTGTTTTAAGAAGTGGATGGGATGGGGGAGAGTAACAGAACAGGAAAGGTTGCTAGAGATACATTGTTTGCATGTGTGGAAATGTCACAATGAGATCTCCCCTTGTACAACTAATGAATGCTAATAAAAATTACTTCAAAATCAAAGAAAATGAGATGAGGGGAAGGAGAGATCTAAAACACAGAAGAAAGGAACATTTGATAGACCTATGCCTCTTTCCTCTGAACCAAGCAGTCTGGCAGAATGTATGAAGGTGATGGAGGTGGGTTACTGGCTGGGTGGCAGGAAGTGGATGGGATCTTCAAGGGCAGACTCTGTCAGCATGTTAGTGCCAACTCCCAGGGCTTAATCAAAAAGTGGGGACTGGGGCTGGGAAGGTGGCTCAGTGGTAGAGCACTTGCCTTGCATGCTCGAGGCCCTGGGTTCGATTCCTCAGCACCACATAAGAAAAAAAGCCGGAAGTGGCGCTGTGGCTCAAGTGGTAGAGCGCTAGCCTTGAGCTGAAGAGCTGAGGGACAGCGCCCAGGCCCAGAGTTCAGGCCCCATGACTGGACCCAAAAAAAAAAAAAAAAAAAAAAGTGGGGACTGAAGAGATAATTATTGCCAAGGAAAAAAATTGTCCTGAATCCTCTGTAAAAGGGAGGAGAACTTTTGCATACATTTTTACTCTTTAAGTGAAAATACAGAAGCTATCATCATAAAAGATTCCAATGGGGCTGGGAAGGTGGCTCAGTGGTAGAGTGCTTGCCTTGCATGCATGAGGACCTTGGTTCGATTCCTCAGCACCACATAAGCAGAAAAAGCCATAAGTGGGGCTGAGGCTCAGGTGGTAGAGCGCTGATCTACAGCTGAAGAGCTGGGGAACAGCGCCTAGGTCCAGAGTTCAGGCCCCACAACCGACAAAAAAAAAAAAAAAAAAAAGATTCCAAAGGAGGTATTTTATTAAATAGGCCTATGCTTGAGTTGTGACTACATGAAAGTTACTTACTGTCTCTGGGAGTCATTTTCCCCTCAAAATGAGGATAATAATCTCAGTGTGAGGCAGAGATTAATATGTATTCATCAAAATCTGTTTTCCTTTTCTTTTGACCACACAGCTGCAAGATGTTTTTTAGCCTGTAACTGTGATAGCCACATAACTGACAAGATTTTCATTGCCTCTTTATGTTTGATAAAGAATGTGGCTTAGTGTTAGAGTGTTTGCCTGTCATGCATGAAGCCCTGGATTAGATCCCGCAGTGCCACATAAACAGAAAAAGCCCGAAGTGGTTCTGTGGCTCAAGTGGTAGAGTGCTAGCCTGGAGCACCAGAAGTTCAGGGACAGTGTCCAGACCCTGAGTTCAAGCCCCAGGAAAGGTAAAAAAAAAAAAAAGAAACTCTTGACATGCTCTATCACAAACTTTATTATGTCACCAAATTTTTATTTCTACTATATATTTGTTTGTTGTATGTTTGTTTATTTTTGTACTGGTCTTGGAGCTGAACTCAGGGCCTGGATGCGATTCTTGAGCTTTCTTGAACAAGGCTAGTGCACTTTGTGCTACTTCCAGTTTACTGGTGGTTAATTGGAGAAAAAGTTTCACAGACTTTCCTACCCCGTCTGGCTTCAAGCCACAATCTTCAGATTTCAGCCTTCTGAGTAGCTAGGATTCATGTGTGAGCCACCAGCACCCATTTTCCCTCAGCTTTTTTGCTCAAGGCTAGTACTCTACCATTTAGTCACAGCTCCACTTCTACCTTTTGGTAGTTACTTGGAGATAGAACTTTCACACACTTTCCTGACTGGGCTAGTTTCAAAACACAGAGCTCAGATCTTAACCTCCTTAGTAGCTAAGATTACAGATGTGAGCCATCAGCACCTGGCTTTCTTTTCTTTTTTTATTTTCCTTCTTTTGAGAAGGTTTCAATAAGCATACCAGGCTGGCCTTGAATTCATGCTTCTTCCTCAAATTCCCCAGTGCATTCCCCAGGAATGTGCCACCATCCCTAGCATTAGATCTTTTCTTATCTTGATTCAAGATGACATTTTGTCTGGCAATACATTTGGTCATTTGGTCTTGACCAAATGAAAATTTCTACCTGATAATTTGTTATAAAGGATATGAATTGAGAAACTGATTTTGTCAGACTTTCTGCTGGTCTCTCTCTCAGCCAAGAATAAAGGATAAGATTTGTTTTTACATAGAAGTAACTGCTAATGACTAATCCTTCCCTAATTCTGAGCCATGGAGAAAAGTCATGTATTTTTATTTCCCTAACATTCCCTAACAGGATAGAACTGGAAGAAAATAATAGCTGTGGCTTTTTTTCCCCCCTGGAATGTTTCTCCCCACTACCCTCTTGGGCTAATTTGAAAACATGAGATTATGAGAGGCAGTGTATAGACAGTTAAGGACAATGGGGGATGTTGTGGTTAGAGAATGGGGAAACTGAATTGAAGCTGATAATACTTGCTGGTATTCCAATTCTGAGAGAGAGAGAGAGAGAGAGAGAGAGAGAGAGAGAGAGAGAGAGAGAGAGAGAGAGAGAGAGAGAGAGAGAGAGAGAGAGAGAGAGAGAGAGAGAGAGAGAGACAGTATGTGTATGTGCGCTCCTGTACTAAGGCTTGAGCTCAGTACCCATACTTGCTTTCTTGCTAGCACTCTACTACTTCAGCCATGTTTCCTAGCTCAGCTTTTTTTGTGGTTAATTGGAGATGGAGTACAGACTTTTTTTTCCCAGGCTGGCCTCAAATCTACACACACACACAAAATTACTAAGAAATATATCATAGGGATTGTGCAGTATCAGCATTTAGAGAATGCCATCATTCTTTTATATTACAAGTTCTATTGCTTTGGTATAACATATTTGTTTCTTATTGCTGAACATTTAGGTTTTTCCAGTTTCATTATTGCAAATAATGCTGGGAAACAACAACAACAACCAAAAAAACCCAACCTTGTTTAAAGTATGTTTAAGAGTAATTGTCATTTTCTGTAATCACTTTGTCCATTTTTCTTCTATTTTTATTAACATCAAGTAGGCATAGAGGGTTTCATGCTTCTGTCCACTTTTTCTCTACTGCAGTTAGTCTTTTCCTTATTTTTTATGCATTCATAAAATCACCCTTTGTCTCTGATATAAGTTGTACTTCTTTTTCATGTTTGTCATTTGTATTTTAATTATAGCTTGTGTCCCAATTCTGAACCTTTTCCAGGAAGGGGCTAATTTGATAAAGATATCCAGCCTGTGTTTATTAACTATGTCTATGGTGGAGGCCTGGAGTGTAGAATTTCTAGAACCAGTGTGGGTATACCTTAAGGGGAAAATGTGAGTTGGTAAGTTCCCTAAAAAGAGCATATTCCATTTTCATGTGTTAGAAATATTTTCTAGTTAATGTGGATGCATTTCCTTGTCTCGGGGAAAGAATTCACATTTTTAGGTAAGATATTTGCCAAAAAATAGCAATCATTACAACTGGGAGAAAAAGGTCTATAAAAATTACTGTGAGCACAGAGGACGAAACAGATCTTTGCACTTGGACATCTGGGACTATTTTGCACAAAAAGGGGCATTTGAGGTGAATTGGAGACACAAGTCAAAGTAGATGAGTAGGCCAATAGCTCACCATCACTGGAAGATGTAGACTAATTGGTAGAATGTAAGACTCAGTAGAAGAGTGGTGGAATATAAAAATATGTGCATAGGCCATTGGTTCAATTCTAGGATAAAAGGTCAAAAAGAGCTGATATGGTTATAGGATGTAGTTTCTTTAATTCAATCATTAAACCCAGCACTTTTGTTTGTATTTTTTTTTGGGAGGGGGCATTGGTTGTGGGGCTTGAACTCTGGGACTGGGCGCTGTCCCTCAGGTCTTCAGCTCAAGGCGAGTGCTCTACCACTTGGGCCACAGCACCACTTCTGATTTTCTAGTGATTTATTGGAGATAAGAATCTCACAGAATTTCCTGCCTGGGCTGGCTTTGCACCACGATCCTCAGATCTCAGCTTCCTGAGTAGCTAGGATTACAGGCGTGAGCCACCAGTGCCTGATTGTATTTTGTTTTTGAGCTAGGATCTTACTAAGTTTGTCTCTGCTGGTCTTGAAATCACGATCCACCTGTCTCAGCCTACTGAGTACTGGGATTACAGGAATGTGCCATCATATCCAGCACCTGATTTTTACTTAATTTTTTTAGTGAGGGTTATTCTTTTCTTTTTTTTTTTTTCTTTTTTTTGGGTCTGGCTGTGGGGCCTGAACTCTGGGCCTGGGCGCTGTCCCTCAGCTCTTCAGCTCAAGGCTAGCATGCTACCACTTGAGCCATAGCGCCACTTCTGGCTTTTTTTTTTTTTTTTTCTGCTTATGTGGTGCTGAGGAATCGAACCCAGGGCCTCATGCATGCAAGGCAAGCGCTCTACCACTGAGCCACCTTCTCAGCCCCTTCTTTTCTTTTTTTTTTTTTTTTTAAATGTTTGTGATTGTTATTATAAAGGTAATGTACAGAGGGATTACAGTTACATAAGTCAGGTACAGAATACATTCTTTTTGGACAATATCACCCCTTCACACTCTCTCTCAGTCTCTCTCTCTCTCTTTCTCTGTTTTTCCCTCCCATCCCAATCCACAAGTTGTATAGTTCATTTTTTTTTTGCTAGTCCTGGGGCTTGAACTCAGGGCCTGGGCATTGTTCCTGAGCTTCTTTTTGCTCAAGGCTAGCACTCTACCACTTGAGCCATAGTACCACTTCTGCCTTTTTCTGTGTATGTGGTACTGAGGAATTGAACCCAGGGCTTCATGCATGCATTCCCAGCTCTATAATTATTATTTTTTAGGTCTGAGACTGGAACTCCAATCGAGTACCTGACATTTCTGCTCATTAGATAGCACTTTACCGGGGTTGGGAAGGTGGCTCAGTGGTAGAGCACTTGCCTTGCATGCTTGAGGCCCTGGGTTCGATTCCTCAGCACCACATAAGCAAAAAGAAAAAAGCCGGAAGTGGCACTGTGGCTCAAGTGGTAGAGCACTAGCCTTGAGCTGAAGAGCTGAAGGACAGCGCCCAGGCTCAGAGTTCAGGCCCCATGACCGGACCCCCCCCCCAAAAAAAAAAAAAAAAAAGATAGCACTTTACCAACTGAGCCATGCCACCAACCCTCTGATTTGTCAGCCATAGGGATTGAGAACTCAGGATTGGGGGCTGCCACTGAGCTTTTTCTTTTTGTTGCTATTGGTGGTTGTAGGGCTTGAACTCAGAGCCTAGCCTCTGTCCCTGAGCCTTTTTGTGCTCAACGCTAATGCTCTAGCACTTGAGCCACAGTACTACTTCTGGCTTTTTCTGAGTAGTCTCATGGACTTTCCTGCCCAGGCTGATTCCAAACCATGATCCTCAAATCTCAGCATCCTGAGTAGCTAGGAGATTTGCCCCCCAGTCCTGGGAGTTGAACTCAGCCTGAGAACTGTCTCTGAGCTTTTTGTTCAAGGGTAGCACTCTAGGTATGAGCCACTGGCACCCAGCTGAGAATTACTTTTTCTTCACAACTGAATCCATTAATAAGTAATAACTATTATGTAGTAGGCTCTTGCTTTAACATATTATTTTAATCAGTGAGTAGATACTGTTCTTAGCTTTTTGTTATTTTAGGTTGTAGGGCTTGAACACAGGGTCTGGCTACCCTCCCTTAGCTTTTTCAATCAAGACTAGAGCTCTACTACTTTAAGCCACAGTGCCAGTTTTGGTTTCCTGGTAGTTAATTGGAGCTAACAGTCTCACAGACTTTCCGGCCAGGGCTGGTTTCAACCATGATTCTCAGATCTCAGCCCTCCTAAGTAACTAGGGTTCAGGGGTTAACCACCAGTGCCTGGCTAGATATTGCACTTGAGAAATGAGAAAACTGACATGATGACAGCTTAAGTCTTAAGTAATCTTCCCAAGGCCACAGCTTTGTACTATTTTTTTTGGGGGGGGGTCTGGTCATGGGGCCTGAACTCTGGGCGTGGGCGCTGTCCCCCAGCTCTTCAGCTCAAGGCTAGCGCTCTACCACTTGAGTCACAGTGCCACTTCCTGCTTTTTTCTTTTTGCTTATGTGGTGCTGAGGAATCGAACCCAGGGCCTCAGGCATGCAAGGCAAGCGCTCTACCACTGAGCCACCTTCCCAGCCCGCTTTGTATATTTTTCGAAGGTAGTAAAGCAATCTTTTTTTGTGGGTGTTGGGCTTGAATTCAAGGCCTGGGCCCTGTATGAGCTTTTCTCTGCTACTTGAACCACAGCTCTACTTCCTGTTTCCCCCAATGCTTGGTTTAGTAAAGCAATTTTTTTTTATTGTGAAAATACCACATAGCGGGGTTACAATTACATGGGCAAGATAATGAGTACATTTCTTATCAAGCATTGTTGCCTCCTCCTTTGTTTCCCCTTCCCATCCCTTTCCCATCTCCCCGCCCCCCCCCCCCCCAAGCAATTCTATATAAAGTTAACTTCAAGCTGGTTGCCTGAGGCTCACTCCTGTAATCCTAGTGACTCAGAAGGCTGAGATCTGAGGACTGTGGTTCAAAGTAGTCTGGTCAGAAAAGTCCATGAAATTCTTATCTCCAATAAACTACTCAGAAAAAGCTGGAAGGGGCGCTGTGGCTCAAGTGGTAGAGAGCAAGTCCCCAGGACTGAAGAAAAAAAAAAAACCACTTCACTGAAGCTTATGTACTTTAGTTGTGTTTTTGGTGTCAGTCCTGGGGTTTGAACTCAGGGCCTGGGCTCTGTCCCAGAGCTTCTTTTTGCTCAAGGCTAGTGCTATACCAGGAGCCACAGCTCCATTTCTGCCTTTTTGTGGTTAATTAAGAGGTAAGGGTCTCACAGGCAGAAAAAAAAAAAAAAGTCTCAGAGGCTTTCCTTCCCTGCAGGCTTCCAATCATGATCTCAACCTCCTAAGTAGCTAGGATTACAGGCTTGAACCACTGGTGATGGCTCAGCTTATGTACTTTAGACAACAGCAACATTACCTACTATCTAGTTTCCATTTATTTACTTGCTGCTTTGAAATTCTGGGACCTCACACATGTTAGGAAGATGCTGTGTCACTGAGCCATACCTCTATCCCCCTCATTAGACAAATGATAAAGCATAGGAGTTCCAGCAGATGTTGGTCTTATTTTCTTTTAGTGAAGTTCTCAAAAACAATTCTAAGTTTAACTGGGAATGATAACTGGGAATGACAGCTATTATATAAAGGAAGAAAAAAATCCAGAGACATTTTTAAAAAATTTGTCACATGCTGAGTCCCTGCATTATTTATATTGCACTACGCTCTGAGTTTGGCAGTGAGGAATATAATGCTAAATGTGTGTGTGTGTGGGGGGGGGTGGGAGGGAAGGAAGAGCCCTATCTTCAAGGAAGTGATGATCTAGTAAGGGATGTGTGGTATGTATACATACCTATATATACACATATATATGTATTACATACATATGTGGCACAGGCTGCTACTGATAGAAAGGAAGTTGTGTTTGTGTTATAGACATAAACAAGCACATTTAGTATTTAGCTGCTAAGGGCTAGAGGTGTATTTTGAGTGGTGAGGTACCTGCCTTGAATTAAATTATTATTATTATTTTTTTGGGTCCGGTTGTGGGGCTTGAACTCTGGGCCTGGGCGCTGTCCCTCAGCTCTTCAGCTCAAGGCTAGCGCTCTACCACTTGAGCCACAGCGCCACTTCCGGCTTTTTCTTTTTGCTTATGTTGTGCTGAGGAATTGAACCCAGGGCCTCAGGCATGCAAGGCAAGCGCTCTACCACTGAGCCACCTTCCCAGCCCCTTGAATTAAATTATTAAACAGACCAAAGGTAGCTGTAGACAAATATAAAAGGTTTATGGAATCAGTGGTGTGGCACAAATGGTATAGTACCAGCTTTGAGCAAAAAAGCCAAGCAAGAGCAATATACCCCGGGGGGCGGGGGATGTCTATTTTTGCCTTGTCAACTTACTTATAAAAACTGAAGACAAGCCAGCTGTTAGTGGCTCATACCTGTAATCCTAGCTACTCAAGAGACTGAGATCTAAGGATCACAGTTCTATGCCAGTCCCAGGCAGAAAAGTGAGACTCTTCAATTAACTAGTCAAAAACCTGAAGTGGTGCTTTGGCTCAAAGTAATAGAGCCCTAGCCTTCAGCTAAACAGCTTAAATACAGTGCCCAGACTCTGAGTTTGAGCCCTACGACTGACAAAAGAAACAAAACAAAAAAATAAAACTAAAGACACTTTCCCAGATAAAAACTTCATTTAAAGTTTGTTTTTTTCAACTAAAACACCAGCTCATCACATTTTAAGTGTTAAGTTGTAGTCAGTGTGCCATTTTTTATAAGCGCCTGGCATTTTAGAGAATTAAATATTGTCACATTATCATTTTATAACACATTGTAAGATTCCTAACTAGAAGGTTACACACAGTATGAGCAGGAGTAGCACTCACATCACATAGTAATTCAAAGATACATTTTTTTTGAAATTATACAATACGTGATCTTGAATGAGAAAGAGCATGTTAAACAACACATTGATTCCATGCATTAACCTAATGCTGTCACACCCTTTCAAAGATGTGTTGTACTTTTCCTATTGGCTTAGAATTGAACCAATAAGGAAGGAGGAACTCTTTATTCATAAAGAATTCCTGCAATGTCAATGTGGAGTAAAGACTGCTTTGTTCTTCATTTGAGTCTCATAACTTGATGATATTGGTGTTTTTCTCTTATTGACATAGTAAACAAACATTTTTAAAACATTCAGCTTTGTGCTTTGAAACGTTTTCTTCAATGTTAAGAATACAATGTCTAAATTGATCAGACTTAACACATGTTCAGACTTAACAGATGTTAAAGGAAAATTAAGAATTTAAATGCAAGGTATGAACAAAATTAATATTAATTTGCTAGACTTGTTTGAAGTTTATAATTACTAGGGTTCTTTCATTTCAAAAGTGGCATATATTACAGTTATTAGTCTCTTTAATGGGTGTTTGGAGGTAGAGTTAATGTTAGGTTCTCAGCAGCAGCTATTTGTAGCTTAAGCTTCCAAGTTATTACGTGTTTTTTTTTTATGTAATAAGACCATTTAGAAAGGTTTGTATAGTAATTTCTTACCAGTGAAACTCAAGGTGTCTCTAGAAATATTTTTTAAAAAAAAGGAAAAATTGACTTTTAATTATTCCGTATGGGTGCTGTGCTTTCATCAGAAAATTCACCCCGGTGAGGTCTCTGGTTTCTAGAAAAACCACTAGAATGGTCACAGAGCGTGAGTCGGTGTTCCCACCGGACCTAAATAAAGAAAAACAAATGTCACTTGCACTTTCTTCAGATTTACATTCGGTTTAAAGCCATCGCCATCACCCTAACAATACGGTAAACAGACTGACTCCCGCGCGTGCTGAGGACACTTCGCCAGCGAGGATTCCAAGTGATTGCAGAGGGAGGGAGATGAACAACAGCCCCTCTCACCACCTCCAATCAGAATGCCTGGGGCGAACAATTAGCACCCCGAAAGCCCACAATAGGGTCAGGTCCGAACACACGGTGGGGGGGGGGAGGAGGAGTGAGCGGGGGGGGGGGGGGACAGAGAGGTCACGGGGTGGTGTGGGGCCCGGCGAAGGCGCTCACGATGGCCAAGGGGATTCGAACACACGGTGACGCCGTGGCTGGGGCTGGGCCACCCCAGCTGCAGGGGGGCCCGCGCCAGGCTCGCGTTTCTGGGCTCGCAGGCGGCGCGGGATGGGACCCGGCAGCCGCCGTCCGAGTGTGTGGCGGCGGCGGCGGCGGCGACCGCGGCGGCGGGGGCGGCGGGCCCTTTGTGTCCGGGCCGCCGGGGCTGGGCAGCGTCGGGGCCTCACGGCAGCTGGCGGGACCCCGGGGCCCGCCCCCCGTGCAAGAGCCAGGGTTCCCCAAGCCGCGGGTTCCGTGGGCCCCTCGGAGGTCCCCGAGAACCTGACACCCTGAAAGGGGGCTGGCTCCTCCCTGAGGCCCCCTGACCACGAGGGCGGGAGGAGGCCGGGGGGGAAAAAACCACACAGGCTTTCGGGGAGCCCTCAGGGAAGGCAGGAGACCGAGGCTTGCCGAACCGGCCAGGCCGGGCCTCGCGCTCCGAGGGGCGGCCGGAGAGGTGGGAGCGCCCGCGGGCTCGGGGCGCCCGGGCCGGCCCCACGGGGCGGGACGACGCGGCCCCGGTGAGGCCCGGGACAAACCAGAGGTCGCGGCGCGGAGCCCGCGGCTTGGGGTGGGGGAGGCGGAGGCGGAGATCCACCTGGCGACGTGGCAGCCATTGCCGACTCCGCGAGACCCCTCCCCACGCGGCCGGCCGCCCACCCACCCACCCACCCGCCCTCTCGCGGCGGGGCTCCTCCGCCGCTGCTCTTCCCTGGCCGGACGGAGAGCGGCAGTGTCTCCCCGCCCGGCGCGCTCGCCGCGCGTCTTTCCCCCCCGCCGCGGCTGCCGCTCGGCCCCGCCAGCCCCGCGCCGCGCCGCGCCGGAGAGCGCAGTGGCGGCGGCGGGAAAGGGTTGCGGACCCGTGTCGTTCACTCGACGACGCGGCCTCCGGGCTTCGACGCCCTCCGCCCGCTCCAGGAACAGGTAAGGGCGGCAGGTTGGGAGGCAGGAGCTGGGTGCTGGGGTGAAGGCCTAGGAGGGAAAGGGGCCCGAAGCCGGGGAGCGTCGTCCCGCCCCGTGGGGCCTGGTGGCAGCGGCGAGGAGGCGGGGGTATGGGGGGGCGATGCGAAAGAGAAGCCCGGGGACGTCCGGGGCCGGCGCGGCGCAGGCCGGGCCACCCGGCCGAAGGGAAGTGAGGCGTCGTCGAGAGGCGGGCCCTGGCGCGCCGCCCGAGGCCGGGCGAAGGCGGGCGCCGCGGCTGCAGCCCGGCCTCCCGTGCGGCTCGAGCCTCCAGGCCCCGACACACCCTCCCCTTTGCCCTCCCCCCGACGTGGGAGCCCGCCGGGATTTGACCTTGCGCCCCTGGATCCGTTCCAGCGTTTCCCAGGCGGAGTCCTGGAACTCGAGGCCACCCTCCCGAGCACGTAGTCCTGGCAGGGCTGCTTATTTACTCACTTCTTCCTACCCGAGCACGCCGCCGCTCACGTTCGGATTTTGGACGCGGCGGCTGGGGGTGTGGGGGGGGCGTCCCCCCCACTCTGAGGCTGTGCGCTTGTGGTCGGACCCCGGCCACTCCTCACCCCCCAGCCGCAACTACTTTGAGTGTCGCTGGGATGCGCGCTCTTGAGCTCCGGGTTTGGAAATCTGGCTTCGACACCGTGAGTCATACTGGGACACAGCTTTTCCCTCCTGCTCTTTTAGTGCAACAGTTTTGTTTTGGTTTTTTTAATTAACCCTGCCCTCTTTTTAAGAGAGCCTAAAGAAAGATGATCAGATACCAGATCAGAAGCGAGAATGTGCCTTTCAGCGCCGCCGTCTTTAGAACTAGGATCTGGTATTTGTGGCCCGGCCAGGTTTGTACACATTCTCGCCATGCAGTGGTTGTAACGTCTCCTTAGCACAGTGCTCACTTGAAGGCGGGATTGGCTGGTTTTGCTACTCGACATCTTTGAGCCAATCAGGAAGCGCGGCTTGCCTGGAGACTGGTTAACTCTGGAAAGGTGGGGATTGGTTGAGCTCCGGAGGAGAAAATCCCGGAGATGAACCTGGCCCCCTAGAAAACAATGACTGATTGACAGCTGCCTCGTTTCTACTTTTTTTTTTTAAGTGTGTTATCCTTTGAAACCAATGCCAGCCTTTCTTCATCCTTTTTTTTTTTTTTAAACAAACAAACACATTTCCAGTGCCTTCCCCTCAACCAGCTCTCGTAATTCATTTTTAACCATCATTAATTTTCCCCGAAGAAATTCTTACATTGCTTTAAGAAATGTAAACATTTTGATAATGTGGTTTTATTTTCTTGTTCTACATGGTTGCCTTTTGAATGACAGAAATGGAATCCATTTATAGCGTTTATACCTGTGCCTTTATTATTGAAGGATTATGCCAGGATGGGGGGCTTCAGTGGTGGGGAGGTGGAAAGGATAGGACAAAAATGGCTGCTCCTCTGAAGGGAGGTGACAATTAATTAAAAAAAGCCTCACCCAGAGGCTTTTAGAAAAGAAAAACACCGCTCCCTCTTTGCAAATCAGCAAACTCCTTAAGAATATCAGTTTGTGCACCTGTTGACTTTAATTGCTTTGAAGGGAGAGAACAGGGATCCTGAATTTCATAGAAAAATGGTTTTAATTATGGTAAAGGCTGATTTTTCCTTTCATGAAAGTAGGCACAGAACACAATGGAGGCTAGATAAATAGTGTGTACATAGTACATTTAAAATGCTAATATTTTCATTTAAAAGCCTTTCCCAATTATTTGTGTCCATTTTGAAGTGAAAAGGGAACAATTAATGCACGCTTTAGAAAATAGCTGGCCATCTTTTTGCTTTTCAGAATTTTATATGCAAAATGACAAGTTTCAGGAAGAATCTTAGTTTGCACTTTCTTGCCATGAATCTCATCAAGTATTTTATTTTTATTTTTATTTTTCGTTGGTTGTGGGGCTTAAACTCTGGGCCTGGGTGCTGTCCCTCAGCTCTTCAGCTCAAGGTGAGCACTTTATCACTTAAGCCACAGCACCACTTCTAGTTTTCTAGTGGTTTATTGGAGATAAGAGTCTCACAGGCTTTCCTGCCTTGGGCTGGCTTTGAATCCTGATGCTCAGATCTCAGTCTCCTGAGTAGGATTACAGGCGTGAGCCACCAGCACCCGGCTCATCAGGTATGTTAAATACCTTTAAAAGTAGTTTATGTTAGGTATTAAAGAAGAAACCGAACATTTTTCGACACCTGTGATGTGATAGTCTATAATGTGCCAAATTTCATCTTTATTGGTGAAGAAGATAGCTTATATATCCATCCATCCATCACATTTGTATTGATATCCCAGGCACTGTTTTAAGCACTTTATGTCATTGTGTTTAATTTCTTGGCTTTACATTTTGCATTATTTTCAGTACTGTCTTACAGATGATACAGAGACTCAAGAGTATGAAAAGGTCATACTACCCTGGTCATCCAACCAGGGTAGAAGAGCCAGAATTCAGTCAAACCTAAATATCTTCCTTCCCCCTCTTCTCTTCTTCCCTCCCTCCCTCCCTCCCTTTCTTCCTTTCTTCCTTCCTTCCTTCCTTCCTTCCTTCCTTCCTTCCTTCCTTCCTTCCTTCCTCTTCTCCTTCCTCCTCTTCTTCCTCCTCTTCCTCTTCCTCCTCCTCCTTCTCCTCCTCCTCCTCCTCCTCCTCCTCCTCCTCCTCCTCCTTCCTCCTCCTCCTCCTCCTCCTCCTCCTCCTCCTCCTCCTCCTCCTCCTCCTCCTCCTCCTCCTCCTCCTCCTCCTCCATCTACTGGGGCTTAAACTAGGACGTTTCACTCTTGATTAGCTTTTTTGCTCAAGGCTGGCATTTTACCACCTGAACCATACCTCTGCCTTTACCTTTTTGCTGGTTAATTAGAGGTAAGAGTCTCATGGACTTTTCTAGCTTAGAATTCTCAATCTCAGCTTCCTGAACAGCTAGGATTATAGGTGTGAGCCACCAGCACCCAGCCCAAAATATTTCTTTTAATACCTTATTTTCATAGTTCTCTGAAATGGAATCTTTTTTTTTGTCGGCCGTGGGGCTTGAACTCTGGGCCTGGGCGCTGTCCCTCAGCTCTTCAGCTCAAGGCGAGCGCTCTACCACTTGAGCTACAGCGCCACTTCCGGTTTTCTGGTGGTTTATTGGAATAGGAGTCTCACGGTCTCTCCTGCCCGGGCTGGCTTTGAACCTCGATCCTCAGATCTCAGCCTCCTGAGTAGCTAGGATTACAGGCGTGAGCCACCAGCGCCCGGCTGAAACGGAATCTTTTGTATCCAACAAAGTGTACATTTTTTTTTTCCAGAAATCCATTTTACCAGGTGCTGGTGGCTCATTCCTGTAATTCTAGCTTCTCAGGAGGCTCAGATCTTGTGGTTCAAAGCCAGCCAGGGCAGGAAAATCTGAAAGACTTATCTCCAATTAACCACCAAAAAGCTGGGAATGGAGCTTTGGCTCAAGTGGTAGAGTACTAGCCCTGAGCAAAAAAGTTAAGGGATAGCATCCAGTCCCAGGCCCTGAGTTCAGGCCCCGGGACTGACAAAAAATAAAATAAAGAACTCATGTTTTGTACTGGCTGGTTTTGAGTGTGCCAGTTTCATTTAAACTCACTAGGGACTGGTCACCAATACACCATTGTTCTAATATGGATTGTCTGTTCATACCACTTGATTGTCTATTGGCTCAAACTGTTCGTTCATACAACTGAGCAAGCCTCATATGGATATTACTATCTTTTTTGTTTAAGGTTACAAATGTCTACCACCATGGCCA
The DNA here is from genome assembly GCF_024711535.1 of Dipodomys merriami. NCBI lineage: Eukaryota > Metazoa > Chordata > Mammalia > Rodentia > Heteromyidae > Dipodomys > Dipodomys merriami. The sequence goes on along the minus strand of NW_027206512.1, from coordinate 43,187,578 downwards.
GCATTAGTGTCTTTTCTCTTTTTGTAGTGCTGGGATCAAACCGATGCCATGTGCATACTCTACCACTGAGTTACATCCCCAACTCTTTGCTTATGTTTCATTGCTGAAAAGATGTTCATATGTGCCTATCATTCTTTTTCTTTGTTATTGTTTTCTATTTCCATGTTGAGAAGTTTCATTGTTTTTCTGATATATTTTCTAATATTTTTCTTTTCTTTTAAAAAAATGTTTCTGGGATTTTTTTGGGTCAGTCGTAGGGATTGAACTCTGGGCCTGGGCGCTGCACCTCGGCTCTTCAGCGCCACTTCCGGTTTTCTGAGTGGTTAATTGGACATTAGAGCCTCATGAACTTTGCTGCTTGACATTGAACCACAATCCTCAAATCTCAGCCTCCTGAGTAGCTAGGTGCTTCTCAGCCTCTGGTGCCTGGCTCCAACCCTCTTATTTTTCACTTCACACTGTAGCTGGGACAACAGGCTTGTGCCATCATGACTAGCTTTTTCTATTGTGAAGATGTCTAGAATTTTTTTTGCCTAGGCTGGCCTGGAACCTTGATTCTCCTGATCTCTGCTTCCTGAGTAGCTAGGATTGCAGGTATGAACCATGATTGCCCAGCCTTTAACTCTGTAAGAGTTTATATAAAGTGTGAAGCCACCTTGGTTCTACAAATTACTATTTATTACATTTTTTTATTATACTTCCTTGTACTGGTAATACTTTGTTAAGTCACTTCCACTAAGTAGGCACTTTATTTTTTTAGTTCTGGTATTAGGGCTTGAATTCAAGGCTTTGCTCTTTTGCTGACCTTTTAATTCAGGGTTGGTGCTCTAACCCTTGAGCTATTCATCCACTTCCCACTTTTCCCACTTTTTGCTAATTAATTATAGATAACAGTCTTGTGGATTTGTCTGTCTTGACTAGTTTTGAACCCCAAGCTTCAGATCTCTCAGCCTTTTGAATAGCTAATACTACAGATGTAGCCCTGCTAAGTAGGAGCTTCTTGAAGGCTGGTACTGAATCTTAATTCACTTTTTTTTTTTTTTTTTGGGGGTCCGGTCGTGAGGCCTGAACTCTGGGCCTGGGCACTGTCCCTCAGCTCTTCAGCTCAAGGCTAGCGCTGTATCACTTGAGCCACAGTGCCACTTCTGGCTTTTTTCTTTTTGCTTATGTGGTGCTGAGGAATCAAACCCAGGGCCCTGGCATGCAAGGCAAGCGCTCTACCACTGAGCCACCTTCCCAGCCCCTTAATTCACTGTTTATTTTGCCTAGCACTATTTCCAACACTCTACAGGAATGTGGAAAATAAATACATTTTGGCATGAATAACAGATACTTAGAAAAGTATTTCCTGCAGTTGCTGTGTATATTTTATTTCTGTAGTCTTCAACCCAAAAGCTCTTTTCTGGTAACTGGACTTACATGTCTCATGATATGTGCATTAGGATGTTCTTTCAGATACCTCAAATAGCATATCATAAGCCTGAGACATTGTCAACCTTCCCATCCCCCAATTCAAAAAGTAAAACAAGCATGTTCTCTGTCGCTCCCTCATCTCATGTCTAGGAAAAGTAAATTAGATAGTTCAGTGTGGTATACACTGCTAATAATAACTTGACAGAAACATGGCCTATTCTTTTTTTTTTTTTTTTTTTGTCAGTCATGGGGCTTGAACTCTGGGCTTGGGCGCTGTCCTTGTGCTCTTCAGCTCAAAGTCAGTGCTCTACCACTTGAACCACAGCACCACTTCTGGTTTTTTAGTGCTTTATTGGTGAGAAGAGTCTCACAGACTTTCCTGTCCGGGCTGGCTTTGAACCTCGATCCTCAGATCTCAGCCTCCTGAGTAGCTAGGATTACAGATGTGAGCCACTGGCGCCTGGTGGGCTATTCCTTTTATAGTCACACTTTTTTTTTTTTTTTGTCAGTCATGGGGCTTGAACTCTGGGCCTGAGCGCTGTCCTTCAGCTCTTCTGCTCAAGGCAAGCACTCTACCACTTGAACCACAGCGCCACTTCCGGCTTTTTCTGCATATGTGGTGCTGAGGAATCGAACCCAGGGCCTTATGCATGAAAGGCAAGCAATCTACACTGAGCCACCTTCCCAGCCCCTCAAGTCCCTTTCTTTTTTCCACTCTCGGCAGAGTGGTCTCTAACTTAACTGAGCAAGTGACCCTTCTGCTTTTTTTTTTTTTTTTTTTGGTGGCCTTCACAATAATAGAACATAATTAAAATTTTAGGATCTTCATGCTTTGACCTCTAATTTACTTTATTCTCCTGACCTTCTTCCCTTTGCCCTTATTGTGCTAGTCCTATTCATTTCCTATTATATTTCTTAAGATTATAAGTTCATTACATTCTGGCCTGAGTACAGTAGCTCTGTCTGTCTCTAATACTTCTCTATTTCTCTCTTTCTTGGTGTTTGTTAACTGTACTTGTGGCTCAGGTGGCAGTGTAGTGTGGGTGGTACCTCTATAAGAAAAGCCTCTTGATACAAGTCTGGCTTCCACAAGCCTCCTTCTTGTTTGTTCCCTTAGAACTCTGTGTTCTCTCACTACCCTGTCAGTGCTTGTTTATTCCTTACCTCACAGTAACAAAGAAAATGGGTAAATTGAGTATCTTTAAAAAAAAGATGTGATTTGTACAGAGCATATTAAAGAGGAGATTAAGTAGTAAATTGGGATGGAAAAATTTACTTGGTAGTAATTTATGTGGTAGGGAAAGAAAAGAGACATTGGTAGGATAGGTGATAGGAAAAACATACTGGATTCTAGCCTGAATTTAAAAGCACCCTTTGAAATCTATTTCTCATCTATTCAGTTACCCAATTTGTTAACAGTTTTTAGAGTGTAAGCACCAGAAATGGTTTATGAGAGGACAAGTTACTGGTGGACAGTATAATGTAAATCGTATGATAGCAATATCATGGGGAGCAGGGGTAGACACTTGCCCTAGATAGGTCCTTTTATATTTCCAGTCTGTGCATCTGGCTTCCTAGTCCCTGGTAACACAGGCATGTCTACTTAGAGTACCATGTCCAAGGCTCTACAAACATCTGGTTACATGTGCATCCCATTTCTGCAGCTGCACGGATGTGTTACTGTCCTTAGTTCAGTCAAGGTCATATGATGTCATTTATATGGCTGGGGCTGTCTTAGCAGCAAATGGACCCCAATGGGTTAAGCAAGGGAAAGGAGTTCTAGGTAGATAAAAAGAATGTCCGATGTAATTCTTAACCATTCTTCTAATTATGAATTTATTTTTGTAGGTACTTATTTGTGGGAAAGCGATGTTTTGTATTATGGACATGAATATCCCAGGTACTAAATTTTAAAGAACTAAGATGGATTTTTGGTTGTACTAGCATTCTTGTTGTTAAATAACACCTGTATCTGTGATATGTGTATAGACTAGTAGACTAAAGAAATAAGTATGTAGGTGCTAAGATAAAGGTAGGTGTCGGGTACAGTAGGAAGTGAAGTGAGTTTAAATCAAACTTTGAGAGTAGAAAACTTTCCTGAAGGAAAGTTTAAGGCAAGAAGTATGACTTTGGTAGGGGTAGAGGGACTTCATAGAAATGTGATGTTAGCTGATCTCAAGAGGGAAACATAAAACAGTTGTTGTAGAGAATACCCGAGGGAAAGTAGGGGAAGCACTAACATAATGACCATCTTAATTATTTTAAGTGTATAGGATAGCCAAGTTAACTAGTAGCACATGTTGTACAATTTTTCTTTGGGGTGGGGGGAGGTCAGTCATGGGACTTGAACTCTGGGACTGGGCACTGTCCCTGAGCTCTTCAGCTCAAGGTGAGAGCTCTACCACATGAGCCACAGTGCTACTTCTAATTTTCTGGTGGTTAATTGGAGATAATAGTTTCACAGACTTTCCTGCTTGGGCTGGCTTTGAACTGCATTCCTCAGAGCTCAGCCTCTCGATTAGGTAGGATTACAGGTGTGAGCCACTGGCTCCCAGTTTTTTTTTTTTTTTGTGCCAGTCCTGGGACTTGAACTCAGGGTCTGGGCACTGTTCCTCAGCTTTTGTTCTTGAGGCTAGCACTCTATCACTTGAGCCAAAGCTCCACTTTCCACTTTTTGCTAGTTAGTTGGAGATAAGAATCACATGGACATTCCTGCCTGGGCTGGCTTGGAACTGTGATCTTCAGATCTCAGCCTCCTGAGTAGCTAGGATTTACAGGTATGCCCTGCTGTTGTGCAATATTTTTTTTTTTTTACCCCTTTGAAATGGAAACTCCATATACACTGAATAGCTTCTTTCCTTCCTTTACCCAGGTCTTGGCATCTGTCATTTTACTTTCTGTCATTGTTCCTAGAAACTTTATAGTAATTCTCTAATTTATTCAATTCATGCCATATTCTGATTTTCCCAGTAATATCCTGGATTGCTTAAAAATCAATGTTAGGTTTCATTCAAGGGCTAACCATTGCATTTTTTTTTTTTTTTCTTGTTCTTGGTCATTGGCTTGAACTCTGGACCTGGGTGCTATTCTTGAGCTCTTCAGCTCAAGGCAAGTGCTCTACTAACCACAGTGCCACTTCTGGTTTTCTGGTGGTTAATTGGAGATTAAGAGTTTCATGGACTTTCCTGCCAGGGTTGGCTTTGAACTGCAGTCCTCAGATCTCAACCTCTTGAGTAGGTAGGATTACAGGTGGGAGTCACTGGCACCTGGCTTAACTTTTTTTTTTCTTTATGTGGTAAAGCAGAGAGTTTAATAGAGAAAATACATCATTAAGGGAAATGGCTGGCTTGAACTACGTGGCTCAAAAGCAAGCAAAAGAAAACATTTCTTGTACCCTGTATAGGAAATGGTAAAGATTCCTCCCTGTCTTTATATGGAATTGTCTCTCCTACACATCCACCCTTCCTGTACCTTACCACTCCTTCTTGCTCACTGTTGGACTGTTGTATTTGTATTAAAAGTTATTTTCTATTGGTGCAATGTGACTGCTTTCACTGTTCCTATATTTTCTGTAAATGGGGAGTTAAATCTAAAGATGTCAGTAGATTCAGGTTAAACATTTTGGAAAGAACTTCTTTTGGTAGGGCTTTGTACTTCATGTTATTTTGTTAGAAGGCAAACAGTATCTAAGCCTCCACTATTAGATTATCTCTGACGTCATATCTCTGACATCAGGTGGTGACAGCTTGATGAGCATTTCATTATAGAGTTATGATTTTCTCTTTGTATACTGCAAGTAATCTGTGGGATGGTGTTTTGGCACCAGGTCTATTTCTGTCAGCTGTTCACCTAATATTTTAAACATTGCTTTATGATTTAGTTTTTTGAGGTTTACATATTTGTAAAACTAAAAATGAGATAAAACAATACAAACTGCCCATTTTGTTTCTAATTTTGTTTCCAGTTTCCTCTTGAACAGATAAAAAGACTATAGATTAGGGGCTGGGAAGGTGGCTCAGTGGTAGAGCGCTTGCCTTGCATGCATAAGGCCCTGGGTTTGATTCCTCAGCACCACATAAGCAGAAAAAAAAAGCTGGAAGTGGCACTGTGGCTCAAGTGGTAGAGCGCTAGCCTTGAGCTGAAGAGCTGAGGGACAGTGCCCAGGCCCAGAGTTCAGGCCCACGACTGGAACCCCCCCCCCCCCCCAAAAAAAAGACTACAGATTAGACACAGGGAGAAGGTGGGTAGTTGGGATTATCTGAAGTTAAAGCTGGGATAGAAGGAGGAGCTAAAGGAGAAGAGAGGCTTTAGGGAAAAGGTGCTTGATAAGCATCTAATCCATGGAATAAACGGTGACTTCTTTTTCCCCCTATCCAGTGATAATTTTCTTTTTCTTTTCTTTCTTTTTTTTGAGGGTGGGGTGAGTTTGAATTCAGGGTCTGGGTATTGTCCCTGAGCTTTTATTATTATTATTATTATTATTATTATTATTATCAGTCCTGGGGCTTGAACTCTGGGCCTGGACACTGTCCCTCAGCTCTTCAGCTCACAGCGACACTTCTGGTTTTCTAGTGGTTTATTGGAAATAAGAGTTTCACAGACTTTCCTACCCGGGCTGGCTTTGAACCGTGATCCTCAGATCTCAGCCTCCTGAGTAGCTAGGATTATAGGTGTGAGCCACCGGTGCCTGGCTAGTCCCTGAATTTTTAAATGCTCAAGGCCAGGACTCTACCAGTTTGAGCCATAGCTTCACTTTTGGTGGAGCTGGAATTGGGGATAGAGTCTCACAGCTTTTCCTGCCTAGGCTAGCTTTGAACTATGGTCCTCAGATCCCAGCATCCTAACCTCTGAATAGTGAAGATTATAGAGACATGAGTTACTGGCACCTGGCTTTGTTCTTTTTTTCTTTTCTTTTCTCTCTCTTGTTTCTCTCTTTTCTTCTTTCTTTCTTCCTTTCTTCCTTCCTTCCTCTCTTTCTCTTTCTCTTTCTCTCTCTCTCTTTCTTTCTCTTTCTCTCTCTCTTTCTTTCTTTCTTTCTTTCTTTCTTTCTTTTTCTATGCTGAGATTGAAACCAGGGTCTGTGTATGTTGGGCAAGTACTCTGTCATTGATGATCTTGATTGGCTTTTTAATTATGGGGCACAAAATGGTAATTAGTTTTGAATTCTATTTTCCCCTTAATATTTAGTAGCTAGCTGACTATTTTAGATTTTAATTCTAAGATTATGGCTTGTTATAAGATTGCCTTTAATACATAACATTTTATTTTATAGTAAGAAGACATTATGTTGGATAATAGCAAGAGCTATAGAGTTTGCAGATACCAACCGTGGCCTTACTAACAATCACATTGATAGCATCAATGCCAGATACCTAGTAAGTATTATTAAAATCAGAGGTTATGAATTTTTTACATATAAGTTTTTGAAATATCACTTGCATATTTGAGCAAGAAAAGTCTCTCATGAGACAAAAATAATTACAGGTTTTGTTAGTAGATTTTCTAGAAAAGCTGGTGGTAATCTAAAACCTGTTGAGATCTGTATTGTGGTTCTGGCTTTCCCATTTAATTAGTGCTTTAGGGCTGGGAAGGTGGCTCAGTGGTAGAGCTCTTGCCTTGCATGCATGAGGCCCTGGGTTTGATTCCTCAGCACCACATAAGCAAAAAGCCAAAAGCCGGAGTGGCGCTGTGGCTCAAGTGGTAGAGCGCTAGCTTGAGCTAAAGAGCTGAGGGACAGTGCCCAGGCCCAGAGTTCAGGCCCCACGGCCAGACCCCCCCCCAAAAAAAATTTAGTGCTTTAGTTTTTCTATCCTTAAAATTTCATCTCTACTCTTTTGTATTTTATATGTTGTTTGCCATCTGCAAATAGTACTTATGTACCAATTTTACATACAGAACTATGTTGGAATATGTCAAAATGCATGGTTTCAAGGAACATGGAGATATATGGGGATATATTCAGATAAATTCAGAGTCAGTTCCAGTGTGAATATCTGAGAGGTCTTTCTCTACAGGATCTGTCCAAGTAGTTGAGGGCATCAGGTGCTTCCCCATAGTGCACAGTCTCTTTCTATAGTGTAGGAGATGAAGATGGACTTTGTGTGTACCTGCATACTACTGCAGCTTACCAGAGTCTTCTTTGACAGTGACAAAGGAGATGACAAACCATGTAGGAAAATAGCTAGTGAGAAGAGAAAACAGGTTAAGAAATGGAAGGATGTAAGATAAATAAGACAAATATTGCAGTAAGTACTAAAGGATTGTAGTATGCATTGAAAGATTGTACAGAAGTACACCTCCTGCCATACTTTATTGTCAAAAGTTGCATATTGTTCAGCAGTTGCCTTATGTCTTTTTTTTTTTTTCTTGGTCGGTCGTGGGGTTTGAACTCTGGGCTTGGGCGCTGTCCCTGCACTCTTCAGCTCAAGGCAAGCGCTCTACTGCTTGATCCACAGCGCCACTTCCGGTTTTCTAGTGGTTTAGTGGAGATAAGAGTCTCACGGACTTTCCTGCCCGGGCTGGCTTTGAACCACGATCCTCAGATCTCAGCCTCCGGAGTAGTTAGGATTACAGGCATGGGCCACCAGTGCCTGGCTTGCCTTATAACTTTGACAACTTGTCTTAGAGCTCTGTCTCAGGGTCACATCGCTTTATTTTTTAAAATTGCTGCATATGATTTCAAAGTGTGATTTTTTTTCCCTGTAATTTAACCATTCTCCTGTAGGTTTCTTATATATTTCTTGTAGAAAGAGGCTTTTAAAAATTTTGTTCTGTTAATGTGCCTGGATATTAGTATCAGCTCTTCTCTCTTCGTTCTATTTTTTCTTTCCTTTTGACAGTCTTGGAATTTAAACTCAGAGGCCTTGTACTTGCTAGGCAGGTGGTCTACTGTTTTAACCAAACCGTTAGCCCTAATATGAATTTAAACCAAGATAAGACCTTTAAAGACATGCCTCTAGTGAACTGCTTCCTCTAACCAGGCCCCACATCTTAGTTTCCACACCTCCAAATAATAAATTTACCCATAGATCAGTTAGTTAGAACAGAGCCCTCATTACCCAACCACCTTTCAATGATTATGTCTATAAGCTGGGGACCAAGCCTTCAACACATGAGCTTATTAGAGGATTTTTCATATTCAAGCTGTATCATTATACAAAATAGACTTCAGTGTGGACAAGGGAACAGGTGCTATTTGGAGATAGTAACTTGTTAGCATGCTGATTATATTTGAAGCCATGAATCTGGATGGTGTCATCAAAAGAGTGGATGAGACAGAGACAAGAAAAGTTCCTCAGATCTCAGCCTTCTGAGTAGCTAGGATTACAGGCATGAGCCACTGATGCCTAGCTACTTTTTCCTTTTTTGGGTTGTTTTTGGCATTTTTCTTTACCTCTAGATGCTCAAGGTTTTCTCCATATTTTTTTCCCCTAAAGTATTTATAGTTTTATATCTTTCACAATCCAGCTGGTTGTTGTAGCACACACATGTAATATTCCCAGCACTTAGGTGGGTAAGACTTAAAATTTAAGATTGCAAGTTTGGAAGCAGCCTGGGCTACATAATGAGATCCTGTCTCAAAAAGCAAAAAATACAAAATCCATTTTGAGTTAATTTTTCTGTAAAGTGTTTGGACTCAAATCTAGCTTTAATATTATTATTTTTAATGTATGTATGTTCGCTTGGTTTAGTATGGTTTGTTGAAAAGGGTATTGTTTATCTACTGATTGTTTTTGCACTTTTGTCAGAAATTACTTGATCATATTTATATTGTTTTTTCTTTGCCTTTTTGACTCTTCCTAAATGTCTAGTTAGGCCTTTATATCTGTTAGCCTGCTGACATTTCACTGTCTTGATTATATTGTAGCAATATAACAATTCTTGAAATTGAATTGATCCTTTCTGTTCTTTTTCAATATTCTAGCTATTCCAGTTCCTTTTTCTTTGAAAATTTAGAGCAGTTTTGTCTATAAAAAAAATCTTTTTAAAATTTTTTTTTTATTTTTTGGGTCCGGTCGTGGGGCCTGAACTCTGGGCCTGGACGCTGTCCCTCAGCTCTTCAGCTCAAGGCTAGCGCTCTACCACTTGAGCCACAGTGCCACTTTCGGCTTTTTTCTTTTTGCTTATGTGGTGCTGAGGAATCGAACCCAGGGCTTCAGGCATGCAAGGCAAGTGCTCTACCACTGAGCCACCTTCCCAGCCCCTATAAAAAAAAATCTTGCTTAGGTTTTAGTAGGAATTGTATTAAATTTGTGTATTAATTTGGGGAGCATTGGCATCTTTACTTTTTATTAGCATACATTAGTTATACAAAGGGAGACTTCATTGTGACATTTCCACACTTGTACACAATATTGTCTAATCAGCTCATTCCTGGGCATCTTTATTTTGCTGTATTCCAGGCTGTGAACATGTTGTCTCCTGTTACTTGTTTAGGTCTTTGTTTTTTTTAATAGTTATTTTTCCTTTTATTAATTTTATGTTTATGCGGTAGTAAGGAAGTGAACCCAGGGCCTCATGCATGTTAGGCAAACACTATACCACTAAGCCACATTTCATGTCCCAAGATCTGTGGTTTCTTTTTGGGTCCAGTCGTGGGGCCTGAACTCTGGGCCTGGGCACTGTCCCTCAGATCTTCAGCTCAAGGCTAGCGCTCTACCACTGAGCCACCTTCCCAGCCCAGATCTGTGGTTTCTTGTGTCACTGTTTTGTAGTTTTCAGCATGCAAGTCCTGTACTTGTTTTGTTAGATTTATAACTATATATAAATGTTCAGTAATTATCAATTAGATTGGCTTTTAAATTTCTATGTCCATGTCATTGCTATTGGGACTTAAACTCAAGGTCTGGACCCTTTCCTTTGCTTTTTTTTTTTTTTTTTTGGTCGGTCGTGGGCCCTGAACTCTGGACCTGCTCTTCCTGAGTTCTTCAACTCAAGGCAAGCACTCTACCACTTTAGCCACACCACCACTTCTGATTTTTTCTACTTATGTGGTGCTGAGGAATCAAACCCAGAGCCTCATACATGCAAGGCAAGCACTCTACCACTGAGCCACCTTCCCAGACCTCCTTTTGGTTTTTTAAAAGCTTGAGGTTTGGCACCCTGCCACTAGAGCTGTAGCTCTACTTCTGAATGGGAGATATGACTTTCCTGCCCAGGCTGTCTTTGAATGGTGATCCTCACTCAGAACTCAGCTTCTGCATAGCTAGGATACAGTGTTGAGTCACTGGTGCTTGGCTGTAATTTGTTTTGACTTTTCATCTTTAATATTTTTTTATGCTACTCTTGTGGCTGGAACTCAGGACCTCCTGGTCTCATTTGGCTTCTTGTTGATGACTTTCTTTTTTTTCTTTTTTTATTTTTTTTGGGTCCAGTTGTGGGGCCTGAACTCTGGGCCTGGGTGCTGTCCTTCAGCTCAAGGCTAGCGCTCTACCACTTGAGCCACAGCGCCACTTCCGGCTTTTTTCTTTTTGCTTATGTGGTGCTGAGGAATTGAACCCAGGGCCTCATGCATGCAAGGCAAGTGCTCTACCACTGAGCCACCTTCCCAGCCTCTGTTGATGACTTACTTTCTTTTTTTGTTTTTTGTTGGTCTGGGGCTTGAACTCTTAAGCCTGGGCGCTGTCCCAGAGCTCTTCAGCCCAAGACTAGCACTCTACCAATTGAGCCACTGCTCCACTTCCAGTTTTCAGGTGGTTAATTGGAGATAAGAGTCTCATGGACTTTCCCCTCCTGGGCTGGCTTTGAACTGCAATTCTCAGATCTCAGCCTCCTGAGTAGCTAGGTTTTCAGGCATGAGCCACCAGTGCCCCATTTTGATGACTTTCAGTATACCATATGAGTCATATCTCCATTTCTTATTCTGCAGGTTTTGATATGATTTTCATATCATTCAGCGTATTCTTAAATTTTTCTTGAGATTTCTTTCTTATTGTGTCCATACTGGAGCTTGAACTCAGGGCCCCCTGCTCTTGGTCACTTTTATGTTCACCATTGGTGCTCTCCCACTTCAGTCCAGCCTCAATTTCTGGCTTTTTGTTGATTAATTGGAGATAACAGTATGGTGATATAGTGAGTTTGTCAGGCCAGTCTGCTCTAAACCTTGATCTTCATTACTGCTCTACCACTTTGAGCCACAGTGCCAAGATCCTTAGATCTCAGCCTCCTGATTAGCTAGAATAATAGGCACGAGCTAATGGTATTGGCTCTGTTTTGGTTTATCTTGGTAGTTGTTCTGTGGGCAATCGAAAATAATGTATATTTTGTTGCTGCTGAGTGCAATGTTCCATATATGTTAATTAGATCCTTAATTGTTGGTGTTGTTAAGTTCTGTATCCTTGGGATTTTCTGTTAATTTTTGTTTAAATTATTGATAGAGTGATAGTGGTACTTATAGCTGTAGTGGATTTTTCTACTTTTCCTTTCATACCTATCAGTTTTTGTTTTTGTTTTAGGTGGCCGCAGAGCCACTTCTGGCTTTGGTTATTTGGTAGTGAGGCATCGAACCCAGGGGTTCATGCATGCTAGCCAAGCACTGTACCACTAAGCCACATTCCCAGCCAACTCTGTTTTTTTTGGGTCGGTCGTTGGGCCTGAACTCTGGGTCTGGGCGCTGTCCCTCAGCTCTTCAGCTTAAGGCTAGCACTCTACCACTTGAGCCACAGCGCCACTTCCGGCTTTTTTTCTTTTTGCTTATGTGGTGCTGAGGAATCGAACCCAGGGCCTCATGCATGCAAGGCAAGCGCTCCACCACTGAGCCACCTTCTCAGCCCCTCTGGTTTTTTTTTTTGTTTTTTTTTTGGGTCCAGTCATTGGGCCTGAACTCTGGGCCTGGGTGCTGTCCCTCAGCTCTTCAGCTCAAGGCTAGCACTCTACCACTTGAGCCACAGCGCCACTTCTGGCTTTTTTCTTTTTGCTTATGTGGTGCTGAGGAATCGAACCCAGGGCCTCATGCATGCAAGGCAAGCGCTCTACCACTGAGCCACCTTCTCAGCCCCTCTGTTTTTTGTTTTTTGTTTTTTTTTTTTAGCCACTTGTTTTATAGCTCTTTTCGTTTGGCACATAGACATTAGGCTTGGTATATGTTCTTAGTAGATTGATCCTTTATTATTATGTAATATCCTTTTTATCTCCAATATTTTCTTGCTCTGAATTCTGTATTTATATATGAATTCATGTATAAAAATGTAATTTTGTTTAATTTTAATTAATTTAAATTTAAATAGGCACTTGTGTCTGGTGGCTACCAAATTATCAGTTCAGTGTTGGAAGGTGGAGAGAGCTATGACACAAATTGATACAAATTTAACTAAAAGGTAAATATAGAAGGCAATATGGATAATGACTAGCTAGCAAGAAATGGGGACTGAATAGGTAGGTAGGGTATTTGACTTTTAACTGGATAGTCAGGGAAGAATCCATTGCATGTGTCACGACCAGAAATTTGAAAGAGTGAGTTAGCAATGTAAGTATTTCAGGAGAAGAGTACTAGCAGGGAAATAGGGCATTTTAAGAACTTTAGCTAAGTCTAGAGAATCACTTGAGAGTTTAGTATAGATGCTGATTCAGTCTGACGATCATGCTGAAAATAGACTGAAGGGGACAGAAAGACTAGTTAGGAAAATACCACTTGATGGTAGTCATGCCAAATGGTTAGAGCAGATTTTGGCAAAAATATCAGACATTTAAATTTTGAAATGTTTATTAGATTCAGCCAAACAAAGAGAACCAAGCAGACTGAATGAGTCTCAGCCTTTGTGGAGCTTACACATTTACTGGATTATGCATAGTAAATATAATGATATTAAACATAGGTCTTATCAGACGCCAGTGGCTGTAATCCTAGCTACTCAGGAGGCTGAGATTGGAGGATTGAGGTTCAAAGCCAGCTCGGGCAGCAAAGCCAGTGAGACTCTTATCTCTAATTAACCAGCAGAAAACCAGAAGTGGTGCTGTGGCTCAAAGTGGTAGAGCCCTACCCTTGAGCTGAAGAGCTGAGAGACATAGCCTAGGCCCAGAGTTCAAGCCCCACAACTGAAAACAACAACAACAACAAACAAAAACAAGTGATTCTCTAGACTTAGCTAAAAAAAAAAAAACAAAAAAAAACAAAACAACAAAAAAAAAAACGTGTTGGGGTGGCTCACACCTATAGCCCTAGCTACTTAGGAAGCTGAGATCTGAGGATCAAGGTTTGACGCTAGTCTCCACCAGAAAGTTTGTGAGACTTAATTCCAATGAAGCACCAAAAAGCTGGAAGTGGAGCTATGGCTCAAGTGGTGGAGTGCTAGCCTTGAGCAGAAAAATTCAGGGACTTTGCCTAGGCCCTGAGTTCATACCCAGGACTGGCAAAGAAAAAAGAAAAAAAGAAAACATAAACCACGTTAGAAAATAAGTCTGATGGAGAAAATTCCAGTAGGGTAAGAAGAATGAGAGGTTTTATTGGACCAAATTCCTGATATGGGTAATATTTGAATACTAATAAGAAAGAATCTGTAAATATCTGGTGAAGAAATTCAGTCAGAGAAAACCAGCCATGTAAAGGTTCCCAGGTGAGAACTAGCTGGTATGTTTGGAGAAGACAAAGGAGGCTAAGTGTACTTGGAATGGCATGAAAAGGAAGAAGATTAGGGGATAGTAATACAGAAGTAACAAGTGTCTGGATTATAGGTAATTTTCAGGTCTCCTGCTTTGATCCTGTGTGAGCTGATAAGTTAGTGGATAGTTTAGTAGAGAAGAGGCATTATCCAACTATAGATGAGTTGAGTCACTTTGCCTACTTTGCTAAATAAACCAACCAGAGGCTATAGTAGCTAAATCTAGGGTAATCTAGGGTGGTAATGAATAATCACATTCTGAATACATTTTGGGGATTACACTGACAAAATTGATTTAGAAGTTGGCTTAGAGGAGTCCAGGATTATTCCATGAGTTTTTTTTTTTTTTTTTTTTGGTCAGTGGTGGGCTTGAACTCTGGGCCTGGACACTGTCCCTGAGCTCTTCAGCTCAAGGCAAGTGCTCTACCACTTGAGCCCCAGCGCCACTTCTAATTTTCTGAGTGGTTTATTGGAGATAGGTGTCTCATAGATATTCTTGCCATTTCCTGCCTAGGCTGGCTCTGAACTGTGATGCTCAGATCTCAGCCTCCTGAGTAGCTAGGATTACAGGTGTGAGCTCTGGTATCTGGCTTATTCCATGATTTTTGACCTGAGCAAGTAGAAGGAAAGAGTTACATTTACTGTGTTGGGAAGGACTGGCAAGAAGGGGTTATCAGGAGGTCAGTTTTGGACATGTTAACTTTATAATGCTTTTTAGAAATCTGAATGTAGGTGTTCAATAGGCATTCTAGTGTATATTTGTATGTGTCATTTTATATTTTTCAAAAGTGAAATAATGTCATTGAAACAGTGTATTCACTGTTCTGAATTATGTTTTGCTATGTTATTATCTTATTTTTTTTAATAATAGCATGTTTAATCCTGGCAAAACTGGAATGTTTTGGAGAGAGAAAAATTGGCTATTTTTTGTCTTCGCTGTCACAAAATCTATGATAATTTCTTACAGTTAAATAAAGGTGCCCTCCCAGTTTTAGAAATGGAAACGTAATTATGTAGTCTGAGTGTTTTTACTTGCTTTCTATTTTAGGTGCTATTACTGCTGGATTGTGCAAGATTTTTAATCCTATTTTCTTTGAATTATGATTTCAATACAAAAAAAGTCTTAAATTTTTTTAAAAAAAGGGAAACATTTTAGTTTTGGAAGTCAGAATGCCAAGGAAAAGGAAAAATCTTGGGGGCCATCCTTTGCGGAAGACTGCAAGCTCTAAGGAAGTTGTATCCAGTGTTGCTAGTCATGAGAAGCCAACCACTACTCTTCCTTCCATGTGTGAGACAAAAAGTGCTCAGGAAGAACTCTTCACCAGTATCTCAGAGATGTTTTCTGAATTGGACCCTGATGTAGTATATTTGATGCTTTCTGAATGTGATTTCAAAGGTGAGAAAAAGTTTAGTTTGAACCCTTTGCATCTTATAAGAAGACTTCATGTTTTGTACTATTATCAATGGTAATAGAGGAATATGACTTTCTTGATTTCCCTTTTGTTCTTCATTTAATTTAGTACCTGCCATAGACAAGTTACTACATTTGGTATTATGAGGGATCTGAAGAAGAGTAAAGCATCATTTCTACTCTTAAATGTACAATAGCTGGGCCCTGGTGGCTAATGCCTGTAATCCTTGCTACTCAGGCTCAGATCTAAGGACTACAGTTTGAAGCCAGCCTGGGAAGGAAAGTCTGTGAAATTCTCATCTCCAATTAGCCATCAAAAAAGCCAGAAGTGGAGTTGTGGCTCAAGTAGTAGAGCACTAGTCTTGAGCACAAAAGCTCAGGGACAGTGCTTATGCCGAGTTCAAGCCCCAGGACTGGCATACAAAAAAAGTACAGCATTGAGATATAAGATGCATCTGCCGGGCGCTGGTGGCTCACGCCTGTAATCCTAGTTACTCAGGAGGCTGAGATCTGAGGATCGCGGTTCAAAGCCAGCCCGGGCAGGAGAGACCGTGAGACTCCTATCTCCAATAAACCACCAGAAAACCGGAAGTGGCGCTGTAGCTCAAGTGGTAGAGCGCTCGCCTTGAGCTGAAGAGCTGAGGGACAGCGCCCAGGCCCGGAGTTCAAGCCCCATGACCGACAAAAAAAAAAAAAAAAAAAAGATGCATCTAAAGACACTATATTCTCTATATTTTTTTGTTTCTTTTTTTTCCCCCTGTAAAATAGCTTGGCACTATTGGGATTTTGGGCCAGATAATTCTTTGCTGTGAATGGCTCTGCTGTGCATTATAGGATCTTTAAGTAGGTAGCATCCCTGTCATGAACCAAAATGTTTCCATATATTGTTATTTATCTCTTACAACAAAAAATCTTACCTGATTGAGAACCAGTGTCTTAGAATGTAAGCTCTATGGAGACAGACATTAAAGGCTTACTTTGTTTTACTGTTGTATTTATAATTTCTAAAATAACAACTTATAGTAGGAGTTGAAATATATTTATAATGAATTATGGAAATCAAACATAGGCTGAGTGTGGTGTTGCTAATCTTAGCACTCAGAGGCTGAGGCAGGAAGATAGAGTTTACACCTTGTGGATTACATAGTGAGAGAGTCTGAAACAAACACAAAGAAACAATAAAATAAAACAAAAAACCAGGAGCTTAGTGATTGGTTTGGTTTCAAAACATTGGAGTTGGAGCTATATTGGAGCTGGTGATACAATCTGAGTTGTATCTTTATTTCTGCCACTATACTTTTTTTTTTTCCAATCCTGGGGCTTGAACTCAGGGGCTGGGTACTGTTCCTAAGATTTTTTTTTGCACAAGGTTAGTACTATACCACTTGAGCCACAGTGCCATTCTGGATTCTTCTGTTTAAGAGAGATACTGAGGGGGCTGGAAAGGTGGCTCAGTGGTAGAGAGCTGGCCTTGCATGCTCGAGGTCCCGGGTTCGATTCCTCAGAACAACATAAGCAAAAAGAAAAAAGCCGGAAGTGGTGCTGTGGCTCAAGTGGTAGAGTGCTAGCCTTGAGCTGAAGAGCTGAAGGACAGTGCCCAGGCCCAGAGTTCAGGCCCCACGACCAGCCCCCGCCCCCCCCCCCCCCCAAAAAAAAAAAAAAAAAAAAAAAAGGAGATACTGAGGAATTGAACCCAAGGGCTTCATGCATGCTAGGCAGGCACTCTACTACTAAGCCACATTTCCAGCCCGCCACTATCTTTTTTGAGTCTGTTTTTTAATGGTAGCATGTTTCTTACCGGCAAAACTTTTTCAATGAGGACTGAAGTTTTTTTTGTTTTTGTATTTAGAAGGATATACTATTAGTAACTTACAATAATTTTTAGGAGTATATTTGCCAACTGAAGGAAGTCATTACATAAGTTGGGTAAGCAAATTAAATATTGATACTCTATTATTAATGACTATGATTAGTATAAGATATAATCCTTCTAGACTTGAAGTGTTTGGTAATACATGGTTACTGTGTAACTGTATGGTGTGAGCATATTTAATTTATTCTGTTAGGATGTGCATGCAGAAAACCAGATTTCAGTAGTGCACTTGGTCTTCAGAAATCATAGTATGTAGATTTTTGTAAATGACTTCTATATTTTCTAACTTTGATGTCTTTAAAGTTTATTGTACATATACTAACATAGTTGTAGGGAATGAGAAGAAAACTGTATTATCTTAACAAAGAACTTATTTCTCTTTTCTAGGATCTTCTATAGACTTCCTTTATAAACACTTGGTATTATGAATGACATTTTACATTTTACTTTTTAAGCTTAAAATAACTTAAGTTTACTTTTTAAAAATATAATTTTATTGTTATTAAGGTGTTGTACAGAAGGTTACCATTTCACAGTTCAGGTAATGCATACTCAGTTTACTTTTTTAACTTAATATGATTAAACATCGTTTAGTGTTGCTGCAATCTATGTTTATTTTTAGTAGTTATTTAATTCCATTCAGTTGTTGCATCCTAATTTACTTATTTATATCTTAATTTTTAATGAAAATACCACAAAGAACATTTGTTAAAATTAGCCTTCTCTTTCTTACATTCTGTCTCTTTTTTCTCTCTCTGTCTTCCTCCTCTCCTCTCCCTCCTCTTCTTTCCTCCTTCTTTCTCTTTCTTCGTGTATGTGCATGCGCGTGTGCGTGTGCATGTGTGCGCGCATACACACACACACGTGTTAGTACTTGTACTTGAACAGGAGGGGTGCTGTCCCTTAGCTTTTTCACTCAAGATTGGTACTGTACTGCTTGAGCCACAACCTCATTTCTAATTTCTTACTGGTTAATTGAAGATAAAAAGTGTCAGACTTTGCTGCCCAGGCTGGCTTTGAACTGTGATTCTCAGATCTCAGCCTCTGAGTAGCTTAAGATGACAGGCATGAGCAATACTTTTTAGACTCTTTAAATTCTTAGTCTTAGAGTTTTATTTTCTGCATTCACAGGGTAAGGTTAGTTCTCAACTCTAGGAAATATACTACTAATTACGTACCAATGAGATGTGCTAATTTGTAGTACCACCAGCATTGTCTAACTCATCACAGCCTTTTCAGCATTATATAGAATTAAGATTAAAATAAAAATTGTACTTTTTCTTAATTTGTATTTTTTAAAAAAGAAGACTATTGAACATTCTTGTAAATTAGTTTCTATTGTTAGTTTCTATTCTTTTGTGAAGTGTTGTTTTCTTTTTTTGTTTTTGTTTTTGTTTTCATGTCATAGTTGTAATTTTTTTCCACCAGTCTGTTTAAGGACCTTTTTTTTTGTATGATAACCTGTTTGTTTATTTTGATTTTTTTAGTTCTGTTTATACTGTTTTTCATTGTATATGTGTTTGTTTTTTAGTTTCTCTTTTTAATTTTTATTATATCAATTTTTATTTTCATAGAAATTCCTCGTATTTGTGTTTTCTTTCCCCTCTCCTTTTTGTCTGTTTTTAGGGCTTCTTGCCTTTGTAGTATTGCTAAGATCTCTGGTCTCTCTGCCAGGCTTGCCCCTCCAATCCCTCTTTGTTTTTCTTCTTAAGGGAACATTAATTGGGTGCTTACTAGGTGCCAGTCCTTGTGCACAGCATTTTTTCATGGATTATCTCATTTAATCCCCACAACAACCTATGAGGTAGGTACTTTTATTATCCCCATGTTATAAATGAGAAAAACCTAGGCTTAGGGCTGGTAACTAACTTGTTTGAAGTGTGATAGCCAGCCAGGGACTTAAATGTTAGTGTTCTGACTCCACACCAGAGCTGTTACTTCCTGTGCTGTGCTGTTTCCAGATTTAGGTCTCTTAAAACAAAATGCAAACATTTCAAATGCTTACTTTTCCCCCCCTTACCATGCTGTGCTGGGGATCAAACCCAGGGGCTCACCCATGCAAAAACAGGTGTTCTTACCATTGAGCTACGTCCTTAGCTCTAAATGTGTAAAAATTCCAATACCTTCCTATTTTCGTGATAACTGGAAGAGCTCAGCACTGGAATCCGATCCCTAGCTGTGGCTGTGTCACTTAGTATCTGTATGACTTGGGTCAAGTTACTGTGCATTTTGAGCTTCATGTTCTTCATCGAATTTAATAGGATGATGTTTCCCTCATTTTTGTATAAAGCTTCTAGCCTGTATGCTGTGACTTGTGAGAGTTTTTCTTCAAGTTCCCTTAGAAAATAAAATTATTATTTCTTAGTATGACACATGGGACCCTTCTCCATTTCACCCAGCCTCCCTGTCAGGTTTATCATCTTCTCTTCCTCACCATGCTTAGCACTGTAAGCCTACTCTCTGACACCTGCTCTTAACACTGTAAACAGGTTTTGTGTTTTCAAACTTGGTTTTTCCTTTTCTCCTGCCTGGTTTTTAATCTTCAAGAGCAAGTTCACATATCACTCTATGTGGGATATTTCCTTACTCTCCTGTCCACTACTATAGATATTAGGACATTATCAAAAGTACACTTTATATCATGATATAATTATCTTCTCCTGTTTTTAAACTCCATTAAAATTACAAAAGCCAGAAGTGGTGCTGTGGCTCAAGTGGTGGAGTGCTTGCCTTGAGCTGAAGAGCTTAGGGACAGCGCCCAGACACAGAGTTCAAGCCCCATGACCAATCCCACCCCCCCAAAAAATACAAAAGTCTTTGAGCATAGTAAAGGCTGTCTTACACATTTTGTACCAAGTTTATCTGACATGTAGTATATGGTCATAAATATTTTTGCATGAAGTGAAATTCATAGCATGAAAAATATATGTATTATACTTTATAATTCACACTTAAAATATGTAATCCTTAAGAGGACATGATTTAGGTAAGTCATTGTTGATTAAATCAACTGGCTTTATTTTGGACCTTTATATCTATCTATCTATCTATCTATCTATATAACTCTAATATATACAATTACAGATATGTATACATTTATCCAGTAAATTGGTCAACGAATATCCACTTGATGATGCTGTGTTATTGTTTGTCTGAAACAAGACTGCATGTCACTATCATTGAAATTTTTCACTAACATAGATTTTGGTATATTAGCAAAGTATTTATTTTTGGGAGACAACACAAATATTTATTAGTTTCTTTGTATTCTGTTTAATGCAAAGTTCAGTGTTTTTTCCTGGATTTTAACAAAGTTGTGTCTGGCTTTTCTCAATATGTTATGCATTTTTTGTTGTTGTTATTATTCTTGTTGTGCAGTTGAAAATGCCATGGATTGTCTGTTAGAGTTATCTGCCACTGACACCAAGAAGGAAGAATCACCTTCACAAAGCTTGCTTGCTTCTGAGACCCAGCCAAGTGCAGCCGGAACTGGAACAATGGAGAAGTATTCTCCTGAAGAAGAGAGTGAAGATTCAAAACTGGATTCATTTTTGGATATGCAGCTAACTGAAGACTTGGATTCCTTAATACAAAATGCTTTTGAGAAATTAAACTCTTCTGATGACCAAGTATACTCATTTTTGCCTTTGCAAGATATTCATAGTTTGAATGACCCAAGTAAATTTATAAATTCAGATTCAAGTAATACGGCTCCCATTCTATCTACACAAAATAAGGATTCAAGCAGTGAAAAATTTGATAATTCTACATTAAGTTCAAATTCATTAACTTCACATTCAGTTTTGAATGAGTCTGACAGTTTTATAAGGGATAAAACATATGCATTGGAAGGTAACTACCCAGAAGATTCTCTTCTCAGTAGCTCTTTAAATCCAGCAAATGACTTCACTGTGGGCTGTAGCAATTTCAATCAAAGACAGAAAGAGGGTTTAGAAGCTGAATGTGTTGATAACCAGCTCTCTCAACCCTCTGTGGATATGGAAGCCAATGAGCCTCAGGCTCCTTCAACCCTTCCTGTGCAGAATCTGGGGCTTGATTTACCAGGTACTAGTGGGGATCAGAAATCTACTTCTGCCTCTGATGTTTTTGTACCTTCTGAAGGGTTCAGTTTCAAGCCTCATAAACATCCTGAACTTCCACCAAAGGGGAAGGATGTTAATTACTGTCCAGTACTTACCCCTCTCCCTTTACTGCTTCCTCCTCCTCCACCTCCACCAATCTGGAATCCAATGATTCCTACTTTTGACCTCTTTCAAGGAAAGCACGGCTTTGTAGCTCCTGTTGTGACCACAGCTGCACACTGGAGACCTGTCAACTACACGTTTCCACCCTCTGTTATTCCTCATGCTTCCCCAACCAAGGTCTGGAGAAACACAGAGGGAACAAGTGCTTATCAGGTTCAAGAGACTCCAGTTTCTCAGGTTGTAAGAAAGAAGACAACATCTTATGTTGGACTGATTCTTGTTCTTCTCAGAGGGCTTCCGGGATCAGGAAAATCTTTTTTGGCAAGGTATGAGGTTTTCAGTTCTTAAAATGTATAATGTGTAAATTTGAATAACTCATGTGAATATGCAAGTTTCTTTAAAGAGACGTTTAGTAACCCCAAAGTTTTATGTAAATATAGAAAATAATAATTTTTTGCTAACATTTTTCAAACATTGTAAATATTGACACTTTCTTACTCAAGGCTGTCATTCTACCACTTGAGCCACAGCTCTACTGACACTTTTTTTTTGTCTGTCGTGGGGCTTGAACTCTGTGCCTGGGTGCTGTCCCTCAGCTCTTCAGCTCAAGGCTAGTACTCTACCACATGAGCCACAGCACCATGTCTGGTTTTCTGGTGGTTAATTGCAGATAAGAGTTTCACAGACTTTCCTGCCCAGGCTGGCTTTGAACCGTGATCTTCAGATCTCAGCCTCCTCAGTAGCTAGGATTATAGGCATGTGCCTGACTTCCTTTTTTTTTTTTAAAGATAGGATCTATATTTTTGCCTGGTACTAGGATCATGAGATCCTAATCTGTATCTCCCCCAATTGGGATAACAGTTTTAAAAGCACATACCCAGTTGGCTGGTTGAAATGAGGTATCACTAACTGGTTGCTTAGACAGTCTCTTGATTTCTGCCTCCTGAGTAGCTGGGATTATAGGTGTATATCACCATGCCCAGACCCTGGGTTTTCTTGGTAATTAGAAACTCAGAATCCTCAAACCTTTTAATAGTTATTTGTGAAGATGTTTTATAACATTAAAAATTTTGGAATATTTTACATTAAAAAATCAGCTTGCCATACGTAAATTATTTTTTGGAGTCAGACTTCTGTTTGGAAATATTCAGTATGATTTATTTGAATATTTTGTTAGTCTTACTCCTTTAAATGATAATATCAATTTTTATTTTAAAAATTATGAGATATTTTGGAAGGAACATTAATAAGTATACTTTCCTTTATCATTAATAGGACTTTGCAAGAAGATAATCCAAGTGGAGTCATTCTTAGTACTGATGATTATTTTTATATAAATGGACAGTACCAGTTTGATATAAAGTACCTAGGAGAGGCACATGAATGGAACCAGAACCGTGGTAAGAATAGATGTGATTTGGGGAACAGTAGTGCAGAACTATGGTAAGAATAGATGTGATTTGGGGAACAGTAGTGTAGAAATAAATTTTGCTTATTTATATTTTGAGAGACATATAACTTCATGAATTTATGATTTCCTTAGTTCTAGGACTATATCATACATATGAAATAACTATAATGTATAACAATTATAATGTTATGAGTTAAATGAGGTTTTACTTCATATGGCAGTTAAAAGATTTAAATAATTCCTTTTTTAGCCAGGCACTAGAGGCTTATACCTGTAATCCCAGCTATTCAGGAGGCTGAGATTTGAGGATCATGGAAAGGCCGAGAGACTCTTATCTCCAATTAACCACTCAGAAAACCATAAGTGAAGCTGTGGCCTAAAGTGCTAGAGCAGTAGCCTTGAGAAAGAGCTCAGAAACACTGAGGCCCTGAATTCAGGCCCCAAAATGGAAAAAAAAAAAAAAAAAATATATATATATATATATATATATATATATATATATATATATAAATATATATTTTTAAAATTTATTTTTGCCTATACTGGGACTCTGGTGCTATCCCCTAACTTTGTTGTTTTAGCTTGGTTTTCTACCATTTGAGCCTCACAACTCCATTTCAGTTTTTTTCTGGTTAATTGGAGATAGTCTCACAGACTTTCATGTTGGGGTTTCAAATCTTGATCCTCAGATCTTGGCCTCCTGAGTAACTGGGATTACATGTGTGAGCCCCAGTTAGTTCCAGGCTTGCTTTTTATTTTAAATTATTATAAATTGCATATATTTATTTATATTTTGATTCTTTCTAAGCTTCATTTTGGAATGTTTTTAGATAAAGAAAATTTTGTTGCAAAGTTAGTACAGACCTTCTGTATATACTTCACCTATTTTTCTTTGATGTCAACATATATTTGGTAAAATGGAATATATGGTAAAATATGGTATATATAGTAAAAATAAGAAATTAGCATTGATACATTGCTGTTAATGAAATTCCAGATTTATGTGGATTTTCATTTTTCTACTAAAGTACCTGACTGTTCCAGAACTTAATATAGGACACTGTATTGCTTTTAAGATGATACATTTTTTCTGATTATTATATATCTTCAGTATTTAATATTTATTATTCAACATTTACCTGTACTTTAAATAGTTATTTTTTTTTTTTTTTTTGTGTCCGGTCATGGGGCCTGAACTCTGGGCCTGGGCACTGTCCCTCAGCTCTTCAGCTCAAGGCTAGTGCTCTACCACTTGAGCCACAGTGCCACTTCCGGCTTTTTTCTTTTTGCTTATGTGGTGCTGAGGAATCGAACCCAGGGCCTCAGGCATGCAAGGCAAGCGCTCTTACCACTGAGCCACCTTCTCAGCCCCAAATAGTTATTTCTTCAGATGTGGTATTTCCACCAGGCACTGGTGGCGCATGTCTTTAATCTTAACTACTCAGCAGGCTGAGCTCTGAGGATCACAGTTTGAAGCCATCCTGGGTAGAAAAGTCCATGAGATTATTATTTCCAGAAAGCCAGAAAAGAAGAGCTGTGGCTCAAGTAGTAGAGTGCTAGCCTTGAGCACAAAAGCTAGAGATAGCACCTAGGCCCTGAGTTCAAGCCCAGGACCAGAATACACAAAAAGTGATATTTCCTAGTCACATAGTGAGTAAAACTAGTTCATGTCAGTGACTTTCAAATTACAAAAACAAGATAGCACTTAATGTTATTAAGAAATGGTTATTAAGATAATCCTTATCATTAAAAATGGCTTATTTTCTGTTGTGTGTGTTTTTTTTTTTTAGCAAAAGAAGCATTTGAGAAGAAAGTATCTCCAATAATAATAGATAATACAAACCTTCAGGCATGGGAAATGAAGCCATATGTTGCTTTGGTTTGTATTAAAAGTTGTCATAAGTTTCTGATAGTGGAATTGGAGTTGTGGGGGATGTTGATAACATGTGAATCTTAAGCACTTGAGAGTCTCTTGATTCTTGCTCTGTCTCTGTGCTTTTTCTGTTTAGATTGAAATGAGAAAAATAGGATTATTAGTATGATCATGAATTTTTCCATAAAGCTGAATTTAGTTAGGTTTAAATTCTGAGATTCAAAGGATACATTCTGAGATTGATTTTGCCTTTTGTTATTTTTCATGAAAAGGTATTATTTTGTGTGTGTGTGTGTTTGTGTGTTCATGTGATTCTGCCAAATAAGATTGCTTTTACATGGTAGAATCAAAATTTGGTGGCTCATGTTAGTTTTCATATTTATTTTTTAAAATTTTTGTTGTGCTAAGAAATTCAGAATTCATAAACTAAACTATCTTCAATTGCCCAAATTTCTTTCCTCTTAATATTTATCTCTTTTTCCTTTGCCTTGAATATAGTTACTATTATTTTCCTCTTTGGGGTATCTCTTTTTTGCTCAGCAAAAATGATATCACCTTTGAAGTTAGCTATCATTAGTTTATTAAAAGCAGCATTAGGTATTCTCCCCCTTGCCCCCCATAGAATCCTGGCTTAATTCTGTCATAGACTGAAGCACACAGTTTTTATCAGTAGGTCATGGATCAAGCCTTCCCTCTCTGCCCCTTTTTTCTTCCCTTTAAGAGGCACAGAAACGATTAGTTCCCAGCCTGTACATATACTGATTTCTAGTAGCACTATTGTTTTATCTATCATTGAATCTTAAGGGTATAGCACTATGTTAGATATATAATAATTTAAATAATTATGAAATGACATACACATTTATGTATTGTATGTAAATTGATAAATGAAGCTTTTTTTTTTCTCTCTCTCTTTTTGCTTGAACTCAGGGCCTGGGCACTGTACTTGAGCTTCTTTTTTTCTGCTCAAGGCTAGCACTCTACCACTTGAGCCACAGCACCATTTCTGACTTTCTCTGTTTATATGGTACTGAGGAATTGAACCCAGGGCTTTATGCATGCTAGGCAAGCACTCTATCACTAAACCATATACCAAGCCCAAATGAAGTTTTTTGCTTTGTTTGTTTTTTTGCTGGTCTGTGCATTGTCTCTGGGCCTGTTTGTGCTCAAGGCTCAAGGCTCAAGCTCTATCATCTGAGCCATAACACCACTTCCATGAACTTTTTTTTTTTTTTTGTTGGTCAAGTACTCTATCACTAAACCATATACCAAGCCCAAATGAAGTTTTTTGTTTTGTTTTGTTTTTTTGCTGGTCTGTGCATTGTCTCTGGGCCTGTTTGTGCTCAAGGCTCAAGGCTCAAGCTCTATCATCTGAGCCATAACACCACTTCCATGAACTTTTTTTTTTTGGTCATGGGACTTGAACTCTGGGCCTGGGCGCTGTCCCTCAGCTCTTCAGCTCAAGGCGAGCGCTCTACCACTTGAGCTACAGCGCCACTTCCGGTTTTCTGGTGGTTTATTGGAGATAGGAGTCTCACGGTTTCTCCTGCCTGGTCTGGCTTTGAACCGCGATCCTCAGATCTCAGCCTCCTGAGTAGCTAGGATTACAGGCGTGATCCACCAGCACCCGGTTTCCATGAACTTTTTAAACTGGTGTATTTTAAATTATTATTCCATCATTAACATATAGAGATACAATTTAGGCTTCTGTAATGATTGTTCTAATGCCTTTTGTATGTCCTGAACACATCCAAACTGTCTCCTTTGTGGTATCTTCTGCCCATGGGGCTTGAACTCAGGGCCCAGGTGCTGTCCCTGAGTTATTTTGCTCAAGACTAGCACTCTGTCACTTTGAGTCACAGTGTTACTTCTGGTTTTCTGGAGATAAGAATCTCACGGGGACTTTCCTGTCTGGGCTGGCTTTGAACCTCAATCCTCAGATCTCAGCCTCCTGTGAGTAGCTAGGATTACAAATGTGAGCTGCCAGTGCTGGGCCCTTGTATCATTTTGAAGAAATGTTTTTTCACCTTTAGAAGTCTTCTGCTTGTTGTGTTTCTGATGTTCATTGAGCATGTTGGCTTGTGTGTTTTTCTCTTTTTTATTTTTTTACATGATAATCAAAAATGTCAAACTTTCCAGTATTGTTTGCTTGGTCTTCCTAAATGAGAAGGACTTTTGCAAATCCAGAGTGCCAAGCTACTTTTTTATGTATGAGAAAGTAGGTATAGGCTGGGTGTGATTCAGTGGTAGAACACTTGGCTAGCACTGGACCTAGGTTGCAGGATAAAAATGTAGATACAGGGGCTGGGAAGGTGGCTCAGTGGTAGAGCGCTTGCCTTGCATGCATGAGGCCCTGGGTTCGATTTCTCAGCACTACATAAGCAAAAAGAAAAAAGCCAGAAGTGGTGCTGTGGCTCAAGTGGTAGAGCACTAGCCTTGAGCTGAAGAGCTGAGGGACAGCACACAGGCCCAGGACCCACGACCGGACCCCCCTCAAAAAAAATATAGATACAGCAGTTACTATAGAAAAGGCATATCACTTCCCCTTTCTTTAGGAAGCAAGATAGTAAGAGCTGTCAGGAAGTAGAATAAAGAAGACATTGTGATCTATTTCTGCATGTTATTTACAAAATAGAAAGCTGAGATTCAATAGGTAGCAGTCAAATACTTTTAGTGACAAATGCCGAAACTTATTCCTTTGCTTTAAAAGTACATATTGCCAAACAAATTTTTCTTCAGAATCTCAGAAAATATATAACTGTCATGTTATTTCTATACATGTGTACCATATACTTTTGATCTACTCTTGCTTCTTGAAACAGGATTTTTTTGTTTTTTTGTTTTTGTCAGTCGTGGGGCTTGGATTCAGGGCCTGGGCACTGTCCCTGAGCTCTTCAACTCAAGGCTAGTGCTCTACCACCTTAAGCCACTGCACCACTTCCGGTTTTCTGGTAGTAAATTGGGGATAAGAGTCTCATAGACTTTCCTGCCCGGGCTGGCTTTGAACCGTGATCCTTAGATCTCATTCGCCTGAGTAGCTAGGATTATAGGCGTGAGCCACCAGCACCTGGCTTTTGAAACAATTTTAACAGGTTTCATTGTTCAGCTTTCATGCAAGTGAATATTCATCATATGTATTCTTCCTTATTCATCCTATTTTTTAGCCTTCTTCCCTTCTTCTGGTACTTTCACCTTCTATCAGAGTCTATTTGTATTCGTTTGCTATTTCAAATAGTAGCAAACTGTGTATCTTAGCAGGTGTGTGTATATTTGTGTAGTGTATATGTGGGTTTATCTATCCTTTTTTGTTTTCATATTAATATTTTATTTTTTGGGGGGGTGGGCTGTTGTGGGGCCTGAACTCTGGGCCTTGGCACAGTCCCTCAGCTCTTCAGCTCAAGGCTAGCACTCTACCACTTGAGCCACAGTGCCACTTCCAGCTTTTTCTACTTATGTGGTACTGAGGAATTGAACCTAGAGCCTCATGCATGCAAGGCAAGTACTCTACCACCATCATATTAGTATTTTCAGTGTTACATTTCTGGAAATAAATTGCTGCATCAAAAAGATTTTTATCAGTTTAACACATCCATGAGAGAATCTTTGAGTCATCTTTGAATCTTTGAATGTGTGTTTGTGTGTGTGTGTGTGTGTGTGTGTGTGTGTGTGTGCGCGCGTGCGCGCGCATGTGTGTGCACACGCGCATGCATGTGCTGGTCCTGAGGCTCGAACTCAGGATGTGGACACTGTCTGAGCTTTTTTGTTCAAGGCTGGTGCTTTACCATTTGAGCCACAGCTACTCTTTTTGCTGGTTAGTTGAAGAGTCATCTGTGTTAGCTTTGAACCATGATCCTCAGATCTCAGTCTCTTAAGTAGCTAGGATTGTAGGTATGAGCCACTGGAATTCACCTTGGTTCTTTCATTTTTAACATGCTATGAATTTAGGAATAATATGTTTAGTTTCACAAAATATTCAAAATGTTTGTTTTAATGTCTTTTTTGTATGTAGTCTCAGAAGCATAAATATAAAGTCCTTTTCCGGGAACCAGACACATGGTGGAAGTTCAAGCCAAAGGAGCTTGCAAGGTAAAACTTGAATTTGTTTAACATTTTTTGTCATTGTTCTCTCTCTCTCTTTTTTTTTTTTTTTTGTTTCATAACAATAATAATGGGAAGTCCATCTAGATTTCTTTTTACTTATATAAATGATGAATGAAATAAAAATGGTTAGAATTCAGCCTTATTAATAGAATTAAAAATGGTTAGAATTCAGCCTTATTAATAATAGAAACTTTATTTGATTTATGCTTTCTCCTAGTTTTATGAATTTGGAAGCTTTTTGTATCTAAAATTGAGTTCATAGTCAAAAACATTTTTATTGTCTTATATGGTCAAATGGTAGTTTCTTTTAATAATATGTCAATGTCTGAGAATAGATATAGACTGTTCAATTTGGGTATAGAGCTGGGAAGATCTGTAACTGTCCAGTGACTTAGAATACTGGAAGGTAGCAAGAGGTAGAAATAGAAAAGGTAGCAAGTATCTAGGTATACAGGTATTTCAGCTCTCTGTCAAGATTATACTTTTTTCTTTATTTGGTTGCTTGGCTTTAATGAAAGAGTTTCTTACCATAGGAAATGAAATGTTTTTCTTTGCCCTCTGCATTTCCTTAGAAGATAGATGTAACTTAATTTTGATCAAACTAGTTTCATCTTACCAATTTAAACTAATTTCAACACTAAATTAGAACAGCCTGACTCTAGTGGAGTTCCAGTGTTATGTGACCATTACTGCTATGTAATTCAAGGACATTTCCAGTTCCTCAAAATATATCTGCTAGTAGTTACTTACTCCCAAGTACTCCTAATTATAGCCAACTGCTAATCTCTCTTCTCTTTCTGTTGAGTTTCCTGTTCTGGACATTACAGAAAAGGAATGTCCTTTTATGTCTGGCATAACATGTCCTCTTACGGCCTTTTATGTCTGGCATATTTCAGCTAAAATAGAATAATGTTTCAAGATTCATCCATGCTGTATAATATATCTCTACTATTTATTATTCTTTTTATTATTATTCTTTTTTTTTTTTTTTTTGGTCAGTCTGAACTCTGGGCCTGGGCGCTGTCCCTCAGCTCTTTACCTCAAGGCTAGCACTCTGCCACTTGAGCCACACCTCCACTTCCGGCTTTTTCTGCTTATGTGGTGCTGAGGAATCGAACCCAGGGCCTCATGCATGCAAGGCAAGCACTCTACCACTGAGCCACCTTCCCAGCCCCTTTTTAATTACTCTTTTAATACAATACAGGGTTTGGTTTTCTGTATTTCCTTCAGGAGTTTTGCATCAGTATAATAGTTACTAGATAGACATGCATGCATGACTTTGGTATAATTTTAGATTCATAAAATTAATGGGGAAGTATTTTTTCTTTTTTGTTGGTCCTGGGGCTTGAACTCTGGGCCTGAGCACTGTCCTTTAGCTCTTTTTGCTTAAAGTTAACACTCTACCTCTTGAACCACAGATTCACTTCCTGTTTTTTCTGTGATTAATAGGAGTTAAGAGTTTCTCAGACTTCTCTGCTTGGGCTGGCTTTTGACCACAATTCTCAAATCTCAGCCTCCTGAGTATCAAGGGTTACAGGTGTAAGCTACCAGTGCAAAAACAGTCTATTTTTAATTTCTTATTCAGAGTTCATGATATTTGATAAAGTTTGCCTAAACTTTTAAAACTGACTGGATCTGGTATTTTATTTGTAACAAAGTTCAGTTGAATTTATGTCCCTTTTTTTCTTATTTATTCTTACTGGAGATGAGGTTTGTTTTGAGTAAGCCTTTTCAAATAACTCTTGATTAGGTTGATCTTTCTGTATTGTAAGTTGTAATATGTTTAATTCATTTCTGCTTCTCTTTTTTCTATATTCTTAGCCTTTAAAGATATCTATTTTGCTTTGCTTACTTTAAAAACTTATTTTCTTGAGGGTTTGGGTCATCTTTTAGTATGTATTCTTGATGCTATACATTTTCTTGAGCACTATTTTATCTGATCTCCAAATTTTGATATAGAATACTTTCTCTTGGTTGTTATTTATTTATTTAGTGCTGGTCTTGGGGCTTGAACTCAGTGCCGGGTGCTGTGCCTGAGCTTTTGTGTTCAAGGCTAATGCTCTTCTACCTGAGCTATAGCACCACTCCTGGCTTTTTGGTGGTTACGTTTTGGAGATAAAAGTCTCATGGACTTTTTTGCATGGGCTGGCTTCGAACCATAATCCTCAGATCTCAGCCTTTGAGTAACTAGGCTTTTATTTATTTACTTATTTTCGTTGGTTGTGGGGCTTGAACTCTGGGCCTGGGCGCTGTCCCTCAGCTCTTCAGCTCAAGGCTAGCACTCTACCACTTGAGCCACAGCGCCACTTCAGGCTTTTTTTCTTTTTGCTTATGTGGTGCTGAGGCATTGAACCCAGGGCCACATGCATGCAAGGCAAGCGCTCTACCACTGAGCCACCTTCCCATCATTCTTTGACTTGGGTTATTTACAGCTATGTTTTAAAATTTCTGAGCAGAAAGGTCTTTTTAAAAAAAGTTGACTTTCAACTGAACTCTATAGTAGATTTATGGCCTGGTTAATTGTTACATCTTAATAATTGTTCCAGGTTTGCTTGGTAAGAATGTATAGTTTTAGTGGGTTAATATGCCCAATAATCATTCTTGCTAATTCTGTTTCTCAACATCTACAGCCTTTTTTGCCTTTTTTTTGGTCTTACTAATGGGTTTATGTTTGGAAGGGGGATATGTGACATATGTATTTAAATACCCTTATTATGCTGTCAGTTTCTCCTTATTCTGTCCATGCTCATTTATATATTCTGAGGGTAATTGTTGAAGTTCATAGGAGCTGGCTTTTGTTTTTAACAATACTAGGATTAAAACTAGAGCCTGGCACATGCTACTCAAGCACTTTACCTCTTGAGCCACATCCCTCGTTTTGTAGGAGCTGATTTTGATATCACTAATCAAATCTTTTATCCTTTCCTAGTGATTTCCTTTTATCTTTACCAGTACTTTTTGTTGTGCAATCTAATTTGTCTAATAGTAATAGAACCATATCCATTTCCTTTTCTTAGTATTTGAATGTTATTTCTTTTTTCTTCCTTTTTCTTTCATTCTTTTAGTACTCTTATGGTGGGCTCTATCTCTTATAAACCAGTATGGCTAGTTTTGAAAATTCTACTCTATCTTGTTTTGGCTTATAGTGGATAAACACAGTTCATGGTCATTTCTTTACTTCTTACTGTTCTATTTATTTCACCTTTTCTATGGTTGTTCTTTTAGCACAGAAAAGTATGTGGCTTTTTTCCTCCTGCTATGCCTTATCTTGGATTTTTTTGGGTCAAATCTAAATTTTCTAGTTCAATTTTTTTTCTATTTGAATTTGTACATTAAATACATCATGTTTATTTTTAGTGGCTACATTATACATTTTATCTTGTATATTTTAAACTAATTTTTTAGCCTTCTTCATAAATACTAAGACTAAAAACATTATAACTATGGTACTTAAACTTCCCTTTCAACTTACATAGTGTCACTTTCCAGTATCTGAAGAAGTGCTGGTTTTTACTCATGTAATCACTGCTTTGCACTTCTGTTTTCCTTGCATCATAGACTTTGTTCTTTTTTTTTTTTTTTTGGGTCCGGTTGTGGGGCCTGAACTCTGGGGTCTGGGTGCTGTCCCTCAGCTCTTCAGCTCAAGGCTAGTGCTCTACCACTTGAGCCACAGCACCACTTCCGGCTTTTTTCTTTTTGCTTATGTGGTGCTGAGGAATCGAACCCAGAGCCTCAGGCATGCAAGGCAAGTACTCTACCACTAAGCTACCTTCCCAGCCCTCATAGACTTTATTCTGAGAATTTCCACCTGCCTGATAGTTTACCTCAGATTTTTTTTTTTACAAAGTCTAATCTGCTTGTTGAATTCTTTGTTTTTAAATTTTAGTTTTGAATTTTTTTTGCTGGTTCTAGGGCTTGAACTCAGGGCCTGGGTGCTATACCTGAGCCTCTTTGTGTTCAAGGCCTGCTCTCTACCACTTGAGACACAGCAATACTTCTGGCTTTTTTTTTTTTTTTTGAGTAGTTTATTGTATATAAGAGTCTCACAGGGACTTTTCTGCACAGCTGGCTTTGAACTGCAATCCTCAGAACTCAGCCTCCTGAGAGGTAGGGATTATAGGAGTGAGCTGCCAGCACCCAGCTTTGAAAATCTTGTATTGCCCTCATTCTTTTAAGGTACTTTTGGTATATAATCTAGATTGACAAGCTATTTTCAGTTATTAAAGATAACAGTTATTGTCTCAATTCCATTACTGTTAAGTTAGCTATGAATTTAATCATTGGTTTCTTTGTGTATGGCTAGCTTAAATTAAAAAAAAAACAAAACTTGCAGGCCATTTTAAAGTATCATCTCTTTGTCTTTGAGTAACAGGTTTAGTATTGTTTCTAGTTATAGATTTCTCACTAAAAAAAATCTTTTTTTAGGATTTGTTTGGCTCCTTGGCTACTGAAATCAGGGGATTAGTATCTTTCATCAGTTCTGGAAAACTCAGCATTTTGTATTAAGTTGCTTTTGTCCCACTTTCTTCTCTTCCTGGGACTTGGATTAGGTATATACAGACTTTTTTTATTCCGGCGTCCATGTCTATGTTTCTTAACCTCTTTTTTCATATTTTCCATCTCTGCTCCTTCTGTGATCAGAAACCAGACGAGATCGAGGAAAGGTAAATATGAAAGCCAGATTCACCCAAGAGGCAAGCGCTAATATTAGTTCTGGGATTCAGACACAAAGTCTTGAATCCAACCCAAGTTAAAAAAGTTGCAACTGAGATATTTTGTTAAGACAGACCTGTGGATGGATTAAACATACCTAGCTGACCTGCTGGCAGATATAAATCCAGATGCTGTATAAATAAAAACACCCTTAACTTAAGGCCCAAGGATATCCATTTATAATGTTTTAGCTAAATATAAGCCCAATAATAAAACACACAAATAAGCCTTTATGAATGAAAGCACAAATAATAAACTTACTTTGACATCCACAGACTTCATATGCTAGGATTTTTTTTTTTAGTTTGCACCTAAAGTGTAATGAACACCTTGTTTTAATTTACTTGGGATCTAGTTTTATTTAACGAGAAGGCACTATAAGACATCTAGTCTGTCATAGTAGTTAAGTAGAACCCTTTATAGTGAGATGCTTATTACTAGCTAAATTAAGGTCTTGAAATGACTTATGTTCCTAGGGGAATTTTTTTACAGAGCTTGAGAACATCTTTTCAAAGTTATTGAGACTGCTTTTTCTCAAGTTCATAAGGATTATATGGGATAATTAAAGAAATGGTAAATTAAGAAATCATGACTAGCCATGTGTCCATGGCTCATGCCTGTATTTCTAGCTATTCAGGAGGCTGAGATCTCAGGATCGTGATTCAAAGCCAGCCCAGGCAGAAAAGTCCCTGTGAGAAACTTATCTCCAATTAACCACTCAAAAATCAGAAGTAGAGGTTCGGTCAAAGTAACTTTGAACAGTAACTTTGAGCAGAAGAGCTCAGAGACAGTGCCCAGGCCCTGAGTTCAAGCCCTACAACTAACAATATAAAAGAAGAAAAAAGAAATCATGACTAAAATGAAAAAATAGAAAAAAAAATCATATCTTAATAAACCCATTTTGATATTCATTTTGGGAGACAGGGTTTTAGATAGGGTCTCACACTAGCTAGCCCAGGCTAGCTTTGAACTTGCCATGCTACTGCCTCAGCCTCCTGGGTTCTAGAATTACTGATATGTACCAACATGTTCTGATATATATTATATTAGAAATCACAGCCAGGTGCTGGTGGCTCATACCTATAATCCTGGCTACTCAGGGGGCTTATATCTAAGGATCACTGTTTAAAGCCGTCCTGGGCAACAAAGTCTGTGAGACTCTTATCTCCAGTTAACCACCAAAAAAGCCAGAAGTGGAGCTGTGGCTCAAGTGGTAGAGCAGCAGACTTGAGTGAAAAAATAAAAGGTCAGCTCCCAAACCCGAGTTCAAGTCTCACTATTGGCATACACATATACAAAAATGTATGATTAATGGGGTTGGGATAAAGTTCAGTGGTGGAGTGCTTGCCTTAGCATATGCAAAGTCCTGAGTTCAGCCCTCAGCACTGACAAGTATGAAAGAAATGTACTATTTTTCTGTTCTTTTTTTGAAACTTAATTATCAATATTTTTTCTGTGCTCTTCTTCCCTGGAATTTTCAGGCGTAATATTCATGGAGTAAGCAAAGAAAAAATCACAAGAATGTTGGAACACTATCAGCGCTTTGTTTCAGTGCCCATAATCATGAGTTCTTCAGTTCCAGAGAAGACTGAACGGATTGAATTGTGTGCATATGCTTATGAGGATAGAAGTTCCAGGTTGGTTAAAGTGTCTTATTCATACCAATTTAATTTGAAACTTTTTTTTTTTTTGCCAGTCCTGGGGCTTGAACTCAGGGCCTAGGCACTGTCCCTGAGCTTTTGCTCAAGGCTAGCATTCTACTACTTGAGCCGCAGTGCCACTTCTGGCTTTTTCTGTGTATATGGTACTGAGGAATTGTACCCAGGGCTTCATGCATGGTAGGCAAGCCCTCTACCACTAGGCCACATTCTCAGGCCCCGTTTTTTTTTTTTTTTTTTTTTTTTTAATGATAACTTTTAGAGCTTGTGGAATCACTGCCAGTTAACTTTAAAAATAAGACAGGGGCTGGGAAGGTGGCTCAGTGGTAGAGCGCTTGCCTTGTATGCTCGAGGCCCTGGGTTCGATTCCTCAGCCCCACATAAGCAAAAAAAAGAAAAAAGCTGGAAGTGGCGCTGTGGCTCAAGTGATAGAGTGCTAGCCTTGAGCTGAAGAGCTGAGGGACAGCGCCCAGGCCCAGAGTTCAGGCCCCACGACCGGACCAAAATAAATAAATAAATAAAATAAAAATAAGACAGACCTTTGTTGTTTGTACATTCTCACCTGAAGTTATCTGACAATAAACAAAATTAGAGGAAAAGTTTTTGTGGAAGATGAAAGATTTTCTATTAGGCTCAGGGTTTTGTAAGTCTATGAATATGCTATGAATACACTTACATGATGTCTTCTGTTATTCCAGTAACCTCCTTTTCTCCTTTGTTGTTATTCTGTATATACCCATATCACTTACTAATTTTCTAATGTTTTAGTGGAAATACTCTTTCACAATAGTATCATAGAAATTATTCACAGTATACTTTTATTAAGTAATGTAAGTCAGAGCCCTTTGGAAGTTTGCAGTCCAGGAAACTACTTGTCAGCTTAGTGTCTTTATAACAAAATTCCTCAGAGGTTCTGCTACTTCCCAGTTGTGCCTCCCAGGGGACCAGTACTTTGAGGCATGAGTTACTGAGGAGCCTTATCTGAGTCATAGCAGTACTAATTCTATTAAAATTGAAGAAGTGTGTAAAGAAGCACCTTTATGTAGAGAGTTCTTAATTACCTCTGTAGTATTACGGCAAGGCATGGGGAGGCTGTGTTATGGATTTGGGTATGGGATATGGAAATTCACAAATGCCTTTTGGAAAGGCAAAGTTGAAAAGTGGTTAAGACCATAGACTGAAGGCATATTTTGTTTTCTTCTTCCTTCCTCCTGTTCCTTTCCCTCCTCCTCTCTTGTTGTTGTTGTTGTTGTTGTTGTTGTTGTTTTTGGTGCTGATCCTGGGGCTTCAACTCAGGGTTTTGGCACTGTCCCCAGCTTCTTTTCATCAATGCTAGTGCTCTACCACTTTGAGCCATAGTGCCACTTCTGGCTTTTTTCTGTGGTTAATTGTAGGTAAGAGTCTCATGGACTTTCCTGCCGGCTAGCTTTGAACTGCAATCCTCAGATCTGAGGCTCCTGAGTAGCTAGGATTACAGGTGTGAACCACCAGCACCCGGCTCATATTTTTGTTTTCTGAATTCAAATCATAAAGCTTGTAATCTTTGATAATTATAGAATCTCTGTATACTTCAACTTCTCATACCAGAATGGCACTAATAACACTCTGTTTGTAAGGATCTTACAAAGATTATAAATGAACACCTCAAAGGACCTAGAATAACATGGGCACAGACATAATGCTATTCATGTGTAGTTTAGAAAGGTTTCATGGGAGCCGGGCGCTGATGGCTTATGCCTGTAATCCTAGCTGCTCAGGAGGCTGAGATCTGAAGATCACGGTTTAAAGCCAGCCCAGGCAAAAAAGTCCCCATGAGACCCTTAACTCCAATTTACCACTCAAAAACCAGAAGTGACTCTGTGGCTTAAATGGTAGAGTGCTAGCCTTGAGCACTAAGAGGCTTAGGGACAGTGCTCAAGCCCCAAATTCAAGCCCCACAACCTACAAAAAGAAAAAAAGAAAAAAGGTTTCATGGGAGTTGCGACTTTGAGAGTTCCCGGAATAAAGAAAGAAAGGAAGATAAATTGATAAACTGAATAAAGAAAAATAGAAGTGGAAAGTATAATTGATAGACCAAAGGGCTCTGAGTGTGAAAACAATATCCAAGGTGGTTTAATACCATTTCATATGTAACACATTAAAGGAAATCCTTTCCCTAATTTTTCTAAAGCATGTCAATTCTGTCGGTTGGATTTTTGTGACTATAATGGAAGCCCCTCTGTAACAAATGACAGATATAAAGGTAGACCTAGTCTAAACTTCAATAAATATCAAAGAAACCAGGAGGGCAGACTCTTCTACTTTAATATTTAATGCATAATGGGCACCTTAACTGAAAATCTTGTGGTTACTATTCAAAAACAGTTTGCTTTGTGTATGTTTATAGTTTCTTAGGGAAAGATGGAGATTAGCTGCTATTTTTTTTTTGTTTTTTTCAGTTCTACTCGGAGTTGAACTCAGGATCTTACACATGCTGGGCAAGTGTTCTACCACTATGCTTTGCCTCTGAGCTTTATTCCCAGCCCAGCTTTTATAATCAAAAAGTAGTTTTTGTTTTTAAGATTTATGTAGCCCAGTCTAGCCTTAAATTTGCTATGTTGCCTAAATTAGCTTGGAACTCACAAACCTCTCACTGAGATTACAAGTGTGTAATCTACTATACTGGCTCTGTCTTTTTTTTTGGCCAGTCTTGGGACTTGACCTCAGGGCCTAGGTACTGTCCCTGAGCTGCTTTTTCTCAAGGCTAGCACTCTAACATTTGAGCTACAGCGGTACTTCCAGCTTTTTCTGTGTGTGTGGTACCAAGGAATCAAACCCAGGGCTTTTTTTTTTTTTAACTGCATTTTTTTGTTTTTGTTTTTGTTTTTTTTTTTTGTACTGGGGATCGAACCCAGGACGTTGCACTTGCTAGGCAAGCGCTTTGCCACTGAGCTACATCCCAGCCCTCAAACCCAGGGCTTTATACATGGTAGGCAAGCACTCTATCACTAAGCCACATTTCCAGACCTGGCTCTGCCTTTTATAATTTATAATTTTGTAATGTTATTTATTAAAAATGTTTAGGATTGTTATCTTGCAGTTGAATGCTTCTTTAAACATAATATTAATGAATATAGTAAGAGACTTTCTTATGATACTTTTTAAAACATCTTACAGCCCAAGAGACAATGAAGATGTTACCTCTGAAAAAGAAGAAAATGTTTTATCCTCATCTTTGAAACACTTAGAATTAATTGAAGAGGAGAATCTTGAAGTGGCCAAAGAAAATGTGTTACCTGAGAATATGACATATCTCCCTAATGTAGAAGTAAACAAAGGCAGAAAAGAAATAAGTGGTATGAATCAGAGTACACAGAGTGCTTTCATTCAGGAAGCTCCACACATGTATTTTCCTAACTCTGAAAGCAAAATTCAGGCAACCGACAGAAGTGAAGAAGAACAAGTAGAATTAACATCTGAAAAAGCTAAAATTGATGCACACAGTCCTGTAGACAGAGCATCACTGAATATTTGCTGTGGGGAAAATAATCAAGAAGACACTGATCTTGCAAATACTATACCTGTTCAAAATGAAAAACCTTCACCTAGTGAGATATTAGAAGAACGAACAACAGTAAAGAAAAAACCCAATGGGAAACAAAAAAACAAATCAACTTTGGAAAAGCTTCCCAGACAAGAGCTATCAAATTTTGTTGGTGACTGGCCTGTTGATAAGACGATTTGTCAGAGGACAAAAAGGAATCGGAAAACTGAAAAAGCCTCGTCTATACAAACTGACAAAAAGTATAATCGCCCTCAGTCACGCAGAGTATTAGATACTAATATATGTATGAATGCAGATCATATCCAACAACAAGGATCCCCACAGGAAATTGTAGAGGACAGCAGGAAGTCCCAGTGTGATGATCCCTCAGAATTCCTCAATAGCTGTCAATATGATTCTTATACAAATACTGAAAACAACTCATTTAGTATTGTGAGCGACTGGCCTTCATCTGCTTCTTTAGCTCAGAGAGAGCCAAGATCAAGAATATCGAAGGCTGGTTTAAGTGAACCTATCCTAGAATTTGGAACTAGCGACAGTATGAATGAAATATCCTTATACAGACCACGGGAGGTTTGTTGGGGCACAAGCCCTGAAGAACTGAAAACATTGGGTAGTCCCACTCTCCAAAGTTCTGAAATGCTATCCAGTGAAGTGAGCCAGGATAATCAGCCTTGTCTAAGTAAAAAGATCCACAGGCACACACTGCCTCTTACTTTTACCAGTAGTGCAGCAACTATTCCTAGAGTAGTAGGACCACAGACTTCAGCTGAATTTCCAGGGGCAATGCCTAAAGGAGTCCCTGGAATAGAAGTAGGCATGTCTACACAGACTGAACCACAGGATTTTGCTCTCTTGTGGAAAATAGAGAAGAATAAAATCTGTGTTTCAGATTCGGTCAGAGTATTAGCAGGAAGATTGGATGGATTTAAACCAAAAACTTTCAATATTAACACAAAATCAAATGTGCAAGAAACAATTCCTTATAGGGTAATGTATGATAAAAGTACGTTTGTTGAAGAAAGTGAGCTTACCAGTGCTGATGAATCTGAAAATCTGAATATTCTTTGTAAACTATTTGGCTCTGTTTCATTAGAAGCCCTGAAAGACTTGTATGAGAGGTGTAATAAGGATATTATTTGGACCACCAGCCTTTTGTTGGATTCTGAAACGAAATTATGTGAGGATATGGAATCTGAGACTTTCCAAAAATCATATGATGACTCACAAGTTGGGCCCTTTTCTCTCGGTTTGAATTTGAAGGAAATTATTAGCCAAAGAGGAACTTTAGAAGATTCTAACTCTTCTGTGCAAGAGTTTAGTCCAGGAATTGGTATCAATAAATCTAATGCCCAAACCACCTGTGATGCAGAAAATGGGGACTTGGAGCTGGCAGGAACTATAACTCCTGAGAACTCTGGTGGCTTCATAGCAAGTATATTTCCTAATGCTGCTGTAGACAGGAACAGGAATAATGGGGTGCTTCCTAATAATCCAGGTTTATATAGCTTTAAGCAGTCTGTTCCAGCTACTCCAAAGTCCACTGCCTCTAAAGATGTGAATGAAATCCAGAATAATCTAGTAGCCACGGGGTCTGGAGATAGTATGTATTCATTAAATTTGTCAGATATCGTAAACTCTATAACAGGTACATCTGATCTTGAATTAAACGAAGAAGTTTATGTTACTGACTCTTTGGAAATGAAGAAAAATGAAAATCTCCCAAAGGATTATGTCAAATTGGCAAACACAGAGGAAGTTTTGAATGAAGATGAGCAGGAAATGGAGAAAGTTCTAGTGGCAGGAACTACTATGACAGCTGGAGTTAGTGAAGAAAACAAAAGTGACATACTGAATCCCACACCAGTGACAGCCAAATCTCTGACCATTGACTGTTTGGAATTGGCTTTACCCCCTGAACTGGCTTTTCAGCTCAATGAACTATTTGGCCCAGTTGGTATTGATTCAGGTAAGAAAAAAGTAAATTACCTATATGTTTGTTTTTGGTTGAATAGAATACAGAAGTTTCTGTTTCAATGACATCATTTCATGTTAACTGAAATGTGATAGTGTTGGGGGATTTCACACAAAATATTTTTTAGAGGATTTTTTTTGGGGGGGTGCCTTGGGCTTGAACTCAGGACCTGGCCACGTTTTTTGTGCTCAAGGTTAGCACTTTACCAGTTGAACCACAGATTCACTTCTATGTTTTTTTGGGGGTAGTGTGGGGTGGGGTGGTTAATTGGAGATAAGACTCTTGTGGACTTTTTTGCTTGGGCTTTGAGCCCTGGTCCTCAGGTCTCAGCCTCCTGACTAGTTAGGATTACAGTCGTGAGCCACCAATGCTTGGCAGACTCTGTTTTTAAAAGTAATTTGAAGAATTAGAGAATATTTTATGTAGAGTTCTATATCTATCTCGTATACATTTTTTTTGTATTTACTTCACTTTCACTTGCATATATGATCATTTTTTAGTCCCTTGATACATGTCATGCAGGTATATGTAAAGCATGAATTAAATTTTTTTTTTTGGGGGGGGGTCTGGTTGTAGGGCCTGAACTCTGGGCCTGGGTGCTGTCCCTCAGCTCTTCACCTCAAGGCTAGTGTTCTACCACTTGAGCCACAGCACCACTTCTGGCTTTTTTCTTTTTTTTTTTTGCTTATGTGGTGCTGAGGAATTAAACCCAGGGCCTCATGCATGCAAGGCAAGCGCTCTACCACTGAGCCACCTTCCCAGTCCAACGAATTAATTTTTCAGAATATACTTTCTGAAAAATCTGTATCAATGAAATATATTGAGACTAAGGGTAATGAATAACAAATAGATTTATTATGAAATTTTATGTATTATACCAATCAAGAAGTGTGAAAACAATGACATATAATACAAAAATATTCCAAGAGGTTTAGTAACTAAAAATGTTAGTAATTAAAAATACAGATTACTTTTCTATTATGCTAGTTGACTGTATTTTCTGTAAAAGTATAATGAGTAATGATTATATTTTCTTTTCTTTCTCCCCTTCACAAGGGTCTCTAACAGTTGAGGATTGTGTGGTTCATATAGATCTCAATCTGGCTAAAGTGATTCATGAGAAATGGAAAGAATCTGTAATGGTTGGTAGGCTTCTTTGTATGAAGAGCTCTTTTTGTTTGCTTTGTCACCTTTGTTTTGTTGTAAAATCCACCATGTCATATGAAAGAGTTCTGTTGAGTTTTGACTTGAGAGTGAACATTCATTTCCCAATTCTCATAGATTATAAATTGTTTTTCTCTTTTAATATTTGAGATAGTTCTAGATAGTTCAAGTTATATAACTAGTGATGGAGCGCAATGTGATGGTAGATTTTTTTTTTTTTAGCCAGTCTTAGAGCTTGCACTCAGGGCCTAGGCACTGTCCCTGAGCTTCTTTTGCTCAAGGCTAGCGCTCTACCACTTGAGCCACAGTGCCACCTCCGGCCTCTTCTGTGTTTGTGACACTGAAGAATTGGACCCAGGGCTTCATGCATGCTAGGCAAGTACTCTACCATTAAGCCACATTCCAAACCCTACATTTTTTATTAAGGAAAAAAGTAATTTTTTTTTTTAATTTGGTCGGTTGTGGGGCTTGAACTCTGGGCTTGGGCGCTGTCCCTCAGCTCTTCAGCTCAAGGCGTGCTCTACTGCTTGAGCCATAGCTCCACTTCCAGTTTTCTAGTGGTTTATTGGAGATAAGAGTCTCAAGGACTTTCCTTGCCCAGGCTGGCTTTGAACCCTGATCCTCAGATCTCAGCCTCCTGAGTAGCTAGGATTACAGGCGTGAGCCACCCATGCCCAGCTATTTTTCTTTTTTCTTTTTTTATTAATTCTCCAAAAGACTGTAATACTAATTGGTTAAATTTAAAATAATTTAAAAAAATCCAGCACAAGAGCTCTATAAATAGAAAAAAAATATATACATGTAATCCTACTTTGTAACTTCATCTAATTTTACTGTTTTACTTAGATTTAATAAGACTAGCTCACATTTTTACAAAAAAGAAAATGTAATATACAGTAAAACAGTGCAATTAAGTAAACAGTGTTTACTATCATCTGCTCCTTTGCCAATCTCCTGCTCTAAATTTTTGTTTAGGAGCGACAAAGACAAGAGGAGGTATCTTGTGGCAAGTTTGTGCAAGGTAAAGCATATATTGTTACTTTTAATGTAATGTCTTGATGTCGAACTTAGTGTGTTCTTTCTGTGTGTGTATGGTTGTTCTAGTACTGGGACTCAGCTTTTTTTCATTCATGGCTGAAACTTTCTACTTGAACCACACCAGGTCTCTTTGTGTATATGTGTGTGTGTTTGTGTGTATGTGTGTGTGTGTGTGTACACCGGAGTTTGAACTTAGGGCCTTGCACTCTTGCTAGTGTTTCCACTCAAGGCTGATACTGCTTGCTTGCTTTCCTTTCTTTCCTTTCTTTCCTTCCTTCGTTTGTTTGTTTGTTTGTTTCCTTCTCTCCCTCCCTCCCTTCCCTCCCTCCCTCCCTCCCTCCCTCCTTTCTTTCTTTTTCTTTCTTTCTTTCTTTCTTTCTTTCTTTCTTTCTTTCTTTCTTTCTTTCTTTCTTTCTTTCTTTCTTTCTCTCTCTCTCTCTTTCTTTCTTTCTTTCTTTCTCTTTCTTTCTGTTTCTCTCTTTCTCTGTTTCTCTCCCTCCCTCCCTCCCCCTCTCTCTCTCTTTCTCTCCCTCCCTTCCTCCCTCCCTCCCTCCCTTCCTTCCTTCCTGGTTGTGGGGCCTGAACTCTGGGCCTAGGCACTGTCCCTCAGCTCTTCAGCTCAAGACTAGTGCTCTACCATTTGAGCCACAGCGCCACTTCCTACTTTTTCTACTTATGTGGTGCTGAGAAATCAAACCTAGGGCCTCAGGAATTCAAGGCAAACACTGAGCCACCTTCCCAGCCCAAGGCTGTTGCTGCTTGAACCACACCTCCACTTACAGCTTTTTGCTGGTTAATTGGTGATAAGAGTCTCTCTGATTACTGGTGTAAGTCACTGGCTTACCTGATTACAGGATTATAAGTGTAAGCCACTGGCACTTGGCTTAATTCCTTACTTTGAATGTCAATATTTGTGCACCTCCAGTGAGTAATAGATTTACTAAAATATTGATCTCCTCAGTCTTTGGAGTAGTTAGGCGCAGAGCAGAGCAGAGCTGTTCCAATTGCTCATTTCCATTGGCTGTAACTTCTCTGGCCCCCATTGTCCTAAAAACATGATGCCATTTTTATGTCTGTTTGACAC
This sequence comes from Dipodomys merriami, assembly GCF_024711535.1. Lineage (NCBI taxonomy): Eukaryota > Metazoa > Chordata > Mammalia > Rodentia > Heteromyidae > Dipodomys > Dipodomys merriami. The sequence continues at coordinate 43,143,519 of NW_027206512.1, read as the reverse complement.
GAAAAAGACTAAGAAGTTTTGAGTTGATTTATAGTTATATATATATCATTGCTCATTTGAAATATTCCTATATTTACACATCATTTCTTGTATATAGTTATATAATGTATTTTGAAATTTTAGAGTTGAAATATATTCACAAATGGAAGAGTTAAAAATCATATTTCTTTCACCTCTATCGGTAGATGTAACAGTGAATAATGTTTAATTTGTACATGAATTAATGAGGATGTGCACTGTTTATATTTTTCTTATAGATCCTTCTGTGGTTGGACACACTGAAAGTCCTGAACAAAAATCATCTCAGAGAACTGGAAAAAAATTACTGAAGACTTTAGCAGTCCCTGAAATGCTACCCTTACTGGATCATTGGAATACTCAAACTAAAAAAGTCTCACTCAGAGAAATAATGTCAGAAGAAATTGCCTTACAGGAAAAACATGATTTGGTATGTTAGTAAGATACTAAACTGTTGTCTCTGACTGTGGCTGATTATGTGTTGCTTACTTTGTGATTTTCATTACTTCTGTGTTTCCCAGACTGGACTTCATATTTAAACAGGTTGAAATTAATGTCAACACTGAAAAATGTTTTCAATATCTGAAGCTGGAGATTTTTGCTTCTAGGTTGATAGTCTTTTATTTTGCAAGTGATCCGCAAAATTGTTCTTCATGTTAACACTTACCCTTAATTTTTTACTTCTAGAAAAAAATGAAAAAGGGTCTTCATTTAACTATAATTTCATACAGAAGTTACTAATGTATCTATTTTGTTATAAGTATACAGCCATCTCTGAAACAAAATTTTTATAGAAAATTTCAGAAACTTAAGAATTTGAATTTAAAAGGAAATATTCTTCCTTTTCTAACTTTCCAATTAAGTTCAAGTAGAAACTACTTTGAGATTTATTTACTTTTCTTTCTTTTTTCTTTTTTGTTGGTCGTGGGGCTTGAACTCAAGGCCTGGGTGCTATTCCTGAGCTCCTTTTGCTCAGAGCTATCACTCTACCACTTTGAACTACAGTACCACTTCCAGCTTTCTGGTGGTTTACTGGAGATAAGTGTTTCATGGACTTTCCTGCTCAGATTGGTTTTCTCACCTTTTTTTTTTTGGGGGGGGGGTCCTTTGTGAGGCCTGAACTCTGGGCCTAGGCGCTGTCCTTCAGCTCTTCAGCTCAAGGCTAGTGCTTGCCACTTAAGCCACAGTGCCGCTTCTGGCTTTTTCTGCTTATGTGGTGCTGAGGAATCGAACCCAGGGCCTCATGCATGCAAGGCAAGTACTGAGCCATCTTCCCATTCCCTCAGATTGGTTTTAAACTACAATCCTCAGATTGGTTTTAAACTGTCACTAGGATTATAGGCATGAGCCTGGTTTACTTTCATTTCTTATTTCAACATTTAAATTTTAATCCATAAGTGAATTTGATTTCTTTTCCATTTCTTTTTCTTAAACTTTTTTTTTTGTTTTAAATTCTGACAGAATTAAAGAAATAAATCAAAACAGTCTAGGTTCCCATGGCTTATACCTATCATCTTTGCTGCTCCAGAGGTTGAGAGTTAAGAATTGTGGTTTGAAGCTAACCTCAATATAATAATAAAGTTGCCACAGGTTTACGTCTAGATTTTTTTTGGCAGTTAATTGGAGATAAAAATCTCTTGGACTTTACTTCTGGGGCTGGTTCCAAACTGCAATCCTCAGATCTTAGTCTCCTGAGTAGCTAGGATTATAGGTGTGAACACCCATGCCAGGGCAGCCATCTGCTGCTGCTGCTTCTTCTTTCTTCTTCCTTTTTTTTTCTTCTTCATCTGTCATGGGCCTGGAACTCTGGGTTTATTGTCCCTCAGCTCATAGTGCTTTACCATTTGAGTCACAGCACCACTTCCTGTTTTCTGGTGGTTAATTGGAGATAAAAGTCTCACTGATGTTCCTGCCTGGACTAGCTTTGAACCTTGACCCTCAAGATCTCAGCCTCTTGAGTAGCTAGGATTGCAGGCCTGAGCCACTGGTGCCTGGCTCATCTTTTGCTTCTTATTGAAGCCAAGCTTAACCCTAACGTGAGCCTTGGATTCCAACAGACACAGCTTTATATTCTTCTTAAACTTGTGAAAAGAACCAAAGTCTTATTTCATGGACTGCAACATTTCTTTGTGTTCTCTATCACTAGAGCTCAGATCGATTCAGAAAATGCTATGGTGGATATGACCTCCACCAGTAAACTTGAGTTGTCTAGCCGTGTGATCTGGAGTCTAATGTTAGCCTCAGGGTGCCTGTGTAAGGCAGACTGGTGAGGCTGTGCTTCTGCTGGAGCCCAGACCCACAGCTCTTGGGCTAGCTTCCTACCAGTACCACATGCCATCTGGTACCACACGTTGCTGGCACAACTGTGCCTCCCACCCTTAGATTCCTCAGTGCCAGAGAGAAATTTACTTAATGTTTTCCCTTCAGTCTTTGTACTCAGAAAACTATACCTTGTTTATCTTTTTTTTTTTTTTTTTTTTGTCAGTCATGATGTTTGAACTCTGGGTCTGGGCGCTGTACCTGAGCTTTTCAGCTCACTCTGCCACTTGAGCTACAATGCCACTTCTGGTTTTCTTATTGGAGATAAGAGTCTTGTGGACTTTTGTGGGCTTTCCTGCCTGGATTGGCTGTGAACCGCGATCCTCAGATCTTACCCTCCTGTGTAGCTAGGATTACAGGCGTGAGCCACCAGCACCAGGCTCACCTTGTTTATTTTTTGAGCAAAGAACATGAAAGAAACTTTTACGTAGAGTGTGTGATATAATTAATTGAATAATGATAATAATTGTAAAATTAATTGTAAATGTAAAATTATAAGGTCATTAGTTTTCAGTCCATAATTTAAAAAAAATGTGCTGGTCCTAAGGCTTGAACTCAGGGCCTGGGCACTGCTTGAACTTTTTTTGCTCAAGGTTAGCGCTCTACAACTTGAGTCACAGCTCAAAAAAACTTAAGAAGCCGGGCGTCAGTGGCTCACATCTGTAATTCTAGCTACTCAGGAGGCTGAGATCTGAGGATCATGGTTCAAAGCCAGCCTGGGCAGGAAAGTCCGTGAGACTCTTATCTCCAATAAACCACTCGAAAACCAGAAGTGGTGCTGTGGCTCAAGTGGTAGATTGCTCACCTTGAGCTGAAGAACGCAGAAGAACGCAGGGACAGTACCAAGCCCAGAGTTCAAGCCCCACCACGGACCAAAATAACAACAACAAAAAAAACAAGTTGTTTAGCTTGGTGCTGGTGCCTCATGACTGTAATCCTAGCTACTAAGGACGCTGAGATCTGAGGATCACCGTTCCAAGCCAGACCGGGCAGTAAAGTCTGTGAGACTCATCTTCAGTAAACCACCAGAAAACTGGTAGTTGTACTGTGGTTTGAGTGGTAGAGCACTAGCCTTGAATTGAAGAGCTTAGTGACAGTGCCAAGTCCCAGAGTTCAAGCCCGACTACCAAAAACAAAAACAAAAAACAAACCAGAAATCAAAAAACAAAACAAAACAAAAAACCCCCAAAACCAAAACTGTAAGTTTTTTGCTGCTGTATTGGAGATAAGAGTATCACAGACTTCCTGCCTGGGCTGGCTTCAAACTGATCCTCAGATCTCAGCCTTCTGAGTATCTAGGATTACAGGTATGAGCCATAGTACCTGACAATTTCATTTAATTTTTGAGACAGAGTCTAACCATGTAATCCAGGCTGGCCTCAAACTTGTGATCCTCCAGCCTTAGCCGCTGAGTACTAGGATTGCAAATGTGTATCACCATGCCTAACTGGTGTGAAGGTTTTAGAGATCTCAAGTATGAATTAAGAATTCTGATAGTTATTTTAGACTAAATTTATTTGTGGAAAAACAATAATTGACATGTTGAATTGAATCTCTTTTGTACCATTAAACATTTAAAACAACTTAAAAAATTACGCATTTTAAGATTTCCTTTCTATCTGAATTTGTACCTTCTTTGTACTTTATGGTTTTACCCATTGAGGAGAACATGTTTTTGAGGATATTTGTGGAATCACAAATGTGTCTGTTTTGTGAGGACTGTGGGAGAAATTTCTCTTAGATCTCAGTACTTTTTCTGAGCCACTGGTTTGTTTTATTTTGTGGACACTGAAAATCTTTGTTTCCCCCTTTGCTTTGTTCACTAAGGGACTCAGAACTAAATTTGTGGCCCACTTTTAGCAATTGTACAGGATTTTATGGCATGAGCAGTGTTCTGACAAATGCTTTGTTAGGCAGTTTTGTTGTGTGAGGATGACACAGTACTTTGATAATCCTAGATAGTGCAGCCTGCTACACCTATAGGGCACATTTTATGTGTGCCTCTCGCTGATCACAGTGTTCTTATGTAGTACTCGGACTAGCTATAGATATTTATCTTCTGTCCTTTTTATGTATTGTGATCAGATGTATTGGTTGTATGTAGGTATGTGTGTTTATATATACATGCACATGTGTGCATCTGTGTGATTGTATGCATAGGTGTATATTTATGAGCAGCTTTATGTACTTGGCAAAACATGGATATAAATAGTATACAAATACTTACACTACTAACTTCAGCCTTTTAACCAGTGAAGAAAGGCTGGCTTATAAAATGTTAGTCTTTTTGCAACAGAATAACCAGCTGTTCAGCATTGTTTTATGTTTCATCTTAAAGGTGCTTTTTATGTTTCTGTTTTAGAAAAGGGAGACACTTATGTTTGAAAAGGATTGTGCCACTAAGCTAAAGGAGAAGCAGCTCTTTAAAATATTTCCAGCCATTAACCAAAATTTCCTAGTGGACATTTTCAAGGATCACAAGTGAGTCCTGGGAGTGGAAAGTTTGGCTATAGTTTCTACTCTGATATCGCTGCTGGATATGCCAAGCTATTATTTTTCTGATAAAAATAATGTGATGTATATAATATAGGTGTATATGTACAGAAAGTGAGCACTTTCTGACAACTTATGATTCTTCTTGATTTTTCTTATGTATGTACTAATATGTGTGCATGATACTTATTTTTTATGTGCATATACATATATGCATTTTATTTAAAAAGTTGCTTTTTATATACTGATTTTGTAGTTTTGCTGGTAGTTTATCTTCCTATCTATACATAATGATCTGATCTTTCTTTAAATATTTAAGTATTCTATAGTAGGAAAGTACCATGATTTATTTAAACTTGCTTCTTTTTATGGATTTTAAAACTGTTGGAAAGATTGCCAGTCATAACTACAACTGCTGGTTTATATATGTACATTGAAAACTTTCCTTTAATAAAAGTGTAACCTTCCTGGATATTAGAAATTACGTTTTTACCAGTCTGATGAGAAAAATATTTTTTTAATTTTTGTTTTTCTGATAAATGTGAAGCCTTAATACCCTCCCCCCCCCCCATCAGTGGCTCATTTTTGCCAATTTTTCTCTTTCTAGACTTGAGGGCTCTTTAGATATCATGCATAGTCTTTGTTAAGACAGAGTACAGTTATTTTTCCTGCTGTAATGATAATCTCTAACTTATTATGTACATGTTGATTGCTTTTTTTTTTTTTTTGGTGGTATTGGAAAGTTAACTTGCTAGTCAGGTGCTGTGTCACTTGTACTACTGAGCCACACCATCACCCAATCCATACATATATTTTTTTTGTCAGTTGTGGGGCTTGAACTCTGGGCCTAGTCACTGTCCCTGAGCTCTTTTTGCTCAGGGCCAGCACTCTACCACTTTGAACCACAGCATCACTTCCAGTTTTCTGATGGTTAATAGGAGATAAGAGTTTCTTGGACTTTCTTGCCCGGGTTAGCTTTGAATCATGATCCTTCGATCTCAGTCTCCTGAGTAGCTAGGATTACAGACATGAGCCATCAGTGCCTGGTTTCATATATCTCTCTATTAAAAAATTATTATGAAGGTGATGTACAGAGGGATTACAGTTACATAAGTCAGGTAAAGAGTACATTTCTTTTTGGACAGTGTTACCCCTTCTCTCCCAGTTTTTCCCTCCTATCTACTCACAAGCTGTACAGTTCATTTTCAACAGTGTCCAGTGAGTACCATTGCTGCGTTTTCATATATATTTTTAATTCATGTATTTTAGCAGAAAATCTTGTTCTTATTGTTTGTGAGCTTTATGTCTTTAGTTTTAGTCTTATTTTGTATTATCCAAAGATTAAATAATATTTCCTTTTTTGGTATAGGTCCTAGGGCTTGAACTCAGGGCCTGGGCACTGTCCCTGAGTTTTTGTGCTCAAGGGTGGTAACTCTAACACTTGAGCAGTAGTTCCACTTCTGGCTTTTTTTGTGGTGAACTGGATGGAGATAAGTATCTCACAGCCTTTCCTGTCCAGCTTGGCTTCGAACTAGGATCCTCAGATCTTAGTCTCCTGAGTAGCTAGGATTACAGGCGTGAGCCACCAGCACCCACTTTCTTTTAATAAGCAAAAATTTCGAATAGACCTAGCATTTTTTATATGTGTATCTGAAGTAGAGACTTATAAGTGAAATTAAAGGTTTACCTTCATTATTTTCCTAAGTGATTAACAGGATGAATGTATTGTCTTAATTCACTGACAAAAAATATACCAACTGTTTATTGGGTCCTGAGTTGCCACAATGTTGTTTTAAATATTGTTTTTTGACAGTAGGGACCTGCTATCTAGACTGTGCTGGCCTGGAAGTTGCTGTGTAGACCAGCCTGGCCTAGAACTTGAGATCCTTTTGTCTCAGGCTGTCCATGTCTGTACCACCATGTCCAGCTGAATAGTGTGTTTGATGTTTGATGTATTAGACATGCTTTTACTTTGAATAATATATACTTTTTCTTGTTTTTAGTCCAGATCTCTCTAAGCCCAAACTGTCTTGGAACCTGTCTGTTGTCCTCCTAAGTCAGCCTTACGAGTGTACTAAGATTATAGGCACAGGCCTGTATGTGGCCATGAATATATAAATTTTTATTTTTCCTGTAGTAGTATGGTTTGAACCCAGGACCTTGTATTTGGTAGGCAGGTACTCTACCACTTGAGCCCTTTTTACCCTGTTGCTTTAGTTATTTCTTTAGATTAAGGTCTTGCTTTTTGCCTAGATGAGTATGGACTATGAGGCTCTTATTTAAGCTTCCCATGTAGTTCAGGTGGCGGTTTTGTGTGCACCTTGTCCACATTATTTATTGATTGAGATGGGGGTTTTGTGAACTTCTCACCCAGGCTGACCTTGGACTGTGATCTTCCTAATCTCTGCCACTTGAGTAGCTAAGATTAGAGGCATGCTGCCTACTATGCTGGCTTAATATGTATGTTTGTTGTTGTTTATGGTCCCCAGGTCTGGACTTAGGGTCTCATGCTTGGTAAGCAGGGGCTTTACCAACTTTCAGGTCTCACTCCCAACCCTCAATAGATTCTTTTTTTAAAATTTATTTTTATTTTTATTTTTTGTTGGTCATGGGGCTTGAACTCTGGGCCTGGCTGTCCCTCAGCTCTTCAGCTCAAGGCTAGCGCTCTACCACTTGAGCTACAGGTTTTCTGGTGGTTTATTGGAGATAAGAGTTTCATGGTCTTTCCTTCCCAGGCTTGCTTTGAACCCTGATCCTCAGATCTCAGCCTCCTGAATAGCTAGATTACAGGTGTGAGCCACTGGCACCTGGCTCAATATATACTTTTGATCATATTTTTTTTTCCCTTCTATTTTAACAAGGGTTAGTTTTCAATAGATACCTTCTTCTTAGAAACTTTTTGAGAATCTAGTAATATAGGAATTGATTTGTTACTTCATCAGGCTTTTCTCTCTACGCCTGACTCCCTCTTTCCCTTATTATTTTCCTCCTTTCCCCCTCAACTCTCTTATTTTTGTAGTTTCTGGGGTTTGAACTCAGGGCCATGTGATTACTAGGTACATTACCACTTGAACCATGCTTCTAGCCCAGTTTTTTTGGTAGTAGTTTGAACTCAGGTCTTCACATAAAAGCAGGTATTCTATGGGTCTGGGAAGGTGGCTCAGTGGTAGAGCGCTTGCCTTACATGCCTGAGGCCCTGAGTTCCATTCCTCAGCACCACATAAGCAAAAAGAAAAAAAGCCGGAAGTGGTGCTGCGGCTCAAGTGGTAGAGTGCTAGGCTTGAGCTGAAGAGCTGAGGGACAGCGTTCAGGCCCCATTACCAGCCCCCCCCCCCAAAAAAAAAGTAGATATTCTACTATTTGAGCTACTCCATCAGTCCCTGTTTTTGCATTGGTTATTTTGGAGAAAGAATCTGTTTTATGTTTAGGCCTATATGGGCTGATATCCTCCTATTTATGTTTTTCTTTCTTGCTGGGATGCAGGAGTGTACTACTGTGTTGAGCCATTGTATTTTCTCTGTAGCTTCAGATGACAGATAAGTAATCATGAGCCCAGCCACTGGTCAAGATGGAGTCTTGTGAACTCCCCCCTTCCCTCTTTTTTTTTTTTTTTTTTTTTTGCTTATTCTGGGGCTTGAACTCAGGGTCTGGATGCTGTCCCTGAGACTCTTTTTGCTTGAAGCTAATGTTCTACCATTTGAGCCACAGTGCCACTTCTAACTTTTTCTAAGTAGTTTATTAGAGATAAGAGTCTCATGGATTTTTCTGTCCTGGCTGGCTTTGAACCACAATCCTCACATCTCAGCCTTCTGAGTAGCTAGGATTATAGGCATGAGCCATCAGCACCTGCCTTCTTGAGAACTATGCCTGGTCTGACCTTGAACATGATCCCCCAATCTGTCTCCCTAGTAGCTAGAATTACAGGCCAGAGCAACTGGTTAGTCAGGACTCTCAGGAGGTGGTTGATTGTCCCTCTTTATTTGCCAGCAGGTGGATGATTCTCTTAGCAAGCAGTAACTCTAGCTTCATTATGGTAAGGAAGGTAGGTGGACTCAGTGAGCGGTACATGTAATTGAGTGCAATCTTCTAGGACCAAAAATTCCTCAACTAGTACAGCATGTTATTATAATCACCTTATTGTATGGAATAGCCTTCTTTCTCATATCTACCCATTGATCACTCTTTTACCATTCCCTTTTCTCTGCAGTCCTCCCTCCCTCCCTCCTCCTTCCTTCCCTCCCTCCCTCCCTTCTTTCTTTTGAGATGAGTCTCACTTTGTAGTCCAGGCTGGTACTGCCTCAGTCTCCCAAGTGCTAGAATTACGGGCATGCACCCACCACCCAGTTTTGTTTTTACTTTAAAAAATTAGTTTTGGAAAGCCTATTATTTGTTATTTATCCTCAGAACATTCTCGAATGTTTGAGATACACATGAGCATTTAATTTCAAGTGGAAGACTTAAAGTAAGCTAGGTTTTTAAATTCTTATAAAATGCTTGAAAAATTACTTTTGTTAGTGTCTCAGTATGTCTTTTATTTTCATTTATTGACATTGTATTTGTACTTAAACTTTCTGCAGCTATTCATTAGAACACACAGTGCAGTTTCTAAACTGTGTTCTTGAAGGAGACCCTGTGAAAACAGTTGTAGCTCAAGAGTTTGGTCACCAAAATGAGAGTGCCACTCCTCATACTGCACAGAAGTCGAAAGAGAAAAAGGTAAGAGTTGTTTTCCTCCTTCAATAAGTTCTAAATAAAAATGTTTTTTTCAAGGAATATAATTTAATGATTATTTTGAACCATTTAGATTGGATTGGAACTTGAATGATCATTATCATGTTCAGTTTAGATTATCTTTTGCATGCCAAATAATGGTTTTATAGCTATTTATGATTTTAATGTCAGCATATATGACAAATATTAGAATTTCTGCAACTTCTGTGAAGACTCTACAGTGTAATATACTCAGTATGAAGGTGAATTGATTAGTAATGTGATTTATTCATTTAGCAATGTGGTTTTATAATATGGTTTTAATATATATATATATATATATATATATATATATATATATATGGTTTTATAAAAATGTGGTCTTGAAATCTAAGTATATAGGCAGAAATGTTTAACCTTTTACACTGCTGGATTTTTTGTTTTTGTTTTTTGCCAATCCTAGGGCTTGAACTCAGGGCTTGGATGCTGCCTCTGAGCCTCTCTGTACTCAAGGTTAGCACTCTACCACTTAAGCCACAGCACCACTTTGGGCTTTCTCTGTTTATGTGGTACTGAGGAATTGAACCCAGGGTGCTAGGTAAGCACTCTACCACTAAGCCACATTCCCAGCCCATATTTAAACCTTTGAGAAAGTGTCAAATTATTTTCCAAAGTGGTTGCAGCATTTTATATCGAAATTGTTTTCTTAATTTTTATTTCTACATTGTTTACTGTAAATGTGCATAGAAATGTAATTGATTTTATATATTAATATTGCATGAACATTAGGCTTTTTACAATTTTTAATTCTATTTTTAATTAAATTAATTGGCTACTCTTGTGCCAGTACTGATGCTTGAATTCTGGGCCTCTCACTCTCTCCCTGCCTTTTCACTTATGTCTGGTAACTCTACTCCTTAAGCCATGCCTTCAGTTCTGTGTTTTTGCTGTTTAATTAGAGATAGTTTCAAAGATTTCTCTGCATGATGGGCTGGCTTTGAACTATGATTCTCGGATCTCAGCCTCCTGAGTACCTCAGATTATAGGCACAAACCACTGGTTCCTGACTATTCTTTTTTATAAGACTGCTTAGGAATAAAATATGCCTTCCCTCCCTCTCTTCCTTTGTTCTCTCTTTGTTTTTTAGGCAAGGTCTTTCTGTAGCTCAGGCTGGCCTTGAACTCTTATACATTTGTTCCTTACCTTCCCTAGTGCTGTGATTATAGCCATCTACTACCATCCTGCCTCTTTTCCTTGGTATTTTTCACCATCACTTAGTTGCTATAGAGGATTTGGATAATTTGACTAGTGCTGTTCATGGAGCAGCAGCCAAGTGAAGACACTGATGCTCTTAGCTGGAAACATGGTACTGAATAGACAATATATTATAAGTTGCAGGGAGTATACACAATGATGTGAGCACTCATAAGCCAGACAGGGAATAAAAATTACTTCTTTTCTGTCCTGATAGCATGCCTGTAGCTGTTAGTCATCCTGGTGATGGGAGGTGCTGGGGACAAGATGTGCTTGCTTGAAGTGGGAGATGACTGGCAAATGTAGTCAGGAAAGAAGTGTCTCTAAATTATGTAAACCTTAGCCAAAGCATAAACTTTAATGTTATTTTGGAGATTATTCTTAGTTTTGTTTACAAAATGTGGGCATGTGTCACAAGACTGATAAAAATCATTAAGGTTTTTTTTTTTTTTGGGGGGGGGGTCTGGTCGTGGGGCCTGAACTCTGGGCCTGGGCACTGTCCCTCAGCTCTTCAGCTCAAGGCTAGCGCTCTACCACTTGAGCCACTGTGCCACTTCCAGCTTTTTTCTTTTTTGCTTATGTGATGCTGAGGAATCGAACCCAGGGCCTCAGACATGCAAGGCAAGCGCTCTACCACTGAGCCACCTTCCCAGCCCTCATTAAGGTTTTGCAAGCAGAATAATTTTTCCTGCTATCCTAGGACACTAAGGAACCAGTTACTAGATATATTATGGTATCAATAACATTCCCTCCCTCCCTCCTTCCCTCCCTTTCTTCCTTCCTTCCTTCCTTTCTTCCTTTTTTATGCTGTGTACTGTCCTTGAACCTCTTTGAGCGTGCTTACCACTTCACTTGAGCTGAGCCACAGTGCTCCTTCCATCTTTTTTGAGTAGTTTATTGGAGATAAGAGTCTCATAAACTTTACTGTCTGGGCTGGCTTAGATCCTGAGTAGCTAGGATTACAAGTGTGAGCCACTGGTACCCACCTCTGGCTTGTTTATTTTCAAGGAACTAACATTTAAAATTCTGTTTTATTAATACACTGGTTTCAAACCATGATTTTCCTGATTACCACCTCCAAGTAGCTGGGATTAGAATTTTACTCTTGAGTATCTTATATTCTATCTTTTTTTGCTTGATTTTGTGACCTAAATACATTTTGGTAATTTTCGTGAATGCTTTAACATGTTCTGAAATGAGGTTAGTTAAAGAACATTAACATTAATGACACAATGAAGTGAATGTAGTTCATAACTGCTTGGTTTATAGCTTGGCAGGCTCTATTTGAGAAGATGAGAAAATAAGAAAGCTTTTTTTTTTTGTTTTTTGGTTGGTTGGTTGGTCATGGGGCTTGAACTCTGGGCCTGGGGGCTGTTCCTGAGCTCTTCAGCTCAAGGTGAACATTCTACCACTTGAGCCACAGCACTACTTCCGGTTTTCTGGTGGTTAATTGGAGATAAGAGTCTCAGACTTTCCTGCCCAGGCTGATTTTGAGATCTGATTCTCAGATCTCAGCCTCCTCAGTAGAGAGCTCATTTTTTATAAGCATTTTTCTGAAGCATTTTTCAAACTCTCTGTGTGTATTACTTACTATATAACATTTTTCAGGCAAAGAAGTCGAAGGAGACTGAAGACCCCCCAGGTGAGCCATCTTTCCAGGACTTTGAGTACCCGGAGTATGATGACTACCGGGCCGAGGCTTTCCTGCACCAGCAGAAGAGGACGGAGTGCTACAGCAAGGCCAAGGAGGCTTACCGCATGGGGAAGAAAAATGTTGCCACCTTCTATGCCCAGCAGGTAAGTGCAGAACCCTTTGCCCAGCTTGTCAGTAGGCCGTGATCTTCAAGTCATCTGGAAGCTATGATATCTGCCCTGTGCGGTAACTAGACTGTTGTGGGAATTCCATCTCCTTTGAGTGCTTAGTTCTTGCTTTTGTTTTACATTTAGGCTTTGCATGAATTGCTGGTTTTTCTTGCAGTCTATATTTTCTTTCAAATTACATTGTCTCACTGGACATTGTGGGTGAGGATGGGAGGGGAAAAAAAGGAGAGAACAAGTGTAGGGGTGACGTTGACCAAACAGAAATGTATTCATTGCCTGACTTACGTAACTGCAACCCCTCTGTACATCACCTTTGTGACAACAATAAAAGAATAAAGAAGGTATTTAGATATAAATAATTACATTCTGTCATTTAGTAGCACTTATACAATTTTTCTGGAAGAAGAAAAGCAAAATACTTGTCTTAGGGTGGAATTATAGGTGTCCCATTATTTTTTGTCAGGCTTGAATTTTTAGTAATATCCCACTTTTTTTTTTTCTTTTGTGCTGGTCCTGGGGCTTGAACTCAGGCCTAGGTACTGTCCTTGGGCTTTTGTGCTCAAGGCTAGTGCTCTATTACTTGAGCCATAGCTCCACTTTTGGCATTTTGGTGGTTAATTGGAGATAAGAGTCTTACGGACTTTCTTTCCTGGGTTGGCTTTGAACCAAGATCCTCAGATCTCTCAGCCTTCTGTGGGCATAAGCTCCTGGCACCCAATTACTTGATTGCTTTTGTAGTTGGACAAAGAAAATAAATTCATATTTTTCAGGGAAACAAAATTTCTACTTGGGCTCATTTTGTATGAGAAGGTAAGACACTTCTTTGATTTATATTTTATGTTGGTGGTTCCACATGGCTTACTTTGTTGAGCTTGATCAGAGAAATGTCTCCTACGAGTGTGACCCTTAGAGCCCTTCAGTGGCTGAGGAAGTCACTGGGAGATGCTGAAAGGGTCCACCAAGCCCAGACCTGGGAGCACCAAAAGATATACCTTTGTTCATCCAGCAGTAAGCCAGTGGCTTCTTTCGTGACAACAGGTAGTGTTCAGTGTTGTTTCCTTTTATGATTTTTGGTTCAGAAAATACTGTGGATCAGTGGCTAAGTACTTTAGGGACTACATTCACCAAAATTAATTTAAATGTTGGTGCATTCTTTTGCCTTATTGCATTCAGATTTTAGATGTAATGTTCTGCCTTTTGAGTTTAGGGTACTATTAGTTGATTGATTGTCTTAAGAGCAAGTACGAAAGATGTCCATGGTGCTTTGTTTATGGTTAAAGGGTAGTCTTCATGAGCAGAAGATGAGGGAAGCTAATCACCTTGCTGCTGTGGAGATCTTTGAGAAAGTCAATGCTTCTCTGCTGCCACAAAATGTGTTAGACCTACATGGGCTGCATGTGGATGAAGCTATAGAACACTTGACAACAGTTTTACAGCGGAAAACTGAAGGTAGGATTGTGCTGGTGACATGCTTCTATCCATAGTGTTGGTATACTTGCAAAATCAGGAGGGTATGAGGCTATCTGTGCCATCTGTAGACATTTATATTAGTTGTTCTTCAAACAACCACTAACATTTTCTTCTTCACATTATGTATCTTCCTTTGCTGTATTAAGGAGAAGGAACTGTGTAATCTGAGAATCTTCTGTGAGTTATAAATTCTACTTTTTTTTTTTTTTTGGTCGGTTATGGGGCTTGAACTCTGAGCCTGGGCGCTGTCCCTCAGCTCTTCAGCTCAAGGCGAGTGCTCTACCGCTTGAGCCACAGCGCCACTTCTGGTTTTCTAGTGGTTTATTGGAGATAAGAGTCTCATGGACTTCCCTGCCCGGGCTGGCTTTGAACCTTGATCCTCAGATCTCAGCTTCCTGTGTAGCTAGGATTACAGGTGTGAGCCACTGGCGCTCTGGCATAAATTGTACTTTTATCTCTGCTTTTTTTTTTCTTTTTTTGAGGTAGTTATATGACACAGCCAAGGTTAACCGTAAACTCCCAGTCCTCCCACCTCAGCCTCCCAACCACTGGGATTAAGGACCTATAACACCATGCTCAGCCCAATGTATCTTTGCTCAATAGATGTTTAATAAAACACATAAGTAAGGTGATAGGATTTTTGAAAATTGACACAAAAAGCTGGATTTCTAAGACTCCTCAGTGTGGCCGCACACCTTCTTTCTTTTTACTTCTATCTTGTCTTTGTGAGCCAGTAGGAAGGGTCCCCATCTGTCATATATTTTGTGTGTGTGTGTGTGTGTGTGTGTGTGTGTGTGTGTGTGTGTGTGTGTGTGTGTGTGTGTGTGTGTGTGTGTGTGTGTGTGTGTGTGTGTGTGTGTGTGTGTGTGTGTGTGTGTGTGTGTGTGTGTGTTCGTTCTGCCTCTTCTCAGGGCTTCAGATGATCTTTTAATGGCTCCATTCAGTATCATGTAGTCCACATACATGGGTTGGCATCTTATTTCTTTTTCATCATTAGATGATAGCACTGCTTAGGGAAGTTCAATCCTTTTTCGTTACTTCAAACTCTTTAACACTAGAAGCCATCACCTTTCAGTGTTACTAAATATTTGACTTGGCGTTGTCTTCCTTTTGTATTTTATTGAGAGATGCCAGTGCCCTGCTGTTTACCTTGTGGCTGAGCTGTCACTGATAACTTCATTGATTTGGTTGATTTCTGTAGGTCTTTGACAGTTTTATATTATACTTTACAGGTTTATCAATTTAGTACATATCACTTATGATTACATAGGATTGGTATATCAGGCTGAAAGTCATCTATTATGAGACATTTTACCATGTTGAACAGGCTCCAGAATAATGAACATTTATGTGCCAGTAACTTCAAGTAATAAGTGATAACATTTTATTATATATGTTTCTTGTTGTAGCTCTTCCTTGTATTTCTCCCCAATCCTTTTCCCCTTCTTTTCCTTTCTTTTTTTCTTAGCATACATGAGTCATACATGGAGATTTGTTGTAGTAATTCTATAGATGCTCATAGTATACTTGAAACAGATTCATCCTCCCTGTTATATTCTTAGTTCCCCTTTTTCCTCCCCTACTTTTTCAGATAGTAGTTGGTGGGTTTCATTATGCTATCTTTATAACTAGAATGTAACTGCTTTGATCCTCTTCACTTAGCTAGTGCCTCTCTTTTCCTCCTCCTCCTTTTAAACTCATATCACATTATTGAAATTAAATTATCATCTTTTAGGTCTAGAGTCCACATATGAGTAAAAACATAATATTTGACTTTTTGAGCTTGGCTTATGTTACTTAACAATAATGATCTCCAGTTCCATATGTTTTCTTGAAAACAATATAATTCTATTTTCTTCTTCTTTCTTTCTTTTCTTTTGGGTCCGGTCGTGGGGCCTGAACTCTGGGCCTGGGCGCTGTCCCTCAGCTCTTCAGCTCAAGGCTAGCACTATACCACTTGAGCCACAGCGCCACTTCCGGCTTTTTTCTTTTTTGCTTATGTGGTACTGAGGAATCGAACCCAGGGCCTCATGCATGCAAGGCAAGCGCTCTACCACTGAGCTACCTTCCCAGCCCTTCTTTCTTTTTCTTTATACTGGTAGTGGGGCTTGAACTCAGGACTTCGTGCTCTTATGTGGCTTTTTATTTCAAGACTGGCACTCTTTAACTTGAGCTGTACCTTCATTGTTAGCATTTTTGCTGATTAATTGGAGACAATAGTCTCAGAGTCATTTCTTCCTGAGCTGGCTTGATACTTAGATCTCAGCCTTCTGAATAGCTAGGATTACATGTGTGAGCCACCAGCACCAAGCTTAGAATTTCTTTTTGACATGAGGGTACATTATGGATTTAGTATTATTGGTTGAATAACATTGTAACTGTGCTAAAACCCACTGAATTGTACATTTAAAAAATGTTGAGCATTATTCTGTGGGATTTTTATCTCAACAAAACCTTTAGAGAAACCGAGCACCGGTGGCTCACACGTATAATCCTAGCTATTCAGGAAGCTGAGATCTGAGGATCATGGTTCAAAGCCAGCCTGGGCAGGAAAGTCCGTGAGACTCTTATCTCCAATAAACAACTAGAAAACTGGAAGCGGCACTATGGCTCAAGTGGTAGAGCGCTAGCCTTGAGCTGAAGAGAGCAAGGGACAGCACCTAAGCCCAGAGTTCAAGCCTCACAACTGACAAAAAACAAAAAAACAAAAAACCTTTAGGGAATTAAATAACCGCCTAAGATAACACTCAGATCCAAGGTGCAAATGTTTTCTGGAAGCCAAGGCCCATCTTGTATGTGCTGCCCCCCATGGTAGCCATGGTAGCCTGTAATTATTACCAGTCACCACCAGGTGGTAGTATTGTTGAATACGAATGTTTTTAGGGGAAAGGCTGTGGCTCTGCACTGAAGATTTTAGTCATAATATAAAGCAATCATCAAAACTGGGAATGAGTAGAAGACTAGACTAGATACAACTGGCCTTTATGTTCCTTTTAATGGAAATACACTACTACCTTTGAAGTACTTTTGCTCCCAAGTGTAGCAGAAGACCAAGCCTTTAGGCCTGACTGTTCACAGGGGACAGAAGAACATGTTAAGCAACACCAGAGAGAAATAACTGACAAAAGCCAGACTGAAATTCTAAGATAAATCATCTTGCTCTTTCTAATAAATTATAAAGAAAAATTCAGATTTTCTTTTCCAGAGGGAAAGCTTTTTTTGGGGGGGGTGGTCAGGTCGTGGCGCCTGAACTCTGGGCCTGGGCGCTGTCCCTCAGCTCTTCAGCTCAAGGCTAGTGCTCTACCACTTGAGCCACAGTGCCACTTCCGGCTTTTTTCTTTTTGCTTATGTGGTGCTGAGGAATCGAACCCAGGGAGGGCCTCAGGCATGCAAGGCAAGCGCTCTACCACTGAGCCACCTTCCCAGCCCCGAGGGAAAGCTTTTTAAATTCAACTTTTTTTTTTTTTTTTGGTCCGGTCATGGGGCTTGAACTCTGGGTCTGGGCGCTGTCCCTTAGCTCTTCAGCTCAAGGCTAGCACTCTACCACTTGAGCCACAGCGCCACTTCCAGCTCTTTTCTTTTTGCTTATGTGGTGCTGAGGAATTGAACCCAGGGCCTCAGGCATGCAAGGTAAGCACTCTACCACTTAGCCACCTTCCCAGCCCCTTAAATTGAACTTTTAAATTAAAAACTTTTAAATTTATCTGAGAAATCCATCAGTTCAATGCAATGATTTTTTTAACCTTGATTCAAACAAAGTACCATGTAAACCTTTTCTTTTTGTTAGATAATCGGGGACATTTTTAGAAACTAATAATATTAAGGATCTAGTGTTAATTTTGTAAAGTGGTATGATACTGTGGTTTTTAAAGAGCTCTTTTTGAGATAGATACTAAAACATTTGTAGTTGAAATAGTAAGGAGTCTGGAATGTGCTTAAGTAGTTCTTTCAGTGATGATAAACAGCCTGTAATAACGAGCATACACACAAATCTATTCAACGAAGCACTGATGAGTATTCTCAGAACAGCTAGTAGGTGAGGTGAAGTAAATGGTGTGCTAGTCTGGGGGTGGGAAGAGGACACAGTGAAGGACTGATGGCAGTGAATGGCAGTAGACTTGAGTCATAGATTTAAGGGTTTGTATGTTTGGTTTGAGACAGGGTCTTGTTACATAGCCCAGGCTGGCCTTGAATTTGGTGTTTTTTTATTGTTGTTTTCTTAAGCTCACACCTGTCATTTTAGCTATTCAGGAACCTGGGTTCCAGAGGTTCATGGTTCAAAGCCAGCCTAGTCAGGAAAGTTCTCTAGACTCCAACTCCAAGATTAGTAGCAAATGAAGCAAAGCTAGAGGCACAGCTTAATAACTGGAACTCCAATTGAGCAAGTATGAGGCTCTGAGTTCAAATCTAATATCAAACAACAGTAACAAAAACTTGAATTAGAGCAACTGCTATTTTTTTATTATCTGGGTTTTTTTTTCTCCTCCTCCTCTTCCTTCTTCTTCCTCTCCCTCCTTCCCTCCCTCCCTCCTTCTTTCTCTCTTTCTTTTGCTTGAGCTCAGGGCCTGGGCACTGTCCCCGAGCTTCTTTTGCATAAGGCTAGCACTCTACCACTTGAGCCCTAGCACCACTTCCAGTTTTTTCTGTTTCTGTGGTACTGAAGAATTAAACCCAGGGCTCCATGTATGCTAGGCAAGCACTCTACCACTGAGCCACATTCCCAGCCCTATTACTGCTCTTCTTAACTTTCAGATGTATGTACTTGCTTTCCCAAGGTCATATCCAAAGCAGGAGCTACAGTCTTTCAAGAGACTTTGGCTAAGAAATTTGTCCATAGTTTCACAGCCATTGAGAGTGGCAGAGCTGTGGTTCAAACTAAAGTTAGCTAGCTAGCTTTTGAATATTTAATTAACAGGGGTATTATGAAGATTTATAGTTAACAAATACAAGTCATTTGAAGCAGTGACAGTGTGTATAGTAATTGTTAGGTATGAATAGGATTGTTAATGTATTGTCATTTTGTAGAAAATGTTTACGGTGCATGGAATCTTCCTTCTCACAAGAGAAGGCCCCCTTCAATTGGTTTGTTGGTTCGTTCAGAAGGGGTCTTACTATTAAATGGCTGTCTCAAATTTCCAATACTTGTACCTTAGACCTCCCCTAGTCCTGGGATTACAGGTGTGAGCCACCACATAGCCTGCTTCTATCTAACTAGAGGGATAGATTGCTACAAGGCTTTTTTTTTGGTAGCACTAGGTTTTGAACTCAGGTCCTTGTGCATGCTAGGCAGACACTGGCACTGACGTCACACTTCAGTACTTTTTACTTTTAGTTCATTTTCCAGGAGATGATCTTGTGCTTTTTGCCCTGGGCCAGTCTCCACTGAGATCCTCCTACCTCTACCTCCTGCATAGCTGGGATTACAGGAATACACACCATATCTGGCCCACTATGTAGCCACTGTGTAGTCAGTAATAATAAAAAATAGGTAATTGATCTCTAAATTACCATGAAAACTATTTAATGTGTATGTGAGTAATTAAGGTGTTTTTAGAATTATTATTATCTTTATGTAGTTGTGCAAAGAGTTTTAAAGTCAACAATTCCGTTTATAAGTACAAAGCATTTAAGGTATGTTTTCTGTTGAGAATGTAAGACATGACTTTAGTTGTTCCAATTCCTGTTGTGACAGAATTTAAGCAGAACGGTGGTAAGCCCTACCTTTCTGTGATCACGGGGAGAGGAAACCACAGCCAGGGAGGAGTTGCTCGAATCAAACCAGCCGTCATTAAATACCTCACAAGCCATAGCTTTAGGTAAGTATGTTTCTGGTGTCTAATGACAGTTGCCATTTGTTACAACTAAGTAACTGCAAACAGTATGTTTAAAATGATTTGTTAAGATAGTTAGCTAAATTGAACCATCTGATTTCAGTCACAGATTAATGCTTAAAATATAACTTGTTCTGCTAGAGAAATGAAGGACAATGTATATCATCACCTAATAAAACTGTCATAACTTTAAAATTCTAAGAAAATTAAATGTAACTATGCAAGTATATTATATATACTATAGTTTAAGATTTGCTAGTTTTGAAAGAAAAAAATGTATTTGTGGGGTTTTGATGGAATTAGGACTTCTGCTTAAATGCAGATATATTCTAGATTATTATTTAACCTTGAGTTCTCCAGTTAGAGTCTTATGTGTCTTTAGAAGTTAAATGCCATTAGCGATTTTTGCTGACAGACATACAATGTCCCTTTCCATTGTGATCATTATTTAATAATAGAAAGTGACAAGACAATTCTGGGGTGAAAGGTTCATTGGATAGATTCCCTGAAGATATGGGTGCTTAAGCCCTTCAAGTTTCAATTAGTGTAACTTGTTGAGTTTATGCCATGTAAGGAAATGTTTCTTGCTTATATTATAGAAAACAGTTAGCATTAATTCTGAACATAAAAGCAAGATCCATTTCAGCATTAGTTTTGCAAAAGGAATGCATGAAAACTTTATTATGATGAGATTAGTGATCTGTTTTAGTGACTAATGTTCCTTAAATTTTCAAACTGAGGGATTTGCAAGCTTTGCGTGGCCACATGAATTTGATTTATCACTGTATCAGAGGTATCTTCTTTGTGTTTTCTTGATGCATAAGAAACACTGTAATGCTGTCAGCATCTTATCTGCACAGTATGCTCTTTTCAAGTCAAATTTAGGGTTGAGAGATTTTTTTTAAATTATAACTTGTGTTGATTAATGATTTAGGAGTAACACTGAGATTAAAAGGAACATAAACAGATATTGGTCTTGGATATTAAGAAAGGAATGTTGATAGTAAATGTTATTTTAAATGCAGACAATTTGAATAGATTATATGATCTATTTCTTATATAGTTTGGAAACTTTATCTTTAAAATAACTCTTCTTTCATTTCTGCAGGTTCTCTGAAATAAAACCAGGGTGCTTGAAAGTCATGCTAAAGTAAAAAAAAAGTTCTTGACTTATAAGTATGAAGGTTTGTAGGTAAAAAGTAGTTTTATTTGCAGTAATGCAGTCAATTCTGCTCTAAACTTGTGTCTTACTAAGGATTATGTCCAGTTATAAAACAGACATGGTTTTCAAAATTCAAGAGAAATTAATTTTTTACTGAATCAGTTGCCAAATGTTACTTGCTAAGACATTAAATAAAGAGAATTTTTGTTAATTACAAAATGCCTAAGAAAAGTATCAGCTACAGTTTTAAAGTATGAAGTACACTAGTTCTTATTCATAGAGAAAATACTAAATTTGTATTAATGGTTCCACATTTAATAATGGTAAAGGTTTCTGTGAGAGATAACATGATTGAGATATTTTAGGGTAGCATGCCTAGTTCACACCTTCCAAGGCTTGCTTTAAAAGAAGCAGTGGTAGTAAGGAAAGAAAGAGATTTAACAAAAACACTTGAATACTTTTTAAACTTTCAAGGCCAAATGTATAATATTATTTACTTTGCCATATTTTGGAGCAAGGAAGACATTCTAATGCACTTCCTACTGCTTTGTGTGTGATCGTGGTCACTTAGCTCTGTTCTGGTCTCTGTGTATATTTTCTTGTGAGGAAAGTTGGGTCTGAGATTATCTTGCAGTCTTATTTCTTCCATAGGTAGAATTGTTTTCAGAAAAGGAGAAATGCCTCGTTCTCTACCACATGTTGGTTCCTGAGTAGAGCTTCTTCTAAAAAATTGTCTTATAAGTGGCATATCAGACAGTGCTAGATTTTACATTTACACACATAATTTCTAAGCTGCATTAAGTTAAAATCCTATTAAAACAAATACCAGAAAACATTTTTGGTATAATTATAAAACGAATCCTTGTCATTGAAAAAGAGCCAACTTTCTTAAAGAAAAGGTTCATTAACTTCTGTTGTTTGGTTAGCATGTGAATGATAATTACCTTTACAAGAATTTAATGGAATTAGGTATAATTTTCTCAGAATGGTCAAATTTTGCTTCGAATATATAGAGTATTTTCACCATACATTTTAACAAGTAATTGTGGGGATTTTTTATTTGGATCAGGAATGATAGGACGGAATATTATCGAAAGAATCTTGAAATACTGGCTTGTTTCCCAAGAGTCAACATTTTAATGATAATAAACTCAAAACAGGTTTTTATATTATATGGATGCATGCTTTTAAAATAAAGCCTTATTAGTGAATTTTATTTCCACAAAATAACATGTTTATTATTTAGAAATGATTAGTGACTGTTACTGAATTATTGTTCACATTATGTTTGTAATATGTTTTTAAAATAACCAGTATAAACACTTTGTGATGCTTAGAAGTGTTGTATACATTAAAAATAAAGCCTTTTTTCAATAACTTACAACAAAGTTATAAAGTTGTCAATGATATAAAAATATTCCTATGTATAGATTAATATGAATTAAGAGTTGAGAAACAACACTAAGCCCCATAATTCAGTATTGCAGAGTATGAAGATGCATGCTCATTCCCAGCCCTCATTTTCTGTTCTATATTTTCTCATCTGGTTTTTAAAAAATCACCTTCAGCTATTTTTATTTCTTTTTTCTTTTTTTTTTTTTTTTTTTGTGTCAGTCCTGGGACTTGAGCTCAGGGTCTGAGCACTGTCCCTAAGTTTTTTGCAAAAGGCTAGGATCCTACCACTTGAACTACAGATCCACTTCCAGCCTTTTTGGTGTTTAGTGATAAGAGACTCATGGACTTTGTTGTGTAGACTGACTTCTAACCTCAGTCCTCAAGTCTCAGCCTCCTGAGTAGCTAGGATTACAGGCATGAGCCACTGGTGCCTGACTTATTTCATTACTTTAATTATGATTAACATGGAAACAGTCAAAAGAAGTAGTATGGTGTTCTGTGATCAAATCAAATGTAAGAAGGTCAATTTTTTTTTTTTTTTGGTCGCTGAACTCTGAGCCTGGGCACTGTCCCTCAGCTCTCCAGCTCAAGGCTAGCGCTCTACCACTTGAGCCACAGCACCACTCCTGGCTTTTTCTGCTTATGTGGTGCTGAGGAATGGAACCCAGGGCCTCATGCATGCAAGGCAAGCACTCTACCACTGAGCCACCTTCCCAGTCCAAGAAGATCAATTTTTATACTGTTTCAACAAAAAGCTTTTGTTTTTGTTTTTGTTTTTTAATGATAGGTTCTCACTTTATTATAGGCCAGGCTGACCTTGAATTACAATCCTTGTACCTCATCCTCCTGAGTACTGAATTACAGGCCATCACACTTGACTTAATATTTCTTAATTATTACTAAAAAATATACAAGTGAAATTTAAACATATATATATATATATATTATGATGTTCTTTAAACTATCTCCTGTCCTATCTAGTGTGTTTAAGCAACATATTGAGAAAGGAAAATTCATAATCCTTTCCTCCACTTGTCTGTTTCTAAATCCTTTATGCCAGAGGTTAAGATAACGTAGGGATTATCAAAACTTTGTTTTGTTGATTTCTAAACCTTGTATGTCAAAGGTAAAAGATAATATAGAGACTGTCAGAGTTTTCATGCATTGGCCTGCTTATTCAGAAGTAGTCTTTGTAAACTTGATTAGTGTTTTAAAATATATTAAAAATGCAGCGGTCTTTGTAGTTGAGAGTATTTTAGCAGTCTGTTACCAGAGTTGCCAAAGGGAAAGAGAGAATGAGTGTGGGAAGCAGCAGGCTGTGCGGTGGGCCATGCACTCTCAGTGTGTTTCCAATCAGCCCACCTCCTGTGCCTGAGCAAAATGGAAGCCAGCCCTCTGACATGTATCATTTGTTCACTGATCTCTGTGTTATTGTCCTGTTGAGGTTTCTTCTGTTTATTAGTATTTCCATACTGTTTGCAATTCTATGGCCTTTGAACATAGTACACATAATAGAAATTGTCACTCTAACATCTAACCTGTTTAGTGTGTTACAACATTTTATCAGAAAAGCTCACAATTCTTTTGTTTAGTCATTTTCTTTTTAAAAAAATTCAAGTGTTTTGTATGCTTAGAAGGAAAACACATGTAATGACAAAATTAGTTATTTCTGAGGTGGAAATTGGAAACTTTTGAAACTCAGGAAATTGCTCTGACAATGTTTTAACTGCTCTCAATTAAGAAAATGTATACAAACAAAAATAATCATGTGTGCTGTTTTTTTCCAAGTGCTTTTTCTAAGTGCTTTTCCATTGCGCAATGAGGTGAAGTTTGATAATGTTTCCGTCTAGTGGTTAAATATTGCTTATTTTTATTTACATGTAAAGAAAACAGATTTAAATGTTTGTGTGGCCCAAATCAGTGTCATTTAAAAGTAAAGTAAGTTTCTGTAGAATATTTGTTAATGGTGCTTCTTTTTAAAATGTAATTGAAGTTTACAGTATTACTTAATGCCTCTTTACAGAATTGAATAGTCAAGGCTAGAACAAACCTACGTCTTGAAGAGCCATTTAGAACTTAATGTTGTCCCTCAACAAAGTTTATTATGTTCCTTAAAGTTCAGTAATTGACTTTTATGGTCCAAATGATGAACCTGTTGTTAATAAACTATAGAATTAACCATGAGACTTTTCATTCAAGTACAACATTGCAGCTGTTAGTTGGAGAATATATTGTAACATTTTCACAGTGTATCAGAAACAAAATGTTTTATTTGTACTATAAAGAAATTGTAATTTTGCTGTTAACTCTGTACTTTTTTATTGAAACAGTTTATAAGTTTGCTTTCCACTTTTCTTATGAGACCATTTGCAAATTACATACTTAATTTAATAAACTACTTTAGCCACAGCCCAGTGTGAGGAAGTCCTTCGTTTGATGTAAGTTTCATGGCTTAAATATTAAATAATATTTTTTGCTTATGACCTTGTAATTTCAGGGGGAAGAGGCCATAAAAGTTTTATGTCTGTACCACGACTTTTATTCTACTCTATTTGTATTTTTTTCTTTTACTCTGATTTTATGAGACAGGATTTTACTATGTATCTAGGCAAGACTTGAAGTAGATATCCTACGGCCTCAGCCCCCTGAGTGCTAGGTTAGAAGTTGCACTTCCACACCTGGCTAGTTGACTTGCTGTAGCAGATAGTGGTCCTATTTAGAACCAGAGCAGTGGATTAGGTAAGGTTCCTCTCTTCACATCCCTCTTATCTTTTGGCTAACATCAAAATAAAGAGTTGTGTTTATTAGGGACACAAGCAGTGTGTTAAGTGACATTAAGGACCTTCAATGTAATTCAGCTCAAAAAGCTTTATTCACTCAATTACCAAGACTGAAATATTTATTCAACAAATATTTATTGAATACCTATTACCCAGGATTCATTATGAGACAATTTTTATCCATAAGTAACTTATAAGTAGTCTCACTATTATTTGTGTAACAATTTATACTCTGAAACACTTTCACATGTGTTAAAATTTAAATCTCAGAGAATCCTATTTCACAGATGGTGCTGTCCCTATTTAAAATAGATTAAAAAAACCTTGGGTTAATTGGTTTTTGAGTAAGTGGCAGAGCTATAGTTCCAACCTAGGTTCTCTGACTCCTACTACAGAGAAACTGCCTCTTTTGTTTTTATTTTTGTTTTTGTCAGTCATGGGGCTTGAACTCTGGGCCTGGGTGCTGTCCCTGAGCTCTTCAGCTCAAGGCAAGCACTCTACCACTTGAGCCACAGTGCCACTTCTGGTTTGCAGGTGTTTAATTGGAGATAAGAGTTTCACAGACATTCCTTCCCAGGCTGGCTTTGAACTGTGATCCTTAGATCTCAACCTCCTTAATAGCTAGGATTACAGGCATTAGCCACCGGCACCCGCTGAAACCACTTCTTTTGTGAGAGGGAGAATACTTAAGGAATGTTAGCCCTTCCTGAGAGATGTGGCTGCATAATAATATGTCTGTGAAAAATCTGCCATTTATGAAACTGACTGCTTCCTTTATCCAAAGATAAAACCCAAATACCAATGACAGAAGAGAAAGGTTTATTTCTCTTTTAACATTAATTAAATCTCAGAAATTAAGAGTCAAGGACTGGTATGCTCTTTTCTATAAAGTTTTTGGAGATCTGGGTCTGTTTTAGCTTAATACTCGGCTGTACCCAAGGTGTGGTCCTCATTTTTGTAGGCCCGGGTAGGTGGCTAAAATTTATCACATCTATATTCTATGGGAGGAAGGTCAAAGAAAGGAGGAGCAAAGAGCTTAGTGTCAGCAGTCTTCAGCTGTCATAAGACACTTCTGTTTACCGCCTGTTAGCCAGAATTTAGTCATATGATTATACCTAGCTGCAAGGGAGGCTGAGATGGTTTCAGACTGTGTTCTGCTCAGCTAAGTTTTGGGTGTTCTTTTTTTTTTTTTTTTTTTTTTTTTTGTGTCCGGTCGTGGGGCCTGAACTCTGGGCCTGGGCGCTGTCCTTCAGCTCTTCAGCTCAAGGCTAGCACTCTACCACTTGAGCCACAGCGCCACTTCCGGCTTTTTTCTTTTTGCTTATGTGGGGCTGAGGAATCGAACCCAGGGCCTCGAGCATGCAAGGCAAGCGCTCTACCACTGAGCCACCTTCCCAGCCCCTTGGGTGTTCTTTTGGAAGGAAGAGAATGGGTATTATTCCTGTCATGTCATCTTTTATTGTGCTATTAAAATAATGTGAAAATCTTGGCGAATTCCTTCCATAGCTGTTTGTGACATCCATATAGCGTCACTTGTAGAAAGGAAAACACAGTTGTATGGGTTTCAACTGAATATTTACATAATCTGAGTACCCAACATGGCTGAGGAAATGTACTTTCAGTTGATGGCTTCACTGCTAATTGTCTGTGCTCACAATTAATTGTCGATGTTGATCCGATAATTTAGTTGTGGCAATTAGATTAGGCTTGTAAGTTATTTCTTCTTAGTGTATTTGCATACTCACTTAGGTTTTTGCTTTTATTCACATTCCTGTGAAAAAGCTAGCACTTGGTGCTGATGATTTTTTTTTTTTTGGGGTCCGGTCGTGGAGCCTGAACTCTGGGCCTGGGCACTGTCCCTCAGCTCTTCAGCTCAAGGCTAGCACTCCACCACTTGAGCCACAGCACCACTTCCGGCTTTTTTCTTTTTGCTTATGTGGTGCTGAGGATCAAACCCAGGGCCTCAGGCATGCAAGGCAAGCGCTCTACCACTGAGCCACCTTTCCAGCCCCGGTGCCAATGATTTAAGGCAACTAAAACCTTAACCATGGAAACACTAAGGTGGGCAGTGATTAATTGTTGTAGAGGTGGTGAGGCTGGATGTTGCTCTCCTGTTTGAAATACTAGAAATGTTTGTGTGTTTGTGTGTGTGCATGCATGTGTGTATGCATATGCGTGTGTGCGTGTGCGTGTGCTGGCACTGGGGCTTAAACTCAGGGCCTGGGCACTGTCCCTGATCTTTTGTGCTCGAGGTGAATGCTCCCACTTGAGCCACAACTCCCACTTCTGGCTTTTTTGGTGGGTAGCTGGAGAAAGGAGTCTCACAGACTTTTCTGCTTGTGTTGGCTTTGAACTGTGATTCTGAGATCTCAGCTTCCTCAGTAGCAAGGATTACAGACATGAGTTCCCAATGTCCGACAAAATGTCTTTCCCTGTGAACTTCATACACATACTTCATGTCTTTTATAGGTTCTGGGCACTCCTCATAGTGGTCTCAACTTCTTGAATTTGTTCACAGATTATTCGGTTTTCATAACTAAGAAATACTTGCATTTAAGTTTCAGAATAAAAACCAGTTTTCTTTACTGTAAAGCGTGACTATATTTTGGTGTAGAGGAATGACAGAGGATTTTGTGCTGCCCCCCTCCCCCAGTGTGGTTCTTCGTGGTCACGCAGAAGCAGCTGCAGGGTATAGGCTAGGTGAAGGAATGGGGTGATGCAGTGATCACTTATGAAGTATCTCAAAATAGTGCAGAACATGCTTCCTTCCCCGTGCATTGGAAGCATCAGGTAAATAAAGTGATAAAGTGATGAGAATATGTATTAAATAGCCTTTATTTGATTTTAAACCTTGACTTCAGGTGTATAGGTTGTGTTTTTTTTTTTAATTTAATTTTATTTTATTTGTGAACATACTGTACAGAGGAGTTACAATTACATGGGCAGGATAATGCATACATTTCTTACCAAGCATTGCAGCCTCCTCCTTTGTTTACCCTTCACATCCCTTCCCAGCCTCCCCCCTCCCCCCATCCCAATCCTATTCCTTCCCCCACCCCCACCCCCTCACCCCCCCGCACCGACGTTGTAAAGCTCGTTTTGGACATGACAACTTGTACTTCTCATTGTTGCAACAGGTCCACCTGTATCCTTAAACAACTGGTTTTTCCCCATCTCCTCCACAAGTTATACTGACATCAAATATAGTGAAAGCAGGGGTTATACTGTGGGGGAGGGACATACAAAGCAACAAAGAGATAATCTTATAAATGCGTTAGAAACACATGCATGAAAGAAAAAAGGTTGTGTTTTCTTAAACCAATTAGTATACAAAATTAGAAATGAGGTTCACTTGTGAAATATTGAGAAATTTAGGATGCCTTACAAAGAAAAGCAGCATTAGTAGCATCTAAAACATCTAGGGACAAGTCATGCCTATAGCATGGGAAGAGCTTTAGGGAGGATTGCAGTCTTGTTCTAGCCTTCCTTAGGGAAAGAAACTTACTTAGGAAAGATGTGGTCTGACTCAAGGAGTGCTTTGAGGAGGAAATTTATAAATCAAAACGTGTTTCTGCTATTGCTACATTAGCCTGCCTTATATATGTGTATTTCATGTGTTTTGTAATTACATACTCAGAGCCACCCACCCTGGGGAGCTGGAAGACTAAAAATTCTGGATGAAAATATGAACTCCATTAAAACATTATCAGGTTTGTAAGTTAGAGGCAGTCAACAAGAGTTGACTAGTGCTTAGAAATGTACCTGTGTAACTGTAACCTCTCTGTATATCCCCTTTATAATAACAAAAAAAATTTTAAAAAGAAATGCACCTGTGATCCCTGACTCACTCATAGGGACAGAAGACTTGGAGATGAATAAAAGGGTTACCCCAGACAGTAAGCATCCTAAAGGGCTGCATCTTATGGGGAGTAGGGTGAGTCAAATTCTTACCTCCTCCTACTCCAAGGACGCTGCCAGGATTGCTGCCCTGGTGTGGAGCAGAAGTTTAAACTGTTTCTGGTGTTCACATTGTTACAACCCTCACAGCACCCAGCACAGAGAACAAAATCAAAAACTTTTAAAGTTATGAAGCTCAGTTAGGCCACTAGTAGCTTCTTGGTAGAGGTGAGTGAAAGTCTCGGAGATGACCTACTTTCACCTTGGAGGAGTATGTCTGATCATGCCTTAGATCCGGCAGCCAATGTATAGGAAAGGCAGAAGACTGAAGTACAGACGGTCGTACCATCATTGGAATGCTGACTGGGCAAGGAAGAACAAGATTTCTCCAAAACCAATTTGCAAAGAAAATACTACTACACAGAGGAAGAGAGAACTGTATATACATTAAGACTCCAGAAACCTCAAGCACTTGCATGTGTGGACTGTGTTTGGATACCGCTTCAGCAGAACACACAAAGCTATATGACAATAAAAGGCAACTGACAATGTGAACATGAACTGGATGAATATATTAAAGAGCAATTGCTTACAGCAATGGTATTGTTATATTTTAATGTTAAATACTTGCTGAAAATGACATAGTTGGCATTTACTTCAAAATAAGTTGAGAACCAATGAGTTCATTTGGATAAATACATGATGAGATGCACATAGGCATCACATCCTTGTGTCCTCTCCTAAGAATACGCTCCTTTGTCCTCACTGTGTGAGGACGCCTCAAGTCCTGCAATGTTTACCATGTCCCAGTTAACTTTGGACCTAGCTTCCTTAAATGAGAAAATATGTGCTGTTGGTCTCTCTCAGCTTTGTTTACCCCACTTAACATGATCTGTTCTAGGTCCATCCATTTCCCCACACATGACATATTATTCCTTCTAATGGCTGTGTACAATCTCATTGTGAATAGGCACCACATTTTTGGGCTCCACTCATCAATCATAGGTAATCCTAGCCCCTTGGAAAGCTGAGAAAGGGAGGATTGCTGTTTGAGGCCAGCCTGGACACTGAGGTTCATAAGACCTTCTGACCAATTACTGGACACAGTGGCATATACTTGCCACTCTGTGCCATTTGTCCCATGAGAAGGACCCAGTCTAAGCATGTGCCAAGGCAAAAAGCAACACCTTCTAAAAATAACCAGAACAGGGCTGAAGGTGTGGCTCCCCCTCCTCCTCCATCAAGCACAAGGAGGAAGGTAAAGATTTTATGTTCACTGGTAGGTAAAATCAGAATTGGAATACATAAAAACAAGTGCATTGAAAAGCTTTTCAGGTTTTGAGAAAGGAAATCCATCATAATGAACAAACACTTAAGGATTCCTTCAAGCCAGGCACTAGTGTCTCACAGCTGTAATCCTAGTGTCTCAGGAGGCTGAGATCTGAGCATTTGAGAATCTCAGTTTTGAAGCCAGCCCGGACAGGAAAGGCTGCGAGACTCTCATCTCCAATTAACTACCAGAAAGCCGGAAGTGGAGCTGTGACTCAAAGTGGTAGAGTGCTAGCCCAAGCAGAAAGCAACTCAAGAGATACCATCCAGGCCTTGAGTTCAAGCCCCAGGACCAAAAATAAACTCTTCAAATGTTCTATATAGGAGCACTATCACTTCAAATTATCCAACCAATTAATAAAAAAATTCCTGTGTGCATAGTCACAACTCCTTTTCAAGAATTAATCTGAAAACAAGAATTTGTATGATTGTGGGCAAACTGCTTAACATCCTTATGCCTCAGTTTCTCCCACTACTGTTATGAGGACTAAACTTATGACATCTTAAAAGGGTAGATTTCTTTCCATGTATTATGATTGAGACCTGCAAACCACAATTGGGGTAGAAGTCAAGGAAAGGTACCTTGATTAACTAGGAAAGGGTAAAGTGTTTGTGGGAGGCTGTTCCTCTGAGGTACTTTCCTTAATGGTGTGACGCAATGACATCACAACCATTTGGGAGATTACTTCCCATCTGGAGTTGATTCAGGACACCAGCTGGTGACAGTATGTGCAAGAACAGGCCCATCTCAAGGTTCAAAGTTATTAGGTGAATTATGATTGTTCTCCAAGCTGACCATGCAATCCCATCTCTCATAGCCATTGATTGTTTAAAGGATGGGTGTAGAATGATGTATAAGAGAATTAAAAAAAAAGAATTCAATCAAAGTTTTCATTATTATAAAGAGGCACAAGGTGGTATGCACTCTTCTCCAGCTGTACTTTGTGAGAATTTGTGATGCCTGGAAGTGCAGTCATGCTGAAACCAGCAAGAGCCAGGCTAAAATCCTATGATGGACAGTTAGGAACAGAGAGGAAAGAATGTTCTCCATGATACCACTGAGTCCTAGAACCAACCCCAGAGTGATCTTTAGCAGCTTTTTCTTTGTGTGATGGTAAACTGCTTTTGGTTGAAGTTTTTGATTACATTTTCAGAATAGGTAACATGTTCAGAGAGATCTTGTTATTTTTCCCAGCTGGTAAGTAGCAGAGCCAGCTTTTAGATGGAGCTCTGCATGCCTTTGTTAAATCAAGTGACATTTCTCCAGCAGTTTTGGGAGTCAGAAGAAGCGGAGACTTCAGTGGGTTTAACCAGAGTTGGTGACTGACAACCAGGTATGGCTATGGGAGGGAGGGGGAATTTGGGCCATGCATAAGGGTGAAGTGGTTGAGTGGAATACTGGGTGAATAAGGAGTAAGTGGAATCTAGGGGTGTGCTGATAGACTAGAGAAAAGAAGTGAGTCATGAAGTGGAACCTGAGTTTTTTTTTTCTAGGCTTGTCTAGACCTTTATCCTCCTATTTATACTTTTCACATAGCTGGGATAACTAGTGTGAACCACTAGCCCTGCTTAAGAAGATGGAATCTTCTTAGCTCTTTGTCTAAACTGGTCTTGAATGAAATCTTTCTGATCTCAGTCTTTAAGCAGATGGAATTTTACAGATGTGAATCAACATAGTTGGCCTCAATATTCTCTCTGTCTCTCTCTCTGTCTCTCTCTCTTTTTTTTTCTTTTTTGGGGTGCTGGTCCTGAGGCTAGAACTCAGAGCTTTCGTGCTGGCCCTGAGCTTTTTTTGTTGTTGTTTTGGTCTTTGGTCGTGGGGCTTGAACTCTGGGCCTGGGCACTGTCCCTCAGCTCTTCAGCTCAAGGCTAGTGCTCTACCACTTGAGCCACAGTGCCACTTCCAGTTTTCTGGTAGTTAATTGGAAATATGAGTCTCATGGACTTTCCAAACCATGCTGGCCTTGAACCGTGATTCTCAGATCTCATCTTCCTGAGTAGCTAGGATTACAGGCGTGAGCCATCAGCGCTCAGCTCAATATTTACTTTTAAAGGATACAGAAGCAGATGCAAAAGCTTCCTCACAATACATTCTAAGTAGCCATATTATTTTATCTACTAGACATCGCTTCCTAATTGCTTTATTTTTGTATGTACACTAAAGCATGCCCAAGAAGTAAGTAGAACAGATTCTGGGTTGTTGATGACTCCGCTTCATGCAATGTCTACTTCAGAAGGCAGAGAAGTATTTAATATTTACTTATATTCTCCAAAGAGCTTACATGCCCTATAGGGAGATAAGAGTCTCATGGACCTTCCTGTCTGGGCTGGCTTTGAACCATAATCCTCATATCTCAATCTCCTGAGTAGCTAGGATTCACAGGTGTGAGTGACTGGCACCTGGCTTTCTTTGCCTTGTTTTATATAACACAAATTGTATAGGCATAACTTGTTGTTTTTTGTTTTTTGGGGGGTCCAGTCGTGGGGCCTGAACTCTGGGCCTGGGTGCTGTCCCTCAGCTCTTCAGCTCAAGGCTAGCGCTCTACCACTTGAGCCACAGCACCACTTCCGGATTTTTTTTTGCTTATGTGGTGCTGAGGAATCGAACCCAGGGCCTCAAGCATGCAAGGCAAGCGCTCTACCCCTGAGCCACCTTCCCAGCTCTATAGGCATAACTTGTAAGAACACTCCTTAAAGTCTTCCTTGCCCATGTATTTTTTCTGTCTCCCATTCTCATATCTTGTAGATACCCCAAGGCATTTTTTGTCTCCATATTTCCTGCTTTGGCCCTTCATCACAACCCTGACATGTATGCCAGGTGTGGCCTCGTTAATAACGCTCCCTTTTGCTTTCCATTGGTTCTCTGAGTAGAGAATAGCTTTGGGCCTTTCAGATACAAATCTCTCATATCAGGCTTTTGGTTTTACTTTCAACTTTCCAAATTTCCCATTTATCCAATTTACATAATAAGCCAATGAAAGGGAAATGATCAGGGTACAAATGATGTTATTAGGAGGAGGAAGGAAATTATGCATACTCCCACACTAACAATTTTTGTTGTTGTTACACATGAAGAATTTCTCAAAGATTTGTTGTTGTTGTTGTTGTTGTTTTTAGTCGGTTGTGGGGCTTGAACTCTGGGCTTGGGCGCTATCCCTCAGCTCTTCAGCTCAAGGCAAGGACTCTACCACTTTTAGCCTCAGCACTACTTCCAGTTTTCTGGTGGTTGATTGGAGATAAGAGTCTTACAGACTTTTGTGGCCTGGGCTGGCTTAGAACTGCCATCCTCATATCTCTCTTCTGAGTAGCTGGGATTACAGACATGTGCTACCAGTGCCCAGCTTGAATTTTTGAAAGCTTTTATAAAAAAAGAATATCAGGTTATCTTGGGACAGGCCTTGGGGAGTATTAAATATGAGAGATATTTTATTTTTATTGAGTAGTTTTTCTTTCCCCTCAAACTGTGTATCCCATTCTTTTTAAAAGTAGACACAGCATATACATATATATATATAAATATATACATATATAATTATAATGAAATACCATCATTGATACTACAGTGAATTGTTTAATGTATACATTATAAATTTTAAATCAGCACATAGTAAATAGTACATATTTATGGGGTACAGTGTGATATTTTTAAATGCACCACTGTGTAATGATCAGATTAGGGTAAATTATGTATTTTGTTTTATTGCACTTCAGATTGCTTTCAAGAGCCAAATGTCAGATCATTGAACTAACATCTGTGATGATCCAATGTTTTCAGGAAAGGTACTCAGCTACTTTTTTTTTATCATCTTGAATTGGTACTCTAATTCTAACATGAGTAACAGGGCTTTTCATGTGAAGCCAGGTTTAACAGATGCAAATTTTGGAGCTGAATAAAGTCTTACATTAAATCATTAAATTCTAGGCAGGAATGATGAAAGAAAGGCCATATTTCAACCTGTCCTGACAGAATTCCTGAATCACGAGTCTCGGTGTTAAAAAGAAACATCTTGCACATTTAGAGGTCCTTCAAAAATGGAAACTAAAAACTGCCCAGGCATAAAAGCATGGATTCACATTCATAGCTTAAGAAAAGCACCATCTACTAGCTCCACACCATCTACTTGTTAGGATGAAAGAGAGAAAGAATAGAGCATCCATCTTCTCCTACCCCAAAGGAACAATGAGAAGAAGATTCTAAATGACAAATTCTAAACAAATTAATTTGTAAAAAAAAAAACCCTAATATATATATATATATATATATATATATATATATATATATTTAACTCATCAATTCTGCATAATTCTCATGGAAAGAAAACAAAAGTCTCAAGGTAACTACGTATCTGCTGGGATCTATTTTGTTTATGCAGTAAGCTTTGTAGTGGGAAAAACTAGAAACCAAGTGCATGCCCTTGCCAGGAATGCTTGAGCAGGCTGTGTTGTTGCCATACTGTGAAATGTGCAACCATTAGAAGGGATGAACTGGTTCTGTTCTAGCTACCTATTGTCATATAATAAATTCCCCATAACTTAGTGGCATAAAATGAAATTTTATTATACTCATGGACTCTGGGGTGTCAAGAATATCATTCAGGACAAAAGAAACTATCAGGAAATAGAGGTGGTTTGTCTCTTCTTCATTGTGGGAAGTCTCGTTAGACAATAAAAAAGCTGAGCAGGATTCCATGGTAGGTTCTAGCCATCTGGGGGGCCCCTTCACTGACATATCTGGCAGTTTAGCTGTTGACTCAAGATCTAACCCTAAGCCTAAATCTGTTAGAACTTCTACGTATGGGTCCCTCTGTAGCTGGGGTCCCCTCAATGGAGTGTCGGGGAGAAGGAGAGGAGAATTCTCTTTGCTAATCTAGCTCACTCAGCCTTGCTTCTGACATTTTCTGTTTGTCATGATGGTTCAAGAAGAGGAAAAAAGATTCCACATGTTTATGGGAGTGTGACAGGTTCTAGAAAAGCATGTACAGAAGCACATGTTATACATTCCTTTGGATAAGGCAATGTGCTACAGATCCCTATCAGCTTATTTAGAGGACAATCCATGATGTATTATTGTTAAATAAGCAAACAAAAAAATCTTGAAAATTTTATTTTGTCTCTCTAAATAGTTGTGATTATATAAACAGAGAAGGCTTAAAAAAAAAAACCCAAACCAAACAGCAAGTAATCTCTGGGTGCTGGTGGCTCACACTTGTAAACCTAGCTACTCAGGAGAATGGAATTCAGATGATCACAGTCCAGTGGTTTCCAGGTTGTAAGTCTTAATTATAAACAACAGTGAAAGATTACTTTCTGAGGTCTAAATGTTACCTCCTCCCACTTCTTCTTCTTCCTCCTTTACCCCTTCTTCCTCCTCCTTCTTTTGTGCTGGTACTTGGACTTGAACTCAGGGCCTGGGCATTGTCCTTTAGCTTTTTCACTCAAGGCTGCCACCACTTGAGCCACAACTCCACTTCTTCGTGGTTAACTGGAGGTAAGAGTCTCACAGACTTTCCTGTTGGGGTTAGCTTCAAACCCACATTCTCCGATCTCAGATATCTGAGTAGCTAGGGTTTGACGTGAGCCCCTGGCCCTTGGCTACATTCTTCTTGATGTACTAATATGGCCTTTATTTAGGGGGACACACTATCAGGTAGGTATGATTAAGTAACACAGTTGCTCTTCTCAGCACTTCTAGGGGGCCAATTATGCACAACTTGCTTGCTGCATTGGGGTGTTCTCCCAATCACTAATATTCTGCAGAGGTTAGAAGAAGAGAGTCACCCAAGGCTTACTACTTTGGGGTTCTTCAGTCATCCATTGAGCAGAAGTTAGCCAAAGGGCTTACAACATCTATAGAACTCTCTAGGGGCAAAGAGAATAAGTGTCCCTGGGCCTGTGGATGACTGTTTTCCTTGTAATCCTCCATAGATTGAGGTTCTCCTAGTGGCAGCAATAATTTAGAATTGTGATATATTTGAAGACCTTATTACAGCTTGACCACAAGAGGTCAGAAATTAGCCCATGAATACTTCCCCTAAATGTTCATTTTTCAGATCAGGTTCAAGGTACTTACTAATGTCTTTTTTTTTTTTTTTTTTTTGGGTCTGGTCGTGGGGCCTGAACTCTGGGCCTGGGCGCTGTCCCTCAGCTCTTCAGCTCAAAGCTAGCGCTCTACCACTTGAGCCATAGCACCACTTCCAGCTTTTTTCTTTTTGCTTATGTAGTGCTGAGGAATTGAACCCAGGGCCTCAGGCATGCAAGGCAAGCACTCTACCACTGAGCCACCTTCCCAGCCCCCTTACTAATGTCTTTAGAAGGCGTTTAAAGTTTAAAAGAACCTCTTGTAGCTCTATTTTTGGTACCCTTTTAAAAAGCAGCTGGATTACTTGTAATAACTTGCTCTCATCATTCACCTCTATTTTTTTCTGTGTGTGTTTTGCCTACTAACTAGACACACTGGCTATCTCCACTCCCATTTAAGTGCTCACAAATAGCACCAGATTTAAAGATTACAAAAGAAAATGAAAACAAAACAAATGAGGTAGATTCTAGAAAGGACAAAGCATTCGCTCATAGACAGTTTCTGGGTTTTGTGCTCTAATTGGAACCTGTTGACTGTTTTTTCAGCTGAATCTTTCTGGTTCAGATGCTACCAAATGAGGTTATTTCTTATTTAATAGAGATATCAGGTTATATAATTACTTGAAAGATTGAGTTCATGGGTCAGGAGCCATTTAATGTATTTTGTTTAGTGAAAGCTTTTCCACTTTGGTGTCCTATTTGTGTGCTTGAAACTGAGACATAAAATTTATTCTTGAGATAATGATTAGGTAGATTTCCTATTTGGATTCTTGTTTTGAGAATGCTATTTTGGTATTTTAGAGAAAGCAGACTGGCATATTTTATTTTGTGTCCTGGTGAATGATTTTCTTATTTTACAGGGGAGTTCAGGTAAACTGTTTAGATTGGACATGTGGTTGGGTTGTATGTGTAAAGGACTGAATATCCTTTTTTTTTTTGGTCAGTCATAGGGCTTGAACTCTGGGCCTGGACACTGTTCCTGAGTTCTTCAGCCCAGGGCAAGAATTCTATCACTTGAGCCACAGCGCCACTTCTGGTTTTCAGGTGGTTAATTGGAAATAAGAGGCTCTTAGACTTTTCCTGCCCAGGCTGGCTTTGAACTGCAATCCTCAGATCTCAGCCTCTGGAGTAGCAAGGATTACAGGCATGAGCCACCAGTGCCTGGCTTGGGTATCCTTTTTAATCAGTCTGTCTTCTCTTCTTGACAAATGGCTCCACAATTGAGTTCAGCATTTGTGTGGATCATGCTTGTAGAAAACAGGAGTGAGCACTGTGAGATCACCAAGCCCCTTTGGAGGACAAGGGTGCCATCGTGTGTCTCCCCTGCTGCTGCCGGCCTTGACTCCTGTTGCCTTTGCCAACAGGGACAGTGTTAGGAGTAGTCACACAACATGGCCAGGAAATGGTTTAATGTCAGCAATGACACTTGGGCTTTGGATTGCCCCTAAGGTGTGGGTGGATGTTAGGATGTGGAAATCCTAAATTCAGAATGGTATTTGAGTTAGAGGTAAGATGTTTATTGAGGGACGTTTGAGCCATAATCCAGTGTGACTTTTATCCCTATAAAAAGGAGAAATTTGGACACAGAAAAATGGACAGGGTGCTGATGGCTCACACCTGTAACCCTAGCTATTCAGGAGGCTGAGATCTGAGTATCCTGGTTTGAAGCCAGCCTGGGCAGCAAAGTCCATGAGACTCTTATCTCCAATGAACCACCAAAAACCCAGAAGTGAAGCTGTGACTCAAGTGGTAGAGCATTAACCTTGAGCATAAAAGCTCAGTGACAGGACCAGGCCCTGCATTTAAACCCCATGTTGGGCAAAAAAAGAAAAGAAAAATGGATAGAGGGAAGATGATACGATGAGGTATTGGGAGAAGATGGCCACACAAGCCCAAGAGAGAGTCAAGGGCAGATTCTTCTCTTACAACCTTGAAGTCTGGAACTCTGCAGGCAATGTAGTTTTGCATTTCAGCCAAAAAGACTGGTGCAAGTCACCAAGCCTTAGCACATGGTCACTGCTGTCCCAGCAACCAAATACTGTGAGGTTGGATCAATGGCACTCTGCAGTGTGAGTTTCTATCTGTGAGAAGCCATTTCACTGCCACCTTCCTGAGAGATTGCATCTTAATCTCCTGATACCAGGCCAAGCTCAAGAAGTATTAACGTCTGTTGACTGAACAAGCAAATGTTGATACGGAATCTACCAGTTTTTTTCAAAAGCCAGCCTAATAATTCTGCAGTTATCGCTGACACTGGATTCAGGTAGACACCTTGATGTTGACAATTTCTTTCCCATCTCTACCCTCTCCAAGAGTGAAGGAGGGTCTTTACTCCAGTCTAACCATCAGTAGAGAAAGCCCCTTGCAATCAGGTTCCTAGTCTTCTCCAAGGGGTTGGTTTAGGGGCCTTCTGTTCTCCCACCACAACCAATTTCTGGAACCCCAAGTATGAGCAAAATGGAAACTCCAAGTTGCAATAGTCATATGACTACCCTGACCCCAGGAACTTTCTGGAAGGCACTTGCAATGATCACAGGTCTGTATGAGGATTCTTAGTGTGATCTCAGCCATGATAGATGCTGTGTGGAGACAGACCCTGCCTTCAGCATTTCACGCAAAAGCAAAAAACCCAAGAGGACGCCATTGCTGTGTTATTGCTTTATTATAATTACTGCATGTGAGATATGGGGAGAGTTAGCAGGGGAGGGCAGGAAAAGTACACAGCTCAGAGCATCTGAGAGACATGTAGGGAGCCGTGCTCTAGACAGGGAGATGGCACCCATGAAGCTCAAAGCTATGGCTAGAAGCTGAAAGCAGCCTGTTGTTACCGGATGTCTAGTGGTGAGAGTAGTCTAGCTAGTTCTCCTCTCACTGTGTGGTCTCCATGCAGAGCCTGGGGCAGGACCATAAACAGTTTGCATATTGCCCCTCCTGGAACCCAAGCACAGGTGCATTTCTGGAGAGTCTAACTTCTCTCCACCCTCTCCTCTCTTCTTACCTCCTTTTCCTTTGCACGTTTCTCCCTTCCTTTTTCTAGAAAGGAGTACAAGAAATGGAAGGTATAAAATTGAGACTTTTAACCATGGATTTTTTTTGGACTTACTTCTGATTCTAAAAGTAATACTGCTTGCTAGGAAAACACTAAAATAAGAATAATAACAAATAGTTTAGTTATTTACTTGTCTATTCTGTGTATACAAATTAAATATAGGTGTACTAGATATCTTCTCACATACAACAAGTATTTTACCACTCGGGCTGCACTCCTAGCCCAACATCTAGCCTTATTTCTTTTCTTTTCTAGTTTTGTCTTATCTTTTTTTTTTTTTTTTTGGGTCCGGTCGTGGGGCCTGAACTCTGGGCCTGGGCACTGTCCCTCAGCTCTTCAGCTCAAGGCTAGCGCTCTACCACTTGAGCCACAGCGCCACTTCCGGCTTTTTTCTTTTTGCTTATGTGGTGCTTGGGAATCGAACCCAGGGCCTCAGGCATGCAAGGCAAGCGCTCTACCACTGAGCCACCTTCCCAGCCCTTATCTTTTGTTTTAAATTAGTGCTGGTACTGTGGTTTGAGCCAGGGCCTGGGTGCCATCCCTCAGTAGAAGCCTCTCTCATACATCTGACCCCTAGTCTCCTCTGAGAAACCTCTCTTCTCCCACTACAGTAAATTCTTTCTGGAACTCTAAGTGTGAGCAGTGGCCACCTGAGCCTTTATTTCTGATGTTGTGCTAGTTAATTGGAGATAAGAGTCTCTCAGATTTATCTGGATGGGCTGATGTTGAATTGTGATTCTCAGATCTCAGCCTCCTGAGTAGATAGGATTACAGGCGTGAGCCACTAGTGCCTGACTCATATTAGCCATTTTTATTCTTAAAAATTCTTTGGCTAAATCTTTGTCTTCATTTCCCGCCCTTCCACTGGTTATGGATGGCCTTGGCCTTCTCTGCTGCCTTCTTTTGCGTTCTTTTTTCCCTTTGCAATGAGCTCAACCCCTCTCTTTCAAGTCATTTCTTCAGATAGTAACTCTTCTGAAAACTTGATTTTTTGAGGGATGGGTGAGAAGGTAAAAACTGATCAGGAATGCACTGTATTCATAAACTCCTTTGCCATTTGCGTGACACAACCATCACAACTGTGTGTGTAAGAAGAAAGTTGACTTCCCCTTCTCCTCCGTGTGAATGAGAAACAGAACTCAGAGGTAGGTGTTCCAGGGCTAGATCCAGCAATGTGGGTACCGGGGGACTTAGTTTTCTTCTTTGCTCCTCCAAGCATAGCTCATGGCCTCCACTTCATCTCAGTCGGCTGCTCAGAGAAAGGGAGCACCTGTTCTCATTCGAGACCTTCCTGGAGATTGCTGGCTGTGGCTTACATCCCGTTAGCCAGAATTGCATCCAGCTGAAAGGAAAGCTCTGTCTGTGGAGGAATCCACAGTCTCTGCCACATGCAAGCCACATTTTCTATCTTGTGAACAGGTATTTTCAATTGAGACATAAAAAAATAGAAAATGCCTGCAGAGTAATAGAGAACCACGTAATGTTTCCATACAAGCATACATTGCATTCCACATATTTCTCTTCCCAAACGTGCATCATTTCTTTTGTGGTGAAAAACTTTCCCAACTTCTATTAAGCATTTTGAATGGCACACAAGAGGTAATTGTTTGTTTGGGACTGGGGCTTGAAGTCAGGGCCCTGATGCTCTCACTTGACTTTTTCACTTAAGTCTGGCATGCTACCATTTGAGCCATAACTCTACCTCCGGCTTCTTGCTGATTAATTGGAGATAAGACTCTCACAGATTTTCATTCCTGGGTTGGCTTTCAACCATGATCCTCATATTTCAGCCTCCTGAGTGGAGTTAGAGTGCTGGCAAGGAGACACTTTTTGAGCTTGTGGCAAGATCATTCCCAGAGGTACAAAAATGTGTTTGTTAGGGTGATGAGAGGACTGGTGGTAGGAAGTAAGACTGAAAACACAGGCGGAGATGGTGAGGGACTGGATAAGCCAGGTGGGCAAAGCTGGCTTTTAGCTTGAGGGTGGGAGGGAGCCAAGTATATGCTTATATTTGATACAGCGTCTTTGTGAAATTTAGGCTAATGTCTGTCTATTTGAGTTACTGTATTTGATATTTTTAAAATGTAAAAAATGGTAACCTGTGAGACTTTAATACTTAGAAAACAGGAACAGATAAAACCCAACCAACGTGTCACCCCAGTGCCCTAAGACAAATTTGGTTAGTGTTTTGGCACTATTTCCTGACGTCTTTTTTGTTGTGTTTTTTGCATTTTTGTTTTTTGGTTGGTTGTGGGCCTTGAACTCAGAGCTGAGTGATGTCCCTGAGCCTCTTTGTGCTCAGAGATAGTGATCTACCACTTGAGCCACATGCCACTTCTGGTTTTTGAGTGGTTTATTGGAGATAAGAGTTTCATAGGGAGTTTCATGCTCAGGCTGGCTTCAAACCATGATCCTCAGATCTCAGCTTCCTGAGTAGCTAGGATTACAGGCGTGAGCCACCAGCACTCAGCCAGTCGGAGTTAATTGTATTCATAGGATGTCAAGTTCTGGGTTTGTTTTGTTTAGTTTTGTTTTCATGAACTTACATCATGAGCACATGGTCATATGATCTTCCCAAATATATTTTATTTTATTAAAATTTTTTTATTGTTATTATAAAGGTGATGTACAGAGGGATTGCAATTACATAGGTCAGGTAAAGAGTACATTTCAATTTAGACCATGTAACCCTTCCTCCCTCTCTCTCCAAGTTTTTCCCGCCATCCCCACCCGTAAGAAGTATAGTTCATTTTCAACATCATGTCTAGGAGTGCCACTGCTGCATTTGTTCACCTGTTGTTTCTCCATTTCTGTGGCTCTCCTTGCTCTCCCTAAATATTATTTAAATGTCTATATAATGTCCCAGTAAAACAATTTACAAGCTGTTTCTATGTATCATTCTACACTATTGACTACATAGGTTGAGTGTCAGCTAA
Organism: Dipodomys merriami; assembly: GCF_024711535.1. NCBI lineage: Eukaryota > Metazoa > Chordata > Mammalia > Rodentia > Heteromyidae > Dipodomys > Dipodomys merriami. The sequence continues at coordinate 43,100,977 of NW_027206512.1, read as the reverse complement.
GTTCCTTTATGTTGACAGCTTCAGCCTCAGGTTGTATTGGCACTTATTTATTTTTGGTTGCCAGTCCTGGGACTTGAACTCAGGTCTGGGTGCTGTCCGAGAATTTTTTTTTTATGTCGGTTGTGGGGCTTGAACTCTGGGCTTGGGTGCTGTCCCTGTGCTCTTCAGCTCAAGATGAGTGTTCTACCACTTGAGCCATAGTGCCACTTCCGGTTTTCTAGTGGTTTATTGGAGATAAGAGTCTCACAGACTTTCCTGCCTGGGCTGGCTTTGAACCGTGATCCTCAGATCTCAGCCTCCTGAGTAGTTAGGATTACAGGCGTGAGCCACCGGCGCCCGGCTGTCCAAGAAATTTTCGTTCAACGTTACCACTCTTGATCCTTGTCCAGCTTGTTTGGTAATACATTGGAGATAAGGATCTCACTGACTTTTCGTTCTGTGCTGGCTTTGAACTGTGATCCTTAGATCTCAGCCTTCTGAGTAGCTAGGATTATAGGCATGAGCCTCCAGTGCTTAGCCTGGCTTTTTTTTTCCGGTCTGGTTGTGGGGCCTGAACTCTGGGCCTGGGCACTGTCCCTCAGCTCTTCAGCTCAAGGCTAGCGCTCTACCACTTGAGCCAGAGTGCCACTTCTGGTTTTTTCTTTTTTGCTTATGTGGTGCTGAGGAATCAAACCCAGGGCCTCATGCATGCAAGGCAAGCGCTCTACCACTGAGCCACCTTCCCAGCCCCCAATTTTTTTTATTATTAGCTTTAAGTAGTTGTACAAAGAAGTTCCCATTCTACAAACAGTGTATGAGTACAAAGTATCTGACAGCATTGTCACCCATCTCTCTTAACCCATCCCTTCTCTCACTTTATATAAATTTCACATATTTCACAGTATTGTGGAATAGTGATACTTAGAGTCACAAACACATTTTAACTTTCACAAGGCAGTCCTACGATTTAAATTCAGGGGGTCTTGGGCTTTCTAAGCAAGCATGCTACCACTTGAGCCATGCCCCACCTCACAATCCTTTGTGCTTTAGTTACTTTTCACATAAGGTCTCATTTTCCTCCCTCTTGTCACCCCTCCCCCTCCCTCGGCTGCCTGAATGAAATCTTCCTAACTACGGCGTCTGTGCAGTGGGGATCACACATTCACCAGTTTGGCTGGCTTATTAATTAATAAGATGTCTCAGAAGACTTTTGCCCAGACTGGCCTCAAACCATGATCCTCCTGATCTCCAATTCCTGAGTAGCTGGGATTATACATATGAGTCATGGTGTTCAGCCTTCAGGTTTTTGTTATTATACGCATTAGAAGATACTCAGTTTTAAATATTGGAAAAACAACGATGGCTTGACTAATACCGCCACTAATGATTTCACACACTAAAACTTACGAGGCGGTCAAATCTTTGCCACTGTCTGTCTGTAGCTTTTCTTAGCTTTCCTGCCTCTTAAGATGGCAGCTGTGGCTCTCAGAGGATTGCACTTGTATATAGCATGTAAAGCATGAAAAGAAAGCAGGATTTCTGGATCCCACTCTCCCCGATCCCCTTGGTGACCAAACACGAGACTCCCTGGAATGCTGCATTGACTAGATCAGGGTGGTGTGGTCATTCATAGCTTCAAGGGAAGCTGGGAAGCCAGATTCTTTTTCATTCCCAGTGACTGGACGACACGAAAACCCTTGGACAGCACACTTTATCCATCTCAAAATAGAAGTTATTTTAGAAAGAAGAAAGGACCTGGACCTGAGTATAGGCAGGTAGTAGTCATGTATACTAAACACTGAGACTTACTGCAGAGACCATGAAAACCACAGAAATGGATTTTTTGAGTGAAAAAAAAATCTCAAAACCTGCCTGTATGTTACATGAGCCAGAACAGAGAGAGATTCTCCAAATAGCCCTGTGGTGATTACACATTACTTTTTTTTTTTAACATCAAAACCACATCTGCCTTTCTTTTTCAAATAAAAAATTCCCAGCAAACCAAAAGACTGAAGTGAAACGAAATACACTAGAGAATCACAGCAAGTGTAAACTATATATCAGTAGCACTTATTTAAAAGCAGATTATAATGTTTACCTTTCTGATGATCAAAAATATGTACAGTATAAAAAATGGGCAAGAAAAGGAAAACATGAAAAAAAATCTCTTTAGTTTCACATGTAGAGACCCTCTCCTATTACTATTTGGTATAATCATTCTTAGACTTTCAGACACATAGGTTGAAATAATTTTTGGGCATCAAAATTTGGATTTTACTCTTCAGCATATTTAGTTTATAGTTTGACTCTTCTAAAATAATAGATTTTTCTCTACTGTTTTGTATCACTTTATTCAATGTCTATATCTTGTGCTAGAAAGAATTTGGAAAAATCTTTTTTTTTCAGGGAAGGGAACATGCTATAGGAACAAACTGATGCAGACAGCTCTCTCACTGACTGTGTGGCTTTATGCAACTTGCTTAAGCTCTCTGAGTTTCTGTTTTCTCATTCATGAAATGAAGACAATGATAATGCTTTCCCCCATTTTATGGTGCTCTTGTAATGATCAAATATGGAAATCTTTATAAAAGTAATATTTGTTTATTATAAAAGTAATTTTTTAAGCATTTTTATTAGCTTACATTATACAGAGAGGAAGAGGAATTTCATTGTTATACTTTTATACATTTTTTTTTTTTTTGGTCCGGTTGTGAACTCTGGGCCTGGGCGCTGTCCCTCAGCTCTTCAGCTCAAGGCTAGCGCTCTACCACTTGAGCCAGAGTGCCACTTCTGGTTTTTTCTTTTTTGCTTATGTGGTGCTGAGGAATTGAACCCAGGGCCTCATGCATGCAAGGCAAGCGCTCTACCACTGAGCCACCTTCCCAGCCCCCCCCCTTTTACACATGTTTATAATACATTCTAATCAATTTTACATAAAAGTAATTTTGTGTGTGTGTGTGTGTGTGTGTGTGTGTGTGTGTGTGTGTGTGTGTGTGTGTGTGTGTGTGTGTGTACTGGGTCTTGAACTCAGGGCCTGGGTGCTATCCCTGAGTTGCTTTTTTCCAAGGTTAGTGCTCTACCACTTGAGCCACAGCTCCACTTCTGCCTTTGTTTGGTAGTTTTTATTGGAGATAAAGAGTCTCAGACTTTCCTACCTCAGCTGGCTTTGAACTGTGATCCGCAGATCAGAAAAGTCCATGAGACACTTATCACCAATTAACTACACACACACACACACACACACACACACACACACACACACACACACACACACACACACACACAGAAAGTGAAACTTGCTGAAATGATAGAGTGCTAGCCTTGAACAAAAGAAGCTCAGGGACAGTACATAGGCTCTGAGTTCAAACTTCAGCACCAATACCTAAATAAATACACAAAATAAAATGAATTGAATGTAAAAAACAAACATTTCAAGTCAAAGTATAGTAATGTCAATATCACCCTTTCACAATGTTTTTTAAAGTTGTTATAATCTTTTAAATCCACGAGGCTAATTTAAAAGACAGGAATTGTCCAACAGAAAACTTCCATAGAGGGAGTTCTGCTCAAAATTGCTAAGCTGTTTCATTTTTGATAAACATTTTTTAAAAATTAGTATTTTAACATGGAAACCAGTGTAAATATTTGCCTTTTAGTGTGGCATATTTTATATGGCAAAAATTTAACAGACTACTTGTTTATGATTAACAATGAAATTTTGAATACAATTAAAGCAGAAAGTATTCACCTAGGAGAACTGACAAGTCTTTCCTTTTCTTCTCAATGATTGAAAAATGCACAGCAACACTATGAATAATAATAAGTTTAGCTTGAAGCGAGTTTAGCTCGAAGCCCATCTTGCAATCGTTGACTGCACTTGTCATAAACATGTTTTCTTCTAGTAGTCATCAAGCATTTCCCACTACCTCTTTCTTTTTGAGTTCAGACACTGAATTAATTTCCCAGAACCGCCCCCCCCCCCCCACACTGTCTTACTTCTGAATACTTCTTTATCACTCCAGAAAAAGATGGAGTGGCTAAATAGCCCAGAATGGCTTTTCCAACTCTGGGTTCTATCATAAGCTAAGACAGAATTTCTAGCAGATTTAAGGCAGAAACTTCTGGAATTCCTCACTTGGGGAGTCTATGTGAGAGCTGGTTGTGTGTCTGGTTGTGACCAAGTACATGTGACCCCATCGGGGCTGAGCGACAGAAGGATGGCCTTGCTGGGCTTGGCTGTGGTCCACGGACTCTTGTGTGAATACCTGTGTGAATAGTTGTGTGAATAGCTGCTGTAAAATCAATGGGCATTCTGCGAAAACATGTTGCCTGTCAAGAAATGACAAGAGTTTTTAGAGAAAAGTTAGGTAGGCTTGTTCAATGAACTTATAAACAACAACAACAACAACTTCTCCATCTGCTTTAGAAAAATCATATAGAAAAGCCGAAAGGAAACCATGAAAATCAATTATGGCCTGACTTACAAGGTTAGCCCATATGTATTTGGATATATGTATATGGATGTGATCACAAGTTGCATTCAAGTTGTATAACTGGTTCCCTATCCCCCAACTGATAGTGTATTGGGAGCAGATCCCTGTATCACGATTTATAGTGAGCTGGTACTGCAGCTTCCTGAAACGGAGCCACCAGTGACCAACAGAAGACAGCTGTGCTAGACACCTGTCTCTTTTGAGCCCCTGACTATTTTTCCTACTAAGCAATGTGTGTGGTGCTGTCTCAACTAGACTACATAGCATTTTGATTTATCCATGTACTTTCTTCATCTAGAGACTGAATTGCAATTTACAAGTAAGTACAAACTTCCGCACAGATATCTCTCTATGAAAGTTTCATCAGTACTAAAGAGAACAGAAATTACGTTTTTTACTCAAGTGATTAAACGTTTATCATAGATATTTCTATGAAAATAAGTTAATTGAGAGCTGAGTTGAACCTTAATGGCAGAGAGCTTACTCATCATATAAAGCCCCCTCCTAGCACAGGGGGGAAAAAGCTATTGGGTATGATAGATAATCTGCCTAACGCTCTAGTCAAATTGTTCTAGATTTACCAACAGGTCATATATAAACTTCACATTAAAGTTAAGAAAATCCAAGGAGTAACTTTCTCTTGTTGAGCTGATTCACAACCATTTTAATTATTTTATTATCTTTAAGTAGTTGTACAAAGAGTTACCATTCAACAAATCAGTTTATCAGTATAATGCATCTTGATCCATATCACCCCTTTCATCATTTCCCCCATCTTCACCAACCCTACCAGCCCCTCACTTTTCCTCGTTTAACAGAATATGCATTGAAAATATTATTCTCAACCATTTAAAAAGCAACTGTAATTGGAATCTTTGAACACAAAAAAGCCTATATCCATTCAAAACCAAACGTCTACACATATTCCAGATATTTGTGTTTAAAAGTTTTTTTTCCCCCTCCAGGCTAGTGCTCAACAACTTGAGCCTCAGCTTCATTTCCAGCTTTAGGGATAGATAACTGGAGATAAGAGTCTCACAGACTTTGCTGCCCGGGCTGGCTTCAAACTGCAATCCTCAGTTCTTAGCCTCCTGGGTAGCTAGGATTATAAGTATAAACCACTGGTGCCTGGATCTTTAAACATTTTTAAAGCTGCACCACTGATCACTATTTTCTACTCAGAACCCAGCTAATGGGTGAGAAAGAGGTTGGTCAGAAGTAGCTAAGATTATAGATTTGAGTCACGAATGTCTGACTCCAGAGTGACTACTGACAAATTGTTCTTAGGATGTGGCTAAAAAGATTAAGAGAGCAGAGATTAACAAAGTGAAGAAGAAGAAAACAGCAATATAGTACTAACCTGTCATTTTCTTCTTTGTTTTTTTTTTGTCGGTTCATATAATTTATTGCAGTTAGCACACAGTTTAAAAATTCACCAACACACCAATAGTACAAAACTAAACAGCATTATAAGTTATTGCCCTCTCAGGAAAATAAAACATACTATGATTGTCAAGGCTAGATGTCAGTCTAAGTTTTAGAACAGAGGAAGAATGTGAAGCTAAGTACAGGAAAAAGCAATTGCTCACAATGACCACAAAAGAAAATCCCAAAGAAATTCCACTTTCTCACAGACTCATTTTTGTTTTTCTTTTGTGGCCAGTGGTAGGGCTTGAACTCGGGGCCTTGGTGTTGCTCCTGGCTCAAGACTAGTGCTCTACCACTTTGAGCCACAGCTCCACTTCTGGTTTTGAGGGAGTTACTTGGAGATAAGGGTCTCCCAGATTTTTCTCCCTAGGCTGGCTTCAAGATCCTCAGATCTCAGCCTCTTAGCTAGCCTGACATTTTCTGTTGGACACCTAAGTCCTGGTCATCTTTCTCTCTAGATGCCAGTCAGCAGTCTATTATGAATATAGGACTCAAAGATACAGAGAAGAGATTCAGAAAGGACCAGAGAGGTAAAGGGGTGAGCAAGTTGAGGGCTAGAGAAGAGAGGTGAGCATGAATTTGGTTCCCTGCCATAGGAGGAGAGCAGCCCTGCAGAGCTAGCTATGAGGTGGACTCCCTTTCTATTTCTCCTTCTAACAGTAGGAGTGGGCTTCCATGGGTAAAGAGAGGCTAGAACATGGAGATGCAAATGAATGCTAAATCCTAATTTATGCTGATGGTGAAGATCTATGGATGAGAATAGCCATTGGATGTTTTTTAAAAAAAGAGTTTACCTTCTTGCCACCAATTATCTGATGATTCTATTTCAATGTGCACACTCCTAGGCTTCTTATCACATTTCCTGCTTTATTTTCCTCCATAAGACTTAGCACATTGTAACATAATTCATTACCAAGTTGTATGTGCGTTGCCTGTAAACTCATGTGCTTAGCTTGTAAGCTCATGAGAGCAGGCTAGTTTTTTTTTCCCCTTGCAGTTCTCTGCTGCCTTGATAAACAGTGTAGCAAGTGTTTAATAAATATTTGCTGAATCAAATGAAAGGGTAAATTCTCATTTATCCTAAGCATTTGTAGTGCAGATGATTTCATGAGGCATTCCTGAAGATTCTGTGTTCAGATGATACATAAGAAAAATGTCACTAACAAGTTGACTTTAAAATTTCTAGATGTAGCTGGCCATTGATGGCTTACATCTGTCGTCCTACCTACTCAGGAGGCTGAAATCTGAGGATTACAGTTCAAAGCCAGCTCAGGCAGGAAAGTCTGTGAGACTCTTATCTCCAGTTAACTACCAAAAAGCCAGATGTGGAGCTCAAATGGTAAAGCACTAGCCTTGAGTCAAAAAGCTAAGGGGAAGCACACAGGCCCCGAGTTCAGACCCTAATAGGGGCTAAAGCACTAGCCTTGAGTCAAAAAGCTAAGGGGAAGCACACAGGCCCCGAGTTCAGACCCTAATAGGGGCATACACACATACAAATACACACACACACACACACACACACACACACACACACACAGAGTTTTGGAGTTATTAAGCCATTAAGGCAATGACCATATGTGTGATATATAAGGATCATATGTGTGATATATAAGGAATAAATTGAAACACCGGGAAAGTATCTAAAATATTGAAATTCAACCAACAGCTGTTATTTTAAGAAGGGTAGAGATGGAAGAAAAGAATAAACACATCTAGGAGGCCAAAATCTACAAAAGGAGTAGCAGCAATAACTACTCTGTAGCGTGCGTCTGCTTTCCCAAGCTCGGTAACAGCTTTTTGCTTTTAAACACACTCTTCCAAGGTTGCTAGTATTGTATCTATTTTTGTGGACCAGGGCCTCATCCTTAACATTGAGTATCACTGGGATTTAAATCTTCTGTTGCCTGAATCCAAACTTACTCTTTCTCCAAAATTTTGGTCTTTGTGTTCCCCCCAGAACCTTGCAAGAGAGCTGTGACTTTGAAAAGATAGCAACCTGAGCAGCTGCCTGCTTGTAACTGAAAATGTTAGAACTGAAATGTTCGCAACGTCTGCTCTGCTCCGAGCAGATGTGCCGGCTGCAGACACCCTGTGATGTCTGTGCCCAAATGAGAGATCCCTATCAAGGCCATGAGCAGAAGTTGAGTTTGAGAAGTAGCAGCAGCAGCAGTCGCGGCGATGGCCTCCATCCTCTCTTTTCAACCCATCCAGCACGCCTGTCCGCTGTGGGCTTGCAGCTGCTAGCTGGGCACTTCCTGCTCTTACTAGCCTCCTATCTCAGACTCCTGTCTGGATTTGCAATCACAGCCTGAAGCGCCTTCTTTAAACATGTTGCCACTGATAGCCAATTGCTGCCCTTGTAGAGTGGATTTGGTTTGGGAAGACAACTGTTTGCAGCTACGTCCAGAGAACCAGGTGGGTGGACATGTTAGGTAATATTTTGAGACAAAATAAGTTGGGGGCTGGGAATGTGGCTTAGTGATAAAGTTGCTTGCTTAGCATGCATGAAGCCCTCGGTTCAATTCCTCAGTACCACATACACAGAAGAACATGGAAGTGGTGCTGTGGCTCAAGAGATAGAGCGCTAGCCTTGAGTATAGAGAGGGACAGAGCCCAGGCCCTGAGTTCAAGTCTCAGGACTGGCAAAGAAAACCAGTAAATTGGGCATAGAATGCAAAGACACTGGTTTTGTTCTGTAGTTTATTAAACTGTCTCTGAAGGATTTTGCTTTAAGAAAAAAGTTCTAAAAGCACATTGACAAATGTCTACCATGTTAGAAAGTACATCAGCAATCAAGGATTATTTCGACGAGCACTGTCATTTGACTATATCATCTCTGACAGCCTTTAAAAATATGTTTTATGTGTTTGCTTTATTATGACAATTATGCTGAAACTGGGGCTTGAATCAGAGCCTGGGCACTGACCGTTAGCTATTTTAGTCAAGGCTGGTACTTTACTGCTTGAGCCACAGATCCGTTTGCAGTTTTTTGGTGGTTAATTGGAGATAAGAGTCTCATAGACTTTCCTACCTAGGTTGTCTTTGAACCACAATCCTCAGATCTCAGCCTCCACAGTAGCTAGGATTACAAAGCCACTGGCAACTGCCTATGTTTCATAGTCTTTAAACAAGGTTTGAATTATGCAGTGCCCTGGCTTGAACAATTATCTAAGGCACTATCATCTTCCATTAGGAATTGTGGCTTCGCAATGAAGAAGAACCAAAATGTGAATGTTTTCTTTTTCTTTCTTTCTTTCCTTTTTTTTCTTTGGTGTCAGTTCTGGGGCTTGAACTCAGGGCCTGTGTGCTGTCCCTGAGCTTTTTCACTCAAGGCTAGTGCTCTACCACTTTGAAACACCTTGCCACTTCCACTGAATATTTCCTTGATAAACATGGTTCCACAAGACCAACAAGCCAGGATAAAACAACAGATAATCTGATAATCTAAGGTTAATGGAAATCAAAAAGCAATATGCTCTGTTACATTCTATAGGAGGGAAGCTAGATGATGTTTGAAATGATATTCTTATCTGGCTAGGCAGCCTGTTGTCTGTAATGAGTTGGAATGCACAAGGAGGAAGTCACTCATGAAATGAATAACCTGTGGCATTCCTAAGATAGCTCAATATTTAGAATTTTAAGGTGTACTTTATGAGCCTAATCTTACTCTTCAAGTGACACCTCAGAATTCGGATCTTACACTGAAGATGAGTTAACATTTTATATTTCCCATCATTATATCTCGATCAGAAGGGAATGACATTTTGTTTTAATGCAGTCGTTTATCATTTAGTTGGGAGCTAGATATGAATAAGTATAGTATTGTCAGGTGCTGGTGGCTTACACCTGCAATCCCAGCTACTCAGGAAGCTGAGATCCGAGGATCTCAGAAGCAGGACTAGGCAAGAAAGTCCATGAGACTCTTATCTCCAATTGACCATCAAAAGGCCAGTAGTGTAGTTCAAGTGGTAGAGTGCCAGTCTTGAAGCAAAAAGCTCAAGGACTACAGAAATGAGGGACAAAGGTGAACAAATGCAGCAGTGGTACTCACTGGACACGATGTTGAAAATGAACTATGCAACTTGTGGGTGGGGATGGGAGGGAAAAACTGGGAGAAAGCGAGGGAAGGGGTGACATTATCCAAAAGAAATGTACTTTTTACCTGACTTATGGAACTGTACCTCTTCTGTATGTCATTTTTATAATAGCAATTCAGAAAAAAAGGCTTTGAGATAGCACTCAAGCTATGAGTTCAAGCCTGAGTGCTAGCACACACACACAATGAAAAATTATAGTGTCCTGGGATTAAAACTGAAAACAGGAGGACAAGATTTGGACGTATTTCCTATCCGAAGTGGCATGTCACAAAGGAGAGTCTATGTCAACATGAAAAGCTATGGAAGCTAAGTCATTTTGGTTAACAGAGTGCCAGAAAGAAAGTCAGGTGCTGGTAGCTCAGGCCTGCAATCCTAGTTATTCAGGAGGCTGAGATCTGAGGATTGTGGTTCGAAGCCAGTAGGGTTAAGAGAGTCTGTGAGACTCTTATCTCTAATTAACCAGCAGAAAACCGGAAGTGGAGCTGTGGCTCAAAGTGATAGAGCACTGGCCTTGAGCAAAAAGTCTCAGGGATAGGGCCCAGGCCCTGAGTTCAAGCCCTATGACTGACGAGGAGTCGGGGGAGAGACAAATAAAAACAAAACTAGTAAGAAAAATGTATGGCTGGAGTGAGTAGGTGTGGGGAGCATTGAGCTTAATCTAAGTCAGAATAATTCAGTGAAAGATTCCTGATTCAAGTTCCCACCTTTGCTTTTTGAAGACGGCTACGTGTGAGTTCAGGGCATGGAGTTGTCACATGATTGAAAACATTCCATTTAAAAGCTCCTTATTCTCAGGAGACCAAGAAAAACGAGCTCTTCTCTGTGGCTGTATCAGAACGCACTCCAAGCAAAGATGTCTCTCAGAAAGACTTCGCTTTTTCACTTTCCCCTATCGATTGCGTATGTCTGAGAATCTAAGAGTGAAGCTCAGCGCTGAGAAAAAGTTGGGGCTCGGCTGCTTCTCCCTCCCCGCTCTGCCCTGTGAAGCAAGCAGAGTCCAAAGCCAGGAGAAATGATGGGTTGAGTCTTGGTCTTGCTTTTCAAAAGCTTTATTTACAGTCTTTTGAGATCCTGTCTGTTAAAAGGTTTTAAGATGTAACAGGATGGTTGGGAGGATTAGCTGAGCGCATCAAGCTCTTGGTCAGCAAGTGATGACTGAGTGATTGATTATCCATGCCTGTGCTACCTCTGTAAGCCAGGCCAGGCCTCTGGTCTCTTGCTTGGTAGTCATACTGAAGGGTGAATACAATGTGGTTTCTAAGGAGGATCTGATTCCCCTTGTGTGATGCCATGCCCATAACTCCCCTCCTGTCTGCCATTCTCAAGTGTCTAGGACTTCCCCTCACTTCTGTGCCCTGGCTGTCCTATACCATGGCAGAAATAACACACTGAGAGTAGTGTGTGTGTGTGTGTGTGTGTGTGTGTGCAGCAGTATTTTAAGTAATTTGCTTTTTCCCCGTGTAACTACCTCTATAACTCAGTTCAAAGAATGAGAGGAAGGAAGAAGAGAGAGAAAGAAAAATGCATTAAAAAGAAATGTCTCACTGGGTGCTGATGGGTCAGGCCTGTAATCCTAGCTGCTCAGGAGGCTGAGATCTGAGGATCTGAGTCCATGAGACTCTTACCTCCATTAAACGAACAAAAAGCTAGAAATGGATCTGTGGTTCAAAGGGTAGAATGCTATCCTTGGGCAGAAGCAGCTCAGGGACAGTTCCCAGACCCTGAGTTCAAGCCCCAGGATGGGCAAAAAGGAAAAAAAAAAAGATACATTTCTAGGAAAGCAAGTTAGAGCCTGTCTCCCTCTAAAATTGATCTGTACGTGAAGCCTGGAAGAGTGTGAGAGGCAGTAGGGAAAGCCTCCCTATGGGAGCAGCAGACAATGCTTGGCTCTTTATGATTGTCTCTGTCTGGCCATCCCCAGACAGAGAGAAGGCATCCTTCAGAAAGGAAGCGTGCTCAGGGGATCTTGCAGCCAGCCCCGTCTGAGCCCCTTCCCAGCCTGCTTCTGAGATAACTCTCAACCCACAGCAAGGTGAGACACTACACAAGGCAGGAGGCCCTCAGCTTCTAAACCACGCTGCAGTGCTTCTTGCTTTTTTCCACCAAAAAGCCGAGCAGCCTCATATGCTGCCGGAGGGGTGGTCCATGGAGCCAGCTGTCCTTGTCCCTCTGCTAGTCTATGGATGGTACGTGCTGCGAGGACTCTGAGAAACCCACTGGATTTTCTGCTAGATGCACATCCACTGCCACTTCAAATCTTTTAGACGATTGCGTGAAAATCTCTCTCTGTGTGTGTGTGTGTGTGTGTGTGTGTAGTGGAGTTTTAACTCTGAGTCTCACATTCTTGCTTAGTTTTTTCTGCTCAAAGATTTTCCTAGTTCATTGGAGTCTCATGGATTTTCCTGTCTGGGCTGGCTTTGCACCATGATCCTCAGATCTCAGCCTCCTGAGAAGCTAGGATTACTAGCATGAGCAATCAGCACACTGCTGAGGGAGTGCTTTAACCTTCCTTTCTCAGACCATTTTTCTGGGATCCAGCCACAGTCCACTCTATAGATTTCTAGAGCTGTGTTTCGATGAACTGTTTGATGAGATGAAATCAAGCGAAGGATGTGCTTGACAAAACCTGTTGCTGGCCGAATTTAGTGTAAGGATGGTGTTTTGCCATCGCCACGAGGTCCTCTTGGAAATGGGTTGATTTAGATCCGAGGGTCTAACCCCAGGATTTCCACATATCAGATCTTGGTCCCTCACCCCAAGATGCCAAATTAGGAGATGTGGTAACAGGCAGAGAAAGAAGATTTATTACGTGGCAGCCACAGGAAGAGAGCATTTCAGCACAACTTCAGCCATCTTTGGGGCGCGTACATGAGCGCAATGCTTGAACAGATGGAGAACTGGTGCAGGCAGGATGATGCACGATGACACAACATGCCTGGTCACAGGTGTGGCCTGGTGGTCGCTATCTCAGGCTGTTTCCGGAAAAGTGGCAGTTATCACTTCATGACTGGAAGGGAGCTGGAGCAAGTTAGTTACTGTCACTGGCTGCTGTCTGGCCTGAGTTTTCGCTGTTCTGTTTCTTTAGAGCAGTGCTGCCTTTTGCCCCAAGTTGATTAAAAAAAAAAAAAGATGCCATTGCCTGTCCCAGTGGCAGTTTGCCTTGGGTCACCGAAGTCTTACTGGGAAATCCTTCCCTAGATGGAGTCTTGGATGATTAATAAGTGTCCGCAGGAGTAAAAGGACACAGATATGAAGTAGTGGGGTGGGGTGGGAGCTGGGTGTCCCAGCGTTACACCTTTTTTAAACTTTTGTTGTTGTTGTTGTTGTTTATACCTTTTAGCTTTTTGTTCTGCTTTTAGTGGATGCTTGGGCCTCGCAAAAGCAACTTTTCAGCACCTCTTACAGATTCTCTGTGAGAATCCAGTGGCAATTTCTTAGTCTCAGCCTAAGGAAGCCAGGACTAAGATCACATTAATTTCTCCCCAGTGAGCACCCAATTTTCTGTGGCGTTTGAGTCTTGCTTCTTACTGGTTGCCCATAAGCCTCAAGCCACATGGCAGACATTTGCTGTTTAATCACACCCTTCATGTTGGTTTATCTTTTCGTGTGTGTTTATTTCTCTTGGCCTCATTATTTCCTTTCAGTTTTTAGGTCATCTTATCTGGTCCAGGTGTAGGTACAAGATATATTACAAGTGGCTTTAAATATTTTGACTAAAGAAAAGGTAAATAAAGGACCCAACACACCATATGTTCTACTCACTTTAATGTTACACTAGTGATTAGGGTTTCCACAGAGAATTTTCTAGAAGGATAATGCACCTATCAGAGAACTCAAAGGTCTTAATTGGCAGAGGTATCCCACTGGACTTTAACAAGTTCCTATTTGGGTTCATGTAAGAGACTCCTGTGGTCGGGCACCAGTGGCTTACGCCTGTAATGCTAGCTACTCAAGAGGCTGAGATCTGAGGATCACGGTTCAAAGCCAGCCCAGGCAGGAAAGATGGTAAGACTCTTATCTCCAATTTACCACCAGGAAACTGGAAGTGGTGCTGTGGCTCAAGTGGTAGAGCACTTGCCTTGAGCTGAAGAGCTGAGGGACAGCACCTAGGCCCAGAGTTCAAGCTCCACAATGGACAACAACAACAAGAGTCTCTTGTGGGCTTGGGGGCCATGTGATCATCTCTATGAGTACTTATCTTCTTACATTTCTTCCCTTTATCACTGTGCCCCAGGATCATTAGCCTTTTACTTTCTTGATTAAGTCAAGCCCTTTTGTACCTCCTGGCCTTTGCACACACTATTTGCCTCTGTTTGGAATGCTCTTCCTCTTTTTTTTTTTTTAAATTGTGAAAATACCGTACAGTGGGGTTACAATTACATGGGCAAGGTAATGAGTACATTTCTTACCAAGCATTGTTGCCTCCTCCTTTGTTTCCCCTTCCCTTCACATCCCTTTCCATCCGCGCCCGCCCCCACCAAAGATGTAAAGTTCGTTTTCGACATAATGACTTGTATATGTCATTGTTGCAATGGGTCCACCTGTATCCCTATTTAAATGATTTGTTTTTTCCCTTCCCCTCCACAAATTATACCAACATCAAATACAATGAAAGCAGGGGTTATACCGTGGGGGAGGGACATACAAAGCAACAAAGAAATCATCTTATAATATGTTAGAAACAATCACAAGAAAGAAAAAACGTTTGAATCCTTATCTTGGGGTTCATTTCACCTAACATCACCTTATCTGACCTTTTCTGCTGGACTCAGACATAGATTAGTTTTTGCAAATAAGGGAAACCTGGAATGCTCTTCCTCTTATTCCCCTCAGGCCCCCTCCTTCTCACCCAGTAGACCAGCAGCCTCACTTTCAAATGTCAATGCCAAGACCCAATCTACACCAGTGAAATGAAATTCCTTGCAGATGTGCTTCCAGCAGCTGATGCACTGAACAGACCTCTCAGATAACACTTTTTATTTTTATTTTTGGTCACTTGTGGAGCTTGAACTTAGGGACTGGGCTCTGTCCCTGAGCTCTTTATTTCTCAAGGCTAGCATTCTACCTCTTTGAGCCACAGCGGCACCTCTGGTTTTTGGGTAGTTATTTGGAGATAAGAGTTTCATGCACTTTCCTGCCCGGGGTTGGCTTTGAACCGTGATCCTCAGATCTTAGCCTCCTGAATAGCTAGGATTATAAGCATGCGCCATTGGCAACTGGTAGACTTCTCAGGTGATTCTAAGTTTCATCTTAAGACCACCTCTAGGATTCAGTCATTATCCTGCATCTGATGCGGCCTCTTTTCTGGTTCCTTTCTAATGGTTGCCATAATTAGCAATGATGGAATTTATGTGACCCTTTTTGTTTGGTTTCCCAGCCCCTTCCCTAGGACTGAGGTGCTGTAGGGACAGTGGACACGTATTTTGGCCTTGGTGCTTCTCTACTGCTACCCGGAAATACAGGAGTCTGGGGTATGTCTTCAGCTCCGTCCCAGAACTGGACATTGTGTCTCAACTCACAGGGTCTCTGTTCTTGATGTGGGTGTGTGCTGGTGTGCCAGTACTGGGCTTGAACTCTTGTACTCTTGTTTAGCTTTTCCACTCAAGACTGATGCTCTAACACTTGAGCCACACCTCTACCTCTGGCTTTATGTTCATTAATTGGAGATCACAGTCTTTCGAATTTGTCTGCCCAGGCATGAGCCTCAGATCTCAACCTCCTGAGTGGCTAGGATTATAAGCGTGAGCCACCAGTGCTCTGCTTTCTATTTACATTTGTGGACTTCAGTGGCATTGACATTATTCTGATGGCACACAAACATTTTGACCAGACATCACCCTTGACAGTAGTAGTTATAATGATTCCGGGAGTCAAAGCTCAGGGATTATGGGTGGGTTAGTTGGTTTAGGCGGTTAGTTTGGCTATGATCTAAGTAATTGCAGATGGCCCCTGCACCTGGATGTCATAGGGGACAAGACAGGCAATCTGGGTTTTTAGGCAAATTATGAAACCTAGAGGAGTCTGAAAACAACTCAGAGTCCAGTGGGTCCCCACACAGGTGTGGGTGCCTGATCGGTGACTGAGCCCTACTTTTCCAAATTATTACTCAGCAGTTACACATAAAGCAAGCACCACACGGTGGGTCACAGGTTCAGCAAGCTAACGGTAAGTTCTAAGGGACTTTTCCTTAGGCTCGATTTAGCTAAGGCCAGCCAGGGCAGGGGATTTCTTTCTTTCTTCTTTCTTCTTCACATCCTTGAGGAACCATCCTGGATTTTCCCTCTTCCTTTTATCAGTGATTTGTTGAAGGAAAATGCAGGAAGTGTTAGGGAGACAGACAGATACAACCTGGGGGTAAGGAAGAAGGCTAAATTAAACGCCAATCCAGCATCCGCCAACAAAGCCTTGTTCTGTGTGCCTCTTAGCTGGGTAGCTTACCTATTCTCCTGGAGAGAAATGTGGGACACTGCCCTCCCTCCCCAACCCCACACAGATGAAACCCCTTCTGCAGAGAAGCCCGTGACAGGAAATCAACGGCCGCACAGGAACTTGCTAATCGCTTTGGTTCCTGCTGTCTTCCTCAGAAGCGCAGCACACGCTGTGCTCAGCCCAGCATCTAGGCTGAGATCTTTTCCCAGCCCAACTTCGTACTTTTAGTTCTTGTAATGTGAGTCAGTCATTGTCTGGGAGGAAAAGAAGGCAGATCCCGGGAGGAACTTACCCCAAGAAAAGGCTTTGACTACATGGGTTTTTGACCTACCTGTGCCTACCAGCCAATTGGACTTCTGGAGTCAGTCATTTTGGTATGGAGAAATTTCTTTGATATTTTACCACAGGTAAGACTTTCGCCTCTTTGAAAATATTTCTTTAGGATCAATGGCCATCTTTGTAATTTTATTTGGCTTTTACTTTAGGCTAACTATTGTAATAACCTGGGTTTATGGATTATAAAGTATGGAACCAATTTATAGCAGGAAGGTAGTTATTCCATCCCACAACCCCCCTCCCCTCCTTTCACAAAGTCCTGACTAGAATCCTAGTTTTTGAATCATTACAGATGGTGAGAGGTAACTGAATTCAACTCTGTGGATAGTTTAAATATCGCCCTGTGCATGAACTAGACCTAAAGGTTCTAACTTGTGTAAGTATCAATTTTCACATTTTCCAGTTATGAAGAGAAGCAAAAGCAAAATCAAAATGGTGTGCATTTGGATCTGGACTTCCTACCTTCATTGTTTCCCCTATTACCAAATGCTATAGTCCTCTTTACTAAAAGGGCTGTGTGATGTACAAGTATGTATTTGTGAGTTCAATTTAGTTTTTGATTGTGGTTGATTTCCCTTTGTACTGCGAAGTACCAATTAGTAGCCCAGAATGTAATTTAATGAAGTTTAGGAAATCACTGGTTCTAGGGGTTATGCTGAATTAAAGCTGCCATTGATGTATTCAAGTGAGCGACAAATAGTTGATCATTTACTGGCTGTAAATTTGTGTTATGTAGGATGTTAGATCTGAGTGCCAGGGGTTCATGCCTGTAATCCTAGTTACCAGGGGAATGAGAGCTGATGATTGAGGTTTAAAGCCATCCCATGCAGGAAAGTTTGTGAAACTCTTATCTCCAACTAACTGGCCAAAACCCAGAAATGAAGCTGTGGATCAAGTGATAGAGTGCCAGCCTTGAGTGAAAAGCTAAGAGACAGTACCCAGTACTGGTATGCGTGCATGTGCGGATGCAAGCATGTGTGCACAAACAGACACAGACACAGACACAGACACAGACACAGACACACACACACACACACACACACACACACACACACACACACACACACACACACAAAAGCAATCTGTTCTTTGAAGGGCCTTAGAATGTAGTAGTCATGTTAAGAAGAAGCGTTAGGAAACTGCAAGCTGGGAATGAAGTGATGAAACTGTGTGGACTTTAAGAGTTAGATGAGTTCCAAGAAGGGGCCTGGGGTCAAGGAACATAAAGGCTGTGGAGGGAAGTGAGCTTGAGAAGATGGAGAAGAGAAGGAAGAAGAGAAGGGGAGGGCCATTTTACACTGGGAGGACCTTGTGGACCTTAGTATAAGGGGAGTCTGATTGGGGGTGACCAGCCCAGTTGAAGATACTAGCTGAGAAGAAAAGAAAGTTTGTTCTACCCTAGCAGGAAACAGGATGAGAGAGGTAGGTGGGGATACGTTAGGGGGGACTTTGAGGGCCAACAGAGCAGAACAGACTTCATTCGATGATTTTCTACTCTCCTCATGCCACCAGGCTCCTCCTTATTAACCATCACAATTCCATTTGAGGAGAGTTGGGACATCTTTGCCTCTTTGTCCTTGGGGTGGCTTTCTGCATCCCCATGTCTATCTATGATCCCCCATCTATTCTCTACGATTTTTCCTTGGTGCATCCCTTATTCAGAGAAAGGCCTGGGGAAACCCCCCTTTTTTTAAGCAGACCCTTTTTCATCCTGTAATTAAAGTGGCAGTCCTCTGGAAGGAAGAGTTGGTGGACAGATAAGCAGCTCTGTTATTGGAACGCTAGTCTCAAAATGCCACGAACTTTGTACTACTTGCTTGGCATAGCTGAATGAAATGTCAGGACATGCTGCTATTTTTTTTCTGGCCATTCCTTTAGGTAGTCAGTACATAATGTTTCCTGGGCCATGTAGTGACTGAGTCATAGCGAACATCAGAGCAAACACACAGTAAGGTGAATGAGAACTGAGTCTTTGGAGCCAGATTGTCTGTCTTGTGTTGAATCCTGGTTCTATCATTTCTGGGCTGTTACTTAGATGCTCCTGTGTTCAGATTCTTAAAAAAGTCTATAAAATAACTCTGGGTACAGTAATAAGGAAATTGGTGATATTAGAGAGGCTGGAAATTAATATTCTTGAGTGCTGAATACAGATGGACTAGACACAGGGTGAAGGGTTTTATAGTGGTAACATAGACGCAAAAAGAAAACCAAAATAGGAATTGATTATTTTCAAGATTTTCTGTACTGGTTTCTCAGGCATATGAAAGTACTCTGAGTTTTCTTTGCAAGCATCTGGGTTGGTGTTGCTTTAATGCTTTGGACAAAATTAGATGAGTGGAAGCAGAGGTTGATGGAACAACATTTCCTACTTGACTAGCTTAAATTAAGTTATTTAATTTTAGAGCATTTTGATTTTAGGGCTAGCAAGCCATAGCTAAAAAACCCATTTCTATTCAAGAGTTAGGGTCATTTTGACCATGAATGCTCAAAGTGCTATTTGAGCTCTGGATATTTGGGTCTGGGCAAATGCTAAGATTAAAAAGCATCCTGTTTGCTCTTTTTTCATCTAGATTAAATTAAATTAGCAAGACCTCTTTAAAAAATTCAGGTACAGCTGGATGCTGCTGGTGGCTCATGTCTGTAATCCTAACTATTCAGGAGGTTGAGATCTGAGGATTGAGGTTTGTAGCAGTTGGAGCAGAAAAGACCATGAAACACACCCCCAAAAAGCAAGAAGTGATGTTGTGGTTCAAGTGGTAGAGCCCTACCCAAAAAGCTTAGGGACAGTGTCCAGCCCCTGATCTCAGGCCCTAGGACCGGCAAACACACACACACACACACACACACACACACACGTCGGTGCAGCTAGTCTGTTAATTATGCACGAAATTCTCAATTATGTGTTCAGGGCACTTCATTCAAATAGTGATACTGTTTTCTTTCTATGGACCCACTGAAGACAAAAGAGAGGAAATTCTGGGGCTCTGGGGCTTGTAAAGGATGCATATAACTGAGAGTGAGGAGCCAGAAGGGAGGCTGAGGGCAGCATGATCATATTAGGGATTGGGGTGCATGGTGGAGAAGAGGATTGGGGAGAGGAAAGGAATGAATAGAGGTAGGAGAGAATGACAGAAACACAGGGCCCCTCCATGGCCCCTAGTCATTTGACACCAACAATTGCTTGAGTGCCCCCAGCAACTTCATCATGGTTTGTACAAAAAAAAAAAATGGTTATGCCTTGGGCTGGAGGCATGGCTCAGTGGTATTGTGCCAGCCTAGAAAGTACAAGCCCCTGAGCTCAAACATCATGTTCCTAAAACCTGGGTCATGTTCAGAGATAATGCTTTTTCTGATCCTGGTCCACCTGAACATGAAAACCACATTGAGATCTTTTAAAAATTAGGAATTCTTATTCCTTCTATCTTAGTCCTTAGGATCCAGGAATATTTATATATGATTAAAGAATCTAATTCCTAAAATGACTCAGAGTGGTGATTTTGCAGGTAGCAATTTGAGAATTATCAATCCAGAACTCTGCTGTCCATGGCCCAAACCAAGATGACAAACTGAGTAAGTATTGAAAGTGGTGAGTCCTTTTGGTCTTGATTGTGATGAGTCTGCATGCAGAGCGTATTTCCTCTGCTTGTAAGTTATTCCTTGGGATGAGTTCCTGGGTAGGAGATGATTAGGTCAAGGTTGTGAGGATTTTTAGCTCAATCATATTTACATTTTTGCTGTTGTTGTTCGTCATGGGACTTGAACTGAGGGCCTAGGTGCTGACCCTGAACTTTTTTTGCTCAAGGCTAGCACTCTACCACTTTGAGCCACAGCTCCACTTCTGATTTTCTGGTTGTTAATTGATGATGAGAGTCTCACAGACTTAACTGCCTGGGCTGGCTTCGAATCTCAGTCCTTAGATCTCAGCCATCAGTGCCTAACTTCATATTTACATCTTAACACACCAACCTAGGCCACTTTCTTTTAAACTGTCAAGCCTTATGCACTGGGATCTTATACGATCACCCTGGTAGAGAACAAAGAAAAGAAATTGCCTTCATGGAAGGAACCACCCCCTCACCTTTCCATCTTTCTTTGTCCCCCAAAAATAGAATATTAATAAATTATTGTTGGGAGAAATTTCTAGAGCATTATTGAAATCTCAGTGGCTTCTTACAACAAATGTCGGAGCCTTATCTCTACATTTAGTTTCTTGGAAAATTGAAGTCAGCTGTGACCTCTTCCCTATTTCGTGGAAAAGAAAACCAAGGAAGTGAGCGGTGAGGGGACAGGTAGTGTGGCTCTTGTCACTCTGCAGCGACTCCACATAATCCCCCATTCAGTTTATTGCCAAAATAAGTGAATGACTGAGCAGTGTGTAACGTGAATGGGTGCAGTGGGTAGGTATTTCATTGACTGAGATAGGAGCGAGTCCTCCCACTCTAGCCTTTTTTATTTGCATTATGGTTTTTTCATCATTTACATAATCTGCTGACCTAATAGTAAGGTCATAACTTGTAGAACAGGTGTGAAGAAGGTCAATTTTCAATGGCTTTAATGAAAAAAAAGAAGTGTTCTTGCAAAATATCAACTGAAATATTTCCAGTGGTATTCTAGTGCCAGACTATACTTGCTTGCAAAAGCAGGTTGTAATATTTCCAGAAATTTTGCAAGCCAGTGAAATTCTTTACTCCCATCTATCTGTATGGTGGAAATACGATAGTATAGTCTGCTATTTTATCATCTCTTCATTCTCCATTCAGTGATGTTGTGTTGAGAGGTAAAAAATTGGCAATAAGAAGAGTATTTACACCATCAGCATAAATCAGTATCTACATCATTGAGTTCAAAGCCAGCCTAGGCTACACAGCAAGACCTGTCTCAAAGACAAATGGCAACAGTAGCAGGACACAGAGCAAGGACAGAAAATGTCTTAGGAAGAGAGAGATACTGATCTCAGCGGTGAGCAAAACAGGTGTGAAAACAGTTCTAATGAGAGGATCTGATTCTTCTAAAGCATGGACTCTCCAATTCTACTGTGTCTAAGAATCATTTAGAATCCTCTGGGAAGGGGATGTGTTAACAAATACAGCATCTTAGATTCTACCTCCATGCATTCCCAAAGTGTGGGAATGGCAAGAAGGTGCATTTAACAAGTCTGATGGGAAACACTAAGAGACTAAAGGTAATAGTTTGGTTTGGTCCAGGGAATGTATGTCTGTCCTGTGCATGCGTGTAGAGAGTGAAAGTGGAGAATGAAAGAGAGGTTCACAATCCAAGAGCTTATAATGTGAAGAAAATATGAGAACAAAGATATATGTATTTGTTATAGAAGCAAATTTAAGCCAGGAGGCTATACTTAGGATACATCTTAAAGGATATTTTCTTCCACAGGCAAAGAGATTTTGTCAGGCATTTGAAGCAACTGGGAATAGTTATGAACAGGGGAACTATAAACAAAGCGAGATGATCAGAGGTGAGGTTGAGGATACACCTATAATCCTAGCTACTCAGGAGGCTGAGATCTGAGAATCCTGGTTCAAAACCAGCCCTAGCAGGAAAGTCTGTGAGACTTTCATCCTCAATTAACCACCAGAAAACCAGAAGTGGAGCTGTGGCTCAAAGTGATAGAGCACTATCTTTGAGCAGAAAAAGTGACAGTGCCCAGACCCCGATTTCAAGCCTCATGACCGGCAATAATAATAATAATAATAATAATAATAATAATAATAATAATATGTGATATGTAGTAAATCTATAATGGTAATGGATGTTCATTGTAGCAAATGCAACTTATACTTTTAGCTTAAGTACACTTGAATGTTTTATTTGGAAATCTATATATGTACTAATTGCCATTATCCCATGACATATAAAGTCTACTGCGAAGAGCTTAAACATGGCTTCTTAATGGAACAGAAATGCAGGTGATGCCGAAAAAGAATTATTTGAATTAGCAAAGGGCAACTATGACCATCTTTCCTGAGGCTCTTTTTTCTTCATTTTCATCCTCTGCATCTCAAGAAGAAGTATGTAGGTTATGGTGATCTTTCTATTAAATTCTAGGGTGCTGAAACTATCTGGAGAGTTTTCACATGGCAGTGTGTGTGTGCGTTGAGAAGAGTTCTATGTAAATTTGGATCGAAAGTTCAAAACCAAACTAATAGTTTTGAATTTTCTTAAGGACTGCCATCCAGGGAAGACCCATTATGTATGTATATGGAAAAAAAAAAAAAGAAAAGTTTTCCCTCCAACTGGGGCTAGATGCCTTTCATTTCAGTTTGAAGTTTAGATCCCTAGATTGTTACTTATACCCAGGGGGGAAAAAACTAACACCAATGTAAGTTCATGTCCTTTTCTTAACATATGACAAGCCAACCAATGAGTTTATATTATCTCAAGTTTTCTCTGATTGACCTTTTTTTGGAGGACTGAGATGGTTCTGCTTAAAAGTATTACTTGCATTCACTCATGCTATTTGGAGTTTAAACATTCATGGTCCTTCCTTTGTAAATTTATTACTGATGGTTTTAATGTCTCAGAAGGGTATAGCTCATTATTTTATCCACCCGTTATAGTTACTGTTTTGTCTTTGCCAATTTTGAATGTGCAATAGTTCTTAAGTACTGTATCACTAATACAACCAATGACCGAGTACAATATAGAATATATAACAAATTTTGTTAAGTGTTTATGTCTGGCTGAGAAACCTCTAGATTGTTATCAGTGTTTTTCTTTTCTTATAAATATTGGCCAAAAGTAACATTGACAAATAATACCACCAACCATTCAGGGAAAAGAGCCTCTCTTCACTTACTAGCCACCATTTTACAGTGTGTTTTTGCACTATTGTGGATGACTTTAGAAGGCTCTAGCTTGTTAGGCAAGCATTCTACCACTTCACTCATACCCTCCCTCCCACCCCCCACCCAGAAAACCACTTTTAATGATGCTGGAGTTATTAATAGGTTTGTGAATGTCTTTTTAAACCAAGAGAGTTCAGTTTATGCTAGTCTAGAATGTAGGTAAAATGTAAAATTTTCATGTGATGAACAATTATTCATCGATGATTCTTTCTTTCTTTTTCTTTTTCTTTTTTTCTTTTTGTCGGTCATGGGGCTTGAACTCTGGGCTTGGGCGCTGACCCTCAGCTCTTCAGCTCAAGGTGAGCGCTCTACCGCTTGAGCCACAGCGCCACTTCTGGTTTTCTAGTGGTTTATTGGAGATAAGAGTCTCACAGACTTTCCTGCCTAGGCTGGCTTTGAATCATGATCCTCAGATCTCAGCCTCCTGAGTAGCTTGGATTACAGGCGTGAGCTACCGGCGCCCAGTGATAGATGATTATTTCTATATTCTATAATGCCAAGAGATTTCCAAAGGGATCCTTTGAGAAGTACTTTTTTTTCTTATGCATCTTACACATTCGATTGGGGGAATGACTGACTTTTTTTTGCTGTCGATCTTCTTTTATTTTTTTAAGTATAATTTCATTGTTATTAAGGTGTTGTCCAGAGGGGTTACCATTTCATAAGTCAGGCAATGAGTGCATTTCTTTTTTGGACAGTGTCACCCCTTTGTTCACTCCAGTGTCTCCTTCCCATCCCTGCCCACCAGTTGCATAGTTCATTTTCCACAGAGTGTCTATGGAAATCATAGACATTTGTACATACATTTGTATGGTATTCCTTGTCCCTTTCTGCATTCCCTCTTTGCCCCCCCTAAAAAGACAAAACAAAACCAAAAAGCAAAAACAAACTTTAAAAGACATTCCTATTAGTTAAATCATACTTGTATTCATTGTGGCTTGTATCATTTCATCACCATTTTCCAATAGTACCAGATCTAAAAATATTCACTTCAAATGCTGAATATTAGTTGGAACACTATAAAATTCTTTCAAATGTGAGTAGAATCTTGTAGAATCTTTTTTTTTCATTTGTGCAATATTCCTGATTCCATTTTGTGTGCGTGTGCACATGTGTGTATGTATGTATGCTTCTTTCTGGCCCTGGCTTAGCGATAACTCACGGTCATGTTAGGACAACTATTGATCATAGTAGATCGGAGTTGATCATAGACACATAGGGAGTCAGCAATGCTTTTGGATGAGTAAGAGTAGGATTCGTTCCTCCATGCCACAAGAAGTTGCGTTTCTAGTACTGGTTCAAGTGTACCATGAGGCTATCCACAATCCTGTTATATCATAGCTCCTGAGATGGCAGCCGTGGCTCTGAGGGGTTGTCTACATGCTAGAATGTGGACTGCACAGGGTGGGGAAGGGGAGTAAGTCGGCAGGGGCAGAATCTTTTTGTTGTTGTTGTTGTTGGTTGTGGGGTTTGAACTCTGAGCTTGGGTGCTATCCTCAGCTCTTCAGCTCAAGGTGAGCGCTCTACCACTTGAGCCACAGCGCCACTTCAGGTTTTCTAGTGGTTTATTGCAGATAAGAGTCTCATGGACTTTCCTTGCCCCCCAGGCTGGCTTTGAACCATGATCCTCAGATCTCAGCCTCCTGAGTAGCTAGGATTACAGGTGTGAGCCACCGGCGCCTGGCTTGGGGGGCAGAAACTTTTTAAGAAAGATCTCGGGGGGCTGGGAAGATGGCTCAGTAGAGCACTTGCCTTGCATGCCTGAGGCCCTGCGTTCGATTCCTCAGCACCACATAAGCAAAAAGAAAAAAGCCAGTAGTGGCGCTGTGGCTCAAGTGGTAGAGCACTAGCCTTGAGCTAAAGAGCTGAGGGACAGTGCCCAGGCCCAGAGTTCAGGCCCCACGACCGGACCCCCCCCAAAAAAAGAAAGAAAAATCTCCGAAGAAATATCAGCTGCTGTATCACTGGCTAGAACTAGGTTACAGAGTCATCCCAGCTTTGAGGAAAATGGGGGAGGGGGGAGGAAATAAAATTGTTGTCATTCCCTCAAACCAAACATTCTTAGCAGAGAGGGAGGAAAAAGAATGGGTCAGGGCTGTCCAGCAGCCTGGCTGTGAGTATTTTAAACAAAGGTGAAGAAGGAGGAGGAGGAGGAGGAGGAGGAGGAGGAGGAGGAGGAGGAGGAGGAGGAGGAGGAGGAGGAGGAGGAGGAGGAGGAGGAGGAGGAGGAGGAGGAGGAGGAGGAGGAGGAGGAGGAGGAGGAGGAGGAGGAGGAGGAGGAGGGGGGAGCATGAGAAGGAGGGAAAGGCTAGGGTGATCGGAGTGTGGGTGGTACTGTGGTTGATGGCATTCCTTGTTTTTTTTGTTTTTGGGTCCAGTCGTGGGGCCTGAACTCTGGGCCTGGGCACCGTCCCTCAGCTCTTCAGCTCAAGGCTAGCGCTCTACCACTTGAGTCACAGCACCACTTCCGGCTTGTTTCTTTTTGCTTATGTGGTGCTGAGGAATTGAACCCAGGACCTCATGCATGCAAGGCAAACGCTCTACCACTGAGCCACCTTCCCAGTCCTGATGGCATTCCTAAAGAGAAGAATATTGGGTTTTTGTGAGATAAGAAAGATAGAAACAAATATTTTACCCTATAGACAAAGGACAGGTATTCACATATCACATATGAGGACATTTAATGTATCTAGGGCATTAGGTTTTATTCATTTGGAGAATGATAATGAAAAAAAGAATAAGCAACACTGGGTAGATTATACACGAGTCACAGCCTGAGGCTTTGCTCATTGTCTTACAGACACAATTGGATTCTACTCCTAATGGTAGAAGCCCAGGTAGTGAGGAGACAACTTCCAACACCTGACATGACTAATCTCATGAATTCAATTAAATGTCAAATCTCACCATAAACTTCTTAACCATAGAAACTATTTCTTGTTGGATAGATACAGGCATACAATATACTAGACTCTCAGTGTATGTTTTATTGGTTGATGAACAAACACCATTTTACCTAACATTTTCCAGCTCAAATAATCTCCAGCTAACATAAGTTTGCATCTATTTCCCTACCCTAAAGCTTTCTGCAGCTTCCAGTACCTTGTAGACACAAGGTCCGGCTTCTCTGTCTCATCTCCTTTCCCTTCCTCAGCAATGGTCTGGGATGCTGCCATACTGATCTGCTTGGTCCCTAAACACATCTTGGTGCCTGGGCTCTTTTTGCTCTGTCATGTAAAATGTTTTTTTTTTCTTTGTCAAACTCCTTTTCCCCTGAGGCTCTATAATCAATATCACTTCCAGAGGAAACGATTGATAGGCAGCACTAACCATCTTGATTACTTACTTATTTCCTCTCCAACCTTTTCCACTCCTTTCCTTCACAACCCAGTTTGGCTTCATTATCTGGTGCAAGGGATCAGAATGATTGACCCAGGTGGTCCTCATTGGACCATGGGCTTTGGGATGAGAGAGTAGTCCTCATCTTACTGTGTCTCCTCTATAACATTTTGTATATCCCTCAGCATATCACCAGAGTGCAGCCCACATTGCCTGGAGAACAAATGGCATGATTGATATTATTGGGAATTCAGATTAAGGATATTTTGGGTTATCAATGAACAATTGATATAAGAAATGGGTAATGATTTTAATTCAGAAGGATATAAGACCTAAATAAGAATGGCCCAGAGAATAAAATTGATACCCAATACAATGTTTCTCCCCGCACCCCTCTGTCTGTTGTTGATCATGGGGTTTGAACTCAGAGCCTGGGCACTGTCCCTGAGCTTTTTTGTTCAAGGCTACCTCTCTACCATTTTGAGTCATAGTGTCACATCTGGTTTTCTGGTAGTTAATTGGAAATGAGAGTCTCATGGACTTTCTTGCTCTAGCTGGCCTTGAATCATGATCCTCATTTCTCAGCATCCTGAGTAATGTGTCTGGTTGATGCCTTGCTTTTTTTTTTTTTTTTTTTTTTCTCTCAGTCATGGGGCTTTGAAGTCTGGGCCTGAGCGCTGTCCCTCAGTTCTTCAGCTCAAGGCTAGCACTCTACCACTCTACAGTGCCACTTCTGGATTTTTGGTGGTTTATTGGAGATAAGAGTATCACAGACTTTCCTACCCTGGCTGGCTTTGAACCATGATCCTCAGATCTCAGCCTCCTGAGTAGCTAGGACGCCACAGGTGTCCAGCTGATGCCTTGCTTTTGAATATTTTTGTTGGATTCATTTTGGAAACTTCCTCCTACTGAAAGTGATGGGAAAACGTGACTAGAATCATATTCTGTGGAAGTGCTAACATGGTAGACAAGCCTTGACCTTCCAAGGACATTTGCACTTCAATAACTATAGTCATGGAAGAACACGGTGGAAGACCATGGTAGGGAGAGGACTTAGCTTTGATGTCACCCATGCAGGCAGGGACCCTCTGGGGAGACACAGACTCCAAAGTCTGAGGATCAGACTCCTTTGGTCCTGCCCATGAGGGATCAGGTCACTGCTTTCCTTGCCATTTCCCTATCAGAGTAATAGTTCCCAATTACACACACACACACACACACACACACACACACACACACACACACACACACACACACACACACACACACACACACACACACACGTCTTGGGTCTAATTAGTAAACCTTCATAGGATATGGAACACCAAGTTTCCTGAGAGGTTCTCAAATTTAATCTTATTGTATAAGTTTTTACTAATATAAACATAATAATAAAAATTCTCTAAATGAAATAAACCCTTTGTTGAAATCTTGAGAGAACCCAAACCAGTCATGTGTGAGGGCGTAGTGACCAGATTCTCTGGTCAGAGGTGATGGAGGCAAGAATTCCAGAGGGTCCCTGAGGGTGGCTATGGCTCCGAGCTGTACAGTGTGGGGACAGCGGCTCCTGTACTCTTCTCTTGCGATGTTCCTTCCTCTACTTCCTTGATATGAAGATCGAGTGCATAAAGCACGGACTACTGTGAAAGCGCAGATTACTGCTTGATGTGGTGCAAATTCTTTAACTTCCTCATTGGATATTTGGACAGTAGGCTGTGGTACAAGTAGCACTTTGGGGCTGGTGTTTCAGTCTGTTTTCTGGTGTTGTAGTAGTTTAGTATTTGTAGTAGTCTAATAGTTTATTGGAGAGAAGAGTCTCACAGACTTTCCTGTTGAGGCTGGGATCCTTAGATCTCAGCCTCCTAAGTAGCTTAGATTACAGGCATCAGCCACCAGCACCAGCTCATACTATTATGATTATTATTGGAGAGACCAGTGAGAAATTAAGAAGAGAAAACAAAACAAGGAAAGAAAAAGAAACATAACATGGTGGTATATAATGATCATCCCAGCACTTGGGAGACTGAGGTAGGAGGATTGAGGGTTTGAGGCCTATCTGGGCTATATAGCAGGATCTAATCTCAACAAAACTAGAACAAAAAAACAAACGAAAGAAAAAGCTTATTTCCCTAGATGCAAGTTTGCTCATCTGGGATCTTTGGTGGTTGGACTGGCTATATATTTCCCTAAACATGATGTGCATCAGTGGCGGGAAGCAAGATCTTCTTAGGGTAGACATTAAGCAATATTTTAAATGCTCATGTGTTTCCTTTAATGTTTTCAGAAAAAAGTATGTATTTAGCAGTGAAATCCATAATTTCACATATTTGGTTGTTTAGGGTGAGGGCATTCACATGCCCTTCATTCATTCAGAGTTGATTCTTAAAAAATAACAAGTAAATGGTAATGCAGGGAACATGGAGAGTGGCCAGCAACTGAACTTCAGGGCAGAATTAAGCTTTAAGCTTTAAGAATACAACCACTATGAGCACTCAGTGATAAAAAGAAAGAAGTTCCCATCGATCCTAACAGTGGGGTCCATGCTGAGTCTAGATCCCCTAAGTGAAGACAGTCTCAGACTGTTTTTCTGCCAGGACTGTTTTTGGTGCCTTGAACCTTCAGCTCTCATCTCCCAAGTAGCTAGGACCCACTGACCTCAGCCACGTCTTTTCTTTTTCTTTTTCTTTCTTTTCTTTTTCTTGAGACAGGGTCTTACTATGTAATTGGCCTTGAACTTGTGATCCTCTGCCTCTTTCCTTCCTTCTTTCTTTCTTTCTTCCTTTCCTTCTTTCTTTCTTTCTTTCTTTCTTTCTTTCTTTCTTTCTTTCTTTCTTTCTTTCTTTCTTTCTTTCTTTCTTTCTTTCTTTCCTTCTTTCTTTGTTTTTTTTTTTTTGTCGGTCATGGGCCTTGAACTCTGGGCCTGGCGCTATCCCTTAGCTCTTCAGCTCAAGGCTAGCGCTCTACCACTTGAGCCACAGAGCCACTTCTGGTTTTCTGAGTGGTTTATTGGAGATAAGAGTCTCAAAGACTTTCCTGCCCAGGCTGGCTTTGAACTACAATTCTCAGATCTCAGTCTGTAAGTAGCTAGGATTCTAGGCATGAGCCATCAGTGCCCAGCCTACAATATCTTTTATAATAATATTTTGTTATATATTTATGAAGGAAATTTGGAAAATATTCATAGCCATAAAAAATTGTAAATTATGCCAGTTACCTATGGCTCACTCATGCCTGTAATCCCAAATATTTAGGATGCTGAGATCTGAGGATAGAGGTTAAAAGTCAGCCCAGGCAGGAAAGTTCAGAGACTTTAACCTTCAGTTAACCACCCAAAAGCCAGAAGTGGAGCTGTGGCTCATGTAGCTAAGCTTGAGCTAAGGGACAGCACCTAGGCCCTGAGTTCAAGCTCCAGTATTGGCACATGTATATGCATGCGTGTACACACATTCACACATTGTAATCATATCAGCTTGAGGGTTATCAGTATCTTAGTAGAGATAGTTCTTTTCCTCTATTTGAATTTTTTTAAAAAAGAGGATCAGGTTGCACATATGATTTTGAACTTGCTTTGTTTCATGTAACAGTGTTGTCATATACATTTTTCACGTTATTAAGTATTGTTCTTGAATAATGAGAAATAATGCATACTGGGATTTGTGGAAGGCCTCAAGGAAGAGCTGGCCTTCGCTCTGCGACAGGTGGCAGGTTAGCAGTTTAGCAGGACTAGTGGGGAGGACATAGTTCAGGGGCTGAGAGCAGCAGGTTATTGATTCAGGGAAGGGAAGGGAAGTCGACTCTTGGGGAATATTACATGGGATGGACCAGAGGAGAAAGGAATGGAGAGAGGAGGCTGCGTGGAGATTGTATTTATTTAGTTAGGTGGTATTGGGACTTGCATTCAGGACCTGAGGGCTGTTTCTTAGCTTTTTCATTCAAGATTGACAATCTGCCACTTGAACCACAGCTCCATTTCCAGCTTTTTGGTGGTTAAATAGAGATAAGAGTTAAATGGGCTTTCCTACCCAGGATGCACCCTGTTGTCTGTATAATAAAGACTCCAGTATTCTATATTTCAAATTGTGGCTTCTGGGATGATTCACCTTATAACAACTTCTCCTTCCCTTGACTCTCACTGCCCAGGCAGGTTTTTACCATTCTGCCCTCAGTATTCTCCTGGCATTTTCTGTTTGAGATTTTGATTTTGTGGGATGAGGCTGAGAGCAAGGACATTTGTATGCAGGAAGTTGCTTCTCTGCTTCTTCTCTAATGTCCCAGCTGTCTGGGACCTTATTATAGTAAGAATAACCACACCATCTAAAGTCACTTCTACTGAGAAAAAAATAGTAAGAGTCAGAGACATTATTTTTTTGGTGGGGGGAGGGTCCGGTCGTGGGGCCTGAACTCTGGGCCTGGGCGCTGTCCCTCAGTTCTTCAGCTCAAGGCTAGCGCTCTACCACTTGAGCCACAGTACCACTTCCGGCTTTTTTCTTTTTGCTTATGTGGTGCTGAGGAATCGAACCCAGGGCCTCAGGCATGCAAGGCATGTGCTCTACCACTGAGCCACCTTCCCAGCCCCAAGTCAGAGACATTATTATGCAAGTTGAAAGAATTTTTTAAAATGCCTCTAGGTCCAGTTTAACCCACATTAACATTTTCTTTATTATCTTCTGAACCCATTGGTGCTGTACAAGGAGGCCTAGTTTAAAGCCAATTAAAAGCCATTTGTTTTTCAGACTTCTCTGTATTTGTCATTCAGTGTTAATAGTACAAGTGCTGAAAGAAACCATCCAGAACAAACTGCAGTACCCTCGTGACTCCAGGGACACTGCATTTGTGCCTCTTAGTCTCTCCGGCCCCCAGAGAGAAGTAGAAGATAGGTTCTTTGCCATTGCCTTTGCGGTGCTATTAACTGTGCATGGTGACCTGCACTTTGCAGGTCCACTTGTCAGAGCTCAGTGATATTTCTCCTGCCTCCCCCGCCCCCACCCTGCCATATACCAAAGTTATATCGATAATCAGAGGCGGATATAAGAAACTAATCCAGACCAGGCACCAGTGGCTCACGCCTGGAATCCTAGCTACTCAGGAGGCTGAGATCTGAGGATCATGGCTCAAATCCAGCCCAGACAGGAATGTCCATGAGACTCTTATCTCCAATAAACCACCAGAAAACCAAAAGGGCGCTGTGGATCAAGTGGTTGAGTGCTCACCTTGAGCTGAAGAGCTGAGGAATGGTGCCCAGGCCCAGAGTTCAAGCCCCATGGCTGACAAAAAAAAAAAAAAAGAATCGAATCCGGGTCTCTGGCTCCATACCTGGGCTTTCTGGAAATCAGCCATCTTGTCTTCAGTGTTGAAATTAAATCTAAATCACCTTCCTCTATTCAGTGCTCTGGGTTAAATATCCAGAGCAAAACACCTTGCTGCTTTTTTTTTTTTCTATTAAAGCATTTGTCAGTTCAAAGTTTATCCTAATTCCTTAATGATGGTTCCAGATGAGGTGATCTGTCTGGAAGGAAAAGCTGTTTATTTAAAGAACATTTTTGTATTAGAACCAGGAGCTCAGCAGTAGCACTGTGGCTCCAGTGGTAGAGCACTAGCCAGGAGCACAGAGAGCCCAGGGACAGTGCCCAGGCCCTGAGTTCAAGCCCCAGGGCCAGGGGTAAAAACAAAACAAAACAAAACAAAACCAACAAACAAAAAAACCCAGGAGCTTTTTTTTTTTTTTTTTTTAAGTTACATAATAAAATCTCTCTGGGAGAAAGGCAAAAGTGGTTGCTCCAGTATGAATAATTAGAATTATCTGCTAGCTCACCAGGGGAGCTTTGTGCTCACAAAGGCAATGCAGAAAGTGGGCACTAGTGGCTTATGCCTATTATCCTAGCTACTCAGGAGGCTGAGATCTGAGGATTATGGTTTGAGGCCAGCCCGATAGCAAAGTTCATGAGACTCCTCTCCAATTAATCGCCAAAAAGCCTGAAGTGGATGTGTGGCTCAAGTGGTACAGCACTATCCTTGAGCAAAAAAGCTCAAGAACAGCACTTAGGCCCTGAGTTCAAGCCCCACAACTGGCACAAAAAAAAAAAAAAAGGAAGAAGAAAGCAAGCCAGTATAGGGTAATTAACTGTAGAATCAGTGTAGATTTGAAAAGGCCTTGTAGATGGAAAATGCTGACTCAGCCGGTTCCATTTCTGAGCTTCAGGCGGGCCCCAACAGTTAAACCACTTTCCTGTAGAACTCAGTTTCCTTGTGGGGGAACTGAGTGCGTGGGATTCAATGACCTTTTGGGCATCTAGTATACTGAGTTTCTTTCCACAGTGGGGGACATGTTACTTGACAGAGTCTTTGCTCAGTGGTAGGAGAGTACCAGGAACCTGAGGGACTTCCCAGAACACATAGGCATCGTGTTAAAATTAAAAAATATATATATTTGCAACGTATTTCACCCAAATAATAAAAAATTGATATCCTCAATCGCTACAAAGATTTAAAAAGGTTTTGAGGAAAACAAAAACAAAAAAGAAACACATGGTCAAAAAATTGAAAGGAGAATCTTCATTCTTACTAACAATAAATGAAATGCAAATGAAAACAAAATAAGGTGGCAAATACAACCAGTGGTCGTTGTTATTTTGTTTTTGTTTTTGTTGGTCTTGGGGCTTGAACTCTGGGCCTGGGTGCTGTCTCTCAGCTCTTCAGTTCAAGGATAGCACTCTACTGCTTAAGCCACAGCATCACCTCTGGCTTTTCTGTTTATGTGGTGCTAAGGAATCGAACCCAGGGCCTCAGGCCTGAGAGGCAAGCGTTCTACCACTGAGCCACCTTCCCAGCCCCCAGTGGCAGTTCTTAATGTGATGAAATAATAATATACAGGCTTAAAACCATTGGTTAAGTTTCCCATCTCTTTTGTTCTAGTAGTTACACTCATATTATGTATCCTAAAAAAGTATCATCTATTTATGCAAAATTACATAGAAATGTTTAACTGTTATGATAAAATTAAGAACAACTAAACTACAGGCAACTGGCTTTCCCCCCTATATATATAATGGAATGTCATGTAGCTCAGAAAGTTATGTCAGAGAATCTTGTTATGGGAAATAAAACATAAATGAAAATAAGATAACAATATGAATAAAATACAAATAAAATAATAATATTAAAATTAAATAGTAAAAGAAAAAAGTATAAAGTGCAAACTATATAAAGTATGATGTCAGTTTTGGGAAAAAAAAACCCTAAAGTATTGGGAAAAACAACAACAACAGGAAAAGGCAGAGCAATCAATGCTTTACAGTTTTGGTTCTTGGTGGTTTTGGTGCTAGCTGGTTTTTGCCTTCTCCTTTAGATCAGCCATAGTCTTAAAACATTTCATAACATGTATGTACTTGTACAATGAGACATGAGGGTCTGTAGATAATGCCCAGAGATAAGATGAGAAGCTAGGGAGAAGAAAAGAGAGAACTGCTGTTCATCACCATCACCTGGCCTTGTGTTGGATGGTGGCGATGGCGGTGATGGTGGTGGTGATGGTGGCAGTGATGGTGGTGGTGATGTGGCCCATGGTAATGTCCTTTATTATAGATGCTGCTTTAGAACTGAGCAGTATCTTGGACTTGGTAGATGTCTATTCAAGCATCAAGCAGATTTCTTTTCTTTTTCTTTTTTTGACCAGTCCTGGGACTTGAAACTCACGGCCTGGGCACTGTCTCTGAGCTTCTTTTTTTGCTCAAGGATAGCTCTCTACCACTTGAGCCACAATGCCTCTTCTGGCTTTTTCTGTGTATGTGGTGCTGAGGAATCGAACCCAGGAATTCATGCATGCTAGGCAAGTACTCTACCACTAAGCCAGCCCAGATTTCATATTTTTATAATAAATATCAGATGGGAACTACTTTAAGTCTAAGTGCGAACCATTAAATCCTATGAACAGAAACTCTCCACTGCTTCCTGGCCTTGGAAGCTGATACAGATCCCTCAGGCGGAGAAAGGGTCCCCTTTCCTCTATGAGTTACTTTTATTTGTGATTTGGTTTTGAGTAGAGTGGTTATTATAGGTTCTTTTCATTCTTATTCTGTGTGTGTGTGTGTGTGTGTGTGTGTGTGTGTGTGTGTGTGTGTATCCTAGGACTTGAACTCAGGGCCTAGATACTGTCCCTGAGCAGCTTTTGTGTTCCAGGCTAACACTCTACCACTTGAGTGATAGCTCTACTTCTAGCTCTTTTGGTAGTTAATTGGAGATAAGAGTCTCATGGACTTTTCTGCCCAGGCTGGCTTCAAACAATAATTCTCAGATCTCAGCCTTCTGAGATTACAGGATTATAGACATGAGCCATCAGTGCCTAGCTGATTTTTTGTTCTTTTGTAAACGGCCAGTTCTGTGAAATGAGAGCAGGGAGTGGACCAACCATGACGCCAGTTAGGAAGTGAGGAGTTTGAATAATCATAAAGTGGCTCCAAGAGCATCCTTTGGCTAGTGTTTTCTAAAGCTGGCCCTTTCTTCTCAGAATAGATAGTGATTTCTTATGATTCAAATAGAGTCAGTACTTGAAGCACAGGTTCATAAATAAAAAAGGAAAACTCTTTTATGATCCTTGCCCAGAGTTCTGCCTTGACCTCCACCCGCTCGGTTCACCAGGAGGCAGACACTAAGCCTGTGATTTCTGTTCTGTCACTTGCTCCTCAATGTCCCAGCAATACTCCTTCAAATGCTTGAAAAAAAAAAAAAGCCACTGTAACACCAAGGCTAATTTTGGATTTGGTGACACTTTTCTGTTTTCTTTATGAAAAGAAAACTTTAGCTTGGACAAACTGCTACAAAAAGAAGAAAAAAAACCAACCCTACCCTTTAAAAGCCTCAACAGAGAGAAGTTTTGGAACATTCACAAAAAATAGAGAATATATTAACATGCTCCCGGATACCTGCTACTCCACTGCCATATTTCCTCTCATTTCTGGTTCTTATTTTCTGAAGTAACATAACATCAATCCCACACATTACATTGATTTCACCTGCAAATACATCAACATTTCTAGCAGACAAGGATTTTTGAAACATATCCATGAATAATCCCTTGTCCAAAGTGTTTTAAAGTTTGGAATTTGGGGGGGGAAGGAACTGGGAAGTATTTGCATATATGCAAATTATATGTGCTTATATATGCAAATATATGAGCTATCTAGAATTGAGACCTAAGTCAAAATATGAGATGCATTTACATTTTCTTATATAATTTATATATATGTATATATATATATATAAAACCCAAAGGTAAGTTACACATTTTTTAACAAATATGCACATGAAAATAAATTTCACAGTGTGCAATTTTCAGTTTGTCACATCATCTTAAAACTCAAAGCGTTTCAGATTTTGGAGCAGTTCAGATTCCGGATCTTTGGATTAGGGATGTTCAACCTGTGTGGCTACCTTAACACAGTTTTACAAGTCTCTTAGAAAATCTGGCTCTAGCTCAATCTACTAGAAGTATTTTATTTAGTATCCGACGTAAGTATTATTTTCCTAATTCTAGTCCTGCTTCATTGATATAAAAAGATTTAAACTGTTAGGAGGTCCTAACTCTGAAAGAAATCACACACACACACACATACACACACACACACACACACACACACACACACACACATGTGTTTTAGTTGTCTGTAGATCTAAGATCTGAGGTCTAACACTCTAAAGCCCCTTCCTCAAAATAGGAGTCTTCAGAGTCTGCTTGACATTTGACTCCTTGCTCCTTTGCTATTTAGCATCTTAAGTAGTCGTGAAAATAGATAATACAGTAGCTCATTTTTTAAATGAAGGAACGAAGAAAGACTGACAGATTAAATTATTTGGCCATTGGGGACCCAGTGTACGTATATTAAAAAAAATGAGTTCCTGAAAGTCATGTGAATTATTTATTTGACTTACCCATTTGCAAAGGCAAGCATATATAATTCAACCAAAAAGGACTGGGGTTGACATGGATGAAAATGGCTTGGAAGGGAGATGAGCCTTCAGAGGAGTCACTTTTTAAAATGACATCTTTTATGGAGAGCTGCCTCACACGTGGCGTGTCAGGAAGATGGCCAGGGGAAGGTTATAAAGCCAGTGTGCACTAATAACCTTTACTTGGAGTTTTTGTCTGAGGTCTTTCCTTCGAATGAAGCAGGGCTGGCTTGGTGATCATGTGCGAGGCAGAGCACTGTCTTCAGTACTTGGAGTCCTCATGCTTGCCAGCTGATGAAGTCTATTTGGCCTTCTCATAAAATCCAGATCCTGTCATATTAATGGAGTCTTGCTTATAACAAACACTAAGTATGGTCGCTTTCCAGAAAGTTGTTTTGTTTAACCAGAGGCCTAGCAGAGTTCCTAATACATAGGTAGCTGTTCATAAATGTTGAAGAAATAATTTAGTTGAGAGATAATGGTTTGTGCCTTTATTTCTATTAGGTAAAGATTGGCAGGATTGAGGTTGGAGGCCAGCCCAGGCAAAAAGTAAGATTCCATCTCAACAACTAAATTGAATATGTGGTACTCACTTTTCATTTCGGCTACACAAGAGGCTGTTGGTAGGAGGATCAAGATAGAGAGGCTGGCTCCTAGACCAAAACTAAAATAAATGACAACAGCAGCAACAAGAAGTTACTCATTGAGACTCTATCTGAAAAATAATTCAACCAACCAACCAACCAAACAACAAGAACAACAAAAACTGGGGAGGGTTTGCTCAAGTGGTAGAGCGACTACTTTGTAAACACAAGACCCTGAGTTCACACCCCTATATTGTGAAAAAAAATAATTTCATCCTTGTAACATCTCTGAAAAGTGTTTTTTAAGGGAGCTGGGAAGGTGGCCCAGTGGTAGAGTGCTTGCCTTGCATGCATGAGGCCCTGGGTTGGATTCCTCAGCACCACATAAACAGAAAAAGCCGGAAGTGGCACTGTGGCTCCAGTGGTAGAGCACTAGCCTTGAGCTGAAGAGTTGAAGGACAGAGCCCAGGCCCAGAGTTCAGGCCCCATGACCAAAAAAAAAAAAGTGGTTTTTAAGTGCATCACAATCTTCTAGATGAGTGCAGCTCAGCATTCAGGCGATGTCCTGTAAGCATGCTGGTGTGGGAGTAACAGCCTGATTTCAAATGCAGAGGGAGCTGCAAGGAGAATCCCTTTCATCTGCAGCCATATTTGCAGAAATCTCAAGGGAAAAACCACAGCAAGTCACTAACGTTCTGGTTTCTTTTCTCCTGCCTCCATATGAATTTCTACCCAATCCAAGGGCTGGGCGATTAATCCTTAAGGGAAGGACATGTATGCAGTATTGTCTTTCATTATGTTTCTCTCTCTTGCAGTTCCCAAAGTGTCGGAATCTATTTGAACCTGAAGCACAGAGAGAACGTATTCCTCTTGGAGTAGAAGCCTGAAGACAGCTGTTTGGGAGTGTCTCCTTCGCATGCCAGGTTGGCTACTGAGATCATTTTCATGTGGCCATCAGAGCAGTTGCTTATACTGTCTTCACTAGGGTGCTTTTGTTGTTGTTGTTGGCTGTGAAGCTTGAACTCAGGGCCTTTAACTTTTTTGTTCCAGGCTAGTGCTCTACCACTTTGAGCCACAGCATCACTTCTGGTTTTCTGGTGGTTCATTGGAGAAAAGAGTCTCATGGGCTTTCTTGCCCAGACTGGCTTTGAACTGTGATTCTCAGATCTTGGCCTCTTGAGTAGCTAGGGTTACAGGTGTAAGACACCAGCACCTAGCTTCAGGTGTTTTTTTTTTTTTGGGGGGGGGGACTTTTTTCTGTGTTATTTAGACAGATTGAACTAGAGATCTTCCTTTCTTAACCTCCTGAGTGTTAGGTGCTGAGACTACAGAAAGGTGCCACCCTGCCTGACTTTTGCCGGGCTGATTGTGTGTTTGTATGTGTATTGGTACTTGAACACAGGGCCTGGGCACTATCCTTTAGCTTTTTTACTCAAGGTTGGCACTCTACCATTTGAACCACACCTCCATTTCTAGCTTTGATGTAGTTAATTGGAGATAAGAGTCTCACAGACTTTCCTGCTGAGGCTAGAATCCTCAGAGCTCAGCCTCCCAAGCAGCTAGGATTACAGGTGTGAGCCACTAGTGCTTGCTTCAGCCTGTCAACCTCTTCATCAGGAGGCCTGGTGGTATTCAGGTGTGGAGAGAGCAGGTATCCCAGCTAATTCTGATAGGTGGGACAGGGACAGCGGGTCAGACCATTGTCATCAGAGAAGGATCAACGCCCCCCTCTCTTTCTGTTCTAGTTGGAGACTAGGCTTGAGGACTTTCTGCGTCGATGGTGTCTCTGGCCTGGTGGGGATTGGAGAAGTAACATCGCCCAGCTTGCCAGCAGGGGCCCTGAGAGCCTGCGCCTCCCCGGGGTCTTCACTCGCTGACCGATGGCCCTGGCGGCAGCGGCCCTCTGAGGCTCCGAGCTGCTCCGGCAGCGCTGCAGGCCGGGACGATGCTGAGTTCCATCAAGTGCGTGCTGGTGGGCGACAGCGCCGTGGGGAAAACGTCCCTGCTGGTGCGCTTCACCTCCGAGACCTTCCCCGAGGCCTACAAGCCCACGGTGTACGAGAACACGGGGGTGGACGTCTTCATGGACGGCATCCAGATCAGCCTGGGCCTCTGGGACACGGCGGGCAACGACGCCTTCCGCAGCATCCGCCCCCTGTCCTACCAGCAGGCCGACGTGGTGCTCATGTGCTACTCCGTGGCCAACCACAGCTCGTTCTTGAACCTGAAGAACAAGTGGATCGGTGAGATCAGGAACAACCTGCCCTGTACCCCAGTGCTTGTGGTGGCCACCCAGACGGACCAGAGGGAGGCGGGACCCCACAGGGCCTCCTGCATCAACGCCATAGAAGGGAAGAGAATGGCTCAGGAGGTGCGAGCCAAGGGCTACCTGGAGTGCTCGGCCCTGAGCAACCGCGGGGTGCAGCAGGTGTTCGAGTGTGCCGTGCGCACTGCCGTCAACCAGGCCCGCAGGCAAAACAGAAGAAGGCTCTTCTCCATGAACGAGTGCAAGATCTTCTGAATCCACCCCCTCCCCAAGCTCCCCCAACAAGCATGGACTCGTGGGGAGAAGGGGGGCCCCCACCCCCCAAGCCAGGAAGGTTGACACCCAAGTATAGTTGGCAGGATTTGGTGACTCTCTGCTCTTGAGTAACATCATTCTACAAATGTATTCCTGACCAGAAAAAACAAACAAACAAACATAGAAAACCCTTGGAAAGCCCACATGAATAGTCTATCTGCGATGGAAAAAAACAAACTAAAATGGCCTCCATAATGTAGAACAGTGAAGTGAGTTTTCCAAGTATGCCATATTTAAAGACGTTTTATTTAAGTACTAACGAAACATAGAGCTCTTGTGTAGCATTTGTTTTGTGTGTGTGTGCGCTTGGAAAGTTTACATACTTGCAAACAAACTGCTGTATGGGTGAAAGTCACCTGAATGGGGAATTTGGATGAAACTATTTGTCTGCTGGATTCCCTCCCCCAATCAGATTTTAACATGACCAAAAATTGATCCTAACAATCGTTTCTATTTATTCAGAGTTCTACAGAAGACATAGTTCTAGAACATTATACTATTGCCTAATGATTTTTGAACAGTTACCACCACATTGTGTGTGTGTGTGTGTGTGTGTGCACATGCGTGCACGCACGCACATGTATTTGCTGGTTCTAAGGCTTGAATGTAGGGCTTGGGTGCTGTCTTTGAGCTCTTTTTGATCAAAGCAAGCCTGCACTCTACCACTTGAACCACAGTTCCACTTCTGGATTTTTGGTAGTTAATGGGAGATAAGAGTCTCATGGATTTTTCTATCTGGGCTGGCTTCAAACAGTGATCCTCAGGTTTCAGCCTCTGGAATAGCTAGGATTAATGGTGTGAGCCACCTGTTCCCAGCTGTATTTCTTATTTTTGGTCACATATTTCAAGTTGAGAACACAGGACTATATACCTTAGGAAGGAATTGTGAAAAACATAATGATTTCCCTTAATGAAGTAACATTAAGAGCCACTTGAACCACATTTTCAGGTAAACACATCATACTTACAGTGTAGCATGGCTATTACATACGAGGCAAGGCCACCAGCATACGTGACAATGAGTAGAACTGTGCTGACAACCAGAGCAGTCTGTCAGATCCCTTCTTTATAGCTACAGTTGGTGTCAAAAATCTAATTTACATGCCTCACCCCACCCTTACTTTCGTCTCTTTTTTCTTTTCTGACCACCTCAGAGGCTTGGGACCCTGATCTTAGTCTCAGGAGAAAGTTTCTGTCTTCAGGCACTATCTCGGCCCTCTGGTCCTGTGGCCTGTCCTTGCTTTTGTGTGACTTGTGTCTCTTGACCTGACAGCCTTTGTCTCCAGTCCTTGGCCCTGGGCATCCTTAAGGGTTGGAGGGCTAAAGTGCTGGCCAGGTAGGGGAGAAGGAGGAGATCCTGTTGATCCTCTTCCTGTTCTTCAACATGAAAGAGTGCTAATTACAATTGCAGTTTCTTTAGGGTGGAGAGTGCTGAACATGTTAAAGAGATGAATCTCCACTTGCTAAAATTGGCTGTCCCTTACATTTTTTTTTTCTTTCCTTCTGTTGCAGGGAGGGGTGTGTGTGTGTGTGTGTGTGTGTGTGTGTGTGTGTGTGTGTGTGTGTGTGTGTGTGTGTGTGTGTGTGTGTGTGTGTGTGTGTGTGTGTGTGTGTGTGTGTGTGTTGAGTTTCTGAAAGGTAGAAGAGCCCTGGTGCTGGTTCTAAGGGAAGGAATAGGATAAACTTCCATGGTAGAAATGAGAGGGGTAAGGGAAGGCACAGATGGCATTGTTACCATCTGGGCAAGGACACACAAATAAAGCCTTTGCTTGGCAGGAGCTAGGACAGCCTCCCAGTGCCACTAGGATCTGTGTGTGAATCCTCCCGAGGGCAGCCTTGAGCAATGCCAGTGTTTATTTCCCTCATAGACTCTGTCCTTAAAGGCAGTGACAGCTTCTAGGGACCCCACCGCCCAGCACAAGGAAAGAACTGTAGCTAAATCAACTTGTATTGAATTCAGCCAAGGAAAGACAGAAATCATGTTTCAGTGCTTCCAAGTAGTTATGAGAAGGAAGCAGACCCTGGCCAGACTCAAAGGGGTGAGAAGTGAAAATAGGTCATGGTGGGGGTTCACGTGCATGCTCTCCCCAACCATGTGGTTATTTGTGTCTGCCTGCATGAAGGTACAAGTCTTACATTCCAATACTTACAGTATGGGGGCTGGGAAGGTGGCTCAGTGGTAGAGTGTTTGCCTTGCATGCATGAAGCCCTGGGTTCGATTCCTCAGCACCACATAAGCAAAAAGAAAAAAGCCAGAAGTGGCACTGTGGCTCAAGTGGTAGAGTGCTAGCCTTGAGCTGAAGAGCTGAAGGACAGCGCCCAGGCCCAGAGTTCAGGCCCCACGACCGGACCCAAAAAAACAAACCAATATGTACAGTACTTTATTTATTTTTTTGCAGACGATTATGTATGTACTTTGCATTATTCTTCTTAAAATTATCTTTAAGTAGTTGTACAAAGGAGTTGCCATTTAACAAAACAGTTTATGAATACAAGACATCTTGATCAATGTGACCCTTTTCAACACTTCTCCCTTCCCAGCCCAGCCCTTCCTTCTCCCTTACTTTTCTTAATACTTTGCATTATTCTAAGCAGCAGAATTAAATACCCTCTTGTTTACAGGGAAGAGTGGTTTTTTAATTTTTTATTTATTTTTTATTTTTTGTCAGTCGTGGGGCTTGAACTCTGGGCTTGGGCGCTGTCCCTGTGTTCTTCAGCTCAAGGCGAGCACTCTACTGCTTGAGCCACAGTGCCACTTCTGGTTTTCTAGTGGTTTATTGGAGATAAGAGTCTCACAGACTTTCCTGCCCAGGCTGGCTTTGAACCACGATCCTCAGATCTCAGCCTCCTGAGTAGCTAGGATTACAAGCGTGAGCCACCGGCGCCCGGCTGGAAGAGTGGATTTAAGTCTCCTTCAGTTTGGGGGACTTCAACCTCATGTGTGTTAAATGACAGAATCCTGAGCGCTGCTGAGGTCCTTCTTGGCGTTCAGATGGCCATCATATTACTGTGTCCTTGAGATCAGCTCTCCTGAATGTCTCCTTGTAAGAGCACTAATCCTGGGGCAGGGGGCAGGGGTGCCTAACTCCCTCCCAAAGGCCCTGCCTTCCCATTGGGAGTTAGCATCCCTGTGGGATGGGACTATCCGTGGTTTAGCTATTCTGTCTGGCTGATCCAGTGTGATCAAATGAACCTGAGTGATAAGCAAATGAAGGCATCCTGAGGGTTAAGGTTGAACGAACACTTCAGAGGTGCTGGGCACTTGGTGAAGTAATTAATGTCATTAGCATAGCACATTACAATGAGTACTTTTCTGAGAGGAAACTGAGGCTCAGCATGGTAATGTGGCTGTACTACTTGTCTTGAGCAGGTCTGTGTGACTCCAAAGCTTTGCTCAAAACCGCTGTGCCCCACTTCCTCCCTGAGCAGCTGGCTGAATGGCCTTGCCACATCCGATCTCATAACTCGCAGGCCCCACCCACCAAGCAAGGTGCCTGGTGTGAAAGATTCTCTTCATTGTTTGCAGGGCTGGGAGTCAAGTCAAATCCCCCACCACGGACCCATCCACTCAGTTCTAAAAGATTACTATTTTTGAATAAAATATTCCAAGTCTAATCTTCACCTCTTATTTTCTTTCTGGCAACAAGAATGAAACTTGTCTAAGTCGTGAAGTACCATCAATGACCAAGACCCCCATCTCAAGCCAGTGTCATATTATAGGTTAATGCGGGTATTGGTAGGGATGGAATACATTATGATTTCCTGCTTTAAAAAGCTTGGGAAATATTATTTTCCTTTTCCCATTTGTCTACTCTTTATATCTCAGATATTTCTCTTGACTCAGGGAGCAATAGGAGAGGGGAGACACTGTTTCTTCCTCTGACGACTTTGTACCAGGAAGGTCACTAGAGAATGAGTTG
Source organism: Dipodomys merriami (assembly GCF_024711535.1). Classification (NCBI taxonomy): domain Eukaryota; kingdom Metazoa; phylum Chordata; class Mammalia; order Rodentia; family Heteromyidae; genus Dipodomys; species Dipodomys merriami. The sequence continues at coordinate 43,056,986 of NW_027206512.1, read as the reverse complement.
TGATGGAAGGATTTCGGTGCAGCACCTGTGCAGGGTTCTGGTCAGACAGAGGAGACAGGCATTTGCGAGTGTTTGTGCCCAATGCTGTGAAGGTGACCTTTCAGGCTGACTGAAGTTTGCACAGTGCCCTGGCATGGACTTAGCTGTCTAGAGACTGTATCTTTGATGATACAGTAGTCTGTAGCCACAGATTACAATCGCTGGCTCACATCTCAAGCAGTTCTTCATGAGATAAACTATGGAATTGACTTGTGATGTAAGTTCCTAAAAGTGCTTGATTAAGCCTACAGTCCACATTAGTTCTTTGGAAGGTTCTAAAATGTATCCTGACACGGAGTGTGACACTTAATGGTAGATAATCAAGGACTTGAGAGTTGGACTGTTGTGATGAAATTTAGGAGTTGCAAAGTCTGGGTGGAACATCTTTCAGCTTCAGTTACTTCTTCTTGACACTAAGGTGTGAATGATGAGGGTATTTTGTAGGGATGAGTTTAATGATGATTGTGGAGGTAAGTGCTTTTATGTCTAAAAGCTATCTATGATTCAGATGGAACTATGTCTTTGGTAGATACCTATGCAAAACAGAAGCTTAATATTCTAGATCAGACCAGAATTTTCTAGAAGTTTTTTCTAGACATTTTCTAGAATTTTCTTTTTTATAAGTCTTTTCTAGAAGAATTTTCTAGAAGTTTCTGGAAATTTGTACAGGAGCAGGTTCTATGTGTAGCATTATTATCGAGTCAGATAAGTAAAATAACAAAGGGGACAATAAAAATAGCAACAAGGCAGTGACTCACAAAAAAACCCAGGAGTGGAGCTGTGGCTCAAGTGGTAGAGCACTAGCTGTGAGCAGTAAAGCTTAGGAACAGTGCCCAGGCTCTGAGTTCAAGCCCCAGGACCAGTATACACATTTGCACATGTACACTCCCCCACACGCACACAAGTAACAAGCCACATCTGATTGTCCATTGGTTCTGAGCCCTGGGTTAGGTAGTTTTTGTTTTGCCAGTTGTAGGACTTGAACTGAAGGCCTAGGCCCTCTCTGTGTTTGAGGGTAGCACTCGACCACTTGAGCCACAGGGCCACTTCTGATTGGTTAATTGGAGATAAGAGTTTCACAGGGGACTTTTCTGAACAGGCTGGCTTCAAACCATGATTCTCAGATCTCAGCCTCCTGAGTAGCTAGGATTATAGGTGTGAGCCTCCAGTACCCAGATGGATTAGGTAGCTTAAATGTTCATCACACCTACAAAAGGAATATTTTCTTCTTGTAGATGAGAAACTGAAGATCAGATATATGTACTGAGATATTTCCCTTTTAAAGTTATTTTCAAATTGCTCCACTTTTACCATCTAATTTTGGTATAATTAGCCAGGTAACAGTGGGTCAGACCTGTAATCCTAGCTATTCAGGAGGATAGATCTGAGGATTGTGGTTTGAAGCCAGCCCAGGCATGGAAGTCTGTGAGACTCGTATCTCAACAACCAAAACATGAAATAGAGCTGTGGCTCGAGTGGTAGAGTGCTAATCTTGAGTGAAAAAGCTCAGGGATAGTGCCGGTCTTGAGTTTAAGTTGAACTACCACACACACACACACACACACACACACAAACACACACACACATTTGGTATAATTAATTGATATAATTAAACTTGACTAGCTAAATTTGGTATAATTAAACTTGACTAGCTAAAAATGATGTGATCAGGGAAGCTATATTTAGTGTCCATTGCACTTTCTGACTTGGCTAAGCTGGTGATGTTGGTCTCTGCGGTGCCCTGTAGTGTGTGCTGATGACAGGCCTGGCAGCTTCCAGCACAACCTTCCATAGCAAAGGCTCAGGTGCTTCACACCTCTGTCCTGGCTTCTGGCTTGCTGTCCGCACCTCCACCACCTGCATTTCCCACTCTTCCCTGGCCTCTTCTATGCATGGCAGGCTAACCTGGTGGTCTGAATTCCCCCAGATCTCTTCCTAGCTGGTTATCACTTGGGGTCAGCTCTGGAAGACTCCAGCAGGAAGCCAGAGGTAGGAAAAAAAGACAGCTGGTATCTTTTCCTTCCCCTTTCCTGCTCTGGGGCTGCTTATCTGGCAATAGCTGAGTCCTTCCGTGGCTACAGCTCCTGTTGGGCAGGTTCACCTCCATGGCTCTCTTCTTCTGGGCCATCGGTTAGTATTTCCTGTCCTAGCCCCTAAACCCCAGTTGAGCCTGTGGCTTCCTGCTGGTGCTCATTTGGGCTGCAGCAACATTCTGATCTGGTCTCTAAGCGGAGACCTCTATAAGGTCTGCTTTTGTTCAAGTCTCTTCATCAAATACCTAAAATAAATTTGGTTCCTGCTGACCTGAATGTTCCTTCACTAAGTATTAAAACTCACGGATATAGTCTGGTATTGATTTTTCAATAACCTCATTGAAAGGACATAGGTTAACAATGTGGGTGACTGCCATTCCCTGAGCCAAAAGAAAAAGGAAAAAAAAATCACTCCCTACATCTCTTCGCTTGGGAAAGAAAACGTGGAGTATACAGAGGAATAGACAATAGTTCTGAGATAGCAATATCTTCAAATGACTTACATATCTAAGAAGTTCTGCTATCATCCATAATATACAGGGAATGGCTATGAATCAGCAAGAGAAACAGTCCAATTTCAAAATGCCTGTTTCAGCTAGATGCAGTGATACATTCCTGTAATCCAAGCTCTGGAAGACTGGGGCCAGGATGATCAAGAATTGGAGGCAAGCCTGGGCTAGAGTGAGACCCTGTCTCAAAAAAAAAAAAAAACAAACCAATTATCAGAAGAAAAACTACAGATGTCCATCAAACAACAGAAAATAAGTTTAGTCTTACTTTTTTGTACATCTGCTTTTCAATCCACATTTTCTGTACATTGTAATTGCTAGTATTATTTGTCAGCAGCAACAGGTTTATGGGTTGGTTCCTTATCATCCATGGCAAACCCATCTCCATTCACCCACTCCTTCCTTCTCCAGAATCTACAAGCCCTTTCTCAATGGGGTTGATTCAGAGAAAGAGAATGCTGAGCCACTACACAAATAATGTCCTGAGCACATCTCCATCCTAAACCACTGCCTCACTTCACAATTATTTGCTTACATATCATGCCATGGATTTCTTAATCCCAAACTGTGCCAAGAGCTAATATTTCTGTTTTCATGGAGTTTAGGATTTAATTAGGGAGAGATATATAGATGATAACATATATAAAGAAACAAATATGATCAATGGCAATAAATGTTCATAGGTATGGAAAAATAAGGAGAAGGGAGAGAAGATCTGGTAGAAGGGAGAGAAGACCTGGTAATCAGGCAGGAAAGGTGCCTGGTAATTCTGGCAGATGGCATCTGTGGTCTGGTTTAACCCACACTAGAAAGACAACAGAAAGAAAGCTGGCCTGTATTTTCCATTGTGGGCCCAGGAGGGCTGTGTACTGTTCATGCTGGACCATGTCTGATGGTGCTGGTTTCTACAGGTGTGATCACATTCACCAGGGAGTCCAACCACCTACCACCAGGTAGAGACTGGATGGGGCCTTTCTGGGATACATTAGCCAACACTCTGTAGTAGAACATTGAAAGATTCACAGAAACAGGATGGTTTTGAGGGTTTACAAGGCAGGTGGTTTTTTTTTTTTTTTTTTTTTTTTTAACAGATTCTGGACAAAAGGAAGGAAGTGACTAGAACTCAGGGTCTCGATAGGGCTCAGAGTTGAGAGTTTGCTTGCTGGGCCTTGTGGAGTGATTCTAAGAATCTGCAGGCTGGGCTTCACCGTGGCCGACTGCCCTTGGCAACCGCAAAGTCCCAGTGTGCTAGATTTCCCACACCCTCCTCCCAGCAGCTGGACGGCTTCCCCTTTGTGGCCATTGTAAGAAACGGAAAACAAAACAAAAAGCAGAAAGGCAAACTCAACAGACCAAAACAGGTTTGATGAGGGCTGAAAATCTGGGAAGGGCAACTAAATCTCTGTCAGCTGGAGAGGAGAAGGGAGAGGGTCCCTTTCGATCAAGCAGAAAAAGGTAAAGTCGGGCAGGGAAGATGGAAACGGGGTGAGTTGGAGGTGGGGTAGGAGAGCCATCTTATCTTAAGTAGAGGATTTCAGGGTTTCAACAACAACTGTGTCTGCCGGGGCCATCAGCGCCAGATGTGGCCTTGGTCTCAGGCTCTCTTCCAAGTCCTCTGAGTACAGTTGTTCATGGGGAAGGGGAGTGGAGGTGATTCTGTGGGGTAGGAGCATAGGCAATTCTAAGATACGGCCGTCAGGGGGGAAGGTGAGTGCTTTCAGTTGAGCTTACTTTCCCTCAGCCACGCTGCTAGAAGAGAAGGTAAGTGTGGGCCCCGGCTGTCTGCAGAACTTCTAGGCTGACGGACAGACAGGAGAGGAATTCAAGCGAGTCACCAGAATTCACTTCAAGTCGGCGGTCACACGATCAACCTGTTGTTGCAGGGACTGGAAGACTTATTGAGGATTTGGCTCGAAGACCATTTTCTAAGATGTTTCCAGAAAGCACCTCCCCCAACCTATCTCTTTCACTTTTCTTATCCTTCCCTCTTCTCGGCACCACATACCCCTCTCATCCATCTAGATGGCTCTGTGGTCTGAACCTGTGCTGTGCCCGCGGTTCATGTGCAACCCTATTTCAGAAGAGAATCAATCCTCTTCATTACGGACTCCACCTATAATTATTATGGATGCCAAGGTTGTCTGAAGTGCCTCTCCATGCCTCGCTCTATGACTTACACACGACTGACAGTAATTGGCCAGTGCCTGTAGGTCATGTGATTTCATATGCATTGTCTCCCATGATGTCATCGTAATGCTGGATGTCACTGTGTCATCTGAAAGCAAGGAAACTAAGGCTCAGATATGCTTAACTACTCAGGCACATGCATAGGCCTGTAACTGAAACTGGAAGAATCAGGGTTTGTATTTTGATCTCTTGGCTCCAAGATTTCCTTTTTCTACTCCTTCAAGATTTACTGAGGGCCAGGATGACCCTGCAAAAGAGTTGAGGTCCAAAGAAGGTAACGTGGCTTGGTCAACTCAAATACTGCAGTTACTAAGCCTCTGCCCCAAGCTCTTACTGTCACTATCATTCCTAAATCAAAATTGGACCCACCACTGCTAAGCAGTTGTTATTGCCTGAATATAAGTTCTCCTCCTAACCCTGTAGTCATATGTTAGACCTGGTAGTATTAAGGGGAGGGGCCTGTAGGAGGCGAATGGGATTAGTGTTCTTATAAAACAGGAGTAGCAAGAAGGGACATCTAGGGGCTTGGAGTGTAAAAAAGTGCTCCTCTCCTCGGTGTGATGGCCTGGGTTTCATCCCCATCACCAATGGGCATGCACGTCTGTGAGAAACAAGCCCTCACCAGATACTGAATCTGCTGGTACCTTGATCGTGGATATTCCTGTCTCAAGAACAACGAGGAATGTTGGGCTGGGAATGTGGCTTAGTGGTAGAGTGCTTGCCTAGCATGCATGAAGCCCAGTGTTCGATTCTGGAAGTGGTGCTATGGCTCAAGTGGTTGAGTGCTAACTTTGTACAAAAGCTCAGGGCCAGTGCCCAGGCCCTGAGTTCAAACCCAGGATTGGCAAAAAAGAAAGAGAGAAAGAAAGGAAGGAAGGAAGGAAGGAAAGAGGAATGTATTTCAATTGTATGTAAATCATTCAATATAAGATAATTTCTATTTTGAATTCAGGGTCTTAAGCTTGATGGGGACCTCCTAGCCCTGTGTTATCTTGTTATAGCAGTCAGCGTAGAATAAGATAGTGCTTTTCAAGTGAGTTAGATAACAAGAGAAAAAGTTCAACACAGGAAAACATCCAATAATTTCCTTTTTATTTACCTTGCTTCTCTAGACAAAATAGTAACACCCCCCCAACAATCTTATCTTCTGTTAGTGTAGAAACTTGCTTCTGTGTGTGTGTGTGCGTGTGTGTGTGTGTGTGTGTGTGTTGTGTGTCGGTGTCGGTGTCAGTATCAGTGTCTGTGTCTGAATTCCAATACCTCGATGAAACATTTTATCTGCTCCTCTATTGTTGGATAAACTTACATTTTGGAGTAGGAAAGGATGTTTAGGGAGGATTTAGCCCAACTCCATCACTTCACAGATAGAGAAACTTGATTGGTGCTCTGATCTTTCCCACAAAGCCTCGGGCCTTCCAGACTCTACCCTGGAGTCTGGGACTCTGAGCCTTTTAACTTCAGCCTTCCATGATAGACACTTAAATGTTTACCTTTTGCCTAAAATGTTGAGTGCATTGGCAGGTGAGGTCTACTTTTAAAATATATAAACTGGACCTAGGTATTTGCTTATATAAACTGGCTTGGGTCAGCCTTAGACTTTGATCTTTCTAGGTAGACAGGCATATACTACCATGCCCAGCACACCATGAGTACCTTGGTAACTTTCTGCCTGTAACCCCGATCCTCCCAGCCTCCATTTCACTAGTAGCTGGGATGATAGGCCTGCATTTGGCTAACCCTCTACCTCATATTATACAACTATTGCATGCTGATCATAGAAAAGATGAGGAAGGGCAGTGACATAAAAATATAGCAGTAAGAATCATTGTGGGAGCCACTGTTAAATTATTTTTTGGTTTCTGCTTTTCTAAACTTGTTCTCATCGACATATGTGTGTATCTTCCCAGAAATAGAATCGTATGCTGCAATCCAATTTGCAATCTGTTCCCCCCCAACCCCTTATTACGTTGTGAACAGCTTTCCGTGTCAGCATGCTAATGACTGCACATACTCCCACACTGTTGTGTGTAATGGAAGTGTGGAAGCTAGCCCAGCTTTCCCAGGGAACATGTGATCTCCATGGTGAATTGCATCTATGAGCTTCTACTGAACTCTGTAGTGGGAAGTGGGTCTTGAGGGAGTTTGTGTATGTGTGCAGATATGCTTATGGAGATATGTATGGCTTTGCTTAGAGCCATTATAATGGCTTCAGGTATCTGGTGCTATGAATTTCACATATACTAATTTATTTGCTTCCTATAAATGTCCAAGGTAAGTATCCTTATCAACACTATTTTACAGATGAGGAAGCTGACTAAGACACAGCATGGGACAGAGTCAAGATCTGATCCAGACAATCCAGCCCCTAGCCTGGCTTCCTCACCACACTTTCAATAATAGACAATTTATCTACACTCTTAACTCCCTGGGTACATAGATGAGGGAACCTGCAGTGAACAACTCAGTCCTTGAAGCAAACTTCATTTGACAGATGTGAAGTCCAGCAATAGCTTGAACTTCTCATCAAAGTCACGTGGGCAGACAACTCTTTTTTTTTCTTTTTGCTTATGTGGTGCTGAGGAATCGAACCCAGGGCCTCAGGCATGCAAGGCAAGCGCTCTACCACTGAGCCACCTTCCCAACCCCCCAAAGTCACGTGGGAGTTCATTGATGACCAAGAATCCTGGGCTCGCCAGCAGCTCAGGCTTGCCTGGGATTAGCAAGCTGGTGTGTAGCAGAGCTGTGATCCCTCTCCTGTGTTTTCTGCTCCTTCTTGTCTTCAGGCCCTGTTATTTCTTTCCACTTTCTCTTGTTCTTCCATGGGGTTGGTATCGGTGTGGATGGTGGATATCAGATTCAGCTAAACAAACACATCTTTCCTGTAGATACCTCTCAGAACAGACCATCTTACCAGACTTCCGCCCAGGAAGGGATTGTAGGGGGAGGGGGAGAGCTGGGGAGATGGAGGAAGGAAAGGAGGAGGCCAGGGAGGAAGAAAACCTCCATCCTGCCACAACACAGAGCCTCTGATTGTGTTCTGCTTTGATGTGAGTGTCTCTGATTCTCCCTGGTTCTGTTCTGAAGTTTGGGGGTGGGGTAGGGAGGGAAAACAGGAGCCCTTGAGCATAGAGTTCCAGGATGATGCTAAGAAGCTCAGGGGAAGGATTGTGGAAGCACACTTGGAGTTTCTCTCCCCTTGCATCTTGGATTGGGCCATTGTTCGGTGTGAAGGGGGGGAGCTTGTGTATTGGTTTAAGGGTTCCTTTCCCTGCCCAGAGCATTTTCTTAGAAATGGAGCTTTGCAAAGGAGCGTTCTTCTTAGGAGAGGAACACAAAGGCACAACGTCTCTGTGCACCTGATCAGACAAAATAATATTTATCAGAATGAATGCCAGGAAATGGAAACAAGAGTTTTTTTCTTTATTACTGAGGGTTTTTTTTTTTTGGTCTTGTTTGTTCATTTATCTGTCTTTGGGAGGTGAGAGTGGGGCACAGAAATGGAGGGACGAAGGGTAAACAATGCAGCAGTCTACTCACCAGATACGATGTTGAAAATGAACTATACTACTTGTGGATGGGGATGGTAGGAAAAAGCTGGGAGAGAGCGAGGGAAGGGGTGACATTGCTCAAAGGAAATGTACTCATTACCTGACTTACGTACCTGTAACCCCTCTGTACATCACCTTTACAACAACGTTAAAAATTAAAAAAACAAGAAGCAGAACTTGGTATGTGACAAAGAAGTCTATCTTCCTAGTAGCTCTGTGAACATCTCTACACACACACACACACACACACACACACACACACACACACACACACAATCAGGTTCAACTGATTCTAACTTTTGGGACTATTTCAAAGCATGAGGTAAAGAGGAAAAGGAAAAGATAAAGAGTGAACGGTTTCAAAATACATAGCAGCTGTAGGTGGCATAAGGAATCTCAATGAATGCAGTCGATCAATAAGGGGTGGGGGGCAAGAAAAGAAAAAAGCAATAGGAGATAATTCTGAGCAAAATATAATATATGCACATCTGAAATATGGTGAAAACCTTTGTGCAATGAAAACACTAATATATGTGTGTATCTATATAGATATATATGTATATAGATTACATTCATATATATAATATATATATTATATATATATATATTATATATATTACATTCATATATATATATATATATGAAAAACAGGAAAGTAAATCTCCTTTGTATAACGAACAAGGGAGGAAATGAGACAAAAATTAATTGGAAAAAAAGAGAAAGAAAACCCATGGATATATAAAACACAAGTTGCCTATCAGAAATTACTATTAGATTCAGTAGACATTGCCCTACATGCGGCTACAAACCATTGGGTAGCATTGTACCTCCACGTCTGTGCCCCCCAGTCCAGGGCTACAGACTTAGCGCTGACTCAGCAGATCCATTCTCTGTTCTGAAAAGCTTGTTCAGTCAATGAATAAACATTTATTATGTGCCCGTTATGAACTGGGCATAGCGGTGATCCCTATTTTTCTGACTCAAGTGCTTGCTGTGACATGATGATAGTGTATTGTTCCTACATAATTAAATTGCAATCATTGTGTAACTCATTAATTGAATATGATACTTGCTGCAACAGCATTGAAAAGAAAATTTGTCTCAGACTTAGTCTTGGACAGAGCTTTCTTTGTGTGTAATGTCATTTACAACCTCCTTCTGGGAAGAAAACCAGTGCTCCTGAGAAAATGCCAAAGCCGTTTTCTGACAGCCAGTAAGAGGATTAAGCCTTGTTCTGGGAAACTTGTCACCCCAGCAGACTGTCCGACCACAGTCTACTTGATCTTTGACCACACATTCTTTTTTTTTTTTTTCTTTCTGTTCCTCTGGTCTAACAATGACTAGCTGGCCATTTCCTTTTTATTATAAGATGTCTCACTAAGTGCAAACCTTTGAAGTGGATTCCTGCAAGCCCTTCACCTTGAAAGACAACTCCAGTGCAACGATGCCATATAATGGATCTGAGGCAAGAAGCAAGCTTGGTAGCACACACCTGTAAGCCCAGCACTAGGGAGGCCAAATCAGGGAGATCTCAAGTTCAAGACCAGCCTGGGCTACATAGAGAGATCTTGTCTCAAAAACAAAACAAAGTAAAAGCCACACAAGCAACAAAACCAACCAAACAACCAAGAAGAAGGTGGGGGAGGAGGGAAGGAGGTGGGGGAGGAGGGAGAGGAGGAGGAGGAGGAGGGGGAGGGGGAGAAGAGGGAGGAAAAATAGACACTACTGTTGTCTGTTTAAGCCTTCCCACATAATTTACTGCATGCTTACAATTCTTTATCCAATTCAGTGCAGAAGTGAATGACTCCACCTGCCTTCATATCCAGACGGGCTCCTGTGCCGCATAAACTTGTATTAATTAAGTCTGCGTTTGTGGATTCAGCTGTAGGGCTTTGGTGGGATCCCGAGGATGCAGGTGGAGGTTTGCACCCTTGCATCTCCTTCCCGTAGAGCCCAGGAGTTACAGGGTATTGCTTTGCCCTATACGGGAGCCTGCTTTGAATCATGGGAGTCCCTGGGAGCAGAGCAGCCCCACTGTGGGGCCCAGGGAAGGGGCTCTGGGGGTCCCCCCGGGTGAGGAGGGGGGCTGCCTGGTGTGACTGTCTAGACAGGTCACTGTGGGGTTGGCTCCAACATTTTGCATGCTCTCCTAAGTAGAGGGCCGGGGCCCGAGGCTCACTGGGAGAGGAAGGACTTGGCTGCAGGCCCAGGAGCTACAGGTGTGATCAGGGAAGCCAGCCATGCTGGCAGCTCTGGGGAGAATGTCCTAGAGCCAGCCCATGTGTTGATTGTGTGGCTGGTACTCAGGTAGGTATCTGCGCTGTGCTTTGAGCTTGGGGTTTGGGCTGTCTGCACACTTGTCACTCAAGGGGGAAAGTAGACTCCACAGATCAGAGGCTCAGAAGGGAGGAGATGGGAATGGGTGGTGGGGTGTGGCCCACTGTGTGTTGTGGAGACAGGATTCTGGGCCTCCCCTGGAGGGAGGGAACAAGAGATAAAACAGGAGGCCGGAGAAGAGATAGAACAGAAAGTTGGGCAGATGTGAAGCACTCTGGTCTCCAGGCACCTTCCTGAGAATAAGAAAATGGCTCCAGTTCTGGGTGTACTGGGCCCCACGCGGGCACACAGTGCTTGCTAAGACCAGAGCAGGCTGGGCTTGATTCTCCACAGTGCCTACAGCGTTATTCAGTGAATACACTACATCGCTGTAACCAGTTGTGTGGATGGGGAAAGACAGGTCCCCAGTATGTGGAAGACAAGGCCCCCAAGCAAAGAGTTCAAACCTGCCCTTGGTTGTGACCATGTCAGATGGGTGTGAAGGCATCGACTGTTCTAGAAAGCCTTACTCCTATGCAGTCATTCTCAGTCATCGAGTGTGATCTTTCCTTTCTCTGCGGAGGTATCCCTCAAGCCCGTGTAATGTAGCTCATCTCTCCCTCTCCTCTTCCTCCAAACTTGGATAGTGATCGTGCCCTTGTTATTTCCTGAATTGCTTCCCTCCCCCGCCCAGCAGGAAGAAGCTTCCTTCCTTCAGAGGGAAATTTCTACCTCAAATCTTTCTCTTGCTAATATTCTTCTCCTCCTACAGGAAAACGCTAGTGCCTAATTCAGCTAAAAAAGAAAAGGAAAACAGCAGCTCTTCTGGAAAGAAAAAAAAAGGAGAGAAAACTTAAGGTAAGGAAACACAAGAGTAGAGAAAACCTTTTCTAGCTAAAAAATACATTTTTTTGCTTTAATTCTCATTCCCCTTCCCCCTGAGGGAATATCTAAAGTGTTCACCAGATTCTCAAGAGAGTTCATGACCCCAGAATTTTTAAAACAATTTCTATCGAAACACTTATGAAATCCCCTAAGAACAGGGCATAGAAAGTTCAGGGAGGTCTTATTAAATTTGCCTTATTCCACTGTCTGGGCTGTGGCAGGTTATTTCATTTCTTTTAAAAGCAGGAACATGACCATTGTTGTTTGTTTTCGAGTCTGGCTCAGATGCTCCCTAGAGTCCGATTCTCTTATTGCCAATTAGCAGGTGTCCCATTCTTCAGCCTGCCACCCTCCAAATTACCCTCTTGGTGTCAGCAAAGTTGTAATCCTAAAGCTGCCTTCACCTTGTCTTCCCCAAGCTCCAAGTGCCTCCCTCATTAGGAGTGAACGCCCCACCTCCACCTGTCTGACTCCCATTGCTGTGTTCTCCAGCCAGCCAGGCTGGTCAGTGCCCACCCACGGGCACCATGACTATCTGCCCGAAGGCTGTCACTCATCATATCCTTATCTTTCTTTGGTTCTCCAGAACCATCTTACTATTTAAGACCAGCTCTTTTGAACAAAGCGCCCTGCCTCTGTGCCCAGGAAACCTCACCACAGACCCAGCGCTGTGCACTCTAATTCTTCTCTGCCATGTCTACCTTTTTCACTGGTGTGTGTTTTCTGAGCATGGTATCTGCCTGGTGAGGCCAATAGTGCCTGGAACCTACCACAGAGAGCCCTCTGTATCTGAGGATTATGTGTGTGTTTGTGTGTGTGTGTTGTGAACAATTACAAAATTCAGAAAATATATATCCCTGTGCTGTACATGTTCAGACTTCTTTCTTCTTCTTCTTCTTCTCTAAACAATACACCATAGCAACCACTTACATAGCACTTACAATGCATTCTGCATGGTCTCAAGATAATGTAAAGTATATGGAGGAGGGAGGAGCACAGGTTCTATGTAGACCCTAGTAGTTTATAAAAGGGACCTGAGCAGTCCCAGGTTCTGATATCCATAGGCTGAAGTCCAAGCCCACCAATACCAAGGGCAATATTTTGTGCTTTGTTTATGTTATTAAAGCTTCTTTGACAGCACAGTACATCTTGATCCTCTTGTCCCCTCAGTTCCATCCTATTTATTGTTTCTACCAGGGACTGATGGTCAAATTACTGAAAAGTTCGTTGTTTTTTTTTGTCAGTCATGGGGTTTAAATTCAAGGCCTGGGTGCTGTCCCTGAGCACTTTTGCTCAGTCTACCACTTTGAGCCACAGTGCCACTTCAGGTTTTCTGGTGGTTAATTAGAAATAAGAGTCTCATGTACTTTTTTTCCTGGGCTGGATTTGGACTGCAGTCCTCAGATCTCAGCCCCCTGAGTAGCTAGGATCACAGGCGTGAGCCACTGGCACCTGGCATGGACGTTCTTATAAAATACAAATGCTCAGAGCGTCATCCTAGCTCCAGAAAGCTAACGCCCCAAATCTGTTTCCACAAAGTTCCCAGGTGAGTGCTCTGGTAATCCAGCGTGCTTTAGTTCTTCACTTCTCAAGTCTTTGAAAAGTTGGAATGATTTTTGTCAATGTGAATTATAACTATTAATATGAACTTACATTCAAACTGTGCCCAATGTATTATAAAATATTTATGTAGAACTGGGTGCTGGTGGTTTACACCTGTAATCCTAACTACTCAGGAGACGGAGATCTGAGAATTGCAGTTCAAAGCCAGCCCGGGAGGAAAGTTCATGAGACTCTTATTTCCAACTAACCACCAGAAAACCAGAAGCGGCGCTATGGTTCAAGTGGTAGAGTGCTAGCCTTGAGTTGAAGAGCTGAGGGACAGCGCCCAGGCCCAGAGTTAAACCCCATCAACAACAAAAAATTAAAATAAAATAAATTATATATTAGCGCGTTTACAGTAACCATAAACCTATCAGGTGTTAGCATAAACAACACATGCTTCAATAAAAATAACTATACTATCCTTAAGCAAAAAATTGTCTTTAGAAAAGAGCAATGTGGGGTTGGAGGTGTGTCTCAGTTGGTAGAGCGCTACTAGCCAGTGAGCAAAACCCACAGGTATTGAATTTGAATTCTAGTCTTATGCTGAAAAAGAAAAGAACAGCACAATTGTTTATATTTTTTGCCAGTAGCTTTAATGTCTAACTTAATAGATAGATAGATTTCATATCTGCTTCTGCATTCAGCCTGGTGTAATTTATAATTTGTGTGTTAAGTGAAGTAGCTAGAGAAAATTGAGATCATGCTAATGTGCGATTAGAACAAAGAAAAGGATAATTCTTAGATAAGTGTAGATATTTCTTTTTAATACTCTAAAATCTGATAGGAGTTTTTGAAGGGTCACTTGCAATGTGAAATATTAAACAACAAAAGTAAACTATTTGAGCTGTGTATACTGTGCAGTAGGAAAGTAACATAAATGAAGAAGGCCTTAGTACTATTACAAATATTGTGTGTGCGTGTGTGTGTGTGTGTGTTTGGGTCCAGTCGTGGGGCCTGAACTCTGAGCCTGGACACTGTCCCTCAGCTCTTCAGCTCAAGGCTAGCGCTCTACCACTTGAGCCACAGCACCACTTCTGGCTTTTTTCTTTTTGCTTATGTGGTGCTGAGAAATCGAACCCAGGGCCTCATGCATGCAAGGCAAGCACTCTACCACTGAGCCACCTTCCCAGCCCCTGTGTGTGTGTTTTGAACTCAGGGCCTGGATGTTGTCCTGATCTTTTTGGCTCAAGACTAGCATTCTACTACTTTAACCACAGCCCAGCTTCTGGCTTTTTTGGAAGTTTATTGGAGACAATAGTCTTTTGGACTTTCCTGCCTGGGCTGACTTTGAACCATGATCTTCAGATCTCAGCCTTCTGAGCTTATAGCTAGGATTACAGCTGTGCGTCTGCTGAAAGAGTCCTGGAGAGAGCCAGGGGTTATCTTTGATTGATAGAAAGGATAGAAAATAATTTGTTTTAATATTTTCTATTTTATTGTAAAGATGCTGTGCAGAGGGGTTACAGTTACATGAATGAGGTAATGAGTACATTTCTGGTCAAACATTGTTACCCACTCCTTTGTTTTTCTCCTACTCTCCCTTCCCTTCACCACTCCTCCCCTTCTCCCCCAAAGTTGTGAAGTTCATTTCCAACATAATGTCTTCTGAGTATCATTGTTGCAATGGGTCATCCTTTGTCCTTGTTTCAGCATTTTGTTATTCCCTCTCCCATCAGAAAAATGTATATACAAGACACAGGGTACCAGAAACAAAGACAGTGGTTGCCAGGGATAAACCAATGGAAAAAGAAAAATGAAATAAAATAAGAAGAAAGAACTAGATACAGTGCATTGGTGACAAAAAAAAGACCTATTGTTTCCATGTCTTGGAGTTCATTTCAATTAGCATCATTTTGTATGGTCATATGTACATAGCTATGCGCTATTGTGATTCTCTGCCAGGACTATCCTAGGCATATACTAATCATTGCAAGTGAAGGAAACCGTAGAGCCTATGTTTCTTTGGGTCTGGCTTACTTCACTTAAAGCAATATAGAGGTTCCTCAAAAGACTAAACATAGAACTGCCCTATGATCCAGCAATCCCACTCCTGGGCATTTATCCAAATGATCACAAGCAAGGCCAGACTAAAGCTACCAGCACAACTATGTTCATTGCAGCATTATTTACCATAGCTAAGATATGGAACTAACCCCTCAATAGATGAATGGATCAAGAAAATATCACACACACACACACACACACACACACACACACACACACACGAATTTTATGCTTCTACCAGAAAGAATGACATCATCCCCTTTCATAAGGAAAAGGAAATAATTTTTAAAGTGGGAAAGAACTTAATGTAGATTTGCTGAACATCTGCCAGAGCAATGGTAGGGATGACATACAGATTTAGCTAGTGAGTGTCAAAATCTGGGATTTAAATCCTGGCAGTAGAGCTCTGGAATGTATGTCGTAAACCACTAGACTATTCTACTAAACCTGACTCAATTCTTAATGACTTCTCACAGTTATGTGTTCTTTCCCCCACTGCTTTAAGAAAAAACCCTAAGGCTGAGGGGTTAAGGCAGCTCAAACTGAAGTATCTCTAGGGGTTGGGTGAGTATAGGTGTTAGGAAAATGGAGGAAAAAGAAAAAAGGCTGGGCTCAATCTTCAGCAGGCTAGCTAGGGCTGTTTATTGAGGCATGGTGAGGGGCATAACCTTCCCACAGGAATGGAAGTCAGGCAAGGAGGTGGATTTGGGGTCTGGCTTAGATGGGTCTTAACAAGGAAACAAAGGGGTGAAAACAAGGCTGTAGTTACTCAGAGGCTAGGGAAGGGTACTTTCAGCTAGGTCCAGAATGGAATGTCCTGCCTAGGGTGACGAGGACTTTCAGCCAGGCCTAGGTTGGAGTGACCTGCTTGTGGTCAAGCAGGTTGGTGTGCACCTGGTGTCTTGCTTGGCCTGGGAAAATAAGGCGAGGGTCAGTCTGACCTGGGGATTTAAGGTGAGAGTCAGCCTTTCATATCCCATCTTTTTTTCTTCTTCTAGATATGTAAAGATTGGGACAGGAGGGGGAATGGTAAGTCCTTCAATAAGGATTACTGTTAGAAGACCTCCCCTCTCCCCCACATTTCCAATTTTCTAAGACTTTATCTAGTTCTCTCAATATCTGCTGGCATCCAAGTCTTCATCATGATATATATTATAGCACTCCTAACCAGTCTGTGAGACTTATCTCCAATTAACCACCAGAAAACTGGAAGTGGAGCTGTGGCTCAAGTGGAAGAGCTCTCACCTGGTGCTGAATTGCTGAGAGACAACACCCCAGGCCCAGAGTTCAAGACCCATGACTGACAAAAAAAAAATAAAAGGTAAGATAACTCAGCTACTATGACAGAAAGACAAAACAGTGGCAGGAACATTGGTTGTGGCAAAATCCACACATCACCTCAAGGACCATTCAGGTGTATCAGCTAGCTATTTGTAGGTAACAAACAACCCCGTAACTCTGTAGCTTAAAACAAGAAGCATTCATGCCACATTTGTGGCTCACACCTGTAATCCTAGCTACTCAGAAGGCTGAGATCTGAGAATCATGGATTGAAGTCAGCCTGGGTAAGATGGTTTGTGAGACTCTTATCTCCAATTAACCAGCCAAAAGCAGAAGTGGAACTGTGGCTCAAGTGGTCCAGTCTTGAGCAAAAACATAAGGGATAACACCTAGGCCCTCAGGTACCAATAAATAAATCCATAAACTATTATTAACAGTCTGTGGATCTTGTAGATGGTTCTAATGTTAATTGGATGTATTCAAGCACTTGGTAGTCAACAGATACATTAGCTTCCAGTTGGCTTTGCTGGTTTAGCTCAGCTCCTTAATATGTCTTGGGTCTTGACTTGGACCATGGTGACTCCTTGTCTTGTTTGCTATGGCCTCTCACCCCCCAGCAGGATAGCACAGCCTTACTCATGTGATATCTTGGGAGGGTTCCTGAAAAGAGAAAGTGTAACAAGCCCTCATGGGTTCAAACCCAGAGCTGGCACATAGTCATTTCTGTCAGGTTCTATTGACCAAGGCAGGTCAGAGGGCAAACCTGGAGATCAAGAGGGGAAAAACAAATACCAACTCCTCATAGAAGAATTGTAGAGTGACTTTACAAAATGTGTGGACATTGGGAGGGGTAAAGAATTGAGGCCATTTGGACTTTAACCTACTATACCTAATCTTTCAAGTTTTCAGAAGACAGAAACCTAGATTTCTATTTGGAATCTTTAGAGATGTAAATGTCAGCTAGTTCACAAGCTTTTTAAATAAATAAAGGTCTATTTTTATTTTTATTATAATGCCATCAGCACTAGAAAGCACTAGAATGAGAAAACACAAAAGAATAATCATAATTTTAATGCTACCTCCTAGAAAAAATGTTTCATTTTAATTTTTCTTTATATAAATTGAGCATACAAAGGTATTTCAATGGAATATTTCCATATACTCATATATTGTACTTTGATTAAATTCATCTCTCTATTTTATTTTCTTGTCCTTCTGCTGGGGATTGAACTCAGAGCCTCACAAAAAATTTGCTAGGCAGATACTCTGTCACTTGAGTCACACCTTCAGCCCCTTATTGCATTGGTTATTTTCAAAGTAGGGTCTTGCTTTTTGCTAGGCCAGCCTTGGTTGCAAAACTTCTCTTTCCCTGGGACTAAAGGGCATGCACCCAGCCATTGGTTGAGATGGAATTTTATGAACTTTCATGTCTAGATTGTTGTGACTAGCACTGCTGTAAACATGGCTGTCACCTGTCTCCATTTCATGCTGACTTATGTCTTAGACTGATACAGTGAGATCATATTATTAAATCATATATTGTTGTCATATGTATTAATTACATATGCAATTTTTAGTTTTTTGAGACACCTCCATATTGATTTCCATAGTAGCTACACCAATTTATTCTTCTACCAAGGGTTTCTTAATGATGACCATTCTGATTGGGGTGAGAGGATCTCAGTGTTGTTTCGATTGGCATTTCTTTTATGGCTAAGTATATTGAACATTTCTTCATGTCTATGTCTATGTTTCAAGTGTTTTCTCTGTGATTTTGTGTACTGCTTTCTAAGTTTGAAATCTTATAAAAGATGTTTAATTTATTTTTTGGTTGTGGAGCTTGAACTCAGGGCCTGGGCACACTGTCCCTGAGCTTTTCTGGTCAAGGCTATTATTCTACTACTTTGAGCCACAGTACCACTCCCAGTTTTCTGGTGGCTTCTGATCTTGATCCTTAGATATCAACCTCCTGAGAAGCTAAGATTACAAGGGTAAGCCACCAACATCTGGCTTATACTAAGATTTTTGATCCATTCTATACAGGATAATCTTTATACAGGGAGAGATAAGGATATAGTTTTCAAGTATTTCATTTGGATATTTTTTTGTGTGTATATATTTACCAAGAAAATTGGTCTTTAAATTCTTTTGTTTTTGTGTCCTTACTCAGTTTTGGTATCAGGGTAAGATGGACCTTAGAGATTGAGCATTATTTCTCTTTCTCTTTTTATGCCTTAGTTTGAGGTGCTTTAAAGTTAGCTTTTCCTTAAAAGTCTGATGAGATTTGGTAGTCAGTCCATCTGGCCCTGAGTGTCTCTTTGTTGGGAAACTATTACTACTACAACCTCATTTGTAACTATCAATCTGTTTAAATGGTTAATGTCTTCTTGGGTCAATTTAGATAAATCATAAGCATCTAGAAATTTGTTTCTTCTGAATTTTCCAGTTCATTAGAATATAACTTTTTCAAATTTATTTTGTAATTGTTATTATAAAGGTAATGTATACAGGGGTTACAGTTACATAAATCAGATAATAAGTGCATTTCTTTTTGGACACTGTTATCCCTTCCCTTACTATTGCAGTTTCCCCCTCTCATCCCCACCCACAAGTTGTATAGTTCATTTTCAACATAGCATCTAGTGTGTATAACTGCTGCATTTCTTTTTTTTTGTTGTTGTTATTGGTCACTGGGCTTGAACTCTGGACTTGGGCACTGTCCCTCAGCTCTTCAGCTCAAGGTTAGCGCTCTACCACTTGAGCCACAGAGCCACTTCCAGTTTTCTGATGGTTTATTGGAGATAAAATGCTCACGGACTTCCTGCCTGGACTGACTTTGAACCTCGATCCTCAGATCTCAGCCTCCTGAGTAGCTAGGATTACAGGCGTGAGCCAGACATGGGTTGATGTTTTCTTTTTCTTTTTTCTTTTTTTTAGTTTCTATCCCATTTCTTCTTGTCCTTTATTATTTCTTCCTTTCTACTTTTTTGAGGTTTGGTTTGTTTTTGTCCTTCTAAGAGCCTGAAGGTTATTTCAAATTTCTTGAGTGTGTTAAGACTTGCTTTATGTCCTAAAATATGATCTCTTTGGGGGGAAAGTTCCGTGGGCTGCTGAGAATATGTATTCTTCAGCTGCTGAGTGTAATATTCTGTAATTGTCAGCTAAATCAATTTGATCTATAGAGTTTAATTCTGAAGTGTCTATATTGATTTTTTTGTCTGGATGACATATCTCTTAATGAGAATAGGATATTGGCTCATATACTGTATTATTCATTTGGGGTTTATCTGTGCTTTTATATCCTATAGTGTTTATTAAATTTGGTGTGTTGATGTTCAGTGTGTATATGTTTACAATTGTGTACTCTCTTGATGGCTTGTCTTTTCTGCTTAATTTCAAAGTATACTTTGTTAGTATCACTATTCCTGTTTGTTTTCAGATTCTAATTCTTTGGAAATCTTTTCATTTCACTTTAAGCCAGAGAGTGTGAGCCAGCGAGGTGTGTTTCTTCTAGACAACAAACTTTTTTTGTATTTGTGCTGGTCCTAGAGCTAGAACTTAGGACCTGGGTGTTGTCTCTGAGCTTTTTGCCCAAGGCTATTACGCTACCAATTGAGCCACAGTTCTACATTCAACTTTTTGGTCGTTAGAGATTAGAGTCTCATGGACTTTCCTGCCCAGGCTGGCTTAAAACTGTGATTCTTAGATTTCAACCTCTTGAGTAGCTAGGATTATAAATTTGAGTGCAGTGCCCAGTAAGAATTTAATTTTTTTAATCCAATCTATCAATCTCTGTCTTTTGCATAAAGAATTGAGACTATTAACATTCACAATTATTGAAATGTATATTGTAATTTCTGTCTTTTTTGTTTTTGTAATGTTTATTTCTGAATACTCAGTTTGTTTGTCTATTTATCAAGTGAGATTTATTGTTTCCTGTATTTTCTTGGTTGTGCTTATCTTCTCTTGGGAAGATTCTTTTCTAGTCTTGTCTGTAGATTATCTTAAAAACCTTTCTGTATTGAGCTTAGTGAAGAGACTGAGACAAGATATTCCCTTTACACCAGGTGCCAGTTGCTCAAGCCTACAATCCTAGTTACTCAGGAAGCTGAAATCTGAGGGTCATAGTTCAAAGCCAGCCCAGGCAGGAAAGTCTCTGAGATACTTATCTCCAATAACCAGCAAAAAGCTAGAAATGGAGCTTTGGCTCAGGTGAATTCAAGATCTAGTTCTGGCATACACACACACACACACACACACACACACACTCACACACACACACACACACACACACACACATCTTCCTACATCCAGGATGCTGGAAATAAGTGGTTTGATCATGTGATGACTCATGGTTAAAGAGGATCCGGTCATAAGTTGTTAGTAAGAGGCTAAGAAAGCAAGCTCAGCGAGTGGTCCTCTCATTTCTTCTTTTCTAGTATTAATTAATTAATTAATTTTTACTACCTGTTTGGGTATGAACACCCTTTGAGAGCAGCCATCTAACTGTTCATGGATTTTCCATCTGCCTGACACGAAGGCTGATGTCAGTGTGTTTAGCCATCTTTACATACCATGCAAGCAAGCTCCATCCACTTTCGTTCCTTCTCTTTGCTTTTTCTTCCCCCTTAGGTAAGACAAGTAGGAATTTAATCAAATGGAAGGACTCTTATTTCTGTAGCACTTTGACAAGATAAGTTTGAGAGGGAAGCCACATCAAAAAGAAAACCCAGGCTACCATTGAAAATGACTCAGTCGAAGTCTTCACCTTCTATGAGGCACCCAAAGGAAGCACAGGGCATTTCACGGTTTCCATTTTGGTGACCATTTTATAGTACATGTGCAAGAGACCCATGACACAACATTTCCACATCACCTCCTGTTGGCAAATCAATTCTGGGCCCCAAGTAAACTTTCACCCAATTGCCACAAAAAGATATAGGACCCTTCTATTACCAGGGGACCATTTCTAACCAAATGAAAGCCAAGGAACCAGACGATCAAACTTAAACCTCTGAGTGATCTCAGGCAAGTTGTTAACCATTCTAAATATAAGTTTGATGTCCTATAAAATCATAATTTGTAGCTAGGCGCTGGGGGCTCCTGCCTGTAATCCTAGCTATTCAGGAGGCTAAGATCTAAGGGTTGCAGTTCAAAGCCAGCCCAGACAGAAAAGTCCCTGTGGGGCTTTTTTATTCCACTTTAAAAAATTCTTTATTGGTATTATGTGATTACATAAATTTCACAGTATTTGGGGTAGTGATACTTAGCTAAAGTCATAACCACATTTTAACCTTTACAAGGTAAACTGTCATTATCATTGTCTATAAAGCTTATGAACTCTACGAACTTTGACAACACAAACTGAGCGATATGTACATTTCTTTCCTTTTGCGTGGTGTCAGCTGTTCCCTCTTTCTTTCTCATTCCCTCCCTCACTGCCCTTGAGTTGCTCAGTTCGTTTTCATCAGTGTCCAGTGCAGCTGATGGCCCCTCTGCTGTATTTTTTCACCTGTTTCCCTCTGATTCTGTGCCCTCCTCCTCAGATGTGCCCATGTATATACCACATGTGGGATCAAGAACATAAAATCATCTAAAAGTGATGTGACAAATTAAGAGGTCCTTTGTTTCTTGAGTCTTGTTTACTTTGTCATATCTTGCTGCGTTTGGAATTTAACATCTACATATCAGGGAGACCATGTGCCCTGTAAGACTCATCTTGCCAGAAGTAGCGCTGTGGCTCAAGTGGTAGAGTGCTAGCCTTGAACACAGAGAGGCTCAGGGACTGTGCCCAGGTCCTGAGTTCAAGCCCCAGGACTGGCAAAAAACAAACAAACAAACATAATTTATATTAGGTGAGATAATGATAAATACTGACCTGAGAACATAATTACAAGGCTTAAATGAGGTTTAATACATATAACATACTTACATATAACATACCTAGCACCTGGCTGGGCCCAATGGAGACACTAAGAAAGTTCACCTCTGTTATTTTTGGAATGTCTTCAGTCTTGCAGGTGACAGGGAAATAAAAGGGCGTGGGCAAATGCATCAGTCTAAAATAGATTGTCCAAGGTGCGCAGAAAACACTTGGCCCCTAAGGCAGTGAACTGTTTCCCATGGAGGGATGTTTGTGGGAATTGGGTGAAGACTTGAACTAAATGAGGCACAGAGCAAGGATGACTTCTGCCATCCTGGAGGCCCGAATGGAGGCAAAGCTTTATGTTCTGACACATCTGGATGAAAGTGGGAAGAGCTTGTGCTCTAAATACTTGAGGCCAAGGAAGGAGATGATGAGCCCTGGAGGGGAAAGCTTGAAGATCAGCCCAGAGAATGGGTGAAAATGATGAGTAAATAAAAAGTAAGAAAACAGAAAAGGTTTGCCCAACCTTCACCCTCTCCCTATTCTCCAGCTTTGTCACACCACCTTGAAGCTGAGAAGGATATACTGTCTGGCTGGGGAGGGACTGGTTTAGGATTGCGAATACAGACAGCCAAAGCCCTTGTTTACTTGAGGAGAGAACCTTCCTATGAAAAAGAACAGGGCCTCAGACTTGGCAGGGGTAATCGTTCAGCATCTGTTCTCATAGGACAGAATCCCCAGTGGACTGGCAGGAAGCCGGTGGGAGCCAGGCTACATTTAGCACCTTGGGTGCTGGAGAAGCCTGAACCAGCCACTTAGAACAGAATACCTCTCTCCCTTCTGTTGATTCAGGATGATTTTCACAAATGGACTCTTCAATGAAAGCCATGCCCTGGGAGTGGGTTGCCATGGTGTTATGATGGTTTTAACAGTGAGGCTAAATGGCTTCCCTTGAGCCATGCAGCTTTTAACTGCTGATTTTGAATCTTAATTTCTCCTCCTTGGAGAGAG
Source organism: Dipodomys merriami (assembly GCF_024711535.1). Classification (NCBI taxonomy): domain Eukaryota; kingdom Metazoa; phylum Chordata; class Mammalia; order Rodentia; family Heteromyidae; genus Dipodomys; species Dipodomys merriami. The sequence continues at coordinate 43,033,702 of NW_027206512.1, read as the reverse complement.
AGAGAGACAGAGAGAGATAGAGAGAGAGACAGAGAGAGAGACAGAGAGAGAGAGGAGAGAGAGAGAGAGAGAGAGAGAGAGAGAGGGAGGGAGGGAGAAACAGATAGATATGTCCTGGGAGAAGCTGCGGAGGTGGGTGGATTTCATTTGAAATAATTTATGCCATAGGCAGAAGTGAAAGGCTTAGAGTAATGTGGTGTTGGCTGTGCACACCTGCAATCCCAGCATTCAGGAGGAGGAAGGCAGAGAAGCCAGAGTGGGAGACTGGCCTGTGGTAGGGAGAAGTGGGAATACAGGCATACAGACGCTAGGCTCTGTGCTCTTAGCTGTTGCCTCCCTGTCTGCTTGGGTTCATCAACCAGCTTTGGTTCAAGTTTCATCCCTCTATGATTTCAGATTCAAATCTGTCATTCCTCTACCCCATATTCTATGGAAAGGTTAGAGCCAAAAGGGTTAAAGGTGTAGCTCAAGTGACAAGAGTTTTTGTCTAACAAATGCAAATCCCTGAGTTCAAAATCTACATTACCGGGGCTGGTAGGGCCCAGTGGTAGAGCGCTTGCCTTGCATGCATGAGGCCCTGGGTTCGATTCCTCAGCACCACATAAGCCGAAAAAAAGCCGGAAGTGGCGCTGTGGCTCAAGTGGTAGAGCACTAGCCTTGAGCTGAAGAGCTGAGGGACAGCGCCCAGGCCCAGAGTTCAGGCCCCACAACCAGACCCCCCCAAAAAACAAAAACCAAACCAAAACAAAAATCTACATTACCAAAATAAAATAAAATAGTTCTCAGGAGTAGTATTTTTCCTTTAGAAAAATATACATATTTCCAGTTCTTATTACGGTTATTTTAAAGTAAAATAATGAAAATATGACTATAAGTCACAAAAAATAGTTGATACATGCCTAACAAAAATTATTTCCCTCAGAGTTCCCAAGAATCAATAGTAATATAAAGCTCATGCTAACTCACACTGATGTGTAAGCAGAGCTTTATGAAGTATATTGTAGTGTCCTAGTGACTTATTGTAGTATATTACTCTGAATTTGGAGCCAGACCAGAGTCACCATTTTTGTTGATTGTGCCCAGAAAGCACTTCTCTCTTTGGGTCTCTTATGAGACTAGTAAGATAATGATTAAAGCAGGAATTATCTCAGAGCTTCACTAAGTAACATCTCACCAGGATCTGAGGACCAGAACACTATACCCAAGCTCTTCATGGTGGATTGGACTTCCTTCTCCCATGGCAGCCAGGACTGAAGAACAAACATCCCACTGAAGGACCTTTGGAAGTCACATAGTTTCATATGTCCCACCCACATCAAGGGTCAGGGAATTTTAGATCCTACCTCTTGGCAGGAGCAGGGTCAAAACATGTGCTATACTAGCATCTTGTGCAGAATGTTTGCAAACTTCCTGGTTCTCCTCAAAGAATGGACATCACTCAGTTCAGTGCTCACAAGAGCCCCCTCTGAAATGTCTGGGAGACACACAGGTGTGCAGCTCACTGAGTTGGTCTCCAAGGTATACTGTCTTTCATTACAAACAGCTCTATGATGCCATCTACCTCCTGGATATTGTCACTGTCCTTGATTCTGAAAGAGCTTTGGGAGGCCGGTCATGGTTCTCTGGGCACAGCTCAGCAGGGGACAGCTGCTGAAGGAAGATGAGTTTTCCTTGGCCTTGAACTTCCTGTTCTCAGAGTTGCTGCAAAGGAGAGACTGAGGTGAAGTAGAGGTTTTGGTAGGTCAACAGCAGGCAATTGGACGCTCCCATAGCCCAGTGCTTACCATTATTAAGCTCCTCCTGAAAACCAGATGGCATGCAACCTATGTTCCTCTTATTACATCTAACTTGTCTTCTTATAGTGCCTAATCGACACTATGGTCATCCTTACTTTGCAAATAGGACAACAGTGTCCACAGTGGTCAGGTGGCTCACCCAAGGGCAACTCTCTGGCAGCAGATAGAGGCTAGATCTGAATTCAGGTGATATCTGAATGAAAAGGCGCCATGGCGGTCTGAGTTTAAACATGGAGGGCAGGCGTGGCTTCACTCTGCCTTGGGTGATCCTTGCCTCCTGGTTGACTCCATATCCTCCCTGGCTGAGGGCAGAGGTTTCTCTGTCTGTCTCTGTCTCTGTCTGTCTGTCTGTTTCTCTCTCTCTCTCTCTCTCTCTCTCTCTCTCTCTCTCTCTCTCTCTCTCTCTCTCTCTCTCTCTCTCTCTCTCTCTCCCCCTCTCTCTCTCTCTCTCTTACACACACACACACACACACACACTCCTAAGTCAGAAACTCAGGGGTCTGAGAAAGTACAGGATTTGAAGCTGCGAGAGAGCCGCTGTCAGACCTGGGCTCTCCGTGACCCACGTTATCTTCCAGGGATTGTAGGTTCCCATCTGCCAAAGCGAGTGTAAGACCCACACTTGTGACTGTGAATGAACCTGAAACACTTCTCTGTGGCATCCAGAACTTTCTCCACTTCCACACCTAGTGAAATTTGCCAGCCACTTCAGAAACCCAGCACAAATGACACAGTGAAAACAGACACTCAGGGCACTCAGAGACAGGAAGGAAGGGTGGTGATGACTACCTTCCACCTTATCGCTGCCTTCCAAGCCCTGTCCAGCTCATGGCCCCATCTCCTGTTCCTCTGGTCTTTTCAGATTGAAACCTGAACAGTGGAGTGTGACTTCTGCCCTGTGTTTACACTGAAGCCACATGGTGGGATCTGTTGGGAGGGAGCCCAGGCCCGTGGCCTGTGCTGGTCCATCAGTACTGGGTCCTGAACTGAAATGCTATCATGTCTCCATTTTCCCTGTGCTGCTCGGGTGTGCGGCTGAGCCCTCTCCCAGGCAGGCTGATTTGTGAATGTGCTGAACCCCGCTGCCCTGGCAGCCTAACCACAGAGCCCTGTTTTGCTTCTCCTCCGGATACACCTGCTAAGAAGACTGGGTTAACTGAGGCTGCAGGCCCTGGTGGGTTTTACTTGTAAAAAGATTGTATCCTCCAGATAAACCTGTGTACTGTGTATGTGTGCTGAGAACTTACTGAGGCGGGAAACTAAGGAAATGTATTTGTTTGTGTTTTCTTTTGGGTACAGGATGATTGTTCCTAGTTCTTACTTCTTGTTTAAATGAGCATTCTCCATTTACCTCAGTCATATTCCCTAAAGAATATCAACCTAGCTGGGTGTTGATGGCTTGTGGCTGTAATCCTAGCTACTCAAGAGGCTGAGATCTAAGGATCATGATTCAAAGCCAGCATGGGCAGGAAAGTCTATGAGACTCTTATCTCCAAATAACCACTAGAACATTGACTCATAAACTGATGCTGGACCTTTTGCCATGTAGTCATCTTTTGTGGTCAAGAAAAAAAGACTGTTGGAAGCTAATTCATCTTTACTATCTAATACTTTCTCTCCCTCTCTCTCTCTCTTTTAGAAGACAAAAACAACAGGGGCTCAGTAGTAGAGCAGTGCTTATTATGTGTAAGGGTATGTGTTTAACCTTTCCACCCTGCCCCCAACACCACAAAGAAATAAATATAGGAATAAGAAATAATCAAATGAGCCCAGGCCTCAAATTTAGAGTCTTTTGTTAAATACAGTTGTCTAGTCAAATATTACAATATGGCCAGCTGTAGTGGTACATGTCTATAATCTCAGCACTCAAGAGACTAAGATAGAAGTTTAGTAATTTTGAGGTCAGCCAGGGCCATATATTTCTAGGCCAGGCTGGGCTATAATACTGAAATCTCTCAATCCCTCCCCCTCAACAAACACTAGAAATACATTATAATATTATCCAGAATTTGAAAATACAGTTTTATTCTGATTATGTCTAGGATTATCTTAAATTATGTTATGAAAGAGAAGATTGCCATTTACTTTAGAGATAAACATGTCTCCTTTTAAACTATACAGGTAGGTACCAGTGGCTCACACCTGTAATCCTAGGTACTCAGGAGACTGAGATCTGAGGATCATAGTTCTAAGCCAGCCCAGGCAAGAAAGTCTGTGAACTCTTTTTTTTTTTTTTTTTTTTTTTGGTCGGTCGTGGGGCTTGAACTCTGGGCCTGGGTGCTGTCCCTCAGCTCTTCAGCTCAAGGTGAGCGATCTACCACTTGAGCCACAGTGCCACTTCGGGTTTTCTGGTGGTTTATTGGAGATAAGAGTCTCATGGACTTTCCTGACTGGGCTGGCTTTGAACTGCGATCAGAGCACTAGCTCTGAGCATAAAAGAGGTTTAGGGACAGTGCCCAGACCCTGAGTTCAAGCCCCAGGACCGGCAAACCAAACAGACAAAAAAAAACCACTCAAATTTCAAAAATCAGTTAAAGAAAAAAATATGAAATTAATTGTATGAGTGCTATTCATAAATGATAGAAGTAAGGAATATCATATGCAGGGGTATTTGAATATAATAGACACTGGGAAGGGAAGACACAGATATTTAATGTCTGAACTGGGCTTCGGAGCTGGACACATTTGGTTTTAAACCACTGTCTACATCTCTGGGAGGAGGACCTGAGTAATCTAGTTCCATATATATAAGATCATAAGTATATTTTGTTACTCACTTTTTGGGATATTTGTGAAGAAAATCCATGGAAGGCTAAATAAAGGCTCTTTAGTATCTTCTCAATAAAATTAGCCAGTTATAACTATTGCCACAGAACTGATTTCTACCTCTCAGAATAGTGTGTTCACAAGCACAGTGCCTGGTGTGTCCTTAGTGCTCAGTCTTGCTGCTGTTGCCGTAAACACCATGTGTCATAGCTGAATGCTGCTGAAATGCAGGTGCAAATTTGTCTTCTCTTGTCCTAGAAGTGCAACTGATATCTGAGGGGAAAACTTGGAAAGGATAAAGAAGACAGCAAGAGGACATAGAGGAAGAAGTTCTGGCATCCATGATCAGAACAGAGAAGGAAGGTGATTGTGTGGGAAGTCTCAGACTTCAGTAGAGTTACAAGCAAGGTTTGGTCAAGGTGGTGAGTTCTGGAGCCAAAATCCATGATTGGGGAAACACTTGTTTTCTGTTTAGTCACTCATTGGGAGCGGCTCCTAGGATGGTGGTGGCGGATGGGCAGCCCTGAGTGACAATCGTGCTTCCCATGATGAAAGAGCCAGTGGTGCATTTTCATGGTTGCCAGACATATCTTCTCCATCTTGTTTTATTATTCTGTTTTGTTATAGTTACATAAGTCAGATAAAGAGTACAATTCTTTTGGGACAATGTTACCCCTTCCCTCCCTCTCTCTCCCAGTTTTTCCCTCCCATCAGCAAATCTTCCCTTCCTTTCCCCCAGGCCATTCATCATTAACTAACAACTGGGCCATTTTGACCCAGAGAGATGAGAGAGAAATCTTTCACACCTGAAGGTAACGTGTAATATCTGAGGCCTGCAGACATGGCTGTTGTATGATTTCCTTTTGTTCCTGTCCAACTACCAAGCCAAACAAATGACTTACTTTGAAGTCCCCCACCCACCTCATTGTGGGGCTTGAACTCTGAGCCTGGGTGCTATCCCTGAGCGCTTCTGCTCCAGGTGAGTGCTCTACCACTTGAGCCACAGTGCCACTTCCGGTTTTCTGGTAGTTAATTGGAGATGTCTTATGGATTTTCCTGCCTGGGCTGGCTTTGAACTGTGATCCTCAGATCTCAGCCTCCTGGGTAGCTAGGATTACAGAGTCAGCCACCAGGCCCGGCCTGATCACACCTCTTCATTTGCCTTTTAGCTATCCCTTGGGGTTTCAGAAGTTTTGCATTTCAGGCAGATTCAAACACCATTGATACTAGAATACAAATGAGATCTAATATAGTCCTCCAAATGGCAGTCATTGGTCCGTGATCCAGTCCACTGAGAGGTTTAGCCTTCATGCTGCTTTGGAGCCAATGTCTTTAAGATTGGAAGCTTCTGTATTCTAAAAATGGTTGATTTCTCACTTCTTTAGAAAACTAGTCTATGTGGACAATGAGCCTGAATTTCTACATCATAGTGTTCTTTATCTAGGTTGAAAGAGGCTGGTCCTCAAGGCGAGGTCCTCCTGGCTGCTTTATGCCCTATCATCCACAGACCATGCATACGGTCTCACACTTGGCAGGATTCACTGATTTATATTTTATGTGGTCTTTGTGTAGATCTTCAATATTAACCTTCTTTCTTTTTCTTAAAATAATGTTTCAGTAGCCTCATGGCTGCATAGCTAAGACTACCAGCTTCCCTTGCAGCTAGGTGAGGCCATGTGACTAACATCTAGCCCAATGGGGTGGAAGTGGAACTGATGTTTAGAACTTGTGGACTGTGTTGGGCTGGGAAGGTGGCTCAGTGGTAGAGCGCTTGCCTTGTATGCATGAGGCCCTGGGTTCGATTCCTCAGCACCACATAAGCAGAAAAAAAAAAGCCAGAAGTGGTGCTATGGCTGAAGTGGTAGAGCACTAGCCTTGAGCTGAAGAGGTGAGGGATAGCGCCCAGGCCCAGAGTTCAGGCCCCACCATCGGACGCCCCCCCCCAAAAAAAAAGAACTTGTAGACTTTTAAAGGAAGTCAGGAAGTCCTCTCTTGCTCCTTTTTCTTCCTGCCAGCTGAAATATGCATATAATAGTGGGAGCTGTAATAGCCATTTGATATTACAAGGTATTAGCTATATATTGAGAATGCAGAGCAAAAGATTAGGGCACTGGATCCTCATGATCATGGAGCCACATACCAGACTCCATGTTTAGACTCTTACATAAAAAAACAAACAAACTTCCATTTTGGTGTATTGTTTTAACTACAGTTAAAATATATACTGTAGGACTGGGAAGTTGGCTCAGTGGCACTTGCCTTGCATGCCTGAGGCCCTTGGTTCGATTCCTCAGCACCACATAAGCAAAAAGAAAAAAAACGGAAGTGGCGCTGTGGCTCAAGTGGTAGAGCGCTAGCCTTGAGCTGAAGAGCTGAGGGACTGTATATATTTACATACTATATACAACATTCAATTCTATTCTGTGTACTATGTATAATATATACTACAATATATTCCTGTGGGCAGTTGTGTCAATGGGCCCTGGCTTAGATCAAGAAACTTTGGAACTGAGGTATGATGAAAAAGACAGGTCACGATTTTGCTAGTGGTTTTGGTTGTGCAAGAAACCTGTGTTGGCAGCATCCAATCAGATTGCACTAAGAGGATGTGTGCTATTGGGACACCTTTAGGATGTCTTCTAGGCTCTGTTTGCTGGTGGCGGCTGGAAGGTGGCTATGAACTGTTGTGTGCTAATGACGCAGTTGGGCCACCATTACCTACACCCACTTCTTGGGTGTGCGGACTTCTGTACCACATTCTCACTTCTTTTTCCTCTCCATCCCAATTTTATTTATTTTCTTACTTATTTGCCTTTGTACTGGCACTTGGGCTTAAACTCAAGAATCTGGGTGCCACTCTTAATTTGTTTTGCTCAATGCTTGTGCTTTGCCACTTGAGTCACACCTCCGCTTCTGCCTTTTTCTAGTTAGTTGGAGATTAGAGTCTACCTGACTTTCTGCCCAGGCTGACTTTGAACCATGATCTTCAGATCCTCCTGAGTAGCTAGGATTACAGGCGTGAGCCACAAGCACCAGGTTTCCATCTCAACTTTGAAGGTCATACTTCAGCAGGTAGTTTTCCCTCCTCTTCTCAGCAGTGCCCTCCTCATAGATGTGAAGGAGAAACTTCTCACTTTTCTAGCCCCAAGGGGCTAACCATGAAACCACCGGGGATCCTAACTGTTTCAATCTGAGCAGAGTCTCCCGGGCCAAAAAGCTGGTACAGGCTTCCCTGGGGCAGATACTCAACAGGTTACCGCCGTCCTTAAAATGGTAAATGAAACTGAGTGAATGCAATCTCAGTAGTCACAGCAATAACAGCCTATTTAGGGGAAACCATGACCAAGGTCCTTCCCAGCAAGGACTATTTGGGGGAAGAGAAGAATTATTTAGTGAGCACTTCAGGGGCTGGAAATCTTGTATACATTTTTCTTTTTCAAATTTTCTTCATTGTCTTTAAGTAGTTTATACGAAAGGGTTTCAATTCAGTGTGTTGGTTTATGAGTTTAATGTATCTTGATCAATGTCACCCACCCTTTCCATCCTTCTCCCCCATCTCTTGCTCATTCTATAGATCAAAACTGCAATTTAGCCCAGCAGCATGGAAAACAGCTCTCCATTGCTGTGACCCAGGACACTTGAGAGGAGGTAGTGAAACTCATTTGGGCAAAGACTACCCCATCTGTCCTCTGTGGGTCCCTGAGTTGAAGCCACAGCTGCACATTGGATTAGAGTATCAGGAAACAGCCAGGTGCTAGTGGTTCATGCCTATAATCCTAGCTACTCAGGAGGCTGAAATCTGAGGATCACGGTTCAAAGCCAGCTTGGAAGGTTAAGTATGCAAGACTCTTATCTCCAATTAGCTACCAGAAAACTGGCAGTGGCGCTGTGGCTCAAGTGGTAGAGCGCTTGCCTTGAGCTGAAGAGCTCAGGGACAGTGCCCAGGCCCAGAGTTCAAGCCCAATAACAACAACAATAACAATATATACATCCATAACAACATATACATCCATATATCTCTATCATTCTATCTATCTATCTCTATCTATCTATCTATCTATCTATCTATCTATCCATCTATCTATATCAGAGAAAAAGGAAACCAGGTTTGATGGGGGACTTTGGGTCAGAGGTTGCTCAAAAGTTATTTCTTTAGGAACCTAGTTCAGGATCCAGTCACTCTTTATTTATTTATTTATTTGGTTGTGGTGCTTGAACTCTGGGCCTGGGCACTGTCCCTCAGCTTTTCAGCTCAAAGCAAGCACTCTACCACTTTGAGCCATAGTGCGACTTCTGGTTTTCTGGTGGTTTATTGGAGATAAGAGTCTCATGGACTTCCTGCCTAGGCTGGCTTTGAACCATGATCCTCAGATCTTAGCCTCCTGAGTAGCTAGGATTATAGGCCTGAGCCACCGGCGCCTGGCTGGACCTTTGTCTTTTAAGTCAGACAGAACTTGGTTCAAATCCCAGCTCTGGTGGGAACTCTTGAAGAAGCGGTTTAATGCCTCTGAGCCTCAGTTTGCTCATCTACAAAATGGGATCATAACAGACCTTTATCAGGCCAGTGTGGAGATTTGATGAAGTGATACAATATTTCTCCAGGTGATATGGTGAACCACTGGGAGTAGCAAGATGATATTCTGATGCCAGAGACATTCTGCAATGTAATAATTATGTCACACATAAATAATAACATCATCTCTTTGGTCGTATTAGGACAAAGCTAACTGAAAGCATGTAATCCAAGTTAAAATATTACTTTTTGTAAAATGTTAAGCATGAGATAGAGATGGTAAAAAGAGGACGTGAGGGCTGGGAATGTGGCTTAGTGGTAAAGTGCTTGCCTAGCATGCATGAAGCCCTGAGTCTGATTCCTTACACATAAACAAAAAAAGCTGGAAGTGGCGCTGTGGCTCAAAAGGTAGAGTACTAGCCTTGAACACAGAGAGGCTCAAAGACAGCACCCAGGCCCTAAGTTCAAGCTCCAGGACCAGCAAACAAACAAACAAACAAACAAACAAAAGGACATGGTAGGCGGATGCCAGTTTGAGACCCCTGAATGAATGTAGGGTAGAAAAACTATTGGTCCAGCCTGTACTGCTCGGGGAGGTGACTTACCCCCGGCTGAAAAGAATAGCATTCAACAAAGAACCCCAGGATGCCCAGGATGCTCAGGTTGGACTGGAAGGACACTGGGACCTGAATGCAGAGCTCCATGCAATTTTATCTCCTACTGCTACCCCCTTCTGGTCATGAGCTCTGCCCTGCGTCCCAAGAACAAGTCAACACAGTCATGACTTAGTATTTATGAATCATCCTTCATGGCCACATGTTCCCAGAAATCTAGGAGGCCACCAGCTGACCCTTTCCCAATGGCCACTTCCTTCTGTAGCCCAGTCCAAGCTCCTCCCCTTCCCTGCTGGGACACTCAGGAGGAAACAATGGCGAGCTGAGCTTTCTCAGAGGACTTTTTTTGGCCAGTCCTGGGGCTTGATTGAACTCAGGGCCTGAGCACTGTCCCTGAGTTTCTTTTGCTCAAGGCTAGCATTCTACCACTTGAGCCACAGGGCCACTTCTGGCTTTTTCTGTGTATGTGGTACTAAGGAATTGAACCCAGAGCTTCATGCATGCAAGGCAATCACTCTACAACTGAGCAACATTCCCAGCCCCTCAGAAGACATTTTTTAAAGCAGTAGAACAGATTTTACAAACCAAGGGAACTCAAGTGAGCAGGAAGTGATGTAGAGATAGATAGATAGATAGATAGATAGATAGATAGATAGATAGATAGATAGATAGATAATTATGTCTATAAATACCTCATACATACATATATGTACATAGGGAGATGAGAGAGAGAGAGAGAGAGAGAGAGAGAGAGAGAGAGAGAGAGAGAGAGAGAGAAACAGAGACAGAGAGAGACAGCGTATAGTCATCAAGTTCCAGGGAATGAAATCATTCTTTCTAGGCAATTCTGGGGGGAATTTTCAAAATTGTTTCACTTTTGGTGTTTATTACAATGACTTTATTTTGCTTGTGAATGAAAACCTGAAATAAGTGTCTTTTTAAATTCTTTTTATTTGTTATTATAAAGGTGCTGGACAGACGATTATAATTATATAAGTCAAGTAAAGAGTACATTTCTTTTTGGATCATGTCACCCTATCCTAGCTCTCTCCCAGTTTTTTCCTCCCATTTCCATCCACAAATTCTTTTTTTCTTTTTTCTTTTTCTTTTGTCAGTCATGAGTCTTGAACTCTGGGCCTGGCGCTGTCCTTGAGCCCTCCACCTCAAGGCAAGCCCTCTACCACTTGAGTTACAGCGCCACCTCCGGTTTTCTGGTGGTTTATTGGAGATAAGAGTCTCATGGGCTTTCCTTCTCAGGCTGACTTTGAACCTCAATCCTCAGATCTCAGCCTCCTGAGTAGCTAGGATTACAGGCGTGAGCCACTGGCGCCCGGCATCCACCCACAAATTCTATAGTTCATTTTCAACATAGTGTCTACTGAGTACTACCGCTGCATTTGTTTATACTTTGTCCCTCTACTTCTCTGCCCTACCCTCGCCCTCCCAAAGACAGATAAATGAACCAAAAAGACAAAAAGAAAAGACACAACAGCACTGTCTTTTTGTAGAAGACACAAAGTTTATGTCCCATGTAAACGGGCAAGCTGAGACCAGCATGGAAGTTCTCAGGCCTCTGGGATCCTCCAGCCTCCAGCTCCCTATCTTAACTATTTTTTGCCCAGGTTGGCGTCCAGCCATGACCCCACTCAAGGGAGGAACCGTAACCTGCCTGTCTCAGCTTTTTCTCAGACACCTAGGGACCTAGGCCCTGGACTTCAATGACTACTCTGCACACAGAAGCCATCATGTCTGTTTCTTGAGGCTACCAAGTGAAGCTGGGTGCTGGCTGGTCCAGGTGGCATCACAGAGGAGGAGCTGGGGGTGGCAGGAAGAGGACATCCAGCGAGGAAATGGGGCACAGACAGCACACAGCGTGGGCCCTCTGGCCTGGGCCTGCTGCTGCGCCCAGGCATACCAGTGGGGGTGACATCTTCCTTCCATTAGGATGTCCAGGTCAGGAAGACCAGGCTTGGAGCAAAAGAAGAGGGATCCAATAGGATCCAACAGTCCTGGAGCCAGCAGTTTATCACTGGGAAAGATCTGGCTAGGTTCAGTGATACAGTAAATTCTTTGCTGGGCTGACCAGCTTTTTGGCCTTCGTCTGTCTCCCTGACTCATGGCCTTCATTCTTCCAAGGCAGCTTGGATGCTTGCCACATTGGCTTGAGTCCTAAAATACATCTATATTCAGTTCTAGAAGTTGAAATCGACCACTGGTGCTAGCTACTGAGCTCTTCCTATAAGCCAAGTGCTGTTCTAACATGGATTTTCCTTCCTCTTCTTTCTCTTTTTCTTTTTCAGTTCTGGGGATTGAACCCAGGGCCTCGCACGTGCCAGGCAAATGTTCTACTGCCTAGCTCCATCCTTGCTCTCAAATATTTGAGAGAATTTCAGTACATAGCTCAGGCTGGCCTGGAACTTGCTAAATAGTCCACACCATTCTTAAACTCAAAAATCCTCCTGCCCCAAGCTCCTAAATGCTGGGATTGCAGGTCTGAGTTCCCATTCCCAAACCATGAATTTTAAAACTTTATCTCATAATTACCATTGTCCTGACTGTACAGATCAGGTGCCCGAAGCAGAGTTCCAGTAATTTGCTCAGGACCATACAGCCGGGTCATGACATAGCCAGGACTTCAGCCGAGTCCCTCTTCTAACCATGCTTCTAACCTTACTGCCTCCTCGCTCCATGGGGCCTTGGACTCTGTTTCCAGGTTGCCAATGCCAAGGTCTGGAAGAATCAGGACAGCCCTGGTGAAGACACTGAGAGGCTAAGGAAGGGAGATGGGGTCAGGATGGACAGAGGTCAATCCTAACTGAGCTGATGTAACGTATTGCAAAATGCTGTGAACAAGTCATGGACTCTAGTCTGTTTTGTCAAGCTGATTCATTCCTTCATACCACAGAGGAAAACCAGATGTTGGAAGGAAGAAGAAATACAAAGTGAAAATGGACTGTGAAGAAGCAGGAAGCCCCTGTTGACTAATGCCAGGCCGCCTACACTCCTAGTTTCTGCAAGCCCCGTTCCCTTCTGGTCTCATTCACTTGTTTCTTCCTTCCAAACTCCCAGGGGGGCTATGTCCCCCTTCACCAGCACACCTGCTTCCTGCACTTTATTTTAACACCAGCCAACACCGATTGCACACCTACTGTGTGTCAGACACTGATCAATACAGCCGTGACACACTGTACCGTAACCAGCTTCTATGTGGGGAACAGGGCGGCTCAGCCATGTGACTGGCCAGTCATACCTCTGAGAACTAGAGAATCTGGATTCCAATCTAGTCAGTCTGCCTGGAAATCTGTGCTCCAAACTCCTCTTCTCCCTTTGCTATGTTCAGCCAGCCTCAGTGCTCGCAGCTTTCTCCATGCCTTGAGTCTGTGGCCTGGAGAGGGTCGTGCGATGGCGCCTGTCTATACACAGGCACAGGCAGTGTGTGTGAGCTCAGAGATCTCCTCATGACAGCCCTTCATGAATCCTTTCCTAGCGTCTCACAGCTGAAGATGTTACTTTGAGACACGTAGGTAGATAGATGATAGATAGATAGATAATAGGTAGCTAATAGATAGGATGATAGATAATAGATGATGGAGAGATGACAGATTTATATACAGATGGGTAAATTCTAACTATAGTCAGCCTTTGTCTATAGGTAAGTTCTGCTTCTGTGGACTCAACAAGCTGCAAATTATAGTGTTCAGAAACAGTCATGTCCTTACTTAACAGACCCAGACTTTTTCTTACAGTCTAATAATAATGCATCTATTTCTATTGCATTTGTTATTCAAAGCAATCCAGAGATGCCTTAAGGATTGAGGATTTTATGAGACATGAGCATGCTCAGATTTAAGCAATGAGTGACTGCAAGGGGAATCTGGGATAGGGGAGGAGGGTGCTGTGGGTGCTTACACTTGCTACACAGGCAATCTGCCACGCCGACCCCAGTAGAGTCTGCTTAGCATGGGAAACCATCTATCAGACCATGATAGGGGCTTCGAGACCTATCTCTGAGTTTTGGGACTTCACCGAAGTCTACCTCAGAGAATGGGGCTTTACAGAAACCTATCTCCAAGTTTTGGGACTTCACCGAAGTCTACCTCGGAGAATAGGGCTTCTAAGAGGCCTACTCCTGGGAAAAGGCTGGAAAAACCCCTGGGAAAAGATGTGTCTCTGCCTTTCTTCACTGTATAAGAGTGCCTATTAATCTTTTACTGCTCCTACTGCTCTTTGTGTACTTGTTCATTGTCAACGTTTCCTTATTCAAAGCTCTTTCTTAAGAATGTTGACGACTCCAATATCTGATGAGTGTCTTAAAAATATGACTAACTCACCAGAGTTAAGTGCTAACCTGAAACCCCTCTTATGGAGGCTAGGAGACAAGTTATAAGTAAATATAAAAGTATTGGGGGTTTTCACAAAGTCACTTCAGCAGAAGGAATTATTTGTAAGGAATTTACAAGAAGCTATAGACTCAGCTAAAACAGAAAGAATGTATGGCAATTGCTGAGATAATTATTTAGGAGAGAGAATTTCCTGCTGTTTACTAAGAGAATTGCTAAACCTAGAGAATTGCTAGATCCAGGTCTCCTTGAAGTTTACTATTAAAGAAGAGACAGGAAAGATCTTATAGGAAAGTTAAGACCTCTATAAAAATAGGTAATGGTTAATTGGTGACAAACATCGAAACCCAAACCCATTGTATTCCTTAGAGATAAGCCGAAGACAAATGCCCATCAGGTGCCCAGCTGGTGACCACCCAAGAAAGAAGCCATGCAGCAAGATTGTGTAACCTTTTGCCCTTTCTCATGAAGACTTCTGTTATAAAAGTTTGCTATCCTCTGCATTAAATCGCACTCAGCATTCACTCCTCTTGTGTGTGAGTTGTCTGTTTGCCATCTCCCCACCTATTCCAGGTTCCTCCCTTAGGTGTCCTCCGTCGTCCCGACAGAACCCGGTCCGCGGCAGCAATCTATCTTTTGAGCCACACTCCCAGCCCTTTATTACTTTAGTTACTTTTTTGTTGTTGATGATGGTGGTCATGGGACTTGAACTCTTGGCCTGGGCACTGTCCCTCAGCTCTTCAGCTCAAGGCTAGTGCTCTACTACTTAAGCCACAGTGCCACTTCTGGTTTTTTGAGTCATTTATTGGAGATAAGAGTCTCACAGACTTTCTTGCCCAGGCTGGCTTTGAACCTCAATCCTCAGATCTCAGCCTCCTGAGTAGCTAGGATTACAGGTGTGAGTCACTAGCGCCTGGTACCTTTAGTTACTTTTTGGATAAGTTTTGTTACATTTGCTTGGAGGTGGCCTCAGATCACAATTTCTCCTACCTATGCCTCCCACATAGTATGAATCAAGGTATTGTGCTAACATGCCCAGCTTGTTGGTTGAGTTAGGGTGTTGCTAACTTTTTGTGAAGAATAGCCTTAAACCACTGTACTTCTGATCTCTGTCACCTGAGTAGCTACTATTCCTGACCCTAAATTAATATGTTAAAAAAATGAAGCATATATAATCACATTGCTATCTCAAAAATACCCAAATTATTACTTATTATACAATTATATATCATTTATTATTATAGAAATCTTTGTTTTATCTTTAATAAATTTATTATTCTTTAATTCATCTTTAATGTAATTCATTAAAGATGAATTTGATTTCATTTGTTTGCTTGAGACAGAGTCTCACCATGTTGCCCAAACTGTCTTCAAATTGGAGATCTTCCTGTTGTCCTGAAGCCTGGGATTACACGTGTACCCCATGATACCTGAGCTAAGATGTATATTTTTGTCTACATTCTATCATGTGAATAATGATAGCATATATGTGCTATTTTATTTTGTGTATGAGGTTTTGTATGAAACATGCATATTCTATTTTATGAAGATATTATATATAACTTACAAATCAACATACACTAATGGAAGCGGACAGTAAAAATTTTACACACGAAGAACAGAGATGAGAAGAGGGTTAAAGACCTCTGCATCAGACCATCACACTAAAACCAGCCGGGTGAGGCTGTCATCTTGACCCCCACCATTCCCCCTCCCTGCAAAAGTGTGGTGTGTGGGAGACAGTGTAGAATCAGACCTGTGTCCTGGGACCCAGCTCACCATGGACAGATCTGTGGACTGAGACGTCCTGCAGTGGTACCTCAGCTGGTGGCTGGTTTGCAGCTCCAAGGAGAATGGGCTGCTTTGTAATGACTGAGAGCCATTGTCATTGTGGTGTGAAAACAAGTAGCCAAACCACCTGTATTCACTAGGACAGCATGCATGACAGACACATGCTTCTCTGGTCACAGAATTCCCTGCTGGCACTGCCGCCTGTAGGTAGTAACAAAAAGGAAGAAGAAATTATTTTTCCATTTATTTATTTATTTATTTAGTCAGTCGTGAGGCTTGAACTCTGGGTCTGGGCACCGTCCCTCAGCTCTTCAGCACAAGGTGAGCTCTCTACCACTTGAGCCATAGCGCCACTTTCGGTTTTCCGGTGGTTTTATTGGAGATAAGAGTCTCATGGACTTTCCTGCCCGTGCTTGCTTTGAACCATGATCCTCAAATCTCAGCCTCCTGAGTGGCTAGGATTACAGGCAGGAGCCACTGGTGCCCAGTGAAGAATTTATTTTCTAATGCCCTGCTTAAACTTCCTTTGAAAAATTTAGCCTGAGTGGGGCACCAGTTCCTAGCTACTCAGGAGGCTGAGATCTAAGGACTGCAGTTCAAAGCCAAATTGAGGAGAAAAATCCATGAGACTCTTTTATGTTGTTGTTCGTGGGGCCTGAACACTGGGCCTGGGCGCTGTCTCTCAGCTCTTCAGCTCAAAGCTAGTGCTCCACCATGAGCCACAGTGCCACTTCTGGCCTTTTTTTGCTTATATAGTACTGAGGAATCGAACCCAGGGCCTCATGCGTGCAAAGCAAGCACTTTACCATTAAGCCACCTTCCCAGCCCTCCATGAGACTATCTCATCTCCAGTTAACCACCAAAAAGTCAGAAGTAAAGCTGAAATAGAGTACCAGCCTTGAGTGAAAAAAGCTAAGAGACAGTATCCAGGCCAGAAAAAAATTCTTAGGCCTATATTAACTCAATGTTTACAAGATTTAAAAATTAGGTTCAATGCTTTCTAAATGTCCAGGGTCTTTGAAAGTCCATTTATAATTATATCCTGAAGAATCAGAGATGTAATAATAATTTGCTGCTAAGATGATCATGGCAGCCTTTTTAATGGTGAAAAGCTGGGACTAACCAAAACATTTAGCATTCAGAGAATGATTAAATTCTGGGACATAGCTGGTTACAAAATGAAGCCTTTTTTATTTTATTTTTGTCTATCGTGGGGCTTGAACTCTGGGCCTGGGTGCTGTCCCTCAGCTCTTCAGCTCAAGTCAAATGCTCTACCACTTGAGCTACAATGCCACTTCTGGTTTTCTGGTGGTTAACTGGAGCTAAGAGTCTCACGGACTTGCCTGCACAGGCTGGCTTTGAACTGCAACCCTCAGACCTCAGTCTCCTGAGTAGCTAGGATTACAGGTGTGAGCCACCAGCGCCTGACACCTAATGAAACCTTTAAACAATCAAGTGTCTGAATTTTTTTTTGCCAGATGCGTAATGCTGACAATATGCTAAATAAGCTCAATCTTAATATTAATGCAAACTAGTATTGCACAGTGGAGGATGGGGAGGGAGAAAAGGCCTAGAAGAAAATCTTCCCCTGGTGTCAAGAGTGCTTGCCTCTGTCGTTAGGAGAGACTTTTTGCTTCCTGAATCTTTGTATTTTCAGTTTTCTTTTCAATGTGTCTGCAGTGAGCGTGTGTTCTTTCGTGAGGTGAAAGGAAAAGAATCAAAACACTGAGAAAGCCGTGACGCACACTGCCGGCATGAGTCAGGGGCTGAATTTTCATGTTTAAATTACTTGCTGAAACAAGGAGTGGTTTCTAGGCAACCGGCTTGGGAAAGTGTGTTCGTTTCCATTGTTGCTGGAGTGTGTGTGTGAGGGAGAGAAACTGTAAGCGGCGGACCCTGGGGAAAACAGACTCCTGCGAAGGAGGAACAAGGCTGGCTACCCAGGATGAGGTCACGGAGACTTAAGTTACTGTGAGGGACTTGGAGGCCTGAGAATTGTTGCTGTTCTCCTATTGGGCAAGGGATTGACTTTAATGAGGTGGGTACAGTAGGTGGGTACAGTATTACAGAAATTCAAGTCACCAAATAAGGTGTGGGAGGGAAGGTGGGATGGAAAGCCACACCAAGCCCCGCCCCCTCAGGCCATAATGGCTTTGTTGAACCCAGGCTGTGAATTCAGACAGTTGCAGGACAGATCTGCAGCCTGATGTGAATAGATTCCGCCTCGTTGTGTAAGCCATTTGCCATCATGACAGGCAATTTGGCTGAGCCAAATGGCTCTTCATCAGGAGGAATCTGATTGGGGTAGAGGGTGGGGAGGGAGGGAATGGGGGGCACCTTGGCCCAGGCTGATGGCTAGGGAGAACAAGCTGAGTTAAGAATACACTTTACCCTCGAAGGAGATGTGTTCTTCACCAAGGTTCTGCAGAAAGTGCAGAATGTTTTCATTGCCCTTAGCCCACAATTACATTTTTTTTTCTGCAAGAGAAAAAGGCAGTTTTGTCTGATGGATGGCTCAGAGCCTCGCCCCCTAGTGGTTGTGTCTTGCAATTAAAATAAAAATAAATGAAGTAAATAGGTGCTTTGGGTAGTGACTGGGGCTCACTGGAGTCTGTTGCTCCTTCCTTCCTTCTTTCCTTCCTTCTTTCCTTCCTTCCTTCCTTTCTTTCTTTCTTTCTTTCTTTTTCATCACCCACTTTGGAAGCTTCCTGCCCTCCAGGTCTAGCAGAGAGGAAATGGAACAGCACCCCCTGCTGAGATCAGAGACAATTTTTCAGCTCCTGTCCCTGAGCTTTGATGAAGCCTGAGGGGAACCAAGATCAAAATCAACAGTCTTGTCAGGCACTGGTGGCTCAAGCCTATAATCCTATCTACTCAGGAGGCTGAGATCTGAGGATTGTGGTTCAAAGCCAGCCTGGGAAGGAAAGGCCAGGAGATTCTTGTCTCCAATAAACCATCAGAAAACTAGAAGTAGTGCTGTGGCTCAAGTGGAGAGCACTAGCTTGAAGAGCTGAAGAGCTGAAGAGCTGAGGGACAGCGCCCAGGCCCAGAATTCAAGTCCCACCCTGAGAATGAAAGAAAGAAAGAGAAAAAGAGAGAGAAAGAGAAAGAATGAAAGAATGAAAGAGAATGAGAGAAAGAAAGAGAGAAAGAAGGAAAAGAGAAAGAAAGAAAGAGAAAGAAAAGAGAAAGAAAGAAAGAAAGAACGAAAGAAAGAAGGGAGGGAGGGAAGAAGGGAGGAAGGAAGGAAGGAAGGAAGGAAGGAAGGAAAGGAAGAAAAGGAAGGAAAGGAAGGAAGGAAAATAAAGAAAGAAAGGAAGGAAGGAAGAAAAAGAAAGAAAGAAAAGAAAAAGAATTGGAAGTATGTTCCAAGTGGTAGAATATTTGCCTAGAAAATGTGGGACTCTGAGATCAAGCCCCAGTACAAACAAACAAATAAAAAATAACCCAAATCAGGTTATTTTATTATAATCAGAACAGACTAATTCAGAGCCCATGGGATAAATAATATTATTTTATTTGTTCCCTAGTGAGGAAATGAAGTGCAAAGACATTTGAGAAGTGCTTGCGACATCTACTTGATCAATGGCAGAACAGAAATGCAAATCTTAAACTCCAAAGGACCTTTCTTTTCTTTTAGTAAAGTGGCCCCTCTCCTCTCCATCCTGAAGGTCCAACTGCCAGGGAGAGGTTGCCCTGAGGCCAGCCTCCAGCTGTCAGCCTCCAGCTGGTCAGTCCACCCTGGGGCTCTGCCCTCGCCCTTCCTAAAGCTCTCATCTGGTGGTAGTGAGTGGTCCTTCCATGGGGTATTCTTCTTGCATTGGTTGTTTAACTCCTTTACTGTGATTTGACTTTTCTTACAAGTTTTTTTTCCCTCCAAATAGTCCATAAGCACCTTAAGAAGGGACAATGCATGAACATCCATGAACTCTGCTCGGCTTTCAGTAAATATTTGTAGTCGGAGTGGGTTTAGCACCAGAGTCTGACCAGAACTTATTTCCTATTGCCTATTTTCACTGGAAAACTAGGAAATGTTGTGGTTTTTACCTAAAAGTGTTTCTTTTTATCAGAAAGATGACTGTGCTGCTCGCTTGCCCACCAGATCTCTCTTCTCTAGGAGCTTAGAATCTTGTGCACATACTTAGCGTGGCTGTTATGTGGTATCTGAGGAGAAAGGCTGAGTCTAAATTCATTTATCTTCCTCCTTTCTGACTGGACTCTGACAGCGCCAGGGGCAAAGGGGGATCTGCTCTGACATGCTGGGGGACTGATGGGCCTGGCAACCAGTAGCTGGCATCTCTGCCAGGTGCATTTACATCTGGGTTTGCTACGGTCCTCCTCAAGGCTGCCCTTTAGGAAACAACATCCACAGTACCAATGTCCAGGGACCAGCTAGGACTGCCAAAAGTATGGTGGGGTGAGGAGCCCACTGGACTTGGAGGCATGGCCTAGTCACGCCCATCATGCATTTCTTGAACATTGATTGGAAGAGGAGCCCACTGGTTTTGGGAGGTGTGGCTGTAGCCACTCCAATCATGCACTTCTTGAGTGTTGATTGGTTACCTCTTGTATGTTGGGGGCTGGGAATTCCAGGATGAATGTGGGAGCTCTTCAGCCAGACATTGGAGACAGCTGGCAAGCAAGAGTTTTGGACACTAGAGTGGATGGATATTATGCTATGACTATGAGCCATAAACCTCAGAAAGATTAGAAGCCAAGTGTAGGATTGTGGCTGGAAAGGTTGGAAAATCAATTGCTTTCCTTGATTAGGTGTTTCTCAACTGAGCCTTGAAAGGACAATTTCACCTGTTGGGTAAGGAAGGGAGCGGCTTTCTAACCAAGCAGTAGCCAGGAGGATGAAAGACAGCTGCAGGCCTCTTCCTGATAAAATCGGAGTGGGATGGCAGGAGGTGGATTGGGGTGACTGATGCCACGGGAAGGACTTGAAAGGCCTCGCAGGCCTGGTTTTGAGGAAAAGGCTTCATCCTACGCATGATGCAGAATAGGGAGGAATTCTTGGTAGAGTGTGTCGCCAAGGCTCTGTTTTCAAAGCAAATCAAAGCCACTTGCTGGTGGCTCACGTCTGTTACCCCAGCTACTCAGGAGGCTGAGATCTGATTGGAAGGCCAACCTGGGCAGAAAAATCCCATGAGACTCTTATCTCCAATTAACCAGGGAAAAGCCGGAAGTTGAAGTGTGGCTTAAGTGGTAGAGCACCAGTTATGAGTGAAAAAGCCGAGTGAGAAGGTAAGGCCTTGACTTCAAGCCCCAGAACTACTGGCGTGTGTGTGTTTGTGTGTGTGTGCGCGCGCACGCATGCACGCGCACTAGGGTGGGCCCACGATGTTATAAGCATGTTGAAATGATCAGAATGAAATCCATTCCTCCACATAATTAATGCATGCTATTAATGAAAAGGGGAGAGACCTACATGTGGTCAATGGGAAGGAGAGATTGGAGGAGGAAGCTGAGAGAGCTCAGCCTCCGGCCATGTGCAGTATTCCAGAATGTACTTCCTTGTCCTGCACAGGAGGGAATGGGGGATGTTGCTTGTTAGCAGATGCTGGTACCTGAGGACAGATGTCATGTAGTGGCATGGGAGAGGGGCTTCCGGAACAACTTTGGGGTTTTGGCACGGGGTGAATGGTAACACCATTCACTAACAATTAGGAGCACATGGCAGGAAAAGGTTGGGGGATGGGTCAGTTAAATATTGGCCTTGTCAGAAGTGTCTGTGGGACTTGCTGAAGGCTGGCTAGTAGGAGGCTAGGACAAGGGCCTTGAGCTCAGGGAAGAGGCCAGCTGCTGATGGAGAAGGCTGGATCAGGCTTTCCCCACACACACACATTCAATAAACATTGTTTTGAGCAGCTAATTAATGATTACAGGGCCCTGGGAAAACAGAGTGAAGCTGCAGTGTAAATGTGGATGTTCTTATAGTAATGGACTGATGTGCGCAGAAAAGCTCAAGCTAAATAACCCTAATTTTTCAGCTATAAATAAAGCTGCCTCTGCAGTGGGGGTTTCGGAGAACACAGGGAAAAGAAATGCAGCCATGGAAACAGGAGAGGACTGCAGAGGGCATAGAGGGCCTGCAGGGTAAGAATGATGGCAAGTCCCAGCTGAGTGACAGTCGTCTGATCTGGGAGAAAAGAAATGAGGGCCTGACATCCTGGGTTCAAGTGCAAGCTTGGAGGTCTATAAGAGCTTAGCAGGCATGCTGTGGATGTTTGCGACTTAACTTTCAGAGCTCACATTAGTGTTTTAAGATCTTTTTGTGTACACCTCAGTCCTCAGATCCACCAAAGGTGCCTCCTTTGGAGAAGAATGATCTCAAGGTCAATATGACCTTCCCATAAATTAAGCAATTAGAATTCTTTTTCTTTCTTTGGTGCTACTGGGGTTTGAAGCCACGACCTAGGGCGTACTAAGCAGGTACTTTACCACTTGAGCCATGTATTTTGTTTTTGAGTTAAGGTCCCTAAATGTCCCCAGGCTGTCATTGAACTTGAGATCCTCCTGTCTCTGCCTCCTGAGTAGCTGGAATTACATTAGTCTGCCACCATGCTTGACTTATTGGCATTTTTTTGAGTAATCAACTGACAGCATTTCTCCACTTATATAGTAGATGTACAACTAATAAGGCAACACTTAAAAGATTTTAAGAAAATAGTTCTCTCCCTACCGGCAGGCACTGATTGCAAGCCTAAATTAAGTTCTGTTCATTTAACCAAAATTATAATACAAACTGGGTCTTCTGAAAAGTACTAAGCACCTTAAAATCTGAGAAAACGTGCTAATTATCACAATGATTAGAGAGATTTATGAGATAAAATTGATTTTGAAATTGTTAGTATTATGGGTTGAAGATAGTTCATCCTTTCCACAATTATTCAATTAGTTAATTATTCAATTAATGGTACTGGGATTAGACCCAGGACCTTGTGAATGCTAAGCATATACACTATTGAGTTATGTCCATGACCTTATTACTTATATCAGTTTAGGATTGTAAAAATTACACGGATCCTCCTCTCCCCACCCCCAAATATTCAAATTAAAGTTGCAGGTTTAACTGGGCGCCGGTGGCTCAGGTTCACAGTTAAAGCCAGCCTGGGCATGAAAGTCCGTGAGACTCTTATCTCCAATAAATCACCAGAAAACTGGAAGTGGCGCTGTGGCTCAAGTGGTAGAGAGCTCGCCTTCAGCTGAAGAGCTGAGGGACAGTGCCAGAGTTCAAGGCCCACAACTGACAAAAAAAAAAGTTGCAGATTTTGAGTTACAATGGGGCTGGGAAGTTGGCTCAGTGGTAGAGCGCTTGCCTTGCATGCCTGAGGCCCTGGGTTTGATTCCCAGCACCACATAAGCAAAAAAGCCGGAAGTGGCGCTGTGGCTCAAGTGGTAGAGCACTAGCCTTGAGCTGAAAAGCTGAGGGACAGTGCCCAGGCCCTTCAGGCCCCACGACCGGACCCAAAAAAAACAACAACAACAAAAAAAAACAAAATAATTGATTCTTGGAGGGGACCACCAAACTTAGAAGATAAAACCTTCACAAATTATCTTTAGGTGGAGCCCTTTAAGGAAAATTCCTGAAGGCTGGGAATGTAGCTCAATGGTAAAGTATTTGTCTAGCATACACATAATCCTGGGTTTAGTCCCAGCAACCACTCTATACAGTAAGGCTGTTATGTTTTGTTTTGTTTTATTTTTGTCAGTCCTGGGGCTTGAACTCTGGGCCTGGGCACTGTCCGTGAGCTCTTCAGCTCAAGATGAGCACTCTACCACTTGAGCCACAGCCCCACTTCGGTTTTCTAGTGTTTAATTGGAGATGAGACTCACAGACATTCCTGCCTTGGCTGGCTTTGAACCAAGATCCTCAGATCTTAGTCCCCTGAGTAGCTAGGATTACAGGTGTGAGCCACCGGAGCCCGGCTTATGAACTTTTAAAGTCAATTTTAACTTCAAATATATTTGGAGCTTTTGACACCAGAATCATTACATTCTTTCATTTACATCTACATCATTCGTCCCACAGTTCATTATGATATATTGATTTGGTTTGTTGGTGCACTCAGCAATTTAAGTATGTTATATCATCATAATGATGGCATCTTCTAAACCTTGCTACTCAAAGTGCAGTCCACAGACCAGCAGCTTCAGTACCATGTGGATCAAGTGCTTCACACCTTCTGACTTGCAATCTGTGTTCAAACAAGATCCTTTATGATTCAATCAGATCTTGAAGTCAAAATAGCTCATGTAAAGGATATATCTTACCAAGGAGGAGGGGCAGGTCTGCAGCTGGCCTTTCTCTGTAGCATGTATAATGGATTCATCAGCTTGGAGCTCACCCTTTGTGTGTGTGTGTGTGTGTGTGTGTGTGTGTGTGTGTGTGTGTGTGTGTGTGTGTGTGTGTGTGTTTGTGTGCGCGCGCTGGTCCTGGGGCTTGAACTCAGGGATTGGATGCTGCCCTGAGCTTTTTTGCCTCAAGGCTAGCTAGCATTCTACCATTTGAGCCACAGCACCATTTCTAGCTTTTGGTGGTTGATTGGCATTAAGAGCCTCATGGACTTATCTTCCCAAGAGCTATCTTTGAACCCTGGCCCTCAGATCTCAGTTCCTCAGTAGCTAGGATTATAGGCATGAGCCATTAGTGTCTAGCTACCTGTATTTTTTTAAATTAGCATCAGTTAGTTTCAAATGAGGTTGCATTTTAAACTGTCCATACATGCACACAACATACTTGATCGACCTCCTCTGTCACCCTCCCCATCCTCTCCCCACTTCCCACCTAAACCTATCTCAGCAAAGAAAGTATGCACAGAAAGTACATTGAAGTGTTACATTTCTTTCCTGAGTGTACAGTGAGGGAGTGAAGGATCAAGATACACTAGTAGACTGAAGTTTAAACAATAGCACATCTAGCTGTCTCATGCCTGTAATTCTAGCTATTCAGGAGGCTGAGATCTGAGGATTGCAGTTCAGAGCCAGCCTGGACAGGAAAGGCCCTGAGACTCTTATCTCCAATTAATCACCTGGAAACCAGAAGTGGTGCTGTGGCTCAAGTGGTAGAGCACTCACCTTGAGCTGAAGAGCTGAGGGACAGCGCCCAGGTCCAGAGTTCAAGTCCTGTGACCGACAAAAAAAAAAAAAAAGGCTGGGAATGTAGCTTAGTGGTAGAGTGCTTGCCTAACGTGTATGAATCCTTGGGTTTCATTCCTCAGTTCCACATAAATAGAAAAAGCTGGAAGTGGCACTGTGGCTCAAGTGGTAGAGTGCTAGCCTTGAACAAAAATACCTCAGGGACGACCGTGCCCAGGCTCCGAGTTCAAGCCCAGGACTGGCAAAAAAAAAAAAAAAAGAATAGCACACCTTTCCTACCACTCCATATGTAGAGTCTTTACTTCAGTACTTTATACTTTATAGTTCTTAACAGTTCTCTGCCCCAAAGGTTCTCTAGAGAGCCTCCTGGAATACTCAGTTCCAATCTTGCAGAATTGTGTTCTTGCTCTGATAGACATTAACATGGCTAAGGGATATGGAAAGAAGAAAGCAGAATGTTCAAGAATGTGTATTGATTAGGACAAACGGACTCGAAAAGTAAATTTCGTTTTATTATCAGCACTTGGCTGTTAAGCAAAAATCTTGGGTAAATGTATGAATTAATGTAGATTTGGTATTTGAAGCAGTTACATTTCAAGCTTTTTTGTTGTTTCCTTCCTTCTCATTAGATCTGGTTAAAAAAGATTTCACCTATCTCTCCTGTTCCCTGAAGAGAGCTGCAGGGAGGTTACAGAGACCCCTGGTGGCTGGAAAGTGAACTGCAGGGAGTTTAGAGACCCCTGGTGGCTGGAAAGTGAAATACTTTGGTTTTGTTTGAAGAGAAAGAATTTGAATTGTGTCTAAAATTTCTTTTTGAAATTTTATTCTTTTAAAAATTTTATTCTCCCAATTTTTGTAGTAGGATTTCATTAGATTAAATATGTTTAAAATAGACTTTGATTCTTTCAAAAGCTTTTAGGGGCTGGGAAGGTGGCTCAGTGGTAGAGTGCTTGCCTTGCATGCATGAGGCCCTCGGTTTGATTCCTCAGCACCACATAAGCAGAAAAAGCCGGAAGTGGCGATGTGGCTCAAATGGCAGAGTGCTAGCTTTGAGCTGAAGAGCTGAGGGACAGAGCCCAAGCCCTGAGTTCAGGCCCCATGACCAGCACAAAAAAAAAAAAAATCAAAAGCTTTTAGTCTTTTCCTTTAAAAATCATTGATGAGGTAGTTTGAACAGTCATACAGCTGAACCAAGTCTTATACACTTCTACTATGATGTGAGGCTAGAGAGACTTGCCTCAGTACAAACATAAGGGATGCCTAAATAAATATAAAGAATAGAAGTAAAGAATATAAAGTAAATAATCTAGGCCCAGGGTCTGGAATGTGGCTTAGTGGTAGAGTGCTTGCCTAGCATGCATGAAGCCCTGGGTTTACTTCCTCAGTACCATATGAACAGAAAAAGCCAGCAGTGGCGCTGTGGCTCAGGTGGTAGAGTGTGAGCCTTGAACACACAGAGGCTCAGGGAGAGCCCAAGCCCTGAGTTTAAGCCCCAGTACTGGCAAAAACAAACAACAAAAAAGCATTTAGGGCTGGGTGCCAGTGGCTCACGCCTGTAATCCTAGCTACTCAGGAGGTTGAGATCTGAGGATCAAGGTTCAAAGCCAGCCCAGGCAGGAAAGTCTATGAGACTCCTTTCTCCAATAAACCACCAGAAAACTGGAAGTGACGCTGTGGCTCAAGTGGTAGAGTGCTCGCCTTGAACTGAAGAGTTCAGGGACAGCGCCCAGGCCCAGAGTTCAAACCCCACAACCGATCCCCTCCTCCCCCTCCCCCCCCCCAAAAATTCCAAAGGCCAAAGGTTTATCTACTCTCGGTAAAGAAAGACCTGAGAAGTCAGAGGGAGCCAGGAGATGCTTCACTGTGTTAAACAGTGTAACGTTTTATACCCTTCAAATATATGCCCCTAGGAGATTTAGGGGAGAATTACATGTGCCCTCTGACAAAGCCCCGACATTGGAGCCAGCTGTGGTCTTCCAGATCACTCACCTGTGCGTATCAGATTGCCTGGATCACATAGCAGCTGCTCCTCTGACCCAGTAACTGCAGGACTTATATCACCTGCCCACGCCTCCAGCCTTCCATCAGCAACTACTCCAGTGGGCTCTTGCTGACTCCCTGCCCCTGTGCTTACTGGGGCTGCCCCAGCTCGGTGCTTGCTGATTTATCTGTTTTCCTTTGAGTCTTTGCAATAACCTTTTGGATGAGTATGCTAATGCTCACTCCTGTAAATGCCAAAGTGAAACTCAGAAAAAAAATTATTGCTATTATTATTGAGGCGTGAGAGCCCGTGGGATGACAGCCTGAGGATCTGACTCGATGACTCAGTGACACTCAGCGTTGATCCCACCCCACCGTGTGCATCCTCAGAAGGTAACTTACTGCCACACTCATCCCTGCCAGCAATGCCCTGTCTCCTTTGACCCCTACTGCAACTTTTCTGAGCCTGGGGAAGTGTATGTGTGCATCTGATGATCTGTTTAGGGTCACTGAAGTATGACCTATCATCTGTTTTTTGTAAATAAAGTTTTATTGGAACACAGGCATGCTCATTCATTTTGCCTATGACTACTTCCACAGTCCAACAGCAAAAAAAGAAAAAAAAAAGAAAAAAGAGTAGTTGTTATAAAGACCATATGGTCTCCAAGTTGAAAATATTTACTATCTAGTTTTTTTACAGAAACAGTTTGCCAATCTCAGTGACAGATTTAGACCCAGTAACTCACAATGTGTAAAATAACATTTAAAAGACAATTACAGCTGAGTGTGGTTGGCATGCCTGCAGGCCCAGCAGAGGCAGAAGGACCACAAGCTTGAAGCCACTTCGGACTATGAAGAGAGACCCTGTCTCAAGAAATAAAAGTCCAGGGGCTGGGAAGGTGGCTCAGTGGTAGAGCGCTTGCCTTGCATGCCTGAGGCCCTGGGTTCGATTTCTCAGCACCACATAAGCAAAAAGAAAAAAAGCCAGAAGTGGCACTGTGGCTCAAGTGGTAGAGTGCTAGCCTTGAGCTGAAGAGCTGAGGGACAGCGCCCAGGCCCAGAGTTCAGACCCCACGACTAGACCCCCCCCAAAAAAAAAAAAGAAATAGAAAGTCCATGTCTATATCCATATCTACTTACATGCAGATATATAGTACTACAACACACACATATATATATATATACCCTATATACATTATAGATAACAAATAATGTATAGCAATTATATATTATAGATAGAATGTATTATGTGGGGCTGGGAAAGTGGCTCAGTGTTAGAGTGCTTGCCTAGCATACATGAAGCCACAGGTTCGATTCCTCAGTACCACATAAACAGAAAAAGCTGAAAGTGGTGCTGTGGCTCAAGAGGTAGAGTTCTATCCTTGAGCACATAGAGACTCAGGGACAGAGCCCAGGCCCTGAGTTCAAGCCCAGGACTGCCAAAAAAAACCTGTACTATATATATATATATATATATATATATATATATATATAGTGTGTGTGTGTGTGTGTGTGTGTGTGTGTATGACTACTAGAGGAAGGCTGGGTGTACCTCACTGGTAGAGAACTTGCTTAGCATGTGTAAACCCTGAGTTCAATTCCAAGCACCACATTTTTAAAAAAGTGAAAAATAAATAAATGACTACTAAGCTGGGTATGATGGCATACTGCTAGATCTCAGCACTTGGGAGACAGAAAGAGGAGGACCTCCAGATTAAAGTCAGTTATATAGTGAGACTTTGCCTCAAAAAAAAGACTACTAAAAAGATAAGTAAATCCACTGTGGATTAACAATAACGTTAACCCTTTAATTAAAAAAGAAAATGGTAGCCAAGAGCTACAGGCTCATGCCTGTAATCCTAGCTACTCAGGAGGCTGAGATCTGAGGATCATGGTTCAAAACCAGCCCAGGCAAGAAAGTCCATGAAACTCTTTTTTTTTTTATTTTTTATTGTGAACATACTGTACAGAGGAGTTACAATTACATGGGCAAGATAATGAGTACATTTCTTATCAAGCATTGTAGCCTCCTCCTTTGTTTCCCCTTCCCATCCCTTCCCATCCTCCCCCCCGCCCCCCAAACTCTTATCTCCAATAAACCACCAGAAACTGAAAGTGGTCTGTAACTCTAGTGAGCTAAGAGCTCAGGGACAGTGCCAGGCCCAGAGTTCAAGCCCCATCACCAACAAAAAAAGAAAAAGAAAGAAAATGATCAGGTATTGGTGGCTCACACCTGTAATCCTAGATATTCAGGAGGCTGCCTTTGCCTAGGCAGCAAAGTCGGTGAGACGCATATCTCCAACAAACATCCAAAAAAGCCAGAAGTAGTGAGTCAAATGATAGACTGCTAGCCTTGAGCAAAAAAGCTTAGGGACAGCACCCAGGCCTTGAGTTCAAACCCCAGTCTGCGCACACACGCAGACACACACACACATAAAGAAAAAGAAAAGGAAAGAAAACGGAACGTGGCAGGACTGGAATTCATTGATCATGGTTCAGGCTGTCTGTCAGATAAAACAGCCATTCTCTAAGAAATCTGTTCAGAAGCTGAGGTGGGAAGAGAAAGAGGAGGGAGGGGGAAGAGGGAGGAATAACTAGGGAATGATGCTATAAGACTTCTACTTAATGCATTAACTAGTCACACTTTTCCTGATGTACTTTTTCCATTATTTATCATATTTTTAGTGTTTTTATGTCATGCACTGGTTTTAGGGCTCCACTGCATTAACTCATTTATTCTTCAAAACAACCTTTAGAGGTAGCCCACTGTTGTAATGATTCCCGTTTTGCAGAAGAAACAGGCTGGGAGAGATTCAGCAATCTGCTTCAAATCCATAGACAACACTTGATGGGGCTGGACTTGAAGCGAAGCAGTTTGACTCAGAGTATCTGCTGATGAAGGAGTTTGAGGGAGGAGGGGCTTCGCATTGTGAGCACAGCAGGTTGGGGCCAGTGGCCTGGGTCCTGTCGCTAGCCGTTGGCTAGACACTGAACTCAATTCCAAGAGGACCTTCAACTTCGGCAATTGCAGAACAGCTGGTTTGTGGAAGGATGCTTGAGTCTAGAGCCCCAAGATTCGTGTCATTGCATGTGTGAGACACTGGGGCACGAGGAAAATAATGTCTTCCCCATGAACAGAAGGGGCTAGGCAATTAAGAACACACTTAGCTGATGACCTGCGTGTCCGTTCCACATGGAGGATATATTGTCTAATGACAGATAGGGTGACTCATCAGACAGCTGTAACCCGATCAAACAGAAATATCCAATTTCCTCCCTCTGGTTCCAGGCAAGCAAATTATCTTAATTTGGTTTCCATGGCAGTTTCCTCAGACAAGAGGAGGAGGACAGATATGCATTCCCAGACTACATCAACAATGGGAAATTGGCATTCTTTTGTAGAAGCAAAATTAGATCACATGGAGCACATATAGAAATGAATTTAAAATGATATAAAATAGCATCCAAGTGAAGGGCATAGAATCCTCTCTCTTTCTCTCTCTTTCTCTGTCTCTCTCTGTCTCTCTGTCTCTCTCTCTCTGTCTCTGTGTCTGTCTCTGTGTCTGTCTCTCTCTGTCTCTCTGTATCTCTGTCTCTCTGTCTCTCTGTATCTCTGTCTCTATGTATCCTGGAGCTTGAACTCATGGTCCAGATGCTTTCCCTGAGCTTTTTCACTCAAGGCTAGCTCTCTACCACTTGAGCCACAACTCCACTTCTGGCTTTTTGGTGTTTAGTTGGAGATAAGGAGTCTCATGGAATTTCCTGCCCAGGCTGGCTTTGAATTTTGCTCCTCGGATCTCAAGTCTCCTGAGTAGCTGAGTCTGAGCCATCAGGAAACTCAGTGGCACAGTTTCTTCTCCTCATACACGGGCACACATGCAAGATTTGTGGCCAGTGGGACAACTGAAGAAGTCTCAGATGCTGAGGCAGCGCAGCAACCCAACAGACTCGAGAGCTGCTGTTCCTCCCATCCGGTGTGGCTGGCTCTGGCTGCTGGCTCCCAGGCTGCATCCACCCAGCCTTCTATCCAGGCTGAATTGCTTGCTGCAGGTGCAGAAAGCTTCCATGCTGCTCACCTAGAGTCTCTGAAGCCATAGGCTTGCCCTGCCTTCTACTCGCACCTTGTCTTCTTTGGCCTGTTTGGATCTGGAGGCGGCAAGAGACCTCTGGGCAGGCTGCCCCTCACCAGCACTGGCCTAACCCACCTGGCATCTAGCCACTCAAGCTGCCAGTCTCGCATTACCAAAGGGGCGGGGGGAATGGGTCTCCATCGGCCATCAGGGTAGACAAAGGGAGACGGCAACAGTGTGGACACGTTGTGCCCAGGGCTTTCCCATTCACTGCAGGAGGAAGACACTCTTGCTGTCTAGCCAGGGCTTTGGACAAATTCAGGAGAGAGATGAACTGGCCCCGTTCTTGCATCTCGTTTTGCTGGATTTATTTTGTTGCTTCTAGACTGAGAGGTGAGAGGCTGGCATCATGCACCCGGCGTGGCTCCCCGGGAGGATTGCTTCGGTGGGAGGTGGGGTGGGGCAGGAGAGACATAAGGGTTTGTGTATCTTCCTGACATGCCATAGCAGTAACCTGTGTACACGGTCGAAACCTGCTCCCCGCCGATGTGCGGCCATCTCCAATGTTTGACCTCAGTCCAGGGCTCTTTGTCACAAAATGCACACAACACCCTGCATGTTGACCCAGCCCTCTCTCTTTTGAGCAGCTGTGGAAACAGCAGATGGAAAATATGCTCAGAAGTTGTTTAATGACCTTTTTGAAGATTATTCCAATGCTCTTCGTCCAGTGGAAGATACAGATAAAGTTCTAAATGTCACGCTGCAGATCACTCTGTCTCAGATTAAGGACATGGTGAGTCACATAGCTTGGTGGCACTTTGGAAGGGGGGTGGTGCATTGGAATGAAAACAAGAATGCCTCCTGAAAGGAATTCCTTTTTTCTTTTTTGTCATTGTTGGTCATGGGGCTTGAACTCTGGACCTGGGCGCTGTCCCTCAGCTCTTCAACTCAAGGCAAGCGCTCTACCACTTGAGCCACAGCACCACTCTTAGTTTCTGGTAATTTATCGGAGATAAGAGTTGTACGGACATTCCTGCCTAGGCTGGCTTTGAACCGTGATCCTCAGATCTCAGCCTCCTGAGTAGCTAGGATTACAGGCGTGAGCCTCTGTCGCGTGGCTCTGAAGGGAATATCTTAAGGCAGGAACTTGTGGGGGACAAAGATCATCCTGTGCCCCAGCTGGTGGGAGGAGAGAAAGCCAAGAGATGGAGCTTTCCACAAAATGAATGAGTTAAATATGATCTGATGTTCACTAACATTACTATTACTTACCATGTGGTTATCAATACTAAAAGATAGTTTTGGGTAAAGAAAAGTATTGCCCAGTGTTGGTGGCTTACTCCTGTCATCCTAGCTACTCAGGAGGTTGAGATCTGAGGATTGCAGTTCAAAGCCAACCTGGGCAGGAAAGTCGTGAGACTCTTTTTTGTGTGTGTGTCGGTCGTGGGGCTTGAACTCTAGGCCTGGGCGCTGTCCCTCAGCTCTTCAGCTCAAGGCGAGTGCTCTACCACTTGAGCTACAGCGCCACTTCCGGTTTTTTGGTGGTTTATTGGAGATAGGAGTCTCACGGTCTCTCCTGCCTGGGCTGGCTTTGAACCGCTATCCTCAGATCTCAGCCTCCTGAGTAGCTAGGATTATAGGCGTGAGCCACCAGCGCCCGGCTAGTCGTGAGACTCTTTATCTCCAATTAACCACCAGAAAACTGGAAGTGGTGTTGTGGCTTAAAGTGGTAGAGTACTAGTCTAAAACAAAAAGACCTCAGGACAGTGTCCAGGCCCCAAGTTCAAGCCCTGTGATCGGAAAAAAAAAAAAAAGTGTTGTTATATATGGTATGATTCCACTCAGAGGAATTGCCCCAAATGTAATCCATTGAGACAGAAAGCAGAGCTGTGCTTATCAAGGACTGAGGGAGAAGGAAGAAATGACGGGTGATTGCTTAGTTATGGGGCTTCCTTTGGAGATGATGACAATATTCTTCAATTACATGGTACGCAATGATGGCATGATATCGTGAGTATATTAGAAGCTACTGAATTAGATAATTTTAAAATAGTTAAGATGGTGATTTTTTTTTAAATCTCCATTTTAAAGAATGGTGACATTCAAGCTTATTTAGTGCCTGAATGCTGTTTAATTACACAGTTATCAGCCTCCAAGGACTTGTCCTCTGTGTATAGTAGAGATTTCCTGGTGGCCTCAGGCAAGTATATCATTAGTTGATTCATTTTCAGAGAAAATGGGGCAGTTGGTCCCTGCAAAGATCTGAACGCTGCAATATTTGCCTTCATTCTGAACACAGAATCAAGAAGGAACACGTGTGGCCTTGTTAGTCCATCCAGCTGCTAGAGCTAAACATTGTTCATTAAACACTAGAGGCTTGTTCTTGACCTTCCTGTCATCAAAAGCAGTGTCCTGAAAATGGAGGGCATGCATACAGCTCGAGTGTCGACAGGATAAAGTGACATCTGGATTCCTTGTGCAGGATGAAAGAAACCAAATTCTGACTGCCTACCTCTGGATCCGCCAGAACTGGTATGACGCGTACCTCACATGGGATCGAGACCGGTATGACGGGCTGGACTCGATCGGCGTACCCAGTGACCTTGTGTGGAGGCCAGACATCGTCCTGTACAACAAGTAAGTGTGGCAGAGCTGAAGAGTTCCTGGAAGGAAACGGTTCACTAAATGGAAGTCAGAGCATGCATAAAACATGCACAAGGTTAAGTATTAACCCAAATGCCTAGTCCCTTCAGCAAGGCTCATGAATTCTCAGGTAATAAAACAATAGCTCCTAAAAGCTTACCGATGGAAGGAGACCATGGAATTCAGCCCAACCTCGCTTGCAGCAGAGGGATTGGAAACTGTTTTAGTTTTCCTAGGC